>NC_040082.1:39581415-40840313 GCF_003369695.1 Bos indicus x Bos taurus
ACCTCAGTTTCCTCATTTCTAAAATAAGCCAGGAGGACTGCATGGTCACTGACTTCCGTTTCCATTCTGACATACTGCACTGTTATTTCTGGAGATGAAAAGAGCTCATCCTTCCTCATAATAGCTCTGGAATTCACTTCCCCCTGCCTCGTGGCCCAGGTCTTCACAGAGACACAAAGTATGAATTTTGTTCTGCCTTTCTGTCATAATTATGAGTAGATTTCATTAGCCTGAATCCACAGCTCTGTCTCTTCAACAGCTTTAACAGCCACATGCATTAGGCCCAGACTCAGTCATACTATGCTTTTGCTCCCTGAGAACTGCTTTCTAGATGCTTCAGGGACAGAACAGCACTGGGGAAGAGAAATCATTTCTCTCTTTCTGTCTGTCTGTCTGTCTGTCTCTCTCTCTCTCTCTCACACACACACAGAGACACCTCCTTTTTTTTTTTTTTCTCCCAAAGGCTGAAGGTCTACCAATTTCAGGCAACTCTAGCAAATTCCAGATGAGTCATTTTCCAAAATCTCTCTTGTCAGTACTACCTCTTAATGTCAACTTCCTATGTGCAGAAAATAAAAATAACACACAAGACCTGACATTGATGGGCTTTGGCTGGCTTCTGAAAACAACTCCATTTCATTTATGATGGTTACTAGGAATTGTTTTAAAAGCCCTGTGCCCCTCTACTACAAAGATGTCTTGAGGCTGAGAGCAGAGGAGGAGAGACTCTGACTGGCTCTGAATACTGAGGGCCTTGGTCAGAACACCAATTCACATCTGTGTTTTTACTTCTAAGGGCTGTGCTGTGTGCATAGTTGTTCAGTCATGTCCAACTCTTTGTGACCCCTGTCATCCACCAGGCTCCTCTGTCCATAGGGATTCTCCAGGCAAGAATAACGGAGTGGGTTGCCAAGCCCCTCTCCAGGGGATCTTCCCAACCCAGGGATCAAACCCAGGTCTCCCGCATTGCAAGTGGATTTTTTACCAGCTGAGCTACCAGGAAAGCCCAAGGGCTACAATGTCTATTATTACACCCATTTCTCACAACAACTCTGTGGGTAGGTACTATCATTATTGTGGGTAGGTATTATCATTATAGACACAGCAACTGAGTCTTAGATAAAAGAAATGACTTAAAAAAAAAAACAAAAACAGTTTATGTTTCAACTGGCCCAAAAATCTGTGTCTCCTCAGGCTTTTACTTCAGTGATTTTTCTCAAGAATAACAAATAGGATTATCTTCATACGTCATTTTTAGTCTATTGAGGGTGGCTAACCAGATACCTGGGCTTCCCTGGTAGCTCAGCTAGTAAAGAATCCGCCTGCAATGCAGGAGAACTTGGTTCAATTCCTGGGTCAGGAAGGTCCCCTGGAGAACGGATAGGCTACCCACTCCAGTATTCTTGGGCTTCCCTTGTGGCTCAGATGGTAAAGAATCCACCTGCAATGTAGGAGACCATTTGATCCCTGGGTTGGGAAGATCCCCTGGAGGAGGGCATGTCATCCACTCCAGTATTCTGGCCTGAAGAATTCCCATGGACAGAGGTGCCTGGTGGGCTAGAGTCCATGGGGTCACAAAGAGTTGGACGTGATTAAGCAACTAAGCACAGCATAGTACAAGATACTTATCATTGGAAAGGATTCTAAACTTATGCCTGGGGTTGTGATTGACGAGCCATGTCCAGCGTGGCATGGATAAGACATTGGGAGCAAATGTGCCAGCTGTTTGCCATCTATACTCACACCTTATCCCTGTCTTTCAGCAATCAATAAGACAGATGGCTATATTTCAGAAGTATGTCTTCTCATTGCAAGTAAGTTCAAATAGACTTAAGCCAAAAAGGTCATTTTATTAAAAGAAAATGGAGATATATCTTAGGACCAAATGAATGGAAATGCTGACAGCCTCTCCATGAGCTGAAACCAAGACCTGAACTGTCAGCAGGAACCAAGGCAGACTTTCCCTGTTCCTTTCTTTGCCTTTGTCTGATTCTCCATCTCTGACCCTTTCTAGTCTACCTCCAGCTCCACCTCTTCTTCTCCTTCCCTCCTTCCTTCCTTCTCTCTCCCTCAATATTTCTCTATCCTCCTAGAACCACATGTTTATTTGTATCTGCATCTCTCTGAGCATCTGCTTCATTCTTCTTTCCCTATGGATCAGTCTTCTCTTTCTCCAGACACATATGACAAGATCAAGAACAGCACTTTCCAATAGAAATACGATGCTCATCACAAATGTAATTTAAAAAATTTTAGCAGATATATTAAAAATAAGTTTAAAAGGTAAAATCATTTTTACTTTTCATCAATATATTCAAAATACAATTTAACTTGATCAACATAAAAGTTTTTAACAAGATAAACTTTTTCCTCATATCAAGTCTTTGAATTCTAATGTGTAGTTAATTTACACTTACACAGTACCTCGATTTGGACTGGCCACTTTCAAATGATCATTGCTTAGCAGCAGAAACTAGATAGCACAGATCTAGAGTTTCTTATCTTTGATTCTGGCAACCAGCTAGGAATGGATGGCATCTCTTTATCTTCACTTTAACCTTTCAGGATAGAGAACCTGTCTGGCCCACATTGACTTGGGTGTTCATATCTCATCCTGTCAGCCTTAGCCAGGAAGACAAGGATCACATCCTATAAGCATCGAGGCCAAAGGAGAAGGCAGTTCTCAGAAAAGAGGATGGAGGGCTAGCCTGGGTCTCAAGGATATATAATGCAACATTTACAGAGGACTTGTTAGCAAGTAACATCTAGTATCACCTGAGTTCTCTAGAAAATTCCAAAATTTCTCAGTAATCTTGCATTTGTGAGATATAAGATTAAGATGCTTCCCAAGGCAAGAAAAACCCAAAAAGAAAAGTGTGCTGCCACCTGGGGGAGATAAGTCAAGGCGCATCCCTAATTCAAGAATGACTCAGAGCTGCCCAGAAAGAAGACACTACCATGCAGAATAAGTGTTAGCCACTCAGTCGTGTCCGACTCTTTGAGACCCCAGGGACTGCAGCCCGCCAGGCTCCTCTGTCCACAGGATTTCCCAGGCAAGAATACTGGAGTGGGTAGCCATTTTCTTATCCAGGGAATCTTCCCTACCCAGGGATTGAACCTGGGTCTCCTGTATTGCAGGCAGATTCTTTACTGTCTGAGCCACCAGGGAAGCTTCATGATAATAAACTCAGACTGCTGGATCAGAAGTCAGAGGTGGAGGCTGGGAAACATACATTATTATGACCACTTCCTTAGGTTTAGGATTCATCTTCAAGAACAAAATTAATCCAGAAAGGACAATTCCATGCAGCTTGGGAATTTGCCCTGGCCCCCTGCCCTGGCACCCCCACCACTACCCCTCTGGCCTCTGGATCATGCCATTTGCCAACACCAAGAGTCTCCTTTATATAGACGCCTCTCAGTTACACCATTTTTGTGGGAACATCCAGTAATCTCTGATTTTGTTTATGGAAGCTCTTTAATGTGAAGAAGGCTTTAAGCCCTTAATGAGAGCATAGGAAACAGCTGTTCTTTCTCTCTTTGGGACACCCAGGCCTCTGAAGGAGCGTATGCCCCTTAATCAGCTATGAACATTTTATGAGGTGACTGTGTCAACTGTGTGTCACGGCGCCCCAGCCAAATGTGTTCACATGGCCCTCAGGTAATAACAGTGACAGAGAAATATGACCAGCCCTGCACATGATAGGTACTCTAGGAACAGCAAATGATAGGGAGGTGATCAAGTGAGTTTCCCTGAAGCCAAGCCACACTATCAGTGCTTCTCAAAGTGTAGTCTAAGGGTGAAAGCTTTCTGCTGCTTTAATACTTTCTAAAGCTTCACACTGCTCTTAGGATAAAATCCAAACTCACGATCATGGCCTACAAGGTGTTATATGATCTGACTCCTGCCCGACTCTCTGACCTCATCTTATAGTTTATTAGTTCAATATTGGTCTCCTTTTCGTTCCTTGAACATGGTAATCCCACAGAACCTTTACTTAGAACCTTCTTTCCCAGTTCTGTGCATAGCTGGTTCATTCTCATGCTTCAAGAATCAATTCCAATGTCCATAGAGGCCTCCTCTGACCCCTAAGCATAAAGTAACCCGTTACCCTCCCTGCAGGCCATTCTTCAACCCATTGTCTACTTTATAGTATTCTTCCCAATTTGGAATGGTCTTATTTATTCACCTTTATCGTCTCTGATAAAGATTACACTGAGATGTTAGCTCCTTACAGGTAAGAACATACATATCTTATTAACTGCTGAACCCCAAGGTCCAAGACAGTGACTGGCACATGGTAGGATCTCAAGAAATATATGTTGAGTAAATGAATAAACAATCTTGTGTCCTCCAGACTCTCTAAATCACATCCTCTAAAAGCAGTGCCTGGAATCAGCATTCTCCACATGTACCTCAGATGATTTGTATATACCCTGGAGTTAGAAAAAAAATTGCATTACTCTTACCCACCTAAGTCAACAGCTCACCTTTCCCACTTACCCTCAACCTGAAGGCTCTATCTTGCCTGGGACTCTGAGGCACGTTAGAATTTAAGACTCTTCAACATTTGTGGCTCAATTTGTTCTTCCTATGACTATTCATTGAACAATGATACATTAGGGGTGTGGGCTAACAAGCTTGATTCAAACAAGAGCCAGGCAGGTCTTCTTCACTGCTTATCCCCACACTTAGCAGAGTCTGACATACACAGTGAAGTGAAAGTTGCTCAGTCGCGTCTGACTCTTTGCGACCCCATGGACGATACAGTCCATGGAATTTTCCAGGCCAGAACACTGGAGTGGGTAGCTATACACTTCTCCAAGAAATCTTCCCAACCCAGGGATTAAACCCAGGTCTCCCACATTGCAGGCGGACACAGGGCCTACAGTAAATATTCAATAATAAATATCAGCCAGTAAACAAAGTAATGAGCACTAATATGAGTTCCAGGCAATGTGCTAGACACCAAATATATAAAGTTGGTACATGAGGAAATTGAGAGATTTCCATGTTTACAGATTTGCATATAATTACAAGGTGCTCAAAGTCTAGAGAAAAGGCAAAAATGAACATTTATAATTATATGTTATATCTACAAGGTGCTGTAGGCTTCATAGAGAAAATAAATTTTGAGCTACACAATGTTTTATTTCTTCAGCATTCCCTGGATAATCTCTCATGTAGATTAATTGTAGGTAAAATATTTTAGTTTTCTTGAGATATGGTAGAGAATAGCAATTTGTTTCATGGCTCCATCATTTTCCTAACTGTACAAAATTAAGCGAACCTCTTAAAGCATCAGTTTCTTCATGTACCAACTTCATAGGGCTGAGATGAGAATTAAGATAAATCAATACACATGAAAAGCTTAACCCAGTACTTGAGACATAGTAAACACTCAAAATATATCAGCTAGTATTATCATGTAGTTTTAACTCCCTCTAACCTCACATCCAGGCTTCTACTTCATGCACATGGAAGAAAAATATGTTTTGAGAAATTCATTTACCAACAGCTAAAGCAAAAGAAAAGACAAGTCCCAGCCTTTGCTCGTTAGTACAAACCCCAGGTTATTAGAGTCTGAAATTAACTGACTTTCTTCTCCTGTGACATTGTATTTTAGAATGAAAGTCTTTTCTCCCTAGATGGGAGAGGAATTTGTTACATCACACAGAATGGTATCCCCACGGCTTGCTGAAGCTTCTGCAAAGAAAAATTTTATTATAATAAAACCACATGCACAAACCAAAATCCTCTGTTATGTGAAACTTTAATGTCAGTTAAAAAACAAAAAAGAACTCTTATATAGGTAAATTATTGTCCATGCCTTCGATAGGCTTTGAACCTCATGAAATGTAGGACAATGAATTTGTTAATATCTCTCCAGTAGCCAGTAAATTTCTGGAAAATAGCATCTGGGCTTTGTGGCTACAGAAACCATATATCCTGGTTTACCAGGGATAGTTTCAGTTTATACCCATCATTACTATTTAATTAACTCCAATACTTTGGCCACCTGATGTGAAGAACTGACTCATTTGAAAAGACCCTGATGCTGGGAAAGATTGAGGGCAGGAGGAGAAGGGGATGACAGAGGATGAGATGGCTGGATGGCATCACCGACTCAATGGACATGGGTTTGGGTGAACTCCAGGAGTTGGTGATGGACAGGGAGGCCTGGTGTGCTGCGGTTCATGGGGTCACAAAGAGTCGGACACGACTGAGCGACTGAACTGAACTGAGTAATAGTACTTTTCTGCACTCTCAAAATTGTCTCAGTTTGGGTGACAATTATATGGTCACCCCAGTCACTGTTCTTCATGACACCCTAGTGGAGAATGCACTGTCTAATGTGGAGGACTAATGATGAAAAACTGCACATGCAAAGCCCTTGCTGTGTGCTGGGCACTGTGCTGATCACTCACGGTGCACTCTTTCATTCACTACCCCCAGCTGGGTTCAGACAAGACCTTCAAAAGACTTGGTCACAGGAAAGATGACAGTGCACTTCCTCAACTATATTCAACATAAAAATAACTACACGTGGCAAAACAAAATTTAAAAGCCTGCATGCATTTTGAAATTAAAATAGCTTCTTTCTTGATGTGTCATTGCAAAATTCAGAATTCATTCATCAAAGCTGAACTTTTCACATTTCTTTTCCTTCTTCTCTGGTACCTTGAGAACATATTCAGTCTGCCTGTGCTCACAAATCTAGACCTGTCCACAATAACCCAGCAAGGTAGGGGTCCTTGCACCTACTTTGTAGATAAAACATCTAAAGTTTGGAGAAATCACCCCACTGTCCCACCCTATTTCCTTGACTTTAACATCTCTGGAATAAAGATAATCTCATAATGGATGTATATTTTTAATGTAGTACATTTTCTGTGACCCATCTTTATTACCTTAATGATGCTTCTTATTACTGATAGGTTCTTAGGCTCCAGGATATATAATGAATAGGGGAGCTGACATTCAAATCTGTTCCACCTGATTCCTAACCCTAACCACTGTGCAACACTGCACTTAATGATTATTTATTTAATATCATTATAAGTGAAGAGAAAAAGTATTAATAACACTTAACTAGTTATGCATGGTAGTCCCAAAAGTAAAAGAATCCCCACTTCCACAGTTTCCAGGATTTCAACTCCTCCTTTCTAATATTCTGTGTGTAACAAGGAGGGGGGTGTGGTGGGAATGGGGAGATAAAAATAGAGAGTGAGAAGGTAATAATTAAAGGGTGAGGAGAGGTGTCTAGAAAAAACAAAGCATGAGAGCAATGGTTCCCAAATTAGGCTTTCTGATCTCACATTTTTCAGGGAACAGACACTGCAAACTGTCAGTAGATTAGGTCCTGCTTGACTTTGACCCTAATTAATTATCCTGTGCCCCAGTTTCACCATCTGTGAAATGGACATGAAAAGTGTTATTGTTGTGAGCATCAAGGAATTATTACAGGTAAAGCACTTAGAACAGGGCCTAGCACAGTATAAGTCCTCAAAAAGTATTATCTATTCTTCTTAGTCATCTCCTCAGTCTCATCTGGGGCCACTTCACCACAGACACACACACACACACACACACACACACACACACACACACATTCCCTAGCCATGTTATTTTCCAGTTATTCCAACAAGCCAAGTTCTTTGACTTCTTTACAGTCTTCACACACACTGTTCCTTCTTCCTGGAATGTTCTTCCTCTCCTCTTTGAAGGGCCAATTCATGCTAATGCTATGAGCCTTAATAAATTATCACCTCCTCAAAGAAGTCTTTCCTAACCTCTTCAAACAACAGTCTCTTTCTGTCTCTTTTATATTTCTCTGCTTACTTCCTTCAGAGCCCTCATTGGAATCTAAAAGGTCATATTTATTCATGTTTCATTATATACTTACTTCCTGCCACTTACCCTCACAGGGATGTTAACTGTCTTACCAGTGTTGTGTCCCTTCACCTAGCACAGCTCCTGGCATGATGGATGCTCAATAAAGATTTGTTGAATTGCATTTCCCAAACTCAATAAATGAAAACGTCAGATTCTAAATCCAGGTCAGGATACAGCCAGAGGCTCCATGTGCAAAGGGAAATGGTTTGTTGTGCAAATGGATCTCTCTCCCAGAGGAACTCTGGTTGCTGTCAAGAGCTCTGAGCCTATGATTTGGCATTCCATCCCTAGCACCCCTTCCCATTTATCTCCTGTCATCCATACCTATCTAGTAAGAGTTAGATTGTCCTGTTCATGCATTTGATGAGTTGTGTCCATTTCTGACATCCTAAGGAGAAGCAGGAATCTTCCAATGTACATTTGATCAGAAAGCAATAAAAGTTGACTCCAAAAACTCTCATTACTTGTACTGTTTGGGGAGCAACAGTTTTATTGAAAACTTTACCACATGGCTTCCTAAATAAAACATTTTCAAACCAATGCCTGTGGAATTTGAGGACCTCAGAATTAGGTTAGGGATTTTCCTGTCCTTGACAGAGACAAAGGGCTTATCAACTTTCTTGTATGTAAGGGTTACCTACAGATCTGTTTAAAATGCATGTGTCAGGCATCTCATTCCCTAAAGAGACTAAATCAATAGAACTTTTGTTATTATAGCATTCAGATACATAGATATACAGATAGAGCTAGAGATATACCTTTTATAACTGCTGACATGCTCGATGCTGTGATAAGCAGCTGTATATATATATATTATTTATGTAATCCAGCTAACAAACCTCTGATGTAAGCACTTATCTCTCTCCCTTTATGAAAAATCTGGAGCTGAGAGAAATAGGTACTTTCCCTAAGTCACGCAACTCATGAATGGAGCTAGGAAGTCTAGCTACTAAAATTGGTCTGTGCACCAGTGGCTTCAGCCTCACTTGGAAGTTTGTAAGAAATGCAGACTCTTGGGCTCCACTTCAGTCTTCCTGAATCTGAATCTGCACTTTTAAATTAGATCCTCAACTAACCTAAGTGCACGTTCAAGTTTGAGAACCCTACTAGAGTTCATCTGATGCAAAGTTGGCACTCTTTTTCCTCTCTCCCCTTCTTCAGTAGTTCTCAAACATGAGTTGCCATAGGAGTCACTTGGAATCCTTATTAAACAGGCAATTATCCAGGCTCCACCTCCACAAGTTCTGCCTCAGTGGGTATGTTGAAGCTCAGGCATCTGTATTTCTAACAGCAACCCAGATGGTTCTAAAGTGGATGATCTAAGGATCACACTTAGAGACACACATGTAGAAATGGTACAAACTCCCTTTTCTTCTATTCGGCCATAGAAAAGAATAAAATTTTACCATGTGCAGCAACATGGATGGATTTGGAGGGCTTTATGTGAAGTGCAGTAAGTCAGACAGACAATGACAAATATCGTATGATATCACTTACATGTGGAATCTAAAAAATACAACAAACTAGTGAAAATAACAAAAAAGAAGCAGATTCACAGATACAGAGAACAAGCTAGTGGTTATCAGGGGGAGAGGGAGGCAGCAGAGGGCCAGCATACAGGTTGGGGAGTAACAGGTATAAACCATTAGGTATAAGATAAGCGACAAGGCTATGTTGTACAACACAGGGAATACAGTCAATTTTTAATTGACTTCAATTTTTAAATACTTCAATTTTTAAAAAGGAAAAGAAAAGACTAGGAAAAAAAGAAAAGGCATCAGCCTCTCTTTCCTGATCTGTTGAGTGAAAAAAGATCATTTTTAAAATGAGCTTCCAGCTATAAAGACTATGCTATTAAGATGGGTTCCCATATTTGTGATGAAAAGAGAGGGAAGACCCCTCAGAACTTGAAACTTGAAGGTAGAAAGACTTGAGAGATCATAGAGTCAAAGCCCTTCCTTTTGCAGGTAAAAAATTGAGGTTCTCAGGTGACAAATAACCTGCCCATGGTCACATGGCTGTTTGGAGCAGAGCTAAACCAGATCCCAGGATTCCTGGCTTTTTGTTGAAACACAGACCACCAAACACATCGCTTGGCAGCAGGAACAACATAAGGATGATTATAAGGTTCTTAGTACAGAGCACTGAAGAATTGATGCTTTTGAACTGTGGTGTTGGAGAAGACTCTTGCGAGTCCCTTGGACTGCAAGGAGATCAGCCTTGGGATTTCTTTGGAAAGAATGATGCTAAAGCTGAAACTCCAGTACTTTGGCCACCTCATGCGAAGAGTTGACTCATTGGAAAAGACTCTGATGCTGGGAGGGATTGGGGGCAGGAGGAGAAGGGGAC
The DNA here is from genome assembly GCF_003369695.1 of Bos indicus x Bos taurus. Taxonomy (NCBI): domain Eukaryota; kingdom Metazoa; phylum Chordata; class Mammalia; order Artiodactyla; family Bovidae; genus Bos; species Bos indicus x Bos taurus. The sequence goes on from NC_040082.1 coordinate 39,591,662, forward strand.
GACAGAGGATGAGATGACTGGATGGCATCACTGACTCGATGGACGTGAGTCTGAGTGAACTCCGGGAATTGATGATGGACAGGGAGGCCTGGCGTGCTGCGATTCATGGGGTCGCAAAGAGTCGGACACGACTGAGCGACTGAACTGAACTGATGGAGCAGTAGTTCTAAATGCTTTTACAAATGAATTCAACAACTCATAAAGTAGGCACTATTATTCCCAGTATATTGATGAAAAAATTGAGGCACAGAGAAGGTAAGTCACCCGCCTAGCTAGTAAGTGGTAGAGGCAGGATTCAAAACCAGGCAGTCTGTAGAGTCCAAACTCTTAAGACAGTGAAGAAACAGAGATGAATGAATGAATGGCTGAGCTAATTAATTAAGTATCAAGTGCCTTCAAATTGTTCCAGAATATATCCCTTCTGTTTCATCTTTCTTTGTCCCTAAACAAATGAGCTCAGAAACAGATTAGAGTGGAACTGCATCAACACCTGTGAGCATCTGATGACGAGCCTGGGGGTGGGAGTTACAGACCTGAACCCAAACCCAGCTTTCCTGCTCATTGGCTGTGTAACTTTGGGAAAGTCACAGAAGCTACTGAAATCTTAGTTTCCATGTATATACAACAGAAGTAATGACAGTTATAACCCCCAAAGGTTGAGGTAATGAAAATAAAACAATGCTATTAAAATGCATTCTTGTTTTAAGCACTGACACACATTTTTACAGCCCATGTTTGGTTTTTAAGTGAACTTAAAGTTGTTTTAATTGCTTTAAAGCCTCCTGAGGATAAGGGACTGTTCCTTGAACTTCCTTATCATTACCGCAATCCCCAACTGGATGTATTCATGAGCCCCTGCTCTGCGATAGGAATCAACCCAGTCCCGTTACTATGTTTACATACCAAGGGAGGGGAGAAACTCTCTTCAAGGCATAGTTTCCCTGACCCATCCCTCACCCGGTTTCTCCTTTTACAGAGAGAATGCAGGAATGCGGGGAGAAACTTCTACCAACTGCAAAAGATGGACTTGTTTTACAGAAAAGTTACCTTGAAAAAGAACTGGGCTGGGCATCACCAGAAGACTTTTACCATTCTGGTTTGTAGCCTTAGGCAAATCATTTGGTCTCTCAAGGTCTCTAGATGGATCCCTCTGAAAAACAAGCAGGATAAAGGCTGAGCTCTCTCAGGGCTCTTGCCAGTATTAACATTCTAATTCCTTGAATCTTTATTCAGTGACTCTCAAATTGCCCATCCACCCCTCTTAAGCTTCACTGTGGGATACTGATGGGGAATGACACCATCTCAGGAAATGGGCGGTGTGTAAGAACTGTTAAATATAACATCTCTAAAACCACTAGAGGTACTACACTGAGCACCTACTATGTGTCACATGCTGTGCTGATACTTACATATATATGTAACTTACATGGGAACTTGAAGGTGGATATTATTGTTCTTGCTTCCCTGGTGACTAAGTCGGTAAAAACTCTGACATCAATGTGTGAGACTTGAGTTCGATCCTTGGATAGGGAAGATCCCCTGGAGGAGGAAATGGCAACCCACTCCAGTATTCTTGCCTGGAAAATTCCATAGACAGAGAAGCCTGGAAGGCTACAGTCCATGGGGTCACAAAAGAGTCAGATGCTCCTGCATTATTGCTCTGATTTTACAGATGAGAAAAATGAGGCTCAGACAGCTTAAGATACATGTCCAAGTTCACATAGGAGGCATAGATGGGATATGAACCAGTTTTTTTGTGATTCAGGACATATTATGAAGCTTAAAAAGTGATAAATAATGTGTAATCATACACATTAATGTATATTAATAAAATTAATCTGAGAAAGGAGAAATGCAAGTACAACTTGGACACATGAAACATTATGTGTCTCTGTATCAATATCTATGTAATATAAAGATAAATCATAAAATTTTTAAGTTATTACTTATAGCAAGAAGGAAGGAAATAGGTGGCAGGGACTTTCAAAAACATATCTTGTTGTACAAAGTACAAAATTCAAGGTAAATGAAGCAAAGATATTTAAATATGTAACCATCTGTTGGTATGATCACAGAAAGAACTATTCAAAGCAGTTAATTGAATGTACATCTTCACTAGGACATATTCTAAGGACAAAGGAAACTGGGGGAAAAAAGTTGTTTTTAGTAATTGTATTGATGGTGGTAGTGTTGGTATTGTAATTTCAAGTCTATTGTGAGATGAGTCAAAGAATAATTTTGTATTAATATAAAAAATCAAGATATTCAACATGGGTGAAAGGAAAGACAAGTGGAAGGTAGATGGTAGAGAGCAAAAGCCCTATAATGCTGAATTTGAATAAAAGCTATCTGTATGATATGTATCAGTATGATACATATTTCCTCATTCTAGCCACAGAAAAGGCCTAAAAACAACGCAGAAGTACTGAGCACTTCTTGTGCCTAGATTGCTATCTCTAAACACCATTTCTCACAAAAAAGAAATCTAGGCTCCTTGGAGAAATGACAGATTTCATGTCTGCGGCAGGAAATGTACAAAATGAGCCTGGAAAATTTGTCATACCAGAAAGCAAAGAAGCTATCAAAGATTATGACGATTATACCAAAAGGATTTAAGAGCCAACTTGAAGAGGCTCCCATCAGCCAAGATGGAATAATTTGAGTAGCTAACCAAGAAATCACATCTAATATATTTAAATTTATGATCTTTAAAACACTCATTAATCACTCATAGTGGTTGCTGTGGTACCAACATATTATTTAGAAAACTGGTAAATAAAGGAAAATAATTGAGTATTCATTATATTTTTCTCTAAGAACTATGCCCCAGCATAACCAAACAGTTAACAAGGGAAATTTTCTCTGCAGAGAGGTATTCTAGCTAATTTAAAAAAAGATGAAATATGGAATTAGTCCATGCCATTTTGCAATACAAACGAAAGGATCTGAGCAATGATCAATGATTACTCATACTGCAGAGAGACAATCTGACAGAGAGACACTGACAGAAGAACAGAGCACCACCAACGAGGCCGCAGTCCCCCAAAAAACTGATTATGAATGCAATCAAACTTCAACATCCAACCACCAATTTACAGTAGGCACAAGGGACAAGGAATCTGTTAAATGCCACCACAGAGATGTCATCAGTAAGATCAAGGTGGGAGAAACTCTACATGACACCCGCTCGTTTTCTCCTACAAAATGTTTGCAAGAAAAAATTTTAAAAAGAGAACAATAGAGGGAAAAGCTTATAAATTACAAGGGACCTAAAAGGCATAATAATCAATCACAATGTGTGAACTTTATTTGGATTCTGATTCAGTGAACAAATTAAACCATAGAAACTTTTAAAATAAAACATGGAAAACTGCACAAACATCAATTATTTGATGATGTCAGTCACCTTAATGTATCATAATATATAATTACAAATATGATATTTTTAACTGTTAATATTTCTAAACTTATTTTTAGATTAAAGAGCCCTTATATTTAAAAATATATATATAAGATATTTATAGATGAAGTTAAATGCTGCCTAGGATTGCTTCCAAATGATACAGGGGAGACAGGCTGTGAACTGATGGAGCTGATGGCCGGCTTCGTGATACTGTTCTTTTTTTTTTTAACAAATTTGAAATTTTCCACAATAACACAGTTAGAAGCAATACTCTCACCATGCCTCTGATGGAAAATCCTGGATGTGTGGCCCTTGTTTCCGTGGCTCCTGTATCTCAGGGAGTTGACAGTGATTCATGCACCACCTTGGAACAGCACGCACTTGAGTAAAGAACCCTGCTCTCCTCGACCTCATCCTGTTCACAGCCATCGATCTCCACACCCATGGGTTCACTGCACCCAGGGTAAGAGCAGCATAAAAGGAGAGACTTGCAAGTGAAAGCAAATGCCCAATTACACTCTCAGTTGCAGAAATCAATATTCCTCCTTTGGAGCCTGAGGTGAGAGATGGCGCCCCAGCCTGAACTGCAGCTCTGGGGGTGAAAACAAGTTGTGTTTGCCTCTTCTGTGACTCTCTCTGAGTCCACCACAAGCTGCTTTCCAGGGATCAGAGCTTTTTGGTTGGTCCAGACAACCTGTATGTTCCCATGGAGCCTACCATAGGCTCCCAGGGCAGTAGCAGCTAAGGGAAGAGGAACTGGCTACCAGTTCAGAACCATTTTCTTCCCACAGCTTTGATAGAGCTCCTCAGTTTTCTCTAACTCTACATCCTAACCATCCTCCCTTTATCCCTCTTCTCTGCTCCACTTACCACCTACCCCTCCAAACTATTTGATTCTCCATATTACAGTCAAAATAACCTTCTCAAAGCCCAAAGCCCTTATTAGGTCAACTTGTCCCAGCTGAAAATCCATTACTCTGAGGCTGAAGACCCAAGTCCTCAACACAGCTTCAAGGGTCTACAATGGTCTATCCTCCTCAGGCCTTCTCTCATACCACACCTTCCATCTTCTCCATTCTATAGCCACATTGGTTTTCCTGACACACAGACTTTGCACTTGTCCCTCACTCATTCATTCAGCAAATATTAGTGGAGGAATTATCATATGCTAGGCATATAAACAACTTTTATTCCTTCACTGACTCTTCAGATCTCAGCTTGAGTATTAGTTTATCACATAAGTCTTCTTTGATTTTCTTAGTTATGACTTTGTTCTGTTTTTATGCTCTTACAGCGTCAGATACATCCGTCCATAGCCCTTTGATTTATGCAAGTGTGTGTGTGGTTATTTGATTTCTTTCTCCTGCCACTAGACTACAAACTCAGGAGAACAAAGATTATGTCTGATTTTGCTCACCATTAATAACCCCAAGAACCTAGCACTGTGCCTTGAACACAGTAGGTTTTAGAGTAAAGATGGCCATAAATTCTCTGCAATTTATTATCAAAAAAATGGACTCGCTTTAGCTTCCCCTTAAATCTGGACTAGCCCCATGACTTGTTTTGACTACAAGAATACTGCTAAAATGAGATTGTGTAACCCCTGAAGCTGTGCCTTTAAAAGGACCTACAACTTCTACCTTGGCCACTTAGAGACCTTTTAGGAATCTAGCAGTCATGCTGTGAGGGCACCCAAGAAGCCACGTAGAAGGGCTCACATAAAAGGATAGACAGTCCCTTATGACTTACTAGCATCTGAGTGCCCTAGCCAGTATCATATGAAGCAGAATAACCTCCCGTAAGATCTTGAAAAATACTCAATTATTGTTGTTTTAGGCCACTAAGGTTTGGCATGGTTTGTCAACAAAGATATATAACAACAACAACAAAAATAGGGGGTTGGCAAATACTTGTAAAAATAACTGAATAGTCTCTTGTTCTCAAGTTTTAATTCTTTAAGTCCAATGGGAAGTGTTATACATTCCATCTGTTGCTAGATGAGGTTAGAGTCCTGCTATAGCTTAATTAAAAAACAAGGAAGTCTCCACTGAAGAATTGGGAAAACTTCTCAGTCAATAACCCAGACCTGAAGAGATCCCAACCACTGGGAAAACCGTGGCAAAGATCAAAGAGGCAAGGCAGCCCAACTTGTTATCCCAAGTTCCATTGGGAACCCTGGGCTCCACAGCACCAAATCTTGTCTCCCAAGGGTCTCTTCAGGCCCCTCCCAGCCACCCTGGATACCCCTGAGACATGAAATAACCTCCACGATGAAGCAATCATCCCCATGTAGGGATTATTTGCTCAGACTCTGGAATTAGCTGATCAGGGTGCATATCTCAGTTCTGATACCAGTCTTTGAGAGAATACTTCACTTGTTGTTAGTCAGCACTCTACCAAGGATGTTTTGCCATTACAGGATATTAGTTCCCTCTCACCATCACAGCTCACAGTATTTTTACTTCATTCCCTCAACACAGAGATATCAGTTTGGATCCATAGCTATCGCATTCAAGGTGATTCTACATATAATACAACCGTCAACTACTTCATAATGCTTCTATAACCCTCAGGTTAGAGCATTTCCACATTGAAATGTGTATTATTTTATTATAAATTATCTTTCTTTTTGTTTATATTATAGGTTTATAATATATACATTATATTATTTTAAAAATTATGTATCTAATTGAACATTATGTTACTCAGTCATAAAACAGACCACATATGAGTCAGTTCTAATGAGGTGATGAACCTAGAGCCTATTACACAGAGTGAAGTAAGTGAGAAAGAGAAAATCAAATATTGCATATTAACACATATATATGGAGTCTAGAAAGATAATACTAATGAACCTATTTGCAAGGCTGCAGTGGAGATGCAGACACAGAGAACAGACTTATCGACACAGGGGTAGGGAAAGGAAAGAGAGAATGGGACAGATGGAGAGAGTAACATGGAAACATATACACTACCATATGTAAAATATATAACCAATGGGAATTTGCTGTATATGACTCAGGGAACTCAAACCAAGGCTCTGTAACAACCTAGAGGAATGGGATGGTGTGGGATGTGAGAGGCAGGTTCAGGAGGGAAGGGACATATATATACCTCTGGCTGATTCATTTTGACATATGGAAGAAAAAACCATGTTGTAAAGCAATTATCCTTCAATTAAAATAAATACTTGTTTTAAATATGCTTTTAAATGAGTATTATGTTTGAACTTCATTTCATAATAATAAAGGAAGGTTAAAAATATTTGTTATGAAAGGGTGCACTGGATCTGATGAGGCTCAGAGCAAGCACTCTGTATCAGACATCCAGCTGCATGGCTTTGAGTTACATGCCCTCCCTGAGCTTCAGATTTTATGTCCGTACAATAGTTACAATATCAATACCTACCTCTCATAGATTTACTGTTCAATTCAGTTCAGTCACTCAGTCGTTTCCGACTCTTTGTGACCCCATGAATCACAGCATGCCAGGCCTCCCTGTCCATCACCAACTCCTGGACTTCACCCAAACTCATGTCTATCGAGTCGGTGATGTCATCCAGCCATCTTATCTTATGTCGTCCCCTTCTCCTCCTGCCCCCAATCTCTCCCAGCATCAGAGTCTTTTCCAATGAGTCAACTCTTCGCATGAGGTGGCCAAAGTATTGGAGTTTCAGCCTCAGCATCAGTCCTTCCAATGAACACCCAGGACTGACCTCCTTTAGGATGGACTGGTTGGATCTCCTTGTAGTCCAAGGGACTCTCAAGAGTCTTCTCCAACACCACAGTTCAAAAGCATCAATTCTCCCGCGTTCAGCTTTCTTCACAGTACAACTCTCGCATCCATACACGACCACTGGAAAAACCATAGCCTTGACTAGACAGACCTTTGTTGACAAAGCAATGTCTCTGCTTTTTAATATGCTATCTAGGTTGGTCATAACTTTCCTTCCAAGGAGTAAGCGTCTTTTAATTTCATGGCTGCAATCACCATCTGCAGTGATTTTGGAGCCCAGAAAAATAAAGTCTGACACTGTTTCTACTGTTTCCCCATCTATTTCCCATAAAGTGATGGGACCAGATGCCATGATCTTAGTTTTCTGAATATTGAGCTTTAAGCCAACTTTTTCACTCTCCTCTTTCACTTTCATCAAGAGGCTTTTTAGTTCCTCTTCACTTTCTGCTATAAGGGTGGTGTCATCTGCATATCTGAGGTTATTGATATTTCTTCCAGCAATCTTGATTCCAGCTTGTGTTTCTTCCAGCCCAGGATTTCTCATGATGTACTCTGCATAGAAGTTAAATAAGCAGGGTGACAATATACAGCCTTGACGAACTCCTTTTCCTATTTGGAACCAGTCTGTTGTTCCATGTCCAGTTCTAACTGTTGCTTACTGACCTGCATACAGATTTCTGAGAGGCAGGTCAGGTGGTCTGGTATTCCCATCTCTTTGAGAATTTTCCACAGTTTTTTGTGATCCACACAGTCAAAGGCTTTGGCATAGTCAATAAAGCAGAAGTAGATGTTTTTCTGGAACTCTCTTGCTTTTTCGATGATCCAGCAGATGTTGGCAACTTGATCTCTGATTCCTCTGCCTTTTCTCAAACCAGCTTGAACATCTGGAAGTTCACAGTTCACGTATTGTTGAAGCCTGACTTGGAGAATTTTGAGCATTACTTTACTAGCGTGTGAGATGAGTGCAATTGTGCAGTAGTTTGAGCATTCTTTGGCATTGCCTTTCTTTGGGATTGGAATGAAAACTGACCTTTTCCAGTCCTGTGGCCACTGCTGAGTTTTCCAAATTTGCTGGCATACTGAGTGCAGCACTTTCACAGCATCATCTTTCAGGATTTGAAATAGCTCGCCTGGAATTCCATCAGTGATTAGTGCAAGGAGGTCCAACCAGTCCATCCTGAAGGAGATCAGTCCTGGGTGTTCATTGGAAGGACTGATGCTAAAGCTGAAACTCCAGTACTTTGGCCACCTCATGCAAAGAGTTGACTCATTGGAAAGGACCCTGATGCTGGGAGGGATTGGGGGCAGGAGGAGAAGGGGATGACAGAGGATGAGATGGCTCGATGGCAACACCGACTTGATGGGCATGAGTTGGAGTGAACTCTGGGAGTTGGTGATGGACAAGGAGGCCTGGCATGGTGTGATTCATGGGGCTGCAAAAGTAGGACACGACTGAGCAACTGAACTGAACTGAACTGAATCACATAAAATTTCTCATCACAGCTTTATCTAATTGAACCTGGGCCTCAGCTTAGTACACAAGGTCTTCACGACCTGGCTCCACCCACATCACACCACCATAAACCCTGTGATCCAACTGCACATAAAAACTTGTAATCTTTCTGCCTAGAAGTTTCTTTCTATGACCCCATCCTTTCCACTCTTCCCTCAAGACCCAATTCAACTATCATCTCTTCAAGGAAGCCTTCACCCACCAACAAGTCTGATGTCACTATTTCTCCTTTATGCTCTAAACACCATGCTTCCTGCACCTCTCATAGCTATAACTAATTGTTGGTTTACCATCTCCCATATTAGACTATGAATCTCTTGAGAGCTAGAGGATTTGTGTGTGTGTGTGTGTGTGTTTTAATTTTGGCACATGAGTTGGTTGTCAATAAATGTTTGTGGATTGACTGAATGAATAAATGAACCAGTGAATGAAGGAATGAATTGTACCATTTTCCTAGAAATCCTCTCAAGGACTGATGAGTAGTAGAATCAGGCCTGAAGTGTAGGTTTTCAAACATCCAATCTAGGGTTCCTTCTGGTAGTAACCCAGCTTGCCACAGTGGTTTGGCCTGATAAACACTACAGAACAAATGTTTTCCCTCCTGGGAAATTTTATTTCCAATTCCAGGATTCCCAGGTGTCTTGGACAATTTTCAAAACAATGAAGAGGAGCAATATGAAAATGAAAGGGCTCAGGAGGTGCAAAGTCTCTCAGGAATCAAACTTCCACTGGGTTTCTAGTATATCATTCAGTTCTTCTTAGATTTTCTTCCAAGGGTTTGCCCTGGTGAGAATTGCAGCTTTCCTAGCACAGCCCCATTATTCCAGGCAATTTTGTCTCCCCAGGAGGTCCCTGATGGACCATAAAGGCACTTAACATCCTAACTTGACAACCACCATAAATTACCAGGTCCAACCATGACTCAGGAAAACACCAGCAGTTTTGCTTTTCTCAAATCTGTGACTGTTAGGTGACTGGTCAGTAGCAACCAGCTCCTTAGTGAAGAGGGTCACAGTCCAGGGTCCCAACTTGGGGACCACTGGCAAAGCGGACTTGGATATTGGCTTCCCCAGGTCCAGATACTTCTTTTAAGTGTTTACTTTCTAGCATGCCTGGCTTCATACTCCTGCCTTGCTTCCTTCCTGGGGAAGTAGAAAGAGTGCTGAACTGGGGACAACGGTTCTGCCACTAACCAGCTGTGTGGCCTTGGGGAAGTCATACAACCACTCAGGGCTCCAGGTGTCCTATTTGTAAAAAAGACTGGGTTCAAGTTTATCTCTAAGGTTGCTTCTAATTTTAAGCACTCTACAACCTTGCTACATTGTGCTGTCCACAGACCAGAAGCATCAGCATCCCTTAGGAGCTTGTTAGAAACACAGAGCCTCAGGCCCCACCCAGAACCTCTTGAACTAGCATCTGCATTTTACCAAGACCAAAGGTATAGGAAGGAATTCCTATATGCTCCATATTTAGGAAGCACTGCTCCAAGATACCACACTTTTAACTGCAGGTTTGAGTCTCCCCTCTTTCTAGAAAAGTACTTATGAATTTGCACAAGAGCTGTATTTACATAGATTAATGTCACTCAGAGGAGGTGGAAAGATGGCATTTTGAATAGGGTTTATTAGATCATATTGCCTAAATAAACTAAACTGGATTCTTTTTCTCCATTCTTCCTTTCTTCCTTCACTTCTTCTCTTCTCTCCTTCCTTCCTTCTTTCCTTCCTACCAGAAAATGGAGAGAAGAAAGATCTTATTATCTTGCAATAAGAGAATTATCTAACTTCCATCTTCCCAGGAGCCCCTGTTGCCTCTGGGATAATCCCTGCCAGTGTGGCCTGACACTTGCCCTAGAAGGCAGCCTCCTGCAGCCTCTAGCTGAGGAGGCAGAAGAGAGATCCTGGTAGTGAGAGAATGAGAAGCAGGAAAGACAACAGAGAGGATTCTGCAGGGAGCCAGGCCCCCCTGAGTAAACTAAAAACAAACATTCTGGATGGCTTTTCTCTGCTCTTGCCAAAATTTCCCTTCTGGGAATAAGGCCACAAGGACCCTCTGTGGGCGCCATGCTTAGGCAGCCTCAGGGCAGACTCAGAGATTAAAGCTACCCGCTGCTGTATACTGTGGGTCAGATCAGATCAGATCAGTCGTTCAGTTGTGTCCGACTCTTTGAGACCTGTATGCAGTCCCTAATAGAAGATGAATGTCCATTTGTCTGAGGAGAAGCTGAAAATGAGCACATGAGTGTTCACAGTCCACTCCCTATTTGTGAAAGTGGAGTCTGGCTTTGCCTATTTAGTATGTTCTTCTCCTCACCCTTTCAGGGAGACCAGATGTGTTCTTTGGCACATGCACATGGCAGAAAAAATGCAAAGAGGGAAAGAGGTACAAGGTTTAGGGATGATTAAGATTTAGATTTAGATAGGTTTTTAGGTGCGTTTTTTAAATTTCTTTATTTTTAATCGAAGGATAATTACAATATTGTGTTCGTTTCTGCCATACATCAACATGGATCAGCCATAGGCATACATATATCCCCTCCCTCTTGAGCCTCCCTCCCACATCCTATTTAGGTAAGCTTTAGAGAGAAATCCTGAGAACAGCTAAGGAAAGTAAGTGTTGTTGATGGGAGAGAAAAAATTGATGAAGTGTCCTTTAAACCAGTGGTTCTCAAACTGTGGTCCTAGGACTAATAACATCACTTAGGAACTTTCTAGAAATGCAAATTCTCAGACCTACTGAATCAGATACTCTGGGGAGAAGGTCCAGCAATCTTTATAAAATGTTCTCCAGGTGATTCTGATGCCTGTTTAAGTTCAAGAACTGTCACAAATTGTGTATTACTGCCATAGTGAATGAGAATGGGAAGTAAAAAATTTTATTTCATTTGAAATTTTTACATTCATTCTTTGGCCACACTCTTTGGCTTTAAGACTGAAAGATGTGGGACCCTGACATGATGGGTTACACTTTTCCTCCTGATACTTACTGCAGGAAAGAGTGGTCTGATGCCACGTATCTTCATTCCATTTTTATGCAGAATCGCTTACAATTACTAGACTTCTATTTTGTCCCTGCATGGGCCAGTACTCCTACTTGGGAAACAAGTCACAGGATGTATTCAAAGTCAAAGGAATGCTCTTCCATGCTTGGGGTATTGTGCTTAAGAGCTGACATCTACAAAACCCTCTTTTCATTCAATAATGGATGGCACATTTAACTTCTACAAATGCAATCTGACCTAAAACTTTAACCGGAACTAGCCAGAAGTTAGGGGGCTGGAGAGAATATATCCCTGTGATCCAAGTTTTCCTATCTCCCACCAGTCTGTAAGAACAGAGGAATTTCAACACTAACTCAGATATTTCACTGCTTCTGTTCTACTTTGTTCACAGGAGACCTCAGCTTCCCAGAGACTACCATCAGCATCTCGTGTGATGTCATAAATCAGTCTGGCATTACCACGTGGCATCTGTCCCACACAGAAACACCCTCTGCTGGGCCGACCCTATCCAGCAAGTTTACACTCATAAGGAACACAGACTTGTAAAAAGAATATTACACTCTAGGGAGATTTCTGCAAACCTTTTCAAAAAAATAAAACCAAGACATGCAAACCATGTCTTAAAAAACATGAATATAATAGAAGTATATGGGAAAAAAAGTAAAATTGCTTTCTCTCACTCCTGACTATCCAACTCTCAAAATTTGTGTGAATCTTTTTAGAAATGTTTCATGCATTAATTAGCATACATATTCTTTTTTACTCACACAAATAGGACCATTTTGTGCATACTGTTATATACTTTGCTTTTCTAATAGACTGGAAATGATTTAGCACATCCTTTTTAATGGCTGCATAATATTCTGTCATATGAACATGCCATAACTGGAATAACCAATCCTATTTATCTCTCTTTCCAATTTCCTCTTTTACAAACAATGTTGCAAGGAATATTTTTGTAGCTATAATCTGGTATACTTTTGTGAATGTATATGTGGATTGAACCCTTACCCATCGATCAAAGGGTATACGCATTTACAATTACCATTGATATTGCCCAAATGCCCAACTAAAACATAACATTCAGTAACATGCTCACTGACTATAAATGAGTCTATTCCTTTATTCACTCAACAACATGTGGTATTACCAAACTTTTTAGATTTTTGCCCATCTGATACATGAAAAATGGCATCTCATTGCTTAGATTTGCATGTCTTTAATTAGGAGAAAGTTGAAAATCTCTTTGTACACTTATGGCTATTTGCATTTGTTTTTATGTGAACTGTCTTTCATATCCTTTGCCCATTTCTTGGTTGGTTTGTTCATATTTATTCTTATTGATTTGTATGAGCTGTTTATAAAATACGGAAATTACTTTTTAGTCTGTTGTATGTGTTGCAAACAGTGTGTACCATTTTATTGTTATCTCTGACTTTGTAGAATTTGCTTCCATAAAGGCATCTGAATTTTTATGTAGTTGAATTTATTAATTTTTTGCTCTCTGAAGACAGTTGTGATGTGGAAAGAGTAGGCAATGAATAAGCATTTGCTTGGCTAGTTTGTCCTTTGTGGTGCCAGAGTCTTGAAGTTGATTTGAGGCTGAAAGAAGGGTGGATGGAAGACTATGGATTGTGTGTCCACCTGTTGTAAGTGCCAGGAATGATGCTGAGTCAGTCTTTCCAACAGACCCAGAATGATACCCCTTTCGTGTCTCACCTTTGGTGAAAAAGATGGCCCATCTGTTTGATTCTCCTTTACACTCACAGAAAATTCTTTTTCTGGTGCCTCATGATCCTCTGCAATCTGACCGTGCTGAGGTCACTAAAGGCCATTGGGCAAATTTTAAACTCTGAGCCTCCAAGAGATTAAGCTGGAGTTCCTACCTCTTTCCTCTCAGGGAGTGACTGTGCTCCCAACTATATAAGGGCAAATAGCTCAGCCATCTCACCCCAGAACAAATCAAGGCCTCTTCATACTAATGGAGGAGTGGGTAATGAGTCCCAGATTCAACCAAAATGTCGTGTTACAAAACTAATGAACCAACTGATCACCCCTCAAGCCTTCCAGAGGAATATGTCAACGTAATTGAATCTTTTATTGGTGGCATTTGAAGAAACATAAAAAGGGAAGTGAAAACATAACAAGTTCTGTTGGAAAAGACACTTGTAGGCAGGGTAGAGGGAGGCATGGGTACATTTGTCCAGGTGTGACTGGCAAAGCCCATTAACAATTCCCAAAGGAATAAAAACAAAATCCATGTACTAGTCTAATCTGTGTGTGTGTACATGTATGTATGTGTGTGTGCTTAATCTAGGTGCAGTTGCTCACAGAGTACTGCATGCAGAGGCCTTGCACTCAGCACTTCAGACCAGAGTTCCTGTTGTCAATGGCTGCTCCTGAAACCCACAGAAGCACGGCTCATGACACTTCAATTCAAGATGGCAATGGGGACTCCCCCATACCCACCCCCTGATAAAGGATACAAGACAAAAGGCTCAAATACCACAAACTAGGGTGACCTACCTAGGCTTCATTCTCAAAGAAGGTCAGAGATGCCTACTCAAGGAAAGGAAAGCAGTCATTTGCAGCCTTTCCCCTCCTAAAACTAGAAGACAGCTTAGAGGGCTTTTCCTGGGGGTGCATGGGTTTTGCCTCATCTAAGTTCCTAACTATGGTCTAATAGCTAGGCCTCTGTATAAAATGTTGAAAGGAAAAGATGATGATCCTTTTGAATGGAATTCAGAATCTCTCAAGAACTCAAAAAGCAACTACTTTTAGAAGGAGGCCCTTGCCCTAAATCTGCCATCTCAGATTTAAGTTAAACCCTTTGACCTTTACATTCATGAGAGAAGAGGAATCATCTTTGGTCCCTCAAAAACTGGGGCCCTTTGCTTAGCTCATTGCTTATTTCTCTAAACAATTAGATCAACCCACCAAGGATGGCTTCCTTGCCTGTGGGCAGTAGCAGGTACTACAACCCTGCTATGGGAAGGTATTGAGACTCCTAGAAGCAGTGCAGTGTCCGAGAAAAATAGCAGTGATTCACTGTAGAGGTCATCATAAAGGGAATGCAGAACTAATAAAAGGGCAACACCAAAGTGGACAAAACTGCGAAAAGGGCCACAATAGAACCAGGAACTTGGCAATTATCCTTCATACCTAAGAGGCCAGATCCATCCAATTACTCTCCAGTCTATACAAAAATAGAATTAAACCAAGTCCAGAAATGGGCTTCAGTAGAGATCTAGGAGGCCATGTGTGGCTAGTTAATAAACAAAGGCAGCATTTCTTTCCCAAAACCACCAGTTATCAAGCCATTAAGGAGGTTCATCAAGGAACTCACTGTAAGTGGGAAGTCCTATATAATTGGTTAATTGAGGTCATGGTGACTCCTGGCATGAAAGTGTAATTAGATAGTTGATACATACTCCACCTTCACCATGAACAACCCCAGCACTAGACCCCCTCCACAGAAACCCCCGGATAAGGTCCATTCAGACCAGATGGACCTATCCTGGGGAAGACAGGCAGATCGATTTCACTGTCACACTGAGAGCATCGGGCAGCTTCAGATATCTGAAGCTGGTGGGTATGTTGCTAGTGGACATGTTTTCAGGGTGGGTAGAAGCATCACCTTGCGAGAACTGAAATGGCAGTCAAAGTGGCTAAAGTATTACTAAAAGAGATAATGCCCAGGTTTGGGCTCCCAGGATTTGGACAAAGAGGTAACAGCACAGCATTCATGTCTCAAATGACAGAAGGGATACGAGTGCCCTGAACCTTACATTCGGCCCCAAGACCTCAATAATCAGGGAAAGTAGAGAGATTCAATTGGACCTTAAAATGAACCTTAGCCCAGATACACCAGGAGACTCAAGAAAATTGGATTAAGTTACTCCCAATTGCCCTGTTTCACATGAGGTTACTTCCAAGAGATATGTTAAAGGTAAGTGGTGCATCTGAACTTATGTATGGTAGACCCATTCCCAAGCCTCATGAGAGAAAGAACATCTTAGCCCTGTTGAAATGGAACAACGCACCATCTGCACCATGAACAAAAGAAATGGAACAAAAGAAATACTGCTTTCTAGGTAGGAGAAACCAGGAATATGGTTTCCACATTTCATATTCCATGAGAAACCCTTATGGAATATGGTAACCGGGTGCTGCCCACACCCACTGGCTGTCCACTCCTACTGGTCAGGAGATGGGGTGAAGCTAAAGACCTGGAAAACCAGCATTCCATAAGACCAACTCACTCTTAATTGGAACAGAGCTCACTTGGTGATCCTGACCACTCATTCTGCTCTGAAGCTGCAGCGGGGGTTACTCTGTGGCAACATCACACTCAAGTGAAAAGGCCTCCAAGCCCCAAACTCCAGAAAGACAAACTGGGGCAATGGACCCCCTGGACTACTCACGTGAACTTCTCTCTGACCTGAAGCTTCTCTTCCAAACAACAACAAAAGTGTGACCGCGGATTTTCAGAAAGGACAGAACTTCACTGACAGTTGGATATGTATATATATATCATGCCCAAATTGAAATAGGAAAGGACCACTAACTGCAGGAATCACCGTACTCATAGGGGTGCTAATGACCTTGGCCAGGGAACCATATATAACACTATCACCATAAAAAAGGTAACTGCCATGGTGGCAAATGAGAGCAGCTTCACCTTCAAACTATTCAGCATAATTTGACCAAAAAAATCTGGAGTGTGGTAAAACAGGCCCTTCCTAGCGTCACTTGATTTTTACCTTTCCTGGGCCCCCATAATGACCACTATTCTCTTGCTAATATTTGGGCCATGCATCCTAAACTGTCTGTTATACTTTGTTTCCAAAGGTCAGAACCTATAAAACTTCAAGTATTTGTCACTCAGGGCTCAGGCCTGGTGACAATCAAACACATTTAAAGGCAGCTGGGGAGAAGCTCTGCTCCTCTACCCGGGGCTATTGCTGCTAAGTCGCTTCAGTCATGTCCGACTCTGTGCGACCCCAGAGAGGGCAGCCCACCAGGCTCTCCCGTCCCTGGGATTCTCCAGGCAAGAACACTGGAGTGGGTTGCCATTTCCTTCTCCAATGCATGAAAGTGAAAAGTCAAAGTGAAGTGTGTCCGACTCCTAGCGACCCCATGGGCTGCAGCCTATCAGGTTCCAGGCAAGAGTACTGGAGTGGGGTGCCATTGCCTTCTCCAACCCGGGGCTATTAGGACACCACAAAGCAGCAGAAAGTGGACCTTCACCCCTCAGCGCCCCTCAAGAACGAGGAGAAAGACAGAAGAGGGATCTGTCACCAGCAAAGCCCACTATCAATTCCTGCAGAATAAAAACAGAATCTGGGTAAAAAATAAAGTCTAACCCCCCCCCCTTTTTTTTTTTTTCCTTTTTCCCTTGGTCTTAGCCTGGTTTCACTTGCTCATGGGGGCCCATATGCAGAGGCCTTGACCCAGCACTTCAGACCTGAGTTCCTAGTGCTAAACGGTTGCATTCAATACCTTAAACCAAGATGGCGACAGCACCAGGCTGTGTGCAGAGATGTTGCACCCGGGACTACAAACTGGAGCGTGAGCGGCACAGCTGAGCCCTTCCCAAGAGAACTCCGCCCCCTCCCCACCCCACTGACCGAACCCTTTAAAGCAGCCCCACCCACAGCCTGCGGAGGAGAATGTGTGCTCTAGAGTGCAAGCTCACAGTCCTCCACCTTTAAATCAAAGAATAAACCTCCCTTTGCTTCTGAACCAAACTTGTTCTTGTTCTATTGGTGCAAGCACGACACTGGGCAGGAGGACCCTTGTTGGAGACCCACTTGGGAGGGTCAATGACTCAGTGGTCTTCCCCAGCGTCAACTCTCTCAATCATCCTCCACTTCCCAAACCATCTCACCTGACTCAAAACATGCCGTTTTAATTTTACTTTTTTAACCACACCTATGGCAGCTGCTCAAAGAAGGCAATGGCACCCCACTCCAGTATTCTTGCCTGGAGAATCCCAGGGATGGGGGAGCCTGGTGGGCTGCCATCTATGGGGTCGCACAGAGTCGGACACAACTGAAGCAACTCAGCAGCAGCATGGCAGCTGCTGATCCCACCAGTTGCCACAGCAGGTGTCTGGAATCACACATCAGAATGGAGATGGTTGAGAACCCTCTCTACCATACTGTTTCTGGTTGAATGGAGGGGGAGCAGCACAAAGCCACCTAAAGTGAAAAGCTTACATAACTCATATTCCACTGTAATCTATGTGTGCCTGATGCCAAGGAATGGGTATGAATTTTTCTTCACAGTCCCATTAGAAGAAACATCGCGTTACTTCAAGTCAAATAAAATCCAACCCTTAAGCCCTTGGGTGCCATGTTGATGGGAAATTCAATCTGAGTGATTCTGAGAGTCCTTCCACTCCCTAGATTCATACCCAACCTCCAGATAAAATCCTAAATTCTTGCTGAAGTGACTGTTTAAACCTGTGTCCTTTTTGAAGACAAGCAGTGCTTCCATGCTGCTCAAATCTCTGGGCTTTCTTTTGAAAGCCATGATCCAAGTGTTCTTGGAGATTCCATAACCTCTTCAGGGCACTGGGCAGAGGTAAAGCCTTGTCAACTATGGGACTTGGCAAAGCCCCTAACAGTTACCCAGTTGTAGTGGTAGATAGCACCCTTGAATAGATAAATAAAATAAGACCATTAGGCTGGGACCTTATCCAATCTGACTGGTGCTCTTCTAAGAAGTGGGGATCAGGACATACACGCACAGAGGCCCATGTGAAGACATAGGGAGAAGACAGCCATCTACGAACCAAGAAGAGAGTCCTCAGAAGAAACCCATCCTGGTGACACCTTGATCTTGGACTTCAAGCTTCCAAAACTATGAGAAATAAATTTCTGTTGTTTAAGACTCCCACCCTGTGGTTCTTTGTTATGACAGCCCTAGAGAATTACCACACTTGGTGACTCACTTCTAATGAGTGAGTGAGAATGCAGTTAAAGTGACACAGCAGCACTTCCCAGGCTAGGTTAGGAAAGGTGACACAGCTCTGCCTGGCTCTTCCTCCCACGATGCTCGTCCGTGGAAACTCCACGTGGTGAAGAAGCAGCCCAGGCCACAGGAAGAGGTGTAGGTGTGCTGGCTGGAAGCCCCAGCCAAGGCCCCAGCTGGCAGCCAGGCATGTGAGTGAACAAACCATAAGAGGTCTGCAGCCGCCCCCGCAGAGTGGAGAAAACAAGACACTGTTCACACCCAACCATGGCCAAACTGCCAATTCATGAGCAAAATAAATGTTATTGTTGTTCTAAGTCACCAAGTTTTGAGATGTTTCTTTAAGCAGCAGTAGATTAAAAACAAACAAAACAGTCTTGAGATATCAGCATCTTCTGCCTCTCTAGTCTGAAGGAATACTTCCTGTCTCCTCCTCCCCATTTCCAAAGATCCCATATAATCCTCAGTTTGCTTTAGCAAAACAATGTTGCTTCTCTTTCCAAGGAGTAAGGATGGGAGGAGGAAAGCCTTATGCCAACCAGCTTTTCTTATTAATTCACATTAATACAGCAATATGAATACTCTCCATATGTCACTCAATTTCATGTGGAGGATTAGATCTGCATAAGTAAGCAAGCTATTTCATCTTTATATTAATACAATGGTGATCAATACATACAGGGTTCCCTCTGACTGCTTCTGCTCTTGACTGATGCCAGCCTTGAGTTTACATTCAGTACTCTGCCACATCCCCCAAAACAAACCCAGTTCTCCATACATTTGGAAATGAATGCAAGTTAACTTGAATTGGAGGATGGAGAGAGGTTTATATCACACACTACACAAGACCTGTTAGTCTTCCACAGACATCACTAGTTCCTATCTCCAGTCTTCCTGCAATCTATTCCCTCTCCCCAGGTGCCATGTCACCAAGACTCTTGTCTCCATCTCCACCCCCACCCTATCATTGAAATTCTACCTCCCCTCTGTTAGGGTATTACACCCAGCAAAATAAAAATCCCTGGGCAGCCAAATAGGAACAGTGATGTCCCTGAAGCATGCCCCTAAGGCTTTGATCTCATTCTAGCACACCCCAATCTCATTTTCATGCTGTTACTCATGTTACTTGTTTCTTTCCCTTGGCACTCAAGGAAATTGGCAAGAGTTACACTGTTTTCTCTTTGCTCCTCTGAAGAATGCAACCATGGCAGCCCTCCACCAAAGTCCCGAATGCCAAAGTCAACAATCAGGTGGAGAACCCAGAGCCAGTCATCCTGAATATGACATCCTCGTCCTGCTATGGCAGAAGCCTTACCTGCAAAAGGTGCACAGCCCACAGTTCCCAAACAGTAAGGAGCTGGGAATTCCCTGGCAGTCCAGTGGTTTGGGCTCCACACAGGCCACACTGCACAGCCAAAAAAAAAGAAAAGAAACAGCAAGGAGCCAAGGCAGACACAAGAGGAAATGCTCCCAGTGTGTCCATCCCCATATTATTTGCCAGATACTGAGTATTGGAGTCTAGCCCTTACCCCAGAGATGGGCAAACTGTAGCAATCATGCCCGGGTATGGGCACCATAGATGCTGGTTGGTGAAAACCAACCACCTCCCAGACAGATGTAAGATGTAATAATTATAACAGGAACTCACAACTATTAATACCATTATTTTAGCACTTACTATGCAATAGGCATCAGGCCAAGCACTTTATGCACTATCTTAACGAATATTCAAAACAACCTTATGAGGGAGGAACTCCCATTTCAACCCACTCCAGTATTCTTGCCTAGAAAATTCCATGGATAGAGAAGCATGGTGGGCTGTGGTCCAGGGGATTGCAAAGAGTCAGTCATGACTGAATGACTGAGCATGTAAGCACTCCTAGTTCACAGATGACAAAACTGAGGCTCAGAGAATGTTAAGTGGTTTATTTAAGACTACAGGGCTAATGAAGTCAGGTAACTAACGAGAAAATAAGGACAGGCCCTTGTCTCTTATCAAAGGCATCCAGCCCAAGAGGGCAGGGACCATCATGCCCCCCACAAGAACAGCTACCTCTCCTGAGTACATGTGTGCAGACCATTCAAGATGAGGTCTCTCCTCTATTGTTCACATCAACCCTAGGAGGAAGATGTGCTCACCATCGTCATCTTACTGATAAAAGATTTTAAACAGGAAATGATGTGACCTAATTTATATTGTCAAAGATCCCTCCAGCTCTTTGCCCAGATTCCTAAAGTCACTTCCTGCTGTGTGTGATACATGGAGGCAAAAGTGAAAGCATGGAAAGAAAGCAGTTACAGGGTTTATAATCATACAGGTGATGAGGTATTAGTAGCAGGGAGATGACGAGACTGATGAGAGATGCATGGTAGAGCTGGAAAACACAGGATTTCTGATCACTTGGATGGGGGTTAGAAACAACAAAGACATTGAGGAAGTTTTCTGGGTTTTTGAACTAAGCACATGTGGAGTCAACTGCAGTGGGTTCAACCAGTGGGATGGAATCAAGAATGCAGGTATGGACAGATAAGGGCAAGAGGTCTGTGAATCATCCAGATGGGCTTACAGGTGGTTTTTAAAGGTAGACAGGTTTTAGGAGTCACTCCTCCATTTCAGTGAAGAACAGTCTGAAACATTCCTCCTCGACTTTATCACATACACGTAGATGAGTCATTTTTTATTTCTTTCCCTTGTTTTAATGCCACTCTCTGAAGAATGCTTACTAATTTACCCAAATCCCTACAGGTCACTTCTCATCATCTTTAGACGTCAGTTTACATTGCTTTGCCAGTGGAAGTTCCTGCAGAATTCAACATACATCAGAGCTGGCCTTCCCGGAGTTGACAGCCTGGTCCATCCAATCACTGGTGCCTGAGAACCAGGCTCACCTTCTCAAATGACTCTATAAGATGCAGTGGTGCCCCTGCCACTGTGTAAATGCAGCATGTCCTGGTGAGAGGGCCCATTTCCCATTTCACCACAAGCTCACCAGCACTGGGTATTAACATCTTTGCCAAGTGAAAAGTGAATTATATCTTAATTGGCATTACAAAATAAATCTTTTATAATGCAAAGCACAGTATAAACTCAAGTCCAGCACATAAAGTTAGCTAATTTGCACACAGTCTGCATGATGAGAATGTTTAGGATTACAGGGATAAAAGGGCATTCACTGGGCACTTGCTAAGTACTTGCTAAATCTCTTATAATTCAAGGATATAGTAATTCTGATATTAAGCTTGTGCCATCTCTGTAACTTAGCCTTTTGCTGTCTTTGAGGCAGTAAATCTATAACACCTTGTATCTTTGCTATTAACAAATGACGTATACTAAGAAGCTTTATCATGTAGAAGGATTGAACTTTCAGTCCCACCCTTACTAGCATGGGCATGTTCCCCTTGTGTATGCGTGCATGTGTGCTAAGTCGCTTCAGTCGGGTCTGACTCTGTGTGATCCTCTGTACTGCAGCCTGCCAGACTCCTCTGTCCATGGGATTCTCCAGGCAACAATACTGAAGTGGGTTGCCATCTCCTTCTCCAAGGGATCTTCCCGACCCAGAGATCGAACCCGCCTCTCTTCCATCTACCTGCACTGGCAGGCAGATTCTTTACCACTAGCGCCACCTGGGAAGCCCCTTTGTTTATGAGGTGTGGTTTTAGTCAGCTGTATTAATCCAAAAGCTTGCTGATGCTCTTAGTCCTGGAGGTCCTTCAAGATGTGAACAGAAATCAGACATGTGGGAAAGTTTAAAAATACTGTCTAAGGGGAAAACCAGATTCCAGAGCTTGGGAAATTAAGTTTGTTCAGAGCACAGTAAATCTAGAAGGAAATCTGAATGCAGGCTGAAGATTGTTGAGGTGGGAAGGGGGGACATTTCCTACATTGAATTAATTACTCCCACGGAAGAATATGTTGCATACACAGTAAACAATGAGAGATTTGTTCAGCTTGTGTACCACTTCAGTAGTTGGAGCAGTTGAGGAATAAGGTTGAAGTTAGATTTAGAAGAGAATGACAATTTGATTTTCCAATTTCAGGTTTTTTACTTCTAATAGAATAGTTATATCTGAACGCAGTTACAATAGGCATCAAAGCAAGAGTTTTGGTAAGAGCGAGGGAAACGTTATTTTGTTTTGAAAGGATAATGAAGATGTCAATAGTTTTAAGAGATTAAAAAAAAATTTGGTGCCGAGTATAGAGTGTTACTGTATTGGCTCAGAAGGTAAAGAATCTGCCTATAATGTAGGAGACTCAGGGATCCCTGGGTCAGGAGGATCCCCTGGAGAAGGGAATGCCTACACACTCCAGTATCCTTTCCTGAAGAATCCCGTGGATGGAGGAGTCTGGCAGGTTACAGTCCATGGGGTCACAAAGAGTCAGACATGACTGAGTGACTAACACCTTCTCTTTTCACTTTCATAGAGTATTATACATCCTGCATATCTATATACTCTGATAAGCAGTTTATATACCTTAATTAGCCCTCACAATTAACCCTCTATGGTAGCTGTTGTTACTGTCTTATTTTCAGACAAGGAAGCAGATGATAAGAGATATGAAGAAACTTGCTCCTGGACTTATAGTTACCACAGAGGGTTAATTGTGAGGACTAATTGAACCAGCGTTTCCCCACTGCTGAGGCTGGTGACAGCATTTAGAGCCTCAGTCCCCCTTCTGTCACTGAGGCATGATATGTCCTTTCTACTCATCTTTAAAAGGTTGAAAATTCACTTGGTTGGGAGAGGGAAGAGGGAGAGATGAAGGGGAAAGCAAAAAAGGAAAGAAGGTGAAACTCTTGATTAATAATGAGCTGTGCAAATGTTCCACACTCTGATGATTCTCACTAAAGATATTTCTTCAAGTGAATTTTGGGCAAGTCAGTCACTGGCTGTGGGTGTCAACCTAAGTCTGATCACTTTCCACTCCTTGGAAGTCTTCGTAAAAAGAATGACACTGGTCATCCCTTAAGAGCTAGAGAATGCATCATATTTGGTGTCAGCATTCAGCTCCTACTCTCCTGACTTTCCTTTCCTTTGTCCTGTCCCTGTCGCCTGCCAGCCACCAGGTGGGCAGGTTGCTGCAGCAACATCTACAAGCAGGAAGCCCTGTGGCTGCTCGGGGTGAAGGCTCAGCACCCAGCAGCAGAACTTCACTGAAGTTGGGGCAAGATCTTTGGTTTTCTTTAGATCTTGAGTCTGGGGGAAGAGTCTGGGGGAAGAGTCTGTGTTTGTTAACCAATCCCATGCATCAGAGAGTAGAATTCTCAGTAATGAAAATTACTGTTCTCTGTTACCTGTTCTATAAAAACTGGCCAGGAATTTTGCACTGTTTTCTCAAAGATACATTTAGGATTGATCTTAATTTCTGATAAAGCAGGCAACAGTTTCTGTTTTATTTCAAGGGTAATAGGAAGGCATTCCTTATTCCTCCAAACAGTTCTTTTTTCCCCAAGCCCATCAAAGAAGTATGACTTGCTCCCATTATTAATTCAATCCTTTAGAATAAGCTCTGACCTCTTTGAAAATACAAACACATTGATGGAGATATTCCACTAAATCTCTATATCCTACTATGAACATCCATCATCAGATTGATCATTTTAATTATTCACTCAATCAGGAGAAAATCACCTTGAGTCTCTGCGACTCCATGTTCTCAGCCTGGAAGTAGGAATAACAACTGTTACACAGACTGGATGGCACACCCTACATTCAGGGCACCATGCCTGGTACAAAGTTACTGAATCAGTGGCAGGTGGCGATGGTAATAGGAATGCCAGGAGCAGCAGTAGGAGTTGTTATTGTCTATTCGGGAAGAGATGAGGAAAGATCAGACCACACTATACCTTAAAGGGAAAGGTGTGTTCAGAGGAAAAGTAGAAGACAAAGTCATCAACTAGGCCATTTTGATGAGAGCTGATCCTGGTGGCCATGTGGTAAATAGAATGACAATGATACCAACTACCAACTCAATATATGCCAGGTTCCAGGCACCTTGCTTCTCACACTGAATTCATATTTTTTGGATCCTCATAGAACTCAATGAAGTAGGTTGTACTAATATTCTCCATATATGATTAAGGAAATTGAAGCTTAGAGAATGAAGCAACCAACCAGGAAGCAGCAGAGCCAAGAGCCAAACCAGCCCAGTCTGTAGGCAAAACCAAAGTCCAAGTAGTGAACTCTGCATTGCCCCCTGGGAAGAACTCTGGTTTTGAGCAGCCCATTCTTCACCCTGTTAATACAGAGGAGGGTGAGGGGCTGCGGGAGGGAGGGCTCTCTCGGTTCTTCTCTCTTCAGGGTCCGGAGATCATGGCCCTGCAGTGAGCAGGCAAGCCCTGGGCCAGGCAGGGCCAGATCTGAAGCCCTGCTATCTCCTTCATTTCATCAGGCTGCTGGGCAGCCGAGCACAGGAAATTAAAAGCAACTCATAGATCATAAAGCAAGGCACCAAGTGATCTCAGACAAAATCTGTCTCCCTTCCCTCCCTCTTCTCCCTCCTGTGAGAAGCTGGCTCTTAGCAGTTGGCTGCTGAACTTCTGCAGCGACCCAAACTGTTCTAGTTGTCAGTACCCCAGAGGCAAAGGAGGCTCTGCCCTCAGAGGGCTCTGAGGCCAAATGCCAGGACCTCACAGTGACAACATTAGTGTGTGTGTGTGTGTGTGAGAGAGAGAGAGAGAGAGAGAGAGAGAGAAAGCACATGCATTGTAGAAGGAGACAGAGGAAAGAGTGGCAGCCTTTATGGGGCAAACTGAGCTCAAAGGTAAAAGGAAGCCCAACTTGTAACTTTATTCCTTCTTGCAGGGTTGCACTTTGTACCCTGTGCTTATGTTCCTTGTTTTTACAAACAATACATACAGCAGCAACATCTCCTAGCTAAGATACCCTGTGACTGTGGACATTTGCCACTTCTGCTTGACCAGCATCCTTTCTGAGTTTTGGCTAAAATACCCCCTTTCCTTTAAAAAAAATTTTTTTTCATGTGGACCATTTTTTAGAGCCTTCATTGAATTTGTTACAATATTGCTTCCTTTTTTTATGTTTTCATTTTTTGGCCATGAGGCATGTGGGATCTTAGCTCCTCAACCAAGATCAACCCTGCATCCTCTGCATTGGAAGACAAAGTCTAAAACACTGGACCACCAGATAAGTCCTCCCACTTTTCCTTCTTTGAAAAGTTTCCACTTACTTGCTCATGGTCCTGAGAAGATGGTCAATGATGACAATCAATGACTCCACATTACTTCAGCAGAGCAGGGGGAAGGGTGGTGGGAACCTCTTTAGCTTGGCAAAAGGCTGGGCTGATTCACCCACATGGGGATGCCCTGAAGAGGTACCCTCTGGTTCCTACTCAATGTGACCTGACTATTCAACTTTCTCTTCAGTTCTGTGAGCTATCCAGGATGCACTTAAAAATGTCCTTTAATTGCTTTTTAGCCAAAATCCATTTCTGTTTCTTAAAACCAAGGAACCCTAGTGAATGCCTTTGCTTTTTGAATGTCAAATAAAAATTAGTTTGAGGTTCCAACCTACATGTGATGCATGATCCTTATCCCTGCCCACCTTTCTGAGGATACCCTATTGCCTCTTGTCTTGATCATGTGTTTCCGTTGAATTCTTTTAGTTTATGGATAATCTCAGCATTCTGTATGGGCTGTTTGTACCAATACAAACAAGAAACTCAGCACTTTCCTTGTAATTTCTTTCTTTTTTTCCCCTACCAAGACCCACTTATACAGGGATATGTGTGGGTGTGGGTGTGTGTGTTTACTGAAGACAAAGAAGGTTTACAGCACTAATTCAGTTCAGTTCAGTCGCTCAGTCATGTCCAACTCTTTGTGACCCCATGAATTGCAGCACACCAGGCCTCCCTGTCCATCACCAACTCCCGGAGTTCACTCAGACTCATGTCCATGGAGTCAGTGATGCCATCCAGCCATCTCATCCTCTGTCGTCCCCTTCTCCTCCTGCCCGCAATCCCTCCCAGAATCAGAGTATTTTCCAATGAGTCAACTCCTCGCATGAGGTGGCCAAAGTACTGGAGTTTCAGCTTTAGCATCATTCCTCTCAAAGAACACCCAGGACTGATCTCCTTTAAAATGGACTGATTGGATCTCCTTGTAGTCCATGGGACTCTCAAGAGTCTTCTCCAACACCACAGTTCAAAAGCATCAATTCTCCGGCACTCAGCTTTCTTCACAGTACAACTCTCGCATCCATACATGACCACTGGAAAAACCATAGCCTTGACTAGACGGACCTTTGTTGGCAAAGTAATGTCTCTGCTTTTTAATATGCTATCTAGGCTGGTCATAACTTTCCTTCCAAGGAGTAAGCGTCCTTTAATTTCATGGCTGAAGTCACCATCTGCAGTGATTTTGGAGCCCAGAAAAATAAAGTCTGACACTGTTTCCACTGTTTCCCCATCTATTTCCCATGAAGTAATGGGACCAAATGCCATGATCTTCGTTTTCTGAATGCTGAGCTTTAAGCCAACTTTTTCACTCCTCCTCTTTCACGTTCATCAAGAGGCTCTTTAGTTTTTCTTTACTTTCTGCCATAAGGGTGGTGTCATCTGCATATCTGAGGTTATTGATATTTCTCCCAGCAATCTTGATTCCAGCTTGTGCTTCTTCCAGACCAGCGTTTCTCATGATGTATTCTGCATATAAGTGAAATAAGCAGGGTGACAATATACAGCCTTGACGAACTCCTTTTCCTATTTGGAACCAGTCTGTTGTTCCATGTCCAGTTCTAACTGTTGCTTCCTGATCTGCATGCAGGTTTCTTAAGAGGCAGGTCAGACAGTCTGGTATTCCCATCTCTTTCAAAATTTTCCACAGTTTATTGTGATCCACATAGTCAAAAGCTTTGGCATAGTCGATAAAGCAGAAATAGATGTTTTTCTGGAACTCTCTTGCTTTTTCCATGATCCAGCAAATGTTGGCAATTTGATCTCTGGTTCCTCTGCCTTTTCTAAAACCAGCTTGAACATCGGTAAGTTCATGGTTCACGTATTGCTGAAGCCTGGCTTGGAGAATTTTGAGCATTACTTTACTAGCGTGTGAGATGAGTGCAACTGTGCGGTAGTTTGAGCATTCTTTGGCATTGCCTTTTTTGGGATTGGAATGAAAACAGACCTTTTCCAGTCCTGTGGCCACTGCTGAGTTTTCCAAATTTGCTGGCATATTGAGTGCAGCACTTTCACAGCATCATCTTTCAGGATTTGAAATAGCTCCACTGGAATTCCATCACCTCCCCTAGCTTTTTTTGTAGTGATGCTTTCTAAGGCCCACTTGACTTCACATTCCAGGATATCTGGCTCTAGGTGAGGGATCACACCATCGTGATCATCCAGGTCATGAAGATCTTTTTTGTACAGTTCTTCTGTGTATTCTTGCCACCTCTTCTTAATACCTTCTGCTTCTGTTAGGTCCCTACCATTTCTGTCCTTTATTGAGCCCATCTTTGCATGAAATGTTCCCTTGGTATCTCTAATTTTCTTGAAGAGATCTCTAGTCTTTTCCATTCTATTGTTTTCCTCTATTTCTTTGCATTGATCACTGAAGAAGGTTTTCTTATCTCTCCTTGCTATTCTTTGGAACTCTGCATTCAGATGCTTATATCTTTCCTTTTCTCCTTTATTTTTCACTTCTCTTCTTTTCACAGCTATTTGTAAGACCTCCCCAGACAGCCATTTTACTTTTTTGCCTTTTTTTCCCATGGGGATGGTCTTGATCCCTGTCTCCTGTACAATGTCAGGAAACTCAGAAGCACGCTGGCTGCGAAGGACCTCACAGAAGTGTGGCCAAAAGGAGCTACCCCACCTCCGAGGTCAGGGGTGGCGGCCAAAAGGAGCTACCCCACATCCGAGGTCAGGGGTGGTGGCTGTGAGTGCCAGGCTGTGACAGCGCAGGAGCGGCCAAGAAGAGATAGATACCCACGTCCGAGGTCAGGGGTGGCGGTCGAGAGGAGCTTGTCTGATACCCTTGTCTGAGGTCAGGGGCAGCAGCCATGAGTGCCAGGCTGCGACGGCACAGGAGCAGCCGAGAGGAGCTACCCCACGTCCAAGGAGCAGTGGCTGCACGGGTGCAGGAGGGCTGAGAGGAGCTACTCCACGTTCAAGGTCAGGAGGGACGGCGGTGAGGAGATACCCCTCGTCCAAGGTAAGGAGCAGCGGCTGCACTTTGCTGGAGCAGCTGTGAAGAGATACCCCATGTCCAAGGTAAGAGCAACCCAAATAAGACTGTAGGTGTTGCAAGAGGGCATCAGAGGGTGCAAGAGGGCATCAGAGGGCAGACACACTGAAACCATAATCACAGAAAACTAGTCAATCTAATCACACTAGGACCACAGCCTTGTCTAACTCAATGAAACTAAGCCATGTCCTGAGGGGCAACCCAAGACGGGCGGGTCATGGTGGAGAGGTCTGACAGAATGTGGTCCAGTGGAGAAGGGAATGGCAAACCACTTCAGTATTCTTGCCTTTAGAACCCCATGAACAGTATCAAAAGGCAAAAATGATAGGATACAGAAAGAGGAACTCCCCAGGTCGGTAGGTGCCCAATATGCTACTGGAGATCAGCAGAGAAATAACTCCAGAAAGAATGAAGGGATGGAGCCAAAGCAAAAACAATACCCAGCTGTGGATGTGACTGGTGATAGAAGCAAGGTCCAATGTTGTAAAGAGCAACATTGCATAGGAACCTGGAATGTTAGGTCCATGAATGAAGGCAAATTGGAAGTGGTCAAACAGGAGATGGCAAGAGTGAATGTTGACATTCTAGGAATCAGCGAACTAAAATGGACTGGAATGGGTGAATTTAACTCAGATGACCATCAATCTACTACTGCGGGCAGGAATCCCTTAGAAGAAATGGAGTAGCCATCATGGTCAACAAAAGAGTCTGAAATGCAGTACTTGGATACAATCTCAAAAATGATAGAATGATCTCTGTTCGTTTCCAAGGCAAACCATTCAATATCACAGTAATCCAAGTCTATGCCTCAACCAAGTAATGCTGAAGAAGCTGAAGTTGAACGGTTCTATGAAGACCTACAAGACCTTTTAGAACTAACACCCAAAAAGATGTCCTTTTCGTGATAGGGGACTGGAATGCAAAAGTAGGAAGTCAAGAAACACCTGGAGTAACAGGCAAATTTGGCCTTGGAATATGGAATGAAGCAGGGCAAAGTCTAATAGAGTTTTTCCAAGAGAACGCACTGGTCATAGCAAACACCCTCTTCCAACAACACAAGAGAAGACTCTACACATGGACATCACCAGATGGTCAATACCGAAATCAGATTCATTATATTCTTTGCAGCCAAAGATGAAGAAGCTCTAGACAGTCAGCAAAAACAAGACCAGAAGCTGACTGTGACTCAGATCATGAGCTCCTTATTGCCAAATTCAGACTTAAATTGAAGAAAGTAGGGAAAACCACTAGACCATTCAGGTATGACCTAAATCAAATCCCTTATGATTATACAGTGGAAGTGAGAAATAGATTTAAGGGACTAGATCTGATAGAGTGCCTGATGAACTATAGCACTAATACACACACCAAAAAAAAAAAAAATGCAATCAAAAATTATATATCCCTATTCTTAAAATTCTACTAATGCACATTTCAAGCTCTAATATTCCCCAGCTAGAGTCCTCTCCCTTCTATTTCTTATCTCCCTTCAAATTCCCTCATGAAAACTGCCTATTTATTTTTATGAAAAAAAAAAATCAGTTCTCTCTTCACCACTTTTTCTCCCACCAACTTTGTCCTCAGGGTCTCAAGATAGTTTTTCTCCAAAAGGGAATTCTGGGGCCAGGTGTTAACATAGGTCTACCCTGCTACAATGATTTCTGCAGACAGAATATTAGAATCAGACCAAATGACCTGTTCTGTCTCCTTCCAGTCATAAGAGCAATGAGTCTGGGCTCAGGAAGGGTCACAATCCTTCTTTCTACTTTATTTTATGTTAAATTAGATGGGGCAATCATCTCTGTAAGAACTCAGGGCTCTTTCAAAGGCCACAATCATTTCTCCCCAGAGGCAGAGGGCCCTGTAAGAGAGGGAAGCTGTGGGAATGGGAGCCACAGATGGGCTGAGGATGTGGCCAGGGGCCAGCAGTGATTCTGGATAGGGTGGGTGTCTGGCTGGTGCCTGCTTTCTCCCTCTGATGAATCTTTCCCACGTTACTTTGTAAGCAATAAAGCTGGGACACATGGTGGGGGCTTGATTATGTACAATCATTAACACAATCATTCTCTAGAACTCTTCCTTCTCACTTATCATTCATTCAATAAACACATATTAAATTCCTTCTCTGTACCCAGCAATAGGCACAAAAGCAAAATAAGACCAAGTCCTTGTCCACAAGAGTCTAAGACTCTATTGGGAGATCCGTAGGGAAGAAATAGGCAGTTATTCAAAAGTAGGGTAAGTTCTGGGTAATAGCTGTTGAGCATCTTTGATGTGCCAGGCTTTCTCAATTACTTGAGATTCAAGGGAAATAAGACATATCTCTGAAAAAAAAACCTGTGAGTTTGCTTATGTGTTGGGTGCCTGGAGGACAGGGAAAGTGGGCAGGAAAAAAATTCACAAGCATCTAACAGAATGTCAAGCACACAGAATCACTCAGTAAATACTCATTAAGTGAATGTTGACTAAAAAGTTACAGAATGTGATATATGCTATAACATAAACAAAAGGGTATTGTGGCTAATTACTTGGAAATCAAAACACATCTTCAAAAATATAATGGCACCTGAATCTTGCTTGAGCAGGAACTGTGTTAAGAGGAGCATGAAGTTTGGTGAGGGTGATGGAGGGATGAATTTGATAAACAAAAAAAAAAAGTCTGGGGCTATGTTGCTGATGACTTTGTATGACATCTTAACAATTGAGAAACAATCAGTCCCGTCTTTCAAGCCGAGCTGGGAGTAATTGCTGCTTATATGTACCTGTTTTTACAGTATAAAGTGGAAGGCACCACTCATCCTCTAGATAACAGAGTAGACAAGAACATAGGGTTTAGAAGCAAGCACACCTGGTTGGCTTCAAATTTCAGCTTTGCCACCTTTTTAATAGCAATATGCTGGGCAAGTAACTTAACCTCTCTGAACGTCAATAATTTCATCTCCAAAACAAGAATCACAACACCCCAGCCCCAGAGCAATGCTCTAAAAGATCAATAAGGTAATGTACCATAAAAGAGTACCTGGCTTAGAGTCAGTACTTTTAAAATGCTTGTTTTGTTATTATCACTACTATAACAATTATTACTATTGTCATTCTGTTTGGAAATAATGCTGCTTCTCATTCATGCTCTACTGCCTACAACGAAAGTTAACTGTGAGGCCCACCTTTTCCAGATTGATCATCTCAGTTGAGCAAGTGAATTTAGATCAATCATTTGATGGGAGGTGTGATTACTCACCAAGAAAAGGCCTCCAAGCCCATGTGACCTCAGTTCCCTCAATTTACCATAAGGAGACTGAGGCTTGGCCCTAGTCCCACAACTGCCTAGAGAGAACTGGGCGAATCCCAGACCTCTATCCTCTGGGTGCAGTTGACTGCCTCCAAGTTAACTCTGTTGCTGTGTATACAAGGCCAAGATTAAAATCAGCTTCAAATGCCAGCCCTCCAAAGCCAAGTTCTCCTCACCAAGCCCTCTCTGTGGGGGGCTGTTTTTCCTACACTTTCTCTGCAGCCCCTACAGGCACCTGCTGGGTGTCTGACAACAGACTCTGCTCCTGAGTCCTCCTGACCCCACAAGGAGGAGGTGAGAGGCCTCTCTCTAGCAGTGTCAGCTTACAGTGGGGAAAGGCCTGGAGACACGGCCAGAGACAAGCTGACACCAACAGTGTTACTGCTTCCCCAGGCTCTAAGTCCAGCAGAGGTGGCTGGCAGGTCAGCCTCCCCACCGCATGGACTTGTTTCTCACCACAGGCCTCAGCGGTTGCTCTGGAGTCAGCCATGCTCTGGCAGGTGCTCAGGCTCCTGTGGCTTCACGGAACTCTCCACTTTGTCTAGGGTCACCACTCTCCTCTGGAAGAGAAGCCCGAGGGGAGACCCTCAGCAGGACAGAAAAAGCTCTGCTTTTTCTGGAACTCCCCCAGCTTTCCAAACCCTTCACTGACAGCTCAAATGGCCTGGACAAGCCAAGTGAAGTGCCAGGCTGCTATTCTGTCCCTTTTGTGAGGCTCATGAACTTGCTATCCCACAGGATAAATACAATTTCTTATGCAAAAGAGGTTATTTTCTACATTGCAGTTCCCTAACCTGGTGACTCAGACAGTAAAGATTCTGGCTACAACACAGGAGACACTGGTTCAATCCCTGGGTTGGTCGGGAAGATCCCCTGGAGAAGGGAATAGCTACCCCCTCCAAGATTCTTGCCTGGAGAATTTCACAGACGGAGGAGCCTGGCGGGCTACTGTCCATTGGGTCTCAAAGAGTCAGACACGACTGAGCCACTTTCACTCACTCATGCACAACTGGCCTGATGTAACTGATAGCGAGGCTGTAACCTGGCCACGGCCCATGTCAGAGTCAGTGGACTAGCCAGTAGGACTCTCCTGCACTGAACAGTTACTGACCGACCAAGTTAGTCATATCCTCCTTCATGCCCTACTTTATTCCTACATACATACTGGGACCTTCTATGTTCCAGAAACTATATTAGTTTCCAGTGACACAAATGGAGAAGAGGCTTTGTAGCCCTAGATAATTTTGCCCTTAACAGGAATTCAATTTATGACTCTATTCCTTATCAGCAACTTTGACTGTCTGTCAAATTTTATGGTGACATATACACAAGTCTCATTTATAAGGTAGCCATTACTTTAAACAGACAGATAAATTTATCAGGAGCCTTGATTTCAAGGAGCAGAAACTGAACCCAATCTGGCTTAAGGAAAAATCAGAATTATCTGGCTCATATCTTAGAAGGTCAGGACTAGAGTATTCTCAGTCAATCAAATAAGATCATTTCTCTCTCCCTCCATCCTCCTTCACCCCATATCTCAGCTCCCTGCTTCTCTCCATGTGTTGGGTTCATTCTCTCCTAAGATGTAAGACCTTCATCCACACAGCAGGAGACATGGCACAGACAACTGCAGACTTCAATCCAGATTCAGTTCAGTTCAGTTCAGTCGCTCAGTCGTGTCCGACTCTTTGTGACCCCATGAATCGCAGCACGCCAGGCCTCCCTGTCCATTACCATCTCCCGGAGTTCACTCAAACTTATGTCCATCGAGTTGGTGATGCCATCTAGCCATCTCATCCTTTGTCGTCCCCTTTTCCTCCTGCCCCCAATCCCTCCCAGCATCAGTATTTTCCAATCCAGATTAGCAATACCCAAAGAGAAACATTTTTCTCTCCCAGAACCCACATGTAAAATTCAGGAGGACAGCAATACTAAACCAAACTTGGATCACGGGGCCACTACTGAGTCAGCTGCTATAAGAAGGGAATGAGCTACTATGATTGTTTGAGCTTTGGTCACATGATTCTCCTTAGCCCCTCCTAAAACCAGATGCTGAGAGAGGAACAGTTCTTGAAAGAAGGGAGTAAGCTCTTTCCATGGGAGATGGAGCAGATGCTGAACATGTTGGAGAGGAGGGGGCAGGGGAGACATGGTAACATGTCTGTATACCAGAAAGAATAAAAAGAAAAGGTTGTGTTGTATAGAAGAAAAAACAGGGAAGGCTTAACCAAAGAGTAGTTAGCTTTAAGTTTGTTTGTAATGGCCACTTTAGAATATGGAAAGCATGAATATATTTTAAAATATATAGTGGATTGGCAACTTTTATAGGATATATAACTCTGGTGATTCATCACACAGCTAATTCCCAAAGTGACCAAGGACAAACCAAATAAATATGTTTTGGGGGAAGGAAGAGATTCACATTCATTGAATATCTACTGGGGTGCTGGGCATTGTACCTCCACATTACTCATAAAGCTATAGGGTCATCCTATGAGGCAGGTGCTATTTTTTCCCTCCAATTACAGGAGAGGGAACTGATGCTCAAAGAAATTAAAAAAAAAAAAATCATCTCACTGAAGGCCCCACAGCAAGCAAGCAGTAGAGCTGGGATGTGAACTCAAGTTTATCTAAGTCCAATGCGTGTGCTCTTTCCACAAGTCAGTTCTGCCAGCCAAAGTCAAAATATAGCCAGATGAAAGGGTGGAGGGGCAAACAATGAGTCCCTCCTCCATTTATAGACAGAGAACAAAACCAGACAGCCCCAAGAGGCAGAAGTGCCAAGAAGAGAAACAACTTTTCCAGGTCCTTCGTGAGGACATTTTTTGCTCCCAAAATGGAGATGGCACTCAAAAGTAAGATTACACATTATGAAGTGTTGCAATGGGTAGGAGAATGTGGCCAAGAACAAACAATCGTTTCAGTGACTCAGGGGTGATCAGTGGCCTGTAAAAAGCCACCTCAGTGGAGGAGTGTGTCTGGACCCCCTATTTAAAGGGAATTGTAGCATAACTGGTTGAGACATGGAGGCTTCAAAGGCTGACCTCCTTATTTGAGAAATTTGGCAATAAATGTGAAGATATCTGCATGTTTAAAAATTACAAGGAAGCAATGACTGAAGAGTAAGGATTTAAAAAATCAGATTTTGATTTTTTACAGTGGTAAAAAATCTGCCTGCCAATGCAGAAGACATAGATTTGATCCCTGGGTCAGGAAGATGATCCCCTGGAGAAGGAAATGGCAACCCACTCCAGTGTCCTTGCCTGGAAAATTCCATGGATAGGGGAGACTAGTGGGCTACAGTCCATGAGGTCGCAGAATCCGACACAACCTAGCACGCACACATGAATCTTACTTACAGACAGAAAAGTAGAAAGGACAGGCCATTAACAACAGAAATAAAAATCTGAATTAACTTGACCAGCTGAAACTGTAGACCAAGAACACAATGAGTCTGGCAACATAGTTCTTTGTTGGTTTGTCTTCGGATACTATTTCCCAGTCATTTCCTGTGGGTACCAGGTGCAGCCTCCTACCACATAAGGTGTCATATAAACTGTCCAGCCTCTCGTTAACACTTGATTCCATTGGATGCAATAGTTGATTGATCTGGTGTGACTCAAGCCAAGTAGCCTGTCCCTCTCTGGGACTGACACGTGGATATTATGGAGAGCAGTCCTCTCTTTCCCCCAGGTTAAGCTGAGATCATATAGCAAGAGACAGGCTCAGGCAGCTTCCAGCCTCATCAACCCAGATAAGGCAGGCCCAAAGACAAAAGAGAACTGCTCTCTCTCAGTCAGTGTTCACATGTTAAATCCAAGAGAAGGCATAGGCCATGTGAAGGGAGCCCTTTTTAAAAAAAATTTTTTTTAATTTATTTTTTATTGAAGGATAATTGCTTTACAGAATTTTGTTGTTTTCTGTCAAACTTCAATATGAACCAGCCATAGGGAGCCCTTTTTTAAAAAAATTTTGTTTTATTTTTAAACTTTACATAATTGTATTAGTTTTGCCAAATATCAAAATGAATCTGCCACAGTTATACGTGTAAGAAAATGAGACCAGCCCGGAGAAGGAGACAGACAGACAATATACTTCAAAACTCTGAATTCAACCATATTTCCACTCGATCCTAGACTCTCCCCACTTTTAAAAGAGAATTTGAATTGGGTTTCTGTAACAACCAGCGTGGGCTTCCCTGGTGGCTCAGACAGTAAAGAATCTGCCTGCAAAGTGGGAGACCCGTAAAGCTCACTAACATTAACTCTCAGCAATTAACAGGGTGGAGTGCTCTGTGAATAGAAATGAAAATTATGACCTGCCAGAGCCACTGATAATGAATATAATTAAAAAAAAAAAAAAAAAGACAGGGTCCCTGTCCTCAAGGAGTTCACAGTTGTGGCAAGTTCTTTTGCTTTCCTGCTATAAATAGGAACCTGCTCAGAAATGTGTGTACTATTAAAGTATGGGCGGGGAGCAAGGAGGGGAAGAGAGGAAATCGTATGTAGTTGCAATCCTTTTCTAAAACAAAAATAGTAAAAGCCAAGCTAATGACTGAACTTGACAAATATACAGAGAAACCAGAGGAGTGGTGCACAGAACTTTGTATTTGAGACACAGCAGTACCCTCGGAGCCCCTCATGGGGCTTCCAGAAGCCTCTTCTTTCTCACCTATCTCCTCCTCTTTGGGGGCTCCCTTGTCCTCTAGGCTGTGAGGGTCCCTCTACCCTCCTTCCTGAGTTCCCAGAAAACCAGTTCAATTCATCCCCATGGGCAGCTAGAGGAGATTGAATCAGATTCCCTTGAGGAAGGGACTTCAGATCCCTTCATCAGAAACTCAACAAATTTTTCTTTACCTGATAAAGTCATCTTTCCTCTTACAGTACCTCTTCTAGGAATAAGTATTACTCCATGTTACCAAAAACAAATATTGCTCTATTTTACCCAAAGAAGAGAGTTAGAAAAAAAGAAGAGACTTGGAGAGGGATGAATATGTAGGATTGTCCTTAGAAGTCAGCCCCCTATCAGATCAGATCAGATCAGATCAGTCGCTCAGTCGTGTCCGACTCTTTGTGACCCCATGAATCGCAGCATGCCAGGCCTCCCTGTCCATCACCAACTCCTGGAGTTCACTCAGACTCATGTCCATCGAGTCAGTGATGGCATCCAGCCATCTCAACCTCTGTCGTCCCCTTCTCCTCTTGCCCCCAATCCCTCCCAACATCAGAGTCTTTTCCAATGAGTCAACTCTTTGCATGAGGTGGCCAAAGTACTGGAGTTTCAGCTTTAGCATCATTCCTTTCAAAGAAATCCCAGGGCTGATCTCCTTTAGAATGGACTGGTTGGATCTCCTTGCAGTCCAAGGGACTCTCAAGAGTCTTCTCCAACACCACAGTTCAAAAGCATCAATTCTTCGGCGCTCAGCCTTCTTCACAGTCCAACTCTCACATCCATACATGACCACAGGAAAAGCCATAGCCTTGACTAGACGAAACTTTGTTGGCAAAGTAATGTCTCTGCTTTTCAATATGCTATCTAGGTTGGTCATAACTTTCCTTCCAAGGAGTAAACGTCTTTTAATTTCATGGCTGAAGTCACCATCTGCAGTGATTTTGGAGCCCAGAAAAATAAAGTCTGACACTGTTTCCACTGTTTCCCCATCTATTTCCCATGAAGTGATGGGACCAGATGCCATGATCTTCGTTTTCTGAATGTTGAGCTTTAAGCCAACTTTTTCACTCTCCACTTTCACTTTCATCAAGAGGCTTTTGAGTTCCTCTTCACTTTCTGCCATAAGGGTGGTGTCATCTACATATCTGAGGTTATTGATATTTCTCCCGGCAATCTTGATTCCAGCTTCTGTTCTTCCAGTCCAGCGTTTCTCATGATGTACTCTGCCTATAAGTTAAATAAACAGGGTGACAATATACAGCCTTGATGTACTCCTTTTCCTATTTGGAACCAGTCTGTTGTTCCATGTCCAGTTCTAACTGTTGCTTCCTGACCGGCTGCGGGGAGCTGCCCGTGAGAACGGGGTCCTTTGTCTGAAGGACACAGCTCTGGGAGCTTCCTCAGTCCTTGAGGGTTTGCTTGCAAACATAGCTCTCTGTCCCGCCACCCCAGAGATTAGGCACTTATTTACTGCAGACACTTGGAGTTCTGTGCAAACTTCTCACACACAGAGAAATGTTATCTGGTGTAAGAAATAATAACAGGGAGCCATTCCCATGCTCTCAAGATTTCTTGTGACTGTTTTTAAGATGTATAGGCCAACCAAGAAAAAATGTCAACTGTCTTGTCTTTCTCATGCTTTTCTGTGTAAATATAAGATGCTGAATAAAGTTGGTGTCAGACTGCGTCCCTTCGTGGTGACATGTCTGAACCTCTCGACCCCATCTTTGTAGTCTCTTGCTTTAGTTTCTTTCTTAGCCCCGCCGTGCACGTTCTCGGGACCTGATCGACTTTGCCGGCTGGCACCGGCAACCGGCATACAAATTTCTCAAGAGGTAGATCAGGTGGTCTGGTATTTCCATCTCTTTCAGAATTTTCCACAGTTTATTGGGATCCACACAGTCAAAGGCTTTGGCATAGTCAATAAAGCAGAAATAGATGTTTTTCTGGAACTCTCTTGCTTTTTCCATGATCCAGCAGATGTTGGCAATTTGATCTCTGGTTCCTCTGCCTTTTCTAAAACCAGCTTGAACATCAGGAAGTTCACGGTTCACGTATTGCTGAAGCCTGGCTTGGAGAATTTTGAGCATTACTTTACTAGCGTGTGAGATGAGTGCAATTGTGCAGTAGTCTGAGTATTCTTTGGCATTGCCTTTCTTTGGGATTGGAATGAAAACTGACCTTTTCCAGTCCTGTGGCCACTGCTGAGTTTTCCAAATTTGCTGGCATATTGAGTGCAGCACTTTCACACATCATCTTTCAGGATTTGGAATAGCTCAACTGGAATTCTATCACCTCCACTAGCTTTGTTCATAGTGATGCTTTCTAAGGCCCACTTGACTTCACATTCCAGGATGTATGGCTCTAGGTCAGTGATCACACCATCGTGATCATCTGGGTCGTGAAGATCTTTTTTGTACAGTTCTTCTGTGTATTCTTGCCACCTCTTCTTAATATCTTCTGCTTCTGTTAGGTCCATACCATTTCTGTCCTTTATCGAGCTCATCTTTGCATGAAATGTTCCTTTGGTATCTCTGATTTTCTTGAAGAGACCTCTAGTCTTTCCCATTCTGTTGTTTTCCTCTATTTCTTTGCATTGATCGCTGAAGAAGGCTTTCTTATCTCTTCTTGCTATTCTTTGGAACTCTGCATTCAGATGTTTATATCTTTCCTTTTCTCCTTTGCTTTTTGCTTTTCTTCTTTTCACAGCTATTTGTAAGGCCTCCCCAGACAGCCATTTTGCTTTTCTGCATTTCTTTTCCATGGGGATGGTCTTGATCTCTGTCTCCTGTACAATGTCACGAACCTCATTCCATAGCTCATCAGGCACTCTATCTACCAGATCTAGGCCCTTAAATCTATTTCTCACTTCCACTGTATAATCATAAGGGATATGATTTAGGTCATACCTGAATGGTCTAGTGGTTTTCCCTACTTTCTTCAATTTAAGTCTGAATTTGGCAATAAGGAGTTCATGGTCTGAGCCGCAGTCAGCTCCTGGTCTTGTTTTTGCTGACTGTATAGAGCTTCTCCATCTTTGGCTGCAAAGAATATAATCAATCTGATTTCAGTGTTGACCATCTGATGATGTCCATGTATAGAGTCTTCTCTTGTGTTGTTGGAAGAGGGTGTTTGTTATGACCAGTGCATTTTCTTGGCAAAACTCTATTAGTCTTTGCCCTGCTTCATTCCATATTCCAAGGCCAAATTTGCCTGTTACTCCAGGTGTTTCTTGACTTCCTACTTTTGCATTCCAGGCCCCCTAAGCGGACCACAAAGT
The DNA here is from genome assembly GCF_003369695.1 of Bos indicus x Bos taurus. NCBI lineage: Eukaryota > Metazoa > Chordata > Mammalia > Artiodactyla > Bovidae > Bos > Bos indicus x Bos taurus. The sequence goes on from NC_040082.1 coordinate 39,631,731, forward strand.
GAAGAATTCTAGGCAGTCCCCTCTCCCTGCCTCCACAAAACAATGCCAGCTCTTATGCTTGGCACATCATTTACAAACGATAAGGCCACACTTTATACCTGATAGATAATATTTATAAAATCCTACTAAAATATTTTCAACATGTAAAAGACTTACAATAAAGGGAGGTTTTCAACTGATAGATTTCACTGGGTTATAGAATGATTTTCAAACTCAAAGACTCCTGCTCTGTCTCATATAATAAGGATAAAACTTTTCTGGTAGGCCATGTGGCAGTGTGTTTCAAAAGCCTTGAAAATGTTCATATTTTAAAATTTTTTTATTTTATACTGAATTATAGATGATTAACAATGTTGTGATAGTTTCAGGTGGACGGCAAAGGGACTCAGCCATAGATATACATGCATCCCTTCTCCCCCAAACTTCCCTCCCATCCAGGTTGCCAAATAACATTGAGCAGAATTCCCTGTGCTATACAGTAAGTCCTTGTTGGTTATCCATTTTAAATATAGTAGTGTAGCTTTGTGCAGTGGCAGTATCGTAGCTAATGAGGTTTATCCAAGGTGTGATTATTGCTAATTAAATATAGTAGTGCATACGTGTTGATCCCAAATGTTTTCTGATTCAGCGATTTTAATTCCCAAGCATGGACTCGGGAGTCAGATTGCCTCCACCACTAATCAATCACATGATTTAGCCTCTTGGAACCTCAGTTTCTTCATCTCTAAAATGAGGGTGATAATAGTAGCTACCTGAAAAGCTAGTTGTAAGGATTAAATGAAATATATGTAATGCCTTAGAGCAGTATCCAGCATATGGTTACATACTATACATGTTAGCTAAGTAAGTGATCAGAGATAGGAATAGAAATACATCTCAGTATTAGTTCAAACAGCAGAATTTTAGAAAGATGTTTATTAACAGGTAATGGGCTAAATATTTATGGTGCAGCCATAAGATATTAAACCACATAGCTACTTTAAAAAAGACTATGTCTTAGAAGAATATTTAGAGATTTGGGAAGATGTTCATCACATATTGTTAGGCCAAAGAAAACAAAATCAAGTTTCAAATAGTATATACAGTATGATCCAAATACAAAAATAGAAAATAAAGGAAATACTTCAAAGTGCTATTCGCAAGTATCTCAAAGTTGATGGTTCAGGCTTGCCTGCACATTGGAATCACCTCTGAAATTAAAAAAAAAAAATTAATGATGATACAGGACCCCACCCATAATAATACTGATTTAATCAGTCTGGGATGTTGTCTGGGTCTCAGGATTTTTATTTTCTTGTATGTGCTTGGCTTCTTTCTCCACTTTTTTCCCTGAAATCTTCTAAAATAAACATGAATCCCCTTTAAAACTAGAAATTAAAACCATCAAATGCTATCTAAAAGACATTTCAATTACTCCCGTGAGTAGCTGACTAAGCAGCTGTGCCAGGCCCGGTTTACCAGAATGTTTTCTTCCAGGGAGAGCTGGAGGAAGAAAGATGGGGGAGCTAGAGTTGGCAGAAGCCTGAGAGGAGGCAGATTCAGAGCGTGAGTCACTGCCCTGGAGAACAGACCTGGGAGAGGGCTTTAGATGGAGAGAGGAGGGGATGGGGCTGCAGGAAAAGAGGCTAGACACCTAAGGGGCGGGGGCAGGGCACCAAGAGTCCATGGCCAGCTGCACTAGCTGAGCGATTGCGTGCAGGCAGCTCTGTTATTTATGGCCCTTTGGTCTGAGGCCTTGCTCAGTGGCCGCTGTGATACTGGAAATTCAGTTATGTGTATCAGCATGACGCTTTCTCTTTTACAGCATGCGCTCTTGATAAGGGCTGAGAGGAGTAGGCACAATGAGGAGAGAGGGAGCAAAGGAAGGTCTAAAACTGCTAAAAATTGTAACAGACAAAAAAGTCCAGGGCTATTGGTATTTTTCTCCCTCCATGTCTAATATTAAATGCTTCGGGTCTAATGATTGGGCTTCTTCAGCCAGTATAGCATATTTTTTTTCACTCATTCAGCAAGTCCTTATTGAACTCTTAGTATGTGCCAAGCCCTGTGCCACGTACTTTTCATCATTTAATTCTTATCTAGAGCTTTAAACAAATGACCCCAGGTACTATGGTTGGCTTGCCTTGTACAGATGAAGGATCTAAATCTCAAGTAAGTTAATGGCCCAGAATCACCCAGCCAATGTTACTCATCACCAACATCATCAGAATGGATGGCTACCATGTATGAGCACCTACTATGTGCCAGGCACTACGAAGTGAAGTGTTAGTCTCTTAGTTATGTCCAACTCTTTGAGACCCCATGGACTGCAGCCCACCAGGGTCCTCTGTCCATGGAGTTCACCAGGCAAGAATACTGGAGTGGGTTGCCATTTCTTTCTCTAGGGGATCTTTGCAACCAGGGATGAGACTTGGGTCTCCTGCATTGGAGACAGATTCTTTACATCTAAGCCACCAGGGAAGCCAGGCACTATTTACTAAGAGTTTTACATACATTTTCGTTAATCACCCCACTCCACTATGAGACAGTGGTTATTATTATCTCTGATTTACAAAGAATCAGAGGCACAGAGAGGGAAATTTCCCCAGCTTTTAGGCAACAGCAAAGGATTTCTATCCAAAAGTGTCCAACTCCTGGCTCTTATTCTTAAGCCTAAATTATGCTCTTCCCACAATTTAGTGACCAAGCTTCAGAAGTCAGACCAGGCTTGATGCCCTAAATAGGCAATATATTAAAGATACTCACATCAATTAAAGATGTTAACCTGTCTTGGCCTGTTTCTCAGTATCTGAGATTGCTACATCCTACAAGTAAATAATGTGATAAGCTGGAAACCTACTCTAATCTAATTTGCTTTAAAAAAAAAAAAATCTGTCTTTTAACTACTATTTCAGGCATGTGCCCGTTATTATCCAAAAAGCCATGGCAGAAGAGAATTATGGGAAGATGAAAGAGAAGGCAAGAAAAGGGCACCTGCTGGTTGCCACGGTGAAATGTTCCCAGGAAGCAGAAGACAGTCATTAGCATTCAGTTTAATGGTGTGTTTAGCCCCATCCATAACTGAAAGTGTGTTTACTGTTTCATACTTTCTTTGTAAGAGGGAGCCACAAATCTCATTCTCCATATTGAGAGCAAGTTAATGGTTCGAATTATGCATCCACTCGCACTATTCCTCAACCAAAGGATGGGGCAATCAGAGTTACCTGGTTACCCCAGGGTGTGCAAGTGGATACTTCAAACCCTGGTTCCCAATGGTTATCAATGATCCGGAACTGCTAGGGATATGGCCCAGAGTACCATCCCACTGAAACTGAAACAGGGTCACTTCAAAGCCCCAGGGACATTTCAGCCCAATACTTGCCATTGAAACAGCACTTTACAGGCTGTTTATCTACCCAACCCCCTGCAGTGTTATCAAGCTCCATTGCCCACACACTGCAAATGGGGATACTGAGATAAAGGTACACCACCTGCAATGTGAATCAGTCCCTTCCAAGGAGGGAGTAGAAAGGTTCCTAACCACGAGGAATTTGCTAAACCCTTCCTGACCTTCTGCTGCTCCAGTGGTCTTCAAGCCTGGAACCCTATCAGAGCCACCTAGGAAGCTCCACTTCCATCCAAGATCAAGAGCATCAAAGTTTTGGGGGTCTGACCAGGCACCTCTATTTCATGAATGCTCCTCAGGTGATTCAAGTGTGCAGCAGGGAGTAAAAAGCATGGCTCCCATTCCTCCCTGGTCTCTCACTGCCCCTGACTTACGCATCTGGCATTTTACTCCCTTTGCCGAATAGACATCTTCATCAAGCCAGAGTTTCCAGGAGACAGTGTTGTTCGGGGCTAAGCAAGCAGCCCCTGAGACCAGCTGGCCTGGGTTTGAATCCCAGCTCTGCACTAACTGGCTGTGGACAAGTAACTTAAACATACTGTGCTGCAGTCATCCTACCTGCATAACCAGGATGGGGATAGTGGCTGCCTTTGAGGACTGCTGAGAGCAGAAATTTCCAGCACACTTAGTGTTCAGTAAATGACAGTCATCACCATAGGTAAACATGATTTAAACCATTTCTAATGGAAGAGGGGAGGGGGGCTGTCCTGGACCAGTGGGTTTCCACTGTAGGCAAGCAGAGCAATGCCCAATTTTATATTCTCAAAACACAACTTTAGCACATAGTAGGAGAATGGATTTTCCCCTTGATTAGTTAGGGAGAGGCCAGATAGCAGCAACGCGGACCTCAGACTGTATTTCAAGATGAACAGCTCTGAACAACCCTCCTTGTTCCCTTTTTCAGTCCTGAAAGCACTGAGGTTGGGTATTCAAAATACCCAGGTGTAAACCAGGGGGAAAAAAAAAACAAACAGAAATGAAAAATCAACAATTATCTGGCTTAGGGCAACACAGATAGATTCAGATAATTGCAATGACTTTCCAGTTTACACATAGGCTTATAGGTTCTTCACATACATTAACAAATATGCATTGAGTGCTTGCTGTATACCAGAGCCAAATGGTTTCCTTGCACACTTTTCTCATTCTCACAGCAGGTGCCTAAAATAGATGCTATTTTATGTAAGCCACCAAGGCTCAAAGAGTTTATATGATTTATCCAGGGTTACACAGTAAGTGGCAAAATTGGGACCTAAAATCTATAAATCCCAATTTTAACCTATATACTGTACCCCCTCCCAGGTTTCTGTTAGGAAGAATAAATACATGATTATCTCATGACAAGTGGGTTGCAAAGGCTTACCTGCAACCAGGCACCATCACCAAATCTAGCTCAACAGCCTGACTGTCACCTGCCTCACCACACTACCTGCTCCTTTGTTCACTGAAGGGCCTTTGGGAAATAATAACAGCACATCTGCACAGAGGTCTTGGAGTCCCACAGAAACATCACATGATCTGAAGACCCATCCCCACTCAATCCTGGTGTTAGTTCATGAAGCAGTATCTCAACCTTTGCTTGCCAAACTCTTCAAAGCTAGTTCCCACCTCCGATTGCATCCTCTCCTCCAAACAATCCATAAGTAGCTGTGTTCCCAATATTCCCAATAGAAAAGATAAACTCAAGAAGGAATGAAAACTAGTGCTAAAAAAGAATCTAGATGTTCTCCCTCTCTCCATTTTTTTGCCTCTGTTGTACATCTTTATGGAGGTGATATCATCTATTGTAAGAATGGCAAATAGACAACGTATGTACGACTAGATATCCCATCTGACCCCCTGCAGACAGTACTAATTGATCTCAGCACTCTTCCTACTAAGTCAGGAAACTGCTTCAAAATTCTTCTAGCTAAGGCTCCTAGAAGCAACTGCCAATCAAATAATGCTGGCACTGCAGATAAAGCACGTTTTATTCTTGGTATAGTGGTTAAGAGCCTATACTTTATTAAATCCATATTAGAATCCCAGCTCTGACTGTGTGACCAGGAACATGTTACTTAACCAATCCGAGCCTTATCAGTAAAATAAAGACTGTCACATTTCCTCGAGAGAACCATCATTAAGAGAACATGAGAAATGCCTGTACATCGCCAGGCTCCTTGTCTGGGACACAGAGGGTCCTTGATAAATGGTATATATCCATCCCATTCCTTAACAAACATTTTTGAGCATTACCATGTACAACCCCACTAGCAACTGGAACTATAGGAATGAACAAGTTATAAAAGGTTATTGATCTCATATCACATGCTAGTGGAGAGAGCAGGGGGTTTTGTAAATAATTATTTATCAAATAATTTCAGCTTGTGATAAATGGAATAAAAGATAGGGCTGAGTGATGAGATAAAGAACATCAGGATGGGGTGGGTGGGAACATGCGGGAGTCTCAGACACTACAGAAAGTTTCATCCCTCTCAAGTGCCAGCCCTTGAATCCCTGGCAGAGGAAAAAACAAGTGGAAATGGAACCAAGTGGTGTTTTGAAGCACTGTGATGGTAAAGGAAGCAGATTATTCAGAGTGCCTCTCCCCCCTGACCCTCTGCTGTTTGATTGGCTCTAGTCCCAGGATGAGAGAAATGGAACACTCAGTGCTATATTCATGTACTCTGACGAGGCCCCTTTTAAGTCCTGGCTAATCGGTTGCAATCAGCCTGCAATCTGTAGCACAGATCCAGGTACCCCAGCAAATCAGCCCCACACCCCTGGGAACCCGTCCTGGCACACGACCCCCTTCCTCTCTCATGCTCCCTCCCTCTTCCCTGCTCCCACCTTTACAAGTTCCTCTCTCCACCTTCTCCTCTCTCCTCCTCCACTTCCCCATGCCTGTGAGTACAGAGCCCACTGAAGCCAGGGGTGGGACTCTTCAGCCCCCTAGACAAATACTCACTGCAGGACTGGATTTCATTCCCATGTATTGGCCCAACAGCCAAAGATACAGATAAGCATCAATGCCCATGAAAGGGACATAGAGAGGTATAGGCCTGGGGGCCACTGAAGAGTGACCCTAAAGATACATGTGCATTCAAAGGAAGGCATAACCAGATAATAATAACCTGTGTGTGTATGATGCTTCACAAATCATTTTCATAGAATCTTTCTTCCAGCAACCTTGAAAGGCTTTAAGCCGAGGCTTTAAGAAGCTTAATAGTACCGAATGTTGCTCAGGGCGGCTCAGTTGGCCAGTGGAAAAGCCAGGACTAAAACCTGTTTTGTTTTGTTTTTTAAATAATCTCTTCCCCAAGACACACACACACACTCAAAATCCAGAGTTTTCTCCCTCTGCATCAGTCAGGGTTCTCAAGGAATTAGTTCCCATAATTGTGGAGGCTGGTAGATCCAAAATGTCTAGGGCAAGGCAGTAGGCTGGAAATTTAGATAAGGGCTGATATTACAGTCTTGACTTTCAAATCCATAAGGCAAGCTATCTGGTTGGAAACAGGAAGGATTTCTATGTTACAGTCTTGAGGCAGAATTCTTTCTTCTCTGAAGATGTGGTACATATACAAAATGGAATATTACTCAGTCATAAAAAGAAACGAAACTGGGTCATTTGTAGTGATATGGATGAACCTAGAATCTGTCATACGGAGTAAAATAAGTCAGAAAAACAAATATCATATATATCAATGCATATGTATGGAATCTAGAAAAATGGTACTGATGAACCTATTTGCAAGGGAGGAATAGAGATGCAGAGAATGGACTTGTGGACACAGTGGAGGGAAAGAGAAAGTGGGATGAATTGAGAGAGTAGCATTGACATATATACACTACCATAGGGTCATATATACACTATTTTATACCCTAGCTTTGTATAAAGTAGATAGCTACTGGGAAGCTGTTGTATATAGAACACAGAGCTCAGCTTGGTGCTATGTGATGACCTAGAAGGACGGGATGTGGGGGGTGGGGGGAGGGAGGCTCAAGAGGGAGGGGATATATGTATACACATAGCTGATTCATGTTGTTGTACAGCAAAAATTAACACAACATTGTAAAGCAATTGTACTCCAATTTAAAAATTCTTTTTTTAAAAAAGAATTCCTTCTCTGAAAATCTTCAACAGAATAGATGAGGCTCACCCACATTATGGAGGGTAGTCTGCTTTTCTTGGGGTTCCCTGGTGGTGCAATGGTAAGATGGTGAAGAATCTGCCTACAATGCGGGAGACCTGGGTTCAATCCCTGGATTGGGAAGATGCCCTGGAGAAGTGAAGAGCTCCCCACTCCAGTATTCTGGCCTAGAGAATTCCATGGTCAGTGGAGCCTGGCAGGCTACAGTCCACAGGGTCACAAAGAGTCAGACATGACTGCTTTCCTTGAAGTCAACTGATTGTAAATAATCACATCTACAAAATACCTTCACAGCAACAATATTTAGACTAGTGTTTGACCAAAAAACTGGGCACCATAGCCTGGCCAAATTTATCACATAAAATCCACCACCACATCCTCCTTGGATCATTTTCATGCATCATTTCACTTAATCCTCACAATAACCTACGAGGGGACTGCTTTCCATTTTACAGATGAGGAAACCAGAGACATCTCTTTATTTCAAAGAGATAAAGTCATTTACCAGGTCTCTCACATAGCTCAGGTAGCTAAGCCAGGAGACCACCTCCCATTACAGAGACTTCTCAGGGTCACAATTTATCCCTAAGGAAGGCAGCAGTTTATACCTAAGGTAAGATAACTAAAAATCATCAGACCTGTGTTTGGCATAGACATATCAGAATTTACACACGATGTAGTAAAGTGATCCTAAAAGGCATTCAAGCAATGCTTCAATTATTTATAGATGCCTCTCTGGGCCTTCTTCAAGTCACTGAAGCAATACACAGAGACTGTCTGAAAGAATATATACAAAACCTGGAAGGAAAACTGGGTGGCCAGGGGACAAGGAAGCGAAACTGACTTTTTAACACTCATCCTATTGTGCCCTTTGAAATTTGAACTATGTGAATGGGCTGGTTACTCAATTAACAAAATTAAAATAAATAAGTAAAAAATAAAACAAAAAAATTTTAATGAGCCTACAAGGACCCTGTCAGCCTCATGATTGCATAACTGCAACTTTGCTCAAGACACAGAAAAAAGGATGAGGCAGGCAGCCATGCTTGCCAAGCTGTTTATGAACACTTAGTTCTCAATGACTCTGGCTTCTTCCAAAAGTCAGAAATGTTCTCAAAGACTGAGGATTTGCCATAGGTAGAGGTATTCAAAGAATTTATTTCAGGCCCTAAAAACAATTCCAAGAGGAGTCTGAAAATCCTTTTGAGCAAAAACAGTATCATCAGAGAAAGTATATATCACTCCCAAGGTGACACTTTGAAGGAGAAGAATTCACTGGGCAGTATAAATTCAAGTTACATCCTTTTTCTTTTCTTTTTTTCCTTCCTTATTTTTTAAATCTGTTACACTACAGTCTTCAAAGTACTTGATCAAGTACCACATGAAAGAATTAGACCAGGAATTGCAAAATCAAATCCCTTCCAAGTTCAGGCAGGAAGTATAAACAAACATTTGAAGCTCTCAGGGAGTATAACAGGGATTTGTGGAGACCACAGGTAAAAGACCCTGCCTGCCCACCTGGAGCACCCAATTGTACTCAAAGTAGTGTGCTGAGCAATGATCTCATCTCCGATCAGATTTGCCCATTTCTGTTGTTGACTCTTTGCGACCCCATGGACTGCAGCACTCCAGTCCTCCCTGTCCCTCATCATCTCCCAGAGTTCACCAAAGTTCATGTTCATTGAATTGGTGAAGCCATCCAATCATCTCATGTTCTGCTGCCCTCTTCTCCTTTTGCCTTCAATCTTTTCCAGCATCAGGGTCTTTTCCAATGAGTCAGCTGTTCGCATCAGTGGCCAAAGTATTGGAGCTTCAGCTTCAGCGTCAGTCCTTCCAAAGAGTATTTAGGGTTGATCTCCCTTAGGATTGACTGGTTTGGTCTGCTTGCTGTCCAAGGGACTCTCATTTGCCAATAGTCTACCACTTTACCTCTGCTGAACTAAGAATTTCTCTTTAAGAACAAGAGAGAACTGAAGACAGCAGAGAGTTATAAGGAGGAAGGTTTCAGATCACCAAAAGGACTAATATTATTTTAAAAAGAGAGAGAGAGAGAGCAGGCCCAATATGACTCAGGAAATTCAAACAAGGGCTCTGGGATAAGCTGAAGGATGGGATGGGGAGGGAGATGGGAAGTAGGTTCGGGAGGGAGGGTCATGGGTGTACCTGTGGCTGATTCTTATTCATGTATGACAGAAAACCACAAAATTCTGTAAAGCAATTATCCTTCAATTAAAATTTTTTAAAAAATAAATAAAATTAAAAGGCTTGAACCCACCTTACTGAACATTGGGTGAAATCCACATGAGTAGTTTGGGGCCAAGAAATGCTAAAAGGCAAAATGGTTGTCTAAGAAGAGAAGTGAAAGGCAAAGGAGAAAAGGAAAGATATGCCCATTTGAATGCAGAGTTACAAAGAATAGCAAGGAGAGATAAGAAAGCCTTCCTCGGTGATTAGTGCAAGAAATAGAGGAAAACAATAGAATGGGAAAGACTAGAGATCTCTTCAAGAAAATAAGAGATACCAAGCAAACATTGCATGCAAAGATGGGCTCGATAAAGGACAGAAATGGTATGGACCTAACAGAAGCAGAAGATATTAAGAAGAGGTGGCAAGAAGACACAGAAGAACTATACAAAAAACATCTTCACACCCCAGATAATCACGATGGTGTGATCACTCACCTAGGAATGTGAAGTCAAGTGGGCCTTAGAAAGCATCATTATGAACAAAGCTAGTGGAGGTGATGGAATTCCAGTTGAGCTATTTCAAATCCTAAAAGATGATGCTGTAAAAGCGCTACACTCAATATGCCAGCAAATTTGGAAAACTCAGCAGTGGCCACAGGACTGGAAAAGTTTTCAGTTTTCATTCCAATCCCAAAGAAAGGCAATGCCAAAGAAGGCTCAAACTACTGCACAATTGTGCTCATCTCACACACTAGCAAAGTAATGCTCAAAATCCTCCAGGCCAGGCTTCAACAGTACATGAACAGTGAACTTCCAGATGTTCAAGCTAGATTTAGAAAAGGCAGAGGAGCCAGAGATCAAATTGTCAACATCTGTTGGATCGTAGAAAAAGGAAGAGAGTGCCAGAAAAACATCTGCTTCTGCTTTATTGACTATGCCAAAGCCTTTGACTGTGTGGATCACAACAAACTGTGGGAAATTCTGAAAGAGATGGGAATACCAGACCACCTGACCTGCCTCCTGAGAGATCTGTATGCAGATCAAGAAGCAACAGTCAGAAACGAACATGAAACAAAAGACTGGTTTCAAATTGGGAAAGGAGTATGTCAAGGCTGTATATTGTCACCTTGTTTATTTAACTTATATGCAGAGTACATCACGAGAAATGCTGGACTGGATGAAGCACAAGCTGGAATCAAGATTGCTGGGAGAAATATCAATAACCTCAGATATGCAGATGCCACCACCCTTATGGCAGAAAGTGAAGAAAAACTAAAGAGCTTCTTGATGAAAGTGAAAGATGAGAGTGAAAAAGTTAGCTTAAAGCTCAACATTCATAAAACAAAGATCATGGCATCTGGTCCCATCACTTCATGACAAACAGATGGGGAAACAGTGGAAACAGTGACATACTTTATTTTGGGGGGCTCCAAAATCACTTCAGATGGTGACTGCTGTCATGAAATTAAAAGACGCTTGCTCCTTAGAAGAAAAGTTGTGACCAACCTAGACAGCATATTCAAAAGCAGAGACATTACTTTGCCCACAAAGGTCCATCTAGTCAAGGCTATGGTTTTTCCAGTAGTCATGTATGGATGTGAGAGTTGGACTGTAAAGAAAGCTGAGTGCCGAAGAATTGATGCTTTTGAACTGTGGTGTTGGAGAAGACTCTTGAGAGTCCCTTGGACAGCGAGGAGGTCCAACCAGTCCGTTCTAAAGGAAATCAGTCCTGAATATTCATTGGAAGAACTGATGCCGAAACTTTGAAACACCAATACTTTGGCCACCTGATGCAAAGAACTGACTCACTTGAAAAGACCCTGATGGTGGGAAAGATTGAAGACAGGAGGAGAAGGGGACAACTGAGGATGAGATGTTTGGATGGCACCACCAACTCAATGGACATGAGTTTGAGTAAACTCTGGGAGTTGGTGATGGACAGGGAGGCCTGGCGTGCTGCAGTCCATGGGGTCGCAAATAGTCAGACATGACTGAGCGACTGAACTGAGTTGGGGGCCCAGCTGAATGTGGGTTATGGGTACTTCTGCAAAGTTATATATAAATTCAACTTTTGTAAATAAAAATAAATAAAATAATAAATTCAACTTTTCAGTTATATATTATATATTAAAATATTATATATTTTATATATAAAATTTATATACTATAAAAAGATATATATATTAAAACTTATATATTAAAAAAGAGAGAGTGACAGCAGGCCCCAAAATGGAGTCACTTGTGCTAAGCCCAAGTCACCAAACCGAGACACAATACTGAAGTTAATTACAGTTTCAACCTCTTCCAGGAGTGGAGTCTTAAACCAGTCAACTTGGAGCAGCAATGAGTTAATCTGCCTGATAGACCTATGCTGTCCCTTAAAGGAAGGTGATCTTGCTACAAGCAATCCACTCTTTGCTAGTAACTTTCTTGTCTTGTCCCCTTCTGCCTATAAAGGTCTTTTCATTTTGTACAGTTTTCACAGCTCCTTTCTATTTGTTCTATGGGCTGCTGCTCACTTTATGAATCATCAAATAAATCTAAGAAGAGTTTTAACATTTATGCAATTGAATTTTGTTTTTTTTAACCTAAGCTAATAATGGGAGACAGTCAACATGAAATGATTAGCAACAGGAAGAAAGAGTTTCCTCTAGTTTGGACGTATTCAGGGACATTGGTTTCATTCTGGCTATTTGTTTTTGTGGTTCAGTTACTCAGTCATGTCCAACTCTTTCCATCCCCATGGACTATAGCATTCCAGACTTCCCTGTCCTTTACTATTGCCAGGAGTTTGCTCAAACTCAAATCCATTGAGTCCATGATGCCATCCAACCATCTCATCCTCTGTCACCCCTTCTCCTCCTGCCCTCAATCTTTCCAAGAATCAGAGTCTTTTCCAATGAGTAAAGGTAGTCAAACTATTGGAGCTTCAGCTTCAGTATCAGTCCTTCCAGATTTCCTATAGGATTGACTAGTTAGATCTCCTTGTTGTCCGAGGGACTCTTAAAGGTCTTCTCCAACACCCACACTGCAAAACCATCAATTCTTTGGCACTCAGCCTTGTTTATGGTCCAACTCTCACATTCGCACACGACTACTGGAAAAACCATAGCTTTGACTATACTGACCTTTGTCAGCAAAGTGATGTCTCCACTTTTGAATATGCTGTCTAGGTTTGTCCTAACTTTTCTTCCGAGGAGCAAGCATCTCTAATTTCATGGCTGTAGTCACCAGCTGTAGTGATTTTGGAGCCCAAGAAAATGAAGTCTGTCACTGTTTTCATTGTTTCCCCACCTATTTGCCATGAAGTGATGGGACTCAGTCATGTCGCAAAGAGTCGGACATGACTGAGCGACTGAAATGAACTGAACTGAACTGAAGGGACTGGATGCCATGATCTTAGTTTTTCAAATGTTTAGTTTTAAGCCAGCTTTTTCACTGTCCTTTTTCACCTTCATCAAGAGGCTCTTTAGTTCCTCTTTGCTTTCTGCCATTAGGGTGGTATCATCTGCATACCTGAGGTTATTGATATTTCTCCCAGAAATCTTGATTCCAGCTTGATGTGGAAGTGATGACCTTGAAATTTTCCTCCTACCTGTAGATTTGATGGGCATGCAATTGATGAAGGACAGACGCAGGGGGAATATTCAAATCGAACCAATGTTACACGCACAGCCCTTCCTCTTTCTTCCTTGTACCCCTCTATTTTGAACAATCAAAAGTGTTTCACAGCATAGATTTCTTTTCCACATCTTTTGTTGTTATTAAGTCACTAAGTTGTGTCCAACACTTTTATGACCCCATAGACTGGGGCCTACCAGACTCCTCTATCCATGGGATTCCCCAGGCAAGAATATTGGATAGGTTGCCATTTCCTTCTCCAGGTGATCTTCCTGACTTAGGGATCAAAGCCCTGTATCCTGCATTGGCAGGAGGATTCTTTACCATTGAGCCACCAGGGAAGCCCTTCACATTTGTTAAAGATGTTATTGTTAAAATAAAAGATTTCTTTTCTTTCTTCTGTTCTTCTTACTTTCCAAATAGAAATTTCTTTCTATTCCTTCCTTCCTTTTTTCTTCTTTCCTTTTCTTTTTTCCTCCCTCCCTTTCTTCCTTCCTTCCTTGATATTTCTCTCTCTGTCCCTCTCCTCTCCCTCTCTTCTCTTTTCTTTCTTTCTTTCTCTCTCATAATCTCTCCCATACACATCTGTTCCTCTGCTAATAGCCTCCTAAATTTCTTTAGGAAACCATTCTCAATCACATGATTCTAATCAGTCTCTACTTCCTACTTAAGGACTGGATCATGCAATCCAGGCCTGTCCAATCATTGTAATTTTACCCTCAGGAACCACAGTGATTGACTCAGGGATGGGCACATGATATAAGATGGTACAATCAGAGTGACACAGAGACCAGTATGATAGTTTGGGGGGGGGGAAAAAAAACAAACCCTCCTTCCACTAGACTTAGACAAGGAAGATGTAGATGTAGAGATGCTGACAGCCATTTTGCCACCATACTGAGCCTAAAAATGAAGAATTCCTGGAGGACAGAGAATGCAAGAGATGAAGAGAGATTGGGTCTAGAGCTGCCAGATCAAACTTTCTCTGGATTTTTCTATGTAAGATAATATCCTATTTTGGTAAAGTCATCTTGAGTTTTGTTTTCTGTCATTTATCACCAAAATAGTTCTGATGAATATATGTGCCAGTAATAATGTGTTCCTTTGGATTTAAGCGTTGAGATTCTAAATCTGCCAGAATCCCCATGAAAATGAAAACACTTTGGGGAAGGAGAATGATAGAAAGGGGAGAATTTAGGAATTTTAATGATGGTAGGGGCTTCAAGAATTTCCTTTTAGATAACTCCAATGATTTTCAAGTTTTATTTCAACAACAAAATGCTCTTTCAGAGAATATCAGGCACAGAATCCTAGATAGATAGCTCATTCCACTCTGGTTGTACAAGTTCAGTGGGAGTTCCACTGGGTCTTTCCACATGCTGTTTCTACTACCTAAAGACTTTTCCTACCCACCGTTTGCCCCCACTCACCCTAAGCCAGTTTGGTAAGTAAATGATCACCTCTGAATAATTCAGACTAAATGTCACATCCATTGAGATGACTTCTCTGAAGTGTGAGGATGGGCGCACTGCTCAAGTGCTCCCACATCATCCTTTTTGTCCCACTATGGTAAATAGAAGGAGTGGCACGATGAGCTGCAATTGCTCACATCTTTATCTGCTTGCCCACCTGGAAACTGGTTCTGAGAGTACAGATCAGTCTTACACACTTCTGTGTATGACACACATCATGCGCAGAAGGATTTGGTAAGTGGATGAGTGAATAAATGGATGAATGAGATCATGTGCTCCCAGGAAGCAATGAAAGGGAAAGTGTTAGTTGTTCAGTCACGTCCAACTCTTTGCGACTCCATGGACTATAGCCCAACAGGCTCTTCTGTCCATGGGATTTTCTAGGCAAGAATACTGGAGTGGGTAGCTAGTCCCTTCTCCAGGGGATCTTTCTGATTTGGAATTGAACTTAAGTCTTGTGCATGGCAGGCAGATTCTTTATGGTCTGAGCCATCAGGGAAGCCAGGAAGCAGTAGCTACCTGCTTCTTCAGATCAAAGCTCATGGTTTAAGCTTAGCTCAGAGGCTGAGCTACAGAAGTCAAAATTGGGAGCAGTGTTTCCTACTTGCCCACAAACTGTCCTTCCCTACTCTGTTTTTAACAATTCTACTTGGATACTTTATTTCTTTGAGTTAAGGGATAGAAGTCTCTTTTTTAAGCATAAGCATCCTTTGGAAGAGTGACATCAAATCCCCATTAAGACATAAGCTCCAGAAAAGCAGGGATTTTTTTTTGCTTCTATTTTGTACACCAAATAGTGTCTGCCCATAATGGGGGCTTTGTAAATCTTTGTTTAGGGGCTTCCTTGATGGGTCGGTGGTTGAGACTTAGCCTTCGCATGCAGGGCGAATGGGTTCAATCACTGGTCAGAGAACTAAGATCCTGCCTGATACATGGTATAGCCAAAAATAAAAAATAAATAAACACTTCAAAGATTGGCACAATAAAGGACAGAAACAGTCTGAACCTAATAGAAGCAGAAGATACTAAGAACAGGTGGCAAGAATACACAGAAGAACTGTACAAAAAAAGATCTTAATGACCTAGATAACCAAAACGGTGTGATCACTCATCTAGAGCCAGACATTCTGGAATGTGAAGTCAAGTGGGCCTTAGGAAGCATCACTACGAACAAAGCTAGTGGAGGTGATGGAATTCCAGTTGAGCTATTTCAAATCCTAAAAGATGATGCTGTGAAAGTGCTGCACTCAATATGCCAGCAAATTTGGAAAACTCAGTAGTGGCCACAGGACTGGAAAAGAAAGGCAATCCAAAGAATGTTCAAACTACCATAAATTGTACTCATCTCACATGCTAGCAAAGTAATGCTCAAAATTCTCCAAGTGAGGCTTCAACAGTATGTGAACCAAGAACTTCCAGATGTTCAAGCTGGATTTAGAAAAGGCAGAGAAACCAGAGATCAAATTGCCACCATTTGCTGAATCATAGAAAAAGAGAGAGAGTTTCAAAAAACATCTACTTCTCCTTTATCAACTATGCCAAAGCCTTTGACTATGTGGATCACAACAAACTGTGGCAAATTCTGAAAGAGATGGGAATACCAGACCACCTGACCTGCCTCCTGAGAAATCTGTATGCAGGTCAAGAAGCAACAGTTAGAACCAGACCTGGAACAATGGACTGGTTCAAAATTGGGAAAGGAGTACATCAAGGCTGTATGTTGTCACCCTGCTTATTTAACTTATACGCAGAGTACATCATGTGAAAATGCCAGCCTAGAATGAAGCAGAAGCTGGAATCAAGATTGCTGGGAGAAATATCAATTATCTCAGACATGCAGATGACACCACCCTTATGGCAGAAAATGAAGAGGAACTGAAGAGCCTCTTGATGAAAGTGAAAGAAGAGAGTGAAAAAGTTGACTTAAAACTCAACATTCAGAAAACTAAGGTCCTGGCATCTGGTCCCATCACTTAATGGCAAACAGATGGGGAAACAATGGAAACAGTGATAGACTTTATTTTCTTGGGCTCCAAAATCACTGCAAATAGTGACTGCAGCCATGAAATTAAAAGATGCTTGCTCCTTGGAAGGAAAGTTATGACCAACCTAGATAGCATATTAAAAAGCAGAGACATTTCTTTGCCCACAAAGGTCCATCTAGTCAAGGCTATGGTTTTTCCAGTAGTCATGTATGGATATGAGAGTTGGACTATAAGGAAAGCTGAACCCCAAAGAATTGATGCTTTTGAACTGTGGTGTTGGAGAAGACTCTTGAGAGTCCCTTGGACTGCAAGGAGATCCAACCAGTCAATCATAAAGGAAATCAGTCCTGAATATTCATTGGAAGGGCTGATGCTGAAGCTGAAGCTCCAATACTCTGGCCACCTGATGTGAAGAACTGACTCCTTAGAAAAGAACCTGATGCTGGGAAAGATTGAAGGCAGGAGGAGAAGGGAACAAGAAAAGATGAGATGGTTGGATGTCATCACCAACTCAGTGGACATAAGTTTGAGAAAGCACTGGGAGTTGGTGATGGATAGGGAAGCCTGGCATGCTATAGTCCATGGGGTTGCAAAGAGTCAGACACGACTGAGTGACTGAACAGACTGAAATATTTCAAAAAAAATCTGTCTTCTTTACAACAAAATGCTTATCAATGAATGAATCAGAGGGCATTCAAGTTTGAAGTAAACTTATATAACGCTTGTTCAATGATTTCCAAAGACTGTGTTCTTAGGGACTAATATTTTAAGTGTTATGTTCAAATAAGTATATGGACCACTGTATACTATTTCTCACTGTTAAAGATTCATACTGCACATCAAATTGTAATAATCTGTACAGCAACAATGCCTATTTAAGTTTGCTCAGCCCAGAGTTTTAAATTTATTTGGCCAGAGAAAACTTGTTGTTTGAGGCTTTAGTGTAACACCTACTGACATCCCATGGAACTAATGTTCCAGGCAAAACGTTTTGGAAAATGGCACCCTCTTCCAATTGGCTCATTTTTCAGTGGAATCATAAGTTTACATCTATACAATTTTTATTTTTCAATTCAAGTGCTTGTTTTGCTATCATCTCCTTTAAGCCTCACAAAATTCTGAGAGATCACTGAGATAGTATCCCTGTTTTGAAGATAAGGAAATAGAGGTCCAGAGGGTTTAAGGGATTTGCTCAAGGTCACACAGCTAGTTAGTGACAGAGATAAGAAGAGAACCCAAGTCTCCTATTAATCCAGTTATCACCAATTAACACCTTA
This sequence comes from Bos indicus x Bos taurus, assembly GCF_003369695.1. Lineage (NCBI taxonomy): Eukaryota > Metazoa > Chordata > Mammalia > Artiodactyla > Bovidae > Bos > Bos indicus x Bos taurus. The sequence continues at coordinate 39,649,790 of NC_040082.1, forward strand.
GCAGGTGTCTGGCCAATCTTTTTCCATACCAGGAAAACACATTAAAAGCAGTATCTTTCTCAAAGAAACCTAGAATGGATCATTTTTGTTTGAGGAAGATAGAAATATTCAAGGATGCCAGAATTCTTGTTAAGAATTTGAATTGATTTTCCTCCTTACTGACAACTTCAAAAGATTAAGGATGACCTCAAGAATCCTGCTTACCCTTATCATCTGTCAAATGCATTCTTCAAGCTGAGAGGTGGCACATTCATGGCACATATGCCATCCCAGTCCCTCCCTTAACCTAATTCAGTACCAGCCACCAATGGTGGGCATGGCCTGAGATTTTCTGAATCAAGCTCTTTAGGCAGCCACTATGGATAGATTAGAGCTGGCCCCACATTAAGTCTATTTGGCATCTTGGTTTTTTCCTTCTACACTGCCCCCTCAGGCCAATGAACTATAAATGTACTCCTCAAAGTGACAAGCAGGGTTTCCTTTTTATTTGCCTGGAGTATACATCTTTCAAAGTACTGATGTTTATTCTTATAATAATCCAGTGATTTGTATATGTGAGTACATATATATAAATGAATAGAGCTTTGGAACCAAAGAATTGTACTAGTAAATGCATTATTATTATGGTTATTGCTCTTTTGGTTCATCTATATAAACTAGTGCCAACATGCTTTATCTTCCTACTTCTAATTTAGATCCATTTGGTCTCAGTATTAGATGCTTTATCCCAAGTAGCCTCAAATAATTTTTAAAAATCAAAATGAAGTTGAGCTTCATTTTAAATAGGCCCTTGATTAGTGCAAAATGCATAAATGTTTACTTAAAGTGTAACTAGATACAAGTTGAAGAGCAAAAAACACTCAGTTTAATTCCAGCTATCACTGGATTTAGTGCCTCCTGTAGACCTGGCCACGAGAGGCCTGTGCAAGCCCCTGCACTTCAGAGATGACTGTCTGCTCCCTCCTCTGACCCCATGGAGTGAGGACTCCCAGGACCCAAGGGAACTTGCCTACCTGGCTCCAGCAACCACCTCTTTCCTATCTAAATGGCCCTACATTCAATTTTGGGACCATGCAGACCTCTTGCTTAGTGTCCACTTTCCTGAGAGGGTGTGGATGTTGCTCAGTGTGGGGCTGGGTGTACACTCACCTGCACTCAAGGAAGGATGTGCATGTGTGGTGCAGGATGCAGATGAAAGTGGAAGAGAATAAGGGTACCCAGATCAGACTCTCCTCGCTCCGTCATGTTCCGAAGGGAAACTCTTCTGAGGTGTTCAAGAATTCTCAATTCAAACTGGCCTTCCAGAACATTATGAACGTCTACTTATCAAGGTAGAAGAATGGAATATATTTTATTTAGTAGTTTCCTGGCTTGGTTTACACATTTTAAATATTCACACATATGTAAGTGAACTTCCATTTATAAGTACTCTCACTCTGGGCCCAGAAAATCTTAGATATGGACTTGACTGGAATTTGTTATACTTTGTAGCTCTCAAAACAGCCTTCTCTGATTTTTTCAAAATGTGATCTGTCACTCAAGGTCAATCTGAGGTATAATCCTAACTCTAGAGGGAAGATGCAATGATGGTTCTGTCTCAACATTGCAGTCAAACAGGTATTTGTTTATTTACTGAACACCCAGAAGATTCTTCAGTTTTATGAAGGATTTAAAGTTTATCAGATGGTTTACCTTTTTTTTTCAGTCATATTCTATGACATAGGTAGAAATCTTTGTAAACTACAAAGTGCTATTCAAAGGTAAGAGATTTTTATTTTTATCTTTCAAAAGCATATCTTACAGAAAGGACAGGCTATAATTTCTTTCATCACTGTATGGCTGGAGTTGCTGGATATTTCATCTGTGATTCTAAGCAGATGCATAGGAAATGAATGGCTTTTTAAAATACCCTGGTTTCTCCCATGTTCTCCTCATAAATGATTTTATTTGGGGTCCTTATCACTGAGGAAACACACTTGCTTAAGGTAAATGATTTTAATTTCACATTACGTGTAGAAAGCCACAAGCAATACTAGCAAATGCACGGCCTTTGTATGTTTCCATGTTTGTAGGTTGTCTCCAAACATCTGGGCAGGTGCTCAACTTTCCCTGAAGCCTAAAGGCATAGCTAGGCTGAGGAGAGCTCATCCCTGCAAAGCAAATCAAGCAAAACTGAAAGGGAGTCCATGTGAGTTTCCAGGTGCCACAGACTTTGCAGATTAGGAGAGCCCAGGATAGAAAGAACTTCACTACAGAGTTGCTTCTCAGTTATCCAGGCCATGAAACAGGAAAAATAGAAACCCAGAGAGGATACAAACTTTATCCCAGTCTAGAGTTCCTATCCACTTCTCCCACTAAACTCTTCTCAACTTAGACATTGAGAAATTGCATTTTTAGAACCAATTGATGTCTATTGATTTCTCAGGGCTCTTGTTGGCAGAGATTTACTATTTTATATATTTTTATTGAGCAGCTACTATGTGCTAGGTTCTGTTCTGAGCACTGGGAATAATGGTGAATAAGATGAATATGGTCTCTGCTCTCATGGAACATTTTTATGGCTTTAAATAATGGTCTCTTTGAGATTCCTTCTCCAAAACCTCCATCCTTATTAACTCCTTCCCTGCCAAAAAAAATTTTGGACAGGTACCAGAGTGCAATCAAGGAAATAAAACAAGAAGTGTAATAAGGGGTGACTGGAGGGGCGCTATATTAGTCTAAGCAGTCAAAGAAGGCATTTCTGAGGATATAAGCTTTAAACGAACACTTAGAAGGAGTAGGCAGGCAGGCCTCTGGGGTGGGAGCACTTTCAGAGTGCCTAAATCCTGCCTACCCTCCCTCCACTGTGCCTACCCAGCCCATAGGAAACACATTCGTCTTGTCCCACAAATGACACAGGATTGTTGCTCCCACTGCTCCCCTCCCTCCTGGCTCCACCATCACAGACAGTTCCAGTCAGCCTCCTGCCTGCGGAATCTTCTAGGCAAGGGCATGCCCCCTTAGTACCTCCAGATATTCGTTCTATATTTCTCTTATTTGCCTAGAAGTGGTAGCAGTGGTCAGGAAAAATTCAAAGTGTTCTCCTAAGACACCCCCTCTGTTAATCCCACCTTCTACAATTTGTGGTCTTCCTCTTACATAGGCTGGAGATAAGCGATAGACAGGAGGCACAATTTTTGCTGACTCTCAGGAATTCGCCATGGACGAGTCTAGTGTCTAGCATATTTTTTTCCCAGAAGGCATGGTACTTATCACTCACTACGCTCAACCATGGGGACTTAGTTAAGCCTCTGAGAATACAATGAAAATCAATTTAACATGCTGGTATGAACATGACAGCTGGACAATAAAGAAGGCAGAGTGCCAAAGAATTGATGCTTTCTGACTATGGTGCTGAAGAAGACTCTTGAGAGTCCCTTTGAAAGCAAGGAAATCAACCCTGAATACCCTTTAGAAGGACTGATGCTGAAGTTGAAGCTCCAATAGTTCGGCCACCTGAGTGAACAGCTAACTTACTGGAAAAAGACCCTGATGCTGGGAAAGATTGAAAGAAGAAGGAGAAGAGGGTGACAGGGGATGAGATGGTTAAATGGCATCACCAATTCATTAGACATTACCTTGGGCAAACTCTGGGAGATGGTGATGGACAGGGAAGCCTGGCATGCTGCAGCTCACGGGGTCGTGAAGAGTCAGACACAGCTTGGCAACTAAACAACAACATTGGTTGATAAGCTTAGAAGCATTCAATTCCGTTCCATCAATCATATCTAAGAAGTAACAGGATCTCCTTTCTTCTCCAAGAAAGGTGATTTCCCATATGGACAAGCTGGTTGACATCTTGGGGCAGGGAGAATGATTATGTTCATCCTCGGATGTCTGACTGGTAGCCTCAGAAGCAAAGAATGCCACCTTCCATTAGTGATGTCTGTTCTGCATTTGGGAGGGAGAGTTGAGGCTCAAGGACCATGTATTTGCTGTCCTTGGATTAGGGTCTTATATTTTTTAAAACCTCATGTAGAAACAACCTCAGTAAATGCTAACCTCCTGCTGGACCATAATAAAGTCCCTCCCAGACTAGTGTGAGAATATGAACCACTCCATCACTGTATATTTTTCTACATCATTCATGTTAATGAGATTTGCCTAAATAGACAAATATAAATGTGCATACATTTTCAGCCTTTCTCCAGGGGAAACATGTTTGGGGGCATTTTATCTGCAAAATTGGATCTGATCCAATTCTGGGCCTTGCCAGATATTTACTTAGGGAAAATTGAAAACAATTCTGTTCTATACAAACTTTTCAGTGAGCTCAATATCCCCTCACAGAGAGGTTAACCCTGCCCACTGTCACATGACCACACACCCTCGCCTGGACTCAAGGCCATGTGGCCATGAAACCATCTAACCAATCAGAGCTGGTAACCAACTGGGCTGCCTGCCAAGCACACACACCTAGCGATGGTTGTTCATGTCAATGATCCAAAATCTCTAGTCCAAATTTATTTCTAAATCCTCATGAATAGAATACTTAATAAACCACATAAGCCCATTTAAAAAGGTGACTCTCCCATGGTTAATGAACAATAATAAAATAATACAGTTATAACCTATTGTATAAATGTCTACAAGTAGGAAAGAACTTGACAAGGGCAAAACATGAGAATCAAATTATGCAAATAGAGGGTGGGGGGATGGCTTTCTCCAGAAGAATTTAGTTTGTTTAATGCTTGACTTTTGGCTAGTTTTACAGGCCCCAGAGAAGCTTCTGAGCCCAAGGGTGAGAAAAAAAGATATGTGTTTATTCATTCAGTTATTTCCTACCTGGAAGCAAAGTGAAAGATATGGTTTGATTACCATCTGAAGTCAAGATAATGTTGAAAAATCCAAAGTCTAAGTAGCCTTAGGATCTTTGGCTATTAGAAGAGAAAATTTCCTTAAGATCCTGTGGCCCACTCCCTGGTGAAATCCAGAGAGATGTAAGTGATTTCTCCAACACCACACAGCTAGTTGATGACAAAGCAAGACCAGCATGCTGGGGCCCAGACCGTTCTCGTCAAATGCTTCTTCCTGGACCCTACCTGCATTCTCTTGATTGAAGCCCAGGTCTTAACATTCTTCATGACTTTCAATTTCTTGCTAAAAAAGATGTTCTTCTAAGTTGATAGAAGAGTCATGAACTATTTCATCACCTCTCTGGGTTTCATATTCATCCCAGTTTAGGGACTACCGGACTTATATCACTGCTATGGCTCTCTGAAAGAAACTGCTTCTGGAGATGTGCCCTCCCATGGGCCAAGAGGTCTGGAAAAATGATGCACAGGACAGCATTAGCAAGAGACACATGCTGAAGGAGGGTGAGTCCTCCTCTCAGAATCTCACCTGCAAAATTCAATTCTCTATTATTTCACATGCAATCAGGGCTTTGTAAACCCTTCCCCTCCAGAATGAAAAAAAAAAAAAAAAAAAAACCTTCTCTACAGCCTATTAAAGAAGCATCCCCTGAATTAATCAAATTAATGAGGAAGAAAATCAATAAAGGTAATTATCTCAAATACACTCAAGAAAATAAACAACTTATTTACTGAACTATTTGCTGTGCCACTAGGTGCTCTGACTTCAAAATGCAGTTTTAATGAGGTACAGGCTGCATACATGAGCACAGACTAGAAAGGAGTTGACATGAATAATGCTCAGTGTGGGCACAGAAGATATGCACACTCAAACATATTCCAAGAGTGAGCTTAAGTTGATACAACTTTCTCAAAAAGTAATTTGGCAATATGTATCAAGAGACTTAAAAATGTCCACACTCTTTTATTCAGAAATTCTATTTCCAGGGAATTTATTTTAAGGAGATAATCAGAGAAATGCTCAACTTTTTTTCTTGAAGAACATTCAACAGTTCTATAATACAAAGGAAAAATAAAAGGAAACAACTAACAATAAGGAGGGAGTGGGTATTCCTGGGGGTTTTCTGCTACCCGTATCCTAATGCCTTTCCTGTTTGGGGACAGGCCCTATTGGGTGAGTCTTGATGGGACACAGGGCCCCAGTTCTTACTATAAAAGTCTATTCCCTTGTAGGTAGGGTGGGACAGACTTTCTAGGCTTGACCAGAAAGATGCTCCTTCTCAGAAACACTGAGACCTAAGGCATTGTTTCTGTGGTTAACCCTAAATAGGGTTCCTCTGCTAAACCTATCTTGATTCCTGCCCTTGTTCATAGCCTATTTTCCCAGACCTTCCATAGATTCTATGACTACGTAATACTATTCCAGTAAATTCCTCTTCCACTTAATTTAGCCGGGGTTGGTTTTGGTGACTTGGAAACAAAAATTCTGATGGACACAAACAGAATGATCAAATACATTATGAAACATCTACTCAATACATTCTTTGCAGCCAAAGATGGAGAAGCTCTATACAGTCAGCAAAAACAAGACCAGGAGCTGACTGTGGCTCAGATCATGAACTCCTTATTGACAAATTCAGACTTAAATTGAAGAAAGTGGGGAAAACCACTAGACCATTCAGGTATGACCTAAATCAAATCCCTTATGATTATATAGTGGGAGTGAGAAGTAGATTTAAGGGACTAGATCTGATAGACAGAGTTCCTGATGAACTATGGACAGAAGTTCGTGACATTGTACAGAAGACAGGGATCAAGACCATCCCCAAGAAAAAGAAATGCAAAAAAGCCAAATGGCTGTCTGAGGAGGCCTTACAAATAGCTGTGAAAAGCAAAGGAGAAAAGGAAAGATATACCCATTTGAATGCAGGGTTCCAAAGAATAGAAAGGAGAGATAAGAAAGCCTTCCTCAGCGATTAGTGCAAAGAAATAGAGGAAAACAATAGAATGGGAAAGACTAGAGATCCCTTCAAGAAAATTAGAGATACCAAAGGAACAATTTCATGCAAAGAGGGGTACAATAAAGGACAGAAATGGTATGGACCTAACAGAAGCAGAAGATATTAAGAAGAGGTGGCAAGAAGACACAGAAGAACTATACAAAAAACATCTTCATGACCCAGATAATCAGGATGGTGTGATCATCACCTAGAGCCAGACATCCTGGAATGTGAAGTCAAGTGGGCCTTAGGAAGAATCACTACAAACAAAGCTAGTGGAGATGATGGAATTTCAGTGGAGCTATTTCAAATCCTGAAAGATGATGCTGTGAAAGTGCTGCACTCAATATGCCAGCACATTTGGAAAACTCAGCAGTGGCCACAGGACTGGAAAAGGGCAGTTTTCATTCCAATCCCAAAGAAGGCAATGCCAAAGAATGCTCAAACTACTGCACAACTGCACCCATCTCACATACTAGTAAAGCTATGCTCAAAAATTCTCCAAGCCAGGCTTCAGCAATATGTGAACCGTGAACTTCCTGATGTTCAAGCTGGTTTTAGAAAAGGCAGAGGAACCAGAGATCAAATTGCCAACATCTGCTGGATCATGGAAAAAGCAAGAGAGTTCCAGAAAAACATCTATTTCTGCTTTATTGACTATGCCAAAGCCTTTGACTGTGTGGATCACAACAAACTGTGGGAAATTCTTCAAGAGATGGGAATACCAGACCACCTGACCTGCCTCCTGAGAGATCTGTATGCAGGTCAAGAAGCAACAGTCAGAAACGAACATGAAACAACAGACTGGTTCCAAGTTGGGAAAGGAGTACGTCAAGGCTGTATATTGTCACCCTGTTTATTTAACTTATATGCAGAGTACATCACAAGAAATGCTGGACTGGATGAAGCACAAGCTGGAATCAAGATTGCTGGGAGAAATATCAATAACCTCACATATGCAGATAACACCACCTTTATGGCAGAAAGTGAGGAAGAACTAAGGAGCCTCTTGATGCAAGTGAAAGAGAAGAGTGGAAAAGTTGGCTTAAAGCTCAACATTCAGAAAACTAAGATCATGGCATCTGGTCCCATCACTTCATTGCAAATAGATGGGGAAACAGTGGAAACAGTGGCTGACTTTATTTTGGGGGGCTCCAAAATCACTGCAGATGGTGATTGCAGCCATGAAATTAAAAGACACTTACTCCTTGGAAGGAAAGTTATGACCAACCTAGACAGCATATTAAAAAGCAGAGATATTACTTTGTCAACAAAGAATCTAGTCAAGGCTATGGTTTTTCCAGTAGTCATTTATGGATGTGAGAGGTGGACTATAAAGAAAGCTGAGCACCAAAGAACTGATGCTTTGAACCATGATGTTGGAGAAGACTCTTGAGAGTCCGTTGGACTGCAAGGAGATCCAACCAGTCCATCCTAAAGGAGATCAGTCCTGGGTGTTCATTGGAAGGACTGACGCTAAAGCTGAAACTCCAATACTTTGGCCACCTGATGCAAAGAACTGACTCATTTGAAAAGACCCTGATGCTGGGAGGGATTGAGGGCAGGAGGAGAAGGGATGACAGAGGATGAGATGGCTGGATGGCATCACTGACTCAATGGACTTAAGTATGGGTAAACTCTTGGAGTTGGTGATGGACAAGGGAGGCCTGGCGTGCTGCGGTTCATGGGGTCCCAAAGATTCGGACATGACTGAGTGACTGAACTGAATCAAAATCCATGTTATCAATACATGTTTAAAGGCATGGAAAAAACAGCATTGAAAGTACATAGAGATTATGATCACAGTTCTAAAACCTATGTATATCTATTTAATCATTATTATTACTTTATCTGTATATCTACCAACATGTCTATGTGAATAGGAAAAAAAAACACTAGAATAAAATACACATAAATGCTAACAGTTCTTTTACCTGTGGAGGATTATAGCTATACAGGATGCTTCTCCACCACCCGAGCCATTTTATCTTCAGACCTAGCCTATCTGTCACTGCTTCCAGAAAGCCTTTGCCAACCAAGATTAGGCCTCCTCCTCCCTGGTGGCTCAGATGGTAAAGAATCTGCCTGCAATGCAGGAAACCCTGGTTCAATACCTTGGTCAGGAAGATTCACCTGGAGAAGGGAATGGCAACGCTTTCGAGTATTCTTGCCTGGGAAATCCCATGGACAGAGGAGTCTAGTGGGCTACAGTTTATGGGGTCACAAAGAGTTGGACATGACTACATGACTAACATTTTTACTTTCAGTGCTTTGAGAGCACCTAATGGAGAAGGAAATGGCAGCCCACTCCAGTGTTCTTGCCTGGAGAATCCCAGGGACGGGGGAACCTGGTGGGCTGCCGTCTATGGGGTCGCACAGAGTCGGGCACGACTGAAGCGACTTAGCAGCAGCAGCAGCAGCAGCAGCAGCAATACACCCTTACAGCATAACACCAAATTGCTATCACTTGTATGCCTGACTATTTTTATTGTTCACTCTCTATTCCTTATGCTCACACACTGCCTCTTCATAGGAGACATTCAAAAAATCTGTAGAATAAATATATGCCAAAATTGTTATTACAATAAAAAAATGATGGTATCATATTGAAAATAAAGGGCTAGGAACAGAAGATATTCAGGTGAGAAGCTGAGAGACAGAAAACCATTATTGTAATAGTGAGTAAATTACATATGACAGTGAATTGACTATTTTGGACCCAGTGAAACAGATGTTGTGTTGTCTAGTATACTAGATTGGTGTAGACAGATACACCACAGCTTTTTTTTCTTGGTCTAAATCACTGCAATAACTGCCTCTGCTCTCCATTTTTTCTTTGCTCCCAGAGATATTGCCTATTCATCCAGCAGCTTCTGTCCTCCAAGTATGTCTTCTTGAGATTACCATCAGCTAAATATCGCATTGTCTTTGGACGCTTTTCCTACATTGTAACTGCCCATCACATTTTCAGTGCTTTTCTAGTTCCAGACATGCTACAGACTGTTAATTCACCCTTGCCTTTGCCGTGCCCAAGGAAATTGAAAATAAACTTTAATTTCCTAGTCGAGGGATGTGAGTGCTTTGTGTAGTTCAGAGAAAAAAGAAAGATTATTATTCGATGGAATTAGGGAATATTAGAAGAGCTCCTTAAGTTAATGAAGTTACACAGTCATTGGTCATTTGTCCACATATTTGGACTTCATTCCAATGAGCAGAGGTTTTGTCAACATCTGAGGTCCATTTGATACCTGGCCTCAATCTGTCAGTCATTCCAGTAACCATATTCATAGAGTTCAGATCTGAATTCTGAGTTTCATCAAGAGTTTTCAAATGGCCTTGAAGATGCTACCGAAGCCATTCTTAGTTAGTTACCTCTCTGACTACATAAAAATGAAAGAAAAAATTTATTTGGGGCAAGTCAACAATCTCTGGAAGGATAATAAATGCTTTCAGAATTTCAGAAGCCCAAGCCTGAGCATCTGGGAGCAAAAGTGGATGGATAAGTCTTTACTGTTAAGTGTGAACGCCTGAAGGAATTTAACAGATGTCTTTGGGGTTGCTCAGTGAAGTACTAGAATGAGTCTAAGTGTGATGCTAAACTGACTGAAGAAGGCAGAACGAATTGTTATTTCTGAGAACACATTGACTTTCAGCAGTTTATTTTTTTGTTTTAGTTTCCATTCCCTCTTTGGGGAACTATTTTACTGTAAAAATATATAAACTAGCAAAAAATAGTCAACAAATATTTATTGTATATCTGCTATGTGATAAGAACTGGATTCCATATACTAAAAAGAAATGGCCCCCACATGCACACAGATATTTATGTATTTTATGTCTTTTTTACACCTATTTGCAATCATTTCTTGTATATAAATGTTTTATTTTCCCTAAACATTAGTATGTGTCACATTTTCCAGTGTTTCCCTATGGTTTTTATGGTCAACAACTTAATTCTGACAAGTGACTCTTACTCTTCTAAAGGACAAATTGCTGCCACAGTAAATGAGACCAAGGAGAAGGCTTTTGGCATATAGCATTTTTTTCTCCCATTGTAATTGTTTCCTGAAGTAAATCCTTGGAAATGAGATTCTTGCATCACTGAAAAATCATATATAATAGATGTATACTGCTCCATTTTGATGACACTGGAATTCATTGTAGCACTGCTTCTGGCTGAGTCTAGATACTGCTTCAGAATCTTTCTTAACACAATATTCCAAGCACTCTTTAACATTCAGCCTCAGTAACCAGCCCTGGAAAACAAATTTATGATTTTGATATATGCATCACACCAAAATATTACCTTGGAGATATGTCAGGGGGCAATGCCACTTTCATTTACTTTCCCTTCCTAGGAAACCAGCAGATTTCCCTTTAACTGACTCAATCTTCCCTGTAGTTCCTGTGGTCTTTCTTGTGTTTCTAAATATTAAATATCCCTCTCCCTGAACATGGTATTCCATCAGAGCTCAACATACCATGATGCAAACTGCCTTTCTAGATGCAGTGAATTTCTCCAGGGTTTAAACAAGAGCAGTAAATTTCCTTTAGCTAAACTGGCAGCCTTCCTGACAACTCAATGACCACCAGCAATGCGAAAGAAACCTCCCAGAGCAGTGAGAAAGAGGGCCTGACATCTTTGTTATTTAAGTTAGAGAAAACAACTTTAAACCAAGAGGCCACCAAGGGTCAGTATCAAGCTCCCTCCAGCCTGGCGCAGTCCATGACCTTCACATAGGAAGAGGCATGACTGGCTCTTGCAGTTACTTTTCCAGCAGTGTCAGGGCCTGGCCAATGCCCAGCTTCCTCTCCATCCACACCCAAAGCCTCTAGCACCCTAAAAGAAATCTTTAAGTACTGCTGTCTACTTCAGAATTTCTCCATGCTTTGCTTCTTTTCACTCCAAATTTTATTACTCATTTTTTATGATTTCCCTGGTGTGGGAGACATCTGTTACTTTGCTTTATCTAATCTCTCTCTCCTCTGGTTCATTGGATCACAGCCTCCTTGTACACACACCTCCATTCATGGCATTGCTGCCGCTTCATTAGGCTTCTCTTGTTTATCGGTGGGACTGCCAATCCAGTTCCATGCTCATCTCTCTGAAATAATTAGTATATGGCTCATCCTCATCTCCCTGGCTGGAGAGATTGGTTCAAATGCAGGGCAAGAGACCCAAGACAGAGTAATAAGTCTCTTCCAGAGTTCTAAGTCTTCTGAACTCAAGGTCCTCTGTTTTTCTCCCAAGGTTGCTAGACTTGGTTACTATGAATTTGGAGGTGACTGTGGCCATGACCCTATGTCCTCAGCCACATGGTAGAAGCTCAGCCACAGCAGAAGAGAAGGAGGCCTGTCTACAGAGATGGGGGAATGGTCTATTGGCAAATGCAGAGCTCTGCATGTAGTACAGCCAAGGAAAAGGAACAGGTTCCAAGTGCCTCCTTTATCCCAATGCACTCAGAGCCTGTCCTTGCCCCAGCAAAAGAAGTGATGTTGGCATGACCACTCTGAGAAAGTACTAGGTCACTGGTATAGGTCACTAGGTCACTCCACTCCACTGGGTGGAGTAAAAGGAACATGGTCTGAGGTAGAGCCAGCTGGTCTTCTTGATATTTAAAATGCTGGCTTCTGTGTGGAGGTTCCTCAGAAAACTAAAAAGAGAACTACCATATGATCCAGCAATCCCACTCCTGGGCATATACCCAAACAAAACTATAATTCAAAAAGATATGTGCACCCTTATGTTTATAATAGCACTACTCACAATAATCAAGACATGGAAACAACTTAAATTCATGCTCACTGACAGAAGAATGGACAAAGAAGATGTGGTACATATATGCAATGGAATACTACTTGGCCATAAAAAAGAATGAAATAATGCCATATACCAGACCATCTGACCTGCCTCTTGAGAAATCTGTGTGCAGGTCAGGAAGCAACAGTTAGAACTGGACATGGAACAACAGACTGGTTCCAAATAGGGAAAGGAGTACGCCAAGGCTGTATATTGTCACCCTGCTTGTTTAACTTATATGAAGAGTACATCATGAGAAACGCTGGGCTGGAAGAAGCACAAGCTGGAATCAAGATTTCCAGGAGAAATATCAATAACCTCAGATATGCAGATGATACCACCCTTATGGCAGAAAGTGAAGAAGAACTAAAGAGCCTCTTGATGAAAGTGAAAGTGAAAATGGGCTTAAAACTCAACATTCAGAAAACTAAGATCATGGCATCTGGTCCCATCACTTCATGACAAATAGATGGGGAAACAGTGGAAACAGTGACAGACTTTATTTTGGGGGGCTCCAAAATCCCTATAGATGGTGACTGCAGCCATGAAATTAAAAGACACTTGCTCCTTGGAAGAAAATTTATGACCAACCTAGACAGCATATTCAAAAGCAGAGACATTACTTTGCCAACAAAGTCCCATCTAGTCAAAGCTATGGTTTTTCCAGTAGTCATGTATGGATGTGAGAGTTGGACTGTGAAGAAAGCTGAGTGCCAAAGAATTGATGCTTTTGAACTGTGGTGTTGGAGAAGACTCTTGAGAGTCCCTTGGACTGCAAGGAGATCCAACCAGTCTATCCTAAAGGAAATCAGTCCTGAATATTCATTGGACGGACTGATGCTGAAGCTGAAACTCCAATACTTTGGCCACCTGATGCGAAGAACTGACTCATTTGAAAAGACCCTGATGCTGGGAATGCTTAAAGGTGGGAGAAAAAGGGGACGACAGAGGATGAGATGTTTGGATAGCATCACTGACTCAATGGATATGCATTTGAGTAAACTCTGGGAGTTGGTGATGGACAGGGAGGCCTAGCGTGCTGCAGTCCGTGGGGTCACAAAGAGTCAGATATGACTGAACGACTGAACTGAACTGAACTGATGGATGCAACTAGAGATTATCATACTAAATGAAGTAACTCAGAAAGACAAAGACAACTACCCTACGATATTACTCATATGTGAAATCTAAAATGGAGAAGGCAATGGCAACCCACTCCAGTACTCTTGCCTGGAAAATCCCATGGACAGAGGAGCCTGGTAGGCTGCAGTCCATGGGGTTGCTGGGAGTCGGACACGACTGAGTGACTTCACTTTCACTTTTCACTTTCATGCATTGGAGAAGGAAACGGCAACCCACTCCAGTGTTCTTGCCTGGGGAATCCCAGGGACAGCAGATTTACATTAGCAGATGTAAACTCTTATATATAGAATGGATAAACAACAAAGTCCTACTGTATAGCCCAGGGAACTATATTCAATATCCATGACTAACCACAGTGGAAAAAGAATATTAAAAAAAAAAAAGAATGTCTATATGTGTATAACTAGGTCACTTTGCTGTATAGCAGAGATTGACACAACATTATAAATTAACTATACTTAATAAATAAATACACATCTAGCTTCTTAGCAGAGGTCTGAACTGAGTGGGTCAGCCTCAAAATTGTTTTTCATAAGCACACAGAGGGAAACTTGTTAGTCATTCACAAATTTTAGGAATACCCCCTACTGCTGCTAAGTCGCTTCAGTCATGTTCAACTCTGTGTAACCCCAGAGATGGCAGCCCACCAGGCTCTGCCATCCCTGGGATTCCCCAGGCAAGAACACTGGAGTGGGTTGCCATTTCCTTCTCCAATGCATGAAAGTGAAAAGTGAAAGTGAAGTCGCTCAGTCATGCCTGACTCTTAGTGACCCCATGGACTGCAGCCTACCAGGCTCCTCTGTCCATGGGATTTTCCAGGCAAGAGTACTGAGTGGGTTGCCATTGCCTTCTCCGAGGAATACCCCCTAACCACCCCTAAATTCTTGTCAATAAGCTTCTTCCCCTAAGAAGGCAGTTTCTTTGGGACACCAGCATCAAATGCTTCCTTTTGGCAGAGCAGCAGAGTGATTAATGAGCAGATTAACTCATCCACCAATTGAATGTGCTCACCATCCCCTGGACATTTCTTCTGCATACTTAATTCTTTCATTCGGTGTCCTTCCTCCTTTCTGCCGTTGATCCCAGGGACATTCAAGTTTTTTAACTGTGCCACTTGTCATCCAAAATCCATGTGTGGGCATGGACTGGCTGCTGGAGTGATTTATTGATCAGAATGGTGGGTGAGAGACTCCACATTTGGTATATGACTTTTGGATATGATTCAGTTGTTAGTCAAGTGTTCATGGAAGGTTTATTAAGATTTATTCTTCTTTTTGTCAGTAATCCCACAGAAGACTCAGGTTTTATGAGTTTATTTTAGTGGGGTGAAATTAAAGGACATCTAGATCATATCATTTATTTATATTCGACTTCAATGACAATTACTACTTGATTCAAAAGTTCCATTCAGCACCCAACTGAAGTGATGACAGATAATTTTGCTCCCATGGCCATAGCCCTCCATAGCTACTTGGGGAAACATTTCAATTATACAAGGTCAGATGAGCTATGTTCCACACTCTGACAGGCTACAGATGGATGGGGGATATGACTCTAGGTGCCCCTCCTCCATGAAGCCTTCCCTGAGCTCTTCTATGTTTTGTTTCTCATTAGCTTTTGATCATTTGCTGTTTCTCATGCATAAACATTTACTGGGCAGACACCAAGTGCCAGACACTCTGGTAAGTATTGTGAGGAATCCTTTCCCCTTCTCCCTCCTGGAAGGACATATGTCTATCCCTCTCTACCCATTCTTCCACACAGGAAGGGAGGCTAATCCTACTGATCATCCCTTGACATTTTGCTGTGAGCAGTATTATTCCTTCTGGTTCTTCTGGCTCATCCCAGCTAGATGGTGGCAAGCTTGCCATTCTGGTCCACATTGCTGGTTGGGCAAATGGATGTGGGATCTGCTGCATGTCTCCCACTGCTTGTCAGCATGCCTGAGTACGTGGGGCCCCAGATTCATATTCAAGATACACAGAAGAGGCCTGATTAGCCTTGAGCCTGCGCCAGATATTCTAGTCCAGCTTTCACCAAAGCTTCTGCACATGGATATGTATCAGGCACTCTCTGGGCTGCTATGACTGTTGACTCCCATGTAGATATTGAGACTTGTGTCTCTGTCCTCCTTAGGTGGACAGACACATGGGTTGAGTGGCAGATCTCCAATGCCACTACCAGGCAGTACTGGCATCAATAATAGCACTCTTTCTTTTTAGGGTGAAAGGTGACCATAAGAATAACAGAATCACCCAGAGTTTAGAAAATGTACCCATCTCAAACTATTTTGTGATAGTCTTGTCTGGGCCACAGGACCTGACCAAAGTTCCTTGAAGTGGATGGGGTTTGCTCTGAAGGGAAATAGCATTCCCACTGCCAGTGCTCCTGGAAAGAGGCCAGTCCTTACACATGCATGAGAGGAAACACTTTCTGCACTCTGGGGTTCGAAAGATACCTAGAACACTGCCAGAAAGAGGGAGGGCAGAAGTGGGAAGTTGCTGCTCCAGGTAACACAGAAGCAGACTGTAAGCAAGGTGAATCTGCCCTAGACCCAGAGGCAGTTCTATCCCCTGCAGTATTACTCTTGCATGTGTCTTTCTCTTCCACTGTTCCCAGCCATCACTACATTCTGCTTGGAATCTGTATACTGGCTTCTTGGCACTATGGGAATTGAAGGACCAGGTTTCTGCTCAACCTAAATATATACAGAGAGAGCATACAGCCCACCCTTACAGCCAGAGGGGGTAGAGCAAGAACAGGCAGCAGTGGATGACAGCATAGTGACAAAACCAGGGGGCTGGGAGGAAGAGCAGCGATGTGGCTACTAAGACGGCACACCACCATCAAGAGCATCTCTTCATCTTTGCATTACTCATAAGAGTCAAAGCCCTGAGTAGAAGGGTGTCAAGTCCGGCGTGTGTGTCCATACCTTAGCTGTTGGGCTTGGGAGAAGACAGAGAGGAGTTCCACAGGGAAGGCAGAGCACTGCCACCCACCAATACCTCACACAGTGGGGCATTCCCTGTCCTTAAACAGAAAGCAGGGTTAGGAAAATATTTACACTGAAAATTCTCTACACAAAACCAAGCCCTTCTACTTTCTTTGAAAGCACCTGGAATTTTCCTATTAGTAGCTTATTCTTGAAATTACATTGTTGTTATTTAATCTTTAGGAGTTATCGATTAAACTGCAAATGTCTGCGAGGAGTCATAAGTTATTAAACCCATACTGATCGATACCTGAGTATGAGTTTGGACAAATGATACCCAAAGGTGAGTCAGCTGAAGGGAGGGCCTGAAACAAAAGGGGTCCTGAGGGCTGGCTGAGGGCTGGCTCTCCCACTCAGAAGAAGCGCTCTTTCTCCAAAGTAGAAGGTTGTAGTTGTGACTGGTAAAACAGACATTCAATAAAAAGTGTTACCATTAACCTCTCTAACATGGAAAAAGTATTGAAGATACCAGTGGGAAAAAAAATGGAAGACAATTTGCATTAAGGAAGACAACAATCCAAAGATGGGAAAATTAAAAATTTCATTTTTGTAATAGTACACATAGAAAACAAATGCCAAAAGAATAATCACCAAACTATTGATAATTAATATGTAGAAGGTGAGATTAGAAGATCCTTTGCTAAATTTAAGTTTAAATTTATCAGAGCAATTACTGTAAAACCTTTAGATAGAAATAGTTTCACAAAGCCTTTGCCAGAAAAGCAAGAGTTTCCCTTTATCAGTCTTTGTATCCCTAACTCCCTCTCCAAGGCTAGTGAGTTTCAGCTCTTTGGAATGTTTCTCCTATTATTTATTTTCATATACTAAAAAAATTCATGAACCGATATTTCCTGAACATTCCATTTTAAACATTAGCTATAGACTTCCCACTGTGGCCCTGACCTTCTCACACAGTTCTCCTCTTCATACGCCCATCCTCTCTCTCTACTCTCCTAACATATTTAGACCATGATTTAGTTAACCATTATCTAGCATTTAAAATACTGTAACTGGGACTTTCCTGGTGATCCAGTGGTTAAGACTCCACATTCCCAATGCAGGGGTCCTGAGTTGCATCTCTGGTCAGGGAACTAGATCCCATAAGTCACATGGAAGATCAAAGATACCACATGCAGTAACTAAGACCTGGCACGGTCAAATAAATAACCAATAATAAAATAAAATCCTTTAACTGTGTGTGTATGGCTCATAGAAAAGGCCATGCTACTACTTCTCCTTCTTACATAACATTTTGATTTTCCTGGAGTTGTCTTGTTTCTGTTGTGATTGTGACTGACATTGTCATTTGCTTAGTTCTCTATGTGCCTATTACTAATTTATCCCCAAACATTCCCTTGGAGCTCTTAAGAATTTCTCTCAGCATACTCAAATCCATTAGCAGTCTCTCAAGGACTGTTTTGCTTAGGGACATCCTCCTAGAACCCACCATCCTTCAATTCCAACCTGCACTTGTGTGCTCTCTAGACCAGCTAAGCAACTGTCATTTTGGAACCTCTTTCACCAACTGTCTGGGAATTCCCTTCAGCTCTTATCTGTGCTGGATCCCCTATTTCCTATATCTCATGAATTTCTCTTTCTTATTGTACTTTTTCAATGTGGTAGAACACAAACTGAGAAATATTTCTATGGAATGTAAAATTTTCAGGATTATACGTATCTTTTTTTTCATTCTTCACAACTGATTCACCACTTGTCTGGGAAAACAACTCCAGAATCAAAGTCATTTTCCCTCAACAATGTAAAGACACTTTTCTGCTAACTTCAATCTTCCAATGGAGCCTTTAAGAAACCCAATGCCATTATGATTTTTCTCCTTTGTACATAGCCTTCTTCTTCCCCCTGAAGTTTTAAGAACTTCTCTGTTTCTGGCATTCTGGAATTTAACAGTGATGCACCATGTGAGGGTCCTGTTACTGTCCTTGTTTTGAACATTTTGGTGGACACTTTGCATCTAGAAACACAGATCCCTCCATTACAGGAAATGTCAATTCTTTGATACCATCTTCTCCTTTAGTTTCCTTTCCCTTTTTCTAGAATTCTTATTAACTGATGTTTGACCTCAGAGATAGATTCTCCATTTTCTCTCTGCCGTCTTTTCTCTCCTCCTTTCCATCTATTTTCAGGGAGATTTCCTCTACTTTATCATACAGTCTTTTATTGAAACTTTTATTCCGGTTTATATCTATAGATATATAGATATAGATACAGATATATATAGTTGCAATGCAACTTCCCTGACCAGAGATAGAGCCCAGGCCACAGCAGTGAAAGCCTAGAATCCTAACCTCTAGGCCACCAGGGAACTTCTACCAGATTTTTAACTGTCAAAAAGTTGAATACTTTTTACAATACCTTATTTTTGTCCCATAGATGTAACTTCTTTGCTCTCTGAGGATAATACTAATAACTTTAACCTTTCTTTTTATCACTGTACTGTCTTTGTTTCCTCCATGTTTTGTTTTCCCCTTTAATTTATTTTGATATCTGTGTTTCAAACTAGAAGCAATCCTCAGTATTTGATTACACTGAGAGGAGGCTGCTATAGTCTGAATGTTTGTATCCCGCAAAATTCATATGTTGAAATCCTAATGCCTGACGAGATGGTATTAGGAGGTGGGGCCTTTGGGAGGTGCTTAGGTCAGAAGGATGGAACCCTCATGAATAGGATTAATGTTCTTACAAAGAGACCCCACACAGCTCCCTGATTCCTTCTACAACATGAGGACACAGTGAAAAGGTGTTAGCTATGAACCCAGAAGAGGGCTCTCACTGAACTGTGGCAGCTATTTGAAGCACTGACCAGGAAGTACCCAGTAGCTATAGAGTTGTCTTTTGCATCAGTCCATTCCCCTAAGAACCACCATCTAATCTACCTGTACAGAGATGTGAGACTGACCACAGCATCCTGGGAGCTGAGTGATGGAAAGAAGCTGGGGTCCTCCATAGTCAATGAGGAGCCTTTCACTTAATACCCATTTCCAATGAAAAGTATCACTTCTATGCTCAGCTGTGTCCTAAGCCCAGAAACTCAAGTTCAACCTCTCCAAAGAAAACACATTTCATCTTTAGCTAGGATGAGGAAGGGAGAGTTGTCCAGCTGCTCAGGCTAGGAGAGAGGCCCTGTGAGTCTAACTACCCTTTAAACAACTTTTAAACTCTTCCTGTGTTTGGGGCACTTGCACTCTGGCTTGCAGAGAAGTCTGCAATTCCTGTGTCTCCAATTCCTGAATCTCTAGACATTCTGTGGGATGAATAAACATGTTTTTTATAGCCCCCCATACCCCTTACCTTACAGGCTCCTAGGTCTCAGCTCCCCTAACTCTTTGAGAAGTCCCTTATCAGTCCTACCTCATATCTTCCATCCTGCTGACTTCTCATTTTCTTTCTTTGTCTTTATGAGTTTTACCATCTTCAGTTAATTAGTATCATTTTAGCTGGGTTGAGGGAAG
This sequence comes from Bos indicus x Bos taurus, assembly GCF_003369695.1. NCBI lineage: Eukaryota > Metazoa > Chordata > Mammalia > Artiodactyla > Bovidae > Bos > Bos indicus x Bos taurus. The sequence continues at coordinate 39,670,048 of NC_040082.1, forward strand.
AAACCCAGCTTAATAGTGCTGTTCACTCTGCCACATCTAAATGGAAGTATTCAGGGCACCTTAATTCTTTCTCTTTAAGCCCCTTTTTAATGTTATTTATTTTATGTTCAAATAAATATATTTTACCTCCTATTATAATTAGGAACAAGTTAGCACCTTAAAGAGCTTTCCTGTAATCTTATTAGCTTTGGCCATATATTTTCTCCATTAAAACAAAACAAAAAACGAACAGCAGGGTACACTAAAAGTACCATATCTGGGACTTCCCAGGTGGTCCACCGTCTGAATACTGAAACAAGTATTCAGACGGTGCAAATGCAGCAAGCTGTGTACTCATAATATGTGCACTTCTCTATATATATATTATTCTTCAGTAAAGTGAATTAAAATTAAACCAGTGATTTTTACCTTTCTGGAGCCTCTGGAGTCACAGAGATCTTTGAGAATGCAATAAAGTATGTAGGTCCTTTCCCAGGGAAACTTGCATTGGGAACATGGAGTGGTTACGACTCCATGTTCCCAATGCAGGGCGCACGGGTTCAATACCTGGTTGACAGCACTTACTACATGCTGCGGCCAACAAAAAAGAAAGAAAAAGTACCATCTCTGCCTATGACAGCTTTTTTACATTAAAAACATAGCCTGAATCGCAGAAAGGGCTGGATTTTCCTGGCCTGTAGGGTCAATTCAGGTTGGAGAAAGAGGGAGAGCTGAGTGTTAGACATAGCAGAGGGAAAATGCAGAGAGAGGGGGGCTTAGAGGGGAAAGAGAGTGAGGAAGAGTGACCCAAACCAAATTTACCACCTTCACAGTTCTTGCGGGGCAGGGCCTGCCCAGGAAAACAAATATCATCTGAATGAAAGTCTCTCCAAAACAGAGTTTGAAAGCCCAGCCAATGCTGAGCCCAACACCAAAAACACCACAAAATCGCAACAGAACTCAAGAATTAGGGCAGCCCCTGGTAATGGGTTGTGACGGGCTATGATCCGCCCTTGTACCTGGAGAGGCCAGCGGGGAGGGCCTGTTCACTGAATCTGAGCTAAGGACACCACAGTCTCACCCCTCCCCCCAACACCCTCCCTGTTTTTCTGACGAAATTTAATTTTCCTCTTTGTTTTTTTTTTCCCCTGACAGTATCCATTATTCTTGATGAGTCCACGGAAAGCTTGGGTTCCCTGATTTTATGTGCTTAGGCAGAAACCGAATCTGAAATCCAGTTACCTTTATTAATTTGACTCTTGTTTGAAAAGGCAAATAGGTAGGTTCTGAACCCTATTATGTCCCATCTGTCTCCTCCGGCCTCGGGTGCACTGGAATGCTCCGTATCACCCTTGCAGGATGGCTTCCTATTAATATTTACCAGACGCCGCTCTCTGTCTAATCCTCTTACCCTGCAACGCGTTTGAGCCACTCACTGCAGCATGAAAACACACCACGGTAACTATGTACTTAAGAGCCTGTGTTCCTGACCCTTGATTCTGAACCAGAGAGGAAACCAAATAATGATCAACTCATAAAATGAAATGCCCAAACTAGATTTTGTTCTTCCCAAGACCTAGGCTCCAGGATTACAGTGACTAATGCAGCAAACAGAGTGAAACAGAGATCTGAGGCCCTGGGGGAGAGCGTGGTCTTGGCAGCAAGTCAGATGGTCAGAGACCTGGGAGGGGGTCTGCCTGGAGGGGTTCTATGTCAAGCTAAAGCCACGTGGGACATCTGGAAAGCACGAAAGTGGTTGTCTCATCCAATTCTATCTTAAAACCACTGGAGGAAAACCACAATATGTGGTTTCTAGCCTATACTTGCTTCTAGAAATGGTGGCTCCATTCCTTTGGTGCTGGCCCCAAGCAGCCCCAACTGCACACTTTAGCAGAAACTAGAAGTTAAGGCAGTGGTTACAATGGCAAGGGGGGCAAGGACGTGATAGGAAGGGGTTAAGGAACAGCTTCTGGGGTCCTGGCAGGGCTCTGGTTTTTTATTGGGTGCTGGTTACTTAGGGATATTCAGACGGTACAAATGCAGCAAGCTGTATACTCATTATATGTGCACTTCTCTCTATATATATTATTCCTCAGTAAAGTGAATTAAAATTAAACCAGTGATTTTTACCTTTCTGGAGCCTCTGGAGTCACAGAGATCTTTGAGAATGCAATAAAGTACGTAGGTCCTTTCCCAGGGAAACTTGCAAACACCCTAAATTTTGCATCTAATCTTAGGAGTGCCTTTGATGACCTGAGTCACAGACAGAGGAGAGCCTTCCAGGGTTCTCTTCCCTCCTCCCTCATTTCTATTTAACTGCTGAGTTCCAGCCATTGTTCCTGGAGACAAGATGCCTGTCTCCATTTCCATACTGTCAGCCTGGCCCCGCTCTGGCCTCCACTGTCCCTAATCCATCTCGAGTGCCACTGTTTTCATCACAAAAGGTTTGCACTCAAAAGTCTACACTACGTTCTCTTGGCTAAATGGAACAAATAGAAATATCTTATCCCAGAACTGTAGACCCTCCATCAGTCTGCCCTTACCTACCTACCCAACCCCATTTCATACTCTTCTCCAACCAAAGCCTGCCATTTCAGAGAAGTTCCCAATATGTCAATTCACTCCTGCTCTTAAACATTCCATTTTTCTCAGCCAGGAGCCTCTCTCCTTTTGTTAAGCTTATAAAAGACTACAACTACAATCCTGCCTTCCCTCAAGAGCCCTCCTTGACTATAGGAACAAAGAGCTGTCCCTCCTTTGAACTCTGTGGCACTTCTCTCTCTACTTTGATTTCATTAATGATCCTGTATCATTCACTCATTTATTCACTTGTTAATTCATTTATTCTGTTTGGAATATCTTTTACTATGTTTGAAATCTATTAATTTTGTATTGTTGTTTCACTATTATAAATAGTTGCTCGAAACAGCACAAATTTATTATCCTACAATTTTGCAGGTCAGAAGTCCAAAATAAGTCTCACTAGACTACAATCAAGACATCAGCAGGGCTGCATAACTTTCTAGGAGAGTCTCTAGGAGAGAACCTATTCCTTGATTTTCTACCTTCTGGAAGAGGCCTACATTCTTTGGCTCATGGTCCCTTTCCTCCATCTTCAAGCCAGCAACTGTGAGTTGAGTACTTTACATGTCTCTTTGTTCTGACATCCTCTTCTCCCTCTGTCTTCTCCATTTAAGAATGCTTGTGATTGTGTTAGACATACCCAGAAAATCCAAGATAATCTCCTTATTCTAAGGTCATCTGATTAAAAACCGTAATTCCATCTATGACTTAACATATAGTCATAGGTTCCAAGGATTAGGATGTGGACATCATCGGAGGATGGGGGCATTATTCTGCCTGTCACAAATTCTATAGCCCTTTCTTTCCAATATCTGATTTTATAACTTGGTTCTATATAATTTATTTATTCACCCACTTGTTCATTTTACAGTGAATATCTATTATTTCATGGTCCAGCATCCATAAGCCCCCTTCCAATATAGTATCTCAAATTTTCCCCTTGGAATCACTACCTCTCTCACTCTCAGTCCAACTCCACTCCTGGCCATAATGACTCTTGCAGGAATGAACACATGACCTAATTAGAATCAGTGAGATATCTGATAAAATTCATAGAAAAGAGGAGCAGGTTCTTGCCACAGGGGTTAAATTAGGAAGATGAGAACCTGAAGATGCCAAGGAATGCCATGGAAAGCCTGAAAATAAAGCTAACACTTGGCAAGGCAGGGCTGAGTAATGAAAAGAAACTGAATATTAATGTCATTGCTTAAGCTCCTGGATCAAGCCATACCTGAAGTTAGTGCAACTTCTGGCTCTTCAGTTATAAGGTCCATAAGTTTCTATTTTATTAAGTCAGGTTAAATTAGCTTTTTCTCTCACTCCTAAAAGAGTTCTGAGTGAAACACATTCATTTACTCCTTTTTTAACAAGTTCACACTGCACAATTACTTTGTGTTATACACTGGAAACTATAATATAATGTTCCTGTCCTAATAGAGATTATGAGAGAATTCAGCATACACAGGTTACCTTAAGTTTGGGGACAGGGAAGCAACTAAGCTGACATAGCAGGAAAAATAGGAGTGTGCCAGGCTAAGGCAGTGGAGATGAATGATAAACTGGATTACAGACAGAACGTAGACTATGTGCAAAGGCTGGGAGGCAAAAGGCTCTCTGCTTGTTTCCCAAGTGTAAGTCTTGCATCTGCAACCAGACATATACTCGTTGAACTTTTAAATCTTCCTAGACTATAAACCGGAGAAGGCAATGGCAACCCACTCCAGTACTCTTGCCTGGAAAATCCCATGGACGGAGGGGCCTGGTAGGCTGCAGTCCATGGGGTCGCTAGGAGTCGGACACTACTGAGCGACTTCACTTTCACTTTTCACTTTCATGCATTGGAGAAGGAAATGGCAACCCACTCCAGTGTTCTTGCCTGGAGAATCCCAGGGACGGGGAGCCTGGTGGGCTGCCGTCTATGGGGTCGCACAGAGTCGGACACAACTGAAGCGACTTAGCAGCATCAGCAGACTATAAACACCGTGTAGCACAGAGAATTTGCTCCCAAAAAACTTTGCTGACTAATATCTGTCCTAATATCTGAGGTAACTGAGGCCCAGATTTCCCTTTTCTTCAGTGGCAGGTTATGATTTTATCTATCTAGATTTAGGGTGACATTATAATTATAATAACAATCAGAATGAGAACAATACCAATAATACAAACACTTTTTAAGTCCTTACTATATATCAGACACTATCCTAAGTACTTTACATGTTATTTAATCCTTGAAACTGTCCTTCCAGGTGGCTATTATCATTGCCGTTTTACACAAGAAGATACTGAGACAAAGAAAAGATAAGCAACTTCCTGAGTGGCAGACCCTTCTGGTTGAGTAACCAGCAGTCATTCCTGTGTCTCTGCCTCACAATCAGAACTTCAGCTTTGTTCAAGGGATCATGTCTTTCAGGGGAGTGGAGTTCTTCCAGGGGCCCAAGAACTGGCTCTAACTGGCCTAAACCAACGGTGATCCCCTTCCCAATGACAATGATTAGGAATGTAAGCACAATTATAGATAGTAAAACATGAGGAGAAGTCTGCTATGAATCCTTGCTGACCAAAATGGGATACAGAAGAGGCACTTCCTTTCTTCTCTGGACACTCTTACTTTCATGCAGTACCTATAACTGGGGCTGCCATCTTGGGACCATGAGGGGAGCCACCTAGAAGAACAGGCCAACAGACTAAGGATGCAACGGGGAGGGAAGAAAAGAAACTATATCCCTAACAGTTTTCCTGAGCTGCTGAATTAGCCAACCCCAGCACTGTCTTCCCTCTGGCCTTCTTGTGATATGATAAGCTGCATTTCTTCTCACCTAAGAGGCCATCAATTGTAAGATGCACAACTGTGTGTGTTGTGTCCAACTAGAAAGAAAAAAAAATGTTTCCAAGTAACCTATGACACAATATTCTGATCATTTAGAATTTTGATATTATACTTAGTGAAAGAGTGCATTTAGACACTTATTCCTAGACTTTTTTTTTCTACCACTTATTTCTCTTATGTGTATACATGCATGCTAAATCACTTCAGTAATGTCCAACTCTTTGCAACCCCATGGACTGTACGCCACCAGGCTCTTCTGTCCATGGAGATTCTCCAAGCAAGAATACTGGAGTTGGTTGCCATGCCCTCCTCCAGGGGATCTTCCTGACCCAGGGATCAAACCAGGGTCTCCTGCTTGGCAGGTAGATTCTTTACCACCCAGTAAATTAGTCAAGGTATTCCTAAGTCTGCTTTCCACTGAAAGTCTAAACTCTCCTGAATGACTTCTGCATTGAGTCATCAATGTTCAAGTTTTTCCATATGCGATGATCCTCTGCTCTATCAAAAGATTTGGTGATACAGTATTTCTCAAAAGGGTATCCTTCTGTAATCTTTTAGCTTGGTTTCTGTTATTTGCAGTCAAAAGCGGCCCTTCTGATCCACTAAGGTCACCAGTATCATACGTGGCAGAGTTTAGATTCAAGCCCAATCATTCTGACTTCAGAATGACTAACTGATCACTGTGCTAAACAACTTTTGTTTCAGCCAACATGACACATCCGATTAACGGATAGTGACTCCCTATTAAGAGTCATGTGGAGAGGGACTCTGAGGCCATGACCTATTATCTACGACTGCCATGGAACCCTGGGTGATGTGTTGTATTGTACAAGTCATGTACTTCCCTTTCCTAGATAATTGCTCAACTCTCAACTTTTATGCAAAGATATGGATTCCTTCAGCTGGAATAAGACCAGCTTCAACCTAAACACTTTAGGACTAATAGGCAGGAATGCTACAAAGGACCATGCAGGTTGTGTATTATGTAACTTCCAAAGAATACTTATTAACATATTCACTATGGTGTAAGTGGCAGCCCCTAGTTTTGTGCAGTATACAACCTGCACAGTTGTACCTGGAAGCTGTTCAAATACTGATTCTCCATTTAAGCACCATGAACACAACCTTCACAGTGACTAGCCATCATTTATTCTGGAATTTTATACCTAGTATAAAGGTCAAGTTATTTTTGTGTCTAATTAAATTTCTCCTGTTTAAAATTAAATTCTCTTCTTGAATGACACAGACCTAAGAATAATATAAAGCATTTAGTCTGGCTCTGTAGGGGCTCAATACTCATCAAACATAAGTGAATCATTAAAAATCATTCATATACTTGAAGACAATAATTAAGTCTCTTGTTCTTATTAGCTTCTCCAAGCTAAACAAATCTAATTTACTTAACAAGTGATTATCATGTGCCAGGAACCATGCTCAGCACTTTAGTTCGTGATGTCATCTCATCTTCACTATAGCTCTCTGAGGTAGATACGCCATTACTCCCACTTTATAGAGGAAGATTGTAGTGATTCGAATGCAGGTGCTAAAGCTATACTACCTGAACCCATGTGATCTTGGGTAAGTCACCCAGTCCCTCTGTGCTCCAGTTCCCTCACTATGAAATGGAGATAATGACAATGTCTACTTCATAAGATTGCCCCAATATTTGCAGAATTGAACAATGTCTCACCAGTAAATAACCAACATACTCTTGCTACTGTTGTATTTCTATATATATGTATTTCTAGCACCCCAGTAAAGGAAGGGACTGAACAAGGAATTGAACTGCAGGATTTCTTCCCTCTCTGCCTTTCTAACTCTATCCCAGATTTAGATTTAAAAAGCACCTTGAGGCTATGTCATCGCCTTCTCATTTTGCAGACAAGGGACCTGAGGTCCATTGTGGATCACTATCATCCATGCTGCTAACTGAGAATCTGGCTCTCTGTACAGTCACTTGCTCCTCTTGACCGCTCGCTACCTGTATTAAAGCTTTGAACCTGATCTCAGGGCCAAGTTTTCAGCCTCCCACTGGGATAAATGGAGAGATTTTTGAGAAAAAAAAAATATTGGCCAACTTATATAGGACCAGTTGGAGTCATTCTGCTTTGTGGCATTGCCAGAGATCATCCTCCCACCAAGCTGGGCTGGTCAAGGGTCCAAGGAGTTCCCAGGCCTGACCTGCTTGCAGATCTGGTACCCTGCCCTGCCCAGGAGCCAGCGCATGTTTGGACACTCCAGAGACCTACAACAATTACAGGGCACCACTCATTTGCCCCAGGGACTTCTTGTATGAATTAGTATCTTCTATTAAAAATGAAATCCAAGATAATAAATTGTCCTTAAGGGCTCAGATGTCTTTAATCATGGTTTTATCTTCTCCCTCAGGCTTGGTGACTCCTAATGAGTTCCAGCTCACATCCTGGGTGAATTATTGTTGGAGGAGTGTGTGCACTCAGTGAAAATAAACTAACAGTAAGATTCGTGTTTATTCTTTAATTCACTCCATCCAAAAATAGTTTCCTTTTTAAAGAACATTTTTCAAATAGAGGAGTGAATACTAACTAACCCTTTGTGCTTCGCACCAAAAAAGAGAGAGAGAGACAAATACCCACAGTTGGATTTATGACTGTTGATAGATAGAGTAATATGAACTTGAAATATCTGAGACCTCTGACAAGTTTTTTCACATCCTGAGCCTCAGTTTACTCATCTACAGAATGAGGATAGTAATATCTACGTCTTATAGCTCTTGTGAGGATTCATGTAAGTAAACTGGTTCAGTATATAGTAGTAAACATTCACGACAGCTATTATTTTATAATGCTGTGCAAAGTTGCATATACATTAAATTTGGGAAATCCATCCTGTTTTTCCATTGATTTATATCATTTCAGAAGTACTTCACGTTTTTTTCTTCATTCTTCCTGCATCTATTGTAGATGAGGCCTCCTACTATTTTTCCGCTTCACTCCTCCTTCCATCCAACATGATCTATAACCAAATTCTTAAATGCCCTAGGGAGCAAATGCTCAAAGGAATCCCATACTGAAGCAAAGCAGTTGCCTATAAAGTGCATAATCACCTCTTAATCGATCTGGCTTGTAAATTAGTATATTGAGTTTCTATAAGTTGAACCCACACTGTGGGAGTCATCCCATTTCAGTTTCCTCAGCATCCTTATTTGGTGCAAAACAAATTAAGTGGAATTGCTTGCACTCCCCGGAAAGGAGTGGGTTTTTTGGTTTTGTTGTTTTTTCCATGGTTCCTTCCTCTTCCTGCCTTTGGAAGAGGAAAGGGCCTCAGGGCAGGGTCAATGCTAGCTGTTGTGGTGAAGGATGGTTCTTCTGTGAGTGTGTGAATCTGAGAGTGGGTGTTGGAGAAGGGAGCTGAACTTCTGAACTGGAGCCTGGGTCTGTGTAAAGATGAAGTCACTGACAGGAAGAAGAACTGCCAACTCTCTCGCCAGCACCTCCTGTCTCTTCCCTCACGTGCTCTCACAGGGCCACCTTGACTCCACCAAGAAAGAACTAGGAGCCAGAAGGACTCTGTTAGTCACTCAGTCATGTCCAACTCTTTGTGAGCCCATGAACTATAGCCACGAGGCTCTTCTGTCCATGGGATTCTCCAGGCACAAATCCTGGAGTGGGTTACATTTTCTTCTCCAGGGGATCTTCCTGACCCAGGGATTAAACCCGGGTTCTCCCACCTTGCAGGCAGACTCTTTACCGACTGAGCCACCAGGGAAGACTCTAGTCTAGAAGACCCTAGTCTAGAATCTAGAAGGACTCTAGTCAAGGGCATTATGTTTTTCCCCTCAGCTCAGCAGGGCAAGTCTTTCTCTAGTTTCTCTGTTGATTAAAAGATGAATATGAATATGTGCTCCCTCGGAGAAATGATGGAGTCTACTAATGAACCCTCAGCCATTATTCATGGGCTTAACATCCACCTTGGTCCTGACAGGCACTTTGGATTATGAGGAGGCTCTGTGAGGAAAAAGCCAAGAGTAGGAGACTAGAAAAGAAAATATTTAAGGATTTTTACCTAAACTCCTCTTGTGGATATAAAAATCTCAGTTAAAATTTTGAAATCTCTGTTCTTGAAAATGTTAAAAAAAAAAAAAAAAAAAAAAAAAAAAACCTCAATCTTACCACATTACAATAATGCCATCGCTTCTCTTGGTAAAGTGCATCTCTATGGGTAATTTATTACACTGAATCGAAAACTCTTCCTTTTCCCTCTCCTTCTTGTCTCCCTTGAGGGGGAAGCTAAATTCCTGGAAAGATTTTTTTTCCCAAACCACCCCCTGGCCTCATGGGAAGGTCATCTGTTCCAGATAAAGCCTGTCATCCTGGCAGGTCCAGGTACCACTCAACATCACAGCTGACCTCAGCCAAGATATGTCATCCTGCTGGTCTTGGATGGTAGCTTTTCCCTTGTCATTCCTCCTTCTAAAGTGCCCATAGCTGATTGAATAGTGGCACAGAGCATGCAGGTTTTCCTCCCTGTGACTCAGCATCTTCCTGGCTCTGCTGATCCTGAGGCCCCAACCATGGCTCATCCACAGTAAAGACTCTGCCATGACATCACCTCAAATCACATCACAGTGACCCCCATCGATGGCACCTGACTCTGACTTTTTAACTACCTTCCTCTCCTCTATTAAGGGACTTCTTCAGATCACATCCACCCACTCTGTACTCGAAAGAGACTCAGAGGCAAGATGCAGGGGAGATATCACAAGCCTCTGCTACTCAAAAACTGCTGCTATTTCTACTCTACTGGTGTCACCCCATGTCGGTATGGGGCACCCAGCCAACAAGTGGTTTCTTTCCAGAATTTTGGATCCTTTTTAAATCTCTAACCCTTACCCCTCCCTCATGGATTCAACTTTAAGCAGAAGGTGGGTGAGTGGTTGGGGAAAGGGGGAGATAAAAGATAATTATTTTATCTTCCACCTGTTTCACAGTGTTGTTGTGAATCCTCAGAGGATCCAAGGAGAAAAAGTATGTACGGCATTAAGCATGGGGCTTGGCACAGAGAAAGTGCTGTATCAGTCTTACAAAGATGAAGACACCCCCATTAGCTTGCACACTCTAATCAAACATTTAATCAGTTCTTTAAATGATTTAATATCTTTGTGTTCTTGTCATCGGTGCCAGCATAGTACTTTATACATAACAAGGGCTCGGAAATCAATTGCTGGATTCATTTTAAGGGATGAAATATAATCTGCTTGAAGACAAATCCTTTCCCTCACATGGGACCGGGAGAAAGGGGGTTACTGATAGCTCACACAGGGACCCAAAAGAGACCAGGATGTGAGCTGGTAAAAGGGGCAAGTGTGTCTGGGGCTTTCCCACTCACAGTAGTCCTACTGCATGTTCTTCTTTCTTCATTATTCGTCAGGGCTCCCCTTGAAAGCAAGTAGCCGAGTCGAGATTATTAATATAAAATGGTTTTGAAATTGATGGGATCAGGAAATTCCCCTTGAGTCAAAACCTGAAGGAAGTGAGTACTTCTGAGCAAAGGAGCTCATCCTGCCTCAAGACTGGAAGAAGCTGTAGGAAGAGACACAGGATCAAGAGCTTCAAACTTCGCATGGTGCCTAGCAGGCACTTGGTTGAATAAATGAATGAATCAATAAATACTTGATTCTATGTAGGCATTCATTCTATCCTCACTTTTTACCCTGATTTTTCTCAGAGAGTGACCACAATCCATGTTTACTAGACCATATCTTGGCTATCTCTGCTCAGAAAACCAATGTATACAGAATAGCAGATGACCCAAAGAATGTGATTCACTACTGCACACATGGGGATAAATCTCTGGAGTATCACATCCCCAGCTCTACTAGCAACTTAAACAAAAGCTGGCCGCCTCCCAAACCCTACAATCTATTCAACATGAGCATCTACTCTGTGTAAGAACAAGTAACAAAGCTTTGAGGCAGGGATGCAGGAATAAAACATCATTTCTGTCCTCAGTAAATTTATAATCTTGTTAGGAGAAAAAAATAAACAGAGGTATAAATTAGTCATACCAAGAAACATATGTTAAATTACATTTGAGTAATGTAGTAGTTATTTTGTGTTACAGGTTTTCAATAGAGCAGGTGATGCCTTTGAGGACCAGAGAAGTGAGGAAAGACTTTGTCTAGGAGCTGAGATTGCCTGAGTCATGAGGCATGAGTCAGATTCAGATGAGCAGAAGTTAGGGGGAGCCAAGTCAGTGAGGAGCCTGAGTCTCCAATGGCCACATTACTGAGGGATCCTCCTCAGAGAAGACACTGGAAAGAGTTTCAGTTGCTAATGATAGTTATATGTCAGGCATTGGGCCAAGAACTTGACATTTCTCAGGGAGTCCTCTCAACAAATCCCAAGATTGTGTTGCAGATATGCTGGGGTCTCTCCTTGCTTCCTCACAGGACCTCAGTTATGTTTGAGACAACAGTATGTCCAGTTAAACTACTTGATATCCCAGATTCCTTTGCAGGTAGGGTTGGTCATCCCAGCATAGTGGTGGCCAATGAAGGATAAGATAGAAAAACTAAGTAGGGCTCTCCAGAAAGCTCTTCAAAGCTGACCTCTTACCATTTTGCCTGGTGCTGGAATTGCCCCCTTGTGGCCCTGGATGCTGGGGCAGCAAGACCCTACATCCTTGATGGGTCCCTTGAGCAATGGTACCAATTCCAGACTGCCTACCCCTGAACTACTTGTTCCATGAGAAAAATATGCTTTTATTTGGTGAAGCCACTGCCATCTGACTTCTGTTATTTGCCACAGAAAGCAATCTTAGCACATACAGAGAGGTGATAATACTATCCTGTTACAGACTAGGAAATTAACCTCAGAGAGTGTCACTACTCTTAAGTAGTGAATCCCACAGTCAAATCCAGATGGCAAAACAAGGCTGGTTAACTCCCAAACTACTACACAGAATCACATATAAAACAAGTTAGAGAGAGAGAGAGCAACCTTTAGCAACTTTTTAACCTCTCACATAGCCCTTATCACAGTCTACCTTGTATCAGATCCTGGTAAGCATTCTCTCTCTCTCTCCCCCACCACCCCAACCCCTCCTGCCACCAGCATATCACTATGGAATCTCCTGGAAGGCAGGACCAGGACATGACCATGCTGATGGCACCCCTTCTCTTCTGCTCCCTCAACACTTGGTTCAGGCTAACAAGACACTGTCAAAAGGCTGGCTGGGTTGAGTTTTTAAAAAGTCACTCAGGATAACTGTCTGAGAAAGTCCACCCCTTTGTGTACATACATGTATGGTTGTGCTGGTGTGTGCTTGAGGAACGTATGTCTGAGTGTCGGAGAGGGAGGACCAGAGGAGGAATTTTTTTATTGCTGTCAAATCGCATTCTCACCCCTCCCAAATCCTACAGCCCTGCAGTGACAGCACAGATGATTATATTAGCGATAACTAAACTTTTGTGCAGGACCTGAAAATTTAATTTCCTTGTGGGAAGCTATAGAGAACTAAGCTTATTTAGAGCCAAGAACCCATGAACTTTGCAGAAAGAGAAGACTGAATACCAGATACAGCCACTGGCCTCTAGATTTTCTTAAAAAATTAAAAAGGCACCAGCTCATTTTTAATGCTTCCTTTAGAAATAGCTCTCGAACCTTTTTTCTCTATACTTACCCTATAGCAGAGTGGATGGGAAGACACAAGTAACCCTTGAGAAATGTCTGCTGCTGCTACTGCAGCTAAGTCGCTTTAGTCGTGTCCGACTCTGTGCGACCCCAGAGACAGCAGCCCACCAGGCTCCCCCGCCCCTGGGATTCTCCAGGCAAGAACACTGGAGTGGGTTGCCATTTCCTTCTCCAATGCATGAAAGTGAAAAGTGAAAGTGAAGTCGCTCAGTCGTGTCCGAGAAATGTCTGATTCATTCCAATTTATTCCATGATTGTTATTTTCATTTACCCACTGCTTAAAGAAGTATAACTCCATCAATTATTTTTTCTCAAGTTGTTTGAGTGGTCAAGACCCAGATAAAATTTACTGAGTGCTCACCATGTGCCAGGCACATGCTTTTACATGATTTAACTCATTGAATCCTTGACTGAGGCACAGAGAAGACAAGTAACTTGCCTAATGTCACACAGCTAAGAATTAGCAGAGCTGGAAGTGAAATCACATAGTGCAACTGCAAAGCCGAAGATTGTAAACACATCAGCATATGACCTGATAAGTCTGGTATCTGAGTGTATCAGTTTTTTAATGCATGGAACAAGCACTACCTCTGATCAATTTGAGGGGAAAAAGATAGAGAGCAAGGAAAGGGGTACATTCTCCATCATTAATGGATTTGAGAGGCTGATTCCCAGGGAGAGACTGATGGTCTCAGCCTTGGTCATGGTTCGCTTCTCCACTAGGGCTGAAGTGAACATCCCTAGTCTGCTTCTGAGGAAATGGAGTGGATGCTACCAGACCAAGGTTGTATGGATAAAGGGTTGGAGAAGAAGACTCATGTATAAGCTCCTGGGCCTCTCAGGAAGGAACAGATTCTGCTAAATTTAACAAGTTTGAGGTTGAATCTTGACATAAACTTGGTACCATGGGGTTTTCTGGGTTCCCTATCCTTAGGATTCATCCATTCACTTAACTACACAGATATTTATTCACCAGAAATCTCCCTTTATGTGCAAGCATTGTGCTGGGAGAGTCACTGTTCTCAAAGACATTTATAGCCCATGAGGGGACCTCAGACATATCCACCCACTCATTTCCCAAGTACTATTGCACACCATTGCAAACCAGGCACAGTGGTAGGCACTGGGAATAGAGCAATGAACAAGTCAGACACAATCCTTACCATATGATTAATCTCCCAATGGTGGTAGTTTAGTCATTAAGTTGTATCTGACTCTTTGTGACCCCATGGACTGTAGCCCGCCAGGTTCCTCTGTCCATGGGATTTCCCAGGCAAGAATACTAGTGGGTTGCCATTTCCTTCTCCAGGAGATCTTCCCAACCCAGGGCTCGAATCTGCATCTCCTGCTTGGCAGGCAGAGTCTTTACCACTGAGCCACCTGGGAAGGCTTAATCTCCCAACAGAAACAATAAATTAGAATGAGCATTATGACGAGGAAATGCAGTTATCTGGAGCAGCAAATAGGAGAGGGACCTAGTTTGGGATGTGCTGGATGTTTTCCATTTGCCTCTCCCAGATTCACTTTCCATCTATCTCCATCCTTTGTACTCTCAGGAAGTTAACATATATGGGCTGTTTTAACAGCATCTCTTGTCTGCTGGCTTCCATTTAGATTCAGACAATCAAGGCACTGGCAGGAGTCTGGAGAGGAGGAGAGAGTGAAGTCGAGATATTTACTTTCCCAGCTGCTTCCCTAGTAAGTTGGCTGCCTCCCTGCTACCTGAGACCATAGGTCCTGCCAGGCACCCTCTACACAATCCCTACAACTCTGACCACTTTCTCAACTCCAAAAGCTGCTCCCACACTTACCTATTCAAGTATAGCAGAGGTAAGGCTGCCAGCCTTTGCTAGCTCCAGCAATACATTAACTTCCCTGTTAGATTCCCTTAACTCTGCCCTCACCTTTGGGAAAGCGCCCTTCATTAACCTTGCTTGAATTAAGGAAATGCTGTTTCCTCAAGAGATCAAGTAAGGTTTACCGAGGAACTGACATTTAGGCTGCTCATTCCATTTTAAGCAACAACAATAGACAATAATGCATCAGGTGACCTGTAGAGTGGTTGGTCCCAAAAGAAACTACCATGTTAGTCCTGCTAAAGAACTTTTATCTTGAGATTTATTGATTCAGTATTTCAAAGGATGTGTTAAATTTGGGGGGTTTGACAAAGAAATACCCTAACATGCATGTGATAAATCCCTGTGCATGTGCATTTTGGGGTGGTCTGCCCACCCTTCACAGCTACTTGTCTGAAGACACTTTTGTACTGGCCAGTTGGCACCCTGCGACTGCTGCCTGAAGCACAGGCAGGTGGACACCTGGGCCAGGCTGGACCAGAGTTTCTCTGGGGTTCAGACTCAAGAATGTTGGTTCTTCTCTGTGGCTGCTTCTGAGGATAACTGGAGGCACCCTTTCAGTCATGGCACACAACACTATAAACTGTTCATTAAACAACTCTGGAGTGGATATTTACATTTGCAATTCTCCCTTATTTATGTATTTTTAATACGGCATTCAGCAGATGGTAGTAAAGTGTTTCTGTGAAAGGGCAGCTTTTCCAATTGGTACAAAGGCACCATCTGAGCTACAGGCAGGGATGGGGATCCAAATGTCATATGCCCACCATAGCCGTGTGAAAACCAGTCCCAAGAGAGGTGAGCCAAGTAGACATTCCAAGAGGGGCAGAGATGAGAGATGGTGGGACCCATGCAGTGACAATGGTGAGTGCACTTTCTTCCAGCTTTTCATGCTGCCTGGCTCCTGAACCCCATCATTTGTGACAGCCAGATGTTTCTCCCTATGCCTTGCCTAAACCTCACTGTTATCATAAACTCCTCTAATTTGCTTAGGCTAGGTTGAAAAAGTTTCTATACTTTTTGCAGTGGGATAACATTTCTAAAATATGCAACAATATGCTTTTCCATTCTGGCATTTCCTTATAGCCCTGTGTTTCTCTTCTTTTTTATTTAGCCCAGCAGTCTGCATTCCTTCCCTTAAGGAAGCGATGGTATAAAATAAAGCAGAAGAAAAAAAGAAGTTAATGACTAACTTCGAGCTTCAAAAGCCAAGGCACAGGCAAATAAGAAGGGCTTATGCATAGACAATATATTTGAGAGAATATAAGTAAGGGTGAACTTACATCTCCCCAGAATAGAAAGGTGTCCTTAGACTGGGGCCTGAGGTGGGGAGAGAATGGGGGTCAAGTAGGACACAACTTGCAGGATTCAAAGACAAGGCAGAAAAGCATCAGGGGTGGCTCAGCCTCCACTTGAGTCAGCACTGTCCTCCGATACTGCCCAGGAGCTACACAAAGAGCCAGAGACGTAACAGAGTCCATTTGCCATGTACCGTATGTCACCTAAGCAAAGGCACCTGGTGGAAATGCACTCACAGGAGTTAACATCCCAGCGCTGACTGCAAAAGGGATGCCCAGTGGGCTCTGGGATTGGGTTCCATCCACTCTGACCCATCCACCCACTGTGGGGCCCACAGACCACCACCCAGTGACCATCTGAGCAAGTACCACACATAGTTTTGCTAGACGAGTAGGATCAAGCAGTGTGGCCACTTAGAGAATTTGTAGTTCAGCAAGAAATAAGACATGGCAAAAATATCATTTCATCCTTGTGGGCAAGCTGGAAAAATGTGGGTGAGACAGCAGTACATTAAGGGAGCTGGGGAGCCATCTGAACAACAAAAATGCTAGAAGCCTGATTAATTACACCAGTGTCCTCTTAGAACATAGTCTCTTCGCATGCAGGTGACAGCTGATCAAAGCTAAAGTCACATCCAGACTCAGCAGGAAAAACTCATGATCAGCCATAACACCAGCCACAGGCTTGGATGTGGCACATGGCACAAGCTCCCAGTGCTGGCCTTCTCTACACTACCATGCAAGATATCCATGCTACACCTCCTTCCTTCCTACATGTGGACCACCCAGAAGTCAGTCCATCACTTACTTTTTTGGTTGCAAGTAACAGCAAGCCACTCATACGAACTTAAGAAAAAAAGGAGGGTGTATTAGAAACAGCACAGGGGCATTTCCAAGTACCCAAGGAGGAGGAACTCATCTGGGTTCTTCTCCAAGCAGCTGATGTCAACAAAGCAAAATCTTTTGTAACAAACTAATGATGCCATAGTCGGTTTTGTTACATCTCCACCTGTGTCAATCCTAGATGTGTAGGAATGCAGCTTGACGTAAGTACCTGTGGTAAGAACGCTTTGGATTTTACTGCCGACTCAGGATGTCAATAGTATGCTCTGACTGCAAAAAAAAAAAAAAAAAAAACAACAGTGAAATCTTGGACTGCATTAAAAAAAGAGGTGGTGATGGTGCTGCCTTCAGTTTAGGCATCATGTAATCAAGGCACAGTGGCCAAGGTGGACTCAAAGTTAGGCTCTCCAGGGAATAGTGGGAGTACCTGGGATATTGCTGTTGGACCTCCTTTTGGAGGATTGGTAGGAATTTCTGGGACTTGGGCCCACCAGTGTGGAGTCAGGAGTTAGACTACCTGATTTGAAACCCCCTAGTCAGCCAATTCCCAGCTTTTCCATACTGTCTAATAATGCCCTAAACACTTCACATGAAATATCTAAATTAATCTTCACCACAGCCCTATAAAGGAGTGCCATTTCGATCCCTATTTTATAGATGAGAAAACTGAGGCACAGAAAAGTTAAATAACTTGCCTAAGGTCACACAGCTAACAAGTTGAAGAGCTAGGCTTTGAAGGCAAGGAGAACACACTTTCTTCGCTCTGCCCCTAACCAATTATATGTCCCTGAATTCTGTCCCCTCCCCTCACTGTACCTCAGTTTGCTCAGCTGGAGTATGGAGTAAATAACTCTTGTCCTACTCCAACCTGGAGGCATATGGTGTAGCTGAAATGAGATTACTGATATGGAAGTGTTGGGGGAAGCGTAAAATGATGCACCAAAGGATGTCTTATTACCTTGGCTTACAGAGGCCTCTCAGGGAAGAGATGGAGAATGCCCCTCCTTCTGCTGCCATATGCAGGGCTCTCATCCTGATTGCCCTCATTTGCACAGTCCAAACCTTCTGGTATCAGACAATCTAATTAGCCTTTATGATTGCTCATAAACTCCCAGTCAGTAGGAATTGACACACTTTTTGGACACACTCAAAGGTCTGGGGGCTGGAAGAGCTGAGGCTCTATCTCTGAGGGGTCTCCCCACATGCACTTTCCAGCCCAGAGGCCACAGGATAACCAGACAGCTTACATATTGGTTCATGGCTCCCTGGGCACGTGTCTCAAGACGGACTGAGAGAGCCAGGCAGACACTTTTATAACCTAGCCTCAGAAGTCACCTAGCGTCACTTCCATCCTAGCCTGTTGGCCAAGGTGATTACACAGGTACCTCCTGGTTCAAAAGGATGGGATCTAAATCCTATGGTCAGTGAAGAAGTATTACCATCACAGGTGCAAAAGAGCCTATGGGATGGGACAGATACTGTTGTGGCCATCTCTGAATAGAACCATCTGCCACAGGCACTTACTATGTGCCTGGAGCCAAGCATGGAGCCAAATGCTTCACAATCATTATGCCTCATTATCACTAAACTCACTCTGAAGTCCCATTCTAGTGGGCATAATGGTCTCATTTAAAAAAAAAAAAAAAGCAGACTGAGATACAGAGAGGGTAAACAACTGACCCAAGTCACATGCCAGCCCATGGGATGAGCTAGAAACAAGCCCCAGGTGTGTGTCTGACTGTGAGGCCAGGGAAACAGAGGAGGTGTCCCTTCCATGAAGGAACACACCAGGCAGTAGCTAAGTGACAACATGGAGGCTTAACATCAGCCTGCTGGGGTTCATGTCCAGGCCCCTCCACTGCAAACTGCACAAACTCACCCAAGCTGCTTCCCTCTCTGAGTTTTTGTGTGTTCATTAGGAAGATAGGCACAACCATCTGTGAGGATGGAGTGAGACAGCACAGGAAAAATGCTTCACACATCATCTGAACTCATGAGGACTCTACACATGTCAGCTGGTATTACTTTAAAAGCAGTCCAAGAAAGACATCTTAAAAAGATGAACCTGCTAAGACTACCAAAATTATGTGTCATGCATCCTCAAAGTTCAGCAAATATTTTTCCTTCACTGGCATCATTAGTGATGCTGTGTAGACCAGCGGCTGGATCTCGCTAGCCTGGGCAGTCACACCCCCATGCCTGATAAAGCAGGTGGTTCTGTCTTGGAGGGCCACTCACAGACCATCCCAGGAGGGGGCCCTGGGCTGACTCAGCTGGGAGGGCGTCCAGTAACTCATTAAGTCTCAAAAGTTGATTAAACACCCTTCGGGCTTGGGAAGAGAGCTAACACCCAGGAGACCAGAGGATCTCTCCTCACCCCCAGTCTCCAGTGACTCCTCAGACAGAACATGGGCGTAAAAATTAGCGGGGTTTCCATATCAGCAGAGCATTTGTCATTCTGGGCACACTCATCTCCAGCTTTAACAAGAACAGTTTTCAGCTCACTTCTGAATCTTCAAACACATGGCCAGTACCCCTCCCTCATCCATTCCCATGGCTTCAATTACCACCCAAGCTAATGAGTCCCAGATCCATGTCTCTATCCAGATTTCTTTCCAGAGCTGGAGATCGGCCTCCACTCAGATGTCCCACTGGTCCCTCAAACTCAGCATGTCCCCCCACCACCGTGGACCCATCTTCACCCTTTTGCGTGGGCCACACTCTCCTCCAGGACTCTCGGTTACAATTCCCACAGTGCACCCAGTAGTCCAAACCAGAAATCTAACTCACTCTGTCCAGCCCCCTTGCAGGTGACCTATCTCAAGTCGTTGCTTCTGCCCCCTGCATTTCCCCTCTGCCAGGTGCTCTCAGAGAGCACCCCCAGAACTTTCAAACCCATCTCCACCCTCCGCCAAGTCTTTCCCCTCACTGCATCTATTAGAACTCTGTAAAATGTAAACATGAGCATCGTCGCTCTGTGTGAGACCTCAGATGAAATCCATGCTCCTTCACACAGCTCCTGGGCCTTTCTTCATCTAGCCACTGCCCATCTGCTATGGGCTGAATTGGGTCCCCTGCAAAATGCATATGTTGGAGCCCAGCCCCTAGTACCTCAGAATGAGACTGTGTGGCCAAAAGAAAGCCATTCTCTCATAAATCTGTGTTTCTTGGGCCTCCCTGTGGACTGGGAAAATAGAAGATGCCTATGGGCCCTAAATAGAAGGTGACTAAGGCAATGACAACTCACTCCAGTACTCTTGCCTGGCAAATCCCATGGACGGAGGAGCCTGGTAGGCTGCAGTCCATGGGGTCGCTAGGAGTCAGACACGACTGAGCGACTTCACTTTCACTTTTCACTTTCATGCATTGGAGAAGGAAATGGCAACCCACTCCAGTGTTTTTGCCTGGAGAATCCCAGGGATGGGGGAGCCTGGTGGGCTGCCATCTCTGGGGTTGCACAGAGTTGGACACAACTAAAGCGACTTAGTAGCAGCAGCAGCAGCAATGCTGATTTGGTTCAGGTACCAGAGCCCCATTTAACATGTAACAACATGGTTGGCCTATAGCCACATTTGTGTTTATAGTCTCATGTTAGGGGAACTCAAGCCCCAGAATGCCCAGCCATGTTACCTGCCTGGCCACCTCTCTAGGGCCCAGGACATGCATTCATTCTGGCCTTGAGCACTGAGATCCACTGATAAAAGTGTTCCCACCCCCACCACCCCAGGTTCCTGGGCACCTCCCCTGCACCCTGGCAGCTCAGCTCAGTGTGCCTCGGCCCCATCCGGAACAGACAGTAGCTTCACTGTTAAGTCCCCTCTTTAACTCTGGGTGCCAGATATTGAACTTGCCTGCATTTTACCTAAATGGAGTGAATCTGAATCTGGCATCTCTGAATAATGACCAGGTTGATTAGAAGAAAAAGAATCTGATTCTAGCTCCATCTGGAACTACAAGGAAGATCCATATATAGACAGATTCCACGTCACCAGCCTGCCATGCCCCCTTCCCCGGTTTGCTTTCCCCAATGTCACTTGTCACTGTCATCTAATTTACTAGATATTTGCTTTATTTATAGGTATTTGCTCACCCCTGCACCCCCATCATCTCCAGAATGGGGTGAGGGCACCTTGAGGGCAAGAATTTTCTCTTTCCTTCCCTGCTTCAACACTGCTTGGTACAGAATAGGTGCTCAGTGTGTACATGCTGGGGCTTCCCAGGTGGCTTAGTGGTAAAGAATCCGCCTGCCAATCCAGGAGACACAAGAGACACGAGTTCAATCCCTGGGTCAGGAAGATCCCCTCGAGGAGGAAACAGCAACCCACTCTAGTATTCTTTCCTAGAGAACCCCATGGACGGAGGAGCCTGATGGGCTATAGTCCATAAGGTCACAAAGAGTTAGACACGACTAAGCGACTGAGCATGCATGTGTGCGTGCTGAGTGAATGGATGAATAACTGAATGACAGAATGAATGCACACATGTTCTTCCTCCCCTCGCCAGGAAGACATGGAGGTGAGTCTCCACTCTTCCCACTACCTTGGAAATTCCCCTCAGTCCACAGTTGGAATACCCTCCAGTGCCCCTCACACCTCACCTCCCTCTAAATGAAATTTCTGTTTGTGCCTTGTCCATCTGTGGATACACCCCTGCCCTACAAATGTCCCTCCAGGGCCAAGGCAGTTTCTGGTCACAGATGTAAAACAAGTTAGGATTCCATGGATCCTAAAACCCACTTAAATAGATCCACCAGTGGCCTGGGGTTCCTGTCCCCGGTAGGCCAAGTTCTCAGGGGACAAGAACCTGAGGCTGAGATCTGTGGTGGTGTTGGGCAACTCACAGTCCATGGCAACTGCTGACTGCTGCTAACAGACAGGAAGAAGCAGCAGAGGCTCTGAGGGCTGGAGGGTAGGGGCAGCAGAGACGGCACTGGGCCAGGAAGCAGGATCCAGTCTCCCAGGCCAGTTCCACAGTCTCCGGCCCGGCAAGACAGACTCCTTGAGCTTCAGAGACATTTCTGGAGCTGTTGTGAGTCTAGGAAGAGAACCACCAAGAAGGGGAGCAGGAGAGTGGTCAGCGGCACTGGCTGCTCTTGAACCTTTCATCCACTTCCTAACTGTGACACCCGACCTCCACCCTGTCTTCATTCTCAGGGTTGACAGGTGGTTAGTGAGTTATTATTATTATTCAATGGAAAAGAATGCAAGATAGTAACTGGATGCCAAGGCAGGAGGAAAAGAAAAGCAAGTGTGGTGCAAAGGTACAGTCTTGTTATAATTCTTCTTCTCCCTAGTATTCTCCCCCATCCTGGCTCCCACACACTTCTAGGTGGGGGCACATGGTAAGTGGCTTGGGTGTGGCTGGGCTGCTGGACCTGGAATCCTCCCTAAAGCCACAGTCTCTTAATGACTGAGTTAAGATCCATAGGTGATCTCCACCTTAAAGATGGTCTAAGAGACATGTGGCAGTTCAAATGCCAACTCTACCACTTAGCTGTGTGACCTTCGCCAAGTTAGTCACCTTCTCTGTGCTTCATTTTCCTCCTCCATAATGACAGACAGCATCAATGTCATATGGTGATGCATTACTGAACATATCCATGTCCCCATGCTTGCCAGCCTCTCTGCCTTTGCCTTCACCTGTAAAGGCTTCTTCCTACCTCATCTCTGCCTGCTGGAACCCTCCCTAATCTTTAGGTCACTGCTCAGAAAGCATCACCTCCACCAAGTTTTTCTGAGTCTGTCTGTTACATGTGCCTCTCCTTCCCTTCAACCTCCCAACATGCTACATCTTTCTATGATGTCGGCATGGTAGAGTGCATGAGTGATGTGCATATTTTTATTTCCAGTTTCCTTCTCAACAGCAAGCTTTGGAGTCAGACCTGAGCTTGACTCCAGTTTTGCCCACTTAATAGCTGTGTGATCGCAGCCCAGGTTCCTTAAACTCTCTGATCCTCCATTTCCCCATCTGTAAAAAGAACATGATAAAACACCTACCTCACAGAATTTGCAGTGAGAATTAAAGAAGATAATGCATATAAAACATTTAGCACAGTGCAGACCATATTATATGTGCCAGGAAATGTTCTTATGTTTATCATCATTATTACGACTACATAGGATTTGATTCTGAAAGGCCACCATTCTTTCCCTCTCCAATTCAGTTCAGTTCAGCTCAGTTGCTCAGTAGTGTCCGACTCTTTAAGACCCCGTGAATCGCAGCACGCCAGGCCCCCCCGTCCATCACCAACTCCCAGAGTTCACCCAGACTCACGTCCATCGAGTCAGTGATGCCATCCAGCCATCTCATCCTCTGTCGTCCCCTTCTCCTCCTGCCCCCAATCCCTCCCAGCATCAGAGTCTTTTCCAATGAGTCAACTCTTCGCATGAGGTGGCCAAAGTGCTGGAGTTTCAGCTTTACCATCATTCCTTCCAAAATTCAGACAAATGCAAATCTTGGGGTGAGTTAGTTGTAACACTAGGGAGGAGCAACGGGTTAATTCTCACTGAAGATCTGTCTGCTTTTGACAACAAAACTTTCTGTGCCCCATGCAAAAGGAGAGAAGGGCAAAGCACTGAAGCCAGGGGGAGTTCCCAAGTGACTTGTGCCTACTTCTCAGTCTTGACCGTGCTCCCAAGCAAATGGGAGCATAACATGACAGATGGCTCCCATGAGCTGAGGTCTTTGCCTGAGGCACCAAGCTGGAAACTCCACATCTTCTTTTTGGACTTCATGACAAACTTGAAGTATAATTCCTCTCCCTCTTTAGGAGAAGATTGTCACTCTTTAGGTGACAATTCTAACCTCCAAGAACATAAGTGACTTTCCCAAGGTCACACAAGCTGTGGCAACATGGCCCAGATTCAAAACCAGGTCTCTCTTACTCCAGGGCTCATGGAGAGGAGCATGGCAGGTAGAGGAAGGGGAGAGAATGTTCATCCACCAAGAGTGCACACCCCCATGATAGGGCAGGAAAAGCAATCTGTAGAAATGTATGGCTTTATTTACGGAAAATTAATTCAGCATACAACTTCATCATAATACGATTTCTCGAAACATTAACTCCCATCAATGTTGTAAAAGTCTGGGAAACTGCAAAATGTCTTTTCTTTAAAACTGCCTATTATCTATAAACATCCACTTTTCAGGCCAACCAAGATGTCCCCCCTCCCCTTGATCTGTTGATTTTAAATCTAGAAAGGTCAGGGGTGGCCCACGTGTTCCTGTGGTTTGAAAAAGGTTCTCAGCGGCCTGCAAGCCCAGGGGAAAGCAATGCTCACTTTAATTGCGCTGTGAATTGGAGCCTCCCCTTTTGGTTTAAATCTACACCAGAAATGTATTTTTAATGTTTTCTCCAGTCCTACAAACAGCAGTAAAGCATCTTTTCCTTTCTCTTGTCCGACATCGCCCTCTAGTGGTCACAATTCTAATTGAAAAATGGAGACAGTAACCCCACCAGAGACACAAGGGTGCCACCCAGACCCCTTCACTCCCTCACCCACCCACCCAGCCAGCTATCCCCATGGCTACTCATTTAGGCATCACTGCTTGAGAACCAACTCTGCACCAGGTGCAAGCAATAAAGATTCTAGCTGCTTAGTGATTTGTTTGCTAATGTGGAACTTGAAGGTCTGGAAGAAATAGGCCAGATCTAAAATCCAGAAACCAGGGTTGCAATGCCAGCTCTGCCCCTTAAAGCCTAACTGACCCTAGGGGTGGAGGTCAGTTCCCTGCTGGACTTATTTCTTCCCCATGCGGGTAGTAATACCAACCTGCCCATCCTCAAAACAGCGTTACATGCATGCACCTTGTTAATCTTTAATTTTCACAACCACTTACCCTCTGCTCCCAGAGCAAACAGGTTTTCATTACAAATGAAAGGCAAGGGAGCTAATGGGTAAGCCCAGACCATGGCTTCAGAAGCCCTGGGTTCAAATCCTAGTTCTGCCAGTTACTTACCTTGTTACTTTAGACAAACTATTTAATCTCTCTCAGTGCCTATTTTTCTTGTCTGTAAAATGGGCATAATCATAGGGTTCAACAAGATAATTTACATTTTTAAACTTTAGTGTGAGCAAAATCCCCTGGGAATTTTGTTACCAGAACAACCCCTTCTCAAACTTACTGGTTTCTGAATTTCTGAAGATGACCCAGGCATCTGAGCAGTAGCCAAGCTACCCAGGTGACTCCGGTGTACAACAGCCTTTAACAACAAATAGAATACACCTGGACCCCTGCTTGTCAAGCTTCGCCTCGCATTGGAATCTTTAGAAATACCTCCCTGTCTAGATTCTGATAGAATGGATGCAGGGGAGAGTCTGGCACTGGGATTAGTAGAAATTTCTAGAGGGATTCTCATTTGTAGCCAGGGCTGAAAACCACTGCCTTAGCCCTGTGCCTGAAACAGCTGCAGCTGCTATATGGTCGCTAATTTGTGTCCAACTCTTTTGTGACAGCATAGACTGTAGCCCACCAGGCTTCTCTGTCCAAGAGATTTCCAAGGCAAGAATACTGGAATTGGTTGCCATTTCTTTCTCCAGGGGATCTTCCCGACCCAGGGATTGAACCTGCATCTCCTGCTTGGCAGGCAGATTCTTTACCACTGAGCCACCTGGCTTCCCATCTGATACAGAGCAAGTCCTAACACATGTTAAAAGAAGCCCTACTAACACATCCACATCATGACTTAAACACCGAGCCTTTATTCAACAACAACATATCGTGAGCCTCTACCAGGCGCCAGGCACTGGCAAAAAAGCGGCCATCCAACCAAAAGAGAGACAAAACTCTGCCCTCAGGGAGGTCACAATAATGCAGGGGCCGACTTGTCATTCTGTATGGGGCCCCCAAGATTATGGAGCCCACCCAGGGCATGGAGGTTGCATATCATACAGGG
The DNA here is from genome assembly GCF_003369695.1 of Bos indicus x Bos taurus. Classification (NCBI taxonomy): domain Eukaryota; kingdom Metazoa; phylum Chordata; class Mammalia; order Artiodactyla; family Bovidae; genus Bos; species Bos indicus x Bos taurus. Next base: position 39,696,003 of record NC_040082.1, read on the forward strand.
CATTGTGGGTCAAAGTAAAAACTTTTTCTCTTTGAGATGGATCTATTCACACATCAAGGCTATGGTTTTTCCTGTGGTCATGTATGGATGTGAGAGTTGGACTGTGAAGAAGGCTGAGCGCCAAAGAATTGATGCTTTTGAACTGTGGTGTTGGAGAAGAGTCCCTTGGACTGCAAGGAGATCCAACCAGTCCATTCTGAAGGAGATCAGCCCTGGGATTTCTTTGGAAGGAATGATGCTAAAGCTGAAACTCCAGTACTTTGGCCACCTTATGCGAAGAGTTGATTCATTGGAAAAGACCCTGATGCTGGGAGGGATTGGGGGCAGGAGGAGAAGGGGACGACAGAGGATGAGATGGCTGGATGGCATCACTGACTCGATGGATGCGAGTCTCAGTGAACTCCGGGAGTTGGTGATGGACAGGGAGGCCTGGCGTGCTGCGATTCATGGGGTCTCAAAGAGTCGGACACGACTGAGCGACTGATCTGGTCTGATCTGATCTGATCTGATTCACACATCCCACAGTTGTCTCTCTTGGTAAAGAAGAGATTTCAAGATGCCATTTTACCTTCGTAAAAGTGTCAGTCGCTCAGTCCTGTCTGACTCTTTGCGACACCATGAACTGTAGCTCACCAGGCACCTCAGTCCATGGAATTCTCCAGGCAAGAATACTGGAGTGGGTAGCCATTCCCTTCTCCAAGGGATCTTCCTGACCCAGGGATCAAACCTGGGTCTCCTACAACGCAGGCAGATTCTTTACAGTCTGAGCCACCAGGGAAGCCCCAGAGAAGAGATTTCAAGATGCCATTTCACCTTCAAAAACAGGACCATTCAATGGCAAGATTTCTACCGGGGGACCTGGGTAGGGGGAGACACATTTGGTGCACTGAGGCCCGTTCTGACTCACTGTGTCCCATGTATGTCTGTTCCCCTTTGAGGAAGGCTGTCTGAGAAGGAGATGGGTGACCACCAGTTGGAATGACCTCTGCCTCCGCTGCTCGCTGTCCGGCAGCCAACACCACCTTCCTCCCAGCAGACTCACCCGGTCAGATGTTTCCAGCTGTACAGGCAAATGGGAATACTTACTCTTAATTAGAATTTCAGCTTTGCACCTGCTCCCCTTGGCAGGGCTGAGCCTACTTCAGAGGCCAGAGCGTGGAGGGAAAGCCCTTTTTAAATCCCTGTAGTCACTCAGCCAACCCCCAGCTGCTCCTTAGCACCCATGAGTGAGGCCAGGGAAGCCCCGTGAAATCTTGTTAAATCATTGAGAGCTTGGGGGAGGGACCGTGGAGAGGCCTCTCTCAACCTTCCTACTAAAATAACTGCCTCCCTGGCTCTCCTCTCTCTGCGTTATTTTTATTCACAGTGCCTATCATAAGCTGACACTTTATGTTTGTTTACTTCTAGTGGTCTGCCCCCCACTAGAATGTAAATTCTGTGTTCATCACCCATGGTGTCCACAGCACCAAATGGTGTATAACACCTAGAAGTAGATTTGTTGAATAATTGTTGAATGAATGAATGGATCAATGAATGACTTGTTTTTAGTTGACTCCAGTTAATACCAACTTGGTTGTTATTAAATGCTCCAGCAAGGAGAACAGGAGATTGGCGGAGAACTGACAACAGCAGTTCTGTGTAAACAAGACGGGAAAGTACGTGTCCCTTGTGAAGAGGGAGGATTCATTCCTTAAGTTTGTAGGGTTTTTTCACTGGAAAGAGGAGGGGGAAGAGGAGGGATCAGATGGGATCCCAAACAGGAAACCCAAGTACAGCCATCAGACATGTCCTGCTGGACCTGCAGCTTCTTTGTTTTGTTGGTTGGTTTTTGCTTTTCTGCAAATAGCATGTTTCCATATCAAAAACCCAGCCTTCCTGGAAAAGCCTCCTGGCAGCGAAGGAGCCCTATTCCTACAAGGGAACAGCAGCCTGTTGCTGTGGGGCCACTGCCCCTTTACCCAAGCAGGACTCTCCAGGAACGCCCTCCTCCAGGCTGCCTCCTCCTCTCATTCCCTCCTTAGCCTGGGCTCTGCATGGCTGGCCTTTCCTGCCTCTGCCCTGCTGCTTTACTCTTGGTCTGGGCCTAGGGACTTCCGTGCCCACTCCCAGTGACTGGCCCCAGACTGTACTGGGCAGTGGACTCCACCTGGTTCTCTGCCTTCCCATAGCTGCCAAGCACTGTGCAGTCTCCCAAACCTGTCCACAGAGCCACAACCCTGAGCAGCCAAGGTCACCTGAGGGACACTCAGCATCACTCCTATGTAACCACAGGGCCAACCAAGGTGGGGTTTAGTCTTTATCCTTCCCTCATGTGGGAATTCAGCCACCAGGGTGATTTCATTCAGGTTATCTTCCCCAGCTCAGAAAAATCAGTACTCTCCTTTTTGTTTAGTCTGGTAGACATGAACCCCTGCCTTCATGATCTCTGGTCCCCCTCTCCCTTTTATTCCCTGCTTAAGTATTTCTCAACCAATCTCATTCCTTTTCATTTCTCTCCGCACCCTCAATCATCCAGCCCTGCAAATCGACTCAGCTATCTCTGGCACACAGCCTATTCCTTGTTATTAACAAGGTTGAGAAGAGTGGATAATAAATGAGACCTTGCTTTCAAAGAGCTTTCACACCACCAACTCAAAGCCTCCCAAGAACCATACAGGTAGATACTGACAGGTGGAGTTTAACTTTGTCTATGATCAGCAGCTAGATATCAGTGGAGACAAGTTGGGAACCTATTTTAAGTGCCATTATTTATGTCCTATCAGGAAATTATCATTTTAAAAAATAAGTGAGAGGAAGAGACAGTCCAGATTTTAAAATATGACTTTATTACATGTCAAGGGCAAGATTTATTCCCCCTCCTTAGTATTATAATTAAAGTAGATGGAATAAGATTTGGTATTATATTTGCCTTTCAAACAACCTTTCAGAAATACCTGCATTGCTCTGCAAAAGGAAAACCATTTGCTTATTTATTCACTGCTTTAAACAACCACTTATTCACTCAATCAACAATTGTGTTGTACTCTTACTATGTGCCAGGTCCTGGGCTCAACACAAGACAAACATCGGTGAGCAAAGCAGGTGGGCCCTGCCCTCGTGCATTTAGAGTCTGGTGGTAAAGTGATGCATTAAACCAAGATTCACACCAAGAATGTATAATCAGAAAGAACCACCATATGATTCAGCAGTTCCACTCCTAGGTATATGTTTGAAGACAATGAAAACACTGATTCAAAAACATATGTGCATCTCACTGGTCATAGCAGCAGTATTTACAATAGCCAAGACATGGAAGCTATCTACGTGTCCATCCACAGATGAATGGATAAAGAAGATGTGGTGTGTATATATATATATATGCACATACATACAATAGACTGTTGCTCAGCCATAAAAAGAAGAATGGAATTCTACCATTAGCAATAACAAGGATGAACCTGGAGAGTTAAATGCTTAGTGAAGTAAATCTAGCAAATACTGTATGATACCACTCATATGTGGAATCTAAAAAATAAAACATGAATATAATAAAACAGAGACAGACTCATAGCTACAGAGAACAAACTAAAGGTTACCAGTGGGGAGGGAATGTGGGGAGGAGCAAGATAGGGGAAAGGGATTAAGAGGGCCAAACTACTAGATATAAAATAAGATATAAGAATGTAATGTACAATTTAAAATGGATAACCAACAAGGACCTACTGTACAGCACATGGAACTCTGCTCAATATTATGTGGCAGTGGGATGGGAGGGGAGCTTGGGGGAGAATGGATGCATGTATATGTCTGGCTGAGTCCCTTCATTGTTCCCTTCAACTATCACAACATTGTTAATAGGATAACCCCAATACAAAATAAAAACTTAAAGAAAAAGAATACAATGTACAGCAAAGGGAATATAAGCAATATTTTACAATAACTTTAAATGGACTATAATCTATAAAAATATCAAATCAGTAAGTTGTACACCTGAAACTAATATTATACCATAAATCAACTATACTTCTCCAACACTGTGTTAGTCTGAGCATCCCTTTGCCTCTCCTAGATTGTCGTAGTCACTTCCTAATTGGTCTTTGGGCTCTACCCTTGCCCCTCCACACAGCAATCAAGGGGCAAGTATTCAGTTTGTGCACATAGAGTCTGACCTGGGTGCAGATCTAGGCTCAACCCTGGGAAAAGTCACTTAAACTCTGTTTCCCCATCTCTCAATCAGGAGTGATAAAACTGATGTCAGCGCGGACTGAGCATTCTGATTGAGCATTCAGTAGATGGTAAGTGTATCACGCTTAGCTTGGCTCCTGGTTTATAACGAGTGCTCCATCTCAGTTCAGTTGCTCAGTCATTTCTGACTCTTTGCAACCCCATGTGGCACGCCAGGCTTCCCTGTCCATCACCAACTCTCAGAGCTTGCTCAAACTTATGTCCATAGAGTTAGTGATGCTATCCAACCATCTCATCCTCTGTCATCCCCTTCTCCTCCTGCCTTCAATCTTTCCCAGCATCAGGGTCTTTTTAAATGAGTCAGTTCTTCGCATCAGGTAGCCAAAGTTTGGAGTTTGAGCTTCAGCATTAGCCCTACCAAAGAATATTCAGAACTGATTTCCTTTGGGATGGACTGGTTGGATCTCCTTGCAGTCCAAGAGACTCTCAAGAGTCTTCTCCAAGCCACAGAAGATGCTTCTCCTTCAAAACTATCAATTCTTTGGCACTCAGCTTTCTTTATAGTCCAACTCGCACATCCATGCATGACTACTGGAAAAACCATAGCTTTGACTAAACAGACCTTTGTTGGCAAAGTAATGTCCTGCTTTTTAATATACTGTATAGGTTAATCATGCCTTTTCTTCCAAAGAGGAAGCGTCTTTTAATTTCATGGTTGTAGTCACCATCTGCAGTGATTTTGGAGCCCAAGAAAATAAAGTCTCTCACTGTTTCTATTGTTTCCCCATCTATTGGCCATGAAGTGATGGGACCAGATGACATGATCTTAGTTTTCTGAATGTTGAGTTTTAAGCCAACTTTATCACTGCCCTCTCTCACTTTCATCAAAAGGCTCTTTAGTTCTTCTTCACTTTCTGCCATAAGGGTGGTGTAAAGAGCAATATTGCATAGGAACCTGGAATATTAGGTCCATGAATCAAAGTAAATTGGAAGTGATCAAACAGGAGATGACAAGCGTGAACATTGACATTTTAGGAATCCAGGAACTGAAATGGACTGGAATGGGTGAATTTAACTCAAATGACCATTATATCTACTGTTGTGGGCAAGAATCCCTTAGAAGAAATGGAGTAGCCATCATAGTCAACAAAAGAGTCTGAAATGCAGTACTTAGATGCAATCTCAAAAATGACAGAATGATCTCTGTTCATTTCCAAGGCAAACCATTCAATATCACAGTAATCCAGGTCTATGTCCCAACCAGTAATGCTGAAAAAGTTGAATGGTTCTATGAAGACCTACAAGACCTTCCAGAACTAACACCCAAAAAAGATGTCCTTTTCATTATAAGAGACTGGAATGCAAAAGTAGGAAGTCAAGAAACACCTGGAGTAACAGGCAAATTTGGCCTTGGAGTACAGAATGAAGCAGGAAAAAGGCTAATAGAGTTTTGCCAAGAGAATGCACTGGTCATAACAAACACCACTTTCCAACAACACAAGAGAAGACTCTACACATGTACATCACCAGATGGTCAATACATAAATCAGATTGATTATATTCTTTGCAGCCAAAGATGGAGAAACTCTAGACAGTCAGCAAAAGCAAGACCAGGAGTTCACTGTGGCTCAGATCATGAACTCCTTACTTCCAAATTCAGACTTAAATTGAAGAAAGTAGAGAAAACCACTAGACCATTCAGGTATGACCTAATGGTCATTAGGTCACATTGGGTAATGGTCACTGCCCTCTTTCACTTTCATCAAGAGGCTCTTTAGTTCTTCTTCGCTTTCTGCCATAAGGGTGGTGTCATCTGCATATCTGAGGTTATTGATATTTCTCCCGACAATCTTGACTCCAGCTTGTGCTTCATCCAGCCTGGTATTTAGCATGATGTATTCTGCATATAAGTTAAATAAGCAGGGTGACAATATACAGCCTTGACGTACTCCTTTCCCGATTTGGAACCAGTCTGTTATTCCATGTCCAGTTCTAACTGTTGCTTCTTGATCTGCATACACATTTCTCAGGAGGCAGGTAAGGTGGTCTGGTATTCCCATATCTTTAAGAATTTTCTATAGTTTGTTGTGATCCACAGAGTCAAAGCCTTTGGCATAGTCAATAAAGCAGAAGTAGATGTTTTTCTGGAACTCTCTTGCTTTATTGATGATCCAAGTGATGTTGGCAATTTGATATCTGGTTCCTCTGCCTTTTCTGAATCCAGCTTGACCATCTGGAAGTTCACATACTGTTGAAGCCTGGCTTGGGGAATTTTGAGATTACTTTGTTAGCGTGTGAGATGAGTGCAATTGTGCGGTAGTTTGAATATTCTTTGGCACTGCCTTTCTTTTGGGATTGGAATGAAAACTGACCTTTTCCAGCCCTGTGGCCACTGCTGAGTTTTCCAAATTTGCTGGCACACTGAATGCAACACTTTCACAGCATCATCTTTTAGGATTTGGAATAGCTCAACTGAAATTCCATCACCTCCACTAGCATTGTTCGTAGTCATGTTTCCTAAGATCCACTTGACTTGTCATTCCCTAGGTGAGTGATCATACTATTGTGGTTATCTGGGTCATGAAGATCTTTTCTGTACAGTTCTTCTGTGCATTCTTGCCACCTCTTCTTAATATTTTCTGCTTCTGTTAGATACATGCCATTTCTGTCCTTTATTGTGCCCATCTTGCATGAAATGGTCCCTTGGTATCTCTAATTTTCTTGAAGAGATCTCTAGTCTTTCCCATTCTATTGTTTTCCTCTGTTTCTTTGCATTGATCACTGAGGAAGGCTTTCTTATCTCTCCTTGCCATTCTTTGGAATGCATTCAAATAGGTATACTTTTCTTTTCTCCTTTGCCTTTTGCTTCTCTTCTTTTCTCAGCTATTTGTAAGGCCTCCTCAGATAACCACTTTGCCTTTTTTGCACTTCTTTTCCTTGGAGATGGTCTTAATCCCTGCTTCCTGTACAATGTCACAAACCTCCATTCATAGTTCTTCAGGCACTCTGTCTATCAGATTTAATCCCTTGAATCTATTTGCCACTTCCACTGTATAATCATAAGGGATTTGATTTAGGTCATATCTTGATGGTCTAGTGGTTTTCCCTACTTTCTTCAATTTAAGTCTGAATTTGGCAGTAAGGAGTTCATGATCTGAGCCACAGTCAGCTCTTGGTCTTGTTTTTGCTGACTGTCTAGAGCTTCTCCATCTTTGGCTGCAAAGAACATAGTCAATCTGATTTCTGTATTGACCATCTGGTGATGTCCATGTGTAGAGTCTTGTGTTGTTGGAAGAGGATGTTTGCTATGACTAGAGGATGTTAGCGTTCTCCTGGCAAAACTGTTAGCCTTTGCCCATAAATGTGAGCTATTGTCACAATGATCCTCATATTCCCTTAAGGCCAGTTCTGAAAGTTGGGCATCAGTTGTTGCTGATGCTGGTCAGGAAACCAGGCAATGCCTAATTCATTATGTCAGTCTCTCATTCTTCCCCAGCCTATGGTGACTACTGAGCAATACTGCCACCTTGGCACAAAGTTTTGAAACGTGATGTGAGATGGTGTTTGGACAGCTGTTTTCTCCACTCACAATGAAACCATGTCCTGAAACACCTATTCCCCAGACCCAGAGGGGAGCCCTGACTTTTGCAGGCTCCAACTCTGAGGCAAGATTTTGCTGTAACATCCTGGAAGCAGTCTTGGCCAAGAGAGGAGGTGGGTGTGGCTAGGGCAGAGCTGTTGCTCATGTTTATACCCTACTGTGGGATTTCCAAACTATGAAAATAAAACTCATCTTTTTGAAGAAACTAGAGCCAAACATCACAGGCTGGGGAACACAGGCCCTCTGGTGAGGGATCCCCAACCAGGCCCCTATACTTACCTTATATCATCTTTTCTCACTCCATCTCCTTCCTGGGAGGCTGCAGGTTCAGACTGCAGAGTCTGAAAGATGTGAGTGCAAGTCCCAGCTCTGCTACTGGCTGACTGTTTGACCTGGGGCAACTCTGAACCCTCTTTGAACCTTGGTTTCTTCATCTATGAAGTGAGAAACAATAATAGGAGCTGTGTTGCAAAAATAATAAACATAATACTGAAAATGGGGAAGTGGCAGAGGACAGCAGTTAGGATGGGCTCTGGAGTTTGAATCCCACTTCTTCTGCTTACTGGCTGACCTTTGAACAAGTTAATCTCTCTGTCTCACCTGCAAAGGGGGGTAACAATTGTTCTTCCCTCAATGACACACTGCGGGAACTAAAGGTGCTAACATAGGTAAAGAGCCTTGGGCAGAGGCTGACACTTAGAAAGTGCCCACCCTTGCCTTTATTTCCACCTACTTCCTGTAGCCCTCAGTCAGGGAACTGACTGGTGAGGAGCCTGGGTGGAAGGGAGGTCCCAAGATAGGAATAACCCATCATTCCTTCCATAACAAAGAGAATTCATTGCAGTCTTCCTTGTTTTTCAGAATGCTTTACAACCAGTCGTGAACTGACTCCTGAAAGAGAAGCATCTGGGACCTGCCTAGGACAAGTCTTCCTGCAGAACTGCCAGGGAAGACAGACAGGCAGTCACAATTTCTGAAGGGACAATGGACTAACACAGACAGATGGAAGTCTCCCACAATGGTGCCAGGATGTGTGATTCCGGGCCTCTCTGTGAGTTCCTGCTCTCCAGGACTCTTTTGAAGACAAAGTCCAGCAGGACAGAAAGAGATGTCTCATTAGACAGCATACTGATGGTCATTGCCATATCATAGGCACAAAGGTGAGCCAGTCAATGGGTGGCCGTCATCTGATACAGAAGATGCACAGACAGGACATGGCTGGATGCATAGACAGTACATGCCAGATGGTTTGTATACTGCACACAGAAGATAGGTTCTCCAGAGCCCTTACAGCTGGGACATTTGCTCTCTGGGTTTGCTCTGGGGCCTCAGAAGAGAAGGGACCTGGGGCAGGATCGCTTTTGTTTGGGTTAGGGGGATACCAGTCCCCTCTTCCATATGCTGTATGTTATTATCAGTGTCTTATCAGAAAGACCTGGGTATAAATATGCCTGAGTAATCCTGGGCCCCAGGTGTTTCCTGTGTAAGGTTTAATTTCCCCCATCTGTTGAATGGAGTTGATGGTGGGACAATGTCATAGGATTGTTAGAATTAAATGACTCACTCCACATATGTGCTAAGAATGATGCCAGGCACACTTTTTTGCATTCAATAATTTGCTTTCAGTAAGTGGTTATTGCCATTTTGGTTGGAAATACTCTGTTTTTATTCTCCAAATTCCAGTGTACATCCAGCCTCTCAATTTCCTGATACAAAGCAGCATCCAACTCTCTATAAGCCTCACAGAAATTGAGGAACTGTCCAGAGAGACAAGGCAAGCTAAAAGTGAGGTCCAAGAAAATAATAACAAATGAAACAACTGACAAAGGATTAATTTCCAAAATATCCAAGCAGCTCATACAACTCAATGCCAGAAAAACAAACAGTCCAATCAAAATGTGGGGAAAAGACCTAAACAGACATTTCTCCAAAGACATACAGACGGCTAACATGAAAAGATGCTCATCATCGCTCATTATTAGAGAAATGCACATCAAAACCACAATGAGATATCACTTCACACCAGTCAGAACGGCCATCATCAAAAAGTCTACAAACAATAAATGCTGGAGAGAGCGTGGAGAAAAGGGAAAGCTCTTGCATTGTTGGTGGGAATGTAAGTTGATACAGCCACTATGGAAGACGGTTTGGAGATTCCTTAAAAAACTAGGAATAAAACCACTATATGACCCAGCAATCCCACTCCTAGGTATATACCCTGAGGAAACCAAAATTGAAAGACACATGTATCCCATTGTTCATTGCAGCACTATTTACAATAGCAACCTAGGTGTCCATCAACAGATGAATGGATAAAGAAGTTGTGGTACATATACACAATTGAATATTACACAGCCATAAAAAGGAATCCATTTGAGTCAGTTCTGATGAGCTGGATGAACCTAGAACCAATTATCCAGAGTGAAGTGAGTCAGAAAGAGAAAAATAAATATATTCTAATACACATATACAGAATCTAGAAAAATGGTACTTAAGAATTTATTTACAGGGCAGCGATGGAGAAACAGACATAGAGAGTAGACTTATGGACATGGGGAGAGGGTAGGAGAGGGTGAGATGTATAGAAAGAATAACATGTAAACTTACATTACCATATGTGAAATAGATAGCCAATGGGAATTTGCTGTATGGCTCAGAAAACTCAAACAGGGGCTCTGTATCAACCTAGAGGAGTGGGATGGGGAGGGAGGTGGGAGCAAGGTTTGAAAGGGAGGGGATATATGTATACCTATGGCTGATTCATGTTGAGATTTGACAGAAAACAACAAAATTCTGTAAAGCAATTATCTTTCAATAAAAAAATAAATTTTTTAAAAAAGTGAGGTCCAATCTATGTTTACAGGGAATAGATAAACAGATGCAGGGAGGACTGGATTTGGTTATTCATGTATTCATTGATTCATTCATTCAATTATCCAACAACTAGGTACTTAGAGACTACTGTATGTCAGGCCCTGTTCTGGCTCCTGGGACCTGAAGAAAGGGTGAGAGGATAATTTAACCCCCTCAAGTTAACTCTATCAATTGCTGTGGTACCCCCAAACTCCTCCATATACAGAGTCTGTAAGGCAGTAAAGGAAAGTAGCCTAGAAGCCAGAAGACCTGGTTCTTTCAGTGGTGTTTCTGCCTGCTAGCCGTAGGATCTTGGGCAAAGCCCTTACCTTGTCAATTCCTTTAGATAGAAAATTAAGATGAAGACAATGATTCAGCCTCTGGTTTTCTACAGGGCTATTGGAAAAATCAAACAAGTAATACATGAGAACCTGCTTTTCAATATGGGAGCAGTTTACATATGTGCGGAACTGATTATTTTTAAATTTTTAATAAAGACCTTCTTGACAAAAGGACCATATTTTGCAGAAACCTAGAGCTCTCAGGGGAAAATCAAGAGGGAAAAATTCAATGTCTGTGCGATTCTCAGTCACCCACACTGCTCAGTGTCACCCTGCCTTTAGGCTCAGGGGACCAGGAGTCCATTGGCCTCTTAGGCTCAGGGGAGCTGCCATCAGCCCAGGTGCACCCTCACTCACACTCCCATCCCCTCTGAGCCCCCAGGGGAGGATCTGGCCTGCGGGCCTTTCTCCTGAAGGCACTTGGCTCTTCACTAAGAACTAAAACCCCACCTGAGTTGGAATGTGTGAAGCACCCAGGTCTAATCTCAGGTTTAATCCAAGGGGTATTAGCTAGATAGGTTTTTTCCTTTTGATGGAAAGTTTAAATAATGAAACTTGAGAAATGAACTACAAAGTGAAATCAGGAAAAAAAAATACTGTAGTATCTCCTCCCAGGATGTTTCTGTTCTCTCTAGGAAATACCCCAAAATGTAGACTTTTCCTTTCTAACTCTGGATTCATCCTTATACATCATCATTTCTGCCAAATTAAGTTAGTCAAGATAGTCACCAAAGTCTGCTCAGGTTTGAAGGGAGAGAATACTGACCCTCCCCCAACCCCAACCCAACTTCAATGGCGATGTGTCACATTACAAAAATATCCCATCAAAGAGCAGCATGTACAGTGGGATATACATTGCTATGGCTATCTTTGGAAAATTCTACCTGCCACACTAGCTTTTTAATGAAAGCAGAAAAGCTCTCATTAAAAACTAATGAGTCAGGCTGAAAAATAAAATGCAAAGCAATGAATTATTATAGGCAAAACTATTGCAAGAAAACAGCATGCTTACCAAAGCATCCTCCTGGAACATATTTTGACAATAATGACACCAGTGATGTTTCTCACCCTATAAAGTGTCTCCGTATCATGATCTCTAATCCAGCAATGCTGTCAATCAGGGGTATCCACTTCCCAGGGGGAGAAACTGAGGTTCCCAGCAGTAGGTACCCTGCCCTGTGTCATACACTGGTTAGTGACAGTATTAGTTTGAACCCAAGGCTTCTGACTTCAGTTGTGGTGTCCTTTCCACATCTGACCAGCAACTAGATTGAGTGATATTTAGCTCCTGTTTCAGAGATCACAAAAGCCCTCTGAAATTTTCAGCCTAGTAATCAGGTTCTAGGTGTGGCTTTGCCACAGTTTGAGTTGGAGCAAATCACTTTCCTCTCTGAGATTCAGTCTCTGCATCTACAAATGCAGAGGATTCCACTGGAGGAGTTTAAAGTTCAAAAAAAAAATTTTCTTAAGCAACCACACTCTTTCCCCAAGTGAAACCTTATCAAGATTCCCATTCCATGAAACATCTATTCAAAAGCAAAACTGCTCTACCCACCAGAGCTAAACATGCAGCCACACTATGCTTCATTCATGAATATACACTCGACACAAATGCATTCATCTGTCCACCACAAAGATCAAACCAGTCAATCCTAAAGGAATATTCATTGGAAGGACTGAAGCTAAAGCTGAAGCTCCACTACTTTGGCCACCTGAAGCAAAGAGCTGTTTCATTGGAAAAGACCCTGATGTTGGGAAAGACTGAGGGCAAGAGGAGAAGGGGGCACAGAGGATGAGATGACTGGATGGCATCATCAACTCAATGGACATGAGTTTGAGCAAATTCCAGGAGATAGTGAAGGACAGGAAAGCCTGGCATGCTGCAGTCTATGTGGTCCCAAAGAGTTGGACACGACTGAACAACCACAGTCCACCACAAGACTTGTGCTGAATGTCCATGGCAGCTATGTTCATAATACCAAAACCTGGAAGCAACCCAAGGGCTCAAGAGTGAAAAAGATCAATAAATTGTGGTGTAGTCACACAACAGAATTCCACACAGCCATGAAAAAGGACAGGCTACTTCCGCCTGCAAACACATGGATAAATCTCTCAGATGTAATTTTGAGTGAAAGAAGCCAGACATGAAAGAGCATAAACTTTCTAATTTCATTTATTTAAAGGCTCAAAATGGGCAAAATCAGAATGGTGGTTACCTGTGGGGAGGATGTTGTTCTGACTGGGAAGGACAGCATACAGCCTGCCCAGGAGTGCAAAGAGTGTTCTTTACCTTGATCTGAGTAGCAGCTACACTGATGTATACATATATAAAAACTCATCAGGCTTTATCATTGAAATTCCTATACCTCATGTCATGTAAGTTGTACCTCAAAAAAAAGGTAAAAATGTGGAGTTCCTATGGCTGAAGTAAGACAGAGGGTTTTGAAGATCCATTAGCTAAGGCTTTACCCCATTACTTCCATCCACCCACCCCTTGGGGGACCCTAAGGGACCACAGGACACAGTATTAAAGACCACCATCTCTAAGGAAAGAGGAGATCCAACAGATTCACTTTGAGAATTCAGCTTTAGTTACTTTATCTCAACATCACCTTACAGTTGACAGCTGCTTCAAACACCCAGCTTTTCACTTGATGTTCTTACCCTTTTCTCATCACCTTTTTCCCCACCCTGCAATGCCCAAAGCCCATGTGCTGCTCCCAGGACCAAAGCTCCCTATTCACCCTCCCTAAGCATCACTACCTCCTTCCAACTTGCTAAGAAGGCCCATGTAAGCTTCCCTCCTGGTGGTGAGCACAAGCTTTCCTCCTGGTGGTGAGCATAAACTCTCAGGTCCATCCACTGAGGTTCAAGTCCTGGCTCCTCTACTTGCAGCTGGATGCACTGCTTCTTGTGCTATGAGATTGTTAATCATACAGACCTCACTGAATTGTCAGGAGAATGAATGAAGATAATACATGGAGAAGACTTAGTACAGTGTCTAGTCCATCCTGGGTGCTCAGTAAGTGTTAGCTATGTTCTGATCATTGTCTGTTCTTCAGTTCTGTCCTTGGTTGCTCATGGCTAGAGAATGTATAGCTTTTAAAAACCAAAATAATCTTGTAAAATGCTTACCACATGCTTTGTTGAACTTCATCCTCACATCCTAGCGTCCTTCTGAGTAGACTGAGGTTAAGTTTCCAGAGTCACACAGCTGATCAATCAGTGATTGAGTCGAAACTCTAACCCAAACTGTCCTGACCCCAAAGCCCATCACAGTCTGAGCTCTTGTTTAGTGAACCACATAACAGAATTGACAGAGAAGGCACCCAATCCTAAGAGAGTGTATACTGGAGCCACCAGTGTGATAGAGTTTGGAATCAAACAAATCCAGGTTCTAATCCTGGGTTGTGTGGGTTACTAGTTGTGTGAATTTGCACTAATTATTTAGTTTCTCCCAGCCTCAATGAGCTCATCTGTAAACTGAGACACAGTAGTGAAATGCATTAAAGGAGCTTCCTAATTGTAGCCAAAAGGAAAGAAAAGTTAACCCCGGGGATTTCCAGCATCATGGGATACTGAGGAGGAGTGATTTGGGGAAGGGACCTTATACTTCACCCATGTTTGTTCAGTTCAGAACAGAACCCCTTATCCAGGGACAACCCCCTCTAAGATTAGGGAGTTTTTTAAAGATCAAATGATACTGAAGTACAAAATGTTAAATTTGTCTGTGGTTCTGGTCTCTCTTCCCTTGTTGTCAGTTTAAAAAAAAACAGTTGCTAAAAACTAACCTCCCCTCTCAGCCTATCTTCCTCTTCTTGTTTCTAAGTCAAAGACTATATTAGAATTCAAGTCAGTTTTAGTTTTCAAATAGTACATCTTTCAAATTCTCTGTTTCTTATCAGTCATGACATTACTTTCTCCCCCTACCTCATTCTGGACAGCTATGCCTTAAGTGAGAGGAATTAGGGTTACATCCTAGACCTCGTAAGTTCGGACTCCCAGGTTGCTCTGAGAAGCAGGTTGTTGGAACAGTGACTCAGAGTCAGAAGGGAAGGATTTGGCAATAAATGTGGGTTTAAAAGGTCTGATATCCATATACACTCACTTCATAAACTTTCACCACCCCCAAGAGGACAGTGGGGCAATCATGCTCTCTCTCTCACCTCCACACACATTACTGAGGCTGCAATTCCTTCTGTTGACAGCCCCCTCTTCTTTCCCCTGCAGCATTGCCTCTGATGGCCAATGAATCAAGATTGCACCTCTCCAGGCCTGAAAGAACATCATCATGTGAATTGAGCATATTCAAGCAACTGTGGACAGTCCAGTCTACCTGGAAGGGCAATCTGGTAATCAGAATTGAGTCTTTAAAAGGTTGATACTCAGTGTCTCAAATTATCCTTGGTTTATTAAGGAGCCCCAGTTTGCAGGGTATTAAACACAAATTTATCTCCAATTGTGTACTCTCAAATTCTCTTCAACAATGTTTAACACCATTTTGGTCCAATTCTATTTAATTCTAGTTATTATAGATTATTCAGTCCCATTTTGTTTCCATAGAACTCTGTAGAAGTGGATGTTTTTGCTGATCACAGATTTATAATGATCAAATGTCAGTGAGAAGTAAACCCCGCAAAGGATCTAGAAACCTGGAAAAAGAAAACAGGAAGGTTAGAACGGGAGGCTAAGAAGTGACAAGGATTTCCAAAAGGAGTTCAATTAGTGCTGTCATCCTGGGTGACAAGCAGTCCTGACAGCAGAAGGTATGCAGGCACTGGTTAGGGACACTCTTCCTGTCCTGGGGTATGAATCCCAACTATGCCATTTGGATAAGTTAATTTCCCTTGGACTCAGTTTCTACATTTGGGATGCTGTGGGAATTAAAGAGGCATCACAACTGCAGTGTCTGGTACACAAAGGGATTTCAACAAGTATTAACCACCATTACTATATGTGCCCTGAAATTTCTGAATAATTAATTGTGACTGTGAACTCTTGAATGAGTCTGTGTATTGCAATTTACACAGAGAAAGTGCTTTATGGTCTAAAAGCACATCTTTGCAATACAAACTGAAATGTGTCACCATCTATCTCCTACCAAATTGGAAAATAATACTGTCCAGTGTTAATGAGAATGTGGGGAAGTAGACATGGCTTTGCTGTTGATGGGAATGTAACTGAGAAGGGCTATTTGACAATATGTATCAGCTCCCTTGAACATCTACACTGGGACCAAGCAGGATGGGGAGAAAAGTAATGTGGTGGCAAAGGGTTGAGCAGAGATGGGAGTAGGATGTCTGCTAGAGGCAAAATGCAGAATCTAGGATGAATCCATGGAATTCACAGATCTTTAAAGAGTCCCAGACATGCCAAGGAGCAGATGTAAAATGTGTGGTCCAGCAAATCAAGTCTCACAGGACTGTTGCTTGTATGTTAGGGAAAATGCTAATCTCTTAAGACAGGAAACATGCAAAAATACATCTCTAGCTGCCAATTGCATGTCCCCACCCAGAGATCTCACAGTCATCTTCGCCTCAGCACACCCAGGTTGGACCAATTGACTGACCACACTCCCCACCAAAAACTATTTGTCTTCCAGCAGTCCAGTCTCAACAAGCAACAGAAAAGATTCCACAACTTGCTGGTTGTTCCAGCCCCAGTCTGAATGGTCATCCCTGAATTCCATTTTCCCTTCACCAATAAAGCACCTCCCCAAAACCCTACATCCAATCATTCAACGGATCTGGTTTCTTCTCCTTCCAAAATATATCCTGAATCCAGTGACTTCTTTCAGTCTCCTTTGCTACCATCTGATCTAGACCACCATTATTTCCCACCTGGACAAGCCTTGTTGATTATCTTACTTCTACTCTTAATCCAAGTCATTCTCCAGGTAACAGTCTGAATGTTCTTTTAAAAAGATAAACCAGATTGAGTCACTGGATCAACCAGATGAAAACTCATCAATTTCATGCTGTCAATCTCTTCATCTTTGTCTACCATCCATCTTCCCTTCACCCACTACCCTGCAGACACACAGATCTACTTTCTCCCTGTGAACCCCACACACTCATGGCCTTTCCCCTTTGCTCTTCCCTTGGCCTAGGAGGGAAGAGCAAAGCTCTTCTCAACCTTCAGATCTTTCCTCAAAGAGGTCTTCCCTCGATAGACCACCCAAAAGAGCCCCTCTAGTCACTATCTCAATACCTGTTCAATTTCATTCGCAGCAGTAATCTCCAGCTGAAATTCTTTTATTTGTTGACTTGTACACTGCTTGTGTTCCCTACCACCTCATACCACTAGAATGTGAGCTCCACAAAGGTAGGAGCCTGCTTACCTCATTCATTGTTTATCCTCAGCATCCAGGGCATGGAAAGTACTCAATAATTAGTGGGAACAAATTAGTGAATAAATATAAAATCTGAGTCAAACAAGTTCATGGTGCCTCCCCCTGTAGAGTCCTCTGGCCATTGATGACTTCAAGGTTGGTGGCGGGAGAAGAGGGCAGAGAAGTAGGAGAAGAACAGGCCACCAGTTCTGATGGAGAGACAAGGATGAGTGCTTCTTGTTTAACCAAGGGGAAAGCTACAGGAGAGCTCAAGATTTGGTCCAGGATCTCACAGCAAGTTGATGGCAGGAGGAGAAGCTAGTTTCTGCCCCTTGGCACTTGTCCGGGTGATTGCTCCAGATGTGTCTTGTCACTATCTCTACTGGGCTATTTCACAATGGTGTAAAGTGGATGAGAAGTAACTCCATCCCAGAGGAAATTCTCTTGGGACATCTGGTCATGAGGTATGTAGGAAGTTGATTAATGAATAAGCATTCAGATGATGAAATGCTAAAACATCACTGCCTGGTATGCAGCACAACAGAGATCCCTTAACTTAGTATTGAAGGCACACCACTCTTTAGCCTCTTTCCAGATCTGAAGTCTCTTTTCAGCTCAATTTCCACAAAAATGGGAAATACAATGAGAAGCAAATAATCAGCAAAGTCCCTTTCAGCCCTGATATAGATAGATAGATATAGATATAGATAGGCTGTGCTGGGTCTTTGTTGCTACATGAGGACTTTCTCTGGTTACAGAGAGCAGGGGCTACTGAGAGAGTCAGTTCCTAGGCAGGTTGATAAGGAGTCTAGGGGTCCCCAAGGAGAGAGGGGTCTGGAATTCTCAAGGAGGAAGAAAGGACAAACTTTTTTTCTTTCTCCACATTCCTTAGGATTATATAACAATAATGTATCCTGCCTAAGGACAGTCCCTGGATTAAACCTTCTGTTATCTTAAAGTGTAAATTATGGGAGTAGGTCTGATGAGGTCTTTACAACCTCCAGACATTCTTTGGATTATATAACTTCATTATTAACACTAGCAAGCGGGTACTCTTTCTGCCCCCTTCTGATGCCTATGTCAGAAGCTTTCTCTATCTCCTTTATACTTTAATAAAACTTTATTACACAAAAGCTCTGAGCGATCAAGCCTCGTCTCTAGCCCCGGATTGAATTCTTCTCCTCCGGGGGCCAAGAATCCCGGTGTATTCACGTGATTCAACAACAACCTTTCACTACTCTCTAGCTGCGATGCATTGGCTTCTCACTGTGGTGGCTTTTCTTGTTGTAGAGCACAGGCTCTAGAGCATGCTGGCTTCAGTAGCCATGGCATGTGGGCTCAGTAGTTGTGGTGCATGGGCTTAGTTGCTCTGCAGCATGTGAGATCTTCCTGGACCCGTGTCCCCTGCATTGGCAGGCATATTCTTAACCTCTGGACCATCAGAGAACCCTGAACCCTGATATTTTAGAATGCTTCTCTTAGACATGAGTTCCTTCCCTAAACCAAATTGATGTACTTACTATCCTTCCTGTCCCCTATCTATGTATGTGTGCATGCTAAGTCCCTTCAGTCATATCCAACTCTTTGTGACTCTATGGACTGTAGCCTGTCAGGCTCCTATGTCCATGGGATTCTTCTGGCAAGAATACTGGAGTGGGTTGCCATGCCCTCCTCCAGGGGATCTTCCCAACCCAGGGATCAAACCCATGTCTCTTATATCTCCTGTATTGGCAGACAGCCTCATCTGGGAAGCCCCACCTATACATAAACCTAAAAATACTTGCTTTTGTTTGTACTGCCCCTCTATTAATAATTCTGTCATGTCCTCTCTGCTCTCTGAAATACTGTATAAGCCTCAATAATCAATGGAATTTCTACTTCCACTCTTCTTCCTTATTTGTCCCAACTGAAAATATTACCCTTTTATAAACAATCAGGCATTTATTGTCTAATCCAGGAGTTGGTAAACAGCAGCCTGCAGACCAAATCCAGGTCAAATCTGTTTGTTTTATAAATATAGTTTTATTGGAACACAGCCATGCAATTCATTTGCATGTTGTTTATGGCTGCTCCTGCTGCACTGCAAGACAAGATTGAGTAGTTATAACAAAACAGTTACAACTGGATTTAGAAAAGGCAGAAGAACAAGAGACCAAATTGCCAACATCGGTTGGATCATAGAAAAAGCAAGAGAATTCCAGAAAAACATCTACTTCTGCTTTATTGACTATGCCAAAGCCTTTGACTGTGTGGATTACAACAAACTGTGGAAAATTCTGAAAGACAGGGGAATACCAGACCACCTTACCTTCCTCCTGAGAAACCTGTATGCAGGTAAGAAGCAACAGTGAGAAGCAACAGTTAGAACCAGACATAGAAAAACGGACTGGTTCCAAATTGAGAAAGGACTATGTCAAGGCCATATATTGTCACCTTGCTTATTTAATATCTATGCAGAGTACATCATGTGAAATGCCAGGCTGGACGAAGCACAAGCTGGAATCAAGATTGCTGGGACAAATATCAATAACCTCAGATATGCAGATGACATCACCCTTATGACAGAAAGTGAGGAGGAACTAAAGAGCCTCTTGATGAAAGTGAAAGAGGAGAGTGAAAAAGCTGGCTTAAAACTCAACATTCAAAAAACTAAGATCATGGCATCCAGTCCCATCACTTCATGACAGATAGATGGGGAAACAATGGAAAGAGTGACTGACTTTATTTTCTTAGGCTCCAAGATCATTGCAGATGCTAATTACAGCCATGAAATTAAAAAACGCTTGCTCCTTGGAAGAAAAGCTATGACTGACCTAGACAGCATATTAAAAAGCAGAGACATTACTTTGCCAACAAAGTCCCATCTAGTCAAAGCTATGGTTTTTCCAGTAGTCATATATAGATGTGAAAGTTGGACCATAAAGAAAACTGAGCGCTGAAGAATTGGTGCTTTTGAACTGCGATATTGGAGAAGACTCTTGAGAGTCCCTTGGACTGCAAGGAGATCCAACAAGTCCATCCTAAAGGAAATCAGTCCTGAATATTTATTGGAAGGACTGATGCTGAAGCTTAAGCTCAAACTCTAATGCTTTGGCCGCCTGATACAAAGAACTGACTCATTTGAAAAGACCCTGATGCTGGGAAAGATTGAAGGCAGGAGGAGAAGGGGACAACAGAGGATGAAATGGTTGGATGCCATCACTGACTCAATGAACATAAGTTTGAACAAGCTCCAGGAGTTGGTAATGGACAGTGAAGCCTGGCATGCTTGAGTCCATGGGGTCACAAAGAGTTGGACATGACTGAGCGACTGAACTGAACTGTATTGGAATGGATAGCCTATCCCTTCTCCAGCAGATCTTCCCAACCCAGGAATCTAACTGGGGTCTCCTGCATTGCAGGTGGATTCTTTACCAGGGAAGCCCTGAACTGAATGAAAACAATATGGCCCACAAAGCCTGAATGTTTACTTTCTGGCCCTTTACAAAAACAAGTTTGCCAACTTCTGGCTAATCTGTGCTTCTCAAACTTGAGTACACAAAGATCCAGAATGGGTTCTGTACATAAGATATCCAACAAAGTCACTGGGTCAACACAGGGTATCTTGTTGAAGCACAGATTTTACTAGAAGACTAGGGAGAAAAAATGGATAGTAGAATGTAAATGTGGATATTAAAGCAAAACATATTTATATTAAGAAGTGGATTCCAGCATATGCATGAAATATTATGTAAAACCCCAAATGTGACCAAAGCTTGGGAAGGGCTGCTTCACATTATTGCTGCTCCTCCACTGTTACAAATGTTTTGCTATAAAATTTTGGGAAATACCTATCCATGCCATTTAATTTGAAGTGAAAGTACATAAATCCTATAGGGGTTTGTATCCTCACCGCTTCTGACACAGTACATGACTATACAAACTCCAGAAGGTCTAGGGTAACTTATCAAGATAAATCCTAAAAGGTCCTCACCTGTCAGAACGGTTAATGGGTCCTGCCTGATGGCAGAGGAAGGAACCAGAGAACTTAACCAGCAATGGTCTCTTTCACTGTGGAGGAGCAGGGCAAGGGGCTTATTAGTGCTGTGACTGTCTCTCTGGCAACAAAATGTCTGATAGCATTCTGTTACCTTAACAATATCTGCAATAATACCATTATCAGGGTTTCCCAGGTGGCTCAGTGGTAAAGAATCTGCCCGCTGATGCAGGTGACACGGGGTTCCATCCCTGGACTTGGAAGATCCCACATGTCAGGAAACAAATACGCCCACGTGCCACAACTACTGTGCTCTAAAGGCCGGAAGCCACGACTACTGAAGCCTGTGCACCCTAGAGCCAGTGCTCCGCAAAAGAGAAGCCACCACAACGAGAAGCCTTCACACCACAACCAGCGAGTACCCCTACTCGCCACCACCAGAGAAAAGCCCGCGCAGTGGTGAAGCACAGCCAAAAACAAATAAATCAATAAATAAATTAAAAAAAAAATACCGTCACCAACTCAAACCACTAATTAGTTCCTTCTTGAACTGAAGGTAGAACCTATCTTCAGAGTGAGTGAGTGATGATCTAGTTGTTTTTTATTTATATCTGCCTTTTCTTTTCCTATTTATCTACTTTGGAAGAGAAAAAGGGAGAGGAGATACTAGAAAGTTTACTCCATCCCTGGCAGCCGACACCACCACGTTGCGTTCCTGCCAACCATTCCCGTCACCTCAAAGCATCTCCCTCTGACTTCTGAGATCAGAATGATCCCTACTGGATAAAGACACTCTCTATGCTATGGGAACTTCTCCAACATGTATTAAGTGAAAACAAAAAAAGTGCAGAAGAATGTGTGAGTATACTACATTTTGTGCAGCAGAGGGGAAAATGAACCTAGTTATCCATTGTTTTCTATATGTGCATAAAGAAACTCTGAAAGTTCACATACAGAAACTAATAATAGTTTGTTGCTGAATGTTGTTGCTCATGTTTGTTTTGTTTTTTGAAGACAGATGTTCCTAGGAAAGGATAACACATAAAGTTATCCTAGTAAGAATCGGGAGATGGTTTTGGCTCTGGGAGTTGGGGTAGAAGGCAGTCCCAAACTCATGTCAAGGTGGGAAGATCTAAGGCCAACCCCAATTCTGCCATTGACCTGCCGACAAATTACTTTCCATTTCTGCACCTTCAGTTATCTTTCTTGTAATGTGAAAGTTGAGAGCTGGGTAATCCCCAGGAGTGTTTGCAGTTGTAAGATTCTACAGTTCAAGGCAGCATAACTAATGGAAAGATTAAGGTCATGACCACATGGATAGACCTCAAAAACATAAACCAAACTGGAAAAGGTTAGCTGCAGAATGACATGGACTGTATGACACCACTCTAACTTTCTAATTTAATTTTTTCAAGTAAGTAACATAGTCCATCCACATTGCTCAAAAATCTTTAAGGAATACATTTAATATCTTCCTTCCCATCTCCCACCCCTCTGTCCTCCCACATGCAAAACTGTTATTAGTTTTTGTATGTAAACTTTCAGAGTTTCTTTATGCACATTTTATCTCTTTTAAAAGACAATATGAAGCAAGCATGCTGTACTGTGCTTAGTCGTTCAGTCATGTCCCACTCTTTGTGACCGTAAGGACTGTATGTAGCCTGCCAGTCTCCTCTGTCCATGGGGATTCTTCAGATAAGAATACTGGAGTGGGCTGCCATGCCCTCCTCCAGAGGATCTTTCCAATCCAGGGATCGAACCCAGGTCTCCCTTATTGTGGGCAGATTCTTTACAATCTGAGCCACCAGGGAAGCCCAGATTGGGTAGCCTGTCCCTTCTCCAGGGGAACTTCCTGACCCAGGAATTGAACTGGGGGCTTCCCTGGTGGCTCAGATGGTAAAGAGTCTGCCTACAATGCAGGAGACCCAGGTTCAATCCCTGGGTCGGGAAGATCCTCTGGAGAAGGAAATGGCAACCCACTCCAGTACTCTTGCCTGGAAAATCCCATGGACGGAGGAGCCTGGTAGGCTACAGTCTATGAGGTCGCAAAGAGTTGGACATGACTGAGCAACTTCACTTCACTTCTTTCTCCTGCATTGCAGGCAGATTCTTTACCAGCTGAGCCACTGGGAAGCCCATGAAGCAAGCATGGCAAAGAGGAAATAAAAGAGGAAGGAAGGAAAAGAAAAGAAAAAGAAAATAAACTTTAAAAATCAATGAACCTTGCCGGGAGCCAGCGTGAGGGGCTCCGCCCGTGGCAAAGGTCATGAGGAAGGAGGCTCGGCATATGCAAAGGCGGGATGGAGCCTCAGGAGTCCCCCTGGAAATTCTCAAGCATCTACCCCCCCAAACCAGAGTCTGCCTACTTTCTGCTTTGTGCTCTCACCTACACCTCTGACTTTACGGGGGGCTGTCCCCCACTATCTCTCTCTGAAAAAAAGAGTTAACTTACAGCTCCAGTTAATAAAGTTCCTGGGTGTGATAGTGTTTCAACCTACAAACTCCTTTGGAAGTCCTCTAGCCTGCCTGAATAGGTTTTTCCAACCACATGTGATTGCTCAGAGCCTCCCAACTGTGAGAGGCATGAGATGTTCTAAACTGTCTAAATACAGATTCCTTTGAGCAGTTAAAAGATGGATTAGAAATTGTATTGGTAAAGGGTTTTTCATTTGTTGGGCCAATGTTTGCTGCTAAGTCTCCATATCCCTTACCTGCTGTTTCCCTGGCAGTGTATTGATTAATATAATTGGTGTAAGTAGTAGCTTTAATGTTTGTAACCTTGGACCCTTGAGTTAATTCTTTTTCTTGTTATACCCCACCACACCTTTGCCCTCTAGGAATGCAACTTTATTTAATGCTTTTGGAGGGTGGCGCCTGCCTAATCACCTTTAGAGAAAAATAAGTTTTCTGAAGAAAGGGTCTTAAAATGTTAACAGGCCAGAAGATGATGCAAATCACCTAAACTTTTGCATATGATAAGTTTGCAGGAAGAAAGCCTGGCTTACTGCATGACTCTACCCCTTCCCCCATTATCCTCTATGCATAACTTAAGGTATAAAAACTACTTTGGAAAATAAAGTGCGGGCCTTGTTCACCAAAACTTGGTCTCCCCATGTCGTTCTTTCTTTCACCTTCTGGCTGAATTATTCAGCCTCTTTTCTCCACTGAATTTCCTCACTGAGCTATTCTTATTTAACCACTCTTTATATCCTTAATTAACGTTTAATTAAGCAATTGTTTCCTAATCCTCACCTACGCCATCCCCGCTTCGAATTCCCTGGATCCACCGGGGCTGGATCCCGGCAGAACCTGAACTTGAATCTCAGCCCCACCATACAAGCTCTCTTTCTCAACTTCAATATCTGTATGATACAGATAATGCCCACCTGGCAGAGTGAGAATTAATGTAATAACTAAAGATAAGCCATGTGAAACCATGATTAGCACATAATTGTGGCTCAACAGCCTAGAGGAGGGCACGGCAACCCACTCCAGTATTCTTGCCTGGAGAATCCCATGGACAGAGGAGCCTGGCAGGCTACAGCCCATAGGCTTGCAAACAGTTGGACACAACTGAAGCAACGTAGCGTGAGTGTGTGGCTCAACAGTCATATTATAATTCTTAACATTAATTTGGTTATTATTCAAATATAAACAATACTTCAAGCCAAAGAAAACTCTAGTAGCTTTTGTCAGCTCTACTACCTCTTTTTCCCTTGGGTTTCCCAAAGAGTCTTCTTGATGACACCATAGCAACAGTTTCAACCCCTGTAACACCTTTTCCAAATGTCCTGCTCAGAGTTGCCTCTGTCTGAACAAACGACTTGTGTGACTGGGTGAAAGAAGCTAGGGTGTGGTCAGGGGCAGAGGGGGGAGTTTCCTCTGTGTCACAACCTCTGTTCCCACGAGTTCTGACCTCTACTAACACCCAATGAGACTCTGGCTTCCCACTGTGTAGCAACTAGAAAGTCCAAGTCCGACACATACCTTCTCTGGGAGCAAACCATAGGCAAGAATCTCCACCCTGACTCTGCCCATCCCTCTGCAGGATGACATGTGGGAGAATTACAACCATGCTTTACCTGAAACCTATAACCACTGTAGCCTCAGAAGTGGCCATTTCCTCCCTTGGGCCTGAGTCTGTGTTACATCAACAGGCAGCAAACTGCACACACTCCCCAAGACAGCACTGCTTCAGCCTCTTACCGCCTCACTCTCCCAAAGAGAACCAGGAAATATTTGCCTTTGCTGTAAATTCCTTTTATCAGAACAGAGGAGATTAGAGTAGTCAATTTTTGTTTTTTGGGAGGCAAATTATGCTCAGAGATTGAGACTGTCTCTGTCAATATTTAACACAGGTTCACTGCAGGAATTATAATTTCACAAGCAAATAACATAGGATAATGTCTCTCAATAAACTAGTAAAGAAATAACGTAGCTCAGCTGGTAAAGAATCTGCCTGCAGTGTGGGAGACCCTGGTTTGATCCCTGGGTTGGGAAGATCCCCTGGAGGAGGGCATGGTAACCTACTCCAGTATTCTTGCCTGGAGAATCTCCATGGACAGAGGATCCTGGCAGGCCACATATAGTCCATGGGGTCATGAAGAGTCAGATACAATTGAACGACTAAGCATGCACAAACCAATAATGTATTAATCACACTTTTGTTCCAGGTAAGATGAGATGAAAGGAATAAAGTCCCAATTTAGGTGAGGTATGCCTTTCTTCATGAGTTGGTTCCTGGGAAAGTCAGATTAACCAACCTAGAGTCTGACACCCAGCTCCCAGCAAAACATAAGTCCCCTGTTGCTGGAGCAGGTTGCTAGGGAATCAAGATGCCAGTGTTGACAGGCAAGATGATCCCCCATGCAAGGAGCTGCACTGCTTTTCTCGTGTCCTTACCCCATTACCCACACAGGACCTAATGCCCCATGATCTAGCTGTTTAGATCAGTGAAGGGTTGCCTTGCCCAGACCAAAACTGTCAGATTGCCCTCACAAACTCTGAGTGCTTATAGTCTAAATGTCCCCTCACCATAGATGTTTCTTCATATTATTGCAAAGCCCCCAGGCACCCTTGGACAGCTGAGCTGCTGAGGGCTTATGGGCAACCGTAGATGTCAAGAGATGTCTTGATGTAGCTTCTTCATATCAAAATGACTTTCTTATAAAGACAATTTCATTCTTCAACCGAAACAACTTCACTCTTAAAAACAATTTCATTTTTGCCATAAGCAAGTGGATTTGACATCATATCAAACCACCACATAACAACTGAGCACATTCCTTCTTACATCTCTGGATTATTTCCAGAGTTGAATTGGTTTCTATTCTTTTTCATTATTTTGACCCTAAAACATCACAAAACTAGAAAGAAAAGAGAAGAGGAAAAGGAGGATGGCAAAGATACAGAAATAAAAAGACTTGAAACAGACAGCATCTTAGCAACATAACTTACTGGACTCTTTAGGGAGGAAGATCCAGAAATGAAATAAAGGTCTGTGTCACCAGGTCCCTGATTCATGGCTGAACCCACTATAGAAGCCAATGAGAGAAAGCAGAGCCAATGCTACTAGCTGGGTGAGCTGAAGTCATACCTGCTCTAATAACGTCTGGAAGCTTCACCAAGTCAGCAAAGAAAACATCCTTCAAATATTGGTAGCAATGAACCAATAACAACCCATCAATCAACTAATTAAAATCATGGGGAAACATATTATGATTATTCATGGCAGGTGAAGATTACTTTCTCCTTGGCAGAACAGATCAGAATCAGAAAGGAAACTGCAAGACACATAAGCTTAACTTTCTGGAACTTGTAAGTATTTCTTTCTTCTTTTAGGGACCTGGATTCCATGAAGCCAACATCCTCTTCCTGTCGCATCCCTTGCAGGCCTGCCAACACATTTACTGCCAATGCCTCAAGTCTCTTCTCTTTATCCAAAATTCTCCTTCACTCACCTCATTTCCCATAGCTCTTCACTGAGAGACAACTACCTGCTCTGAGAAGCCAATCCTTCCAAAATGATAATGGATGCAGTGGTAGACAGAAAAATAACCCTCCAAATATATTCATGACTCAATCCCCAGGATCTTTCAGTCTTTCAAAGGGATTTCATGAATAGCATTAAAGTTAAGGACCTTGTTAAGGACCTTTGGCAAAACTAATACAATTATGTAAAGTTTAAAAATAAAATAAAATTAAAAAAAAAAAAAGTTAAGGACCTTGAGATGGGAGGAGTATCCTGCATTATCTGGGTGAACTTAATAATCTAATTACTAGGGTCCTTAAAGGTGGAGGGGCTTCCCTAATGACTCAGACAGTAAATAATCTGCCTGCAATACAGGAGACCCAGATTTGATCCCTGGGTCAGGAAGATCCCCTGGAGAAGGGAGTGGCAACCCACTCCAGTGTTCTTACCTGAAGAATTCCATAGACAGAGGAGCCTGGCGGGCTACAGAGTCAGACGTGCAAAAAGTCAGACATGACTGAGTGACTAACAGTTAGAGGTGGAGAACCTTTCTGTGCTGGGTCAGAGAGATGAGAGGGAAGAAGAAGAAGAGTTGCTAGCTTTGACGATGGAAGAAGTGGACACAAGTCAAGGAGTGTAAGTGGCCTCTAGAAGCTGAGAATGGCCCTCAATGACAATGAGCAAAGAAACAGCTTCTCAGTCCTATAACCACAAGGAATTGAATTTTGCAAACAACTCAAGTGTGCAGGGAAACAGATCCTTCCCTAGAACCTCCAGTAATGAACACAGGCCTGCTGATACCTTGATTTTACCCTGCTAAGACACACATCAAAAGTTTTACCTACAAAACTGGAAGGTAATAAATTGATGTTTAAACCATTACATTTGTGGAATTTTGCTATTCTAGCAATAGAAAACCAACGCAGATGCTAATACGAGACCCTGTTGGCAAGGCTTTCAGTTAGTTTGCTTGCTGAAGCAACTATTATGGTACCAGATTAAAAAATCTCACATATATTTTAGAACAGGCAGATTGCTTTACTGTTTACATGCTTTACGACTCATGGCTAGGTGTGTCATCCACTTTGTTCATTCACCTGTTCCATTATGGAATGCTAACTATGTACCAGGTACACAGTTCCCCATACATATGGCTCCTTCACAATTATATCTGCTATACAAGCTTTTTTTTTGTTTTTGGTTTATTGCACTTAGCATAATGTCCATAAGGTTCATTCATATTGTAACAAGTATAAGAATTCCCTTCCTTTTCAAGTCTGAATAATATTCCATTGTATTTATATACCACATTTTGTTTATCCACCCAACCATTTGGGTTGCTTCCACCTCATGGCTATTGTGAATAATGCTGCTCTGAACATGGATATACAAATATCTCTTCAAGATCTCACTTTCACTTCCTTTGATTATAGACCAAAGGAGCTAGAATTGGAACACGATTCACTCTGACTCTGATGTTCATTTTCTTTCCAGGGTGCCACACAGCCTGGGGTGAAGTTATGGCTTTCTGTGCTATAACTAACCAGATATGTGAAGTTTTTTGCTCTCAGTCTGCTTTACACAGAGCTAGTTTTATTTTACGATTTTTCAGTGACTCAAATACAATCAGATATTCTGCACTTAGAATAAAATTCTATATGGCCCTATATGATCCGGCCTTTATCTTCAGTCTAACCTCATTTCCAACCACGTTAGCCATGCTGGCTCTGTTTCTGTTCTTCAAACATAAACATTTCCTAACTCAGGGCCTTTGCATTTGCTGTACGTTCTCCCTCGGATTTTGTATAACTGGCTCCTTCCTATCATTCAGGTCTCAACTCTAATGTGACCTCTCAAAGAGACCTCTCCCCACCACAGTTTACAAAGTAGCACCTCCTAGCACCATCTGGCACATTGTTCTCATTTGCTTTCCTCATAATGATCTAAAATTTGTTTTGTTGTTGTTGTTTTCTAGTTTATTATCTATCTCCCTCACAAGAATGTATTTTCCATACAGAGATCTTACCTATCTTGTTTCTCCAGTATCCCCAGAGCATAAAGCCATACCTGGCACATAATAGATGCTTATCAAATATTTGTTGAATAAAGGAAGTATCAAATACTTGTTGAATAGAGGAACTTCATTGCAGTACTGTTTATCATATCCAAAAAAATGGAAACAGTGACCTGAATCAAACAGATCTTATAATCTATCACCTAGTACAACTCACCTGTGGCTTCCCTGGTAGCTCAGACAGTAAGGAATCTGCCTGCAATGCAGGAGACCCAGGTTCAATTCCTGGGTTGGGAAGATCACCTGGAGAAGAAAACAGCAACCCACTCCAGTATTCTTTCCTGGAAAATCCCATGAACAGAGAAGCCTGGAGGGTTGGAGTCCATGGGATCACAAAGAGTCGAACAGGACTGAGCAACTAATGTCATCATATTGAGCAACTAATGTCATCATGTCACAGATCACTTAGAGAATGAAAGAGGTTATTGTTGATAATTACACTACATCTGTAGGCAAAACCAGGATTGCATGCCCAATCTACCTCAATCATTTATTCCAACCCTCTCAATTTGCCGATGAGGACACTTATGAGACCCAGAGAGGGAAAGTGACCCAGTGAAGGTTGCACAGCAAATTAGGGGAAGAGATGGAAAAAGTCTCAGTTATTGACACTCAGACTGGGGCCCTTTATTCCTCACCACTTGGTTGCTCTGAGGCTCAGCAAAACATGCCCAAGTTTGTCACTGTGCCCTCACATGACTCTGGGAAAAAAGAGAGCTCATTTTTCTGTCCCGAGAAGCATGCGGTTTGGAGCTCTTCTTTTTCTCTTATTTTTTCTTCCCCCTTTTTGTGGTCATATGTGGGCTGGCTAGAGGGGAAGCACTTAGGTATCGTGGGGTTTCACTGCTGTTCCATTACATAAGTGAAAGCCCTACCAAGGGGAGAATGAAATGCAAAGCAGGGCCATCTGACCAGCTCCTTGGCTGGTCCCAGGACTGCCTGGGTCACCCCAGGGCTTGGTTCCAGGAAATGCTCATTTCAGTACATTCCTCATCCAACTATTTCTGGAGCATCTTCTGGGTTCCAGGCACTGAGCTATACATGTGGTATATAAGAATGGATAAAAAAAGACATGATCACTGCCCTCGGGGAGAGTTCATTATGGAAAAAAGTGAGGGTTGGATAATAAACATACATACAGATAAATTAATCATAGACATGGTTAGTTCTCAAAAGGAAATACAGTGCTCTGATGAACAGTAGTAATAGTTGACATCTCTTTAAGTCATCTTGGTCTATACCACTTTGTGAGATAAATATTATTATGATCTTCATCTCATAGATGTGGAAAGAGAAGCACCAGGTCACACAGCTGGTATGTGTCAGAGCTGAACCTGAACCCTAGAGATGTGCTTCAGAGTCTGGGTTCTTAACCATGAGCTATCTTGGGCAGCAGTGGCTCAGAGGGGAGTGCATGCTTTCAGTAGATGAGGGAAGGCCTTTCTGAGGAAGTGGCATATAAGCTTAGATGAACTATAGAAAGAACTGGCAGAAGAATGTTCTAGGCAGAAAAAGGAGCATACAGACAAAGGTGGGAAAGAGGCCAATATGTTCTATAATCCATCAGAAGGCCTGGGAGACTGGGGCAGAGGTTGGATTTTTATTAAGGTGCCCCCCACAAAGAGCCTTTATAGACATATATTTTCTCATTTGATCAAACAGCTTGGTTAGGCCAGTCAAGCAAGTGTTATCATCTATGTTTTATAGAACACTGTACATTGTTTCTAGGAACTTGAGGTTGGAGATGAGACTGGCCCCAAGACTTTGAACTTGGGTCAAATGCTCTTTCTCCTCAACCTCCCTGCAGCTGCCTCTTTGCTGCCCCATGTTCCCTTAACTACAATGTACCCCTGTGTCTCTAGCACTTCCTCCTCGTTTCAACTCAGAATTTACCTCTTCAGCTGCCCTAACACCTTAATTTCCAGGGGATCCTGATAAACCAAACTGTTCTCATCTGCTAATGGGGAGTGGAGCCCTGTAGAAACCTAGATGGAACTTGCTCTTCTATCTCTATGCAAACCTACAACAGCCTTCCCTTCTTCCAGCCATAAAATCAGCCTCCAGCTAACTAGCATTCTCTTCTGTGCCAAAGTGGCCATCATTATATGATTCATGGCCTCTTCCCAGAGGAGCCTGGCAGAGTTTGAGCTTTGGGCCTTTGGTTAACAGGTAGCAGTTGACAGATGCCAATAATCCATGCATTGTTCAAATCAGTTAATTCCTGGTCTGAGAATGTGGTTGCATCCACCCCTAGAAACCAGCCCCATGAGATGGGGCTCTGGGCTGTTGTCTCCTCATCGTGGCACATGGGCCCTCCAAGTCCCAGACACCACCTTCCTCTCCACCTCAGCCTGTCCTCTTTCCTACCTTGACCTTGGGGAGCAGACTCACCAGAAGCTTCTCACCATGGGCTCTGAACACATACCTGCTTTCATACCTGCATGTGCTCTGCTTATGACATCCTCCCCACCTTCTTCACTGGCCCCCCACTTTACACCCACGAACACAACCCAGATACCACTAGCCCAGGAAGCCTTCCCTAACTGCACCTCACTGAGTCTTACACTCGCCTTCTCCATGCTTCCAATCACAATGAGTAATGTTGTTTGACTGCCTGCGATATACTCAGCACCCACGGCTGAGCAAAAAGTACTGTAAGTAGGTTATAAGCCAGGCAGTCTGAGTTCTGGGTCTGGATCATCACCATCTGCTGTGTTTACCATCACAGCCAACATTTATAGGGCATTTACAGTATACCTCCCATAGCTCTAAGACACTGACATACATACTCACATTGAATTTTCATAAGTCTTATAAAATTTAGTCACTACAAGATGAGTATTATTATGTCCATTTTGAAAGTGAGAAAAGTAGGGCCCAGAATGTTTTAATTATTTAGCTAAACCACACATTAAGCAGAATACATGGACTGTACTATCATGCATTGAAATTGCCCAGATGAGTTGAGGCCCACTAGTGATCTACCCAGCACTCCTTCTCCTCCTTTTTCATAATATCAGAGAGTGTATTGTCAGAAATAAAAATTGTTCAATTTAAGTTAAAAAAAAAAAAAGATAAACAAAACCTCTCCCAGTCACCTCTGCAAATGCCGTAGCCAAAGATACATAACTCAATACCTTGGTGTATCACTTCCAGGTAACTGATTCAAAGAGGGTATACCCTACTATTACATACCTATTTGCATTTGGCCCTTTCTTCTTCTTCCTGTTTGAGACATGAAGACTGGATCTCCAACAGCCATCTTTTGACCATGAAGCAATCCTACAGGGAAAAAATAAATCAGAAGAAAAGAAGGAATCTGCGATCCTGGTGACACCACTAAGCAACCAGACCAGCCTTGGGTTGCCCAGCTCCGAACTTCAAGGAATTTCAAAGAAAAAATAAAAGTCTTGTTTAAATCGCTGTTGCCTTGATTCTTTGTTCAGTTCAGTTTAGTTCAGTCGCTCAGTCGTGTCTGACACTGCGACCCCATGAATCGCAGTACACCAGGCCTCCTTGTCCATCACCAACTCCTGGAGTCTACCCAAACCCATGTCGATCGAGTTGGTGATGCCATCCAGCCATCTCATCCTCTGTCATCCCCTTCTCCTCCTGCCCCCAATCCTTCCCAGCATTAGGGTCTTTTCCAATGAGTCAACTCTTAGCGTGAGGTAGCCAAAGTATTGGAGTTTCAGCTTCAACATCAGTCCTTCCAATGAACACCCAGGACTGATCTTTAGGATGGACTGGTTGGATCTCCTTGCAATCCAAGGAACTCTCAAGAGTCTTCTCCAATACCACAGTACAAAAGCATCAATTCTTCAGCACTCAGTTTTCTTCACAGTCCAACTTTCACATCCATGCATGACTACTGGACAAACCATAGCCTTGACTAGACAGACCTTTGTTGGCAAAGTAATGTCTCTGGTTTTGAATATGCTATCTAGGTTGGCCCTTTCCTTCCAAGGAGTAAGCCTCTTTTAATTTCATGGCTGCAATCACCATCTGCAGTGACTTTGGAGCCCCAAAAAATAAAGTCTGTCACTGTTTCCACTGATTCTTTGTTACTTGAAGCCAAATGTAATTCCTAACTCACTTATTTTGCTTTGTATACGACCAACCATCCCACTGAGCTGTGTGGTCCTCAAGGGTGAATTCAAAGTCCCTTTTGCCTCTGTACCGATATCAGGAGCACACCACCTGTACTGACCTCAAACAATTCTAACTTTCTCGCCATCTTATTCACCCTCCCTGGAGGCAAAGGACATGAAGTTAGGAAACAAACATTTCTGATTTCATGGCACAGAATTAAGGGAAGGGTTAAGAACAGTGTGGAGAGAAGTTGGCTCTAATGTGTGAAGTACAAACACTGGGAAGAATTGACCCAGCCTCCAACCTGCTCAGATGTGGGAAGGCAAGGCTGGCTGAGTACCATGTGCTCCACCTGATCCTCTGCTTCCAGCAGTGGTGATGCCATTTCCATGCCTGGGAAACCCAGGGCCAGGAGCCAATTTAAACCTGGAAAGTGAAGTCAGGAGAGTACCTGAACCAGAGCTGGCTGTCAGCCTAGGCAAAATAGCCAGCCTCTCCAAGTATTGCAAATTGAGGAATTATCTTACATCTCCACCCTCTGCTCACCACATCTGAAATCCAACTGAAATCAACAAGACAGCTGATGCCAGTGAGATATAAGGCTTGCTGTGCCATGCCCCTGAGACAATGAGTGCACTGGATGTTGGGAAAGTCAACCTCTGGGAACCTTGGTTTCCTCATGTGTACAGTGGAAATAATACTGTCTACTTCTGCTTCCATATGGGGAGTTGGTAATAAGGTCAAAAATAATGGTGAACAGGAAAGTCCTTTTGTAAACAGTAAAGCATTATAAAAACTTGAGATAATGTGTGTATTCATTTTTCTGGGGCTTCCACTTTCACAATTGTGGAAAATTCCTTCTAGATCCCTCATTCTATATTCATTACAATATTTTCTACACTCAAGTGTATACAGTATTGAAAAGTTGTTAAGAGATAAATCCTAATTTCATCATAAAAATAATTTTTTTTCCTTTACTCTTTTCTTATTTTCATTTTATTGTATCTATATGAGAAGATTGATGTTAGCTGAACCTACTATGGTAATCATTTCACAATCTATGTAAATTGAACCATCATGCTGGGTACCTTAAACTTACACAGCGATGTATATCAATTATTTCTCAATAAAACCGAGAGAAAATGACTTTAACATAGTTTCCCCACCCCTGCCATCTCCCACCTCCTGTGGGGCCACCACATAATACAGAAACCAAAGTTTTTAGTCCAGTCATTAGGCTCTGGCCATCTTATTGATGCCACAATTGCAGGGAAACAAGTCTAGGTCACATGTTAGTTCCTGCCCAGCCCTGGGCTGGGTGCTGTCCCCAGGGTGTAGTTGCAGGGACACTGGATATGGAAGTGTGAATCCCCATCATTTGTCAATCCCCCAGGTCAAGATCAGAAGGAATGTACTTTAATCCAACTACAGCATTAAGTCATGGGAGGAGTTGCCCATTAGCTAATGTGCCCAGAGTAGAGGTTAGCTTATCTGATTAGCTCATTGCCATTACCTACTCCTAAACAGAAAGCAGAGCCTGAAGAGACTACAAAAAGGATATGCTAGTTTTGATAGGAGGCAAAAATAAGTAAATAAATATACATTGGAACTCAAAAGGACCTAAGAGATGATCTAATCAGGACACTGTAAACCCAAAGGCTCTAGCTTTATCCTGTTCACCAGTGTAATGGGGTGTTTTCCTCACATCTGAAGGCCTTTATACACATTTTTCATTTTACCTCTCCTCTCCCTGTTATCCTTTTTCTGACTGCCTGCCATCGCCATGTTATCTGCTTGGCCCAATGAGTGGCCCTGCCAGGACTCAGTCAGTTCAGTTCAGTTGCTCAGTCATGTCTGATTCTGTGACCCCATGGACTGCAGCACACCAGGCTTCCCTGTCTATCACCAACTCTCAGAGCTTGCTCAAACTCATATCCATTGAGTCGGTGATGCCATTCAACCATCTCATCCTCTGTCATCCCCTTCTCCACCCACCTTCGATCTTTCCCATCATCAGGGTCTTTTCCAATGAGTCAGTTCTTTGCATCAGGTGGCCAAAGTATTGGAGTTTCAGCTTCAGCATCAGTCCTTCCAATGAATATTCAGGACTGATTTCCTTTAGGATTGATTGGTTTGATCTCCTTGAAGTCCAAGGGCCTTGCAAGAGTCTTCTCTAACACCACAGTTCAAAAGCATTCATTCTTCCATGCTCAGCTTTCTTTATAGTCCAACTATCACATCCATACATGACTACTGGAAAAACCATAGCTTTGATTAGATGGACCTTCCTTTGTTGGCAAAGTAATGTCTCTGCTTTCTTTTTAATATGCTAAAAAGCATATTAAAAAGGTTGGTCTAGGTTGGTCATAGCTTTTTTTGTAAGGAGCAAACATCTTTTAATTTTATGACTGCAGTCACCATCTGCAGTGTTTTTGGAGCCTCAAAAAATAAAGTCTCTCACTGTTTCCATTGTTTCCCCATCTATTTGTCATGAAGTAATGGGACTGAATCCAACTCTTTGGGCCCTATCCTGGGGCCGTCTGGTTAGGGCTAAGCATCTATAAGGATATAGGCACCTAAAGGAGAAGGGGATAGCAAAAGGAGTGGAAGAACTGGACAAACAACACAATCTCTCCAAATCTCAGAAACCTCTGAATATTTCTTATAAAATGGAGCTAATACTGCTTAATGGAGCTGAAGCTCCAATACTTTGGCCACCTGATGCAAAGAACTGACTCATTGGAAAAGACCCTGATGCTGTGAAAGATTGAAGATAGGAGGAGGAGGGGACAACAGAGGATGAGACGGCTGGATGGCATCACCAACTCGATGGACGTGAGTTTGAGCAAGGTCCAGGAGTTGGTGATGGACAGGGAAGCCTGGCATGCTGCAGTCCATGGGGTCACAAAGAGTCAGATACTACTGAGCAACTGAACTGAATACTGCCTATCCTTAAAAGTCTAATTAGAGAAGTCAGGTGAGCTGCCTGGGATACAGCATGTCCTCATTGAATGTTTCTTTCCTTTCCTTCCCAGAAGCTGAAAGATGCTCTCCAACACTCCTGCCTTGTGACTCCACATCACAAGTATGATCAGGGTGCTTCAGAGGGGTGAATGGAGGCAAAAAATCAGGAAATGATCTGCCCCTTGCCACTCAAGCAGCCACCTCCACAACTGTCACCCAGTTACCTAGCCACATCCTAACAATGGTTGGAGTTATGCTGCCAACTCTACCCACAACCTGGGTGCTGTATGGTATCAATACAACGATATTGATACCACTGATATTGGCCACTGGTTCTACACAAGTAAACCAGCCAAAGGCAGAGACCAGTCACAACAAACAAGCCAAGAGGTTTCTCACTGGTTTCTTTCCCTTGCTTTATTCTTTTGAAGAACAATGCATCTCACAGATTTTTGTCTTTTGAGTTGTCCCCTGGGTCAGCTTATCATTGGCACACGGATCCCAACCTAGCCAGTCATCTCAGCAACCTAGCCAAAACTTCAGTCAACAGGGGCAAAATGAATCTTTGGCATCATGGAAAGCCACCACCCAGGGGTTGGGCACTATTTGGCCTTATGAGTTGGGTGCCCAAAAAGATTGCCCAGCTCCAGTTGGCTGATCCATTGGTGAGATTCCTGTGCCCTGGGCCAGTCTCCTAATGTGTTTATTGATGAACATTAACCCCACTTTTAATGACTAAGTCAATTTGATCACAATAGAAACCAAGGGGGTCTGGCCCTGGCTGAAATCTTGGCATTTCTGCCACTAGTAAGCAGTGAACTTACAGCTGAAACCCACCTCTTCTTTCTCTCTCTCCTCCTAGTATTATCTTTCTTTGGATTTTCCATGGAGTTTCATTTCTTAGCAGCTGTTTCCCTGGGTTTTTATCGTTTTACACTAATTTCCTCTTTGTCACTAGTCTTAAGTCCTACTCTCCCTCTGCCTCTGCCTCCTCCACATTACTCTTTCTTCCTCCTTCTCCTCCCTGTCTCCTTTATGTAAACGTTCCTTGAAATGCTTGGACTCCGATGAGAATTGAATAAATCTGTCAAAGAGGGTGAACTAGGAGAATTTACTGGTTAAAAGCAGAAGCCTTTGATGCCAGCTTTGAATTTGAAGCTGAGATTTGCCACTTAGTAATTGTGTAAACTTTGGGCATATGATCTAGCCACCCTGAGCCTCAGTTTCCTCAACTTAACAACAGATGTGACAAGACTCATTTCATGGGATCAAGGGGAACACTGTGTATATATAAACTGTTTTCTCAGCAAAGTGCCTAGTATATGGTATACTGTAAATAAAATTTAACTTGGCAGGGGAAGAAATTTTAACTTAGGAGGGGATAAAGGTATTAACACAGTCTTTGGTCTCTTTCACAAAGTAGATCAGCAAGGTTCCAGCTGGGTTTGTTGAAGGTCTGAGACTCTAAGACTTGCCAGGGATGGGGAGACATGTGGTAGGTGGCCAAAGGCTGAGTCCCATTACTCTCCCACATTCAAAACAGATCCTATTTTCTCTCTTTTTCATGTTGGGTCTCTGAAGAATATTCTGAAAAAAGGATTCCATAGCCACGAAAAGAATTTTGGAACTGGCTTAAACTGATTTTTCACCTGTCCTTTTCCTGGTTATTTTCCTCTTTGCATTCATTCTAAAGAGTAAGTCCCTAACACACAGAACCTACTAAATCATTGTTCCAGTCCCTGTCATTTCCTTGAACTTAAACCTTCCTCTCTCCATGAAAAATTGTAACTGACATTTCTATTTTGCAAAGAAGATGTTGAGGAGTGTAACCCATCCAGGAGACTTTCTTGGGAGTTCATTTTCACAGGCCCGACTATCAGACAGTGAAAGACAGTTATTAGGTGCTCAGTTTCATTTGAAAAAAGAGTCAATTGCCCATTTTCTTTACCATTTGAGAAATGTGGTTACACTCAGAATTTCACATGAGAGCCTGTGGTTGCGAATTGAATTTGAAAAAGTGTTCTCCATCCTAGGCAATGCTGTTTCACTACCCTAAAAAATATTCTCTTAAAATAAACAAGCATGACCTTATTGAAAACAGACCAGAAACAAAGGTCATCTTTATGATCTGTAATTCCCTCAATGATCCCCTGGAAGTAGAGGCCCCATCACCCCATGTTCACAAATGTATTCAGGCTTCCACAGGTTCTAGGCTTCTGGCAGGTGAGTTCAGAGGCCTCTTCCTCCCCCACCCCCACCCTGCACCATATCCATTTTGCATCCCCACATTTATTTGCATCCCTTGTGTTTTGCTGAGGGAGGTAGGACACTGCAAGTGCCTAGGGAGGAAAGAATCCTATGCGGTTACTAGTCCCAGTAGTGAGCCCACATTAAGGTACATATGGTTCAGGTAAACCACTGTAGGATTCATGTTCACGAAAGATGATGTGTACAGACAGAACTATTTGAAGATCTAGGAAACCAAGAGGGACATTTGACTGAAAATTCAATGGTAGCAAAGCTCAGGCCAATATCATATATCAGTGTAGTCCAAGGGCCTAACACACTGCTGGCACACAACAGACACTCAAGAGAGAGCCATTGAATGATGAATGAATCAATGAAAGAAAAAGGAAAAAGCGCTTAGGAAAGAGTCATTCTCCCTTACCTCCCCTACCCATTCCACAATAGTTCATAGTGGGGCTGATGGTCTTTCTGCTTCCCTCATGTTACTCTCCAATTTACCCTTCCATGCTGCAGGAAGAGTGAGCCATTTGAAACTTAAATCAAGTCTGCCAGGCCCATGGCAGGTATGGTCCCTGGCTAGCTCAGTGGCCTCATCCCCTTTCTTCCTATCCCTTTAATTTCTCTACTCCAGTCACTCTGACCTATTATCCATTCCCTGGACAAGTGAAGCTCATTCCTGCCTCAGGGCCCTTTCATTTACTGTTTCATTAGCATAAAACACTATTTCTCTAGATTTTTAAATGAAAAGATACTTTCTTATCATTCAAGTAAGTTAAGTCGCTCAGTCGTGTCCAACTCATTGCGACCCCATGGACGGTAGCCTACCAGGCTCCTCTGTCCATGGGATTTTCCAGGCAAGAGTACTGGAGTGGGTTGCCATTTCAAACCTCATGTCAAGTGATACCTCCTCAGAGTGTCCTTTCTTGAGCACTCAATCTAAAGTAGCCACCTGTTCATTCTCTATCATGTCATCATTTTCTTTTTCCTCGTAACAGTAAGCATTTGGGAAATTATTTTGCTCATTTCTTTGTTTTCACAATTATTGTCAGTCTTGGGCTCTAGAATGCAAGCTCCTTCGATTGTATTCACTGTCTAATCCTCCAGTGCCTGGAACAAGAATGGCACATGCAGGCCTCTATAAATATTTTGAATGAATTAATAAAAGCAGCCTTGGCATCCTAAGGGCTCTGGGAAACAAGTGAATTCACCCAGGAGGCTAATGCATCAGAAACAGAAAATAGATGCCTCAAACAGAAGTGCCAAGAAGGAATAAATATGAATGATAATAGCTAACATTTGTAGAGTACTTACTATATGCCAGATATTTTACCAAGCCCTCAATATTTATCATCCATAATTCTCACAGCCATCCTTGGAGGTAGGTCAAATTATCCCTATTTTTTAGATAAGTTGATGCTTTTGAACTGTGGTGTTAGAGAAGACTCTTGAGAGTCCCTTGGACTGAAAGGAGATCAAACCAGTCAATTCTAAAGGAAATCAGTCCTGAATATTTATTGGAAGGACTGACGCTGAAGCTCCATTACTTTGGCCACCTGATGCAAAGAACTGATTCCTTGGAAAAGACCCTGATTCTGGGAAAGATTGAAGGCAGGAGAAGGGGATGACAGAAGATGAGATGGTTGGATGGCATCACCAACTCGATGGACATGAGTTTGAGCAAGCTCTGGGAGTTGGTGATGGACAGGGAAGCCTGGGGTGCTGCAGTCCACGGGGTCACAAAGGGTCACACACGACTGAGCGGCTGAACTGAACTGAACTGATACAAAGAGAGTAAACAACATATCCTCTGACAAAAGTGGAAAATAGAAAAGCAAAGAAACAAACCAGACTGTGAACCACTACACTACAGCTCTTCCTTCATACTGTCTTGCTCAGAGCATACATGGGCTAACAGCCACTCCTGGGGAGACTATAGGAGGCAGGTAGAAATATGAAGCAAGTCATAACATCACTAAGTATTAGAGGAATGTAAATCAATGGTCAGAATGAAATATCACCTCACAATGGTCAGAATGGCCATCATCAAAAAGTCTACAAATTTGATTATGCTGGAGAGGGTGTAGAGAAAAGCAAACCCTCTTACACTGTTGGTAGGAATGTAAATTGGTATAGCCACTATGGAAAACAGCATGGAGATTCTTCAAAAAACTAAAACTACAGCTACCATATGATCCAGCAATCCTATTCCTGGGCATATATCCAGAAAAGATGAAAACTACAATTCAAAAAGATACCCCAATGTTCACAGCAGCATTATTTACAATAGTCAAGATATGGAAGCAACCTAAGAATCCATCAATAGATGAATGGATAAAGAAGACGTGGTATGTATATATATATATTATACACACACGCATATATATATACACACACACACACACACGTATACACACACAGACACACACAATGGAATACTGCTGCTGTTGCTGCTGCTAAGTCTCTTCAGTCGTGTCCAACTCTGTGCAACTCCATAGACGGCAGCCCACCAGGCTCCCCCATCCCTGGGATTCTCCAGGCAAGAACACTGGAATGGGTTGCCATTGCCTTCTCCAATGCATGAAAGTGGAAAGTGAAAGTGAAGTCACTCGGTCGTGTCCGACTTGTTGCGACCCCATGGACTACAGCCCACCAGGCTCCTCCATCCATGGGAATCTCCAGGCAAGGGTACTGGAGTGGGGTGCCATTGCCTTCTCCAAATGGAATACTACTCAGCCATAAAAAAGAATGAAACAATGCTATTTGCAGCAACAAGGATGAATCTAGAGATTATCATACTAAGTGAAATAAATTAGATAAAAAATGACAAATACCAAATGATATCACTTATATGTGGAATCTAAAAAAATGATACAAATTAACTTATTTACAAAACAGAAACAGACTCCTACACACAGAAAACAAACATATGATTACCAAAGCAGAAAGGTGGGGGAGGGATAAATTTGGAGTTTGGGATTAATAGATATACACTATTATATATAAAATACATAACCAACAAGGACCCACTGTATATAGCACAGGGAACTATACTCAATATCTTGTAATAACCTATAACAGAAGAAAATCTGAAAAAAAAGAATATAAATGTATAATTGAATAGTCTCATGTTAATAGAAAATGCCCTGAAGTCTGCCATTTAGCCTTTTGGCCAAAAACATTCCTGGTAAAACTCCATACCCACAGCTGCAACAGTACCTGGTGGCCGTCCCTCTGCCACCATCCAGGTTTGTGTGACCTGTAGCCTGAGAGCCTAAAGACATGTTTTGCTGAATCTTCAAGGTATAGCTTACATAAACATTCTTTAAAATTATACCTGTGGCCAACCCTTAAAATTAGGATACTGCACATTGAAGTTCAGATTTCTGGCTTCCATCAAAACACAAGAACTTACAATACTCATCTTGGTTTAACAGCTAGCACAGTCAGTCAGAACTGAGTCACAGAAGTCCTCCTGGAAAGGAGCATGTGCATCTAGTTCATCATGGTCTCCATCACTCCCTAGTTTGTCTTTAATACTGAGCCTTATACTTCTGTCTGTGTGTATTCATTTACATGAGCTATGTATGTTTTGAGTGTTTGAGTTAATGATCAATGGCGGGCATTTACCACCATATCCTGCTCTGCTGAGACAGCTCTAACTGGCCTCTCAGCCTCCAGTCTTTATTAACCCAATCAACCCACAGCCATTATTCCCAGTGCTACCAGATCCCAACTAATGGCGAGGGAAGTGATCAGCCACATAGCCAGGATTTAAATCCAAATTCATCCCTGGCACTACCAGGCACTACCTGGCACTACCAGCTGTGTTGCTGTCCTCCCCTCCCTACACTTTCCTCATCTTTAAAATGGGAGAGTAATAATACCCACTTTGGATGGCCAAAGAACATTTTTAAAATATGAACAAATTCCATGGCACATATGCCATTCTGCTGCTAAATCACTTCAGTCGTATCCAACTCTGTGCAACCCCATAGACGGCAGCCCACCAGGCTCCCCCATCCCTGGGATTCTCCAGGCAAGAACACTGGAGTGGGTTGCCATTTCCTTCTCCAATACATGAAAGTGAAAAGTGAAAGTGAAGTTGCTCAGTCGTGTCCGACTCTTCTGGGCATCATATACTATTTATATCTGTCTCCATTGTTCTTTTACCCAGAATCTTCATCATTTGATTAAAAATAATAAGATACACGAAGAAGCAAGGAAAAACTACCCTCCTGCTAAGAGAGAAAATATACAACAGAACCAGACCCACAAATAACCTAGCTTTAGAAGTATCAGACAGGGACATTATAACTACTATAATAAATAAGTTAAAGGACTTAGTATTAAAAAGGAAATGTATGGATAATGGGGAGTTTCAGCTACTAAAAAAGGGTCAGATGAAAATTCTAAACATGAAAACACAACATCAGAGATGAAGAATTACCCAGACAGACTTGTCAACAAATGGGACAAGCAGAAGAAAGGATAAGTAAATCTGAAGATAGAAAAATTTTATACAAAAATGAAAAGAGAACAATCAGTGAAAAAAACCCAAGAGCTGTGAAACAATATCAAATTGCCTGACATAAATGAAACTGAGTGCCCGAAGGAGAAGAGAGAGAATGGGGCAGATGAAGTGTGTGAACAGATCATGGTCAATGAGAGAAACAGACAAAGCAATAATTATAGTTGGATATTTCAACTTTTTTCTTGTCAATAATTGGTATAAAACTTAATAGCAACTCGACCTAATTCATAGAATACTGCATCTCAGAGAATTTACTTTCTTTTTTTTTTTTTCTAGAAAGCTTAGAATGGTCATCAAAATGACCTTTCATTTATTGAGAATTTACTTTCTTTTCAAATGTTCATGAAATATCCAAAAGTAGACCATATTCTAGGCCATAAAACTAATCTTAAAAAATTTAACAATAAAAGAATTAAAAACACAGAAAAATATATTTTCTGATAACAATGATGTTCAATTATAAATCATCAACAGAATGACACTGAGAAAATTCTCAAATATGTAGGTAATAAACAGAACACTTCTAAATAATCTATAGGTCAAAGAAATAACCAGGAGGATTACAACATATTTTTTAACTAAATTGAAATGCTAGGAAGTCTTATAAATTTGTAGGATTCAGAGATTTCTATGGTGGTCCATTTCCCAGTGGTTCAGGTTCAATCCCTGGTCAGGGAACTAGATCCCACATGCCACAGCTAAGAATTCACATGCTACAGCTGAAAGATCCCATGTGCCGCAGCTAAGACCTGGGCAGCCAAATAAATACTTTTTTAAATGTGTAGGATGCAATTAAAGCAGAGCTTAAAGAGAAACAGATGGCATTAAATTTTCATATTAGAAAAGAAGAAAGGTCTAAAACCAATTACCAAAGTTTCCATTTTACAAAACTAAAAACTTAAGAGCAAATTAAAACCAAAGTAAGGAACTATACAGATAAGTGCAGAAAACATTGAAATAGAAAACAGAAATATAGTAAGCAGAACAGAAATATAGACAGTTGATGCTTTGGAAAGATCAATAAAATTGGTAAACCTGATCAAGAAAAAAAGGACAGAGACCCAAATTACCAGTGTTGTAAATGAAAGAAGAACTGTCATAGAAGATCTATCAGATATTAGAAATGATAATGTTATTTTATGAACAAGTTCCTGACAATTAATTTGACAACTTAGATGAAATAAACAAATCCCTGACTAAAACTCATTCAAGAAGAAAGAGAAAACTTGTGTGGCCTTATATCTATTAAAGAGATTGTATTCATGGTTAAAGTCCTTCCCACAAAGAAAAATTTCAGTTTTAATGGCACCCCACTCAGGTACTCTTGCCTGGAGAATCCCATGGATGGAGGAGCCTGATGGGCTACAGTCCATGGGGTAGCTAAGAGTTGGACACGACTGAGCGACTTCACTTTCACTTTTCATTTACATACATTGGAGAAGGAAATGGCAACCCACTCGGGTGTTCTTGCCTGGAGAATCCCAGGGATGGGGGAGCCTGGTGGGCTGCCGTCTATGGGGTCGCACAGAGTCGGACACGACTGAAGTGACTTAGCAGCAGCAGCAGCAGGGAATTCTACCTAAAGAAGATACAATATCAATTCTACATGAACTCTTTCTGAAAATAAAAGAGGA
The DNA here is from genome assembly GCF_003369695.1 of Bos indicus x Bos taurus. Taxonomy (NCBI): domain Eukaryota; kingdom Metazoa; phylum Chordata; class Mammalia; order Artiodactyla; family Bovidae; genus Bos; species Bos indicus x Bos taurus. The sequence continues at coordinate 39,740,782 of NC_040082.1, forward strand.
AAAGAATACTTTCTGGGGACTTCTCTGGTGGTCCAGTGGTTAGGACTTCAAGCTTCCAGTGCAAGGGACATAGGTTTGATCCCTGGTCAGGGAATTAAGATCCTGTATGTCACATGGCTTGCCCCCCCAAAAAAGTAAATTAATTTAAAAAAAAAAACAAACCTTCCAATTTGTTTTACCAGGTTGCCATTATCCTGACATTAACCACACAACCCAGTGATTCTATTCCAAGGAATTTACCTGAGAGAAATGAAAACATATGTCTTCCCAAAGATTTATACAGGAATGTTTATTGTATATTTATTGCTAATAGCCCCAAACTGGAAACAACACAAATGTCCATCAACTGGTGAGTGGATAAACAAATTATGGCATATAGTAGAGTACTACTCAGTAATAAAAAGGAACAAACTAGTCAGAAACATGGATGAATCTCAAAAACAATATGCTAACTGAATAAAAAGACACAAAAGACCACATAGTGTATGATTCCATTCAAAAGACAGTCTGCTGCTGCTGCTGCTAAGTCGCTTCAGTCATGTCAGACTCCGTGTGACCCCAAAGACAGCAGTCCACCAGGCTCCTCTGTCTCTGGGATTCTCCAGACAAGAATACTGGAGTGGGTTGCCATTTCCTTCTCAATGCATGCATGCCTGCGAAGTTGTGCAACCCTATGGACAGCAGCCCACCAGGCTCCTCTGACCATAGGATTCTCTAGGCAAGAATACTGGAGTGGGTTGCCATATCCTTCTCCAAAAGATAGTCTAGAAAAGGCAAAAGCATAGTGACAGAAAACAGGTAAGTGATTTCTAGGGACTAGGAATGGGGAGAGGGGTTAATAGCAAATAAGCATGAAGGAACTTCTGGGGATGATGAAAATGTTCTATATTTTGATTGTTATAGCATTTATACATTTATACATTCCTGTATAAATTTATATATTCCTGTTGTTGGAGAAGACTCTTTAGAGTCCCTTGGACAGCAAGGAGATCCAACCAATCCATCCTAAAGGAAATCAGTCCTGAATATTCATTGGAAGGACTGACGCTGAAGCTAAAGCTCCAATACTTTGGCCACATGATGTGAAGAATTGACTCATTTGAAAAGATCCTGATGCTGGGAAAGATTGAAGGCAGGAGGAGAAGGGGATGACAGAGGATGAGATGGTTGGATAGCATCACTGACTCAATGGACATGAGTTTGAGTAAACTGCGGCGAGTTAGTGGTGGACAGGGAGGCCTGGCATGCTGCAGTCCATGGGGTCACAAAGAATCAGACATGACTGAGTGACTGAACTGACTGATAGCTGATTCATTTTGTTGTACATAAGAAACTAACACACATTATAAAGCAATTATATTACAATAAAAAAGTGATTTTATCATATCTAAATTATATCTCAGCAAATTTTAAATCTCTTTAAGAATGTCACCATTAGGGGAGATTGGGTAAAAAGTACACAGGATTTTCTGTAGCATTTTATTCAGATGCATGTGAATCTACAATTATATCAAAATTTAAATTTTTTAAATAATAAAAAATTTAATTATAAGACACTTTAAAATCTCTTTAAGAGTAGGATAGAGCAGAAAATGTTACTTCTGTTTACTAAAAAAAGGAAGAAAAAGGTTTATCCTATAAATCAAAGCTCAGAAATAATGTAGATCACACCCCTGGGTAGAAGTTCAAGGTAATTTACCCAGTGTTGTATTCATGTGAGACAGAATAATGACTTCTCCTCTGAGTTTGCTCAAGATGCCATCAGAAAGCCACTGCCAATCATGATTCAAAACGGTTCCAAAGTTTAGAAGGAATTCTGCAACTTTCAGCAACAAACTTCAGCTTGAGATCTTACCACAAAGGCTCATAGTGACAGTTGTGCTAAGAATCCAAGTCAAACAGCAACTATTCCAAATCTCCCAGCTGTACTTTCCACTAGTAGAAAAGGACAACCCAGGACAAGTGGCTCTTGCCTAACAAGAGACTGGTGAGCCACAAAAATACTTCCCCAAAAGTCCACGGGGACATAAAGGGCTAGAGCTGTCCACAGCAGTTGGTGAAGTTCCTCTTTTGGGCTCCACCTCTGCCTGGCAGACTTCCTCCCTTTGGTATGGCAGACCGGGTTCCAATAACCACAGGCTGGCATCACTATGGACTAAGCAGGGGGTGAGGCATTCTGGGAGGAAGCAAAGGGGCAAATGGTTAAACAGAGCCTGAACTCTGATCTGAGCAAAAGGCCCTCCACACGTTCATCCAGAAGCTAGAACCTAACTTTCATCAGAAGACTTGAGGTTCATCCTGGCTCAGTTATTGTGGGACCTTGTGCAAAGTCCTCGACCTCAGTTTTCTCAACACTGATGATCGTAATACATCATGAGAAAGATATTAAAACATAATGAGGTCATGGCTATTCAAATGGTGGATTTCTCTTTTTCCCTAAGTCAATGTTTTCCACGGTGTAGCACCAAGCAGGTACATTAGAAAATTTTAGGTTAGACTTTTTTATTTTAATACTTATAAACTAATTTAAAGGGCATTAGAAAAACAGAACTAGTTCATCTACCTTGCTAAGATGAAATTTAGTTTAAAATGGAATGCAAGTAAAACCTATGTTAAAAATATATTAGGTTAAAAAATTTTAAACATAGTAAGTAGATATGGCAAAATAATAAAGATGATTATAATTTGAGATATAATACTGCCAGCCATGAGGACCAGGGCTGTGAATTTCATCATTGGGTCTCCTGGAAGGAGCACTTGAGGCCTTTCACATTATATAACACAATACTCTCTTTGTAAGAACCTAGGGACACATTATTTTAGGTCATAGGATCAGATATAGCTGTACTTGTCTCAAGTATTTGGTTTATCTAATGGACACTGCAAACTGTATAATTGATTGTTTCCTTGTTTGCACTGAGAAGAAAGCTTAAAGCCTAAACTGGGGACCAATTACCACATATGTATAGGACTGTGTTATATTCGTTGTTTATGAGCCTCACTACTAACTCTTAGTATCATTTTTAAAAATCTCTCTTCTATATTTAACTTGTCTTCCTATATTTTATATCTTTTTAAACCACCTTAAGTCTTATTTGAAATTAAAAAGGAGATAAACCATTAAATGTTTTCTTTTCTTTTTTTAAAGACAGCACAGGCGAAATGTGTCAAATTCCAGGGACTGTTCTTTCTGAACCTTTTGGTGTCCCTAAGTTAATACAGATTCAAGTGGGCTTTGATAAGAGTGAGACAATCAAATCAGTTTCATTTTGAAATTAGTCCTTGTCAAAAGTCATCCTTTTCAGTATTATATCACTGGTACAGAGAGTTTTGACTGATATCATACCTGGGTAAACCCATGGACCTTAAGTAAAATGGGAAGTGGGTGCTGTGGCGGAATTGGGCTTCCTCCTTTTTCCTCAAAAGCCAAAATTGCTGAAAAAAAAAAAAAAGCTAAAATGATACCAAAATCTGGCGTCAGAGCACTCAGAATACCTGCAACAATGGGAAGCTATTTTATTCACAGTTTATACACTGAGTCTCCTAAACTAGCAGACTTTTCTGATTGCATCTCCCTGCATCTTTTCCAGTATGAGAAGGGTGGGTATTTGTTTTATATCTACCACTCATTTTTCAATATTTTGGTTACATTTTACTTTCTGAGCCTCACTTTCTTCTCTGTAAAATAATCTCTATTCTATTTCAACATGAAGTTACAATAAAATATTCATCAGGACTCTTTTAGTTGCATGTGACAAAAATTCAACTAGAACTAGCTAAGGGCAAAAGATAGATTGGGGTGGGGTGGGGGAGGGAATTATTACAAATTATTCACGTGAAGATTGAACAACCAAATCAGTGCATAAAGTGGATCTCAGAGACCTCTGGAATCGGAAACTTAAATGCCACCAAGACCTTCTCTGTGCCTCTCATGTTTCATTCTGTAAGGTCAACTTTATTCTTCTTTGGATTAGCCAGGAACATGGCGACTCATAGCTTCAGTATCTCAAATCTCACAATGCACAAACCCACAGAAGAACCCAGACTTACTTTCACTAGTCTCAATCTCAAAAATGCTACAAATGGATCCAACTGGCTAATTCTGGGTCAGCTACCCATTACTGAACTCATCAATGGTAGCTGTAAGTTTAGGTATTAGGACTGGCCTAAATAAGATCAAGTGCTGATCTGTGAGCCATTAAACACTATATAGGAGAGAAATCTTAAGAAGATAAAGCCCTCACTCAAGTCACATTTTTTTAAATTAGAGAAAGAAGAAAGATGGAGAAAAATAGACTGTTATAGGCAGAAAAAAAAATTACTATAGAGTGTTTTAGGAAATCAGAATTATTAGACAAACATACAGTTTTCATGTCAAGCAGGATTTCAAGACTCATAACAAGTGCTACCTACCCCAAGAAAACTTTCCTGCTAATTATTGCCAATTATTAAACCCTTCCCTCACTGGCCTGCCCATTATGCTTATGCGAACTATAGAAAAGCAAAGTGAAAGTGGTAGTCACTCAGTCATGCCTGACTCTTTGCGACCCCATGGACTGTAACTCACCAGGCTCCTCTGACCATGGAATTCTACAAGAACAAACACTGGAGTGGGTGGCCATTCCCTTCTCCGGGGCATCTTTCCAACCCAGTGATCAAAGTTGGGTCTCTTGCACTGCAGCAGATTCTTTACCATCTGAGCCACCAGGGAAACGCAAGTAGCTGCCAGGGAAGCTACCAGGGAAGTGAACTATACTTTCCACTAATTATATTTAATTTCTCATTTGAGTATAGAAAGTGAAGTTGCTCAGTCATGTCCAACTCTTTGCTACCCCGTGGAGTATAGCCCACCAGGCTCCTCTGTCCATGGGATTTTCCAGGCAAGAATACTGGAGTGGGTTGCCATTTCCTTCATCCAGGGGATCTTCCCAACCCAGGGATCAAACCCAGCTCTCCTGCATTGCAGGCAGATACTTTAACCTCTGAGCTACCAGGGAAGTAAATTGCCTTCTAGCATACTATTTCAAATTTTTCTTCTCTACTTGATTAGAGTAGATCATTACTTCCCTAGTGATAAAAACTGGCTATTTCTTGCTTATGTAGTCACAATGATTGGTATTAATTTATTATTGCTCCCAAGAAAGATACTGCATTTTAACTGGGGTCTGCCACACACAAAGTCTGAACCCAAGGGAGTAATTATAATTTGGGGACATCTTTGGTAATCTAATCTACAACACAAATACTGTCAAATCAAACATAACCCCCACCATAGTACTCCATTATTATCATCACTGCTGTCATCATCAATTTGGGTTAAACTCAGAGCAATTATCCATCCGGGGGTACTATCTGGAGTTAGAGAGGGGAGGACAGCATCACATTACAGTTAAGATCGTGGCCAAGCAGACCTGAATTTGGTCTAAGTTCTGCCACTTAGTTGTGTGACTAAAGTCAAATTACTTCACACTTCTGAACATCAGTTCCCTCACTATAAAGTGAGTGCAACAAGAATACCTACTTCAGGGAGCTGTTTTTAGGATTAAATGAAATAAGATGTCTGAAGCCTCTGGTACCTGGCAGTGTACCTTGTACACAGGAAATGTTACTGAAGCACAAGTCCATGTGCCAGACACCATGCCCAGTGAAGTCAAACAATACCAAACTGTCAGAGTGTGGAACAGAGAAAGATTTATTGAGGGTCATGCAAGGAGATGGTTGGCTCATGCTTTAAAAACCGCAAACTCCCTGAAAACTTTCAGCAAAGCCCTTTTCTAGGAAAGCTGACGGAGGGGCATGGTTAGTTGTTCTAAACTTCTTGGTGTCAGATCCTTTGTTCTTGAGGTCAGGTCATGGTCAGGTAACCATGTTCCTGTAAATCGCTGCTGCTGCTGCTAAGTCGCCTCAGTCGTGTCCGACTCTGTACGACCCCATAGACGGCAGCCCACCAGGCTCCCCCATCCCTGGGATTCTCCAGGCAAGAACACTGGAGTGGGTTGTAAATCGCTACCAAACGAATATTATTCTCTGTCCTGACAAGAAAGGATGAGGTCCCGGGTACAACTTTCACCCTCTGAGGTCCAGGTCCTGGCGGAGAGGAGGCAGAGCTCAGTTGGCGGCTCCCTCAGGGCCAGGTCCCCAGACTCTGCCCGGCTGTCATCACTGAGGGAGCCAGCACCTGGGACCCAGCTGGCCCTCACGTTTCTCAGGCCACCCGTATGGCGGAGGCAGGTCCAGCAAACTGTGCCCCAGGCAGACGGCCACTGCTTTTAGGTCGAAGAGACAGGACTGGGGAGAGGTTCACCACTTCCTCAAGGGCCGGGCCTGGCCAGTGGGTGACCTTGGCAAGGTCTCTGGAGACCTACAAGACACAGTCCCCAGCCTGTTCTCTGGGACCCCCGGCTCACCCATTGATCCAAGGCTGGGTGAGCTGGAGGGCCCTGGTGAAGCCTGGATCTGCCTCTTACCTCACTCTCTGGCTGACAACCACCACTCCTCTGATCGCTGGCTGAATGGGCCACTAAAGGTCGCTTACTGACTGTTGCTTGTGGGAGGGGCCGACTGCACTGCCAACCAATGGCTGAGCAGGACCACTAACGGTCACTCATTGACAGTTGGTAGCTTGGGGGAGGGGCCCACTGTGGTATTGACCAACGGCTGAAGAGGACCGATACCGGTCCCAGGTAACCGTTCCTTGCCTGCCCGACAGGGTAGGGGGCAATGGCACAGCAACTAAGTGCACAGTGCTAAGGGCTGCACTCCACCAAACTCTATTACATAAGTGCTCAATAAATGATAGCATTTTGTTAAAGTTCTAATTCAAATAATGTGTCCCATTCCCCCATAAATGTATATATTCATCAAGATACATGACACACATGCACACAAAAGATATGTGACACAACTTTTAGTTGGAGAATACAAAATTATGTCTAAACTCTATGTGGAAGGGGCTAAAAAATCACAATAGTATATTCAAGTGCGAGCATGCTAAGTCGCTTCAGCTGTGTCTGACTCTGCAAACCTATGGACCATAGCTCACCAGGCTCCTCTGTCTATGGGATTCTCCAGGCAAGAATATTGGAGCAGGTTGCCATGCCCTCCTCCAGGGGATCTTCCTGACCCAGAGATCGAACCTGCGTCTCATACCTTCTGCATTGGCAGGCAGGTTCTTTACCACTTGTACCACCTGGGAAGGTCTGGAGACCTTATACAAAAGATTCAAACTCTCTGTGCCTCAATTTCTTTATTCATGATGAGGCAGTTATAGTAGAATTGACCTCATAGGGCTGTGGCAAGGATTAAATGAGATAATGGCTTTAGAGACTTTGGCACATGAACCTTAGCTCTTACTATAAATGTTAGGTTTTATTATCAAGGAACACCCTGGGTATTACTGAATAGTCATCATGTAAAAAACCTCTAACAGAAACTTTTAAAATACTTTACTATCATAAACTTATTTTTAGAACTAAAAGAGATCTTAGAAACTACCACAGCTAAGAACTGCCAACTGTTATCTTGCAGAATTATTATTTAGACCACACTATGGTTTTTAGAATTTGAATCTGAATATCTTTATTGTGACACTGTGCTCTCCACTTGACCACAGGCTTGCCCACTTCCAATTCCCTTGGCAGAGCCTCACATTTGGGTTACCTCTTTGATGTGGAAGGCATTTGGGTTTGGACTTCATCTGAAACTGGTCCAAGCCCCTCATTTTCCTGCTGAAGAAACAGGGGCCCTTGGAAGCAGACACTCAGCTGGTAGGTGCAGAACCAGGATTATCATTCAGTCTACAGATAGCCAGGCCAGCACTTCCTCCATGCACACCAACATCTAGAAGATCCTGGCTGAGAGGGTGGGAACACAAGATGTTCAGCTACTGTTAGAACATGTAACACTTGGAGGCCTTGGTGGGACTTTGAGTTGCTCTTTACTTTACCACTGGAGCATATCAATCATTATTGGAGGCTGCTGCTGCTGCTGCTAAGTCACATCAGTTGTGTCCGACTCTGTGTGAACCCACAGACGGCAGCCCACCAGGCTCCTCTGTTCCTGGGATTCTCCAGGCAAGAATATTGGAGTGGGTTGCTATTTCCTTCTCCTATAATAACTTAAATGAAGACCAGTGGGTCACCCTGGCAGGGAGAGAAAGAAGATAATACCTGGAAATCAGTATTTCCAAAGAACCTGGTCTAAGATGCCCCAAGGCTTCCCTGGTGTTTCAGTGGTAAAGAATTTGCCTGCCAATGCAGGAAATGTGGGTTCAATCCCTAGGTCTGGAAGATTCCCTAGAGAAAGAAATGACAACCCACTCCAGTGTGCTTGCCTGGGAAATCCCATGGACAGAGGAGCCTGGTGGACTGTAGCTCATGGGATCGAAAAGAGTCAGACACAACTTAGTGACTAAACAAGATGCCGGAAATCCAGTCCTGAGTAAATCTGCCAGCTAGCCCTCCCTGCAGCCTTATTTCCTTCCTCACCTTTGTTTAGCAAACCAAACTTAACAAAGCTCAATCATTTGATTCCCAGCATAAACCCACTGAGAAGAAGGTGACCTGGGGTAATTATTTCCATTTTGTTTTTGAGGAGACTGGACTGACAAGAGGTCAGAAATTAAAGTTTGCTCAATGCATATTTTGTTTTTGCCATATTCAAACGCTACCTGCACTATTCATTTTTTTTTTTAATTCTATTTTATTCTATTTTTTAACTTTACAATATTGTACTGATTTTGCCATATATCAACATGAATCCACCACAGGTATACACGTGTTCCCCATCCTGAACCCTCCTCCCTCCTCCCTCCCCACACCATCCCTCTGGGTCGTCCCAGTGCACCAGCCCCAAGCATCCACTATCGTGCATCGAACCTGGACTGGTGACTCATTTCATACATGATATTATACATGTTTCAATGCCATTCTCCCAAATCTTCCCACCCTCTCCCTCTCCCACAGAGTCCAAAAGACTGTTCTATACATCAGTGTCTCTTTTGCTGTCTCGTATACAGGGTTATTGTTACCATCATTCTAAATTCCATATATATGCATTAGTATACTGTATTGGTGTTTTTCTTTCTGGCTTACTTCACTCTGTATAATAGGCTCCAGTTTCATCCACCTCATTAGAACTGATTCAAATGTATTCTTTTTAATGGCTGAGTAATACTCCATTGTGTATATGTACCACTGCTTTCTTATCCATTCATCTGCTGATGGACATCTAGGTTGCTTCCATGTCCTGGCTATTATAAACAGTGCTGCGATGAACATTGGGGTACACGTGTCTCTTTCAGTTCTGGTCTCCTCAGTGTGTATGCCCAGCAGTGGGATTGCCGGGTCATAAGGCAGTTCTATTTCCAGTTTTTTAAGGAATATCCACACTGTTCTCCATAGTGGCTGTACTAGTTTGCATTCCCACCAACAGTGTAAGAGGGTTCCCTTTTCTCCACACCCTCTCCAGGATTTATTGCTTGTAGACTTTTGGATCGCAGCCATTCTGACTGGCGTGAAATAGTACTTCATAGTGGTTTTGATTTGCATTTCTCTGGTAATGAGTGATGTTGAGCATCTTTTCATGTGTTCGTTAGCCATCTGTATGTCTTCTTTGGAGAAATGTCTATTTAGTTCTTTGGCCCATTTTTTGATTGGGTCATTTATTTTTCTGGAGTTGAGCTGTAGGAGTTGCTTGTATATTTTTGAGATTAGTTGTTTGTCAGTTGCTTCATTTGCTATTATTTTCTCCCATTCTGAAGGCTGTCTTTTCACCGTGCTTATAGTTTCCTTTGCTGTGCAGAAGCTTTTAAGTTTAATTAGGTCCCATTTGTTTATTTTTGCTTTTATTTTTTGCGTTTTTTTTTAATGGGTGCTTACCAATTTTCTTAAGTCAATTGATATTTAGAAGAAACTTTACTTCACTACCTGAAACAGAAAACCAGCATCCCTTGCCATAAATAGATTAATAAATACAATGTAAAATTCTAATTAGAAACTGCTGCTTGGAGAGCTTTTAAAAGTCCTAATGCACAGGCCATACCCCAGCAGGGGAAGCGGGGAGGAAGAGACCAGAAAAAAGTGATTTTTAAAGCTCTCTTCAGGAAATAGTAGTGTGAGCCAAGGATGAGATCCTCTAGAATTGATACACCTGCCTTGTAAAACCTCAGCATCTGTTGAAAAGAGAAATCAACAAGTAGTGGAGGGACTTCCCTGCTGATCCAGGGGCAAAGACCCTCAAGTCCCAATGCAAGGGCCCAGGTTCAATCCCTGGTCAAGGAACTAGATTCCGCACACCACAAAGAAGATCCTACAAGCTGCAATGAAGATTGAAGATCCTAAGTTCACAACTGAGACCCGGCGCAGACAAACAAATAAGTAAATAAAGGTGTTTTTTTTTTTTTTTTTTTTTTTAAGGAAAAACAAGAAGTGTGGAGAGGTATTGCTGCTGCTGCTAAGTCGCTTCAGTCGTGTCGGACTCTGTGCGACCCCATGGATGGCAGCCCACCAGGCTCCCCCGTCCCTAGGATTCTCCAGGCAAGAACACTGGAATGGGTTGCCATTTCCTTCTCCAGTGGAGAGGTATTAAAGACGCACTAACCCCAAACTGAGACCTCCTCCTTAACTGCATCAGAAAAACTTTGAAATGGAAAAAGTTCTCATTTGAGATCTGTAACTGTTTAACAAGTTGTTCCCTTATAGTCTAAAATCACCTCACCTCGAACTTGCCCTTTGGAAAATACGGGACCAGAAGATCCTAGGTGGCCTGGTTTCTATTTCTGTGCCCTTTCCATTCCCACTTCCCAGCCAAAACCTCCACCAAGGTAATTCTGGAGAACCCCTACTCACCTTTATGTGTTCTCCAGGAGGGACTCCAAACGCCTGCACTTACATCACACTTTCAGGCCTATCTTTCTATTTCAAAACGAAAGGCCCATTTTTCAATTTCAAAAAATCCAGCTGTTCACATCAGAAAACTTTAAGGCAAAACCACATCTCTGTCTTCTTTCATTTCCTCTCAAGAAGCCCCTCTTTTTCACCCAGGAATATCTGGCCCTAGAGATGGTTAAAGTCAGTGATGCCCTTTTGGATCTTAGAAGGAAGTATCAGCAGAAAAGAGAGAACCAGGGGAGACGGTGCAGAAAGTCACATGACTGGCAGAGGGGTTTCTACTATTCAGTTTCTCTTTCTCCCCTCACGTCTGAGCACACACAAGCACCAGTGATAGTCCATCCCGAACTAAGGACAAGTCTAGAATGAAAGCTGGATTTCTGAGTGGAGACTCCTGATTGCCAAGACATCATTCCCTCTTCTGGCCTGGACTGGATCCCTCTAGAGCTGGATCCCTGCATGGACTCAGGTTTGCAGAGCTTCCCTATGGAAAATAGTATTGCCTCAAAAGTAGGCAGCTTGGCTCACTAAACAGAAAGTTGAGCAAAGCTCTGATCTCCTGTTGGGGGCCAGCATGAGGCACTCCGCCTGTGGCAAAGGTCATGAGGAAGGAGGCTGGACATACGCAAAGGCGGGATCGAGCCTCAGGGGTCCCCCTGGAAATCCTCGAGCATCTACCCCCATAACCAGAGCCTGCCTACTTTACTACTTTGTGCTCTCACCTACACCTTTGACTTTACGGGGGGCTGTCCCCCACCACCTCTTTCAGAGAAGGAGTTAACTTAGAGCTCCAGTTAATAAAAACTCCTGGGCGTGACAAGAGTGTTTTAACCTACAAACTCCTCTGAAGGTTCTCTAGCCTGCCTGACAGGCTTGTCTGGCCACATGTGATTGCTCACAGCCTCCCAACCGTAAGAGGCACGAGATGCTTTAAACCTTCTAAAAACAGATTCCTTAGAAAAGTTAGAAAACCATTAGTATAAGTACCGTGGGCTGATTAGAAATTGTATTGGTGAAGGGTTTTTCGTTTGTTTAGCCAATGTTTGTTGCTGAGCCTCCACATCCCCTGCCCTTACACACATTAATGAATATATAGAAGAAATAAGTATTAACCTTTGATATTAATCACGTTAGACCTTAGGCTAAGTAAATTCTTTTCTTAATTAAAACCCACTACACCCTCACCCTATAGGAATGTAACTTTATCTGGTACCTTCGGAAGGTGGAGTCTTTTTTAAGAATAATCACCCCTGGAGAAATAAGTGTCCTGGCTGACTGACTGCTGTCACAAGGAGAGGGTCATAAATTGTCAGCAGGCCTCCTGGCCAGAAGATGATGTAACACCCCTAAGACATCTGTATACATTTGTATGAAGCACCTGACTTTGATAAAAGTCAGGACTGCTGACCCCACGTGACTTTTGCATAACATCTCAGTGTATAAAAGTAGACCATGGAAAATAAAGAATTGGGATCAGTTTCTCAAAATACTGGTCTCCCCATGTCTCTCTCTCTCTCAAACTCTGGCTGAGTCTCCATCTGGAGGGCAGAACCCACCAAGCTTACTAATTTTGCCCGGGCTTCTAAGATCCGACTGGGGAGGCCTCAGTGTCTCCTCTCCTTTAGGAGAACGGAAGGATGCCTGCGGCCTATGTAAGTGGTGCAAACTTCTTGTCTTGAAGTTTTATTGGTCTCTGGCGTAAACCAAGCTACTCAGCCTCTTTTCTCCACTGAATTTTCCTACTAAGCTATCCTCGTTCTACGACTCTTTACATCTCTAATTAATATCTAATTGAAGCTATTGTATCCTGATCCTCGCCGACGCCGTCCCTGCTTCAAACTCCCTGGATCAGCCGGGGCTGGACCTCAGCAATCTCCTCACTTCCTGTACTTAAAACCTCAAATGCTGACAGTGGCTATCACCAGACATCCAGGCCATTTTAATGCCTTGTCAGCTGAACCTTTATCTCCTGCTTCCCTTCTGCTTTATTGGCTACACCAAAGCCTTTGATTGTGTAGACACAACAAACTGTGGAAAATTCTTAAAGAGATGAGAATACCAGACCACCTTACCTGCCTCCTAAGAAATCTGTATGCAGGTCAAGAAGCAACAGTTAGAACTGGACACGGAACAACAGACTGGTTCCAATTCGGGAAAGGAGTACGTCAAGGCTATATATTGCCACCCTGCTTATTTAACTTGTATGCAGAGTACATCATATGAAATGCTTGGCTGGATGAAGCACAAGCTGGAATCAAGATTGCTGGGACAAATATCAATAACCTCAGATAAGCAGATGACACCACCCTTAGGGCAGAAAGTGAAGAGGAACTAAAGAGCCTTTGGATTAAAGTGAAAGAGGAGAGTGAAAAAGCTGGCCTAAAACTTAACATTCAAAAAAACTAAGATCATGGCATCTGGTCCCATCACTCCATGGCAAATAGATGGAGAAACAATGGAAACAGTGAGAGACTTTATTTTCTTGGGCTCCAAGATCACTGCAGGTGGTGACTGCAGCCATGAAATTAAAAGACACTTGCTCATTGGAAGAAAAGCTATGACCAACCTTGACATATTGATAAGCAGAGACATTACTTTGCCAACAAAGGTCCATCTAGTCAAAGTTATGGTTTTTCCAGTAGTCAGTATGGATGTGAGAGTTAGACCATAAAGAAAGCTGAGCGCTGAAGAATTGATGCTTTGGAACTGTGGTGTTGGAGAAGACTCTTGAGAGTCCCTTGTACTGCAGGGAGATCAAACCATTCCATCCTAAATGTAATCAGTCCTGAATATTCATTGGAAGGACTGATGCTGAAGCTGAAACTCCAATACTTTGGCCATCTGATGTGAAGAACTGACTCATTGGAAGAGTCATTGGAAAAGAACTGACTTGCTGGGCAAGATTGATGGCTGGAGGAGAAGGAGGTGACAGAGGAGGAGATGATTGGATGGCATCACTGACTTAATAGACATGAGTTTGAGCAAGCTCCAGGAGTTGGTGATGGACAGGGAACCCTGGCGTGCTGAAGTCCATGGGGTCACAAAGAGTTGGACACAACGGAGCGACTGAACTGAACTGAACTGGTCCTAATTGGACTTTGCTCAATGTGCTCAACAGTTCTTATCAATTATTTGTATATCTGCCTGCTGTTATCTTTCTAGCTTCATTTTTTCACTTTTTCTTTTGTCAACACCAGACTCCAGGGTAGAAGAAACTGGTGTCTTCTGGACACTCAGCCCCTGCATTGTCCTAGCTCAATGCCCCCTCCCTGACTGTCATTCTCTTCCTTGTAACAATAGAGCTTCCCCTCCAAATCTACTGTGACAATGCCTCCTTCATGTAATCTTCAACCTCCCAAGTAGGCATGGTCTCTACATGCCTTACCTTCCCCTAGCAGTTCTTTTGAACTTTGAGCCCTTCTCTCATCCCGTCCTGTTTAATAGCCATCTGAGCACTTGGTTTATTTCCACTAGACTGTAAACTTCTTATGAAAAGGAATTTGCTCTCAACCAAACAATACACTAGGCATTCAATAAAAGTGTGATGGATGAAAGAATGGCCAAATAAATAAAATGTGTTTGTTTCGATGCTTCCTTGGAGAGGATCCCTGGCTTCCTGGGTGTGTTTGGTATCTGCATTGCACTGAAAGCACTTTTGTCCTGAGCATTTTGAAGGGGAGATGACTGTTCATTCATCATATTTATCTAGTCCTGGATGACAGGAGTCTCCAAAAAAAAGAAAAAAATGAAACTTTAACTCTTAACAGGTATGAGTGTCTGTTGTAAGCTATGAAGGTCCTGTTCATAGAGCATATGAACTCTCCTCTGTGCACAACATTTCCTTCAATTTTCATGACAGCCCTTTGTGGCAAGTACTAAAAAACCATTTCCATTTTAACACAAGGAAAGTACAGCACAGAAAGACTAAGTGTCTATTCCAATGCCGTATAAGCAATAAATGGTAGAGTCAGTGTTTAAGCATCTGGGCTCATAGTGACCATTACATTGAACTATGCACCATATTCCATCTTAAAAGGTAGCAGGAGCTTACTCTAATATAATATGTACTGAAGTATGGATGTATCCTTTCATCCATGTATGAAAGGATATAGCACTGTTTTCCATCCCCACTCTCAGTGCCCAATAAAGCCATGCTTTTTCTCCATAAATTAATTACTTGAACCACTCTCCATATGGCAAACCATGACAAGTCACTGGATCCAGGAGGGAACTCAGATGATTACACCTTGGGAGAAGAACATGGACCCTTTAATATGACAACTACAAGTGCAAATTTTCCAAGGTGAGGATTTTCCCTGGGTAAGTATTTCTCTCTGATCCTCTACCAGATAGAAGGAGATAGCCTAAGCCAGCTTCTTCATACAGAATAGATTTTTCTCATGTCTTAAGTGTGGACCAATGAGGACACATTTTGCCTCTGAGTGATACTATGGATTCTCTGGCTGTTTTCCTGGGTACAGCAATCACAAGGATGATGTAAGGTTATCTCCCTGTTGCCACAGGAACTGCTTTCATCAATGTCTCAAGCTGCCTGGAAAATTTGCATACATGATGTCATGCAGAAAGAGAAAGTTAAACTGCCTTAAAGTCAACAGGTTCTACTGGCTACTTTTGATTGAAACAAGACAGTACTCATATTGCATCAAGGTTCTGGGGGCATTTCAAAGGCAGGGCTGCTCTTCTGATCACTAATCCTCACACTGTCTCTCAGTCAGCAAGAATGGCATGCAACTAAAGAAACAGATGAGAGCAACCAGAGGAGTGTGTTGCTGGAGCCGGGTGTTGAATTCCTTTTCTGCACATTCCATAACCGCCTTCTGGCAGGATGGTCCTGTTTACAAGGGACTATGCTTAGTCAGCTTAACTGCAGGTTCTGACAACACCAACCCTTCAGAATCTTGGCATTCATTGCTTCATCAGGGACCCCCAAATCACTACTACACATCGCATATTTATATTCAGCACATGCTTTCATGCTACTGCTGAAGTTCTATATGCACTTCTCACCTTTTCTCTCTTCTCCTTTATCCAAAGTAGCTAGACTGGGTTAGCATTCTGGGGCCACCCTTATTCTTTTATGTGCAAATAGGACACAAATTCCAGAAAAGGTGGTGATTTTCCTTCCTAGAATCCTCATGTATCATATTACTATGTGCTCAATATGGTTTTGAGAAAGGATTTAGTGGCAAAGGAATAGCTTCATTCCATAGTCTGAAAGTAATATGTCTATTTCTGTGGTCTCCCAACTGTATACCAAGTCACCCCAGGGCACCATATAAATTTACAGAAGTTCTGGAAGAGGCTTGAAATTCCCCAAGGGAAATGGGAAATACTGAACATCTGCTGAACACCTCAGTAACTCAGGGTTATTCAGTGTCAGGCTTATTCATGCGATCAGGCTGCATTCCTTTCAATGAGGGCATATCTTTGCAAAGTCATGTTTTCTGCAGTAACTGTGATGAAAAGCAAGTCCCAGAAGGAAATCTGTGGAACAGGAAATGAAGGTGGCAATGTCCAATCTGATTCCAAAGTCTGAGTAGTTGTGCAGTACCCATCAGGCACATGCATCCCATTAGTAACTGGGTGATTTAAGAATGCAATAAAAATACTATATTTTTCTTTTAATTTGTGGGTATCATATTCTTTTAAATGACTGCTAAAAAGTTGCTAGGACATAAAGATATTACAGGACTTCCCAGGTGGCACCAGTGGTAAAGAACCCGCCTGCCAATGCAGGAGACATGAGACGCAGTTTTGCCCCTGGCGAAGGAAATGGCAACCCACTCCAGTATTCTTGCTTGGATATTCTTGCTTGTTTGGAACTAACTACTTAATAAATGGAACCATTATGTATTTCTTTTGGTCTAAGGGCACCATAAAAACAAAAATCACTGGGGCACTGAAGGTTCCATGAACCTCTGGTCCAGTCAGTGATGCTTTGCAGCTCCCAGGGACCTCATTTGTAATTGATCATGGTTTGGATGTTGGGGCTGCTTCAGCTCAGTGAATTTTCCACCTTTTGGTGCTCAAGGTTACACAAGGTCTTTTGATACAGCATCTAGCCCAGGGCAGTGTCTCAACCTCACCAGGGCACCTCTGCTGTCTGTGCTCCATGCTTGGCTCACACTGCCCTCCTCCCAGTTCCAAGCCCTTTCCCATGATGGGAACTTCGTACTGGCTCTTATCCTGATTTATTCTCAGGTCCCATCTTAACTGCCACCTTATCAGAAAAGCCTCCCCTGGGGACTTCCCTGGTGGTCCAGTGGCTAAGACTCTGTGCTCCCAATTCAAGCTGCCCAGGTTCGATACCTGATCAGGGAATTAAGATCCCACAAGCTGCAACTAAGATCCAGTGCAGCCAAATAAATATTTAAAAAAATAAGACTTTCTCAACTTAAAAAAAAAGACCTTCCCTGACCTATTGTAGCAAGCTCTCCCCATTATTCTGTCTCACACACAGCTCATTTCCTTCACAGGATTCTGTCCTCTCCACGTACATGTTCACCTTCATCAGGACAGTGTGCTTGTCTGTCTGCTAACAGCTTTGTCCACTGAACTTAGCATAGGGACTTAGCATATAATTGTCATTCAATAAATCACTGTGAAATAAACAAATGTCAGGACTGTGACCATAGCCCTATCAAGTCCAAAGCATTCAGAGGTTTTTCTGGCAAATAGTCTTTCAAATAAAAATTAGGGCCAATTATATCACCAGCCCTGGGGAGAGGTGGTCCAGGGTAAGGTTTAAGGTCACAAATCCCAGCTCTGCTATTTCTGCACTGGCAGACACTGGAAAAGTTGCTCATTCTGTCTCTCTACCTACAGCCACTTTGCCTGTAAAAAGGTTGTTAGCAGGACTAACTGCAAAGCTCTTAATAGGTGTCTGGCAAGTAGCTAGCGTTCAAGTTCCCTGCCATTATGAGGACAGCATTCAAGGATTTCCCCACCAAGGCCCACATATTCTTAGGGGAAGTTTCTGCCTCCCAAACTGATGGGTCCAAATGACTCTTGCTCACTTTAGAATACACGGTTCACTGCAAAAAGTGATACGTGACCAATTAAATCCAAGACCCATTGGTGTTTGTATGGTACTTTGTATGGTACTTTGATTATCCAGTTGGATGACAGAAATGGAAAGTCTCAGCTGGGTTATTGCTAATTTGTCTAGACTTGGCCTGCACTGTGGCCCCATGCATTGAGTGTGTTGGCTTTTATTTTAAAAATTAATTTTTATTATTATGTATAGTTTCTCTACAATGTTGTATTAGTTTCTACTGTACAGCAAAGTGAATCAGCTATACATATACATATATCCACTCTTTATTGGATTTCCTTTCCATTTAGGTTCCCAAAGAGTACTGCGTAGATTTCCCTCGTGCAGTACTACCGAATACAGTAGGTTGTCACTGAGTGTGTTTGCGTGATCCTCTCGATCCTTTGCTTGCTCCCTCTTGGCCAGCTTTATTCATTTCTTAAAAGTGCACCCCAGTATCTGCCCAGTAGTACCTGGGGAACCCACATTCCCAGAGCAAATGTGCCACGTGGCTCCCCTCCATGCAGGGAGAGAAAGCATGAGCGCTGTCTGCATCCACTTATACCAGTTTGCTGTGGACTCTCCTTCCTGGGCCTTCTGCCCCAGCCTCTCCCCACCGGATCCTCATATCTGGATGCATCGTTCTCAGAAACCACTGGAATCATATCATGGTCCTCCTCAAAAGCTCTCCACACCTCCTGTTTCACATGTACCCACCTCTCAGAAAATCATTTATCCCTTGAGCCTTCTCTATATGTATGACTGAGGTGAGGATGGGCTTCCCAGGAGGCGCTAGTGGTAAAGAACTCACTTGTCAATGCAGGAGACGTAAGAGACAAGGGTTCGATCCCTGGATAGGGAGGACACCCTGGAAGAGGGTATAGCAATACACTCCAGTATTCTTGCTTGGAGAATCCCATGGACAGAGGAGCCTGGCAGGCTACCATCCATAGAGTTGCAAAGCGTCAGACATGACCGAAGTGAGTTGGCACACACAAGGAGAGGATAATGTCTTTCCTGCTAATCTGAGTTGCCCTTACTGTATAAACATAGCGGAGGCCTTTCATGATGACACCAATGAACTCAAACTTGTGATATGTTTCAATCCCAGTTTCCCCATTTACTAGCTACATTTTCTAGGGCAAGTGAACTACATCTACAAGCCTGTTTCCTCATCTGTAAAAAGGGCAGGATGGTACCTACCTCATAGTTTTGTTGTGAGTACTAGATAAGAAAACACATGTGAAACACCTAGGCTTGTACTCAGTAGACAGGAGCATGCTTAAAAGTTAGCTATTATTGTTTCTCTTACAAACTCCTCATTCTCAAGGTCTCAGCTTAGACATTACCTCTCCTGGGAAGCCTTTCCCGACTACCACTTCAAAAATGCGTGTGCCTGTAAAGCATCTGTCCCTGATCACCATAGTAAGATGTGTCACACTGCTGTGTCCCTGCCTCTTGACTTTTTGGCAGCCCTCTACAGTCCTATGAAACATCACTGGTGAGGATAGTGTTCCTCCTACACTAACATAGCACCTGGCACAAAGTAGGTGCCCAGTAAAAGTGTGACCAAATAAAAAGTAATGAATTAAATAAACAAAGACAAAATAATTGTTAAACATTTGCTATGTCATCTAACCTAACAATCTCTCCATTGTAAGACCAGATGTTTATTTGGCAACCAATCACATCCCTCTTTCATAGTATTTAATTGTAATAAGTGTTATCATCGACTGATCCATCTTCTATGCAAAATGCAATTTGATCCTGATAATTCCTCTGAGGTAGGTACTGTGAGCAGTGCCATCTTCCTCAGAGGAGGACACCAAGGCTCACAGAATTGAAGGAATTTGCCCAATATCATCCAGCTAGTGGAACAGAGCTGAGGCCAAAATCCAAGACTGTTCAACTGCAGGATCTGTTTGTTGTGCTACTTCTTGCTATACTTGAAGATGCTGCTCTTCCTTTTTTTTTTTTAATTTTATTTTATTTTTAAACTTTACATAATTGTATTAGTTTTGCCAAATATCAAAATGAATCCACCACAGGTATACATGTGTTCCCCATCCTGAACCCTCCTCCCTCCTCCCTCCCCACACCATCCCTCTGGGTCGTCCCAGTGCACTAGCCCCAAGCATCCAGTATCGTGCATCGAACCTGGACTGGCATCTCGTTTCATACATGATATTTTACATGTTTCAATGCCATTCTCCCAAATCTTCCCACCCTCTCCCTCTCCCACAGAGTCCATAAGACTGTTCTATACATCAGTGTCTCTTTTGCTGTCTCGTATACAGGGTTATCGTTACCATCTTTCTAAATTCCATATATATGCATTATTATACTGTATTGGTGTTTTTCTTTCTGGCTTACTTCACTCTGTATAATAGGCTCCAGTTTCATCCACCTCATTAGAACTGATTCAAATGTATTCTTTTTAACGGCTGAGTAATACCCCATTGTGTATATGTACCATAGCTTTCTTATCCATTCATCTGCTGATGGACATCTAGGTTGCTTCCATGTCCTGGCTATTATAAACAGTGCTGCGATGAACATTGGGGTACATGTGTCTCTTTCCCTTCTGGTTTCCTCAGTGTGTATGCCCAGCAGTGCTCTTCGTTTTTGCTAAATTTCTCTGGCATCCCAAATCCTACAGAGTGGTGTTTCATCACCACTGATGCTTACACCATAAACATGATAATGCCTCAGGCATAAATTCGTCTGGTTACTAATCACCCACTCAGTGCCTTGCCACATTTTTGTCTTGGCATCATTTAACTTTCAGGCCTTATCAGGTCTCCCCAGAGTAAGCACAGCCTGTTGATGGCAGCGCCCAAGTCTGACAGTTTTAGCCCCCAAAGCCTACAGGAACATCTTTCACCTGGTAAAAACATAAGTAAAATTAAGTTCCATATATTTGGTTGTCACATATTCAAATACAATGACTAAAAGATTATCACCAAATGTGAACAGTAAGTTTAGAACAGCCTGACTTGGCTATGGTAAAAAACAATTTCACAATGGGGAGTCCAAGAGCTACTTCAAGAAGGAAAACATTTAATAACCTTAGTACTGTTTTATTTTTTTTAAGCCAGAATCATGAGTTATTTTTTAAAGCACCATAAAACATAAATAGACAGGAGTTTTAAACCCCCAAATTGGAATGAAAATGACAGGGCAAGAGACTAGGGTCAATAGTTATCTTCCTGAGCAGACTTCCAGAGCAAGATATAATAAAAGCTCAGAAGAATACAAACTCCTGTGAACAAAGAAATGAATGTAGCCTCAAATGTGAGTTCCAAATCATCAGTCACAATGGAAGATGCACCAAATCACAGACCCTGTTTTTTGGTCAAGTTACTTCTTATTTACTATGTGTACCAGGATGAGCAGCAGAAATATTCTTTACTAAATGGTAGTTTAACAATTCATCCTGCAAATGCAGGGTAGCCAGTTGATAGGCAATAATCATCTTTTTGGTTTGAGTTGATGTAGAAAGGAACCATCAGACAGCAGATGGTAGGGCTTCGCCCCAGATGCCTACCTTCTCACCTGTGTCCCACTTTGCCTTGTTCTATCTGTCTCTGCTAGTTGCAAAACCAGACCAACTGTTTCCACACCTTTCCAGCATAAGCATTTAAACACCTCGGCAATTCTACAGTCCAGAGCACACCCATTTCCTTCCGGTTGTCCACACACACCCATTCCTTTCACTGGGATTAACATAAAATTGCATTTAGAGATGAAGAGAAAAGTATTTCCATATGCAAATTAAAATATCCATTTCCGACTGGAATATCTGATTTACTCTGCAGTCAGTCCAGTAGAGCAGGTCAAAGATGCCCACTTGGTTGATGAACTTCAGAAGTGACTACATCCAACACGTGCTGCTACATAGCACAAGCCCAGGAAAGAAGGATGACATAGAAATGTGATCAAAGCCATGGCTGAAGGAGAAGAGGCTGATGAAAATATCTTAGTTTCGGTAAAAATGAAGCTGACTTTAGGGATCTTTTACAAAGTACTAAGACAAAAAATAGGCATCTGAAGGACACTTGAAGTAATTGAATGAGGTCACTTCAGGCAAGTCTTCTGCCTCAAGGAAAAATCATAGTTAGGGCAGACGCCTCTCCAACACCGTCCACAAAATACAGCTCTTCACAGTAACTTGGCAACTTTCATCCCCAGAGAAGTTTATAATCCAGGAACACATTCAGTCATATTTGACATATAGATTATGTTCAAACACAGGACTGTCTGGTTACAGAACGCAAATTCCTAACCACTAAACATTCTGCCCTTTTTGTATATTTCATTCACCCCCTTTTCAATGACATTTTCCAATTAGGAAAGCAATACAAGTTCATTTTAGACATACTGGAATATTTAGGAAATTTTAAAAAGGACAAAAATAATCTACTATTGTACCACTCCGATATACACTGTTAAATTTTTGTCTATAGAATTCTAGCAACTTCCCTGGCAATCCAGTGCTTAAGAGACTTTGCTTTCCAATGCCTGGGGTGTGGGTTCCATCCCAGGTTGGGAAGCTAAGATCCCACATGCCTAGTAGACAAAAAGCCAAAACATAAAACAGAAGCAATATTGTAACAAATTCAGTAAAGACTTTAAAAATGATTCACATTAAAAAAATCTTTAAAAAAAAAAAACTTCAAATTTTTTTTCTGCAAGAGCACACTTCTGAGAGGGCAGGTGGGGATTACCGCCAATGCCTTTAAACTGCACGTGTCCCTTCAAGAGCAGCTGACCAATTTGGGGAAGAAGCCTTGGTCCTCATGAGCCACAAAACTGCCATACTGCGTCACTCTGTTGGCACTACTAACCAGTCAGACACACCTAAAAGGCACACCCTTGGGGACCTGCCATTTCCATCTGGTTGGAGTATTCACTCCTATGGAATCCTGATCCTCTAGCAGTTCAGGGGCAAACCTAACTTGGCTAACACTTTCATTGCAAAGACAGGTGGAGGCTGCTGGACACAAAACAGACTATCACAAGGAAAGAGCAATTTGCAGAAGAATATGTATAGTATGATTCCATTCTGATAGCTATAAATACATAGAAAAGGGCTAAGAGTAGTCTCTGGAGGAATACACATCAAAATGTTAGCACTGGTGACCTCTGGGAGCCACATGAATCAGCACCTCAACTTTTTATTCTATCTTTATTTGTATGGTTTGAAGTTTTTACAAGCATGCATACATGTATTGCTTGGGTAATTTTTTTTAAATATTTCAATTTTACAGAGTACACGGCTTCCCCCTTTTTTGAAACTTGTATAGAAATTCAGAGCATTCTTTTAGAAAAAAAAGTTTGTGGTCAAAAATTCTTCAAGTTATTTTTAGTTTCTAGGGGAATCCTCTCTGTCTTACAGGTCAGCATGGCTGCTGTCTGTCAGCAGAACTGCCTTTCCCAGAGGAAAAGCCACAGGGAGATCACAGCCTCTGGTTCAGTTTGCCTGGGGTCAGGCTCGGTCTGAATGGTGAAGTGGGACAGCGTGATAAACCTCTTCTTTGAAATCAGGACATGGGCTGACATCACCAGAGTGCTGGCCGGCCTTGTGGGGTGACCAGAGATGAGTAAGGAGTGGATGTTATCTCCAGGAGGTAGAGCACAGGGGCTGTGTAGCATGTATCACATGTGGGCAACAGTCCCCACATCAGAAACACCGGCAAACTTGTTAAAAAGGAAATTCCTGAGCCCCACTCCAGATCTCGTGAGTCACAAGCTCTGAGGGTTGGGCCCCAAAACCTGAATTTTTTTTCTTATCTGTCGATAAAGTATGAGAACTACTTTCCTCAGTGGGTGAAGTGGCCTTGTCAAAATAGGTAGTCAGTCCTCTGGGCAGAGGTCGGACAAGTACAGGTTCTTCTTTCTCATCTTGGCTACCTGAATGGTCAGAGCCAAATTAATGGCCCAACTGTAGTGATGTGGTTTAATGGCATGAGGACAATGAGGAGCCCTCTTCTTGGCCCCTCACATTGATTCCCCGACTTCTTTCATTCCTCTTGCCATCTTCAATGTCCCCATTTGAGCTAACAAGAGTCTTCCTGGGATAAGCAGGACAAAATGAATAAATGAGTAAAAGCAGCCATTTATTAAGCACTTAGCCGGATACTGTACTAAATGCATTACATCGTATTTCATTTAATCTTCACAACAAACCTAAGACCAGGTACTATTATTAATCCCATTTTATAGATGTGTGAACTGAGGCTTAGAGATGTTAATAATTTGCAGAGCAGGTGTTGGAATCCAGGTCTCTACTTTCAGAGCCTATGTTCTTAAACACATAGTATTTGCCCTTGGCATAGGTGAACAGTAGTGGCCCCACACTTTCCATATAAGACTTGCCCTGAAGCTGCAATCTGATTGGAAAAGAGGGTGGTGATGGGAAAGGCTTACCTTGAAGCTTTTATTTTTTGCATAACAAGCACACTATTTTAAATTAGATTTTATGCTTCAGATCAATTTTTTTTAATTTTGAAGAAGATTTTATGAACATTTTTAAATGTTTTGTCTTATTTTATGTATGTATATATTTACAAAGGGTCACAAAAGGTCTCATCTGTTTTGGTGCAGCCATTGTAAATGAATTAGTAAAAGTCATGTTAAATTCATTTTCAATTTTCTGTTCAGTAGCCACTGATGACTTGCTGGGGGAAATATATGTCTTTTTACAGGAAGGACTCCTCGACCTGGTACATATTTTAATACATATTTAATATATGTGTATATTATAGAAAAACAACAAAAAAGTCAAACTGTGAAAAGGCCCCATCACTGCCTAGCTATACTCCTCAAGGGATGCCCACTGTAAAAAGCGCATGCACACACCTGCGCGCGCACACACACACACAGTATCATATCACCAACATACAATAGAACCTTATGTGAACTACTTTGTTCACATAACCATATATCTCAAACATACGACGTTGTGCTTTGTTGTTTAACCTGAGAACTCCGTTCACCTTCAAGCCTGGAGGGCAGAGGAGCCCGGAGATGCCCCTCTGAGCTGGAGGTACCGTCTCCGCCCAAGTCAGAGCACAGGGCTGGATAACCAGTGGGACTGCCTGCTAAGCGCCCCCGCCCTCCCGCGGTCGGGACAGCGGCGGGAGGGAGGAAGTGCGGCTGGGAAGCTCCGCCGCTCTCGCCCGGGTTCCCCGTTTTCCCTGACTGAGACTGCGAGGAAACTTAGTGTGGAAATCTGCACCCACCTTAAACCCGGCCGGCCCCAGGAACTTCCCTCGCGGCTGGGACCTGAGGCTTGGATGGAGAAGTCACTACAGCACGCGCAGACCCCGGGCGCTGCGCGGGGACCGTTTCGCAGCAGCGCCCTCTGTCGGCGATGTACGTATTTGAGCACGGCCTGCACTTGCTCCCTGTAGTATTTGGTGTAGGTGTTTTTAATGTTTCTGTTCGTGCGCAGATGGGAATCGGGGTGTTTAAAACAGATGTACACCTTTGCACCTCTCTTAAACTCTGCTGGAAATCTTCAGATAGTTCTGCTACCTCTGTGCATCTGTGTAGAGCTCCTAGGGTCATAGATTTGTGTGAAAATGAGTGTGAAGTCTGGGTGCCCAAAGAAGTGTACCTTGAGTGTGGCATTGGTTGTATACATGCCTGTGGATATTTCACTTTCTGCTCACATCCGTCTATCAGTAAGTACCTGTGAGCGTAGACAGTATTCCTACATATTTTGAGTGTTATTAGTAATATACATGTTTATCATCTTCCCAGGGCTGTGTCTTTATGAGTGTGCACAGTGTGTTGGAGGGTTGGCAGGGACACAATGGGTAGTAAGAGTATGTTTCTGAAATCCACACGTTAAAGGCGTAATATGGGGAAGGGCGTTCAGGACATACTAAACCTTTGCCCTCGTCTCATCCTCTTTGACTTCAGGAGGACCGTAGATTTTGCTTTCCAACCCTCCAGCATACAGTTGCTGGATCCTGACCTGAACTCATCCTCCGGCTCGACGTCTCCTTGTTCTTCCTTCTTGTCTGCGGAGTCCAGGGAGGTTGCCTCTTACTGCCTCTGATCTCTTCGGCCATGATGTCAACTCAAAGAAGTGAGCATCCCATCTCCTTCCTTTTTCTCCACCCGAAAGTCATTTCCTCTTAGTTCACTACCTGGGATTTTGATGCCTGTGTTCCCTCTGAGCTATTGATACACATAGAGAGAGAAAAAAAGGAACTGCTTGAAATTCCCCAGAAGGTTGTGAGAGTTGTTTTCAGTGTTGCAATTTGGAACAAGTCAGTTTCTAGTTTAAGTTTCCATCAGAAAGCTTGTTAGGAGTAGGGTATATAAGCTCCAAGAGTAGCAACAGCAGCATCAGAAGCAGAAACAACTGTTTCAGACCCAGCGAACTCTGCAGCAGGAGCAGAAGCAAGGTAAGCATTTCCCTGCCCCTGTCGCCCCTTCCACAGGCCACAGGCTGTCCAGGGGTATAAAGTATTCATTTTAAAAGTCAACTAATAATAATTATTTACTAAGGTCTATGAAGGAACGCATATTTTTTAGAAAGGTTTGTCTTATTTTAAAGTAGTATGTGTATAAAAATGTTTCTTCAATATTAACATTCATCAGTTAAAGGATTGTATAGAACTAAAGTGAGTGGTGCTTCCCTTGTTATTGTAAACTTACTAAAAGCCTTTCATTCAATAAGTAATAATAAATTCAAGAAATAATTGAATTCATGCTTAGACCTCATAACTGTATATTGTTAGCATAGTTAGTCCCATATTTGTGGTGGGTTTGTGACAATCAACTAGATTAATAGTTGGGTTATCTAGATCTTTTGGATTAACTAATCACTTAAACAATGGAAAGCAACTCCAATGTTTAAAATTACTTTGTGAAGTTTTAAAATCTGTAAGAAGAGGGAAAAATGATCATCTCTACTATACTGGTATCTGATGGTTGCCCAGGTTAATCATGCACAATAATTTTCAGGTTAAAAAATAATCATTAGTTTAAAATATCATTTTAAAAAAGAGATTACTAAACCTGAGCTGATGGCCCACTTTGTTTTCAAATGAGGAATTTCAAGGTATTAGAAAGAATTTGGGCAGCCTCTTAGACTTCATTTTATTGGGGTCTGAGATGTTATGGTTTCTGTCCATTCATCCATTCTTCTAATAATGAAATCCCTCTAAGATAGATTCTCTCTGCTAGACTCTGGGGACAAAGTATAGAATAAGACAGATGTGGCTGCTGCCATCAGAGAGCTCAGTGTTGTAGGGAAGACAAACGTGAAAGAAGCAGCAATATGATTGCAGTTGTCTTAAGTAGGTGCTGTCAAAGGAGGAATGGAGCTCTGAGAGGAAACCGCCGGGAGTCCTGCCTTCATCAGGGCACCGTGCTGAATACTTTATGTGAATTATTTCATTATCATTTTATCACAACAGGGTGACCATTTTACAGATTAGGAGTGTGAGCCTCAAAGAGAGCAAGTGACTTGACCAGAGTCATACACCTAAAAAGTGGCAGAGCTGGGATGCCAACACAGAGCTGCCTATGTCTAAAACTAGGACCATTTGCATTTGCTACACATGCCTTCTGTGACTATGTCTTTTTATCTTTAAATGATAATTCTCTTTTCTGATTAAAAAGTAATGAACGAAATAAAACTTGAAAGAGAGACACTCAGCCAAACGTCACTGGCATGCCCATGTTAACACCAGAGTTAGGGAGCCTTAACACACTACAGTATCTAGGGATCTGACATCCATCATATAAAGGTTTCAAGAGTTTAGAAAACCTGTGAAATTGCATTTTCCAACATTTAATCCTTAAAACTCTCAAATTGAGCATGTTGAGAAAATGTGGTCTGTGGGATACAGCCCAACAACCCTTTGAGATGGGTATTACATCCATTTTACGGCTGAGGAAAATGAGGCTTAGAGAGTAATTTGGCCCATATCATATGACTAGTGAGTGGTGGAACCAGAATTCAAGCCCATGGTATCAGATGATCAAGAGAACAACAGGGTAACTGCAGGCAGCCTCTTTGTGGTTTCCCCTGCATTTGATTAAGAGAGTAGCCCAGCACCATCTCCACCTTCTGCCACTGTCCTGTGGTTTAAAATGTAGATGATACAAAAATGGGAGTTGCTTCTTAGAACCATCACCAAGGCCCTCTTGACTGTGAAGTATGGTTCACCTGATATTCTCAGATGCATCTGAGGCCCGGAGAGGAAGTGCTGGGCACCTAGCTAAAGGGAAAACCCCAGTGTTAAGAGAGCATAAAGGACTCACCAGAAGGTGCCAGGAATCTGTTTTTTCATTCCCAGAGTGCTGACATCTGGGTTTTATAGGCCTGTATAATTGCAGTGCCTCTGGGCATTTCCCTATAGCCAGGCATGACTTTTTTTTCATTTTTATTTTATTTTATTATTGGAGCACTGTTGCTTTACACTGCTGTGTCAGTTTCTGCTGTACAACAAAGTGAATCAGCCATATGTATACATATATCTCCTCTTTTTGGATTTCCTTCCCATTTAGGTCACCACAGAGCACAAGCAGAGTTCCCTGTGCTATACAGTAGGTTCTCATTAGTTATCTGTTTTATACACAGTAGTATATATATACAGGCAGGACTTTTTAATTTGTCCATCATGCACAAGAGAGAAATTAAACTCTTACTTTATTTCTTCTTCTGGGTACAAGCTAATATGTTTGGTTTGGCTTCTATAATATGTCATCTCATTGCATTCCCTCAACAATGCTTAGAAATGGGTCTTATACCCATTTTAGAGATGAGGAAACTGAGGCCCAGAGAGTAATTTGGCCAATATAAAACAACTAGTGAGTGCTCAAACCAGAATTCAAGCCCATGCTGCTGGACTCCATGCCTACAAATGTAATACCTGGTCCTCTGTGGCAACTAGAACTTCGCTACAGTCACAACTTGAACTAAACTAAACTAAACTCTTGTCTGTGACCCTGACAAGAGTGCTGATGGTGCTTGGGAAGGGCTGACTTCTAGTCCTGACTCTGCCACTCATAACCTTTATAATATAAGGGAATAAAGTAGGTGGCAAAGTGCCCCTAGGATTAGCATCATTCTGACAGCCATGATTTGTCAATATTTAGTCACCCTGACCAAGGGGTGCTTATTTTTAAGGTATTTTGCCAAAAACTTTTTGAGTCTGGTCTTCATATAGACCAGTGGTTTTTGAAACTATATTCCTACAGAACATTGGAGAGCCAAGATGGATAGAGGTGTGTCAGATTGAAAATAAATAACAATCTCCATCTAATTTTCAGTCTGAAAATTTTCATAAACCCTGAATACTAATCTTGACTGAGTTTCACTGTAACATGGTGAATTCACTATAATATGGCTGATTTAGCACAAAAGTATGCATTTAATTACTCTGTGGTAGATATTCAGTATTTTATGGTCTTCTCCCAAGGAACATCTTGATTTTCAGGGGCTCTGGACCCTGGACATATATTAAATCAATGGACCTTGAAGAGTAGTCCTCAGACCAGCAATATCAGCCTCCCCTGGAAGCTTATAGGAATGTAGATTCCCACACCCAGACTGCTGAATTAGTTATTTTAGGGTCAGGGTAGGGGGTGGGATCACCAGTCTGTGCTTTAGCAAGGATTCCAGGTTATTCTGACATACACTCAAGTTTGAGAACCACTGGATACCTTACATGGGAGGAAATAATCTTTGTGTTTGGAACAATTACAGCCTAAACAAGAGAGAAAGGAGACTTCTTTAACAAGGACTGAACTCATTGCCAGAACTTGAAAGATCACTTCAAATCTGACTCCCCCACCCCACAACGTAAATCCTACAGTCCGGAGTGTCACTGTACATTCTGCCTTGTGCTACAATAATGTGGATATATAGCTTATTTCCCCAACCAGAGGATAGGCATTTAACAAAGTGACTTAAGAAATACTTGTTGAATGAAACTATTTGCTCCTGGAAGTCAGGATCCAGGTAAAAATCCTTTTCAGTTTCAGCTGTTCTAGCTCAGTACCCCCTACTTAGGGAGTAAATAATGACTGAATGTCAATCCAGACAAGTCACGCTCCTTCTCTGACCCTTAGGTTTCTCATCTTAAAAATAAGAGGGTTGTATCAGATGGCTGGCCTTAGGTCTCTTTCAGCTCCAGATCATCTGTGGTTCTCTGTTTGGAGATGCTGTTACCCAGAGACTGGCAGAGGGCTCCTGGAATTCACTGCAAATTAACCTAACAGCACAGAGAAGGAAGCAGAAGATAAAGATTAAAGACAAATGGAATACATAGAATGTGAATATGGCTTGCAAATGTGACTGTGTAACTACTGACATTTTCTCTTCTCCTATCCCTCTTCTTTTTTCTTTTCTTCCTTCTCCTCCTCTGTTTCTGCCCCTCATGCAGATGCACCCTCAGCAGTTGGTCGTTTCCTGGTTTTCCCTGGTTTTGCTGGCATCTCCCATCGTGGCCATGTGGGAACTGGAGAAAAATGGTAACCAGCCTTTCCTGATTCTCTTCGAAGGTCCCAGGGCCTGAGCCAGGACTGTCAGGCAGTACTGTTGAGAAATTAGACTGAAATGGGCAGGCACTGGGACTTCACTCTGGGATAACGGCGGCCCTCTGTCCTTGTTCCACCTTTGAGGATATCTGTATTGTATGGCTTGACTGTTTGGCTCTCACATTAAATGTCAGAGAAGGAGCTTTTGGTGGACTATGGTAGGAAAAGAAATACAGACTTTACCAGTATTACTAAAAATCAGCTGTATGTTATGATTAAGATTCCAAAGTGAGGGATTTGAAAAGTATAAGAACTATGTCTTCCCCCCCACCATGCAATATCAGCCCCTCAGCTGGCACTGAGATGACTTACCTCTGACCAAGCACTTTGGGGAAAGCACGGGATTTTAGACCCACATTGACTTCCGTTCAGAGCTGATTCTGCCATTTATTAGTTATGTGACCTTGAGCTGGGTCACCTCTGAGCCTGAGTTCCCTCAAGTAAACTGAAGTTTACGAAGTGATATCTACTACAAAGATTATTAAATATACTAGTGAATACAGAAGACAACTCAACAGATGACGAAGTGACAGTGAATGTTAGCTAGTATTATTGTTTTGGTTGTTTAAAATAATGTGTCTGGTGATTCAAGGCCATCTATTTATTATCCCAGTGATCAATAAAAATTATAAGTAGAATAATAGATACTTATTATTATAATAAGGGATTCCCTCTATCCTTCTAGTATCTCACACACAACAAATGTGTATTAACAGATTGTTAGCTGTTCCTGAAAAGCCCTCAGATATTTCTCCGTGATGTCAATGTAATAACATAGACAATTACTGTCTTTAATTGTATAATAATAATGTTTATTGAGAACAGCATCTCATTTAATTCTCACAACAACCATAAGAGATAGGAAGTGTTTATACCCCATTTTACCGATGTTAAAAGTAGAGGCTATAGAGATTAAGTAACTTACCAAATTTCACCCAGTAAGGGTGGAACAGGAACTTGACCCCAATTCTGTCTCACTTCAATGCTTATGCACTGAAGTATTTGAAGAAGGCTTTACCAGAAGGACATGAAGCAATTGTTTCCTCTGTCCTCAGACAGCTGAGCAAGAGGAAATAGGCATGCATTTACAGTGAAGACATTGCAGCTGATCATGAGAAACCATCTTTCAGTAGCGAGGAGAACACAGTACAGTGGGTCCCTGAAAGAAATCTGGGGCTCTTCCTCTGTTCTTAAGAATTTACGGAAGACAAGGATCCAACCACCCCTACTCTGCCTCAGGAGAGTCTGAGAGTTTTAGACCCTCCCCTGAATAAAGAGAAAGGTCTGAGCCAGATGACTGTTCCAAACCCTTCCAGCTCTGGGATTTTGAGCGAGCTCAGGAGGTATGGCCCTTGCATAGCCTGCCCTGAGTTACTTCTGATTTGGTAAACCACAGAAATTCCAGAAAGTCAAAGTGAGAAACAATGAGAGGGCATGCGACTCTGACAATGAGACGAGATGCGCTGGGCGCTAGGTTCTAGACACATCTCCTCATGCAGCTGTTTCCCCTGCCCTTGGACAGGTGTCTTTGTCTTCTGAGTCTTAATTGTGACAGGAAAATAGCCCTGCTGGTCGGTCACCAGTGTGACAGAGAAAGTCGAAGGTGCCGTGTAGTTTTATATCGGCACAGCTGACCATTTTCAGAGCTGGGCCCCAGGTACTTTTACATCAGGTCTGTGTTACCCATCAGTAATTATAAATCCCTTTGATGTCAAGTGGGAACTTTATATTCCATAACGATTCACATTGGGATGCCAATCACAAGAGCCAGCAGTGACAGAGCATTTAAGGACACTGGGTCAAGCTCTTAGATGAATTAGCTCTTGTAAACCACATCTCCACCTTCTGAAACAAGTTCTAATATGTTGCTTATTTTAAAGATGATGACACTCGAAGCTTAGAGTAATTGAGTGCTTTGCCCAAGGCCACAGGCCAGTGTAAAAGATAGAGCTGAGTCCTAACCCAGACCTGTGTTGACTCCAATATCCGGGCTTTTAACTACCATGGCTCTCTAGAGTGGGTTTCAGAATCATCTGCAGAGATTACAAATAGGTCACTGGACCCAGCTCAAAGTTCTTGATTCAGTAACTGAGAACTTGTAGTTCTAACAGAGCCCAACTACTATGCTGCTGATAGTGGTTGGATGATCATGCATTGAGAACCACTGCATTAAACAGTTCTATTTAATTAATAATTGATGCATGAATGAATGAAGGTTTGATATGAAATACTCTTCAAAATGCGATATTAGGCCATTCCTCAAGTGCCAGTTTAGATGCTGGTATTAGAGGTTCAGGGCAAAGGCCTGAGATATAACTCTTGCAGTTCTAACTTGATGCAACCTTGCTTAACCTCATGGGCCTCAGTACCCTTCTCTATAAAACGGGAAGACTGAGATCTACTGAACTGCCTCGTAAGAGTGTAAAGTCGCTTTTAAAAACACAGAGGGAATGAAAATCTCCATTGGTGAGTTTCATGCAGTAGGAAATAAACTCTTCAATCCCTGTGGAAAATTGGAAAGCAGTTTCTGGCACAGTTGTCTAACCTTTGGTCTGTGAATAACAATAACAACTAATTCTGAGTGACAGATTCTGTGCTAAGTGTTTTACATGCTTTTTTCATTTAATCCTCACAGCCAAACCGACAAGGCAGATACTATTATTATTGTCATTTTACAGACAAGGAAACTGAGGCTCATGGTGATTAAGTATCTTTCTCAAAATTCCCCAGCCAGCTAGTGGGGACAGGATCTCAGTCCTCATCAGTCTTTTTCAGCATTTATTCTCTATGAACGTGAATTGTGCTGGAAGTTTCCTATGTCCACCAAGACTTTGAGAAAGAGTATTGTGCTGTTTGTAATTTTTGGTATATCAAGGTCTTCCTCATCTGCCAGCTAATCAGAAGTTAACTATTAATGGCAGCCTGACAATCAGTCAGTGGCAGCTATTACACTCAGCTTCTCTCTTCCACAATTTTGAACCCAAGTGAAGCCTGGTAACCTGAGGTCATCTTCAGCAAGCATTTGCTGTTATTAGCAAGGTTGTGCTTCAGCCATTCAGATGCCCAGGTGATACAAAAAACACAGTCCAGTTCTCCAATCCCTGTGCTCTCCAGTTTATGTTGTAGAATTGGATTGGTATCCTGATGCTCCTGGAGAAACAGTGGTCCTCACATGTGACACTCCTGAAGAAGATGGCATCACCTGGACCTCAGACCAGAGCAGTGAGGTCTTGGGCTCTGGCAAAACCTTGACCATCCAAGTCAAAGAGTTTGGAGATGCTGGGCAGTACACCTGTCACAAAGGAGGCGAGGCTCTGAGTCGTTCACTCCTCCTGCTGCACAAAAAGGAAGATGGAATTTGGTCCACTGATATTTTAAAGGATCAGAAAGGTAATCCCATCCCCTTCGATGGTGTCAGTTTTCTCTTTGGCTCCATAAGAGATTAAAAAAAAAATTTAGAATTTAAAAGGCAAGACAGGCTTAATGTGGTTAATGAAGTCATACCAAGTCCCTTACTGAAACCACTGAAAACCTATATTTTCCTTTGCTTTGTTTTTCCTTTGCTGGACACTTTGGATTATCAACCATCAAAATCTCCTGTTGAGAGAGTTTCAGAGGGAATCTAGATGCTTTTCCTGAGGTTCTTTTCAAATAGCAGTAATATGATTGGATGACTAATGGAAGTTAACATGCAGTGTGCATAACTCAACTCTGGGCTGATAGCCTTGAAAGAAATTAATACCTCCCTCTGATATGTTAGGTGTGTAGTACAATCTACAGAATCAACTTCCTCTTGGGACCTTCCCAGTCCTCGCTGAACTGCCTGCCAGGGGAACAGCAGCATTTTCCTAGGACATAAATGGAAAATCTTCACTCTTATACCATACAGTGGTCTGTAATTTATGGCAATAAAAATCTGCAATTTTAAAAGAAAGAAAATCCCTAAATATTGAATTTTTGTTCTTTTCAAATCCAGAACCCAAAGCTAAGAGTTTTTTAAAATGTGAGGCAAAGGATTATTCTGGACACTTCACCTGCTGGTGGCTGACAGCAATCAGTACTGATTTGAAATTCAGTGTCAAAAGCAGCAGAGGGTAAGTGAAACCGCTGGGGTTTCTCAGCATTTCTCTTGATCTTTCTCATTAAGAAAATAAGGGCAACCTAGCAATACCCTATCGGTTAATGAGAAGGGAGAAAATAAAATCAATCCTATGTTTTTAATCCCCCCCCCTGCATATACACACCCTTGCCTAAATTAGGGAAAGAACATGAAGGTTTACGCTAATTGCCTGAATAAATGTAAGCATTAGAACAGGATATTATTGGGGCTTGGAATAGCCTCTGCTATGTATGAACCCACACAACCAAATTGCCTGGCAATGCTTCATTAAGGCTCATAGCACCACAGGGAGAGAATAAAAGGAGAAATCAAAGCTATGAAGGACTTGTCAAAATTGCACCTTGAGTCAAAAATAGAAACAAGAGCCCTAGGGCATGTATCTTGTAAGCCCTAAGACCAACTCCAAAAGCTTTGTGAAGCTTCTAAAAATTTTCCCAGGGCCACTTCAACTCCTTTTTCTTCTGCTGGCACTACTAATCTGAAGTTCACTGTTTGTCCAATGCACTTGAACTTACCCCAAGAAACCACTTCCCTTGGTACGGAACCTACGTTAGCCCTCTATGTGACTTCCTTCCCTCTCATCTAAGTTCCCAAACAAAACAGGCTAACGGAACAAACCCTAAGTGATCACCCTGGCCTGGCCACTATTTAACTGAATAAACCATTGGAGTCTTACTATTTCATCATTAAAATGAAAGTGCTTACTAAAGAAATGCTTATATAAGTTCACAGAGACATAGATGCAAGGGTTCATCGTGATGTTCTTGGTAATCTGCAGGGCAAAGGTTAAACAGTGAGGTACATTATACCCCCTCTTATTGTGCGGTCTTCAAAATGAATAACCCAATCCATGTGGTGTGTCATGGAGTACTCCATATGTTCAGAAGAGGGAAAGATGGTTGCAGAATTATATATATACATACACATGTATGTAAATATGGGTGTCCCTGGTGGCTCAATGGTAAAGAATCTGCCTTCCAAACAGGAGATGCGGGTTTGATCCCTGGGTTAGGAAAATTCCCTGGAGAAGGAAATGGCAACCCACTCCAGTATTCTTGCCTGGAGAATCACATGGACAGAAGAGCCTGGCAGGCTACAGTCTATGGGGTCACAAAAGAGTCGAGCACAACTTAGCAACTAAACAACAACATATATAATATAATAATATGTTAGAATTTTAAAACTTATAAAATACATATTTTATATATATATATAATTTGATCCTTTTTCATAAAAATAAAACCGATGTATGTGTATATAGACAAACACATGTATATGCATATACGTGTGTGCATGCTAAGTCACTTCAGTCGTGTCCAACTCTTTACAACCCCATAAACTGTAGCCCACCAGGCTCCTCTGTCCATGTGATTCTCCAGGCAAGAATACTGGAGTGGGTTGCCATGCCCTTCTCCAGGGGATCTTCTCAACCCAGGGATTGAACCTGCATCTCTTACGTCTCCTGCATTGGCAGACAGGTTCTTTACCACTAGCACCACCTGGAAAGTTCTTATGTATACATACATGTGGATAAATTACTGCTTTGAATATTCATAGAATAATGTCTGGAGGGATACAACAAGCCAGGAAAAGTATTTGTATTTATATCTAGGGCATGAGACTATGGTTAAAAGGGGGACTAGATTTAAAAGAGGCATATACATTTCATTTATACACTATCTTTATCTTCTTAAGAATAGGTATGTATTGATTTTTGTTCAGGAAAATGAATTAAAATGTTTGCTAAGGAGATTTAACCAGGAGCTTTGGATCCAAAAATTTTCAGATTCATTTAGGCCAGAGGCATATAAGTGCAGAGTTGTTTCTAATCATTTGTACTACTTTTTGAAGCAACACTTGGTCTCATGGGGAGAGCAGTTGCTATCCCCTTGAGAGAAATCAAACCAATTGGAGAAATTGCATCCTTGGACAGATGTCTAGCTACAATGGCTAGGGACTCACCTAGAGTCGTGTGACACAGGATAACTTGTCTTTGATTTCAGCTCCTCTGACCCCCGAGGGGTGACGTGCGGAGCAGCGTCGCTCTCAGCAGAGAAGGTCAGCTTGGAGCACAGGGAGTATAACAAGTACACAGTGGAGTGTCAGGAGGGCAGCGCCTGCCCAGCCGCTGAGGAGAGCCTGCTTATTGAGGTCGTGGTAGAAGCTGTGCACAAGCTCAAGTATGAAAACTACACCAGCAGCTTCTTCATCAGGGACATCAGTGAGTCTGCTTGATTGTATGTTGCTTAATCAGGATGATGCCATTCATCACATGTTCACAGTGCTCCATGCGGCAGAGTGAGGGTTTATACCTGCGTTATCTCTTACTCTTCACCTCCACCCCAAAATAATTACAATGTAGATACAATTACTGCTTTTAAGGAAGAGGAAATTGAGTCCTGGTTAGGTTAAACAACTTGCCCCAGATCTCACAGCTAGCAATTCAGACCTAGACTGCCTCAGAAAAAGCAGGCTCCTGGTTATGCTTCTGTTCTGCTACCCAAGCACCTTCCATGATGAATCCAAGAGCAGTCCCTCAAGCATAATATTCATATGCAGAACCAGAGCTTCCCCTCCTAATTGCAATTATTCCCAACTAGTCTTTCTCCAGCATTTGAAAGAGACTTCTTTATAAATTGGCAGATGGAGATTTGGCCATTTGTCATATCCTTCACCCTTTATCCAGTGACCATGCATCGTGCCATAAAGTGTGACAGAATCACAGAACCTGCTCTAGCATTTGTGGAGGGACTGCCTTTGGTGGGAAGCAGAGGGTGGGGTCTTGTTCACGTGAGGTGGCCAGGGAAGGTCTCTGTGACGAGGTGGCATTGTCTGAGTCCTAAAGGAAATAAGATGTCATTGTGTTAAGAAAGAGGAAAGAGTATTTGTGGAACATATAGGAGTCTTTTGTCTTTGTGTGGAGAGGTGCTGGGTCCAGATGTTTCAAGCCCATTCTATGAACTCCCTCTCCTCCCTACATCCTTCTAGAAGAAGGCATATTATTTGAGGACAGAGTCTTTCTGACACTCAGGGATGTGCTTTCTGTGCACAGTCCAGTGGCTGGCACATAACAAGGGCTTTTTATTGAATGAATGTGTCACTGAGCATAGAGACAAGTTGGCTTAACTGCCACAGGACAAGTCTGTGTCAGCTTCCATGAAAGGCGAAAGAAAGGGCACTAAGTGGGACTCTCTCATCTAGTCCCCAGCAAGAGGCTCCACCCTTTCTGAGTTTGGTGCAGAGGGGAACGATTGTAGAGAGGGTGGTCCTTCACTGCCAGCCCAGATGTAAGTCTTGTTGTCTCTGAGATCTTTCCTTTGAGCACCATACAGAGGTGGTTCCACCCCCGAGGCCTGTATAACTGCACAGTGATGAGAAGGATTCTGAGTCTCTCTTAGGTTCAGCCAAAGCAGCGGTTGGTGAGGACTGCCTCCCACAGGCTTCAGCGTGAGCATCACTTGCAGGGGTGACTCATGTCTGTCAACCAGATCAGAGAAGTTCAGTAACTATTATATGGACCTAGGCTCAGAGCTGGTCAACAGCGAAAGTGGGGTCAGAAGCCAAAACTACCTTACCCCAAAGCCCCATTAGGAAAATAACTGTTTCTCTCTCTTCTACAGTCAAACCAGACCCACCCAAGAACCTGCAACTGAGACCATTAAAGAATTCTCGGCAGGTGGAGGTCAGCTGGGAGTACCCTGACACGTGGAGCACCCCGCATTCCTACTTCTCCCTGACGTTTTGTGTTCAGGTCCAGGGAAAGAACAAGAGAGAAAAGGTAAGGTGTGGTTCAGATACCATCTGTTCTGTAGTCAGGTTTACGTAGGCCCACATCGAGGAGAAGATCAATAATGCTGCTGCTGCTGCTGCTGCTAAGTCGCTTCAGTCGTGTCCAACTCTGTGCGACCCCATAGACGGCAGCCCACCAGGCTCCCCCGTCCCTGGGATTCTCCAGGCAAGAACACTGGAGTGGGTTGCTATTTCCTTCTCCAATGCGTGAAAGTGGAAAGTCAAAGTGAAGTCGCTCAGTCGTGTCCAACTCTTAGCGACCCCATGGACTGCAGCCTACCAGGCTCCTCCATCCATGGGATTTTCCAGGCAAGAGCTAGTAACAGCTAATGTTTGGTTGGTACTTTCTATGTGCCTGGAACTCTGCTGAGGGTTTTCCCTGCATATCTCACTTAATTCTCATAGTAACCCGAGAAAGGCAGGCAGTGTTATGTGTACTTCACTAGTGAAGACTGTGAAGCTCAGAGAGGTGGAGTGACATGCCCAAGGTCACCCAGTTAGGAAGTGGCAGAACCGGGACGCAAACTCAGTCTCCAGGACACAAAGGCCATGCGCTTAGACCCTACTGCCACCAGTATGGATGATCATTAATTTTTGCTCTCAGAATTGGCCTCGATATAGAAAATCTGGGCTCTAGGAGCCTAAAATAATTGTTTCTAATGAATGAATATAATGGGTGATAGAACATTCATGCTATGTTTCTTCTAAAGTGTTAGATAATTCCTAGCTTGTGAAATTATCTTATTGAACAGAACGTCGTCTCAGACATTGGCATTCAAACTTCCTTGCCTGAGCATCATAATCTCAAGTTCCTAGAGGCCCTTTTATAGATCCAAAGACTCCTTGGACCCCAGTTTTAGAAATCACTAGATAAAGGCCTTATTCAGTATAGTGTTTATATGTGGTAGAAATTCGATGATTCAGGAACTCCCTGAGAATTTTTTTCTGGAAAGGAAGGGCTATTCAGGAGTAGATTTTACCTAGATTTTATTTAAAATCTTGCTATGTGCTTCTCAATATATTATTAATATATAGTATTAATAGATAGTAGTACTTACAGAGCATTTTCTACATGATTAAATACTTTGCTACTTTAACTTTTATAAAATTCTATAATGGAATGATTATTATGATTATCTCTCTTTTATAAATAAGGAACTGAGACACAGAGAAACTAAGACATTTTCCTGTGGCCACATGGCTAATAAACAGCAATGCCTGGGTTTGAACAAAGATATTTCTGACAAAAGGATCAGACTATAGAATTTCAGAATATTCAGGGGACAGCTAGAGGAAATCTTTCTCAGCCTACCACTGGCCTAATACTAGAGCGAGTGCACATGGGGCCTTCAAGCAAGGCAACTGTGCTGAAAAAATGAAGCCTTGACCAATTTCTTCCTCCAGGCTTTTGGCTTACAAGGTAGAAAAATCGTGTCTATGCTGAGAGCTTCTGTCAGTAGGTGGCGCAAGTTCTACATACGCCCTGTGAATTCCCAGAGTAGTGCCCTGAGACTAAGGTGTGGATGTTTTGGGAGACTGTACTTGTCAAAATATGCCCAGCCCACCTTGTGATTGCTTTGTCAAAAAGTTCCCTCTCCCTTGCAGAAACTCTTCATGGACCAAACCTCAGCCAAAGTCACATGCCACAAGGATGCCAACGTCCGCGTGCAAGCCCGGGACCGCTACTACAGCTCATTCTGGAGTGAATGGGCATCTGTGTCCTGCAGTTAGGTGAGCAAGCCAGCAAAGCCTAGCCCAGACTTGTGCACTCAGTGTACCCACGGCCAGGACAATGGTGGGGATGGTGCGGGGCAGGAAGCGGGGGGCGGTGCCTAACACATAGTCGCCAGAGATAGAACCGTACATTTGTTCATTAATGGGTGTTTATTTGATGGCCATGGTATTCCAAGCACAATGCTCGGCACAGGGACACTACAGTAAAGAAAGCAGGCACAGGTCCCACCCTTCCAGAAGGGAAGGCAAAGAGAAAGAAGTAGCTGAAAGTCAGAGAACTGGTGGCCTGAAAGCTGTTACCAGGAGTTAAAATCTTATCTGGTGACCCCTGGGGCCACTGAAGGGCTTTAAGCAAGGAAATGACATGATCAGATAGATGGTCTTTTAAGAAAACTCCCAAGAGAACCTCTGGCAAGTATAGTACCAGCAA
The DNA here is from genome assembly GCF_003369695.1 of Bos indicus x Bos taurus. Classification (NCBI taxonomy): domain Eukaryota; kingdom Metazoa; phylum Chordata; class Mammalia; order Artiodactyla; family Bovidae; genus Bos; species Bos indicus x Bos taurus. Next base: position 39,781,365 of record NC_040082.1, read on the forward strand.
AATCTCAGGCCACATAAGGAAGGGGAGGACCCTTCTGACATGAAATCCCCAAAACCCAACTGCCCAAATAATGTGTTGTGTGAAATAAGGGTTGGCTACTGAATTTTGAATCCACATAGATGCTCGGCATTCTTTTCCAGGTTCTAACCTCAGTATGAAACCTCAGAGGAAAAGTGGAAGACATTATGCTAAATTTTTAAAAGACATGACGGAACAGACCTCCCCAAAGATATTTTCTACCAACTTCCTTTTTTTTAAGATTATAAAGATGTCTTTGCTGTATTTTTATATTTACATGCTAAATGCCCACTGAAACAATCAGCTAATTTATTTATAGTGTTTCCAGCTAGCAGGTCACAGCTGACTTTTATCTTATTTAAATATTTAAGTAATTTATGTATTTATTAATTTATTACTGTTATTTAACATTTGTGTGCCAAGATATGTTTCATACACTCATAACCTGATATAAGGAATGGGCCTTATTATGAAAAATGTGAATTTATGTGTTATTTATACTGACAACTTTTCAGTTGAGGCTGCAAGTGCATCAGTTTTATGACAACCAGTAAGAACACAATGTTCTGATGCCAGCACCATAATATATTTGTGATGAACGGGAACACAAGAGATAGTGAACACACAAGAGACATGAACACACAAACTGAGAAGGTCCTACACAGCAGATATTAGTTCTCGTGTCCACGAAGACTTCCTTGAAGTGGTGGTGATAACTCAGGGCTTTCTGCACCTCTAAGCAAGTTTAGTCTTTGGATACCTGAACTCAGAATTTTAAAAGATGATTGAAATTGAAATTCAGCTTCAGCCTTTCTCGCAGCCCCCACTGCCTTCTATCTCTAAGACATAGGAGAGTGATATGGAGAAATTGTTAGTGTCTGGAAAATACAAAGAACTTACAATTCAAGAGAGAAGACAAGTGTAGTTATGGCAAAGGACATAAAATTGTCATAATTGCCAGTTGTTCCTTAATAGCCACACAAAGAAGCAGACAGATGCAGAGAAAGCAGCCAAGAATCTCTTTCTTGTCAGCATGAGGGAATATGACAAGTGGATTTAACCAGAAAGTGCCAAGCCATTACAATGATTTACTTTCTGTAAAATGACTCCATTTGTTTTCTGTTTACTTATTTACTTTTATATTCTGATGGTGAACTAATAAAAATATAATTCTTCTTTGCAATAATATTTTGGACTTTCTCAGTTGACTGGCTATGCCGTTCCCACGTTGATCAGGGCTGCATTATTTTTCCCCTGTTGTTGAAGAATCACCCCATCTTGGAGCAATTTCGTTTCTGGTTTTGCAGAATGGACCCTTTACCTTTATAGGAAAGTCGGTGTCTTGCTGACCTCAGGAAGTGTCGCTGTGGTCTGACCACAGGGGACTCTGTGAGGGCACTCACCTGCATCATGCCCCTTCAGGGATGGGATATTCTTGCTTCACCTTCTAACCTGGAATAGATCCTACTGGTTTCCAAAGCATCATGAAAAAAATTTCCCAACTGGTAGAGCCATAGGCAGCCCATCCCATAAGTCCAGCTCTGATGTTTATTGAGGGTTTACAGTGTGTCTGGCCAACTGCTTGGGCCCTGGGCTTGAGCAGTTCCAAAAATCCTTGTGTTGCTGCCCCCAAACAGTCCCCACTCCTGGCAAAGCTTATAAGACTAAGATGAAAAGTTAACTTCAACACCACTAAGTGCTAATATGTTCACTGTATATGGCGCCCTGGGGTGAGAATGAAGATGGATCGGTGAGAATGAAGATGGATCGGTATAACCTGGAGTCACCCAAGAAGGCTAGATAGAGAAGGGGATGTGCCTACTCTGGGCTCAAAGAATGGCCAGGGCCTGCCAGTTCCTCTTTTGTTCCTCCCATGGAAAGAACAAGTGATGGAGTTAAAGAGAATGGTGTCCATTCTCTATCTTCAAAAGCCACATGTACACATCTGGCTACCTTGCAATGGCAAGGTAATTATAATAGGGATGTTTATTTACATTCCTTATTTTAAGTGTTCCCTGAATCCCCAACTTCACTACTTTCCTGGTCTGGACAGATGTTGTGAAGTTTCTGTCATCTTAATCCAACATTTGAAATATCATCTTGTGTGATATGCCCACTCTTGAAAGCACATGACTGGTTAATAGTAACTATATGTATCCTCCTGAGTACCTTTCATCTAGAGATACCAAAACACTTACTGGGCACTTAATAAACAACACTAACCAAGAAAAATATAATTACACCTCATCAGCACAGAGACATGGGGACCTTTCCCAAAACTTCCGGCCAGCCTGGGGCACCACTCAGGTGTCCTGGCTCCACCAATGCCCAGTGCTTTCCTAACACAACCTCTTAGCAGTTGATTAATTTCAGTTACATATAAGTTATGGAGAGTTTTCCTCTTGGAAAGATACTCTCCAGGACAGTCCTTTTTATTGGGAAAATAGCCACTAAAAATTCATCAAATGTCCCAGCAAAAAGCTCAGGATGGGGAACCCAGAGCCTGGGTCCTGGACCTGGCCAGCCCTGCTGTGTGACCATGTGACCTTTGGCAGAGCACCAGACATAACCAGTTCTCACTCCCAGAGGCCTTCTCCCCAGGTACCTCCTCAGCTTAAAGGTTGGGAAGCTAAGTAATCACTTTTCCAGTTGCTCTTGCTTCTTAGCAAGGCCATGAGACCCAGTTCTGGCCCATGAAGTAGAAGAAAACTCTTCTGGGGGTTTACCTAATTTAAAAAACCAGAGCCATGGCTAGGATCTCCCTTCCCCTCCTTCTTCCTCTCTTGACCAGATGAAATTTAAAATGTTTCAGAGGATACCTTGAACCCAGGATAGAAACCATCATGCTAAGACAGTAAAGAGAAAAAGACTCTGAGACCCTAGTGACATCATCAAGGAGCTGAACCAACCCAGACTTACTGTTGTGTTAGAAAAGCAGACCCATATGTGTGGTTTTTTAATTCTGGTAAAATATAAACAATATAAAATTTACCATTTTAACCATTTTTAGGTGCAGAGTTCAATAGTATTAACTATAGTCACACTGTCTTGCAACCATCACCACCATTCAGCTCCAGAACTTACTCTTCTTCTGAGGCTCTGTACCCATTAAACAACTCTGTTTTTAAAATAGAAAATGAATAAACTGAAAATTAAATAAAGACATCCTCCTAAACATTCAGATCCCCATCTACAGGAGGCTGTTGGCCAAGTCAGATAAAGGAGCCAGGTCAGCACAGGAAGGAACTGGCATCAGAAAATCTAGTTCTACTCCTTAGAGTTGGCACAACCATGGGGAGGCCCTGGAGGACTTGATCCTAATGATGCCACGTGGGATCCTGGTAATACCCTACCTAGCCTGGTAGGGTTGCCATGGTCAGGAAGCCTGCTTCAAGGACAGCCTGAGTGTCAGCAGGATTCACATGGTGGGGTGCAAGAGGAGGAAATGAGGGGTTACCTCTTGAGGGTTAAAAGCACTATGAAATGAGATCATCAGTTTATCGTGATCAGTACAGTACCCGGTCTACCATAAGCACCCAGAAAATTGAAGTTATTTCCACTGACTAGCTCTGTGACCTTGAGCAAGTTACTTAAGCACCTCAAGCCTCAGTAAAATGAGATAATAACGGTTCCTATCTCACAGGGAAGTTGTGAGGATTAAATGGAACAACACTCAGAAAATGCTTAGAAAAATACCTGATCCATAGAAGTACTCGATAAAAGCTTGTTGTTAACAGTCTTAGCATATTACTTATCACCTGAAAGAAGCATAATTTATCACTCATGCTTTGGGGAGGTGGTAAGATGGAGGAGTCATTGCTGGGAGGCCCTGATGTCTCTAAGAACCAGGTTGGGATGGAGGCGGTATTAATCAGCCAGTGGGGAAGAAAGAGGCAGTTCAGCCCCTTGAGACTGAAAACAGTCTTCAGTGTAGAATGCCTTTCTTATAAATAAAGTTGCAAAAACATCCCCATGGGGGATACCAAGATGCAATGAAAGCAGTTGCTGCCCTCAGGGATTGTAGTCTAGTGAAAGAGAAATGGGCCAAATACAGCGACTATATTAAAATACAGGCTAGCTAGCATAAGAGCATGTACACCCTAAAAATTTCTTTTTATAAAGGTTTACAGCTTCTAGGAAGAACCTGTCATTGCTTTTCACCTTCCTGGATGCAATAATTTGGCGTAAACCTACCAATTCACTTCACCTATAAATCAGACTGTAATCATTTCTTTCCATTTCATTTCAGTACAGCCCATCTTCAGGACAGAACCTGTGAGCAAAATATATTTGGACAAGACTTTCTCCAGAGGGTCATATTATACCAAGGAAATGAATTCCCTCTCTCAAGCTCGTAAAATACAAAAATAAAATCAGCTTTTGGGCTGAAGGCAGAAGAGACCAGGCGTGCATACTGAAAAGCCTCCTTATGTGGGAAGCAGAACTGATTCACATTTTCCTTCATGCAGGCCTGGGTGCCAGGGCAGCGGTTGTGCCCAGCCTCTCACCAGGTGGATGCCCGTGTGTGATGGGCTGCAAGGCTCAGCAGCTGCTCACTAGTCTCCCATTTCCTTTTTTCTTTTTATATAACTTTTTTTTTTTTTTTTTGGAGTTTACTTGCTTTACAACACTGGGTTTGTTTCTGCTGTACAGCAAAGTAAATCAGCTATACATGTACATATATACATATACTCCCTCTTTGTCACTGCAGAGCATTGAATAGAGTTCCCTGTACTCTACAGTAGGTTCTCATTAGTTACCTATTGTATCCATAGTAGTGTATACACGTCATTCCCAAGCTCCCAATTCATCCCACCCTTTCTGACCCTCCTTGGTGTCCATACATTTGTTCTCTATGTCTGTGTCTCTATTTCTGCTTTGCCAACAGGTTCATCTGTATCATTTTTCTAGATTCCACATGTATGTGTTAATATACAGTATTAGTTTTTCTCTTACTTTGCTCTGTGTGACAGTCTCTAGGTACATCCACTTCTCTGCAAGGGGCACAATTTCATTCTTTTTTAGGGATAAGTAATATTCCACTGTATATACATCTTCTCTATCCATTCCTCTGTTGATGGACAATTAGGCTGCTTCCATATCCTGACTATTGTTAAGTAGTGCTGCAATGAACACTGGGGTGCAGGTATCTTGAATTATGGTTTTCTCTGGGTATACGCCTAGCCTGAGACTTCTATCTCCTTTCATAAGGAGCACAAACTGACTCTCCCCTGCCCTCTATCCCAATCTACCTGGCATCTTCCCTGACTGCTTGCTAACTTGAGCAAGGGGGGCTCTAGGGAAGTGAGCATTCTTCCTGTGGTCCTGGAATTTGAGGGAGTAGGAAAGTTGCAGGACAAATCTTAGACAAATTACAGTGTCCAGCCAGCTTTATTCTCCTCACACCCACCAGCCGACATTCATACAGGTGGGAGGGAGTTAAAGTGGTGGCAGGGAGTGTGTGAGAGGATTGCCAATGGGGTGTGCACATGTGACCCAGGGCTCAAATCTGCACACACAACTTGCTTACCAGTGATGTGCTCCTAGGCATTTCCTTAATCTCTTTTGGCTCAGTGTCCTCACCTCTAAAACAAGTATGCTGGCAGGGCCATCACCTCCCACAGTTACTATGAGTGTTACCCAAGACCAGGCTCAGAGCACCCAGCACTCAGCAAGTACACAACAATGTTAGGTACACTTGCTGTTTTTCTGAAGTCAGACCAAAAAGAAGCAACACTAATGCCACCTCATCTTCCCTCCCTACGGCAATGAGAGCAGGTTTGGGACATGTACACAAGCCTTCCCATTCTAATTTGTGAATGTATGTCCTCCTGCCCATGAGCCCTCTCCTAGGTACATTGCCAGCTCACAGCAGTGACACCACCCCCAAATCACAGCACCCAGAGCAATGCTCCATTTCAGCAAACCATTGCATGGGTTTCCATTCAACCTTGTGGAACCAGTGGTGGCTTGCCCCTTTCTCTGAACTCCCTCTTTTTTGTGTTTTTAGGGTCCTTGGAGGCTAATCAGACCAATGGTCCCCTAGCTTGTTTGAGCCAGGATCTCTGTGGTCAAATGGAAATCTTAAATGAATTTCCAACACATACAGGGATGGGGGAGGATGGGTACCAAAGGGGCCTTAATTGTGTCTGCAGTATTCTAATTCTTTACAAGAAGGATATATTAGTAGATTTCCTGCAAAATTAAAAATTAATTTTTTATGAAGTCCTACATGTAAAGTAGACAAAAGCAGAACTGGCTGAAGCTTCCCACCCACTCAGTCTCACCTACCTACTCACCACTGAGAGCCTGGGGTGTCACCTCAACACCCCTAAACTCTACAGGGCATCGTGTGAGAACCTCTAGTTTTATAGGTGAGGAAACTTGAAGACCAGAGAAGGTCACTTGCCGGGAGCCGGCATATTGCATATTGAGTGCATATTGCATATTGCATATTGAGTGCAGCACTTTCCACAGCATCATCTTTCAGAATCTGGAATAGCTCAACTGGAATTCTATCACTGCCGGGAGCCAGCATGAGGAACTCCGCCCGTGGCAAAGGTCATGAGGAAGGAGGCTCGGCATATGCAAAGGCGGGATCGAGCCTCAGGAGTCCCCCTGGAAATTCTCAAGCATCTACCCCCCAAACCAGAGTCTGCCTACTTTCTGCTTTGTGCTCTCACCTATACCTCTGACTTTACAGGGGGCTGTCCCCTACTACCTCTCTCTGAAAAAAGAGTTAACTTATAGCTCCAGTTAATAAAGTTCCTGGGTGTGATAGTGTTTCAACCTACAAACTCCTTTGGAAGTCCTCTAGCCTGCCTGAATAGGTTTTTCCAACCACATGTGATTGCTCAGAGCCTCCCAACTGTGAGAGGCATGAGATGTTCTAAACTGTCTAAATACAGATTCCTTTGAGCAGTTAAAAGATGGATTAGAAATTGTATTGGTAAAGGGTTTTTCACTTGTTGGGCCAATGTTTGCTGCTAAGTCTCCATATCCCTTACCTGCTGTGTCCCTGGCAGTGTATTGATTAATATAATTAGTGTAAGTAGTAGCCTCAATGTTTGTAACCTTGGACCCTTGAGTTAATTATTTTTCTTGTTGTAGCCCACCACACCTTTGCCCTATAGGAATGCAACTTTAATGCTTTTGGAGGGTGGCGCCTGCCTAATCACCTTTAGAGAAAAATAAGTTTTCTGAAGAAAGGGTCTTAAAATGTTAACAGGCCTCCGGGCCAGAAGATGATGCAAATCACCTAAACTTTTGCATATGATAAGTTTGCAGGAAGAAAGCCTGGCTTACTGCATGACTCTACCCCTTCCCCCATTATCCTCTATGCATAACTTAAGGTATAAAAACTACTTTGAAAAATAAAGTGCGGGCCTTGTTCACCGAAACTTGGTCTCCCCATCTCGTTCTTTCTCTCACCTTCTGGCTGAATTATTTCAGCCTCTTTTCTCCACTGAATTTCCTCACTGAGCTATCCTTATTTAACCACTCTTTATATCTTCAATTAATGCTTAATTGATCTATTGTTTCCTGATGATCGCCGATGCCGTCTCTCCTTCGAATACCCTGGATCAGCCGGGGCTGGACCCCGGCAGTCGCTGCCTGCCCAAGCACTGATTAATGTCAGGGCTCACACTTGAACTTGGGTCTCCTGACTCCCATTCTGGCAGTTTTGTTATATTAGGTTATAATTTCCAGAAGACTGCTATTAGAATGGCCAACCTATTGCTAAAGAGGGAGGCACATTAAAACCTAGGAGCTCCCACAAGCACTTTAGGACTAATGAGTTTCTCCAAATAGTCACCATGCTCCTTGGAATATGGTGTCCAGGACCCAAAGAAGATCCTCTACTCCACTCTTTGGGAGAGTGGAAAGCAAACAACAGGGCATGTACCCTATCAGACAAGAAAAGTCAGAATGTGGGCTGTCATAACACTGCCACCAGTCCTGGAGTACCTTACTGCTAATACAATAAAGTGCCCTCTCCTCTGAGCTGGCTTTCCAAGTGGAGATTTCATCTAGATTTCAGGCTAGATTTCAGCCCCAACGTGCTCCCTCCACCGGGGACTTGTGTGCAGTACACAACCTGCCCAACCATACATAGCAATTCTCGTCATGGTAAGAGGAATAGGTGCTTAGTTAGAGGAAACTGAAGGAGAGGGAGAGCTTTCACTCATTCATTTATGTAGCCAATAGTTGCTAAATGTTTACTGTGCCAGGTACATAGGTGCAGGAGAAAGTATGTTAGTAAGGTGGACAGGTCAGTTGCCCTCCAAGATCTTACAGCCTTGAGAGAGATGAAGATGAGGCCACAGACAACCACAGTGTGCTAAGTGTTAGCACAGGAAAGAAAAAGCGTTCTCTGGCATTACAAATTATGATTCTTCAGGCTGCAAGAAAGACTCTACTAAAAAGTGGCTTGGGCAATAAGGAACAATAAGGGCAACCCAATAAGAACCGTGGAGGTAAGTAGGAGTGGGATGCAATTCAGCGATTTTGTGACATCATCAAGAACTAGGACTCTTGTGAACTCCCTCCTCTACTAGTTCCAGTGTGCTAGCTTTTGTCCTCACATGTGACCTTCATGATGGCTGCTGCAGCCCCCAGCATCATGTCCTCACACTGCCATGCCCAAAGATCAGAAAGGCAGTTCTCTAAATTTTTGTGTTTTTTTTTTTTTAATCAGAGAAGACAGTCTTTCCCAGAGTCCTCCAGCAGAAGCACCCATACCCTACCTACTTGAGAGGCTGGGGAAGCAAAAATCTGGCATTTTCACCCTCCAAAGTGGGAGGCAGTCTCTGAGAGCAGAAAAGTACTATAGCTAAGAATGGGAAATGGTTATTGGTGAAGCAACCAGCAGTGCCTGCCACTGGAGCACAAGGCAGGGACATAGACCCTAGATTTGAAGGTGGGCACCTGTAATAGGCAAAACTACCCGCCCTTCCCCCCCCCCCCACCACTAAATATGTCCGTACTCTATTTCTCAGACCCTGTGACTGTGATGAGATTATCCCAAATTCTCCAGGTGGAACAAGTATAATCACATGAGCCCTTAAGAGTCAAAGAGTTGGAGAAATGTCTATTTAGACCTCCCATCCATTTTTTTTTTATTGTATTGTTTGTTGTTTTGATATTGAGTTGTATGAGCTGTTTGTATATTTTGGAGATTAATTCCTGGTCAGTTGCTTCATTTGCAAATGTTTTCTCTCATTCTGAGGGCTGGCTTTTCATCTTGTTTATGGTTTCCTTTGCTGTGCAGAAGCTTTTAAGTTTTATTAGGTCCCAATTGTTTATTTTTGTGTTTATTTTCATTACTCTAGCAGATGTGTCCAGATGAAAGGAATGGAGACACAGATATATGGACAGAAAACAGATATATGGACAGAGGCTGGGAAGGCGAGGGTGGGACAAATTGGAAGACTGGGATTGACATATACACTACCATGTGTGAAATAGGTAGCTAGTGGGAACCTGCTTTATAGCACAAGGAGCTCAGCTCAGTGCTCTGTGATAACTAGAGGGGTGTGGTACAGGGGGGAGGTGGCAGGAGGTCCAAGATGGAGGGGATATATGTATACATATAACTAATTCACTTCCGTTGTATAACAGAAACTAATACAACACTGTAAAGCAATTATACTCCAACTTTTAAAAAACAATCAAAAGATGGCAGTAGAGGGAGAAGTCGAAGATTTTTGAAGCATGAGAAGGGTTTGACCTGCCATCACTGGCTTAGATATAGAGGGGCTACGTTTCCAGGAAATGGGGATTTCACTTCTACAACCACAAGGAACTAAATTCTGCCAAAATCCTGAATGAGTTTGGAAGCATATTGCTCCTCAGAATTTCCATAAAGGAATGCAGCCCTGACTTGTGAGACACTAAGCAGAGAACCCAGCCAAGCCCATCTAGACCTGTGACTTCTGAAATCTGTAAGATAATAAATGGGTATTACTGCAAGCAGCTAAATACAGGCATTTTGCTGCAGAAGCAATAGAAACTAAAACAAGATCCCAAATGAGAATGCACACATGCTGTGACTTTATGAATTAAGAATTGCCAGGTGAAAGGGCTAACATGAGCACAAGTCTAGAAAAGGGAAAGACATGTTTGGAAACCAGCAAAAATTCATTTCAACTGAAGCATAGGAGCTTCGGTTGCACAGAACCATGAAAGCATAGGGGCTAAGAGGAGAAGTGTAGGAGAAAGATGAAAAATAAAGACAGGCAGATATTTAGGAACTAAACCAGGTAGGTCCTCAAATATCAAGCATGGGCTGCATCATGATGACAACAGAAAGTCACTGAAGGGTTTTAAGCAGACAAGTCATGAGGTCCAATTTCTGTATTTACCAGTTCATTCAAGTTGCTACATGGAGAACAGATTGGGAGATGGCATGAGAGAAGGCAAGTGAACCAGGTAAAGGTCACAGCTGTCATCTGGGTGAGAGAATATGACAATTTGGACTGGGAAATGAGAAGAGAGGACTACTTTGAAAGAAACGATGGAGAGAATTGATAGGGTTTATTGCTTGGAGTGGTGAGAGGCAGAGAAAGGAAGGATGAAAGGATGAAGCCATTCATTCATCCACTCATCAGGTCATTATTTGCACTTTTCACAGTGAATGGTCCAAGACTGAGCTAGCTAGACACAGAATGTTGGTTCAGCATAAACAAGCAGTCCTTCTTTACATGGAACTGAGAGGTTTCTGATTTGATCAATTGGGTCACTGTTGATACCATTCTCTGAGAAGGGAGGAGAAGGATTGAGTTGGGAAGGAATCGAGAGGAGGGAATAAAAATGATGAGTTCCACTTTATATCTGAGAACATATATAAGGGACAAGTAATTGGAGCATCCAATAAACTTTGGATATATGGGTCTGGGGACTTCCCAGTTGGCTCAGGGGTAAAGAATCTGCCTGCCAATGAAGGAGACATGGATTCAATCCCTGGTCTGAGAAGACCTGCTGGAGAAGAAAATGGCAACCCACTCCAGTATTCTTGCCTGGAGAATCCCATGGACAAAGGAGGCTGGTGAGCTATAATCTATGGCGTCACAAAGTGTCAGACACGACTTAGCGACTGAACAACAAGAATCCGGAACTTGTAAGTGAAATTTGGGCTGGAGATAGGGAGCTGGGGATCACCAATATATACAAGAAAAATTACCTTCAGTTGCTCAAAAGACAATGCCTATGAGGAGAAGGGTTAAGAATTAGGAAATGGGGATTTGCTTTCAAAAGCTTTCATCTCCACCTTTTTTTTTTTTTTTTTTTTTGCCTTGGGACCAACCCTGAATGAGAGACTAACTGAAACCTGGGACTATCTTCTTCATCAATTTATACTGGCTAAGCCTGGCACCAAAAAGCCCAGGGGTGTTCAATAAAGGTTAAATGAATGAAGGAATGACTCAAGAAGGCAAACAAATGAAACCCAGTGGACTATTCTCTCTCAGATTCTTTGCTCTAAAATAGATGAAACACTTGCTCTCCACTTTTTAAAGCAGCTCCACTGCCCTAGAATGCAGTCTCCCATGTATTTTAATAACTGAATTTAACTCCAAATATTCCCTTAAATTAGTTGCTCACTTTTAAAATCAATTCTCTCCTTGAAGGCTAACACTTCTTTCTTGGGAGACTAAGACACAGGAAATACAGTGTCTCCAAGGAGGCAGCTATTTGATTTCACCAGGCTGGGGTGGTTGTGGGGGAATGGGCAATAAGGAAACAGGAGGGGGCATCCAGCTGTGCACTTGGCTATTCTTCACCCTTGGAATTTATATATGATATGGAGAGAAATTGGACTTCCCTGGTGGTTCAATGGTAAATAATCTGCTTGCAGTACAAGAGGTGTGGGAGGAGCCGCAGGTTCGATAGGATTCTGGGTCGGGAAGATCCTGTGGAGAAGGAAATGGCACCCCACTCCAGTATTCTTGCCTAGAAAATCCCAACAACAGAGGGGCCTGGTGGCCTACAGTCCATGGGGTTGCAAAGAGTTGGACACAACTGAGTGACTAAACAACAAATGGAGAGAAATTGACCAAAGGTAACCATTTCACATTCTGTAAGAAATCTTCAGCATTGACATCCAGAAGTGTGTGTAGTGGATAGGAATATGGTGGTATCAGAATATAGAGGCTTTAACCCACCCAGCATATACTAGCTGTGTAAGCCAGGGAAAGCTACTTATCTACTCTGTGCATCAATTCTCTCAGCTATAAACTGGAAGCAATAATAACACCTCCTGCAAAGTGATGGGGTGAAGATAAAATGAGATAATGCAGAAGAGCCCAATGTTCTAAGTTCTCAGTAAATGTTAACTAGTGTTATGGGTTTGTTAGGACTGATGTAACAAATACCACAATCCAAGTGGCTGCAACAACAGAAACTTACTGTCTCACTGTTCTAGAGGCTGGAAGTCCAAGATGAAGCTGTTGGCAGTGCTGATTTCTTCTGATGGCTGCCAGGGAGGATCTGCTCCATGTCTCTCCCCTAGCTTCTGCTGCTTTGCTGGCAATCTCTGGAGTTCCCTGACTTCTGCTACATCACCCCCATCTCTGCCTTCATCTTCACATGGGATTTGTTCTCCCTGTGTGCCTGTGTCCAAATCTCCCCTTTTTGTAAGGACAAGTTGGATTAGGGGGATACCGAACTCCAGTATGGCATCATCTTGACTTAATTACATCTGCAGGGAAGGACCCTGTTTCTAAAAAAGGTGACACTCCTGAAGGTATTAGAACTTCAACATGTAAATCAGGGTGGGGGGCAAATCCAATAGACAACAGCTAGTATTATTACTGTTAACTTTAATACTATGCTCAGTTCAGTTACCATATAAATATACCTATCTTTCAAGTTGTTATTTTGAATTCATTTCAGACAGAAAAAAAAACTTCAAAAATACTATGTTGCCTTGTAACTATTACCCAGCTTCTCCTAATGTTATCATCCATAATCTTAGTATAAGAATCTAAATCAGGAAATTAATGCTGATACAGTACTATTAACTAATTCATAGACCTTATTAAAATTTTTCTAATTGTCCCACTAGTGTCTTTTCTCTGTCCAAGAATCTAATCCAGGATCCAATACTGCATGTAATATCATATCCTCATAATCCAATCTAAACTGTTTGGTCTTCCCTGCTGTTGCTGCTACTGCTGCTGCTAAGTCGCTTCAGTAGTGTCCGATTCTGTGCGAACCCATAGACGGAAGCCCACCAAGCTCCCTCGTCCCTGGGATTCTCCAGGCAAGAACACTGGAGTGGGTTGCCATTTCCTTCTCCAATGCATGAAAGTGAAAAGTGAAAGGGAAGTCACTCAGTCATGTCCGACTCTTAGTGACCCCATAGACTACAGCCTACCAGGCTCCTTCGTCCATGGTATTTTCCAGGCAAGAGTACTGGAGTGGGATGCCATTGCCTTCTCTGTGGTCTTCCCTAATCATTTGCTATTGCTACAGTTTGAAGAGCAATGACCAGTTATTTTGTAAAATGTCTCTCAATTTGGGTTTACCTGATTATTTCCTTGTGATTAAATGTGGATTCTGCATTTTTGCCAAGGATCCCACACAACCGATATTGTGCCTTCTCAGTGATCTTGTCAGGCGATTCAGCATCACTCAGGGTTGACGTACTGGAGCCTTAGGACCGCTCAGCACCTGATGTCGGTGGTGTCCGCCAAGCTTCTCCACTGTGGGGTTCTATTGTTCCCTGAGGATTAATATAGCTACCCTGTGGAGAGATACTGGGAGGCTATGTTAATATCCTCCTTCCCATCACACTTTCACCCACTGATTTTAGAATACAGTGATGATACTTGGCTGCAGCAATAGTTTTGCCTAATGGTGATTATCTATTTCCATCATTCTGTCTACATTTACTGATTATAATTTTACCATAAAGGAGGCTTTCTCTTCTTCCTGTATTCTTTTTAATAACACATTCCTACATTTGAGGTTATCAGAGGCCACCAAGTTAGTTTCTTAGGGTTCCTTAGTATCTTATTCTTGGGTCTGCCCATTACTGAAGTATTCACTTATGTGCTAAAACAACAAAAAAAAAATCTCCTTTGTTTTGCATTTAAACCTCATAGTTTCATTTCCCATTAATAGAATTTTTGAGGGAAGAGTATGCTAAATGCTTTTCAGGGTGAAGAGGATGTTTAAATTATTCAAGAGAACTGCTTTTAAACAATTTGGATGTACCCATTTACACATAAAAATTAATGCTAACTAGATATAATTTTCATCTAGTCATTAAAAGAAATCCCAAAGCATTCCAGAAATCCTTATTTAGCCTAGTGTTATACTAAGTACTTGAAAACAAAATCACTTTTCTTAAAAAAAGAAAAATCATGACTTTGCCTTTTATGAAAACATTTATAAGCACTAACGGTGAAGCTGCTGGCTCCTCTTTCCAAGCACCCACTTCTTTTGCTTTTCCTCATCTATCAGGCATCAGAGTCTTTTCTAATGAGTCAACTCTTTGCATGAGGTGGATTGGGGGCAGGAGGAGAAGGGGATGACAGAGGATGAGATGGCTGGATGGCATCACCGACTCAATGGACGTGAGTCTGAGTGAACTCCTGGAGTTGGTAATGGACAGGGAGGTCTGGCGTGCTACGATTCATGGGGTCGCAAAGAGTAGGACATGACTGAGCAACTGAACTGAACTGAACTGAATCTATCAGGCATTCATTCAACACTCATTCACTGAGAACCTATGGTATGCCAACCTCTTCTCTAAGTGCTGAGACCAAAGACCTGCCCTGAATACCTGCCCTGTGGAGCTTCCAATTTCACGAGGAGATAAACTACAAACAAAACAAAAAATCCCACTGCTTTGAAGAAACATGAAGTGAGCTCGAGTGAGGGAATAGAGGACAATACAGTAAGAAAGCCTCCATTCAGGTAGGGTCAACCAGTGGGATGACCCCTCAGACAAGGTAGGACGTGACAGAGACTGAAAAGAAGTGAGGGAGAAGCCCGGGGTGGGGGGCAGAGAGGATTCCAGCAAGTGCCCCAGGTTTCAGTTCTGTCTTAGGAGCAGTGATTGGGTGCGTCTGCCAGTGGGAGTGGTTGTGGTGTGTCCTTCCCCAAACTGGTCCACTGATGCTCTATTTACAGACAGCCTTCATCTGTTAAGTCTTCAGCTTTTCATGCCTTCCAATTTCCCTCCCTTCCCTTGCTTAATTTTTTTAACATACAGTTTTGAAAATCTTTCCTCATCTGGAAGAATATTCCATGTAACTAGATAGATAACTAAGATAGATACATATAGGGTTTTGGTTTATTTGGCTTCACTGTGTGTCAGGCAGACAAATTTGCATTTAGTAACAGAACTTCACTGGATAAGAGAAACACTGAGTACTGACCCCCAAAAGACTAATATATAGAAATAACAAATTTGTGACTTTACACTCAGCCCTAGATCCACAAAAAGAACCATTTCACTTTTAAATAATGAAAAAGTTATTTAAATATATAGAAACAAACTCTCATATTAGGCTTCATTTTCCTAACTTCATAAACTGAAGCTACTAAAACTTAAATATCAAAATCTTTTGACAGCTATAATGAGTATAATTCACACAGCTGTGCAACCGACTACTTAAAGCATAAATTCAATGGCTGTAGCATATTCACAGAGTTGTGCATCCATTACCATAGTCAATTTTAGAATATTTTCAATACTCCATAAAGAAACCCAGCACCCCTTAGCCATCAGCCCCAATCCCACCATCTCTCTCCTCCCCCTGGCAGTCCCAGGCAACCACTAATCTACTTTCTGCTCTGCCTCTGTGGGTTTGTTTATTCCGTTTCACATAAATGAAATTATATGATACACAGTTTTCCAACTTCCTTCTTTTCCTTAGCATGTTGTCAAAGTTCAAACATGTTATAGCATGCATCAGTACTTTACTCTTTTTATCACATTGTGTTGATATGCCACATTTTATTTATATATTCATCAGTTGATGGACATTTGGGTTGTTTCCACTTTGGGGCTATTTATGAATAATGCTGCTCTGAATATTCATGTACCTAATTTTAAACTTAAGTAATTCTGCTTTAGGGCTTAGATGCATCCAAGGAAAGTGAGTATAAAACAAACTTTATCAGTGATTGCCATTCTTAAATCATGTTTTCCCAAGGAAAACATTCCCTAACAGCCTGATTTGAAAGCATTAAGTCTCTCTGAAAAAACTGTTTGATCCTTTCACACAAACATATTTATTGCATGGCTACCCAATGCAACATACTGTTTATGCTGGATTGATAAACTTGAACTATTAAACAATGTTTTCCCCTGTATTCCTTTGCACCTCTTGTTCTGCCCCCTCTTTGAGCCATTCACTAAGAAATATGTGGGGAACGGATACCTCAGAGAAGAGCAAAGTAATCAGCTTTGGGCTTTTGAATCTCAAAAGCCAGGCAATAAATTTGGGAACACAGGTGATGAATTAGATCAAAGCTTCCTCCCACAAAGATTAGGTTCTTCTGGAATTGAGGGAGTGTAGTAGGAAAATGCAATGGCACCCCACTCCAGTACTCTTGCCTATAAAATCCATGGATGGAGGAGCCTGGTAGGCTGCAGTCCATGGGGTCGCTAAGAGTTGGATACGAATGAGCAACTTCACTTTCACTTTTTACTTTCATGCATTGGAGAAGGAAATGGCAACCCACTCCAGTGTTCTTGTCTGGAGAATCCCAGGGACGGGGAAGCCTGGTGGGCTGCTGTCTATGGGGTCGCACAGAGTTGGACACGACTGAAGCGACTTAGCAGCAGCAGCAGCAGCAATAGGAAAATGAGCCCAGGATGGGGACAAGGAGAATTCCATGAAGGTTCATGAGATCAGAGAGCAAAGCAAATGCAGGCCTCTCTTCTCAGGTAGTGTCCACGAGGGGTGCCATGATCTCAGAGAAGAAATGGCTGTGTGGTGTGCCTTAGGCAGAGAGAACCTAGACAGCCCCGCAGAGTGATACCGTGGCTCAGCTTCCTCTTCGGTGAAGGGAGAAGGCTGACCTGAAGAAGGCTCCTGAGTGGCTCTGAGGTACCACAGGGTGTTGGCTCCACAGAGTGACTCAAGGCTGAGGGAAGCACAGGAATTCTGTACATTCAGCAGAAGTTCAGACATAACAAGGAGCATCCCTGGACCTGGCATGGAATGGGAGTTAAGGTGGCAACAACTCATGTGGACCAGTGACCAAGGTCCAGAGCAGATTTCGGAGACTTTAGCAAATACAAGTGTGGCTAATTGAAAACCTAGAGCAGACCCCTCCCCATCTCAATCCCATGCCCCAAGAATGTTGTCAAAATCCTCATTACCTGGATTACAAGATTTTATCCCTTCTGGAGATGGCTTATCTGTTTTCACTGGCCCCCCTATATTTGCTACCTGCCTGTCTTTGAGTCTGACCTCACCTTGAAAGGGGAAGGAAGGGAGCAGGGCACAACCATTAAAAGAATGACAGAGCCAGGACACAACAAAAACTGGTTAGAACCAATGAGGCCCAGTGGGGCAAAGGACTTGACTTCTAGCAGACTCTTCCCCAATACAGCCTGGCAGATACCTTGTTGCAGCCTCGTGAGACCCTGAACAGAGGATCCAACTAAGCAGTGCACAGACTCCTAACATCATGAGGGACTAAACGGGTGTTGTCTTAAGCCAGTAAGTTTGCAGTAACTTGTTATGTAGCAATAGGAAACAGAGAGGTTGTGTTTCTTACCTTAGACCCTCATATAAGTTGTAGCACTGGAGATCCAACCTGGGTCTGTTGACTCCTATGTTATTCAGAGCCACCTGTTGCATTTATGTGGTGCTTTCAAGACTGTTGCAGATCTCAGCCTGACTCCAACATAGGACTCAGTTAAATTCCTCTAATTACTCAAATCAAGACCTTCCCTGACTTGGATCACCTGCAGGACCTCTCTACCTTCTCAAGTAGGCTGCGGCTGCCTGATGGAGTAATGATAATATGGGCCCATCTTGGGAGCTAACATTTGAGAAGTGTCGGTGGTCAGTGGTCCTAGCAAGACTTCCTACAGGCCAGGGCCCCCATGCACATTTCCTGCACCCCACCGTGGGGCTGGATGTGGGGGTGCTTAGTTAGTTGCTCAGTAAACTGGATGGTGGCAGGCAAATGGCAGCACTTTGTTTTTGATGATTTGCTGCTCAGTGGCATCTACATGATACCTATCAGTGTCCTCTTAGTCAAAAGAATCATCTAGCCTTGAGCTCTCAGAATTCCCTAAGAATATCAGTTTATGAGAAGGAATTATGGCGTTTAGACAGGTGCTGTGCGCTTTTATTATTGTTTGGTAAAGGCATTTGTAAACTATATGAATCAATTTACTACTAAAGAAGATACTAATAAATAGATGATAATCTCTCCTGTGCATCATGAGACATAAATGTATAGCAGAGGAGCCATCCAACATTGCATCAGTAACTAGAACTTACAAATTTCATCTTTACAATAAGCTTTCATGAAAATATTGTGCTTATTTCAATATACACCCCTCAAAGGTAGATGGAAAAAATTAACATACAGGGATGCAAAAAGGGAAATACATATAGTCGTGAGTCTCATTATGGTTGAAAGCATTTAGAGCAAATGTTTCAAATAATGACATTACATAAGTGTATATTTTATGGCTTGTTTATATATTCATTAGTTAACTCATATTTGTCTTGTATCTACCAGGCCTACTATGTACCTGGAAAGAATTCAAGAGGAAAAGAAATATAGTCTCTTCTTCCAGGGGCTTTCCAACTATCATTTAAGTGCAGTTTAGTCATGTCCGACTCTTTGCAACCCCATGAACCTCAGCATGCCAGGCCTCCCTGTCCATCACCAACTCCCGGAGTTTACCCAAACTCATGTCCATTGAGTCGGTGATGCCATCCAACCATCTCATCCTCTGTTGTCCCCTTCTCTTCCTGCCTTCAATTTTTCCCAACATCAGGGTTTTTTCAAATGAGTCAGCTCTTCGCATCAGGTGGCCAAAATATTGGGAGTTTCACCTTCAACATCATTCCAACTATATGGATCTGAAAATAACCACATGGGCTAATTCAAGCACATAGAGCCCCTAGGACATATTTTGACATTCTTGTACACATATTCCACCAGCACACATGAACACTGACAAAAACCTGAAGTACATCACAGTGTTAATCATGGCTACCTTGAGGTGGTGAGATTTTATGTGATCTTTAAAAATTATATGTACTTCTTAAATAAAATAGCCCTTAAAATGAAAATAATCATGCATTGCTATTAAAGATCTTTTAAACCACTAGGTCTAGGAAATTCCCTACTGGTCTAATGGTTAAGACTTGGTGCTTTCACTGCAGTGACCTGGGTTCAGTCCCTAGTCAGGCAACTAAGGTTCTGCAATCTTCGTGGCCTAAAAAAAAAAAAAAATTAACAACTAGATCTAATGTTAACTAAACAAACCCACCAAACGATGCACATCTATTCCTCCTGAGCAAAGAGCCACTTAAGGGAAAATAAAGAATATTAACATTCAGAAAATGAAGATCATGGCATCTGGTCGCATGACTTCATGGGAAATAGATGGGGAAACAGTGGAAACAGTGTCAGACTTTATTTTTCTGGGCTCCAAAATCACTGCAGATGGTGATTGCAGCCATGAAATTAAAAGACACTTGCTCCTTGGAAGGAAAGTTATGACCAACCTAGATAGCACATTCAAAAGCAGAGACATTACTTTGCCAACAAAGGTCCATCTAGTCAAGGCTATGGTTTTTCCAGTGGTCATGTATGGATGTGAAAGCTGAGCGCAGAAGAATTGATGCTTTTGAACTGTGGTTGTTGGAGAAGACTCTTGAGAGTTCCTTGGACTGCAAGGAGATCCAACCAGTCCATTCTAAAGGAGATCCTGGCTGTTCTTTGGAAGGACTGATGCTAAGGCTGAAACTCCAATACTTTGGCCACCTCATGCAAAGAGTTGACTCATTGGAAAAGACTCTGATGCTGGGAGGGATTGGGGGCAGGAGGAGAAGGGGACGACAGAGGATGAGATGGCTGGAGGGCATCACCAACTCGATGCACGAGTTTGGGTGAACTCCCAGAGTTGGTGATGGACAGGGAGGCCTGGTGTGCTGTAGTTCATGGGGTCGCAAAGAGTCAGACACAACTGAGCGACTGAACAGTCCCACGTTCTTTTTTTTTTTTAATGTCTTGGGAATTCCCTGGCAGTTCAGTGGTTAGGACTCTGTACTCTCACTGCCGAGGGTAAATACAAAACAAAACAAACAAAAATGTCTTCTTAAAGTTGAGTGATATATACAATAGTGTTTAAGTGTTCCTTCATTCTCCCCCACTAGTAGAGGGGAGTAAGTTCAGGCTTATTTTCTGTTTTTAACTAAAATTTCAAAAACTTTACAGCTGTGCCTATTCTTAAAGATCTGATTGTAATACAGTACATTTGAATCCGTTTGCAGATGAGACTCCAGAAGGCTATAAGAGGGGGTTTCAAGAATTTGGAGTTGAAGAAATACCTGGCAGAATTTAGCCACAGGCTTATGGCACACACTGTAACCCCATTAGATGGTGCAGAAGAAGTGACAATATATTGAGCATAAGTGCAAAATACTCTGTAAATGGCATTCTTGGCTGTTTGTGTATGAAATGGTTAGAAGGGGATGTTCTCACTGCAACTCCACAGAAAAAGAGGAGGCAGTCTTTGATCCATCTTCCTGAGTACTCTCTTGTCACAGGCCAAGCATGCTCATGCAGGACACCCATCCTAGGTCTAATTCTGGACAGCACTGAGGCCTGCTTCACTGCAGGTAGTGGGTAAAGTGAGAAAGGCTCTTTATGTGTTGGCTTTGATATGTTGAGTTATCTATTCTTCAAATGAAATTTCTTACCAAGTGGTAAAGCCCAGAGGGCTGAGTTTGCTATACGTTATCTTATGTTGAATCTGCATAACCACCTGTGAAGTAGGTTATTTTTATACCAACTTTACAGATTAGGCCAGAGAAGGCAACAGAACCCACTCAAGTACTCTTGCCTGGAAAATCCCATGGACGGAGGAGCCTGGTAGGTGCAGTTCATGGGGTCGCTAAGAGTCGGACACGACTGAGCGACTTCCCTTTCACTTTTCACTTTCATGCATTGGAGAAGGAAATGGCAACCCACTCCAGTGTTCTTGCCTGGAGAATCCCAGGGACGGGGGAGCCTGGTAGGCTAACTGTCTATGGGGTCGCACAGTCTCGGACACGACTTAAGTGACTTAGCATAGCATAGCATACAGATTAGGCCCAGGGACTGTGGCTGAGAGGCCATAAAATAACTCCTTGATTCCTCCCACCCCCACCCCCTCCCACTGTTCACACATTTGTTTAATCTCCAAATGTGGGAGGGATCTGTTGCTGGACTCTAACAGAGCATTGCAAGAGTGATGGGCTGTCACTGCCATGATAACTCCATGTCACAGAGACAAGGCTGTTTTAGCATGTGTAGTCAGAGACTCTCCCTGCAGGTTTGATGAAAGAAACATCCTCGTGAAACCTGAGAGGAGACGCACAGTCTGTGCACTGCTGTGTGCTCCACATGGATCACGTCTAATATCACCTCCATCACTGGAGACCTGGCTCCTGGCACAGGGCCTAGCACAGAAGACAGGCTCAATAGGTAGTTGGCAAGTGATGCAATGAAAGAGTGAAAAAATGCCAATTTTCCTTTGGTCACTTTGAAAATTTTCACCTGGGTAACATCAGTAGCCTCCTGATACTATCCTTTTATCCTTTTCCCCCTTTATAATCTGTTCTCCACACAAGAACCAAGATGATCTTTTAAACAACAAATCAGGTTCTAAAATTAGATCATAGTGATGGTTGCACAACTCTATAAATATGCTAGAAAACATTGAACTGCACATTGAATTCAAATGGGTGGATCTTAAAGAGTATGTAAATTGTATCTCAATAAGGTTGTTTAAAAATTGTCATTCCCTTGCCATATGACTCAGGCAACTCAAATCAGGGCTGGGTAACAACCTAGAAGGGTGGGGTGGGGAGGGAAGTGGGAGGAAGGTTCAAATGGGAGGGGACATGGGTAAGCCTATGGCTGATTCATGTTGATGTTTGGTAGAAATGAACACAATACTGTGAAGCAATCACCCTTCAATTAAAAATACATGAATTTTTAAAAATTGTCATTCCCTTAAAATCTTTCACTTATTCCCATTTCACTAAGAATTGTCACTGGGAATTCACCAGGTTACTTATAGTAGACCTACACAATCCAACCTATCCCATGGGCTCTGCCTCCCTCTCCATCCTCAGCTCTCCTCAGCCACCGCTTGCCTCCCACCAGTCCCTGAATCTGCCCACCTAATTCCTGCCTTAAGGTCTCTCACTTGCTCTTAGCTTTGCCCACAATACTCTTCTTCGCAGTATTCTGAGTAATGCCTCTTATTCAGGTGATCCCACATTAGCCCCTGCTACTGTCAGTCACTACTCTACAACCCCACCACCCCACACACTTTTTATCACGTTACTATATTTTTATAGCACTTCTTATTCTTTGAAAAAAAAAAAAAAAAGGTTTGAAATTGTTTTCCTTACTGGAATATAAAGTCTTTGGGAGTAGAGAATCTTGTTGTTTACCTTTGAAGAACACATCGGAAACACACAATAGGTACTAACAAATCCATGCTAAATGTTGATTTCCTGGTCCCTCCACAGTTTATTCTGCCAAAACTAACATGTACCCTAGTATCCTTGTGTAAGAAAAAAAAATGTTTAAAAAAATTCAGTGCTTTGGAATGATATCCTATTTTTTACAGGCATGGCAAAATTAGCAAGCTTCTATCTGGGAACAGCTGGGTTCAGTGAAAAGATTAAAATAATGTTAATATTCCTCTATACAAGACATATTATAACACTGTGAAAGTTTCAAACATATCCAGCAGATCATCCATTCACACCATTATTAAGTGGCATTTGCAGACTAAAAGCATTTGGATATCTACAAAAACATCTGGATCATAAGAAGAGTTTCCTCATTCTACTTTCATTGATTATTTAGAACTTTCAGAAAGCCAAGGTAATATTGTAAAAAATAAACCTGAGAAAAGTTTTCCTTTTAATACTATATTCTTGTTAATTATAATTTCAAGAATGAGATAGTTCAGTCACAGCCACATGTCTGAACTACTTTTAATAATATCTGATTCACACAAGCCTTTGCTACTTCAAAGTACTTACACATTGTCTCATTTGACCTTTGCAACAGCCTATGGGGTCACATCATTAAAATTTTTGTGAAGAAGGGAAAGCTCAAGGAATTAGAGACACTTGCCCAAGGTACCAGTAAGGAGGGATTCTTTTCTGACATTTCTCTTGCCCTTTCTTCTTAAGGAGAACATAATTTGTTATCCTCACAAATTATGCAACAAAAAGTGATAGCTATCAAAAGTACTCCAGGATATCAAGAACTGGGAACAGTAAATAACACTGCTATGAATTTTGGGCTGCATGTACCTTTTCAAAGCAATCTCAGTGTCCATCAACAGATGAATGGATAAAGACTATGCAATGAATAATGAATGAATATACAATGGACTACTACTCTGTGACTAAAAAAGGAAATTTTGCCATTTGCAACAAAATGGATGGGCTTGGAGAGCACTATGCTAAGTGAAATATGCCAAACAGAAACAATACTTTATGATACCACTTATATGTGTAATCTAAAAAATACAACAAACTAATGAATAAAACAAAAACAAAAAACAAAAATTCAGATTCACAGATATAAAGAACTAGTAGTTAAAGCAGAGAGAAAGAAGGGGTGGGAGGCAACATAAGTGCAGGGGAGACAAAGGTACAAACAATTAGGTATAAAATAAGCTCTTATACAAGGGTATATTGTACAACATGCGGAAGACAGCCAATATTTTATAACTATAAATGGAGTATAACCCTTAAAAATTGTCACTTTATTATATACCTATAACTCATAAAATACTGTACAGCAATTATACTGCAATTTTAAAAAATCTCAAAGGCATTATAATGAGTAAAGAAAAAAAAAAAGACCTGTGAACAGAATTGAGAGAATTGCATTCAATCAAAAATTGTTACTTTAATAACCTATGCATTCATCAGTTTGGTCTTTAGCATCACAGATTAGACACATATACAATCTAATTTGTGTTTCTTGTGGCTATATTGACTTATACAGTATCTCTGGTTTTGGTATTTTTAAAGACTGTTTTCCCAGTTTATACAAACTCTAAGTTCAACTTTTCAAAAGGAAATCTGTGTTTTAATAAGTAACACTGTGTATCAGGAAATATCCTTAAACCAGCATTTAAGAAGTGCTTGCTTACATCCAGTTTTGGGAATTCCCTCTTGGTCCAGTGGTTAGGACTCCAGGATGTTACTGCCAAGGGTGTGAATTCAATTCCTGGTTGGGGAACTTACACCCCACAGGCCATGTGGCACGGCCAAAACTCAGAAAAATAAGAAACATCCAGAGTTTTAAAAAATCACTAGAGTGGGAGGTTTTAAAGATCTTATGTTCTACATGGAATCTCATTGACCTTAAGTAATTGACACCCTTTTGTAAACCTACAGGATGCCTGATACTGATTTCTTTTCCAATTCTTAAAATGCATTAGTTTCTCAGTCTTTGATAAATCTATCCAACTAATTATCAAGGATTTCCCCTTAAGTGCTATATACTTAGCATTCCCACAAGACCCACACAGCTTTTTCCAAAGTTAATCCTAAAAACTAATATATCCTTACATAAATACCTAAGCATTTAATCTCTAGAGACACCACTTGGGCTGCTATTCCAGCTAAAAACATTAATAAATTTTGATGTACCAATACTTTAGGGGAAATTAACAATCTGTCCCTATGAGAGAGTTCTGTTGATTATTTGGGATAAAAAAAAACCTCAACCAGTTTATTTACTTTTTACGTTTTACTACTATTCTTGGCAATTGTCATCTAAAAACCAAGCAACACCCTAAATGATCTGCCTTTCCCATGTTGTTTTGCATAGTCTTCTTCTTTCCCAGTCCCGTACAGCTTCACCTCCTCCCCACAAGACAACCATCTTCCTTTCTATGAATGAAAAACAAGATGCGGTTCCTTAGTATTTTGACTTGCTTATCTATTGTCTTTATACAACTAACTCCTACAGATAACATTAACCCAATAACTTGATTTTCATAAAGGACCTGAGGGGCTACCAGGTCTCAAACAGCCCTATAAACCAAATATTTAATGATGTTCTGCAGTTTTTAGATTAAATATACTTTGTTAGGCACTAATGTCTGAAAGTTTGGAATATCTGCATATATAAAACTAACTTTCTATTTCACTAGAATATGCATCTGAATTAAGCCATCTCTTGGTTCTGTTGTGTACAC
Source organism: Bos indicus x Bos taurus (assembly GCF_003369695.1). Classification (NCBI taxonomy): domain Eukaryota; kingdom Metazoa; phylum Chordata; class Mammalia; order Artiodactyla; family Bovidae; genus Bos; species Bos indicus x Bos taurus. The sequence continues at coordinate 39,806,821 of NC_040082.1, forward strand.
CACATACACAGATATATATAGATACATCTGTTCAATAAACCATGAGATGCTGAAGACAAACTAAAATTCTCACACTACGAATGTATAGCCACACAAGCACATGTGATTCCAATAAGCTGACAATGACAAGGTTCACTCAGGACTGCTTAATTTAGCATATCCACTAACAAACTTTGGTTTAGGATACCACCTAACGGCAGAAAAAAAATTTTCTTGAATCCTATTCTGCTTTGCTTCCTGAAGCTTGCTAAGTTTTATATTCTAGTTTACACTGATTTAGAAAATGTTTGCTCTTTATCAACGTATATAAACAGTTTGAAGTTTTCAACTTTCTTAAAAAGATCAAGCCCTTTCCATGCCTAACTTAGAATAATAAGCTGCTTTTTACAGTGGGAAAATGTGCCAAAGAAATACTCTAAAAGATTCTATTCTATCTTTAAATATTTAAATTTAGCCTAATTAAAATGCTCTCATTGAATCATTTTAATTAAGGGTTCTCAAATGCTTCTATACTCTATATCTTTCTAATAACAACCCCAAACAGTTTATCTTTCTGAAAACATGGTGCTTATTAGAAATAAGTAAGCTAACTACCTAATTAGTTGCTAAAATCAACTCCAAATGCATGAATAGTGATAAACACTTTTAAAACTATACACATTTAATTTTTTTCAAGAAGTGCCTACCTGAACCTAGTGTTTGTTTCATGATTCAACAAAGAGGCAAAATATCTGGGATAATATAGAGCAGATAACCAATGTCTTAAGAAAAGAAATTTATTATTTACACCACTGAAATAGTCCCCCATAAGAACAATATATACCATGTTTATTTGAAAGAATCAGATTCCTTTCAAATAGAAGAACTCTATAAAGCAATACTGTCAACACAAAACAGTGGTCACATTACATATCTGCAGGCACAAGCATTGCAAATAAATTTTTTTTCATCTTATGGCTAGGTATTTTCACTGAAACACAGTGTCTGCACTTCTACAAGACAGAGCTGGAACAGAACAAAAACTTTTTGTTCATGCTTTTCAGGGCTGAACCAGTGATACATCCCATTTGAAAATGTACTGCTTTTAGGACAATGGTTTGAGGCAGGAGTGCTTCTACTTGGCCACCACAAAGAAACACACTCTAGTTCTGGACTTCCATTCCTCAGTCTTACGTTTACTATTTGTCATACTATGACATATGTGTATCACAGCAGACGTTTTCCAGTTTTACTCAAAGAACACTGACACACATACAGACCCAAATGAAACAGGTCAGAATTTAGAAATGTAAGTAATGGAGTAAGAAGAGAAATTGTGTTTATGACAAAGGAATAAAAAAAAAATCTTGGTGATTTTAAGCAAACCAAATTAAGTTCCTTACTAAAAACATTTCTTTTTTTGGTTTTAAAGAGAAAAACAGTAGTTTCAAGATGGGTTTGGGCTTAGACAACACATTGAGACAAAAACACAAGACATACTTGTTTCCAAAGTCACAAAATAACATTGTTAAGTATACATTTCTGCCACTTCGTGTGTGTGGCGGGGGGGGGGGGGGGGGGGGGGGGCAGTACTCACTACTCTATGCTGGAGAAAATATTTTTTAAGAGTTACAGTATATTCATATGGGGGGAGCTTTTTTCTTTTTTGGCGTATTGCTATGATCTTCAAAAAATATAAAATTAAATTTACAAAAAAACTGGAAGACCAAGTATAAGCAGTTGGTATTTGCTGCAGTGTCCAGCACTATCATAAAGATCTTTAGCATAAAAGCGAGAAGTTGTTCCTGGATAATCAAGTATCTTCAATAACTGCCAGTACAGCTTGTAACTACTGTCCTTGCTTCTTTGAGAGATACCTGCAAGAAATCAAAATAAAGATGTCTAAGCTGTATTACACTGAATTCAAGTTAACAATCTAACACTCCTCCCCAAAGAAAGTTGCTTATTTTAATAACAAACCTTTTCAAGATAAGTAATAACTGTTAATAATCCCTAACATGCATTAGGAGAAGGCAATGGCAACCCACTCCAGCACTCTTGCCTGGAAAATCCCATGGACTGAGGAGCCTGGTAGGCTGCAGTCCATGGGGATGCAAAGAGTCGGGCACGACTGAGCGACTTCACTTTCATGCATTGGAGAAGGAAATGGCAACCTACTCCAGTATTCTTGCCTGGAGAATCCCAGGGACAGAGGAGCCTAGAGGGCTGCCGTCTATGGGGTCGCACAGAGTCAGACATGACTGAAGCAACTTAGCAGCAGCAGCAGCAGCAACATACATTAATTATGTGCCAAGTACTGTTCTAAACACATGCATTAATTTATTTAGTCCTCACAATATTCTATGAGGAGTTTTCAACGAGAATTTATTTCTATTTTACAGTCACAAGAGGTTAAGCAATTTGTCCAAGTTCATACAGCAAGAAAGTGGTGGAGTTCAGATTGAAAACAAGACTCTGGAGGCTGCACACTGTCACTACATACTGTCTTACTTCCAAATGTGAAACCAATGTATTAGCCAATATTATAAATTTCCCCCAAAACTCAAAGTCCATTTAATGATCTTCCTGCATAAAGGTAGTCAGCCAAAGCTGCTAAAGAACTCTGATCAAGAGTGTAAAGATGTTAATTCACTAAACAAACAAATTTTTCTTCATATTATTTTATAGGAGTGTGCAAACAAACTAAAATTTTTACATCTCTATTTCTCCCATTTATGAATTACTATACTCAGAGCTATGGGGGTGGAGAAAGAGTTCTTAAAATCAGGAGATCTAGATAAGTCTTGATGGTAAAACTTGCTCACAATGGTGTCTATTATTCCTATGCCTTAGTTATTACACCATTTATAGGAACTGGGGATAAAAATGACAGTCCTAATATTATGAGACTCTAGTAAGAAGCATATTACAAGTTTATGTAAGTATATAAGTATATCTAAGTAAATAAGTGTACGAGTGATCTGAAAAGCCAAAAGTGTAATTCAGCCAGAGTGTTATATTACATGAAGTTTCTTTTGTTGCTGTATTAGTGAAATCCAATCTTTAAAGATTTACTTTGAAAAGAATACTTGCAGTACATAATCCTGTCCACACCTCCAGAGGTTTATCCTACAAAATCTTGATGTTTACATGAAATCTATGTGTAGATTTGTATTTAAATTTGTGCTCAGAAAAAAAGACTAGAAGACAAGACATCAAGCTAGTATCTTTCATAATCACAACTGTTTGCCTAAAGGAATTAATTTTCTAATTTTTCTGCTACAGAGAGGTTACCTGTAATTTTTAACAAAAAACATTTTAGCATATTTTATTTTATCCTGACATTATTTTACAGTATGAGAACAGGGACTACATTCTCATATGATTCATAAAAGAGTGACCCACTAAATGTTACAAAATAATTAACAGGTAGCATTAAAAACATGCACTAGCCTTTGAGAGCCTCTCTACTAAAGAAGTACCGAAGGTCTTAAGAGATGTGTGTTTATGAACAAGTTAGAGGTTAAGACGAAAGGGAAAAACAGTTCCAGGGGAGATGTCACTAGATTACAAAACAGCTTTAGAATTTACCCATTTTAAATAAAAAATAAGAGTTATGTGTATACCACAGATACCAGATAATTTTTTCATTCATTAACGTACAGATGAAATAAATGATTAAACAAATGACACTTACCTTTCCCAGTATTTGTGATTCAGGTCCAAAAAATCATCTAGTTTTGCTATTTCCTTGAGGTATTGGGTTAATTTTAAAAGTTCTTTGTCTTTATCTCGATTTAGGTGTGCTTTCATAAAAGGTCTTATCTATTAGAAAACAGACATTATCCAATAATTCACATTGCAGTAAGAAAAATAGTACAAACTTGTACATTTAAGTTACAGTCAATGAAATTAATATCACCAAGGATGTCAATACTAAGAATTACTTTTATATTATCTCACTGACAGTCATGGTGTGTTTATAATAGAAGAGCCCTTCCACCTAATTTGTCTTCTATTAGCCTTTCAGTCTGAACTTGACAACACCAGCTATCTTACAGCACTTCAACCCTACATGGCTTCTCTACTTTGCAGAACTACTTAAGACTTTTCCCCCTTCTATCTAGTTGCTTCTTACTAATTAAATAATCTCATCCACGTCACTTCATTCATTAAAAAGGTACACAATACAAGCTTGATTTATAGAAGAGTGAGATAAACTTTTTTAAACCATAAATTTATTATTACAAATAATTTCAAAGACCAAAAACTGATAAAAAACTATCAGACAATAAAATGCAATATTACATATGCATTTAACCCCAGAAGTCCTCCACATAGTTGTTTTGTTATTTAAAAAAAAGAAAAGAGAAAACATTTAAATAAATTTAAAAAATCAACTTTGTATTATAATACTAGAGAATAAAACATCATTATCATATATTAGTATGGAAGAACAAACTAATGATGAAAAATAAATGTCTGATTATTTCACATCAGTATTTTTCTATTAAATTTTTATATAACTAAGATATTATGCATTGGTATAACCTGTTTTCACTCACATTTTATCATAAGTATTTTTCTTTATTATTAAAGTCTCTATTAAAATATTTTTAATTATATGAGTTTTTCCATAAAAAGTGGTCATGGTTTCTGAATTTTTAAGTTCAATATATTTTATTATGATAAAAAGTTCATTTCAAAAGCATCAAAGTCAGGATGATGGACAGGGTTGAAGACTATAATTAGTAAGGAATTTTATATCTTGACTTGAATGGTAGTTACACAAGTTCTCTGTAAAATAATGTTAAACTATACATTTTATGTACTTTTCTTTATGTTAAAGTTCTAATAGAGTTCTACTTTTTAAAACAACCTGCTCATCTATATACCACTCGATAGCATTTCATAAACCTTTAACTAATTTTAGATGAAATAATGTCTAGGATTTGCTGCAAAATATCAAAGAGAGGAAAACAGTTAAGGTATAGAGCAAACATTCATGAATTAACAAGTTGTTTAAATAGGATGATGCATACATGGGGGTTAATTTATACAATTCCAAGCAGTTCTATGTTTGAACTTTTCCATTATAAAAAAAAAAATTGTTTTTAATCAAACATACTCCTATAAGAAGTGAATAAATCATTTTAGTAAAATATTAATATATCCTTATCGTGACTGAGAGAAAATGCACACTGGTCAATTTTACATAGGGACATTTAAAAACATGACATTTGATCATTGTTACATATTGAGAACAATGAGCCCATGGGAGTGTTACCGTGTCAATCAAGAGTAGAGGTTTAACAAGAATTTTTATATACTGTGTCATGGGAAAAACACAATAGCAGCTTGAAACCAACAGAAGAAAATACTCCCATACATCCCAGGTTCTACTTGCATCAAAACAGCTTAGGGCCAAGGACCTCCACAGCTGTGAGTCAGCGGGTGGCTGACTGGCACCAGTAAGAGCTGTCAGAATCTGCACAGATGCAAGCTCTTGTAGGAGATCCTACTTCCAAACAGGCAGTGCTGCTTCACAGCAGCAGCAGTGACTGCTGGAGATCAAGAAGAGTCTCCGCAGGGGCTTGCGTAAGCTCTGCAGCTACGTATAAACAGGCATGATATCAGAATGTGGTGACATGAGTTTTTGCACAATCCTGGGCAATACTGTAATATTTTAAAGTATTTCCTCATGTAACTAAAGGTTGTAAAAGAAACATACTAACTTCTAAACTATTAACATACAATGTACCAAAGTGATTTCCAGTGTAAAAGCAGGAAAAGATTTAGACTGAAAGAGAAAGTACAGATTCAGTGCCTAATAAATAAGACTTTCAACCCAAGGCCCTGCTAAGCTACTTTTACTTTCTAAACAATTGAATTGGTCTTAAGCACTATTAACAAAACTAAAATAACCCAAAGATTCTAGATCTAAAAGTTAAACCAGTTAAGTGGAAAAAATTGACTTCAACTGTTTCAGTATAATCACTGTTCCATTCTCAAGAATAATCTAAGTGATCAACATATATTATCCCTACTGCTGCATAACCAAAAAAACATTTTTAGGAACTTAAGGATATTTAGATGATCTACATTCTCTTATATTTCCACTTCCTTATATAGATAATAAAAGTGAAGTTCAGAGTAACTACTGTTTATGCATGACCGAAACTCAACTTCCTTAAGTTCAGTACTATATTTATAACTGACAAAGCCTCCTATGTTATATTTCAAACCTTAAGATTAACAAACTTTTATTATAAGAAGTTAACTACTTCAAAAATAAGCAATCTTTAAAATCTCTGTGAAATCTTTGAGATTTCTACCAGAAGTATTATGAAACAGTGCTAACAAACACATAGTTTAAGAGTATTTCTCAATTTCAAAACCACTTCTATGTCAATGTGGGCAGAACATTAATTACTACTTTCTTAGAAGGAGTTTTCAAAAGGAGACATGAGAGAGATTACCTACAGAATGCTTAAAAATACCTCTCCTGAATTAGAATTTTTGGAGGTGGAAACTAATATATTTTTAGGAACTCCTTCAGTGATTCTACTGAGTACTCTGGTTAAAAAAAAAAAAAAAATCTTGCTCTAAAGTACTAGAAATTTGTATCATCATCTTGCTGTATCCAGAGATGAGGAGGGCCCAAATGTTGGCTGGGAAAATGTTTCTTCTAAAAACACACATGAAAGTAATATTTTTTTTTTTAATTTAAGCTCTTCTCAAAAGTCATTCCCTGTCTTACTTACATGCAGAATCTAAGAAAAAACAAAAACAAAACACACACACAAAACCAAGCTCATACCTAACAGAGAACAGAAAGAACAGATTGGTGGTTGCCAGAAATGGGTAGGTGGGAGAAACGAAGAAAGTCAAAAGGTACAAACCTCTAGGTATAAAATAAGTCATGGGGATATAAGGTAGAGCATAATAACTATAGTTAGTAATACCGTATTGCATACTTGAAAGCTGCTAAGAGAGTAGATCTTAATGTTCTCATCACAAGAAAAAAAATAACTCTGTATGGTGACAGAAGTGTGGTGATCATTTCACAATTTATACAAATATCAAATCATAAATTATATTGTACACCTGAAACTAATATTATACCTCAACCAAAAAAAAATTTTAATCATTCCCTGAATACCATGATTTTACCTCCTTTCCAGTACAGATACCATTGGTTTCATACAAGATTCAGCTTAGACCAACTGAATCTTTGCTCAAGACTGAAGAATGTACTTTTGTGTCTTACACCTGGTAAACCACACAGGGGAAAAGCACTTCTCCTAAAGCCTCAAACAGAAATCATTTTTTTTAAAGGGGAACATAACCACCAATCTATCCCTAGTACTTCTCTTCCAAGTCAAGAGTTTTTATATTTGTGACAATTCACTGCCTACATTAATAAAAATTCCCTCAACTATCCTTCTTGTACACCGAAGACCACATCAATAGTCTGCAAGGATAGCTTCAAAATGATTCTGCTTCAAGTTTTTCTCTTGTCTTTTAAAGTCATCAAGAATTCAGCTTGTGGAAAAGTTGAGGACTGAGATTAAAAATATCTTAGTGTCAGGATTTACACTTCAAATGGAGATTTCATTTGCATTAGTACCATAATATCAAGCTCTCTTTTCCATTTTCATATTGTACTGACACATTGGCAGTCACAGGTACCGAAAACTTTAAGTTTCAATTTCTCTCTCACCAATTTTACACTGCTCACACGGTAAAGAAACTGCCTGCAATGAGGGAGACCTGGTTCGATCCCTGGGTTGGAAAGATCCCCTGGAGGAGGGCATGGCAACCCACTCCAGTATTCTTGTCTGGACAATCATCATGGACAGAGGAGCCTGGCAGGTTACAGTCCATGGGATCACATAGAGTAAGACATGACTTAAAGACTTAACAATAACAACAATCCTTAATCCAACAATGTCTGATGCTTTCACTTTTGATGCTGAAAGTCAATGTCAGTAAGCTCATGTTGTTCCTCAGAGCTTAGTGAAAATAAAACATCTACATGAGTTGGTTAACTAAGGAGATACCATGCGAAAGAGAAAATGTTCAATTTTATACGAATTTTTCTAAACATGTAAGTTTTTCTTGCCAACACATTACCTGAAAAAATTTATGAAATTCAATAGTGCTAAAGTTCTACTACATATACCAGCATATATGAGAATAGCAAGTAAATTATGTCTTACCTTTAGTCCATTCTGTGGGTTCATTAGAAAATTTCTTCCTATGTCATCAAACATGATGGTGTTTTTCTTGCTGTAAAACTCCGAAAACTTTCCCCATATAACACCAAGAGGCTTTACCTTAGAATAAAAACTTAGATTTAACTTAAATTTCATTAATAGTTCATCCTTTCTTAGAAGCAAAAATACTGCAAAATGCCTACAGAACTATGCCAGTGTTCCTTTACCACAAGACAGTGATGGCTCTGTGAACAGACCAGAACTGAGAGGCAACACACTTTAAGAGACAATGTATCTCCCAATGTTAACTTCTGAAAGGTCTGCTCATGTCTAATGGAACTAAGCCCATTATAACACTTTCAATAATTTTAACACAAAGATTTGGGATCAAAATAAGAGTATTTAATTTAAAAAGTAAGAATCTAGTAATTATTTAGAGTCTGCTGAGCAGTCTTATGTCCCCAGAACCTGAGGTTTCACTTGGGTTCTGTTTTCAAAACTAGCAAACCTTAACAACAATGTTTCTGGCTCTTTTACTACAATATTTAAATATTTTGTAAAGCAAAAATTGACTTTCTCTTTAGTTCAGTAGTACACGTGCACAATTTCTAGAGCATTTGACTGCTTAACTTCAAAAATACCATAATTTGTAAATTCTTTCTTGTATTTCTGAATTCTTAAAATGAGCCTTCAAAAAGATAATTCCTCAGATATTCATATCTGTTGATACTTGCATAAATTCTCTGTAAAACCACATGAGAAGTAACAGTGATTGCCTATACGAAGGACAGTTAAGTGGCTGGAAGGTTCAGGACGGAGGAAGACTTTTCACTACATACTTTATTTGTGAATCACGTGAACTTTTTTTATACATTCAAAAATTTTTTTAATACACTAACTTTTAGAAGTTAAAAGTTTTTTCTTTTAGAAGAAATTTGCTGAATGCAGGAGTCTGATTTGTGATACGAGATTACATGCTATTAACTATATGAAATTAAATGGTAGTAATAAATGGTGATAAGAGTTGTCATTTTAAAATGTTTTCTTTTTTTCCTTCTATAGTTTATTTTAATATGGAGAAAGTCTCTTTTCCTATCTTAGCGTTCTTGCTACTACAAAAAATGTTATTGAAATATTTTAATGTCACTATAATTTTATTTGCTGTATGTGTTTGCACTATCTGTTTACTACTGAAACAAACCCCCCAAATACTTGAAGACAAATATATTGGAACTGAAACAACAAACCAGATTTTTGGTTTTCCTAGCCAACATAAAGTCTCAAGAGATAAGACAAGAGCTCTATGACAGCCAGGGTTAGCAATCCTACATCCTCCTAAATAGAGCTGTCATTTTGTAATTAGGTCAAGCACTATATGTTCCCCAAAACATGCACTACTTTGTTCTCAATTAGAGAAGTAACATTGCTGACTGTAGGGAAAAAAATTGTGAAAACACAAAAAAGGACAAAGGAAAAATTTTAAATATCTATAATCCAGTTAGTACCAAAGATTACAACTAGATATTCCGGTATATTTACCTCCAGTCTTTCTGATAAACAGCGGCAGCCTCAAAGAGTTCACAGATCTTTTGTTAAGCTAAGGGAAACCCTGAACCAAACAAAGGTTAAAAAACTATTTTCTAACAGTTTGCAAATACTGCTAAAATACTTCTTTCACTTTAATAATGTATCATGAAAAAATTTTAAAGCACTAAATACTACATCAAATAGTTAGCCGCATTCCATTAAAGGGGTGAACAAAAATTTATACAATCAACTGTCTACCATGGTGGGGATTTGTTTATTGAGGATTTCTTTTTATTCCTTTTTCATTATTAGAAACATTCCTATGTTTAACATTTGCCACACTTCTTTTCCCCGTTTAGATTTAGTAAATGTACCACTTCAGCAGATAATAAATTACATTTTCTCCTGATGTAGATTTAATTTCCTTTACTGAAAAATCCCCATGCACATAATTTGACTTATGATGGACAATTTTAATACTGTCTCTTCTAAATTTTCCTAGTTTGCTAAGTTCTCCCCAATTCCTATTAGTCTGTGTGTTTCCAAAAGGCATGGAACCAGGTGTTCTCATCTCTTTATTCCCAACAGTGCCCATTGCAGGGCTTTGCAGATACTAGAAGTTCATAGTATGACTAGTTACTTCATGAGTAAACAAAGTGAAGAAACTTAATCTTTTTAAGCACAAATCTTTTTTGACGGTTCTTCTTATTTTCTTTAGGCCTTCACATACGTCACCCCAAAGACATGCATCATGATGTATCTGCTTTTATTTATCAGTTTCATATAGGCCAAGACAAGTATGTTCTGGTCTGTTTCTACTATCTTCCCTGAAGATATCCAGTATTTTTTCTCATCTACTCTGTCTCCTCTACACTGTTGGAGAAGGCAATGGCAAGCCACTCCAGTACTCTTGACTAGAAAATCTCATGGACGGAGGAGCCTGGTAGGCTGCAGTCCACGGGGTCGCTACAAGTTGGACACGACTTCACTTTCACGCATTGGAGAAGGAAATGGCAACCCACTCCAGTGGAGAATCCCAGGGATGGCGGAACCTGGTGGGCTGCCGCCTATGGGGTCCCACAGAGTCGGACACGACTGAAGCGACTTAGCAGCAGCAGTAGCAGCAGCATTCTGTCTTTAGCAACACTGTGCTGCTATCATCATAGGACAATTAACCATGACTTTTCCTGACAGCCCTTCCTTAAGCTTCTTAATTTTGTCACTAAAATTCAAATCTATTAACTTGAAATACAGCTTCCTCCGTCAAAACTCAACTGATACTTTATTATCCAGTCGGATTTCTAAACTCTTTGTGTAGTTTATTCCATCAATACAAATGCAAATAATATATCAGAAAACAAGCAAGTCTTTAAATAAAAGAAAAATGACTTCTTACATCTATTAATCCTCTCCTCGGAGTATGCACTGTTATCATAGCAGCACTGTCCAACATGAAGGTAATCTTGTAATTTGCATTTGTACTCACTCCCAGCTCCTATAAATATAAATGTTCACATGGTTAAAATATAATAATGTAGACAATCCCAGGCTTTATGAATAGCCCAGCATAATTTCCCATTATACCATCTTTCTATCCCCCTGGCTACCACATCTTGATCAACAACTGGCAAGCATTTTAGTTTCACTAAGCAGATTGAGTAAATGGTAGTCCAAAGAACTCTAGTCTATTTAGCTTCCAAATGAGGGGCCCTTTTCAATATACTACCAGAAACAGGTTACTTCCTAATTCACTATTTTAGAAGAGCATCACTCCTTTAAGCATCACATATCAGACAAAAGAAGGAAAATAAAGTGTTAGCATAAAATGAGGGAAAGAGGAACAGGAGCTTTGCTGTACTTTATCTTGAAAAAGACATAGGTAGGTAATCAAAGCAAATCACCACTAAGCAGACTTGAAAAACACCTCTAACTCCTGATATTGGCATTTGTTTTGATACTAAATGTCCTCCAATCACAATGAAATTAATTCAGAATTTTCTAAAAAGACAAATGCAGTTTCAAAATGTTCTTAAATGGATTGTTTTCTAACACTTACTTTCATTTTAGCTTCAATCCACTTCATATTTGTTGCAGCTAAAACATGAGGAATGATAACACAATATATATGAAAAGTTTGAACTTAATTTAAAAAAATCTTTCTTCTGTATAAATTAGTTTCTAAGCAATACTAAAAGTTCAAATATACCACAAATAATCCCTAGCATAATTTATGGTTAATTTTCTTTTAATTATTTATAAAAACAAACTTATTTTACTGTGTCTTCAAGACAACAATTTTTAACTTTTCTCTAAAAGATACCAGTCACCAATGCTCAAAGGAACTCTGAACCTAGGAAATTCATAAATCAAGCCCTAATCACCCTTTTAAAAACAGCCCTGCTACTATTCTCCATCAGTTCTAAACTTGAATTTAGGGTGCCTGGATCTCCATTTTTTTCTATGTTCCCCCTGCCAGGTAACACACAGGTGGCGGGGACGGGGGTTGTGTGGGCGGGGGCGTGTGTATGTATGTATGTCAATATAAGCAGATGAATATGTATGTACGTCAATATAAGCTAATGAAAATTACAATTTTTCCAGGTCTGGCAAACTTAGTGATCACTGAGTCGAGCAGCTTTTAACAAGTCTAAGACAACTAAATTCATAAACTGCATCTATGTTATGTACCTGCTCACTGTCAGTTACCAACCTCTTTGAGATCACTGACATTAAAATTCAACCTTCAGCTTCATGTGCATTACTCATCTCAAGTTACTGGACTTAAACTACATAGGTATTACAAAGTAAAATATTTCAAAAGGGAAAAAGGAGTTCAATTATTTAAAGTGTGTATACACATGCATGTATGTTATTTTTTAAGGGCAATTGAGGTACCTAAGTTCTTGGAATAAAAATCTTTAGCACACATAAAATAACCAAAATCACCTTACACGCAAAATTGGTCAGCTGAACTAAAATTTTAGAGAATGATGTGTCTACAATGACAACAAATCATGTGATAGGGAAAAATAACTTTTTAATTCAGTATATATTTTGAATCTGTAATTCCCAGATGAAAAACAGATTCTCAGCTAATAAAAAGGATTTCTTAACTATTAAGCAATTATTACATGTCAGACACATTACTAGTTGCTATATCAATATTTTATTCTTATAACTATCCTGAAATATAGGTTTCCTTATCTTCATTTCTCAGATGAAGAAGCTAAGGCTCAGAGTGATTAACTGACCTGCCCAGTATCAGGAAGGTCAGAGCCAGAATTAAAACCTTAGTCTACTTAGCTATAAAATGAGATGCCCTTTTCAATGTACTACTATGAAATTTATAAAAATAACCTATTTTAAATATATGATTGTAAAAAATTCTCAAAATCCATAAGTCTACTCTAATAACAGTTAGAGGATAAACGTTTTTCTCAAATGTCATCTCAGAAGTCAGAATTGCTGAACACAAAACTGTTTTTTAGGAAGCTTTCTCCTCTGTATCTTAAAAATCAGAAAATTATATGTTTAAGTATATATTTAGTTATAACAGATATGCACTCATGTTAGTACTAAACTATTGAAATACTCTGATTAATAAGAGAAAATACAAAGGAAATTTACAGACTGCAGAAGTATGTAGCCTCTATAATCAGTAACCTAATACAGTTAAATGTACCATCTTTAGCTGATGGCAGTTTATTAATTCACAATTAGGATAGCTCTTTTCTGCTTATGACATTGCCAAGAGAAAACTTAAAATGTTTATGGGAAGGTAAGATGTAAATCAATACACCACTCCCCTTTCCTTTTCAGAAAATCATGCCACAAAAAAAATAATGTCACCTCAACTGAACAGTGTGCTCGGTAATGCAGTAAATTTACTTTTCTGGAGCAAACTCACTCTTGTCATAGACCTACAAGTTCCTGGGATGGCAGACCACAACTTGAGTCACACTGCTTTAACCCACTTATTAATTTTCCCTAAGTAAATTCACATTGCCTTTATTTCTGAACTATATCACTGTAAATTTTTTTTAATACATATGTTTCTCTAATGTTCTGAGACTAGAATAATGAAGAAAGGAGAAAGCAACAGTATACTAAAACATCAAAGATTCTATAGGAAATATCAGAAAGAAAAGATCCTTATCAAAGTGGGGTCTTGTAAAAACAGGCCATTTTATTTCATACTATAAACTACTCTCATCCTATATTTAAGTATTTCAGTGGTATTGGCAAATACATGTATACGTTCACACTGTGATGAAAGTATCAAACATGCTTCATCAGAAATTTGCAAAATAAAATTTAAGTCACATTTTATAAAGCAAAGTAATATAAGCAATAACCTTATTTTCATGAAAATCTAAACAAGAAATACAGCTTACACCAAATAACAATGTCATAATCCTCATATGCAGATGTTAGGAATTCATGAAGATATGGCCGCATTAATTCTACCCCAGTCTCTGCACAAGACCTATGGTCTAAAAGAAAATCAGTTAGAAATGATGATTAGTTTATTATCATGGACAAGTATCTAACATCAATTAAACTTCTGAAATATAACAGAAACACTCAAAATACTAACTACTTCGGACTAACTTCTATCAGCTGACAGAGGGACATCTTCAAAGCACACGATTCACTATTCTTGCTCCAACTTTAACTGATCAATTCTGTTCAATTTGCAAAGAGTCAATACCCAGAATTCAGGCTTATATAATAAACAGTACATTTTCTTCTAATCTCTAAAACATAGATCTTATTTTAGGATATGAAAAACAAACTAGGGCCAGATATACTCACTTTTTAGCCATTCACCTTCCAAATATAATCATATTTCACCAAAATGACAGATTCAATTAATTTAATAATCAAATTTTAAAATAAATGTACACTAACTTATGACATGTACTTAAAGGTTAGGATTAGAGGTAAATATGATCATTTTAATGTCAGGAGTTAACTAATTATTTCTGGCAATATTAAAGGATGAAATGAATATCTTTTTTTGTTGACATGAAGTATCAAATGTCAAATTCTTAAATTCAAGAATCTGTTTTGAACATAACAGAAAACCAGAAATAAACTATCAAAAATGATTTTTAAATAATCCTCATAAAATGTTAATAAATAGCTAACGGCTTTATTAAAGTATCACGTATTCACAAACTAGAAAATCACCAGACCAAAAAATACATATATTTAACTCACAATGAATACAAAATGATTGAAATGTTGAATATATCATTAAGTAAACATGAAAAGGATATACATATAAATATCCAGGAAATTAACACATAAAAAAAGATCTCTAGATCTTGGGATTACATATGACTTCTTTTTTTTGCTTACAATAAATGATTTACTTTTAAAATAAAAAGAAATGCTTTCAAGTAATTCGTAGTGCAAGGAAAACACAAAAGGGGAAAATGCTGTTACGGGTAACAGACGATGAAGCACCGTTTCAGCTGACTTACCAAATAATGTATAATCAACATCTAGTACCAAAAGTTTTTTCCCTTCCCTGGGAGGATTCAAAATTTCCACTTTGTACTCTTTTACTCTGCGGGAAATTTTCAGTAGGTTTTCCTCCCTAATGAAAAATAAAATCAGACGAAAAGATTCACTTTTTCTTGTATTACAACCAATTCCCTTTGATGATGAAAAGCACTCACCTATTTTCTACTTCAACTACTTCATCTTCAATATCAAAGTCGTTAACAACATCATCATTGTCAGGAGGTGGACCTAAGACATCTTCCTATTAAGACGAAAAACAGTATTGCTTTACCATATTATCTTTAACATAACAAATATATGCATAGCATAAAAAATTAAGAGATACAAATTGAGTCCAAAAGTCTTGCAAGCACACGCTATGGGAAAACGTCCACATTTTACGTATGTTCACTGGGCAGATTTACCACGTTAAATTTGACCATTATCACTACTACTATACTAAAAGCTACCTGTGTACACGGACAAGTTCCCCAGTGTTTGCTTTCTGCTGAGTTAATACCACATTCACTGTGCAGTTTTTACTTTCTATTGACTATTAAACTGACAATTTTACCACAATTAAAACTATGATGTAACAGTGTGATATAAATCATAATATCTTCAGCCTCGGTGGCTCAGTGGTAAAGAATCCACCTGTAATGAAGGAAACGTGGGTTTGATCCCTGGGTCGGGAAGATCCCCTGGAGGAGGAACTGGCAACCCACTCCGGTATTCTTGCCAGAAAAATCCCATGGACAGAGGAGTCTGGAGGGTCGCAAAAAGTCGGACATGACTGAGCGACTAAGCACGCACGCATCTTCAATGGGACAAATGTAACAAAAGTAAACATTTACCAAGCTCTCCTCACGAGTTCCCATCATCATGATTTTAGTATTTGGTTTCAGTTTGAGAGCTCCAAGCTTAACATCATTTTCTGCAGGTTTGCCTACAATACAAGCAAATGACTGTTTTCTCACTAAAGTTCAGGTGCTGGTTTCACTATCCCATTATACAAAACCCTAACATTAAAAGATTCCACAGCAGGTTCTTTTCCCTTAAATTAATAAACGATTACTGCTGAATTAGCAGTTTCTAACACACTATGAAGAGCAATTAATACAAGGTTGGGTTTTTTCCCCCAACTCCGTCTTAGAGGAACATCTTTAATTCAACTAACTAAATAAACTCATGTTTTATTCTTATTCTGTTGTTCAAGATGAAAGTAACTGTTTTCCGGAAAGTCCTGAAAATTGACTGCCTGGGATAACTGTAGATTTACTGCTACTCAGAACTGACTCTTCAATGATAAAACAAACAAAAACACCTTAAAAGTGCCTTTTAACTGAATATGAACATTGCTGATAATTTCTAAATCATTATTACTTTCAAAAGAGAAAAGGTTATTTGGAGAGAGTAAAAGGCCCAAGCTGTAATGAAAAGACTGTACTAGAAGACAGATATTACAAATTACACTCTTTACCTGGGACTTCCATGTCCAAGGTTTAACAAGCAAACATCAACCGTCAGAGGAAATCAACAGTAATCTTAATAGTGGTGTTATTTCCAAGTATCCTTAAATACTCTTATTGTATCACTAAAATAGTTTAAGGGATATCCCTATCAAAGAAACCTCCAGGGGTAAAGACTTATTAAGGTGAACTGGTAATAGCTAATGTAAAGATTTATAAATATATCAATGCAATAAATTTGAAGAAGGAAGAAAATTACCTTTAACTTTGAGCCCAAGTAACTTCTGGCGTTCTGGTAGCACTCCTGTAAGGGTCTTCAGAAACTGTTTGAGATCCAGCACAGTATCATCTTCCGAAAGTGTGGTCACTGAATATTCCTGTCCACCCCATTTTACAATGATAGGAAGAGCCATCTTTGAAACATATGATAAGGCAGTTTTCCTTCTGAAAAAGATACCTAGAAAGAAAACCATATACATGTTGAAACAGACGTATCAAAGATATCATGGTCATACAGCAGAAACTAACACAACGTTGCAAAGCAACTATATTCAACAAAAATTTTTAAAAAGATGTATCAAAGCTCTAAGTCTTATAAACTGCATCCTTTGAGTCCTATTTTACAACTTGATGGTACAGAAACAGGATTTTCTACTTATAGAAATGTTATCAGAACACCAAAAGTTATTAGGAGTCAAAGTTAAAATTCCTCCATGCTCCCAACTTTTAGCTTAGTTACAACCCTCTAATATTCTATCAGATTATTCCTGTTTGGAAAGCTGCAATCATGAACTACATATCAGGTTTGTGCTACAGGCAAATTCCTCCATGATGGACCATCCATGTTCATTTACCATTTGCAAGGTAGGACAGTGAGTTGTTAAGAGCACAAACTGTTGAGTCAGATTACCTGAGTTTGGAGTTCAGGAATCCCACTTATTAGCTATTTAACCTTAGAAAGTTAATTGACTCTTAGTGCCTAGGTTTCCTCATCAGTAAAATAGGGATGATAATACTACCTACTTCTCAAGGTTCATGAGGAGTAAGTTAATTTTTGTAAGTCACATACTACCTGGCACATAGGTAGCACTATGCAAGTAAGTATTGGTTAAATAGTTTCAAAAATTAGAACTGCAGTGTTTTAGGCACAGCATTAAACAAATGGTAAATGGCCATTATTTATTTCAGATTTAATAAACAGGGCTTCCCTAATAGCTCATTTGGTAAAGAATCTGCCTGCAATGCAGGAGATCCCAGTTCAATTCCTGGGTCAGGAAGATCCACTAGAGAAGGCATAGGCTAGCCACTCCAGTATTCTTGGGCTTCCCTTGTGGCTCAGCTGGTAAAGAAACCGCCTGCAATGCGGAAGACCTGGATTCGATCCCTGGGTTGGGAAGATCCCCTGGAGAAAGGAAAGACTACCCACTCCAGTATTCTGGCCTAGAGAATTCCATAGATTGTATAGTCAGACACAACTGAGCGATTTTCACTTTCACTTTTTCACAGGGGATGAGATGGTTGGATGGCATCACTGACTCGATGCATATGAGTTTGAGCAAGCTCCGGGAGTTGGTGATGGACAGGGAAGCCTTGCGTGCTGCAGTTCATGGGGGTCACAGAGTCGGATACAACTGAGTGATTGAACTGAACTGAATACACAGAACAGTTTTTACACAATCTCATTTAACAAGGTTGTTTGGTAAGAACTGTCTCTCTTTCACTGTGAAGGAAACAGAGAGTTTAGAAGTGAAGTGAAAGTCGCTCAGTTGTGTCCGACTCTTTGTGACCCCATGGACTATACAGTCCATGGAATTCTCTAGGAGTTCAGAGAGGTTATGTAATTGGCTCATGCACAAACAGCTGATAAATGAACAGGTCTTCTGACTAAATCTCAAGTTTCTTCCCCTTGTGTCTCTCTTGAATTGAACTTAAGGTACCAAAGATCAGTAAATACAAAACCCACAGGCACAGATAAAGTACACAAAGATTATACAGCAGCTGCCACTCATCAATGATAGCAGGTAGGTCTTCCCCGCCATAAAGCTTTCTACCAGTTTTCATGTTTGTTCCCCCAGCAGGTCAGAGAACTAGATCTTTTTCATCTCAAAGTAGTGGTATTTCCAAATGCTGTCATAATATATTATGACTGCACTCTTCAAGTATTACAACCAACAAGAAAGAAGGCAAATTCTGAATCTTAACATGCAAATGTAATTTGGAAACTCAAGATGTCTTCAGCATGCCCATTGAAAAGAGCACCATAAATTCACTTACATTCATTCTATGTTTATAACCTGCTCTACAAGAAGGTATGCTACTTTAGAGCAATGTATTCTATTTGGCAAGAACGTGCTCTAACAAATGCTATACTCCTCAAAAAAAAAGCCAAATAGGCCTTTTGTGTCAAACTGAAATACCATTTAAATATTATTTTTCTGTGAGAAGTGGAAATAAAAATGAAAACTTACAAGAGCTAGGAATGCAAACAGTGCTAATACAGCACGTTGTATTGGGCAGAACAAAACATTTGAAGCGAGATCACCTCAACTCTAGGTGGGTGCAGACAAATCATTGTGCCTCTAGATGAGTGTTCTCAAAGTGTGGTCCCCAGACCATTCAACAGCACTGACCCCACTTGGTAACTTGTTAGAAATGTAACTGGGCCTGGAAAGAAGAGACCTAGCACTTCGTGTTTTAACAATCCCTGTTGCCACCTCCCCCCCCATCTTTGAGGCATCTTAAAGTTAGAGAGGCTCTTCAATTTTCTCAGCCTTAAAATAGAAAATGTGCCAGATGGCATGGGCTCTGTGTGCTTAGTAAAGCAGTATACAAATGCTACATATCACCTATGCCACAAGTGGATTTCCAAACTGACAACTGCTCTAAAGGACTAGGCACAATAAAACAAATACCATAAAAAAGTTTAATGCAAAAGCCCTTAAAACTGTTTTTCAAAGTTATACTGAACTTTACTCCTTGAATATTTAGATTATTCACAAGAATGGAGCAATGCAATGCAAATGCACGAGTCATTTTCTGTTTTCACATTTGGCCTTTCCCTACACAATTCTAATGTTTTGTGTCATTCCAGATCTTACCAGATTTATAAAGCGAAAAACGATTTTGGGGGTAGGTATGGCGATCCAACCAAAATAAGTTAGCAAGGAACATACCTTTATGGTGGTGAAACTACGGTCAAGAACGGCTGTCTGGATGAATTCTTCCAACCTAACATACAGTGGTGACTTGTCTAGTCAAGGTAGTAATGTTTACCATGACAATAGCGTTAAGCCCTGCAATAACAGCTGTGACAGCACTTATAAGCAATACAAATGGTGGTGAAAATAGAAAAATTATAATATGCTCGACAATTTTATTGAATAATCTCATTTAATCTTCACAATCCTAAAGTGACAACTACTGTCTTCACTATACAGGCTAGAAATTTGAAAAAGAAAAACAAGCTGCTCCAGACCACACAACTAAAAAGTAGCAAAGGCGGTCAATTTGAAAGGACCTTCAGCCTAAGTTAACACCTTAGGAATTGAGGGGAATTAACTTTTCAACCTGCCTACTATTGAAGAACTGCCAACTCGTTCTCTGGACAGCACGGCTGCAGCAACTGCGAGCGAGTGCAGAGAAGCAGCAGCTAGGGGACAGCACAGAAGACAGGCAGAGACCCCCAAAACCCAGAAGGGCTGAGATACGTTCAACAGGGAGGGGGAAGAAATGGACAAACCCCAGACGAGAGAGGAATGAGACGGGAGGACGCAAAAACCCACAGAGGGGCGGAAAGCCCTCCACCCAGGCGAGGAGGCTGGATGCGAGGGTGGCGGCCCCTGTGATGAGCGGGCCGAGGCCGAAGGCCTGGGCCGCGCACGGACCAGGGTAGCCGCGGGCGGGACGCCTTAATGCAGCCCCAGCCGGCCTGCCAGGCCACAGTGAAGGTCGCGCACCGAGGACAGCAAAGCTGCGGTCCTCCAGCCCAACGGTGTTTCCGCGGGTAGTGGGCAGGGATGCCCAGCGTCCCCTCACCTGGAGCACAGCTGAACCGACAACAGCGGATGCAGGAACCGACCGCAGAGGAACCCACGGCGACCGGAAGTGAGAGACGGGGACCGGAACCGGCTAACGAACCGGAAGTTAGAGTTTGAAACGGAAGCGCGCCAGAGACGGGACAATCTCTTCCTTTGTTTCTCTTCGTGTGGTCATACTACGTAGTCGCCGCCAAGAACTGCCTCACCGCGACGAGGGAAGCAGGCCTTTCGGAGACTGTGACCGGTGTACACACACCTGCGACGCCTAGCTGGCTGTGGGCGCGCGCCAGTTCTGCGCATGCGTCCCGCTGGCGGGCTCTTGGGCGGGAGCCGCGGGAGTATGACGTCTGTGGTATTATTTCGACAAAGTCGAAGCTGGTTCGGAGGCAGTGCACTGAGGCTTACTCAGGTGAACGGAGATCCTCGTGGGAGACGGGCCTAGGACTCGTGTGGCTTTGTCATGTTCCGAATGAGGCCTAAAAGGTGATGTTTGAGGACTGAGGACTTGAGAACTCGACCTGTCACCAGGGGCCACTAACACTAGTAATTTCAGGAGTTAAGAATTCTACCCGTTTTACCCAATCTCAGAACAGGATCGTCAAGAAAGGGGCAAGCCCAAGTCTCAGAGAATCATGCAAGCTGATCTCGTTATAAGAGCTGCCATCGAGATTACTGTAGTCTTGTATTGAATTATGTCTACCTGCCCATTGCCACCTCCATTACCACTTCCCTCATAATGCTAAGAAAGCCAATTACAAACCCTAACAAAAGAATTACAGACTTTAATGAAAATATGGAGCACCCGCTATCTGGTACAGCGAATTCCCAACGTGCATCCCTTTATGTTAAGCAGGAAAATAATAATAAGTGCCCACTAGATTGTTGTCCGGAGAAGGCAATGGCACCCCACTCCAGTACTCTTGCCTGGAAAATCCCATGGATGGAGGAGCCTGGTGGGCTACAGTCCATGGGGTCGCTGAGAGTCGGACACGACTGAGCGACTTCACTTTCACTTTTCACTCTTATGCATTGGAGAAGGAAATGGAAACCCACTCCAGTGTTCTTGCCTTGAGAATCCCAGGGACAGGGGAGCCTGGTGGGCTGCCGTCTATGGGGTCGCACAGAGTCGGAAAAGACTGAAGCGACTTGGCAGCAGCAGCAGATTGTTGTCTGTGGCGGCAAATGTATTAGGCTTTGAAAAGCAAGGGAAAAGGTGAAAATAATATTGGCCTCTACGTATGCACTAGTCGGGGCTTCCCTTGTGGCTCAGCTGATAAAAGAATCTGCCCGCAATGCGGGAGACCTGGGTTGGGAAGATTGCCCTGGAGAAGGAAAAGGTTACTCACTCCAGTATTCTGGCCTGGAGAATCCCATGGACTCTACAGTCGCAAAGAGTCGGACAGGACTGAGCGACTTTCACTCACATGCACTAGTCGAATTACTTGTATTTTTCTTTCTTCTTGATAGCATGTAACTGATCCATGTTTCCCTTTTGGCTGTTGGAAAGGGAGCAAAGAGCCAGGTTTTGTGTCTTAACAGTTTTTAATTAAGACACAAGAACTCTGTTTTCCTCCCCCTTTTTGGTAATTCTTATTGCACTAGTAATGATATCTGCTCATTTTTCTTAATGAAGCGTATTTGCAAAAAGTATTCCCTCTAATTTTAAAAAAATAAGAAAGGGAAAACCCAAAATTAATGGAATTTGTACAAAAGTCACATATTAGCAATCTAGCTAAAGAGATGGTCAAAATACGAAGGACTAGGCAATGAATTACCTTTCACCCCAAGGTTTTTTGCTTTATTCAGGTTCTAAACAGCTTCTTAGGCTATGGTTTTTCCATTAGTTATGTATGGATGTGGGAGTTGGACTGTAAAGAAAGCTGAGTGCCGAAGAATTGATGCTTTTGAACTGTGGTGTTGGAGAAGACTCTTGAGAGTCCCTTGGACTGCAAGGAGATCCAACCAGTCCATTCTAAAGGAGATCAGTCCTGGGTGTTCTTTGGAGGGAATGATGCTAAAGCTGAAACTCCAGTACTTTGGCCACCTCATGCGAAGAGTTGACTCATTGGAAAAGACTCTGATGCTGGGAAGGATTGGGGGCAGGAGGAGAAGGGGACGACAGAGGATGAGATGGCTGGATGGCATCACCGACTTGATGGACGTGAGTTTGAGTGAACTCTGGGAGTTGGTGATGGACAGGGAGGCCTGGCGTGCTGCAATTCATGGGGTCGAAAAGAGTCAGACACGACTGAGCAACTGGACTGAACTGAACTGAACTGAACTGAAACAGCTTCTTGGCAACTTTGTATTTTTGCCATTGCAGTTAGAGAAGATTGTTTCTGTTAACATCAGTTAAAAACATTTTTAAGCTTCACTATTTCTAAGCAACAAAATTCACAAGGAGGTTCTTTTTAATCACAGAATAGACATTGTACAAAGGATCTGATAAGTCTCTTATTACTAAATGTAAATAATTTAATAATTACAAATTACCTAGCCAAGTGTTTAACAGTAGTATTTCTCAGAGAATAATGGTTGTGGAGTATTTTACAAATGGTTCATGTAACAGATGATTTTTAATTATGCCCATACCTCAGTTCCTCCAAGTCTGTTTATATTTAGCTAAACATTCATTAAATCAAAAATAATGTTGAGAAAACACTTGAGGTCAATTGAAAGATATCATTTGAGTAAAAGAACTGGACTTGGTAACTAGGAAAGAATATAATACAATGGACCTAAAAAAGGACTCACAGCAACTCACAATTGCCAATAAGAGAAAAATTAAATGTCAGCCTGCTCTTGCTCACTAGAGTTGATCTTCTAATGGATGATACACTTGTGCCTCACTCATCCTTCCCTGCAGCCACTGAAGGTGCCTGGGAATTACCCCATAGGGTTTGATAGATTATCAGGTCTAAGAGACTAAAAAGAAATATGTAACAGTTTCACAAAATCTGATATCACAGTGAAGATTTCACAGTGAAGACAAACTGATATCACAGTGACTATGCTGGGATTGGAGGACAAAAGGACATTCCTGACCCCCAGCTGGAAAGCTGTCACCCTGTTTGCATCTCCATCTTTCTCTTTACTTCCTTCCCTTTCTCAGGCCATTTTCTTCCTCTCTTTCCAGTTGAAAAACATCCTCTAATTTCTTAAAAAATGCAGTGCACTGTAGCACTTTGTCTCTCTCTTTGAATGTTTGTACACTTGTTTTTTCCCTGACTTCAGTCAGTTTGCTGAAAATGGTTAGAATCTGCCTCATAGAACCAACTCTGCAGGCCCTCAACTCACCCCTGGCAAGAGTACTACTGCATGTATCTACTCATCTTGCTTTCCCAAATGACTACTTAAAATCTCAACTCTCTTCCAACCTCAGATCTTCTGATTTATATCCTTACTTTTGGTAGATGACATTGTCTTGTATTTTGCTAAGGAAATAAGCAGTCTCAAAGAGGAATTGCCTGAACTTCAGACCTCTAAATCTACAAACTAAATTATAGCTTTACTTGTCCTCACTTCCTATGCTTGTTTCAATGTGGCATTTTCCTTTTACCTGAAACCAATTCATATTTGTGCTGTGGCTCCTTCTATTTCAGGAAGCTTTCATAGAAAATCAGTTATCCCTCTCTCTTGCTGTGGTATTTTTAACCTCTTTTCTCTCTGCAGTCTCATTTCTATTAATAATAAACATGCCGTGGTATTGCCATAACTACTATCCTCTCTTTTCACAGTTGGGCATTTCAAAGCATTGTTTGCATTTGTCTAAACTTGACATTATAATTGTGTATTTCTTTCAGTTTGTTTAGTGACAGTTTTTACTATACTGTAAGCTTTCTGAGGAAATGGATGTCTGCTCTATTCACTACTATATTCTCAGAGCCTCACATGATGGTGGCTAAAGAAGGTACTCAAATAAATACTTGGAAATGAATAATAAATGAAAAGAATTTCAAGTAATGAGATATATATACAATATATATTTATATATAGTATACATATTATACATATAATAGTACACACTGGTGATTATAATGATTATAATTTGTAAATGACTTTGGATGCACAGGAACGTTCTGAAATACACACCAAATGTTAACCATTCATGGCACCATAAGTGAATGAAAGAAATCACATGATGGCATCATAGAGCAGGTGAGTTTCACCTTATTTGTATTTTCCTGTAGTTGAATTTTTTATAATAATTTTACATTCTTTTTCTCTCTTATTAAAAACAGTACAGGGACTTCCCTGGCAGTCCAGTGGTTAAAACTACACACTTCTACTGCAGGGAGCACAGGCTCAATCCCTATTAGGGAAACTAAGATCCCACATGCCCTGTAGCATGTCCCCCCCAAAAAAAACAATAGCAAAAATAATACAGACATGTCCTTACCACTATTTTTATGCCTATCTTTGAAAACCTTTTCTGTACTTTAGGTAAGGGTATACAGTTTATACATGATATTTTAAAATAATTGTAGATTTATAGGAGGTTTCAAAAAGAGATCATGTGTACCTTTACCCAGTTTTTTTCTAATGATCACATCTTAGATAATTATAGTATAATATCAAAACCAGGACATTGACATTGCTACAATATGTGTGCATGTAATTCTATGCCATTTTATCGTATAGATTCACACAGCCACTACTGCAATCGATACAGAACTCTTCCATCACCACAAAGATACCCCGTGTGCTGCATCTTCATACTCACAGAAACCACCATTTCTTTCACCATTTCTAACCCTCGATCACTAATGTTTTTCTGATTTTCTAATTCTCTAATCATTAACTAATGATTTTCTCATTTCCAGATGTTATGTAAATGGAGTTATGCAAGTATATGCCTTTTGAGATTGGCATTTTTCACTCGGAATAAGGCCTGTGAGATCTTCTCAAGCAGTTGTGTGTATCTGTAGTCCATTTCCTTTTATGATTGAGGATTTCCAGGTGTGGATTTAACACAGTCTGTGTAATCATTCACGTGTTGGACATTGTGATTCTTTCCACCTTTTGGCTTTTACAAATAAAATAGACCAGTTGTATGTAATACAATTATTGATATTTTGAAGCTTCAGTCTGCCACTTTATTGATTTCTGGTTTGGGTGGTTTTTCTATGTTGTCTGTCTTTCTGTTGGTTACTTGAACATGATTTAAGAACTCCATTTTTATTTGCCTGTATTATTTTAAAGTGTATCTCTTTATATAAATTTTTATAGTGATTGCTCTAAGTATTATATATACATAACTTATCAGTCTATCCAGTTCAGTTCATTCGCTCAGTCGTGTCCAACTCTTTGCGACTCCATGGACTGCAACACGCCAGGTTCACCTGTCTATCACCTACTCCCAGACCTTGCTCAAACTCATGTCCATTGAGTCACTGATGCCATCCAACCATCTCATCCTCTTTCATCCCCTTTTCTTCCTGTCCCCAATCTTTCCCAGCATCAGGATCTTTCCCAAGGAGTCAGTTCTTTGCATCAGGTAGCCAAAGTATTGGAGTTTCAGCTTCAGCATCAGTCTTCCAATGAATATTCAGGACTGATTTCCTTTAGGATCTCCTTGCAGTCCAAGGGACTCTCAAGAGTCTTCTCCAACACCACAGTTCAAAAGCATCAATTCTTCAGCACTCAG
This sequence comes from Bos indicus x Bos taurus, assembly GCF_003369695.1. Taxonomy (NCBI): domain Eukaryota; kingdom Metazoa; phylum Chordata; class Mammalia; order Artiodactyla; family Bovidae; genus Bos; species Bos indicus x Bos taurus. The sequence goes on from NC_040082.1 coordinate 39,833,210, forward strand.
CTTTCTTTATGGTCCAACTCTCACATCCATACATGACTACTGGAAAAACCATAGCTTTGACTAGATGGACCCTTGTCGGCAAAGTAATGTCTCTGCTTTTTAATGTGCTGTCTAGGTTGGTCATAGCTTTTCTTTCAAGAAGCAAGTGTCTTTTAATTTCATGGCTGCAATCACCACCTGCAGTGATTTTGGAGCCCCAAAAAATAAAATCTCTCACTGTTTCCATTATTTCCCCATCTATTTGCCATGAAGTGATGGGACTGGATGCTATGATCTCCATTTTTTGAATGTTGAGCTTGAAACCAGCTTTTTCACTTTTATATACATAATATCTTTTTAAGTTTATAAGTATATGTGTAAGTTATGTATAAGTTTATATATATAACTTAAATACATTGACTTATCTCTCCTCTTTCACTTTTTTCAAGAGGCTCTTTAGTTCCTCTCCACTTTCTGTCTTAAGGGTGGTGTCATCTGCATATCTGAGGTTATTGATATTTCTCCCGGCAGTCTTGATTCTAGCTTGTGCTTCATCCAGCCTAGCACTTTGCATGATATACTCTGCGTATAAGTTAAATAAGCAAGGTGACAATATACAGCCTTGACGTACTCCTTTCCTTTGGAAACATTTGTTGTTCTATGTCTGGTTCTAACTGTTGCTTCTTGACCTGCCTTACAGATTTCTCAGGAGGCAGGTATAGTGGTCTAATATTCCCATCTCTTGAAGAATTTTCCACAGTTTGTTGTGATCTACACAGTCAAAGGCTTTGGTGTAGTCAATGAAGCAGAAGTAGATGTTTTTCTGGAACTCTTGCTTTTTCTATGATCAAGTGGATGTTGACAATTTGATATCTGGTTCCTCTGGCTTCTCTAAATCCAGCTTGAACATCTGGAAGTTCACAGTTCACATACTGTTGAAGCCTGGCTTGGAGAATTTTGAGCATTACTTTGCTGGCATTTGAGGTGAGTACAATTGTGTGGTAGTTTGAACATTCTTTGGCATTGCCTTTCTTTGGGATTGGAATGAAAACTGACCTTTTCCAGTCCTGTGGCCACTGCTAAGTTTTCCAAATTTGCTGGCATATTGAGTGCAGCACTTTCACAGCATTATCTTTTAGGATTTGAAGTAGCTCAACTGGAATTCCTTCATCTCCTCTAGCTTTGTTCAAAGCGATGTTTCCTAAGGCCCACTTGACTTTGCATTCCAGGATGTCTGGCTCTGTGTGAGTGATCACACCATTGTGGTTATCTGGGTCATGAAGATCTTTTTATATAGTTCTTCTGTATATATTTGTGCCACCTCTTCTTAATATCAGTTATTTGGTGATAGTATTTTACTAGTTCCAGTGAAGTATAAAATCTTAACCTTTACTCTCTCTAGTTCATGTGTGTTTTAATTATTTCCTCTACTTACATTGAGAGCCATATCAAACAATATTATAATTTCTGTTTCAATCATCAAATATAACTCAGAAATTTCAAGCAGAAGGAAAGTCTGTTGTCATTACCCATGTTTTTATTCTTTCCACTGTTCTTCCTTCCTGGTGTTCCAAAATTCCTTTTTGTTTAAAGAACTTGTTATAAGTTGTTCTCTTAGGATAGGTCTGCTGGGAACAGATTCTTTTAGGCTTCCTTCATTTGAGAACGTTTTGACTTATCCTTTATTACTAAAGCATATTTTCACTGGTGGCAGTTCTTTTCCTTGGGCACTTGAAAAATGTGCAACTTTCCTCTGCCCTCCATAGTTTCAGAGGAGAAACCTGTCATTTGAATTGTTTTTCCTGCTATTTATAAGCTGTTGTTTCTTGATGACTATGCTGTGTCTTGGTGGAGATTAATTTAGGTTTATTCTGTTTGAAATTCACTCAGACTTTTTATTCTATAGGTCTATGTTTTTTTTTCAAGTTTGGAAAATTTTCAGACCTTATTTCCTCAAATATTTTTCCTGGTTGTGGTAGAAGTCCAGGTTCCTCATTATGCTCCTTTGACACCCCAGGTGGGCAGGAAAGGGCACCCCACTACTCTTGTACAGGAATGAGGGTGAGGGTTCTTTACCAGCCTCTACTGATAAGAGTTGGGAATACCAGAGCACCTGACCTGCCTCTTGAGAAACGTATATGCAGGTCAGGAAGCAACAGTTAGAACTGGACATGGAATAACAGACTGGTTCCAAATAGGAAAAGGAGTACGTCAAGGCTGTATCTTGTCACCCTGCTTATTTAACTTATATGCAGAGTACATCATGAGAAACGCTGGGCTGGAAGAAGCACAAACTGGAATCAAGATTGCCGAGAGAAATATCAATAACCTCAGATATGCAGATGACACCACCCTTATGGCAGAAAGTGAAGAGGAACTAAAAAGCCTCTTGATGAAGGTGAAAGTGGAGAGTGAAAAAGTTGAGTTAAAGCTCAACATTCAGAAAACGAAGATCATGGTATCCGGTCCCATCACTTCATGGGAAATAGATGAGGAAACAGTGGAAACAGTGTCAGACTTTATTTTTTTGAGCTCCAAAATCACTGCAGATGGTGACTGCAGCCATGAAATTAAAAGACGCTTACTCCTTGAAAGGAAAGTTATGACCAACCTAGATAGCATATTGAAGAGCAGAGACATTGCTTCGCCAACAAAGGTCTGTAGTCAAGGCTATAGTTTTTCCAGTAGTCATGTATGGATGTGAGAGTTGGACTGTGAAGAAAGCTGAGTGCAGAAGAATTGATGCTTTTGAACTGTGGTGTTAGAGAAGACTCTTGAGAGTCCCTTGGACTGCAAGGAGATCCAACCAGTCCATTCTGAAGGAGATCAGCCCTGGGATTTCTTTGGAAGGAATGATGCTGAAGTGAAACTCCAGTACTTTGGCCACCTCATGGAAAGAGTTGACTCATTGGAAAAGACTCTGATGCTGGGAGGGATTGAGGGCAGGAGAAGGGGACGACAGAGGATGAGATGGCTGGATGGCATCACTGACTCGATGGACATGAGTCTGAGTGAACTCCGGGAGTTGGTGATGGACAGGGAGGCCTGGCGTGCTGCGATTCATGGGGTCGCAAAGAGTCGGACACGACTGAGCAACTGAACTGAACTGATACCACCTGAGTTGGGAGGCAGAAGGGTGCTTCATCATTACTCCACGCAGCCTCCGCTGGAAGAAAGTCAAAATTCTGGCTTCGTGCTCAGTCTTCTCTTACATCATCCTGGAAGAGGGTTGGAGTACCTCTTTATAACCTGGCATGGGTGAAGGCCTAGATTTCCTACTGGGCTATTGCTGACAGAGGTGATAGAACCACCACTTTCCCTGTGATGTTTGCCTGGAGTGTGTCGATTTGTCAGCAGTCTCCAAGAACACTGCTTTGTTCAGTGATTCACCTGAGGACTCACAGACTCAGTTTGTTGTATTCACAGTTGAGATTTACAGCAGCAGGTAACAAGGCAAAACCAGCAAAGGGAAAACCTTCATGGAATGAAGTTCAGAGGAAATCAGGCACAACATTCTAAGAGTTCTGTCTCAGTGGAATGGCCCAGGCTGTGCACAGTTTTTCAATCGTGAATTGTGACAACACGATGATGTGTTTTTTCCCTGGGAAACTCTAAAAACAGTACCCAAGGTTTTTTGGAGGGCTGATCATGTAGGTACTCACTTCCTAATACTAATTGCAGACTCCCAGAAGGAACAGAGGGGAGCATAATAAACCACATGGTTTCCATGAACAATCTAGGCACAATGAGACACTCTTCTCATTTAGGAAAGGTTTAATATCCCTTGTAGGGAACTTCCATGTAAATTCCCATGTAGGGAACTATCGGTGCAGTTCCCAAATGTCAGCAAAGGGCCAACCTTGCAAATAGACTTTCTGCAGACAACAGGCTCAGGCTTTCAGTGTTTACTCTTCTTGCACAGGTGGTTATTAGCTAAATGCTTTCTCCCTTGCTAGGCTCTGGCTTTCCTGGTTCTTTGTCTAGAGAATACAGGCTTTTTTGTCTGAGCCCACTGGCATTTCTGGGTTGCCTGTATCTCTAGCAACCCCATCTGAGAAATATGAAATAGAAAGAAAACTCATAGAACTCACTGCCTTGTCTTTCCAGGTAACTAGCCAATCTGACTTCTCTCCACCTTTCAGTTTTCTTATATTTGTTTTATAATGTCCAGGGTTTTTAGCTGTACTTGGCAGAAGGAATGGGGAGAAATGCAACTACTGTGTCTCATCTTGAAGCAGTAAGTCTCCATTACTTCTATAATTAAGAAAAAGTGATTTAAATTTTTTTTCATTTTGAAAACAAGTTATATATATATACAAACAAAACTCACATGTATGTATACATATATATATTAAAAATAGGTTTAATTTTTAAGTTGAATTAAGAACACTTAACATGAGATGTATCCTCTTAGAAAAATTCTAGGTCAGACAGTACGGTATCCTTGCAGACGGTTACCCATGCAGAGTGTTAACTGTAAAACCTTTGCTTCTGGTTTACAACCAAAGTCATGTGCATAGGAGACCATATCGTCTCAGTCACAGAAGAAATAATTATAAATGTCCCTAACCAACAAATTTTAGACTAATGAACTATTTCTGAGATGAAAAATTTTGTAAGATATACTGCTGTTGCTGCTGCTGCTGCTGCTGCTGCTGCGTCGCTTCAGTCGTGTCCAACTCTGTGAGACCCCATAGATGGCAGCCCACCAGGCTCCCCTGTCCCTGGGATTCTCAAGGCAAGAACACTGGAGTGGGTTGCCATTTCCTTCTCCAGTGCATGAAAGTGAAAAGTGAAAGTGAAGTTGCTCAGTTGTGTCCAACTCTTAGTGACCCCATGGACTGCAGCCTACCAGGCTCCTCCGTCCATGGGATTTTCCAGGCAAGAGTACTGGAGTGGGTTGCCAACTGCTACCTAATAAATATTCAATTTGAAGTCTTAAACAAGAACATCAAATTGTTATTCTGTTGCAATATTTCAAATTATGAGGGCAGTTTGATTTGTTTTTTATATCCACAGTGACTCATAAGTAGATAAATTAATATTTCTCAAACTTGCAATAAATGTTAATGAAATATCTAGGCTGTTGCAATCCAAACATTTACAAGCAAGCTTTGATTACCAGTAAGTTGTAATGAATAGGTTACCATTGTTTTGATCATTATACTTCTAATTGTCAGGAAACATTTCTTTAACCATGTATTTGTGCCCAAAGAGCATTAGTCAGGGTTCTGGAAGCAGGCTTTAAATTATCCTCCTGACTTTGAGGTAATCAATTTCTACTACTTCAATCCCTGTTTACAAAAATGAGCTAATTGAATAACCAAAATATGCTTTTAAATTCTGTATTTTAAATCTTTAGTTTTTAATTCAGTAGTTCTCAAACAGCCACCCATGGACCTATGTGTGTCATGATTTCTATCAATCTTTCACTTTCAAAATTAGAATTATAAGGATCACCTACTGCATTATCATAAAGCTTAATGGAAAAATCATGTTCTTTTTTATTGATAGCTTTTATTACTTCTCTCATGTCTGTTTATCTTTCCTGGAATTTCCAGAACTCCAGTATTCATATTGAAGTAAGTGTCATAGAGTATTTACATTTAGTATTTAAAATTTCATTGATGACATGAAAGTGGTACATTTTTTTCTTGATGGTATATAAATATTACCTCAAGTGATTTGTTTTGAAATCTCATTTATGGTTTTACCTAATAGAAGCCTAATCAGGCTAGCTTGTGCTACAAAAGTGGGGACTGGTGTGGGGAAGAAGCAAAATATTGCAAGGGCGTAGTACCTGACAGAGGGTAGTAATTGAATGTTGCTGAACCAGGTACCAAGGCAAGTTTAAGATCTTTTGCAATAAATTCATGGACCTTTATCCTTAGAGTGTTACTATTCATATAATTTTCAGTCTCTAATATCACTTAGCTTCAAATTCCAAAATCCTGGGATCAGATCTTGATGGCATAACTTAGGTCACATGTCTATCTCTGGACCAGTCAACTCCTTCAGGGGCATCAATTTCTGCCTAAGCCTGCCCCTGGCTACTGGGGAGGGTTCTTAAGGAAAACAGCCTCCCTGTAGGTCAAACAGCCACTCCTGAAGTATCTTCTACACTGATTTTTAAGGGTGTCAGTTCTCCTCCCAACAGGTCTCAATATTGTTCTTTTCCTCTTCTTAACATTCTGGTTAATTTAGTATTCATTTATCTACTCTATTCTTCAGTAATAGTCACATTTTATCAGTAAGCAAATCATTCATTTTCATCTTCTCTATCACCTCTTTGGATATATCTAATTTTATTTTATTTTATTTGAATGAATATTTACATTTTTTAACACCATAAAATTCACCATTTTAAATTACACAATTCAGTGGATTTTAGTATATTCAAAACCATCACCACCATCTAATCTGAAAAACTTCCATCACCCTGAGAAATTTTGGGGTTGGGTTGTTCTGTTTCCCCCTACCTCTAGCCCTCGGCACCCACTGATTTGCTTTCTGTCTCAATGGGTTTGCCTATGATGGACATTTAGTATAAATGGAATTATGCACTGTATGGGCATTTATGTCTGGCTTCTTTCACTTAACAGTGTTTTAAAGGTTTATCCATATACTCATGTGTATTAGTATTTTGTTCCTTTTTATGATTCCATTGTGTGGCTATGCCACTTTTTGTTTATTTATTCATCAATTGATGGACATTTGTGTTGTTTCCATGTGTTGACCATTTAGATAATGCTGCTATAGACATTTGTGTACGTCGTTGTGTGGACATACTTATTTTCAATTCATTTGGGTAGATGCCCAGAAGTGGAATTTTCTGGGTCATATAGTAACTCTATGTTTAACTTTTTGAGGACCTGCCAAACAGGATTTACACAAATTTTAAATTCTACCCCCTGCAAATGTATTTTATGCTATCACTGTTACTAACATAGAAAGAAATATTAAACAGTTCCAAATTAGTTCACAGCTCTCAAATATGGATATATTTTAAATCAACATAAATCTCTCCATTATTTTTTTTTCTTAAAATTGCCCCTCAGAATTTGATTTCATGTGAATAGCTCCAGTTTTGAAGTGAGTCACATTACTATTCTCTTTTTGATGTAGTGAATCTATAACTCTTCTTTCTCTTCATTAGTTTCCCATAATAATATTCCTAATTAGCAATAACAGTGATAACAGCTATTATTTATTCATGTAAACACCTTAGGTACATTATTTCATTTAATTCTCATAACCTTATGGTCAGATTGGGGTTTTTTTGCCCCAAAACAACAAAGAGCAGAATGTATATTCTGCATTTTGCTCATTGTTTGAGAAAATCACTGGCAGCAGTCTGTTTAAAAACACAATTCATTACTTGATGTTCTACATTTAACCACAGTTTAACTCAGTTTTTGCCTCCTCAAAGGCTGGAGAATGAAACCTTAGGACTCCAATAAACAGTCTCAGATGTATCATTAGCATTGCTTTTCAGTCATATTGATTTTTATTTCTAAGCAATGGTCAGCACATCTGACATCTGGTACTATTCCTTCTAGATGTCTTCTGTATCCACTGACTTGAACATGACGCTTTCATGACCATGAGAAATGAATCTTCAAATATTGCTTATAATTGCTCTTTGGTTTTGTTTGTTTGCTTTAATAAGCTGCTCCAATGATCCTTCCATTTCTCAGTTATATCCAATTTCTGAGTCTGTTCTCTGAAGTGCTCACTCTTTGATCATTCTGCTGTTTCCTTTAATATTAAGTTACTCATCACTGACACATGCCCATATCAATATGTCTAAGAAATGCCTTTCCCAGGTTAAGTATTATCATTACCCCTGTTGTGCAGATAAGGAAACGGAGACATAATAATGACACACCAAGGGATTAGTAGATTTGCACACAAGCAGTTTGACTCTAGAGCAGCATTATCCAATAGAAACATACATATTTTGAGCCATATATGCATAGTTTTTAACTTTCCAGTAGTCACATAGAACCAGTAAAAATAGGAAATATCCATTTTAATAGTATTTTTATTCAACCCAGGGTATCCAAAATATTATCATTTCAAATGTAATTAATATAAAAAATTAAAGAGATATTTCTTTTCTTCATACCAAATCTTCATACCATACATGCTTTTCTTCATACCAAGTCTTTGAAATTCATTGTGTCTTTTATACTCAGGGCACATCTCAGTTCTCATTAACCATATTCAAGTGCACAGTAGCCACATGTAGCTCGTGGCTACTGAACTGGACAGCAAAGCTTTGGAGTGTGCCTTTTTAACCTTTTATTCTGCCTCCTCCAGTGTTCTTCTATACTGTTATGTCTTCATTATGAATTTTTAAAGTTTCTTTGTATTTCCTCAAATTTTATCATATTAGAATTGAAATAATCCATAACTTGGGCATGGAAATTTTTTAAATCACACCATTCAGAAGGAAAATTTTAAATACCCCTTCCAAACACTTAGAATGCTATTATTGCATTTATAATTCATTTGTGGGGGGAAATGTAGTTTTTGGTATCTTTTAGTCTTTAAAACATCGTAAAAAATTAATTAGTATCTATGGGTTCAAATTTAGTATCTGTGGCTTTCCTGCTGGTTCATTAGTAAAGAATCCACCTGCAGTGCAGGAGCCGCAGGAGACATAGGTTCGATCCTTGGGTCAGGAAGATTCCCTGGAGGAGGAAATGGCAACCCACTCTAGGAATCTTGCCTGTAAAATCCCATGGACAAAGCAGTTTGGCAAGCTATAGTCCATGGGGTCGCAAAGGGTTGGACACAACTGAAGCAACTGTGCGTGCACGGGTTCAAACTGGAGTTTAACTCACTCAACATCTGTTGGACACCTGCAGTGACACAAACTACCAGTTGGTGGAAGGAAGACAAAGATTCCTTTGAAGGAGGGAATGCATATGGGAGAGATAGAACCTGAGTGTAAGCACATCTGTTGCCTGCTTCTCCCAACTCTCCTGCAGAGGGAAATTCCAATCTTAATTGTCACTGTGCATGGTAAGTCTTTGAAGTACATCGCAGGCAGACATTTTCCCCCTTCATTTTAAAGGTATATTGTGTCTTTAATCAGAAAGTAAAAGAAAACCCAAATCCCCAAGAATCTATTTAGCATAACTGACATAAGAAAATTAAGAATGTAGCTGTTTCCTAGATTACCTCTTGTAAGTCGTACAGAAGAGGAAATTATTTTAGCACAGCTTGTTTTTAGCCAGAATTTGTTTTGATAAGTGCATGAGTCTTTCACTAGAGTAAATTCAGCCACTGGTATAGAAAACTAGACTTTGAATTTCAAATGTCTTTATGTGTTGTAATTATACAACACATAATTGCGTACGTAAAACTCAGTTGTAACTGAGTTTTACATAAGCAATTACAACTACAGTTCATGTTATCAGGGACTTTAAAGTAAACTTGTACAATGGAAATGTCTTCATGCTGTCTAGAGATAGAAAAAAATGGCATTCACTTTTACATAAATTTATAAACACTAATTTTAAAATTATAGTTCTGTTGAACTTTCATTTGTGCAATTGTGTAATCACATAACTATAGCAGAAAAACTAAAGAAAACACTGAAGAATACTTTAGGGGACAAAATTATTGTGTTTTTCAGTATCGATAGAAGAGACTTGTTAAACAGCAACATCAAAAAATAGCATACTTTATGTAGAAATTGGAAAAAAAGGAAGCAATTTACTAATAAAATTCCTATTCATATAATATATATTTCTAAAACATCCTGAGAATTATATCATGCTTCCACATGAGCACTTCTATGCTGCTAAGTCACTTCAGTCGTGTCTGACTCTGTGCGACCCCATAGACAGCAGCCCACCAGGCTCCCCCGTCCCTGGGATTCTCCAGGCAAGAACACTGGAGTGGATTGCCATTTCCTTCTCCAATGCATGAAAGTGAAAGCAATGAAACTAAAAGAGAAATAGTCAAATTATTAATATACTAGATTGAGAGCAAATCACTGTAAACACAAAAACCAGTGGCCAATGAAAAACACATGGAAATATCCAGCTCTTTACTTGGGGCTAAAAGAGATACTCTGAGGATAGATCTAAGCATTAGGAACAAGTTTGACATTACAAGAGAGACTTGATCTTTGAAAAAATGCACCAGAACATATTCATTTGAAAGTAGCTGCAACCAAAACAGCCTTAAAATATACATTTGCTAGTGCATAATTCAAGGCGGCAATAAAAGATGGTTTGGATCAAAGCGCCTATCCTTAGGAAAGCATACCGTACTTTCATGGGAAGCTAAAGAATGAAAAGAAAGAATAAATGAACTTAATAAACAGAAAAAGGTAGAGAGGATGAGAGAATGGGCTGCTGTTATAGAAAAAGAAAACATGGACAGGCTATTGGGACTGAATATAATGAATGCTTCAGACAATGAGACTTCACAGTATATTGACAATTTTTTTTATTGAGGTGAAGTTCAAATAACAAAATTCATTTTAAATATAATTCAGTGTCTTTTACTAATTCACAGTATGGCCCAGCCCATCCTTTGCTGTAACAATAAATATCTCTTAGATAAGTTCTGGATTTTGGTTTTTGTCAACACAACTCGAAAACAGAAGTGATGATGCACCTTCTAATGAGTCTATTTTTGAAGGTCAGAATCATAGAAAAAATGCATCTTTGGCACCCCACTCCAGTACTCTTGCCTGGAAAATCCCATGGACAGAGGAGCCTGGTAGATTGCAGTCCATGGGGTCGCTAGGAGTCAGACATGACTGAGCGACTTCACTTTCACTTTTCACTTTCATGCACTGGAGAAGGAAATGGCAACCCACTCCAGTGTTCTTGCCTGGAGAATCCCAGGGACGGGGAGCCTGGTGGGCTGCCGTTTATGGTGTCGCACAGAGTTGGACACGACTGAAGTGACTTAGCAAAGTAATTTGGATATTTTCTCTTTTAGTATCTTTCCTATTAAGCAGTCATTCTAAGACTCAAATTTAAGATAGAATTATAATAATAATTATAATAATTCTTAAGGTATTGTTTTATAACTTTAGACTATTTAAATATGAAAATGAAGTGTTTACTTTTTAAATTTTACAAATTAAAATTTGTAATTTATAAATTAAAAGTTAATTGATTCCATTTCATTCCTTTTGTTAGGTAGGGTAATTACGGTATTTTTGTTGTTGCCGAGTTCACTAAAACAATCCAGAAACACAGAATTTTACCTTCTAAAATATTGCTATTAATAAAGAAGATTGAAAGCCTCCAAATTCTATCTGAATGAGACTAAGCTTGTAAAAGTATTGATCTTTCTTTTAGGGGTGCAAAAATTCCAATGATCAGTCCTTTGTTTTTAGTTGCATGAAGTTTTATTCTTAATTATTAAAAAATCTATGACTGCAGTTACTGTTGTATCTCACAGCAATTGATGGGGATCTGTGCTCCAGTATGAGAAGCATTGTTGCAGTTAACTTCGTTCTTCAGCAAGCCACTAGGCGCCCTTACCTCAGGTAGGCTTTTATGAATTCACTTAACTCAGGTCCTTGATTATGAATTCCAGAGAAGCACAGTCCTTTCCTTTAGAGATTCACTGTAGTTTGTAATCACCTGCCTATTTCCACCCAGAGGTAGCCATCCTGAATTTTGTGTTAAGAACCCATGCTTTACTTTAGAATACCGTATTTGTGTGCACTTTTGATACAGAGGTAAGCAGTAAAGGACAGGGAAGGGATCTAAGCACTAAACATTCTCAGCATCCTTTAAATATTGGGGTTCCTAGGATTCTGCCCTTGGTCCTCTTTCTATCTCATGTTTCTGGGTGACTTTAGCAGATGATTTCATCCATCTTTATGAGTTTCAACTTCCACTTTAGTAGTGATGATTCACAAATTTATGTCTTTCCTAAACTCCAGACCCACACATATAGCTACTGAGTAGACATTTCCACTTGTTGGTTCCATAATGCTTCAGACTCAGTTTCTCTAAAGCGTAATCACCAAGCGAACTCCTTCTCACGGTATACTTTTTCTGTATTTATTCAGTTGCTCATGGCCAATATTCAGAAATCACCCAACACTATTCCTTTCTTCTGATCCCTTTCCTGATTATAATCAGTCACCCCAAATCCTGGCAATGCTACCTCGTTTACATCTCTCAAAGATGCACTCTAAAAATTTATTAAACATATATTAAAAGTATTAAAGATATGATGTGGGTTGAATTGTGTCCCCTTAAATTTGTATGTTGGTTTTCACATCTGTTATCTAAATGTCACCTTATTAGGAAATAGGGTCATTATAGATGAGGTCGTACAGGAGTAGGGTGGTGGCCTAGTGCAATACGACTTGTGACCTTATAAAAAGGGGAAATTTGGGCATGAACAGGCATGCAGGGAGAGTGCCATGTGGAGATTAACGCCAAGATTGGGGTGACAGAGCAGAAGCCAAGGAACACCAAAGATTGCCAGCAAACAAGCAGAAGCTAGGAGAGAGGCATGAAGCAGATTCTCCCCGTGGTCCCCAGAAGAAATCAAGCCTGCCTTCATCTTGGACTTCAGGCCTCCAGAACCCTGAGACAGTACATTCTCTTGTTTAAACCATTCATGTTGTGATACTTTGTTTCAGCAACCCTAGAAAATGAATGCAGTATGTGTACCTCTGACCAGAATTTTCACACCTGATAGTTGATCATATGCAAATTATTGCACAAGTGAACAAAGGAAAACAATAGTGTTTATAATTGGGTAAAAAGGGAAACTGGAGAAGGAACTGGCAACCCACTCCAATATTCTTGCCTGGAGAGTTCCACGGACAGAGGAGCCTGGTAGGCTACAGTCCATGGGGTCACAAAGAGTCAGACACGACTGAGTGACTTCACTTTCTTTCTTTCTATAGTTTCGTTTGGAGAAGGAAATGGCAACCCACTCCAGTGTTCTTGCCTGGAGAATCCCATGGACATAGGGGCCTGTTGGGCTGCGGTCTATGGGGTTCAAAGAGTCAGACACGACTAAGCAACTAACACACACACACACACAACAAGGGAAACAACCCAAGTGTCTTATAATGGAAACAACGTTCATAAATTATAGCATATTCAAACAGTGGAATACCATGTAGCTCCTAGAATTGCTGATGTGCATATAAAGCCTAAGAGAGAAAGACATTCATAATATAGTTAAGATGCTTGAATGTTGAGGGGCTCCAAAACTATATATAATTTTACGAGGTCATTTTTTGTCATTTATATGTTGTGTGTTATAAATAGGGAAAAGTCTGAAGGTATATCAACATGTTTACAGGAGTGGAATTTCAGGTAATTTATATCTTTCTCTTTTTGCTTATTCATATTTTCTTGAGATGTGGTTAAGAAAGTATTTTTATTTGTTAATATGTGTTTATTTGGCTGTACCGGGTCTTTGGCCCTCGGGGTCTTTGTGGCCGCATGTGGGATCTTTAGTTGTGCCACATGAACCCTAATGCAGCTTTTGTGATCTAGTTCCCTGAATAGAGATCAAACCAGGGTCTCCTGCACTGACAGCGCAGAGTCTTAGCCACTGGACCACCAGGGAGGTTCCAAGAAATTAACCTTTAGTTTTCTATTTCCCGACTACCCTCTCATAAAGAGGTTGCTCTCTTTGCCTGCATAGATTCACAATCCTTCTCTACCTTGGGAGGGAGGAATAAAGAAAAAAGAGGAGGAGATAAAGAAGGAAAGGGAAGTTAAACAAATCTATTAAAGAACTAAGTTAGAAAGATTAGGGAATTTAGAAAGTGAAATATCAGTGCAAACTGTAGGAAAAAACGTTTTGGGTAGGTAGAAGTGTAAATGAGAGGATCCAAAGTACTTCAGGGTGTGAGGAGAATGTAGAACAGAGAAGAGGGCAGAGGAAGAATGTTCCTGGGAGTTAGAAATGGATCCTCTATGAAGATTTTTGAGCAGTGCAACTTAAAGCTCAGAATTTTATTTGCATTCTTTTTAGCTGTTTGCATTGTACTTATTTAAATGAAATATATAGAGAAAAACCCAGTGAGTCTCAGATTTACGAAGTTTATGTTGTTATTTTTCTATAATAATAAACATACAGACTCCATTTTACAGAGTTAAGTATGTAAGAAATGTGACTTTGTTTTTCTATGCTGCTGCTGCTAAGTCACTTCAGTCATGTCCGACTCTGTGCGACCCCAGAGACGGCAGCTCGCCAGACTCCCCTGTCCCTGGAATTCTCCAGGCAAGAACACTGGAGTGGGTTGCCATTTCCTTCTCCAATGCATGAAAGTGAAAAGGGAAAGTGAAGTTGCTCAGTCGTGTCCGATTCTTCGCAACCCCATGGACTGCAGCCTACCAGGCTCCTCTGTCCATGGGATTTTCCAGGCAAGAGTAATAGAGTGGGGTGCCATTGCCTTCTCCATTGTTTTTCTATACCTGGAACTTAATTTTTATTTTTTGTTATTATTCTACCTGGTGACAAAAGCTTAAATAATGTGAGTTTTTCTGAGATTTAAGTGGAGGCAAGGGTTGAGGGCACAGTCTTAAGTAATGTTGAGTCACATGTGAGGCACATCCGGGCCTCACCCCTTGGAATAATGGCATCTTTGAAATGTGCCTCATCCCACCTGGTCTTTGGTCATTATCCAAGACCCTGTCTTTACTGGTCTAGTGAGTCTCTTCGCTGGGCACATGCTGTTTTTAAGTCAAGGGGGACTCTTACTGGGTTCTTGAACCACACTGGCCATGTCTGCTTTACTCTCTTACACACTGGGCTGAGGGTAAACTCTGAGATCTTGTCACCTCCCTAGCTCAGTATGGGACTTGGGTAGCAAAACCACAGATCCACTTAAGCCATACTATGGGAGTCTGTAATTCACAAGTCCTTCTGGGGTTTTGCTGTTGAATTCCAACAGTCTAGCTATCTCATCCCCCAACACAGATACAACGAGTTTGACTTCTTTCCTCAGTTCAATTCAGTTCAGTTGCTCAGTTGTGTCCGACTCTTTGCGACCCCATGAATCTCAGCACGCCAGGCCTCCCTGTCCATCACCAACTCCCAGAGTTCACCCAGACTCATGTCCATCGAGTCAGTGATGCCATCCAGCCATCTCATCCTCTGTCGTCCCCTTCTCCTCCTGCCCCCAATCCCTCCCAGCATCAGTCTTTTCCACTGAGTCAACTCTTCGCATGAGGTGGACAAAGTACTGGAGTTTCAGCTTTAGCACAATTCCTTCCAAAGAAATCCCAGGGCTGATTTCCTTCACAATGGACTGGTTGGATCTCCTTGCAGTACAAGGGACTCTCAAGAGTCTTCTCCAACACCACAGTTCAAAAGCATCAATTCTTCGGCGCTCAGCCTTCTTCACAGTCCAACTCTCACATCCATACATGACCACAGGAAAAACCATAGCCTTGACTAGATGAACCTTTGTTGGCAAAGTAATGTCTCTGCTTTTCAATATGCTATCTAGGTTGGTCATAACTTTCCTTCCAAGGAGTAAGCGTCTTTTAATTTCATGGCTGCAGTCACCATCTGCAGTGATTTTGGAGCCCAAAAAATAAAGTCTGACACTGTTTCCATGTTTCCCTATCTATTTGCCATGAAGTGATAGGACCAGATGCCATGATCTTCGTTTTTGAAGGACACTTGCTAATATTTAACTCTTTGGAATTATCTCAAATTCTCTTTCTCCCCTTGGTCCTGGAAAGTCTTGCCACAATTTTGTGCCATCCAGATTCTTCTTAGGCCTCTGAGTATCCCTTTACTATCTCTTACTTGAACTGTTGTTCCATCTTTTACCTATGAAATATTCAGCTTCCCAGTGTTCCATCTTCAGCCCACTGTCTTTCTCAGTTTTCCCAGGTTACCTCTTCCACTCCCAAAGATTTGACTACCATCTCTAAGCTGCTACTGCCTAGTCACTTCAGTCGTGTCTGACTCTGTGTGACCCCATAGACGGTAGCCCATCAGGCTCCCCCGTCCCTGGGATTCTCCAGGCAAGAACACTGGAGTGGGTTGCCATTTCCTTCTCCAATGCATGAAAGTGAAAAGTGAAAGTGAAGTCGCTCAGTCGTATCCGACTCTTAGCGACCCAATGGACTGCAGCCTACGAGGCTCCTCCATCCATGGGATTTTCCAGGCAAGAGTACTGGAGTGGGGTGCCATTTCCTTCTCCAGAGAATCTTCCCAACCCAGGGATCAAACCTGGGTCTCCCACATTGTAGGCAGATGCTTTACCATCTGAGCCACCAGGGAAGTGGTAATAAAAACCTAACTAGTCCCAAACTCTGTTTGTATCTTCTGGAAGCCTTTCTCCTGCATTTTTGTTTCTTTGTCCCTCTCTCATTCATTTGGTAGACATGATTATAAACTTCTAAAGTTATCAAGGAAAAGTGCTTAATGCTCTGAGAATGTTTACTGGATAGGATGGAGAGTGAAGATATAACAAAAGATCCTCTCACTGAGCTATTTTTGCCACCAGCATCTGGTATCTGCACATACCAGGAAGCTAAGTATGTCATTTCCTGGCCCCAGATTTTCAGGAAAAACATGCAGAATGCGTTCAGTGGAGGTGCCTACCTTGACAGAGGGGAGTGTTTTATTACTGCTTAGAACTGTTGCCAATTTAGTCATTATTGCTTTCAAATACCCGACAGAAAGTACACTCCCTTTTTGCCTGCACCTGGGGCAAAACACTCCAGTTGCCCTCTCCTTAGTATACCATTGAACATTTGGAGGTCTCCAACTTCCTCGCCTTATTCCCTTCTATGATACCTTTCAGGTAAGGACCCGAGTTAGGGGCTACCTTGGTGGTCCAGTGGTTAAGACTGTGCACTCCCAGTGCTGGGGACACAGGTTCCATCCCTGATGGAGTGTCCCTGCTTGGTGCAGCTAAATAAAAAATAAAGCTGAATCACTGTGCCACTTCTCACTTCTGTGTCTTTTGTCATGCTCTCCCTTCTGCCTGAAATTCCCTCACTCCATGCACACACTTCATCTGGTTTCCTGCTATCCATTAAGCTTCAGATTAATATCATTCCCCCAGTAGCTGCCTCTGTTCCTCCAATACTGAGTTGTGTGCCCTCCTTGAATTTCCATAGCATCTTCAAAATACTACTGAATTCTTGCATTGTCCAGTTTGTCCCCTAATCTGTTTTTGACTTTATCTGCCCCAGCTGGTCTTCCCCAGTGGCTCAGAGGTGAAGAATCCACCTTCATTGCAAGAGACACCGTAGCCGTGGGTTTGATCTCTGGGTTGAGAAGATTCCCTGGAAGAGGAAATGGTAACCAACTTCAGGATTCTTGCCAGAGGAGCCTGGCAAGCTATAGTTTGTGAGGTTGCAAAGAGTTGGACACGACTGAGTACACATGCTACCCCAATGACTCTGCCCAAATTATTCATTTTATCTCCAGAATCTAGGGAACTACTTGTCACATAGAATGCCTTCAACAAAGGTTTGCTGAAGAGTGGAAAATAATGAAATCATTATTTTATTTCATTATTTTTTCCCCAGTTCTTTTGAGATATAGTTGACCCACAGTACTAAGTTTAAGGTGTACAGAAGGATGATTTGACTTAAATAATCATGAAATGATGACCACAACAAGTTCAGTGAGCATCCATCATCTCACATAGATGCAAAAGAAAAGAAGAAAAATTCCTTGTGATGAAAACTCTTAGAATTTATTGTTAGCAACTTTAATGTGATGAGCAATGCTCATCATATTAATCACCTTGTGCATTATATCCCTAGTACTTAGCTTATAACTGGAAGTTTGTACCTTTTGACCACCTTCATCCAGTTTCCCTTTTCTCCCTGCCTCTTGTAATATCTTTTTCCGTGAGTTTATGTTTAAAGTATACTTGATCTACCACACTATGTTAGTTTCTGATGTACAACATAGTAATTCAACATTTCTGTACATTACAAAATGATAACCCTGATAAGTCTACTTATCACCTGTCACCATTCAAAGATAATACATTATTATTGACTGTATTCCCCATGCTGTACATTTCATCCCAATGATTCATTTATTTTATAAGTGGAAATTTGTGTCTCTTAATTTCACTCACCTATTTCACTAACCCCCCTTTATACCCGTCTCCTCTGGCTACTACCTGTATGTTCTCTGTATCTATGACTCTGTTTCTGTTTTGTTATGTTTGTTCATTTGTTTTGTAGATTCCACATGGAAGTGAAATATTATATTTGTCTTTCTCTGTCTTATTTTACTTAGGATAATACCCTATGAGATTCATCCATGTTTTTCCGAATGGCAAAGTTTTATTCTCTTTTGTAACTAAGTAATATCACTACAAACAAAGCTAGTGGAGGTGATAGAGTTCCAGTTGAGCTATTCCAAATCCTGAAAGATGATGCTGTGAAAGTGCTGCACTCAATATGCCAGCAAATTTGGAAAACTCAGCAGTGGCCACAGGACTGGAAAAGGTCAGTTTTCATTCCAATCCCAAAGAAAGGCCATGCCAAAGAATGCTCAAACTACTATACAATTGCACTCATCTCACACGCTAGCAAAGCAATGCTCAAAATTCTCCAAGCCAGGCTTCAGCAATATGTGAACCATGAACTTCCAGATGTTCAAGCTGGTTTTAGAAAAGGCAGAGGAACCAGAGATCAAATTGCCAACATCCGCTGGATCATGGAAAAGGCAAGAGAATTCAAGAAAAACATCTATTTCTGCTTTATTGACTATGCCAAAGCCTTTGACTGTGTGGATCACAATCAACTGTGGAAAATTCTGAAAGAGAAGGGAATACCAGACCACCTGACCTGCCTCTTGAGAAATCTGTATGCAGGTCAGGAAGCAACAGTTAGAACTGGACATGGAACAACAGACTGGTTCCAAATAGGAAAAGGAGTACGTCAAGGCTGTATATTGTCACCCTGCTTATTTAACTTATATGCAGAGTACATCATGAGAAATGCTGGACTGGAAGAAGCACAAGCTGGAATCAAGATTGCCGGGAGAAATATCAATAACCTCAGATATGCAGATGACACCACTCTTATGGCAGAAAGTAAAGAGGAACTAAAAAGCCTCTTGATGAAGGTGAAAGTAGGGAGTGAAAAAGTTGGCTTAAAGATCAACATTCAGAAAACGAAGATCATGGCATCCGGTCCCATCACTTCATGGGAAATAGATGGGGAAACAGTGGAAACAGTGTCAGACTTTATTTTTTGGGGCTCCAGAATCACTACAGATGGTGACTGCAGCCATGAAATTAAAAGACGCTTACTCCTTGGAAGGAAAGTTATGACCAACCTAGATAGCATATTCAAAAGCAGAGACATTACTTTGCCAACAAAGGTTCGTCTAGTCAAGGCTATAGTTTTTCCTGTGGTCATGTATGGATGTGAGAGTTGGACTGTGAAGAAGGCTGAGCGCTGAAGAATTGATGCTTTTGAACTGTGGTGTTGGAGAAAACTCTTGAGAGTCCCTTGGACTGCAAGGAGATCCAACCAGTCCATTCTGAAGGAGATCAGCCCTGGGATTTCTTTGGAAGGAATGATGCTAAAGCTGAAACTCCAGTACTTTGTCCACCTCATACGAAGAGTTGACTCAGTGGAAAAGACTCTGATGCTGGGAGGGATTGGGGGCAAGAGGAGAAAGGGACGACAGACGATGAGATGGCTGGATGGCATCACTGACTCGATGGACATGAGTCTGGGTGAACTCTGGGAGTTGGTGATGGACAGGGAGGCCTGGCGTGCTGCAATTCATGGGGTCGTAAAGAGTTGGACACGACTGAGAGACTGATCTGATCTGAATATGTATATACATACATATATGTATGGGCTTCCTATATATGTATATTTTATATATATATATATATAATAGATAAAGGAGATGTGATATATATCCATTCATCTATTGGTGGACACAGTTTACTTTCATATCTTGGCTGTTGTGAATAATGGTGCAATGAACACAGGGATGCGTATCTTTTAGAATTAGCATTTTTGTTTTCTTTGGATAAATACCCAGCAGTGGAATTGCTGGATTGTATGGTCATTCCGTTTTTAATTTTTTGAGGAAACTCCAAGTGTTTTCTATACTGGCTGAGTCAACTTGCATCCCAACAACAGTGTATGAGGATTCCCTTTTCTCCTCATCCTAGCCAACACTTGTTTGTTGTCTTTTTGATAATAGCCATTCTGACAGATATGAGGTGATATTTCATCATGGTTTTGATTTGCATTTTTCTGATGATAAGTGATGTTGAGCATTTGGTGGTCACCTGTGTGTCTTCTTTGGAAAAAATGCCCATTCAGGTCCTCTGCCCATTTTTTAATTGAGCTGTTCGGTTTTTTTAGTATATTGTATGAGTTCTTTATACATTAACCCCTTATCAGATATATCATTTGCAAATATCTACTCCCATACAGTAGGCTGCCTTTTTAGTTTTTTCTTTTTTTGCTTGTTTTTTAATATTTGTTTTTATTTATTTGTTTGGCTGCAGTGGGTCTTAATTGTGGCATGCAGGACCTTCGATCTTCATTGCAGCCTGTGGGATTTTTTATTTGCAGCATGCAAATTTAGTTGTGACATGTGGGGTCTAGTTCCCTAACCAGGAGTTGAACCAGGGTCTCCTGCATTTAGAGTGTGAGTCTTAGCCAGTGGATGCTCAGGGAAGTCCCTGCCTTTTCTTTTTGTGGATAGCTTCCCTCACTGTGTAAAATCTTTTTAATGTGATGCAGTCTCGTATGTTTATTTTGGGTTTTTTTCACCCTTATCTGAGGAGACATATCTAAAAAAATATATAGCTGAGGCTGCTGTCAAAGAATATATTGACTATATATTTTCTTTTAGTTTTATGACTTCAGGTTTTACATCTAAGTCTTCAATCCATTTTGAGTTTGTTTTTTAATTTTTTATATATTTATGCTTTTATGTAATTACCTTTTTAATATTGATTAAGTGTTAAAAGACATTTAGTATTTCTAAATGCTAAATGTATGAGCTTATAATAAAGGGTATTCAGTATTATTCTTGGGACATAAGTTTTCAATCCTACAGACTACTTATTTTCATGTAAAAAAAATATTTGGAGCAGTCCCTCAGTATCTCCTTCTACTTTCTTTCCTGATGCCCTTTAGAAACCCTTCTGGGAACTTATCACATGTCTATTGAAAGCCAGGGTTGGTCTCCACCCAGACTGCCTTGATTCTGCAACGTTCAAAAAGCAGAAGATGTTTTTTAGTTTTAAAGATCTGTCCTTCAGATCTCTGCAGAGCTTTTGTCTTGGCAAGACAGTTATACTCAGTGACTGAGAGTTTGGGATTCAATGATAATTCCATTTATTTAATTCCACTAATAAATAGTGATAGAATTCAGAGCTACAGTAACGTGGAATTTTAAAAACATACTTGAAATCTTTGACAGCTGAAGCAGGAACATTTAAAATACATATGACAGGGAACCAAATTGTGAAATGTTCTCTGTTATCCTCACCAAAGAGATGTGCTCCAGAGATGATTCCTTATTCCAGCAGAGAAAATACAATCTGCTCCTCTCTTCCCATTGCTGCCATTTATAAACCGTCAGGTCCTACAGAGTTTTTTCTTCCCTGTCTCTCTCATAACTGTCTCTTTCATTTTAACTATAACAGCCTAGTGAATGTTCCATAACTTCATACCATATAATTTGCAGCGGTTCTTTAAATAGTATTCTAGAGTTGAAATGTCAAAAAGAGCCAGTACTCTGGTAAATATATCACAACCAACTCTCTGGAGAAAGAAGCTTTCTTTGTAGCACTTGCCAGTTTTCATGGTTTAAATACTCCTACCAAGGCAGATTTCAGACCATTAACTTGGTGTCACTGAATGATGAATTAGGGAGAGGTGCACACGATCAGCTTTTATGAGCCTGAGCATGGTGCTGCAGGTTAGCTCCAGCTTGCTGCTGGCTGGAAGACTGATTCTGCTTGAGCACCATTTAAATCAAGCTGCTCTCAGATTTAGGAATCTACCTGAGCCTCTGCTGCTTACCATGGAAACAGCAAGCATGATCTGTCCGCAAATATTATGCTAGGACACTTGATTGAAGACTGGATTAGCCATTTAAATGATCTCCCTGCTTCCACTCTGGCTATAATTCTTCTCCATGCAGCACCCAGAGTCTTCTTTTAAAAATCTACTTTGGGGACTTCCCGGATGGTCCAGTGGCTAGGGCTTCTCATTCTCAATGCAAGGGGCCCCGGTTCGATCCCTGATCAGGGAACTAGATCCTGCATGACCTGCCACAGCCAAATAAGTAAATATTTTTTTTAAATCTTTAATTTGATTGTGTCATCTGCAGGGAGGCAATGTTATGCCACACTAGGAACTTTGTCAGCAGTGTCTCATGGAGCAATGCAGTGCCCATACTCAGGACCTACGATCTCTCTTTAAAATCCTCAGTGGTTTTCTGTAACACTTAAGAACTTGTGTCATATTTGTATTTGTATAATAGATGACATAATATGACCTCTGGGGGGTTGTATGATCAGACCCAAGCTTCCTCTCCATCCAACCCTATCTGTGCTACTCTCCCTTTGATTCCTTTTGTTCCAGGTATACACTGGACTCCTTCAGTTCCTCTACCGTACGGGCTCTTTTCTGGGATCCTACCTGGAACTCTTCTCTTCCTTCCCTTGTTCTTCCCTTGGTAATGCCTTTTTCTGAACTCTTTGCTCACCAGACACTGTCTTAGAAAAGGTTCCTTAAACCCCTAATCGAAATTAAGTCCCTTCAATTAGTCTCTTTCATGGCATTGTATTCATTGCCTTCAAGGTACTATAGTGGGTACTGTCAATATGAGTTTTTGGTGGCAGTTTTTATGTCTGGGAAAGTTTAGCAATGATTGGTTTTAAAATTTAATACTCTGCCAAATGTTATAATATCAAGAATCTATTCATTCTTAAGTCTATTGACTTAAGAAAAATACACAACCTAAAAGTTGAGAGTTACGTTTTATTTGGGGACCTTCCTGAGAACTACAGCCTGGGTTGACAGCCTCTCAGGTAATTCTGAGGAACTATTCAGAAGACATAAGGGAGGAGCCAGGGTATATAGGAGTTTTGACTGGAAAAAAAGAAATAGTTGCCAAACATCAAAAAATTGCTGCTAATCTTAAAAAACCTCCAGACATTTAAAAAGTTAGTGTTGTATGGGAAGATGCAAGAGTCTGAGCTCAGTGAAATCATTCCTTAGATACTTAGATATGCATCTTAACTGTCTTGGGCTGGTATCCTGTTTATCTCCATTCTGAATTCCCCTCAGGGCATATCAGAGGCAACTACAGTGACTGATGGCTTGACGGTGACAGCATTTGTAGTTTACTGAAATGGCAGACAATATTTTTTATCCACAAGCCTCTGAATCCAAAATAAAAATTACATTGTTCTCTTTATAAGTAGATAACACATTTCACTTTTAAGGAGAACTTCATTAATGCATGAGGCTATTTACAAACTCAATTTTAGTTTCTTAAACATTTAAAATTGCACTTATAAATCTAATGTAATTGTCTTTAAGTTGTCTTAAAAAATTGTCTAACAAAAATAATTTAAGTAACTGTAATATATTAAACACATAAATATGGTGAATATTAGATTCTCTTAAATATGTCAATACTATCTTTAACTTCAGTAAAATAATCTTATTAATTGGACTTAAAATGCAAATCAAGTGATTGTTCAATTTATAGTATAAATTGAAATCACAAGGCAATTCTGTTTGATTCTCCAAAACAAGCACTCCAAACGACAAACATACCTCTATTATTCCTCTACTTAAAGATCCCCTGGAGAAGGAAATGGCAACCCACTCCAATATTCGTGCCTGGAAAATCCCATGGACAGGTGAGCCTGGCAGGCTACTAGTCCATGGGGTTGCAAGAGTAGGACACGACTTAGCGACTAACCCACCACCACAAATATATCAATATTATAAGTTTGAATTAGTTATCATTATTTACTCCATTATCTGTAATCTCAATTGTAAATCTTCTCGGAGTTAAAATGGACAGATGAAGCAGACAGTAATATTAAACCAAACAACTTGGGGTTATCTTTCAAGGCAGATGGCAATGAGGATACACACTGACACGTGATTTGGCTGAAGCTTAGTATTTTGTGTTCTCTCAACACACTAAGGCCTGTTTGTTCATAATAACAGGAATTCCATAGCCAGAAAGGGTCCCATATTTACTGCCCTGCGGCTGCTGCTGCTAAGTCACTTCAGTCGTGTCTTACTCTGTGCGACCGCATAGATGGCAGCCCAATAATTCTAGTCAAATTCACATCTATAATCCTTCACCTAGGTTGTTTAACTTTATAACTGGATTTATTTAATCTCTTAAATTATCTTCTAAGTTAAATTATTTCTAAATTAGCTTATTCTTCCAAGCTGCTCCAGCTCATCTCATATTGATATTTAAATAGCATACAGTTGAATTTTCATGTATCTCTTATAGTTTCTATAGCCCTGTTTAATGACAGAGATGGATCTGAAGCTACAAACTCAGTTCTGCAAAAACTGTTACTTTTTAAAATTATAACTCACCTTAATTAATAATTTGCACCTCCATTCAACCAGAAATTAAAAACAATATTAGAATTGGTACTCACTCTCATTTTCTTCCTGGGGTCCCAGATACTTAGTGCCACGACATTAGGGGAGAGGGAGTATGGTTCTTGATTGTCATTCATTCAAGCTGATGTCTGCTGTGAAGTCCCTTGTCCCCTCAGTTTCCCAGGGACAGCCTACACTGGCCTCTTCTGTCACCTTCTGACTCTCATCTGTAGGACCCTCCAGGTACAGGTCTGCCTTGCTGCTTCCATTTATCTCTTAGGCCGGGGGCAATCCATACTGCTGCTCTTGCACCATGCTGAGCTTTGGACAACCCTATGTGTTTTATAATACAAAACATATATATTTGGTTTTTGTTCTTGATTCCTGGCAGGAATTGTTCCTGGTTCCTATCTACGATAGGAATGTCTTTAAAAAAATCCCCAAACATTATTTCTTTGTACTGTATTTGGCAGCCCTTGGTCTTGGTTGCCGCTCTCAGGCTTTCTCTAATTGCGTCTGAGGGAAGGAGGGGCGCTATTCTTTACTGCAGTGTGAGACCTTCTCATTGTGGTGGCTTCTCTTGTTGTGGAGCATGAACTGTAGAGCATGGGCTTCAGTAATGTGGAGCACCAGCTTCTTGTCTCACAGCATAGGGGATCCTCCCAGGTTTGAACTGTGTCCCCTGCTTTGGCAGGCAAACTCCCAATCACTGGACCACCTGGGGAGTCTAATAATGTCTTTTGTTATTCATAACAAGCCCTTTTCATTCAAACCTGAATTTATGCTAATGAGGTGATTCTTCAGTTCTCAGACAGCTTCAGGAAGGGGGCTGGTCACTAGAGGTACCAACCAGAATTGCTTAGTGGTTCAGTCGTGTCCGACTCTTGTGACCCCGTAGACTGGAGCCTGCCAGGCTCCTCTGTCTATGGGATTCTCTAGGCAAGAATATAGGAGTGGGTTGCCATTTCCTTTTCCAGAGGATCTTCCCGACCCAGGGATCTAACTCAGGTCTCCCGCATTGCAGTCAGACTCTTTACCCACTGAGCTGTGAGGGAAGCCCAACAACAAGATTAGAAGTTTGGAACTTCTAGCCACACCTCCACCTTGGGGAGGGGAGAGGGGCTGTAGATTGAGTTCAGTCACCAATGGCCAGTGATTTTACCAATCACTGTGTAATAAAGCTATGTAATAAAGCTTTAATAAAATCTTCAGAACAGTGAAGTTTGGGGCTCTTCCAGGTTGGTTAACAAATACATCAATCTGTTAGGAGGCTGGTGCACCCACGGATGATATGGAAACTATCTACGCTCCCTACCCAATTGCCTTGTGTATCTCTTTAACTTGGCTATTTCAGAGTTGTAGCTTCATACTAAAACTGTAATGCTAGATATAGCACTTTCCTGAGTTCCATGAGTTGTTATAGTGAATTATTGAACCTAAGGGAGGAGGAATTGTGGGAATTCCCAAATGTGTAGTCAGCTAGGCAGATGCGAGCAGCTTGGGGATCCTGCTTGTGACTGACATGCAAAGTATAGGCATTTTTGTGGGTCTGAGCCACAGACTCTCTTAACTTGTGTGTTGGCACTACTTCCATGTAATAGGATCAAAATTGGTTGAATTGTTGAACACCCTGTTGGTATCAGAGAATTAGAGAATTGGTTGTGGAAAATTATAGACTTGCTGCCTGCAAAACAATACCAAGCATTTTTGGAATTTTACTCCTCTGTGCCCTTGGATCACTTTACACTTTCTTTACCAAAGAGAAGCACTGGTGACTCTGTGGGGCTTCAAAGGTCAAGTGCCTAGACCTATCACAAATCCATGTTTACTCTGAGGCTGGTCGGCTTGCTGGGCTGCATGTGAGAAGCGAGCTCCATTCTCTGCTTTCATGCACCACACGCCTGTCATTCACTGGAGCATGGCCTGGCAAGTGAAAGAGGATAGAGGCTCCTTTTCCCAGAGATCCAGCAGCACCTAAGCTCTAATCACCTCCCTTCTGACGCTCCTCTTCTCCAACCTGGAAATGTGCTAGTCTCTGGGCCGGGAAGATTTGCTCTGACTCATTGGGTATTTTCCAAAAGTTCTCTTCATGCCAGAGTTACATTCTGTACCTCCTGAAGACTGGGATTTTAAAGTCAAGAGCTGGGGCAAGATTCCTATTAGTTATTTACTGGGTTCTGTTGTGTTGTACTTTTCTGAGTCATTACATACAGAATACTAAGCTGAGTGAATAAGTAAGGGCCAGAGGGGGACAGCAAATACTGGAAGCAGAAACCACATTAATTCATGTTACGAGAATATTAACCCAGTACACACTTTGGTTGGAGAAGGAAATGGCAACCCACTCCAGTATTCTTGCCTGGAGAATCCCATGGACAAAGGAGCCTGGTGGAATACAGTCCATGGGGTCGCAAAGAGTTGGACACGACTGAGCGACTAACACACACACACTTTGGTAGTTTGCTTGGCAATTGCAGATTTTTATGGAATGTTATTATTTAATGTCCTTCTTCCACTAGATTGTAAACGCCAAGGGAGCAGAGATTATATCTCTCTTGCTCATATTGTATGAAAAGCACCTAGATTGTACTTGCTGCTGCTGCTGCTAAGTCACTTCAGTCGTGTCCGACTCTGTGTGACCCCATAGACAGCAGCCCACCAGGCTCCTCCATCCATGGGATCCTCCAGGCAAGAGTACTGGAGTGGGGTGCCATTGCCCTCTCCAGTGCATGGAAGTGAAAAATGAAAGTGAAGTCGCTCAGTCGTGTCCGACTCTCAGCGACCCCATGGACTGCAGCCTACCAGGCTCCTCCATCCATGGGATTTTCCAGGCAAGAGTACTCGAGTGGGGTGCCATTGCCTTCTCCGAGATTGTACTTAGCACCCAGTAAAAACTTGATAAATATCTGTTGAAGGTATAAATGAATTTAAACTTCTTAAGTTGACATTCAATATTTTTAACCAAATAATGATGACTCCCTGCTCTGATAAACTAATTGTACTGTGGTATTGACCAAGTTTCCACATCACCTGAATTAGTATAGTTACTGGCGTCTGTCCCTTATTCAAGACTGGATCATCTTGTTGAATATATTCTTTGCTAATGTCTTTTCTCCTCTCTAATAATTTATCATCTCTACTTTCAGACTGTGTCTCCGAACAGCCTTCCATGATTGACTTTACTTGTGTGTTCACTCATTTTCATTCATTCATCTATTAAAAATATATACAGAACAATTGCTATGTATTGGATACTCTAGGCATTGAGGAAATAACTGTAGTTAAGATTGAAGTCTCTGCTCAAATAAACGAATACATAAATAAGGTATTTTCAAACAGTGACAAATGCTATTAAAACACAAACATAGGGCAGTGTGATAGAAAGTGGTTGGGGAACAATATTAAGTATGGGTTCAGGAAAGGAATCTGAGTTGAGACCTGCATAATAAGAAGATGTGAGGGTGGAGCATTTATGACAGCATTTCCAGGTTGAAGACAAACAAGTACAATGGACGGTACAGGCACAAGGTTAGGGTATTCCGGGAAAAGCAGAAGTGAGGTCATGTCCAGAGCTATGTGAGCAAAAAAGGAGAGTGGTAGGAGTGAAGGCAGAGAGGTGAGCAGAGCCAGATCAAGCAGGGACTTGTAGACTAAGAACAAGAGTATGCATTTTATTCTAAATGTAAGCAGGTACTTTGAAGGCTTTGAAACTGGGTGTGTCATTCTGGTTTATGTTTCAAAAAACTCATTTAGCTGCCGGGTTACAGATAAACTACAAAAGAGAAAGCAGAAAGACCAGGTGGAAGGTAATTGCAGTAACTTGAGAGATGATGATAATTCAATGTGAACTAGGAAGGTAGTGAAAATGGAGAGAAATGGTCAGATTGGGGATTTATTAATTTATTAATTGGCTCACTGATGGATTTATTGGGGATGGGAATAGAGGCAAGGATGGATGAAGGAAGAGCAGAATCAAATTTGATTTCTACACATTTTAGTTTGAGCAACTGGGTATTGGTGGTACCACATACAATACTAAGGTATGGAAACAGGAAAGGAAAGATTAAGGTGGTAGTTTAAGATTAAGGGATATTCTATTAGTTCATGTCCAGACATTTCAACATCTAGTTGCAGATATGAAATATGTAGTTGAATATGTGATCCAGGAGCCCAGTAAAAAACCAGAGTATATAGTGGTCAAGAGAGTAGGCTTTGGACCCAGTTTACCCAGTTTCAAATCCTGGCTCCTCTTCACTATGAGGGCTTGAACAATTTATTTAACTTCTTTGTGCTTCAGTTTGTTCATCTGTGAATTAGGGATAAAAACAGAGCTCAGCCTGTAAGCTTGTTGTAAGAATTAAATGAGGTAATACATATAAAGCACTCTCTATGTGGCCTGGCACATGATAAGTATTCAATGAGTGTTAGTTACCATTATCAGTGTGTGGCTAGGATATGGGTGTAGGTGAGGACTGGAGCATAAATTTTGGGAGTCATCAGTGAAATTTCAAAATCACGATACTATTAGATGGTTTTTCCCTCAGGAGATAGTGGGTTTAGGCCCAAATAGATAGGCCCAGAGAGGGCCTGAGGACCCTGAGCCAAACCTTGGGTGGTTGCAACATTTAGAGGGAAGGCAGGGAAAACAAAGGAGCTTCAAAAAGAAGAGAGAGAAGGAGCCAGCCAGGAAACAGGAAGAAAGCCAGCAGTGAGCCATCACAGAAACTGTACTGTGTTGAATAATGTATTTCCCGCTCCCTGGCCCCTACCCGCTGGATTCATGTCTACCTGGAGTCTCAGAATGTGATTATATTTGGAAATAAGGTTTTTGCACATATATTCATTAAATTCAGATGACATCATTACTGGTTTATGGTGTACCCTGGGTCTAAAGACTGATATTCTGTATGGATGCCCTGTGATGATGGATGAATCATCTATAAACCAGGGGACACCAAGGATTTCTGGAAACTGCCAGAAGCTAGAAAGAAGCAGCCTGAGTCTTCCCTAGAGCCTTGAGAGGGAGCATAGCCCTCTTAGTACCTTGATTTTGGACTCTTAGCCTCCTAAACTTAGAAATAAATTTTTGTTGTTTCAGTTCAGTTCAGTCGCTCAGTCCAGTCCGACTCTTTGTGACCCCATGAATCACAGCACCCCAGGCCCCCCTGTCCATCACCAACTCCAGGAGTTCACCCAAACTCATGTCCATTGAGTCAGTGATGCCATCCAACCATCTTGTCCTCTGTTGTCCCCTTCTCCTTCTGCCCTCAGTCTTTCCCAGCATCAGGGTCTTTTCCAATGAGTCAGCTCTTCGCATCAGGTGGCCAAAGTATTGGAGTTTCAGCTTCAACGTCAGTCCTTCCAATGAACACCCAGGACTGATCTTCTTTAGGATGGACTGGTTGGATCTCCTTGCAGTCCAAGGGACTCTCAAGAGTTTTCTCCAGCACCACAGTTCAAAAGCATCAATTCTTCGGTGCTCAGCTTTCTTTATAGTCCAACTCTCACATCCATACATGACCACTGGGAAAACCATAGCCTTGACTAGACGGACCTTTGTTGGCAAAGTAATGTCTCTGCTTTTGAATATGCTGTCTAGGTTGGTCATAACTTTCCTTCCAAGGAGTAAGCATCTTTTAATTTCATGGCTGCCGTCACCATCTGCAGTGATTTTGGAGCCCAAAAAATTAAAGTCTGACACTGTTTCCCCACCTATTTCCCCAAGACCAGATGCCATGATCTTCGTTTTCTGAACATTGGGCTTTAAGCCAACTTTTTCACTCTCCTTTTTCACTTTCATCAAGAGGCTTTTTAGTTCTTCTTCACTTTCTGCCATAAGGGTGGTGTCATCTGCATATCTGAGGTTATTGATGTTTCTCCTGGCAATCTTGACTCCAGCTTGTGCTTCTTCCAGTCCAGCGTTTCTCTTAATGTACTCTGCATATAAGTTAAATAAGCAGGGTGACAATATACAGCCTTGACGTACTCCTTTTCCTATTTGGAACCAGTCTGTTGTTTCATGTCCAGTTCTAACTGTTGCTTCCTGATCTGCATATAGGTTTCTCAAGAGGCAGGTCAGGTGGTCTGGTATTCCCATCTCTTTCAGAATTTTCCAGTTTATTGTGATCCACACAGTCAAAGGCTTTGGCATAGTCAATAAAGCAGAAATAGATGGTTTTCTGGAAGTCTCTTGCTTTTTCCATGATCCAGCGGATGTTGGCACTTTGATCTCTGGTTCCTCTGCCTTTTCTAAAACCAGCTTGAACGTCTGGAAGTTCACAGTTCACATATTGCTGAAGCCTGGCTTGGAGAATTTTGAGCATTACTTTACTAGCATGTGAGATGAGTGCAATTGTGTGGTAGTTTGAGCATTCTTTGGCATTGCCTTTGGGATTGGAATGAAAACTGACCTTTTCCAGTCCTGTGGCCACAGCTGAGTTTTCCAAATTTGCTGGCATACTGAGTGCAGCACTTTCACAGCATCGTCATTAGGATTTGAAATAGCTCAACTGGAATTCCATCACCTCCACTAGCTTTGTTCGTAGTGATGCTTCCTAAGGCCCACTTGACTTTACATTCCAGGTTGTTGTTTAAGCCACCCAATTTGTGGTAATTTGTTACAGCAGGCCTAGGAATTCAGTGCAGAAAACAAGAAATGGAAGTGTTTTATGAAGGAGGTTTAATGGACCCATGGTATGCTGGCTGAGAAGGAGACTAAGGTTAGGACTGACAAGACTTTGATGACCTTTCTGGGAACAGTTTTAGCTGTATATTCGGAATAGAATTCTTATTAGAGTGAATCAGGGCAGGTGGGGGGTGGGGCGGAGAATGAGGAGAAAGGAAGTTGAGGCAGTGGCTATAGACAACTTTTCAGAACATGTTCAGAGTGTAGAGGATGGTTGTGGGGTACGAAGTCAGGGGAAGATTCTTTTTTTTAACGATTACCATCCTAAGTATGTTTAAATGATAGTGGAAGTCATCCAGTAGGGAGAAAAGTTGATGGTACAAAGGAGAAAGGGAATTACTACAGATTCAGGTCTTTGAGAAAGCCAGAGAGGCTGAAATTCAGATCACCCAGTGGAGGATCTGGTCTTTGACAGAAGAAGGGAACTTTCTCCTACTGTACAGGAAGGAAGCCACAGAATATTATTCTAAATACTGTTAGATTCCTGGTGGAAGGAAGAGGAATTTGACAGACTGCTTCTGTTTTCTCAGCTACGCACTTACCTAAAAGTGAGTGGAGGAGAGAGAGGATGGGTGGTATTGGAGGTTGGAGTAGAAAGTAGAGTGAACCACTCTTGGGAATGGAGAACAAACTCATCAGGACAATGCAGTGGGTTTGTGGAGCAGTGCTGAGGGCTAAGCTCTGAGATTTGTGATCAGTTGTGTGGTTTATCCAGCCATATCAGCCTTGCAGGTGCAGGGCAGATACAGGAGAAAGAAAGTTCAGGACATTTACAAGCAAGACATTTAAATGGTAGACTATAGAATCTGTGGGCTTCCCAGGTGGCTCAGTGGTAAAGAATCTGCCTGGCAAGCAGGAGACGTGGGTTTGGTCCATGGGTCAGGAAGATTCCCTAGAAAAGGAAATGGCAACCCATTCTAGTATTCTTGGCTGGGAAATCCCATGGACAGAGAAGCCTGGCAGGCTATAGTCCATGGGATTGCAAAAGAGTTGTACATGACTTAGAGACTACACAACAACAACAATAGAATCTATGGTGGGCAAAGACAGATGTAAAGACCTAAGAGGGATATGTAAAGAATTGATAGGTTCAGTGAATTGGAAGCTTGGTACTGAGAAGAACATGAGTGTGGGCACTATAAAAAACAGAATCAACATATTTGTAGGAGAGACCAGAGAGAAAGATGCTCAAAATAGAAATTTTAAAAGTTGATGTTAAAAGACATTTTGAGAGGTGACTATGGACATAGATGGGTTGGAGGAAAAGATTGTTTAAGTGAGCGGGTTGAACTAGGAGATTGAGGAGGGAAGAATGGGAGACAATTGCTTAATCGGTACAGGATTTCCTTTAGGGTGATGAAAATGTTCTGGAACTAGGGAGAGATTAGTTGTACAACATGGTGAATGTACTACATGCCACTGAATAACTTTAAAATAATTAATTTTATTGTATGTAAATTTCACCTCAGTAATAATAAAGAATAAAAAACACATGAATTTTCTATGTGGTTGCTAAAGTCACCAAGATTGAGGACACAAGCAGAGACAGAGAACTTAGTGAGCCAGGTAGAAGGTTGTTAGTGAACTGGGGAGAGTGACTAAGCATGAAGTCATACCACGCGTACTGTTGCAGCAGTGTGTCATCCTGTACATTTGTTTCTGGCTTGCTCCATGTTCACTCAACCAGATTTTAAAAGACTTAACTATATACAGTATGCTAAACAGAAGGGAATGAAGGTAAGAGGGTAAAAGAAAAATAAACATTGACTCATACCATGAAAGCATTTATAATTAAGCAAAGGAGAAAATACACACAAAGCAGCTTTAAAACAAGGCAGTATAAGTAGTCCATCCATCTAACATCAGAAGAGGTTTGAAGGCAGGAATTATCTGTTTCATTTATATCATACTTAACATCTTCAGAAACTATGTGCTCCGATTCATTTAGCATCTAACATTTATCTAGCATCTAACAAATGCTAATAATGTGCTTTATAAATATTAACTGACATTTAGTCTCTTTGTTATCCTTGAATAGTGAAGTTATAAGCATGGTAAG
This sequence comes from Bos indicus x Bos taurus, assembly GCF_003369695.1. Taxonomy (NCBI): domain Eukaryota; kingdom Metazoa; phylum Chordata; class Mammalia; order Artiodactyla; family Bovidae; genus Bos; species Bos indicus x Bos taurus. The sequence continues at coordinate 39,866,514 of NC_040082.1, forward strand.
CCAAAGTAAAAACAGCAATAATAACAATAGGTAATGTTGCTTTTCTTGTGCCCAGAATTGTTCAAAGCAATATGTGTATTGTGTGTGTGTGTGTGTATAAAATGTAATCTATGAGTAAGGTGTTATTACATGGGAAATTAGGCACAGGAAGGTTGAAAAACTTGCTCAAACTCATACACCTAGGAAGTAGCAGGACCAGAGTGTGAACCCAGACAGAGTAACTCCTGGCTCTACTCTTTTAGCTACCATCTCCCTCTTCTATCTAAGAAAAGGAACTTTTCCACACTGTGCTCTGAAGTCTGTGTCCCAAAGCAAACTTTCTCATTTTGTGCAGTCTTGTACAGACATCAAAGAATGCTCACAGGAAATATTTCTGAAGAATTACTCTCCTTCTTGTTTGTATACGTAGTTCAGGGAAAAATAATGACAATGTATTCATTACCAAAGGGAGACCAGTGGAGTTTGAGTTCTAGGCTCTGAGAGGTGGCTGTTTGTACAAACTCATTACCTCTCTGGAATGGTCAGTCTGACAGAGGGCAGGATACAGTAGTCAGGGATGTAACGCAACCAACCCAGATGTGTTTTCGTTTAATCTGAGCTCTGCTCTTGACTAGTTAGTTGTGTGACTTCCGGTAAGTTACTTAACCTCTCTCTACCTCAGTTTCCTCATTTTAAGGATGGAGATAATTATTCTACCTACTTCCTAGGGTTTTTTGTGAGATTAAGTGTGATGATTCATGTAAACCACCTCGTACAGAACCTAGAGCAGAGTGAAGGCCCAATACAAACTACTCTCTTGCACACACTCTTCAGTGCTGCTCCATTTCTTGTTAAAGTCTGAACTCATTAGTATGGCCTGGAAGGTCTTTCCTTAACTCCTAAACCAACTCCAGCTTACCTCATCACTATCCACTTTCCCTCTGTAAATCTGTGTGTATGTGTGTGTGTGTGAATCGCTCAGTCATGTCCAATCTTTTGCGACCCCATGGACTGTAGCTGCTCAGGCTCCTCTGGAGTGGGTTGCCATTCCCTTCTTCAGGGGACTATAAAGCTGAGATCCTATCATAATTGTATGCTTGTCATTCTTGCATGTACTTCATACTCTGGGGGTACCTAGCAATATCCCTAATGTAGTCAAAACACAATCCAATTCTGTCACCCACTAGCCCTTTGCATTTTTATTCAGAACAGGTAATTTTGCCCTGCCCTTCAATGTAAACATGGGAAGATCCCAGGACTTCTTAATTAGTGTGGAGTGCTACTCATTTTATAAGTCACAAATAACAGTCTTGATTTGTAGTAAGAATGTGTATAGTTAAGGAATTGGTTGAATGCCTTCATCTCTGTTCAAAAAGTGAGAGTTCTGTCCATGTGTGAAGGCCTGTGGTCATCTTCTGTTCTCCCCTCACTCCCTCCCTCCCTGTGCAATAGCAGCTGCATCAGACTCTACCTGGGTGGAAGCCACCTGAAGCAGGACAGGTCAGGGAGAGGCTGTTCTTACTTGTTAACATGTCTTCAGTTTCTCTGGATCTGGCAGGTGGCTAAACTTGAATCTTTCTTTTCTAGTGCCTCATGTACATCCTTTTTTTAAAATTATAATTTATTTTTTGGTTTTTAAATAGCAGCTTATTGAAAAGGATATTTGCAAGGGTCCTCAACCTCGGGGATCTAATGACTGATAATCTCAGGTGAAGCTGATGTAAAAATAATAGAAATAGAATGCACAATAAATGTAATGCATTTGAATTGTTCCAAAACCATCCCTCTACCCCAAGTCCATGGAAAAATTATCTTCCACAAATTTTTCTGTCTTCCATAACCAAAAAGGTAGGTGACCACTGGATATATAGCAGAAAGTGATGTAATTGATAGAAGAGGACCCACAATGTCTGATTACTCTAATTCCTCTGAAAACTACTCCATACAGTGACTAGAATAGAGCCCTTATTGCAGAGTGCACAAGCTCCTTCCACACTGGTTACTAGTTTTGTAGAATCTGAACAATCAGCACCCTACTTCAAGTAGTGGAAGCTAGCTGACTTTTTTGTTTTGTTTTTTAATTGACGTATAGTTGATTTACAATGTGTTAATCTCAGGTAAGTGCCTAATGAGCTATGGAATGAGGTTCGTGACATTGTACGGGAGACAGGGATCAAGACCATCACCATGGAAAAGAAATGCAAAAGAGCAAAATGGCTGTCTGGGGAGGCCTTACAAATACCTGTGAAAAGAAGAGAAGCGAAAAGCAAAGGAGAAAAGGAAAGATATAAACATCTGAATGCAGAGTTCCAAAGAATAGCAAGAAGAAATAAGAAAGCCTTCTTCAGCGATCAATGCAAAGAAATAGAGGAAAACAACAGAATGGGTAAGACTAGGGATCTCTTCAAGAAAATCAGAGATACCAAAGGAACATTTCATGCAAAGATGGGCTCAATAAAGGACAGAAATGGTATGGATGGCAAGAATACACAGAAGAACTGTACAAAAAAGATCTTCATGACCCAGATAATCACGATGATGTGATCACTGACCTAGAGCCAGACATCCTGGAATGTGAAGTCAAGTGGGCCTTAGAAAGCATCACTATGAACAAAGCTAGTGGAGGTGATGAAATTCCAGTTGAGCTATTCCAAATCCTGAAAGATGATGCTATGAAAGTGCTGCACTCAATATGCCAGCAAATTTGGAAAACTCAGCAGTGGCCACAGGACTGGAAAAGGTCAGTTTTCATTCCAATCCCAAAGAAAGGCAATGCCAAAGAATGCTCAAACTACCGCACAATTGCACTCATCTCACATGCTAGTAAAGTAATGCTCAAAATTCTCCAAGCCAGGCTTCAGCAATATGTGAACCGTGAACTTCCAGATGTTCAAGCTGGTTTTAGAAAAGGCAGAGAAACCAGAGATCAAATTGCCAACATCCGCTGGATCATGGAAAAAGCAAGCGAGTTCCAGAAAAACATCTATTTCTGCTTTATTGACGATGCCAAAGCCTTTGACTGTGTGGATCACAATAAACTGTGGAAAATTCTGAAAGAGATGGGCATACCAGACCACCTGACCTGCCTCTTGAGAAACCTATATGCAGATCAGGAAGCAACAGTTAGAACTGGACATGGAACAACAGACTGATTCCAAACAGCAAAAGGAGTACATCAAGGCTGTATATTGTCACCCTGCTTATTTAGCTTATATGCAGAGTACATCATGAGAAACGCTGGACTGGCAGAAGCACAAGCTGGAATCAAGATTGCCGGGAGAAATATCAATAACCTCAGATATGCAGATGACACCACCCTTATGGCAGAAAGTGAAGAGGAACTCAAAAGCCTCTTGATGAAAGTGAAAGTGGAGAGTGAAAAAGTTGGCTTAAAGCTCAACATTCAGAAAATGAAGATCATGGCATCCAGTCCCATCACTTCATGGGAAATAGATGGGGAAACAGTGGAAACAGTGTCAGACTTTATTTTTCTGGGCTCCAAAATCACTACAGATGGTGACTGCAGCCATGAAATTAAAAGACGCTTACTCCTTGGAAGGAAAGTTATGACCAACCTAGATAGCATATCGAAAAGCAGAGACATTACTTTGCCAACAAAGGTCCGTCTAGTCAAGGCTATGGTTTTTCCTGTGGTCACGTATGGATGTGAGAGTTGGACTGTGAAGAAGGCTGAGCGCCGAAGAATTGATGCTTTTGAACTGTGGTGTTGGAGAAGACTCTTGAGAGTCCCTTGGACTGCAAGGAGATCCAACCAGTCCATTCTGAAAGAGATCAGCCCTGGGATTTCTTTGGAAGGAATGATGCTAAAGCTGAAAGTCCAGTACTTTGTCCACCTCATGCGAAGAGTTGACTCATTGGAAAAGACTCTGATGCTGGGAGGGATTGGGGGCAAGAGGAGAAGAGGATGACAGAGGATGAGATGGCTGCATGGCATCACTGACTCGATGGACGTGAGTCTGGGTGAACTCCGGGAGTTGGTGATGGACAGGGAGGCCTGGCATGCTGAGATTCATGGGGTCGCAAAGAGTCGAACACGACTGAGCGACTGATCTGATCTGATCTCACTATTGGGTCCTTCTTTCCTTGTGTTTAGTCCTATGGTATAGGACCCTGGACAAGCAGAACCAGCCCCATTTCTCACGTGGCATACATCAGGTCCCTGGGAAATCACACACTGACAAACTCTAGCAATGCTCATGAATCCCAAAGCAGCCACTTCTCTTCTGTAGCCGTGGGTAGCTTTCACTTTCACAGGGGGGCACCAGGCACCAGCCAAATGCAGGGAATACATTTTAGCCTCTGTGAATGGTCCCTTGAAAGATCACGTCATCCCTAGACTAGAGCAGGAAGTATTATCTCCCCCTCCCCCGCCAGAAGACTACTTTCCTCAGAAATACTGACAGCAACAGCTCCCTCCAAAGAAACCTTTCCAAATTTCTATCCCCGCACACCCTTTTACACCATTTGATAACCTTATCTAGCTAAAGGAGCCCAGAAATCTTGGAACTAGTTTGCTCACATTCCTTTTATAAATTATGGCCCCTGGGGAGCTTGCCTTATACAGGTCTCTGAATCAGATTTTTTGGCGCTTCATTTGACACTGAGATTCCATCTTATCATCTGAAATGTGTGTGTGCTCTCCTCCCCTCTGTTTGCTTGCTCCTGACTCACCTAGCTGACCCTTGTCTATTTTCAACACTTGGAATGTCTCTCCCTTCCTCCCACCCTATAACCCCACAAAATGGGTTGATCTCTTCTGTTTGTATTTCCATGGTAACCTTTGCCCACCTTTATCATAACCAGTCCAGTTCATTCTGTATTAAAACCATTTCCATGTTTGTCTGTAACCTCATGGGACTGGAAGTTCTGGAAGACAAGAGATTCTTAAAATTTACTGTTACATCCTCAAAGGCTAACAAAATACAATTTAAATTCCCATTAGCAATAGCATAAAAATCCTCAAATATCTTAGGAATTTATGTAATAAAAAAGATATGCAAGACTTCTATGTCAAAAACTAAAAATCTCAGTGGAGTCTTGGAAAACTCAACAAGCCAAAATTTCAAATCTGATTCCATAATCAATAAGAAAATGCAAAGAACCAGGATCCTCTTGAAGAAAACAAAACAAAAGAGAGAAAACCAGGAGGGGAGACTTGCTCTACCATATATTAAGACTTCTTATTTAGTCAGAGTAACTGAAATTGTTGTTATTGGCACAAGTAAGGACAAACACATCAGTGCTTTGGAATAGAAAGTTCAGGAACAGATCTCCTCACACACATTGATTTATGACAGTGAAGCCACCACAGAGCAGTAGGAAAAACAGGCTGAAAACAACCATTAAACAAAAAACATGAAATTTAAATTATGAAATTATGTTCATCAGAAAAACACTAGAGAATGAAGAGGGAAGCTGTAGAACAAAAGAGTTTCGCAGTATATATAATTTAAAAGGGGTTTGCATTCAGAATATATTGGATTGGTCAAAAAGGTCATTCAGGTTTTTTGGAAATAGGTGTTACAAAAAAAACTGGATGACCTTTTTTGGCCAGCCCAATACTAAGGATTACGAAACAAAAAGCAAAAGGTAAATAAGACAGGAGAAAATTGAGTAACAGACTAGAGCGATTCACAAAAGAGGAAGTACAAAAGGCCACCAAACATGAAAACGTACTTGACCTTGTCAGCAATTAGGGAAATGCCAAGTTAAAAATTCCACAAGAATGGCTAAAATTTAAAGGACTGACAATCTTAATTGCAGGCCAGAATATAGAGCAGTAAGAACTCTGATAGACTGCTAATGGGAGTGTAAATTGGTATAAACATCTTGGAAGACATTTTGGAGTTATCTGAGAAAGTTGAATACAGGCAGACCCTTAGGCCAGCAGTTCTCTTCAAGAGAAATATGTGCACATGTACACCAGGAGACAAGTGCAGAAGTGTTGATATTAGCGTTCATAGTAGCCTCAAACTGGAATTTGGTTTGAACCAAAATTGGAACCAAAACTGGAATTTGTTCATGAACCCAAAGGTTCATAAATAGAAGACTGAATAAATAATAGTGTTATTTTCATAAGATTGAAATCAAGACTGCAGTGAAAATGAACTGCAGTTTCACACAAGAATATAATTGAATCTCAAACACAATATTAAGCAGAAAAAGCTCATCACAACAGGATAGTTACCATATGATTTCATTTATATAAAATTATATAAAATTCAACAACAGGCAAAAGAAAATACAGTATTTAGGGATTCATATTTAGGTGGTCAAACAAGCAAAAAAATAAAACAAGTCACTATATTAAATCAGAAAAATGGTTACCACTGTGGTTAGTGAGACAGTTGTGAATAGGTAAGAGTATGTGGGAGACTTCTGAGAGTATTATCAAACTTTTATTTCTGGATAGTAGTTAAACCAGGGGTCCCTAACCTCTAGGATATAATGCCTAATGATCTGAGGTAGAGCTAATATAATAATAATAGAAATAAATGCAATGTGCTTGAATCATTGCAAAAGCATCTCCCCACCCAGCCTTCCCTGGTCCATGGAAAAATTATCTTCCATAAAACCCAACCCTGGTGCCAAAAAGGGTGGGGACTGCTGAGTTAAATGGTTGTGTTTTATAATAACTTGTTCAGTTGAACAGTTGTGTTTCTTTGTGCTTATCATCGTAATTTTTTTTGTAATTACTTCCTCATCTTCATAACAGCATATTTTACTGACTAGCAAATTTAAAGGATTGAAGGCCTTGGGACTCTTTTAACTGCAGATAACAGAAAATGCAACCCAAACTGGCTTAAGCAAAAAAGGTAATTTTATTGGCTAACATAATTAAATATAGAGTATAGACATGCTAGCTTCAGATGAGGCTTAGATTGGGGCTCATACATGGTGACCAGGTCCTGGTTTCTTTTTATATCTGAGGTTCTTTTACTTCCTTTGGCAAATTTTCAAATTGGCTCTTCCCTTTTGGATCTAGGATGGCCTCCTATAGTCCATGAAATTACAGGAAATAATTAATACATATGACAATCAATAGCCATTTGTTGGGATGGCCAAAAAGTTTGAGTTTTTCTGTAGGATGGTATGGAATAGCTCAAATGAACTTTTTTTTGGCCAATCCAGTATTTAGTTGGATATCATCATGCTTGAAAAGCAACACAGTTTTATTTTACTAACCATCTCAGACTTACTTAGAATCAAGACAAAGAAAGTGACTGGGCAGGACAGAGGGACACCAGTGTAGCTTAAATCTGAAGACAACAACAAAACATTTTTTTCCTTTGCTGATGTGAGAGATTCAAAATAGTCACAGGCACTCAGACTAATTAAAAACAAATAAGACATAACAATAACATAATGAGTGAAACTTGATTGGATTTTGGTTAGGAAAAAAGTTGTCTGTAAAAGATATTTTAAGGAGAATTGGGGAAAATGGAGTATTGGCTGGACAATAAAAAGATTTAGGGAATTACACTTTGTTTTCTTCAGTGTAGTAATAGCATTTGGTAATACTGGAAAAAGCTCTTATTTTTAGAAGAGGCAGGCTAGAGCCTTTAGGGGTGCAACATGTTGATGTCTGCAACTTACTCTCAAATAGCTCAACAAGAGACACACACATAGATAAAGCAAATATTCAAAACTTTAACAAGTGTTGAATGTTGAATGAATCTAGATGGTGAGTACATGAGTGATGATTCTAATATTCTTTTAATTCTTCTATATATTTGAAGCTCTTCAAAATAAAAAGTTGGTGAAATAAAAAATGTTTGGGGGGGAAAGCTAAAAAATGCTGACCAAACAAAAAGCTGACATATTTCTATGTTTTTTCTTCCTGAAGTCTAGGCATTACTTGCACAAGAGGCAGAAAAAGATAAATTTATTTTGGTATTCAAGCACTATACAAGATCTATTGCTTTTCCAATTATCCATGAAAATATTTATTCAACACTAACTATGCATCTCATTGTTAATAGGGAGTTATAATTTTATCTCTGTCTGACTTTATTACAGATTAACTGTTGCCAACCAAATACCAAAGATGGGAGGAAGAAAACTAGAAACGGCAACCCACTCTAGTACTCTTGCCTAGAAAATCCCATGGATGGAGGAGCTTGGTGCAGGCTACTGTCCCTGGGGTCACAAAGAGTCAGGCACAACGGAGTGACTTCACTTTACTTTGAAACATAAACAGTAGCCTACATCATTTATTTATTTTTTGTTATAATCCTGTGAAGTAAATACTGTCATTATCACTGTTTACAGATGGTAGATGGACTCATTTGTATACTTGGCACAGACAGGATCCCTCATCTAACAAGTGGGGGACATCTGAACCTAAGAGTAAATCTCTCATCATACATTGCTGGTTGGAATATAAAATGGAGTGGTCACTTTGGAAAACAGTCTGGCAGTTTCTCAAAAAATTAAATATTGAGTTACCATGTGCATGCATGCTAAGTTGCTTCAGTTGTATCCCATAGATCCTATGAACTGTAGCCTTCCAGGCCCCTCTATCCATGGGATTTTCTAGACAAGAATACTGGAATGGGTTGCCACGCTCTCCTCCTGGGGATCTGCCCGACTCAGGGATCAAACCTGCATCTCCTGTGGCACCTGCACTGCAGGTGGATTCTTTACTGCTGAGCCACTAGAAAAGCCTTTTAGTTACTGTATAACCCGGCAATTTAATTCTAAGTTTATACCCAAGACAAATAAAAATATTTTCACACAAAAGCTCATAGTACATAAATGTTCATAGCAGCACTATTCATAAGAGTAAAAAAGTAGAAAAAACCCAAATATCCATCAGCTGATGAATGGATAGACAAAATGTAATATATTCTTACAATAGGATTCTATTTGGCAATTAAAAGAAATGAAGTACTAATACATGCTACAACATTTTTGAAACTTGAAAACACTATGCTCAGTGAAATAAGCCAGACATGAAAGATCGCATCTTGTATTACTTCATTTATATGAAACATCTAGAATAGGCAAATGTGTAGAGACAGAAGTTGTTGCCTAAGGCTAGAGGAAGGGAAAGTGACTGCTAATGGATACAGGGATTTTTTTCTTTAAAAGGGGGATAGTGATAAAGATGTTCTAAAATTGATGGTTGTACAATTCTGTAAATATACTAAAACCCACTGAATTTTACAATTTAAAATAGGTATAATGTATGGTATGTGAATTATATCTCAATTATATTTCAAAATAGTGACTACTAAACCATGCTGCCTAAGAAAACTATAGATTTTCTCTTAGAATTGGCTTTCAAAATCAAACCATGGAGGTAGCCAGGTTGAATGCGATTTTATATCTCTCAGTTTTCATTCCAATCCCAAAGACAGGCAATGCCAAAGAATGCTCAAACTACCACACAATTGCACTCATCTCACATGCTAGTAAAGTAATGCTCAAAATTCTCCAAGCCAGGCTTCAGCAATACGTGAACCATGAACTTCCAGATGTTCAAGCTGGTTTTAGAAAAGGCAGAGGAACCAGAGATCAAATTGCCAACATCCGCTGGATCATGGAAAAAGCAAGAGACTTCCAGAAAACCATCTATTTCTGCTTTGTTGACTATGCCAAAGCCTTTGACTGTGTGGATCACAATAAACTGTGGGAAATACTGAAAGAGATGGACATACCAGACCACCTGACCTGCCTCTTGAGAAACCTATATGCAGGTCAGGAAGCAACAGTTAGAACTGGACATGGAACAACAGACTGATTCCAAACAGCAAAAGGAGTACGTAAAGGCTGTATATTGTCACCCTGCTTATTTCACTTCTATGCAGAGTACATCATGAGAAACGCTGGACTGGAAGAAGCACAAGCTGGAATCAAGATTGCTGGGAGAAATATCGATAACCTCAGATATGCAGATGACACCACCCTTATGGCAGAAAATGAAGAGGAACTCAAAAGCCTCTTGATGAAAGTGAAAGAGGAGAATGAAAAAGTTGGCTTAAAGCTCAACATTCAGAAAACAAAGATCATGGCATCTGGTCCCATCACTTATGGGAAATAGATGAGGAAACAGTGGAAACAGTGTCAGACTCTATTTTGGGGGGCTCCAAAATCACTGCAGATGGTGATTGCAGCCATGAAATTAAAAGACACTTACTCCTTGGAAGAAAAGTTATGACCAACCTAGATAGCATGTTGAAAAGCAGAGACATTACTTTGCCAACAAAGGTCCATCCAGTCAAGGCTATGGTCTTTCCTGTGGTCATGTATGGATGCAAGAGTTGAACTGTGAAGAAAGCTGAGCGCCAAAGAATTGATGCTTTTGAACTGTGGTGTTGGAGAAGACTCTTGAGAGTCCCTTGGACTGCAAGGAGATCCAACCAGTCCATCCTAAAGGGGATCAGCCCTGGGTGTTCTTTGGTGTTCTTTGGAAGGAATGGTGCTAAAGCTGAAACTCCAGTAGTTTGGCCACTTCATGCAAGGAGCTGACTCATTGGAAAAGACTCTGATGCTGGGAGGGATTGGAGGCAGGAGGAGAAGGGGATGACACAGGATGAGATGGCATCACTGACTCGATGGACATGAGTTTGAGTGAACTCCAGGAGATGGTTCAGTTCAGGACTGAACTGAACTGAAGATTCTTCTGTTCTAGAGAGTTAACTCTTTTTGAATTCAACAGAGAAAACCTTCGAAGTACCCAGAAAATAACTAGGAATGAATAGATAGATGACTGAATAAATGAATTCATGGAAATGCTCCTTTCCCTATATTTCCAATGTTGGCTATCCAGGTTCTTTGGATTTTGGCCCCATTATGTGAAGTCTGGTATATGAGATTTTATCTCTGGATCTAAAATGTGGTACATAACTGGCCACCAGTTATCTGCAGATTTGAAACAAAGGACTGTTTTTATGTGATCATTCAGTTCAGTTCAGGCACTCAGTCATGTCCGACTCTTTGTGACCCCATGAACTGCAGCACGCCAGGCCTCCCTGTCCATCACCGACTTCCGGAGTTTACCCAAACCCATGCCCATTGAGTTGGTGATGCCATCCAACCATCTCATCCTCTGTCATCCCCTTCTCCTCCCGCCTTTAATCTTTTCCAGCATCAGGGTCTTTTCAAATGAGTCAGCTCTTAGAGTTTCAGCTTCAGCATCAGTCCTTCCAATGAATATTCAGGACTGATCTTCCTTAGGATGGACTGGTTGGATCTCCTTGCAGTCCAAGGGACTCTCAAAAGTCTTCTCCAACACCACAGTTCAAAAGCATCAATTCTTCTGCACTCAGCTTTTTTATAGTCCAACTCTCATATCCATATATGACTACTGGAAAAACCATAGCCTCGACTAGATGGACCTTTGTTGGCAAAGTAATGTCTCTGCTTTTCAATATGCTGTCTAGGTTTGTCATAACTTTTCTTCCAAGGAGTAAGTAAGTGTCTTTTAATTTCAAGTCTGCAGGCACCATCTGCAGTGATTTTGGAGCCCCCCAAAATAGTCTGCCACTCTTTTCACTGTTTCTCCATCTATTTCCCATGAAGTGATGGGACCGGATGCCATGATCTTAGTTTTGTGAATGTTGAGCTTTAAGCCAACTTTTCCACTCTCCTCTTTCACTTTCATCAAGAGGCTTTTTAGTTCTTCACTTTCTGCCATAAGGGTGGTGTCATCTGCACATCTGAGGTTATCGATATTTCTCCCGGCAGTCTTGATTCCAGCTTGTGCTTCTTCCAGCCCAGCGTTTCTCCTGAGGTACTCTGCCTAGAAGTGAAATAAGCAGGGTGACAATATACAGCCTTTACGTACTCCTTTTCCTATTTGGAACCAGTCTGTTGTTCCATGTCCAGTTCTAACTGTTGCTTCCTGACCTGCATATAGGTTTCTCAAGAGGCAGGTCAGGTGGTCTGGTATTCCCTTCTCTTTCAGAATTTCCCACAGTTTATTGTGATCCACACAGTCAAAGGCTTTGGCATAGTCAACAAAGCAGAAATAGATGTTTTTCTGGAAGTCTCTTGCTTTCTCCATGATCCAGTGGATGTTGGCAATTTGATCTCTGGTTCCTCTGCCTTTTCTAAAACCAGCTTGAACATCTGGAAGTTCACGGTTCACGTATTGCTGAAGCCTGGCTTGGAGAATTTTGAGCATTACTTTACTAGCATGTGAGATGAGTGCAATTGTGTGGTAGTTTGAGCATTCTTTGGCATTGCCTGTCTTTGGGATTGGAATGAAAACTGACCTTTTCCAGTCCTGTGGCCACTGCTGAGTTTTCCAAATTTGCTGGCATATTGAGTGCAGCACTTTCACAGCATCATCTTTTAGGATCATTCAGTTCAGTTCAGTCCAGTTCAGTCGTTCAGTCGTGTCCGAGTCTATGTGACCCCATAGATGGCAGCCCACCAGGCTCTCCCGTCCCTGGGATTCTCCAGGCAAGAACACTGGACTGGGTTGCCATTTCCTTCTCCAGTGCATGAAAGTGAAAAGGGAAAGTGAAGTTGCTCAGTCGTGTCCAACTCCTAGCGACCCCATGGACTGCAGCCTACAAGGCTCCTCCGTCCATGGGATTTTCCAGGCAAGAGTACTGGAGTGGGGTGCCATTAGCAAGAGTTAATTCTATAAGGAACTCAGAAACTAGCCTTTTGGAATGGCTAGAACTGTAAGAAATATACACTCTTGCAAACTCTGAGCTGACTTCTTCCTCAGTGTTGAATAAGATTAGTGGACAGTAAGATAACCTGATGCCTCAGTAGATAAAGAATTCTCTTGAAATGTAGGAGTCTGCCTGCAAGGCAGGAGACCCAGATTTGATCTCTGGGTGGGGAACATCCCCTGGAGAAGGAAATGACAGCACACTTTAGGATTCTTGCTTGGGAAATCCCTTGGACAGAGGAGCCTGGTGGGTTACAATCCATGCAGTCCCAAAAGAGTCAGACAGGACTGAGTCAGTAAACTGCTACCAAGATAACCTTTAGAATCCTGAACTGCCTGCCATTCCACAAACATAAACACTCCACTTATTTCCTTCTAGCACATTACGTTAATTCCTTTTATGACCAAGATATGGCAGTTGGGTATATCCTTAAGCTTGGTTCCAGGTACTTACCATGTTTTTCTCCTGACCTTTCCCGATTTGTGTGCTTTTGAGTGTTTCTAGAAAGTACTTGCTGTCTTTTATTTGAGATTGTAAAAACAGGAAAAAAGTCACATGAGATTGCCTCATTTATTTGAGCAGTCCTCTCTAATACCCCAACCCCCACCCCACTGCTTTTCTTTTTAGTGTGATTTGGTTACCTGTTTCTGGCTCTTTAGAGCTTTTTCAAAACTGGATTAGCAGCAGTGTAATAGCAGTAACCCTTTAATTACAGGAGTAATTTTCTTTGCTTGTTTTGAACCCCAGCATTCATAGGCAGCTGCTATAAAAACCAAGTGTGACTTTTTTTTCCTGCTTTTACAAGTTCAGGGAACTTACAATAAAGGTTATAGGACTTTGAACCCAATTTTTCCCTTTAAAAAAGGAAAGGTCAGAGCTGAGGTAGACTTTGCTTCCATTTAAACAAAACACAGAAATTCAGTATCAGTACTAAAGTAATACTTTCAAGATTCTGTCATTCACCTGGGAAGAATAAATAAATCCAGTTAGAATCTGTTTATGTAGTTTTGACTTCATGGTAATCTTATTTCTGGCCTTACGTTTTCTTGACTGAGTCAGTAGTAAAATTGTGAAAACAGGAGGAAATCAAAGGAAAGGCCTTGCTGTCCTGGGCAGTTTCCTATTCCAATCATTAGTCATGTGGCCTCTGTAGTTCTGTGTGTGTGTAATTTCTCATTTACCAGGCTATATCGAAAGACTCATAAAACTGCCTCTTTGCCATGTAGCAGGCTTAATGATTATTCTAAAGTAGTCTAAGGCGCAAGGATGAAAGGTGGCCAATCCCCAGAAATTTTAAAAACTTAAATTTCTTTAGGGATATCAAACTGGTGGAAGGGAAGTTACTCTGAATTTGATTGATTGATGCCTCCAGAAATTACATTTTCTAAATGTAGAGCTTGTGTTTACAGTTTTGGCTAGATACAGAGGAAGGCTTGCCAGATGGCAGTAGTGGTAAAGAACCCACCTGCCAATGCAGGAGACATGAGAGATGAGACTTCAATCCCTGGGTCAGGAAGATCCCCTGGAGGAGGGCATGGCAACCCACTCCAGTATTTTTGCCTGGAGAATTCCATGGACAGAGGAGCCTGGTAGGCTACAGTCCACAGGGTCGCAAAAGAATCAGACAGGACTGAAGTGACTTAGCATGCAAAGGTGTCTCAGAATTGGGGATTTACCGTTAAGTGTACCAATGCCAAAGGCTTCAATTTCCAAGGAGGGCCTCCAACACAAATCTAGGTTGAAGGACCTTAATTTCTTTTGTAACAGGCAGTGTGTTTGTTCTCCCACGTGGTCCTGGCAGGTAAGTGTGTTTCTTTTGTAACAATTTCAAGATGATTCAATCTAGTGGCAACATTTTATCTACTACTGAGTGTGTGATCTTCTGTGTGTGTAGGCATTGCCAACCTCAAAGTGACTGTCTAGGAACTAACTAAAGACAAAGGAAGGAACAATGTAGGGCTTTTTTTTTTTTTTTTTTTGGAAGGGGCTGAGGGTGAGGGAATTTGTAGAGGGTCATTAAGGCAAGGAAGTAGATAAAGCCCAGAAGACCAGCAACATTCTTGATTCATTCTGGGTACAAAAAATGTGTTTCAGGTTTTTTACTGTGAGTAAATGGAGAACAGTTCCTGCCCCATAAGGTATGTTAACATAATCTTGGGAAGTGTGATGGTACATTAATCTGTTTTTAACCTTAGACTAAAAGACAGGACACACACGTACCATTTAATTACATACAACAGTAAAATTCTTTGAACAAGTTCTTTAAACCAGAGTTGGAATTCTTAAAGATACTCAATGCATAGTTCCAATTCACTTATTCATATATCCACTCACTTATTCAATAGAAGTTTTATTGGGCCCCTGTTCTGTGCTAGGCAGTGCTGAGCCATCACAGATACTGTCTCTGACGCCAAGGAGTTGACAGTCTAGACCAGTCAGTAGGGAGTTAAAAAAAAAATCTGGCCTCTTTGCTACTGCGGTTCCATCGGGTTAAGGATCAGCCTCTCCAATTCTCCCACGTGGTCCTGGCAGGTAAGTGTGGGTGTGAGCGCGTGTGGCTCCTGGTGTTTGGGGAGTGTGAGAGCGCACGTGTGTCAGAATGGTGAGTGTCACAGTGCGCGTGCAGATGTCTCCATAGCGGCGGGAGCCTGGCTGTGTAGGCTGCGAGAGGCGTGTGTCTCCCACCCGTGTACCGGAGGCGGCGCGGGAACCACCCAGCGGCGCGATTGTGAGTGAGCGCGAGGGCGCGCAGAGGCGCGCCCGTACGGGGGAGGGCCGCGCCGCGCTGGCAGCGCCGCGCGCAGGCGCAGAGCACTGAAGCCGGGCTGCTGCGGCCGCAGAGCGCCGGGGGCGGGAGGAGTGAACGAAGAAGGCCATGGCTGCCGCCGGCTGCTAAGGAGCTCGGCCCGCGAGCGCCTGCCGCCGCGGACGATGGTGACCGCACGGGTTGGGCTGCTGCCGCCTCCGCTGCCGCCGCCTCCCGAGACGCAGCATCCAAGGCCCGGCGCGGAGAAGCCGCCGCTGTGAGCCGCGCGGTCCCGGCCCCTGCTGCCGCCGCCCGAGAAGAGCGGGAGGGCAGGCGAGCGAGAGAGCCGGGGAGTTGCGGAGCCCTTCAGTCCGCCCACGGCGCCTCCCCGTGGGGAGGGAGGCCGCAGCCTGAGGTGAACGAGCCGTCCGCCCGGGTCGGCCCCTTCTTCTCCCGGCGCCCTCGCCCGCATCCTGCATCCTCTCTTCTCCCCCTCCCCCGTCCCTCTTCACTCCCTTCCTCCATCCCGTCGCCCGCTCCTTCCTCTTCTCTCCCTTCGCCCCTTTCCCCGTTCGCCTCCTTCCTCTTCTCCCATCCTCGTCTCCACTTCACCCGCAGCGCCCCCTCCTTCCCAGCCGCCAGCCCCTCCCTCGGCCCTCCTGGCCCCCGCTTCGGCTCTCTTCCGGCTCTGTCCTCCCCTCCCGGGGCCCCGCTTAGAGCCCCCTCTCCCAGCTCCTGGGCTCTGCCCGGCCCCTCTCCAACCCCACCCTCCTGGAGAGAGCCCTCGTCTCCCCAGCATTCCTAAGATGCCCTTGCTCTGAGCGCTGCCCCATCGCCTCCCGAGACCCCATTTAGGGCCTTTTCCAAGCCCCTTCTGAGCTGCCCCTTTTCCAGCTGCTCCTTTCCAGCTCCTTTCCTCCAGTTCCCACTTCCAACTTTCGGTCTTTTGCGTCTTTGTCCACTTGGCTCACGAGGTTCCCTCCCTCTCTTATTTCACCCTACGCTTCTTTGCTTTACGCAGCCCCAAACTCAGCTTCCCCCCTTTCATTCGGTTTGAGGTGGTTTTGGGGTGCAGAAAGGCCTGCCAAGTCATTCTTCAAATGGGGACCCATTTCCACTATATCATGTCTGTCAGCCTTTTTTACAGTATGAGCGGTCCTCATCCTTTCCTTTTTGTTCCCATCGCTGCTACTCTCGTTTGCCAGGCCTTCTGCATCCCTCTCCACTTTTGCTTTTCTCAACCAAGGATCCCAAGACCCTTGCCCGCCCTTTGGGAATAGATCCCCTTTCTGTTCAGGGATGAAGAACTTAGTCCGCGTCTTCTTTCAGAATCTTTTTGGTGCGTGGCGCGGCGGAGCCAACATCCTTGGCCAGAGGGGAGGGGAGCTCCCTGGCACGGGCCTCTTTCCTGGCAGAGTTTTTGTGGACGTAATCCCCTAGCCCCGCGGCGGCAGCGGCCCCGCTGCTGCTGCTGCTCTGCTTGCTTTGCAGCGAGCTGGGCTGGGGTTACTATAGTTCAAACGCGGCTGAGATCAGCAGGCGTGGGGGGCGGGGGAGGCGGTGCGGGGAGAGAGGAAGGGGGCTCTGCTGTGAGAAGGCATCAAAGATTAATGGATGGCTTTGCATCGCAGTCTGCAGTAAACAGGAAACTAGTTTGAAAGGAAAGGAGAGGGACTGTGTGTCTTTTTATTTTTTAAAATACGGACTGAGCAGTTCTGGTGAATCTTGAATCTTGCCCAAAGGATGAGCTGTCGGTGCTGCAGTCGTGACCCAGGCTGAGCGCCCAATGGCAGAGATAGCAGTTTTCTATTTCCTCTGTCTGGCTGCTTAAGTTGAAAGATGGCCCTTGTATTCTGAGTGGATTCCCAGAGTGGATGTTTGCCGATTTGGAGATGACCAGAAACCACAGAATCGCTAGTAGTTTACGTGGAAATAAGGTACATACACAAAGTTAGCTAGCAATGAGTGGGAGTGGGAAGGATCAGCTGTATTTAAAACGTGTGCCAAAGCTTATGTAAGAAGTGGGTTCTTCTCCCCGGTATCTGAATTTTTGGCTGAGTTTACTTATGATTTTAGGCTTTAGCTCTGCCCTCAACATTTTCAGGGCTTACCATCCTAACATCCGGACAGCCAGAAAATGTCTTTCTTATTAAGATTGGCTTTAGCTGATGGTAGAATTCCACCCCCACCCCCACCCCCCCCCCCGCAAATTGGATTGAACAGAGAAAGGAGACTGATGATGAATGATAGTTTTTTGTTTTTCTCCTTATGCTGAGGAGGAAAGGTGTAAAAACTTTCGGAGTTATCTAATATTGTACTGAATAATTTTAAATCGGGTTATAAGGCATTCTTATTTTTGTTTTTTCTAGGAGATGTGAATTCTCTTCCCTTTTTGGGTAAGAACATTTTCATTTCTTATTTTTTAGCATAATTCTTCAGCTGATGAGAAGAGCTCTGACGTTAAAAACTTACATTTTTCATATTGTTGATGATTTGTTTGATTTCTTCATATTCAAAACTAAAATGTAGTATTTTCTGAAAAGTGTAGAATGAGGTCCCTAGTGTATCCTAAACCACAAAAGTGAATGATGAATTGTGCAGCGTTGTGCTGGTACAGGACATTCTTGTGTTCCTAGGTAGCAATTTGCTGCTTCCAAGCCTAGGAATGTCATTTAATGAAATCCTGTGGTCTTGTTTTTGGTTAGCTTTTGTTAAGCCTTTCTTTTTCTGTTACTGGAAAGGGATGGATTTTTTTTTTTTTTATAAAGCTGTTTCACTGTGTAAAGCATCTTTGAATCACATTTAGTTTTCATTACTTTCAGAGACAATTTGTTGGAATGTTACTTTCTCAGTTCTTTCCACATTTCAAGGAGGAAGTTTAAAAATCACGCACAGAAGGTAAAATGTACATAACTGAACAAGGCAGGGAGTATCTTATATATTTGGCTTTAGAGAATGTTAAGCCTTTGAGTTTTCTTTGCCTTCAGCTCTTCTGTTTATTTTTGAGGGTTAGTTGATACTGTTTGGTTTTAGGAGAATTTTGAGCTTCCTCTGACTTAGAATATGTTCCCTAGCTCTGTTTAACAAATCTTAGAAAAAGATAAATTAGGCTTGAACCAAACATCGTCTCTTTACCCCAGGAGAGAAGGCTGCATTTTTATTTATTTCATGTTTTTAATTTAGTCTTTTAGCAGATGTGAGTGATTTGGCACATGTGAGTAATTTCAGGTTTCAGCAAATAAAATATATTTCAACATTTTGTTTAGCTGTTAGTTTAGTGTGTGGAGCTTGAGTGTAGTGTATGGTATTTATTTGTAATGGTCACACCCTATCATGTGGCATTTCTATGAAGAATGGTCCACAATGGTTCCCCCCTCCACCCCCCGCCTTTTTCTTTCCATAGCTCTTGTTGGTAGCATTTTAGATTCAGCTTTCTACGTATTAAATTTGTTTCCTCCACGTCCCTATACATGGCCAGCTTGCCAATGACTTACTGAAATGTCACTCACATACAGAAATAAATGAGACATTTAGTAAGCAATATATTTGTTGTTAAAGGGGATATTTCATTCCATCCAGGCAGTAGAGTTTAGGTGTCTGTCTTGGATGTTCTTCTGTTACCAGTAGGTTTAGGGACCCGATTTTCTTTTTATTCTTGTTCCATTTGTCTTCTGTTCTTGTCCCGTTTGTGTTCTGTTCTTGTCTGTTTGTGAAGTAGTGGTAATTTAAGGGGAAGCATGTACCATTCTGCTAATGGCCTTCTTTTGTAATAGAGATACGGTCCTTTTTAAGAATTAGGGAGTTTTTTCCCTTAGCATTTTGGATCTTGATTTCTGACGTAGGATTGGTTATTTTGTGTAATTTTTTTTTCTTTACCCCTTTAAGAGCTACAATAAATAGTGAAACTGGGCACATTTAAAAACAAGAAAACATTTAAAACATATGAAGGCTCTAAGTCAGATGAATATGGACCACAAATATTAACTCAGTAATTGTCCCCTTTTTTGTTACTTACAAAAGCAGTATTGATTCATATTGGAATATAGAATATGGAAAGGTAGTTACTTTTCCATTACTGAATAAAGCCTGTTAGTGATATTTTTGTCTTGGTACATACCATGGTAATTTTCACACGTGACTGGTGGTTTGTGAGAAAAAAAAAAAATCTATCATTTGTGCACTTTGAAATGAACTCCCAAGAGTGCACTGAGTTACCAGGTTGACCACCACAGTAAGTAGTTACTTCCTGTGTATTTCCTTAAGTTATCTAGATAGCTTAGGCACATTATATTACACTTTTCCTAGTAATATATGGGTATACTGAAACATTTGTCAAACAGAAAAAGATAGAGGGGAATAAAAATCACCCCAGGGCCACTGTTGAAAGGATGTTAATGTGAATATTTCCTAGAATTTTTTTTTTTTTCTTAATAATATCACAAGCTTTGAGAAATGTAGGCTCCTAAATGCCTAAATGGTATAATTTGTAATAAATGTTGATTCGAGATTTTATTTTTCAGTGCCTTTTTTTACCCCCTTAGGACACAGCTATTTGGTTATGATTCTCTGACAATATTCCGTTTAAAAAAATTTTTTTCTTGAAGTAGAGTTGATTTATAATGTGTTAGTTTCAGGTGTACGGCACAGTGAATCAGTTATACATACATATATGTAAATTCATTCTTTTTTTAGATTTTTTTCCCCATATAGGCTGTTAGAGAATATTGAGAATATAGAGTTCCCTGCGCTGTGCAGTAAGTCCATATTAGTTATCTGTTTTATATGTAGCAGTGTGTCAGCCCCAGTCTCCCAGTTTATCCCTCCCCTCCATTTCTTGTGTATGGAAATTATTAAAGCAGTCTTGTTCATTTAAAGTAATCAGAATTACAGTATTTATTTATAAAAAAGTTAATTTTGTATTATTGGTAGGACATACATAACATTTGAGTAGTGGGAATGATATATAATAAATCAGTTTAGTGATGGGAAAACTTGTATTAATGATGTGCCAAACTGAGCAGCATTTCCCCCCCAACTATCTGAGCTAGGAAGCTATGAAAATTAGAGGGTGAAATGGAAATACTGACAAATATTTAACCATAGCATAGCAATCTGTCACTATAATTTTCTTTGGAAATAAATGTTTTCATTTGTCCTGTAATGTCTGAAATTACTGCCAAAGCTAGAAGTGTATTTTGCTTTCTCAGCAAAGTTCTTAAAAGGATATTGTCAGAGCCAACAATCTAGAATTATCGTTACTCCTAAAATTATCCTTTACCACTTCTGTCTTTTTTTCTGTAATTCCTTGGATTAATTTGCAGCTCTATCATATAAAGCAGTATTACACTAAGTTGTCCTTTATATAGTAGATTGGCAGATCGTTCGTTTCCTTCCTTCCTTTTTTTTTTTTTAAGCCCCCCCATTCACCACTGCTAATCAACAGCTAAGCAAAGACAGAGGCTGCAGACTCACAGTGCCTGACTTCTTCCATGTGCCAGCATGTCTGTGTGGCACAGAGAAGAATTTGATGAGCTTTTTCCTACCTTGAAAGCAGATGGTGGGAATTTCAGACTAAGAGGTTTTTTTTCCTTCAAGATTTATAGATTTATTTATTTATTTATTGGGCTCTGTTGGGTCTTGGTTGCTGTGTGCACGATTTCTCTAGTTGCAGTGCATAGGCTTCTCACTGTGGCGGCTTCTCTTGTTGCAGAGCACAGGCTCTAGAGTGCATGGGCTTAGTTGTCCCATGGCATGTGGGATCTTCCTGGACCAGGGATCGAACTGATGTCCCCTGCATTGCAAGGTGGACTCTTAACCACTAGACCACCAGGGAAGCCCTAAAAGTTTAATTTTAATGATACAAAGAAACAGGATTGCAAATCATGTTGCCTTTACCTGTATCTTGAGTTCTCTGCATTGTATCTGTATCATGTAAATTGTTTACTTCAGTTTTGATTTTAAGTAATAAGGAACAGGATAGACTGTGAGATGCTGTATACTCAATGTGCAGTTATTATATTTTTATTAACTTAGGCTTTTTCATGTAATAACTTTAAAATTGGCTCTTTATTAAAAAAGCTACATAACTCTCAAGGAATTTTATAGGAGTGAATTTTCCTTCTCAAGATAATTGGACAAAAGCTACAGTATTCTTATAGGCTGTTCTGTTAAGTGCCTAGATTTGGAATTAGAAGCTTTTTAAAAAACAAATTTTGAGGCCCAAACATTTCCTCAGAGCATTAAAGTTAAGCAGACCCGAGAGTCCATGTGAAAACATAATAGAAAGCTTATTTCCTAAATATCTGGAAGTAGTAGATGCATCTAAGGAGCTTTTTACATTACAACATAGTTTTTGTAGTATGTGATCCATTAGACTCATAAAAGGATATCTAAAAGCTATTTGAGGTGACTTACTCTTGTATATGTATCTCCTGAAGTTTAGGTCTGCTCCAAGAAAAAACATGGCTGCAAAGGAGAAACTGGAGGCGGTGTTGAATGTGGCCCTGCGGGTGCCAAGCATCATGCTGTTGGATGTCCTGTACAGATGGGATGTCAGCTCCTTCTTTCAGCAGATCCAAAGAAGTAGCCTCAATAACAACCCTCTTTTCCAGTACAAGTATTTGGCTCTCAATATGCATTATGTAGGTAAGTGTCTACATCCTGTTTCCTGAGCTTTTAGTGAGTATTCTGATCTATGTCTTTGTATACTCTTTAATTTGGGTAAAATCATGTCCTTTTACATTGAAGTGACAGTGATACAGTCGTTGATAAATGTTTATGAATCATGTTTATAGTCTTATTTGTTTCACAATTGCATATAAATTATTAGGGGTAGAGGAAAATAGACAGAGTTGGATTTATTTTGCTGTGAAATATATTTTGATGAACCCTGGAAAGCAGAAGAAAACATTTGGTTTTTTTTTTTAATTTATTTTTTGCTTCTGGTTTATTAGATGTAATTGACATGTATAAAAGAAAACATGTATTAGATTTTAATAGGTAGAGTTAAATAATGGGAAATAACCTTTCCAGACGTTTGCTGTGCTGTACTCATTCTTGTCCAACTCATTTGGTGACCCCATGGACTGTAGCCTGCCACGTTTCTCTGTCCATGGAATTTTCCAGGCAGGAATACTGGACTGGGTTGCCATTTCCTACTCCAGAGGATCTTCCCGACCCAGGGATCAAACCTGTGTCTCTTGCGTCTCCTGCATTGGCAGTGGATTCTTTACCACTGCGCCACCTGGGAAGCCCTTTCCAGACATTTGGCCTGTTAAAACTTGTCATTAATTTGGGTTTTGGTAGTAATTCAGAATGTAAGGTTTTTTTTAGATTATTTATTTATTTATTTTTGGTTACGCTGTGTCTTCATTGCTGCATTCAGACTTTCTCTAGTTGCACTGAGCAGTGGCTTCTCTGGTTGGGGGCCACAGGCTCTAGGCGCAGAGGCTTCAGTAGTTGTGGCTTGTAGGCTTTAGAGCTTGGGCTCAGTAGTCGTGGCTCATGAGCTTAATTGCTCCTCAGTATGTAGAATCTTCCCAGACTAGGGATTGAACCTGTGTCTCCTGTTTGGCAGCCAGATTCTTATCCATTGTAGTACCAGGGAAGTCCAGAAAGTAAGCAATATTCTTTATCCTTCCAAAACATTAATATCATTTGAAGGTATAGTATTCATTTCAGTTAAATGAAATGTGGAAAATTATAATATTTTTTAAAAATGCTTGAAATATATAATTGATACAATTGTTTTTGAATCAGTGGTAGAAGTAATGTGAAGAGATTTAAGAAATTAAAGTCAAGATATACAGGCAGGGGACTTCCCTGGAGGTCCAGTTGTTAAAGATACTGTATTTCCATTGCAGAGGGCATGGGTTTGATCCCTGGTCAGGGAAGATCCAGTCCATCTAGAATAAAAGTCATTATTCTTAATTTTTAGGTTAATTTTTTTTATATGTAATAATAATGATAGTATAATTTCATTTAACATCAGTAACTCAAGATGTGGCTTGAATGATGTGCTGCAGTGGTTTTATTAATATTTTTGTTGTTAGAATTGCCTATCAACAAGTATATCTTTTTTAAAATTTGAAGATTATCTTTTATAAAATTGTTAAGGGTTGTCCTGTCTCTGAGATTTATTTTTTTTTTATAAAGAACTTTCTAGCCCTGAGAACCCCTTATAGTTCTGAGAGATTTAAGCCGTTGTGGGAAGGAGTATGGTACAGTAGAAAAGACTACACTAGAGACAGAACATCTGAGTACAGTAGATTTATCTCTCTCAGTTGGCACTACCTTGGAAAGCCTCTGAAATGAGAAGGTTCTTTTATGCTACAAAATACTAATTCTCAGCCCTTTAAGGGGTTAACCTGTTAAAGGTTTGTATGTTAGTTTATGGAAAATAATTCCAGTCTGTTGTAGAAGAACAGTTGGGTACTTGGTTTAGATATTTCGCTTAATCCAGCAAAAGTAGTTTGTTCTGTGGTCTTAAAAATGTACTTATCACATATATTATTTCTGAATATATGGAAGTGTTTATTATAAAAAGAGCTACCTAATAACAGAAACATTCATCTTAGAAGTTGTATGGGTTCTCGTACAGTTGCAGTTTGCACTCTTTGGCTTTGGGAACTCAACTGAGCCTTCTTAAATGCACTCATGCTATGGTAGAGTAAGCTCAGTGATTGCACAAGTAGATATTTTCAGCTTGAACAGATTTTTGGTTACAGTAACCTCTGTGTCATAGCATTATGTAGTGTTTATGTAATGTTCCAATTTACAGAATTTCACCCTTAAATGGATTTTAGAAATTGTAATTTATGTTCAGAAACCAAAAAGCATAAAAAGTATACAGTGAAAAGTACCTTCCTCCTGTCTCTGTTCCTCATCTACTGAGTTCTCACTTTGAGTCTCAACAGGTAGCTGTTTTTATTTTCTTGTGCATAATTCTGGTGAAGAAGGCAATGGCAACCCACTCCAGTACTCTTGCCTGGAAAATCCCATGGACGGAGGAGCCTGGTAGGCTGCAGTCCATGGGGTCGCTAGGAGTCAGACACGACTGAGCGACTTCACTTTCACTTTTCACTTTCATGCATTGGAGAAGGAAATGGCAACCCACTCCAATGTTCTTGCCTGGAGAATCCCAGAGACAGGGGAGCCTGGTGGGCTGCCGTCTCCGGGGTCGCACAGAGTCGGACACGACTGAAGCGACTTAGCAGCAGCAGCAGCAGCAGCAGCAGCAGCATAATTCTGGAGATATTTTATGTATGTGTAAGTAAATATAAAGATATTTTGATATATAAATGATAAAAATGTAAATATCTTTCCTCTTTTTTAGTACAGATGATAACATAGTACATTACTCTTTTGAACCTTTTGTTTGTTTTAACTAAATGATGTATCATAGAGCCATGTTATTTTTAGATATTCACTGTTTTTTCATGCTGACACATTCTGATCTGCCAGATCTTAAGATTCTGACGAACTGTTGAGGCCTCACTTTCTTCCCCAGCCCTCCAGTTCTGTTTCGTAGGGGCATAGTACTCTTGTATGACTGTACCATGATTTAGTGCATGAATTACTTCAGTGGAGGACATTTTAGATAGCTTCTGTCTTCTACTGTTTCATTCAGTGTGGTACTAAACAGTTTTGTATAGCTATCATTTCAACAGGTGCAAAGATAGCCATGGGATGAGTTATTAGAAGTGATTCTGCTGGATTAGAGCATACATACATTGGGACTATTGACTGATACTGCTCTCTATAGACTATGTTGTACCTACATAAGCAGTTGTTGACGCTTCCTGAAATCCTACATCCTTATCAAAGCAGTATTATCCAACTTTAGTATCTGGCTGCTTAGTGTGTTTCTCTGATGGTTCAGCAGGTAAAGAGTCCGCCTGCAATGCAGGAGACATGGATTTCATTCCTGGGTTGGGAAGAGATCCCCTGGATGAGGAAAGTGGCAACCCACTCCAGTATTCTTGCCTGAAAAGTCCCATGGACAAAGGAGCCTGGCGGGCTACAGTCCAAAGGGTTGCAGAGTCGGACATGACTGAACTAGTAAACATGACATGGCATGTAGGTGAAAAGTGGTTATTTTAAAATGTAGTTTTCATTTGTGTTTCTCTTATGAATGAGATTGAACTTATTCATGTGTTTAAAAAATTGGTAGTTTCCTCCTTTGAGAGTTGTCAGTACTTGTCCCTTGCTCACTTTTCTATGGGACGTTAGCCTTTTCTTACTAGTTGGTGGGGTTTGATATATGTTAGGGAAATAACCCCTGTGTGATGAGTTGGAATTTTTTCCAATTTCAGTTCTCTTGATTTTGCTAAAGATATTTTTGACACACAAAATTTGTTTTTATTGTGATTGAATTTATCATTTTTTCTTTCATATATCTTCAGGATTTTTAATCAATTAAAAAAGCCTTCTCTGTTCTTAAGTTTATAAAGATGTATGTCATGTTTTATTGCATTCTTTTTGTTGTTTCATTTTTGCATTTAAATCTTTGCTGCATTTAGAATTTATCTGCATTTACAGGGTGTCTTATTCCATTTCTGAACTTTTTTTCTATTCATTTCTTATTATTGAGGATTTAGATTTTATTTTACTATCTGATAGAGTTAGTCTCTTTTTCTTTATTTCCGTCTCTGAGTTTATTTTGGTTGTTGTTGTTAGTTTTCTACATGAACTTCCCAGTTATTTAATCTTCCAAACACAGCCCTGTTGACCTGTTTGCTGGGATTGCTTATTATTAAAAGTTAAGTTAGCATGAAGAGAGAGCTTAAGGGTGCTAACTCTTTAGGAAAGAACACAAGAGACTTAACTATGTTCATGATTTCTTTTGCATCCTTCTGGATGGAGTGTTTTAAAGTTTTCTTTATGTAGCCCTTAGACTTTTATTTTTCACTTCATTCCTAAGTTTGTTTTTTGTTTGTTTTACTGTTGTGAGTTTTTTTCTCCTTTATATCCTCTGTTATTAAGAGCTTAAAAATCAAGGTGGGGAGTGTTAATAATTGTGTTAATGAAGTATAATTGTACCTTTGAAATTAGAAGCTTTCCAGTGTGGGTCCTGTCTGAGGACAGCAGAGAGAGTAACTCTCCAGATGTTAATTATAGAACTGTTTGCAGGGTGTAGGATATATAAAGGAGAAAAGAAATAATATTGAAAAGGAACAATAGGGCCATTTGTGAAAAGCCCTGAATGCAAATGTTAGATATTGTGCTTAAATTGATAGATAGTGGTGGGTCAGTAAGGGATTTAGAGCAGGTGAGCTGCATCTTAAGATTGATTAGGCAGTGTTGAATAGAATAGGATAGTGGATTGGGGAGGGGAGAAACTGGAGGATAGAAGGCCATTTAGGATTTTTGCAACAGGTAATGAGATCAAGAGCTAGCATGGGCTTGTAGCAGTTGCAAAGAAAAGAGTGGATATGAGAATAGTTCTTTTGTAACTATGATCACTAAAATCATTAGTGACCTAAAAGGTAAAACTCAAACTTCATTTGTATCCCTGTTTTGCACACCTTTCCGTGTTTGTGAAACTGTTAACCACGATCTCCTTCTTAAAAATCTTTCTGAATATTTCTAGATTATTAATCATTCCTTCTGAGTCTTTTGCTGTATCTTTGGACTCCTTTAGTGTTGATATTCCTAGGATTTGTGTTTGATTTTCATATTTTGTTGTTGGGGTGGTTTCACATAGTTTTGGCTACAAATCTCTATCTCCACTTTTCACTGCTTTTGACCACTTTAATCTCCATTATTGTTCCTCCTCTTTGATCGCATGGTATCCAGTTCATACCTCCACCATGGTACTTACTGTACTACATTCTAAGGGTCCATAAGCCTAGCTATCTTCCCAACTAGATAGTTAGCTCCCTTAAGGTAGGAATGGTATTGTCTATTATCTCAGTATTATCAGTACCTAACTAGTGCCTGGTGATGAATAAATGATTTCTAACTATCATTAGCTATCTCAACCTAAATATTTTACAAGCACTTCAACTTATCACTTATCTCATCACCTTTACTTAACCTCAAGCCTCTGCCCCCTTAGTAGCAAAGCCATCCTTTCAGTTACCCATGCTGGAGACATCAGAACCATCTTCACTTCCTTTTTCTCAACCATTCACCAGTAGATTACCATTAAGACCTATTTAAGTATATATCTCATAAATGACCCTGCCAACTTCATATCCAAAGCTACTATTTTATTCCATGTCCTCATTTTTTTTTTTCTCCACTACTAAAATAACCCTTTAAATAGCAGAAATTCTTGTATTTCATTAGGAAGGTTCACCAATGTTAATTTAAGCAGATCATTATTTTTAAATGCTGCTAGTCTTGCTTTTTTTAATTACAGATTACTGTTGAGTTAGCTTTATCATGGCGGTGGCAGAGGATGAGATGGTTGGATGGCATCACTGACTCAATGGACACGAGTTTGAGCAAGCTCCTAGAAATAATGAAGGGACAGGGAAGCCTGGTATGGTGCAGTTCATGGGATTGCAAAGTCAGACACGACTTAGCAACTGAACAACAACAAAGCTTCATCATTATCAATTTAGTTTGTTTTGGTTGGTTCAGTTAATCCTATAGTCTGAGTAATGATGCATATTTGCATCAGCAGTAGTTTTGTATTTTTCAACTAATTAGATGATGTATACAGTTGACCCTTGAACTCTGTAGGTTCGGAAGGCTGACTGTAAAGTTATACTCAGGTTTTATACCATGAGGAGAGCTTGGTGTTCCTGATCCCTGCATTGTTTGAGGATCAACTGTTTATTGTAGTTCAGATGATTTAGTCATACAGCTCTTAATACATCAGCATAGGTATTCATAATCTCTCAAAAATCTTCTTGTGCAATATATTTGATCACAGTTATTTTTTCACTGGAATGTGAAAATGGGGATATAGGTGACCATAGGGTTTTTGTTACCGTTTTGTTTTTTGTTTTCTTACCTCATCTATATGTTTTTCATTTTCTTACCTCACCTATATGGTATTTAAAGGATCTGAGAACATAAGCCCAGGCTAAACTCCTTAATTCTTGTTGTTGTTCAGTAACCCAGTCATGTCCGACTCTCTGCGACCCCATGGACTGCAGCACACCAGGCCTCCCTGTCCCTCACCATCTCCTGGAGTTTGCCCAAGTTCATGTTCATTGCATCGTGATGCCATCCAGCCATCTCATCCTAAGTTAGTTAGAGTTAGTCACTCAGTCGTGTCTGACTCTTTGTGACCCCATGGAGTGTAGCCTGCCAGGTTCCTCTATCCATCGAATTCTACAGGTAGGAATACTGGAGTGGGTAGTCATGCCCTTCTCCAGGGGAATCTTCCCGACCCAGAAACCGAACCTGGGTCTCCTGCACTGTAGGTGGTTTCTTTACTGTCTGAGCCACCAGCTCTATCAGCAGCAGCATCTCCCAGTACCCTCCTAATACTCTCTCTACTTACACCAAAATCTAGTGTGGTCTACAGTTTCCTGTCTCCTGAAAATTTCCTTTGTACTTCTGTGGCTGTCAGAGCTGCTGTTGCTGTTCTCTTAGAATGTTTCCCCTTTCTCTTAGCCTGGTAACGATCCATTTACCCTTTGAGGTCCAGGTCAAACAATCACCTAACCATAGCCCTTTTAATTTTTATGAAACTACCAAGGATGTATCACACTTTTGTCCTTGTTTGGTTTTCCACGAGACTGTTATTTCTTTATTTTTTCTTCTTGGATTTTCCATGGCCACGAGTGCATCTGGATCATACTTTACACATACTAATGTTGATTGATTGCATGACTGAATAATTGAAAGAATGAAATGAATATGTTCAGTCTAGAGAATTTGGTAGTTGATTTTATGAGATACACAGGAGAAGGGAAAGATAAGGATATCTGCAAAGGAAAATGATAGTTTATTAAACGTCAGAAAATCTAAGGAAACGTTTCATGCAATAAGTAGACTGATTAGAAAATCCTTCAGCCACAAACAGTGAAAATGCTTGCTAAATATAATAAACATCCTTTTAAATACTTCTTAAGTCCTATGAGAAAGAGATTAACAGAATTAATTGGAGGAAATTATTTTACAAAATGAAAAGCAAATAGAAATATGTATCTCTGGCTTCCCTTGGATGGTTCTTAAAGTTAGGATGTGTGGAAAATACGTAGTGCCTAACACAACTCCTGTTTCTTAAACTTTAAGACACATTAGGTGCTAAGAAGGGATGTCTGTGCCCTAGTGAAGACTCATTCATGAGAGGACAATAAGCCAGGGCCAGATTTTTGCAAGATGTTTAACGTTACACTGAGAGGTTAAAGTGTTAGTCGCTCAGTTGTGTCTAACTCTTTGTGACGCTATGGACTATAGCTCGTCAGGCTCCTGTCTCCATGGAATTCTCCAGGCAAGAATACTGGAGTGGGTAGCTATTCCCTTCTCCAGCGGATCTTCCTGACCCAGGGATTGAACCTGGTCTCCTGCATCGCAGGCAGATTCTTTAAAACTTTTGAAAGTTTTAGAGCGGGAGTTGTCTAAAAGAAAGTGATGGTTTGGGGAATATTACCCTGGTAACAAAGCATAGGATGGATGAGGAGGGGAAGAGACTGAAAGATAAATAACAGTCAGCATATATTATTGTATTACAGAAAGGGCTAGGTAGGGGCATAGCGACTGCAAAGGAGGGGTAACAGATGAGAGACTCAGTGGGACTGGGTGATCACAGGTGACTCAGGTTTGAGTCAGAGTGAATGGAAGAGGACGCCTGTTGAGGGAGGAGGATGGGAGCTCAGTTTGTACTCCTATATGGGAACGTTTAAGTGGACTTTACCTCAGACATTATGAGCTATAATTGTCTACTTAGAATAGGAAATGATTAAGGTTTTTATGCTTATGTAGTAGGTTCTCAGAACTACTGTTGTATCATCGAGAATGGTATATTTGAAGCAGGAAAATAGATTCTTTGAGTTAGATACTTACATAAAGAGTAGAATTTATTCAGAAACTAAATTTCCTATGTTCACTTGAGAAGGGTGAAAAGAAAATAGAGGGGAGAATTATTTAGAGGGTAAATGGAAGTCCATGTCACAAAGCCAAAGAATGATAGATCTGCCGGTGGTTGTTGCTTCGGGTGCTGGGGCAAGGATTTAAATAGGAGTCTTAGATTTGACTTTAAATTTGAGTCTTAGGTTTGACTCCTGTTTAGTAGGTAATTGTTAACTTCCAAGTTTCTTTAGAGAAAGCAAACGGGTTTGTAGAGGATCTAAGATTGTAAAGGGTAAAGAGGGAATAATAGACAGAAATTAGAGACTTTGGTACAGATAGTTTATAACATTTGTCGTTGTAATGAAAGAAAGGTAATAGGAAAAGGAGAAATGAGTGTGGTGACAAGTTTTTCTTTACGACTGGGGAAAAGAGCCCTGCACATTCTTTGAGAAATGAGAATGGTGTCAGGGGAATGATTGAAGACATAGAAGATAGAGGGTCTTTTGGAGTTGGAGAAATAAGATCTGAGTCACACCGGAGGTGCAGGGGTAGAGGGACAGTAAGACCCCCTGTTCCTCCTCTGGGACTAGAGAATGAGGCAGTTGGTGTAGAAGAAACAAGGAGACAAGGAAAGGTAGTTGATGAGAATCCTACTGTACTTTTGTGTGATATATTCAGTTTTAAAGTAGAGAAACCTACAAAGGAAGTGAAAAATGCTTTATATTTTCCATAGAAAAATCAAGTGGTTTTACTGTGCTAAGCTTGCTTTGGTAGTGAAGTAAAAAACCTCAAAGTTGTTGAAACCTAATGAAGATCATGGCATCTGGTCCCATCACTTCAAGGGAAATAGATGGGGAAACGGTGTCAGACTTTATTTTTTGGGGCTCCAAAATCACTGCAGATGGTGACTGCAGCCATGAAATTAAAAGACGCTTACTCCTTGGAAGGAAAGTTATGACCAACCTAGACAGCATATTCAAAAGCAGAGACATTACTTTGCCAACAAAGGTCCGTCTAGTCAAGGCTGTGGTTTTTCCAGTAGTCATGTATGAATGTGAGAGTTGGACTGTGAAGAAAGCTGAGCGCCGAAGAATTGAAGCTTTTGAACTGTGGTGTTGGAGAAGACTCTTGAGAGTCCTTTGGACTGCAAGGAGATCCAGCCAGTCCATTCTAAAGGAGATCAGTCCTGGGTGTTCTTTGGAAGGAATGATGCTAAAGCTGAAACTCCAGTACTTTGGCCACCTCATGCGAAGAGTTGACTCATTGGAAAAGACTCTGATGCTGGGAGGGATTGGGGGCTGGAGGAAAAGGGGACGACAGAGGATGAGATGGCTGGATGGCATCACCGACTCGATGGACGTGGGTTTGAATGAACTCCAGGTGTTGGTGATGGACAGGGAGGCCTGGCATGCTGTGATTCATGGGGTCACAGAGTTGGACAGGACTGAGGCACTGAACTGAACTGAACTGAACTGAATTGGAAAGTAATTTACTTCAAGCTCTTTTTATTAGTGTAATTAACTGGAAGACTAAATTAGAATAGAATTTTATTTATATCTCTCTTCACTTCTACTACAGGTTATATCTTGAGTGTTGTGCTACTAACCTTGCCCAGGCAGCATCTGGTTCAGCTTTATCTATATTTTTTGACGGCCCTGCTCCTCTATGCTGGACATCAAATCTCCAGGTAAGAAGGTGACCCATTTTTGAAATGTATGACTGAATTTAAAGTTTTTCTTTACCAGTAAAATACTTTTCATGAACACTGTTAGGAAGCTGAGGCTTTGATAGGTATCCCAAACATTTTTTTTTTTATTTATACTTGTTTTCTAAATAAACATCATACAGGATTAGTAGCTGGGGTTGTGTCTCAAATTTTATTTCTGCTTTTACAACTGGTCTTACTGTGAAATGGACCATAAGGGTATGTTTACAAAAATACCCATGAGCTTTTCTATATAACCTGAGAAAAGAAATTTCCAAAGACAGGCTTCAGGAACTATAGCAATTATGGATTTCATTGCTTTCATTATTTTAGGAAGTTACTTTATGATGCATGAAAATCAGTGTAAGGTGCGACCTTGTATATAGTCGATGATTGATATAAATTATTTCATGAGGTTAATTGTATAGGTCAGAACGTCTGTTTGTCTTTGTCTGCTTGTCCTAAATTTGAAGACTGGTCTGCCAAAAGAATATGAGCTTCCAATCTTGAAACAATAATAATAAATTACAAGTATACCAAAAGCCCATACCATAAATGTAGTGGGGTATAATAAATTTTGTGGGTATAATATTTCTTTTGTTTTGATTGAAATGTATACCTGTAACAAAATGTACTCCCAGTTATAAGCAGAGTGGCAATTACTTTACATATATAACAGGATGTAATTTTCTAGAGGTTTGAAACACAGATTTTGGTGTAGGCTTGAAATTTAATCTTAGAAATAGCATTTTTATATTACTAGCATTGATTGGTTGACTTTTTAAAAACCTTTTTTCCCCCATGATTATAAAATTACACTCATCGCTGTAGGCAGTTTATACAGAAAATTTAAAGGCAGTAGCAATCACCTGAAATTATATCACCATGTGACAAACCTGTTAGAATTCTGTTATTTTCTTCCAGTTTTTTAATAACCTCCAGTTTTCACCACTTCAGCGGATACAAAAGAGTGAAAATAGTATACTAACAGTCACCGACTCTCAGTCCCTTTTGTTAATGCAAGACCTCCATCTTCCTTCTCTTGAAGGCCCTAGAAACTCAGTCTTCTCACCTCCTTCTCCTGTTCGCATCTGGTTGATTCCCTGCTCAAAATGGTACTTGGAGGTGGGGAGGTCTGCTGCTGTCCTTGCCCAGGGAATGTCCTTGGATGTCAGAATTTCAAAATACGGAGCTGCAAGAGTGGTGCTGCATTTCTGTAATTGTCTCAGTGTTTCAGATCCAGCTCTTCACTCTAAAGTGGAGACGCTGACTTTTCTGATTTTGTATCATGCAAATATTGTCCCTGTGTACTTAGCCTCCTTCACAGGAACAACTTAAGCCTTTTCCCTTAGCATCTTTCTCCATTGAACCTAGACTAGAAGTCCAAGAGCCAGTATTAACTCACACAAGAGGGTCAGTCCTTTCCATTATGGGAAGGACCATTCCACTAGCCCCAAACTGTGACAGAATTTATTCCTATGGTCTTACCTAGACACTTCTGAATCTCAGCTCAAGCTTAAAGTGAAGACACTTCCCTATCTTCATTTATACATTTTTAAAGAAAAATGATATGTATGCAGTATAATGCAGTAGTTAGAGTGTAGGCTCCTGAGTTACCACTGTAGTGTATAAATAAGTTCCTGGGCAGCTAAGAATGCCATTTGGAAAAGTGGATGGGAATTGGATAGATTCAAATCCTCTGTTTCTTATTTACTGCTCTGTAACCTTAGTGTCATTTATCAGAAAGATTCATCTCAGTTTCTTCACCTGTAAAATGCTAATAGTATTTTAAGGAGCTGTTATAAGGATTTATTATCATTAAGCATGTTAAACTCTTAGCACAATTTCTGACATGTTGTAAGGGCTCAGTGGATTTTAACTTACTCTATTATATCTCATTTTTACTATGCAGCAATGTTTTGTAAGTATTTTCCTGTGTTGTTAATCTTTAAAAAATGTTTTTTTCATGGCAGAGTATTCCATGCTGTAGCTGTGTTAACAATAGCTTTTTAGAGTTGATAGGATTTTGATGATCAGTCAGAGAAATCTCAAAGTTGAAGGCAGAGCTATTAAAATTAATTTTATTTGTTATTATAATTCTGGGTGAAAAAGCAATGAACCTGCTCTTTCCCTTTATGGTTTTTTGGTTTCTGTGTGGTTCAGTGATGGCCGAAACCATGTAGCTATATTTTCATCTGCGGTATCATCATCCAGGCTTTTCTAGAGAGGTCATAATTCTATCATGTAGGGATAAAGGGGACCCTGCAGTGTCAGAGATGAAGAAAAGCCTTTTTCTAACCATTCTTCTTGAGCAATTTTGACTTACTACTTTTAGTTTATGGGAATATTTTTAACCAGTATTTAAAGTTTATTTTCATGATCAGAACGTTTATATCTATTTTAAACAGTAAAAAGAATTGTAACAAAATTTTACAGTGTACAAAAACATTTCATATTTTTTAATGTTATTTTGATCCTTACTATAATCCTTTGAGATTTACAGGTGAAAGAACTGAAATGTGCAAACAGCTAGGAGGGGATGATCCCAGACTTTAACTTGAATCCAAGTTTTCTGATTTTTAGTTCAATTTTCTGGAGAGGGCATGGTTAATGGAAAGAAAATTAGTTTTAGAATTAGTAGGATATGAAATAGTTTCCCTACTTAGGAAATATGTTACCATGGCAAGTTATTTCTTTGAAACTATAAAGTAAGACAGTGCCTATCTGATGGAGTTGGTTTTAGTATTAAACTAACAAATTTCAAGTTGTGGCATATTTTAGTGTTTTTCTTCATAGTGTAATTTACACTGTATCATGCTATCTCAAAAATGTTAGCAAAGATGTGTTAATTCTTGAATCATTAATAAAATGTCAGCGTTTAATAAATATTGAGTCTTGGCCAATCTCATAGAATCTTAAGGCTGAATTTTTTAGTTTTAAAAAGCTTAACAGTTCATATTTCCTGTGGCAGCTTCATAAACAAGTATCTTTAAAGAAAATGACTTTATTAAGATATAATTCACATACCTATTTAAAGTATATAGCTCAGTGGTTTTGTATACATTCACAGAACTGTGTAAAGCATCACCACCATTGGTTTTAGAACATTTTCATAACTCCAGAAAGAAGCTCTGTACCCATCAGCAGTCACTCCCAATTTCCTACCAGCCCCTCTCTGCAGCCGTAGGCACGTCAGTCTGTTTTCTATCTTTATGGGTTGGCCCATTCTGGACATTTCATGTACATTGAATTGTACAGTATGTGGTCCTTTATGCCTAACTTCTTTCACTTAGCATGTTTTCAAGGCTCATCCATGCTGTAGTGTGTATCAGGACTTCATTTTTCTGTCCAAATCATATTTTGTGGTATGACATTTTGTTTATCGATTCATTCATTGATGGACGTTTGAATTGTTTCTGTCTTGTTGCCTGTTAGAATAACACTGTCAACATTCATGGTTTTGTGTGGACATACTTACTATAGGGAGGAGTGCTGCTTATACATTGGATTGGGATTGCTGGATCATATAGTATGTTTAAACTTTGAGGAACTACTAGACTGCTTTCTAAAGTGGCTGCACTATTATATTTCTACCAGCAGGGTATGAGGGTTCCAGTTTCTCCACACCCTTGCTGATAATTGTCGATCTCTGTCATTTTCAGTATAGCCATCATAGTAAGTGTGGAGTGGGATTTCGTTGTGGTTTTGATTTGCATTTCACTGATGGCTAATGATGTTGAGCATGTTTCATATGTCCATTAACCCTTTGTGAATTTTCCTCGGAGAGATGTTTATTCAGGTTCTTTACCCATTATTTGATTGGTTGTCTTTTTTTTAAAAAATTGAGTTGTAGGAATTCTTTATGTATTCTAGGTAGAAGTCCCTTATCACTTACATGATTTACAGATATTTTCCATATCACTCTAGTCTAGATATATCAAAGCAGAGTATAGTATGGTCCTGAGAAGGAAAGTCAATACTTGCATATTTTAAATAACTCATTTGATACTTCAAAAATTGGCTGTAGAAAAAGACATTTGCAAATATTAATTCCTTAAACAGAAAATTTCATACTCTTAAAAAGCTGGGTCTCTCTTTTCCTTAATTCATGTACAGGCATACCTTGTTTTGTTAGGCTTCCCTTTGTTGTGATTTGCAGATACTGCGTTTTTTACAAATTGAAGGTTTGTGGCAACCTTGTATCAACCAAATCCATCCTGTCATGTTTCTAACAGGGCTTGCTCACTTCCTGTCCTGGTCAGGTTTTGGAAATTCTTGCAATATTTCAAACTTTTTTCATTATTATTGTATTTGTTATGGTGATCTACGATCAGTGATCTTTGATGTTACTATTGTCATTGTGTTTGGGGCATCACAAACTGCACCTATATAACATGGCAAACTTAACAAAGGCTGTGTGTACTGACTGCTCCACTGACTGGCTGTCCCACATCTCTCTCCTGCTCCCTGGGTCTCCCTATTCCCTGAGACACACTAATATTGAACTTAGACCAGTTAATAACCCTATGGGAAGCGTTCAAGTGAAGAGTCATGTCTCTCGTTTTAAATCAAAAGCTAGAAATGATTTAACTTGAGATTGGCTAAGTGTTAGGCCACTTGTGCAGAACACTTAGCCCAGTTGTGAATATGATGGAAAAGTTCTTGAAGGAAGTTAAAGTACTACTTCAGTGAACACAAGAATGATAAGAAAGCTGAACAGCTTTATTGCTGATGTGGAGAAACTTTTAGTGATCTGGATAGAAGATCAAACCAGCTACAACATTCCCTTAAACCAGGGCCAGAGCAAAGCCCTAATTCTTTTTAATTCCATGAAGGCTGAGAGAGGTGAGGAAGCTGCCTAAGAGAAGTTTGAAGCTAGCAGAGGTTGTTTCATGAGCTTTAAGGAAAGACGCCGTCTTCATCACATAAAAGTACAAGGTACAGCAGAACGTGCTGATGTAGAAGCTGCAGCAAGCAAGTTATCTAGATGATCTAGCTAAGATCATTAATGAAGGTGGCTACAGTAAAGAATTGATGCTTTTGAACTGTGGTGTTGGAGAAGACTCTTGAGAGTCCTTTGGAAAGCAAGAAGATCCAATCAGTCCATCCTAAAGCAACTCAGTCCTAAATATTCATTGGAAGGACTGATGCTGAAGCTGAAACTCCAATACTTTGGCCACCTGATGGGAGGAAATGACTCATTTGAAAAGACCCTGATGCTGGAAATGATTGAAGGCGGGAGGAGAAGGGGATGACAGAGGATGAGATGGTTGGATGGCATCACCGACTCAATGGACATGAGCTTCAGTAAGCTCTGGGAGTTGGTGATGGACAGGGAAGCCTGATGCGCAGTCCATGGGGTCACAAAGAGTCGGACATGACTAGCAACTGAACTGAACACTAAAGAACAGATTTCCAGTATAGACAAAACAGTGTTCTGTTGGCAGAAAATGGACTTTGTACCTAGAGAGGAGAAGTCAGTGCCGGGCTTCAAAGCTTCAAAGGACAGGCTGACTCTGTTTGGGGCTAATGCAGCTGGTGACTTGTTGAAGCCAATGCTCTAGCCATTATGAAAATCCTAAGACCTTAAGAATTATGCTAAGATCTACTCTACCTGTGTGCTGTAAATGGAACAACAAAACCTGGATGACACCATAGCTGTTTTACAACATGGTTTGTTGAATATTTTAAGCTCACTGTTGAGACCTACTTCTCAGGAAAAATGATTTCTTTCAAAATATTACTGCTCATTGACAATGCATTTGGTTGCCCAAGAGCTCTGTCAGATGTATAACAGATTTGAATGTTTTCATGCCTGCTGATACAATATCATTTCTGCAACCCATAGATCAAGGAGTAATTTTGATTTTGATTTTCAAGTCTTATCATTTAAGAAATATATCTCATAAGGCTATAGCTGCTGTAGATAGTGAGTCCTCTGATAGATCTGGGCAAAGTAAATTGAAAACCTTTTGGAAAAGATTCACCATTCTAGATACCACTAAGAACATCTGTGATTCATGGGAAGAAGTCAAAATAGCAATACTAGCAAGAGCTTGGAGGATGATTCTAACTCTCACGGATGAGTTTGAGGGGTTCAAGTCTTCTGTGGAGGGAGTCACTACAAATGTGGTGGAAACAACAA
The DNA here is from genome assembly GCF_003369695.1 of Bos indicus x Bos taurus. Taxonomy (NCBI): domain Eukaryota; kingdom Metazoa; phylum Chordata; class Mammalia; order Artiodactyla; family Bovidae; genus Bos; species Bos indicus x Bos taurus. Next base: position 39,904,715 of record NC_040082.1, read on the forward strand.
GAGAACTAGAAGTGGAGCCTGAAGATGTGACTGAATTGCTGCCGTGTCACAATAGAAACTTTCTAGCAGATGAGAAGCTGCTTCCTATGGATGAACAAAGAAAGTGGTTTTTTGAGATAGAATCTACTGTTGGTGAAGATGATGTGAAAGGTGTTGAAATGACAACAAAGGATTTAGAATATTATATATTACATAAACTTAACTAATAAAGCTCTGACAGAGTTTGAAAGAACTGACTAATTTTCAAAGAAGTTCTACTATCAGTAAAATGCTTTCAAACAGCATTGCATGCTATGGAGAAATCCTTCAGGAAAGGAAGACTCACTCAGTGTGGCACACTTCTTTGTCATCTTAAGACATTGCCAGTCACCCCAGCCTTGAGCAACCACCAGTGTGATCAGTTAGCAGCTGTCAACATTGAGTCAAAACCCTTTATCAGCAAAAAGATTTCTTTTTTGGCCCTGCAGTGTGTCATGTTGAATCCTAGTTCTCCGCCAGGGATCCAACCCATGCACCCTGCTGTGGGAGTGAAGAGTCTTAACTACTGGACTGCCAGGGAAGTCCCAGCAAAAAGATGATGCCTTTCTGAAGGCTCATATGATGGTAAGCATTTTTAAAATTAAGGTATGCACATATGTTTTAGACATAAGGCTATTGCACTCTGAGGCTACAGTGTAGTGTAACATAACTTTTATATGCACCAAGAAACCCCAAAATTCATGTGATTCACTTTGTTGTGGTATCCACTTTATTGTGATAGTCTGGAACTGAATGCACAGTATCTACAAGGTATGCCTTTAATTCACACAATGAAGCTGATTCTTCTTAATGTTTAGAATATGTCTATAAAATGGTTATAACCTGTATAATACTGATTATATGTGGAATCTAAAAAATTTTACAAATAAACTTATTTGCAAAGGAAAAATAGTCACAGATGTAGAAAACTAACATGATTACCAAGAGGGGAAGGTGTGTGTGGGATTGAATTGGGAGATTGGGACTCACAAATGTACACTACCTTGTATAAAATGGATAATTTATGAAAACCTACTGAATAGCACAGGGAATGCTACTCAGTGCTCTGTGGTTACCTAAATGGGAAGGGACTCTAAGAGAGTGTGTGTGAAGTCAAGTGGGCCTTAGAAAGCATCACTATGAACAAAGCTAGTGGAGGTGATAGAATTCCAGTTGAGCTATTCCAAATCCTGAAAGATGATGCTGTGAAAGTGCTGCACTCAATATGCCAGCAAATTTGGAAAATTCAGCAGTGGCCACAGGACTGGAAAAGGTCAGTTTTCATTCCAATCCCAAAGAAAGGCAGTGCCAAAGAATGCTCAAACTACCGCACAATTGCACTCATCTCACACGCTAGTAAAATAATGCTCAAAATTCTCCAGGCCAGGCTTCAGCAATATGTGAACCGTGAACTTCCTGATGTTCAAGCTGGTTTTAGAAAAGGCAGAGGAACCAGAGATCAAATTGCCAACATCCGCTGAATCATGGAAAAAGCAAGAGACTTCCAGAAAAACATCTATTTCTGCTTTATTGACGATGCCAAAGCCTTTGACTGTGTGGATCACAATAAACTGTGGAAAATTCTGAAAGAGATGTGAAGACCAGACCACCTGATCTGCCTCTTGAGAAATTTGTATGCAGGTCAGGAAGCAACAGTTAGAACTGGACATGGAACAACAGACTGGTTCCAAATAGGAAAAGGAGTACGTCAAGGCTGTATATTGTCACCCTGCTTATTTAACTTCTATGCAGAGTACATCATGAGAAACGCTGGGCTGGAAGAAACACAAGCTGGAATCAAGATTGCCGAGAGAAATATCAATAACCTCAGATATGCAGATGACACCACCCTTATGGCAGAAAGTGAAGAGGAACTCAAAAGCCTCTTGATGAAAGTGAAAGAGGAGAGTGACAAAGTTGGCTTAAAGCTCAACATTCAGAAAACGAAGATCATGGCATCCAGTCCCATCACTTCATGGGAAATAGATGGGAAACAGTGGAAACATTGTCAGACTTTCTTTTTCTGGGCTCCAAAATCACTGCAGATGGTGACTGCAGCCATGAAATTAAAAGACTCTTACTCCTTGGAAGGAAAGTTATGACCAATCTAGATAGCATATTCAAAAGCAGAGACTTTATTTTGCCAACAAAGGTTCGTCTAGTCAAGGCTATGGTTTTTCCTGTGGTCATGTATGGATGTGAGAGTTGGATTATGAAGAAGGCTGAGTGCCAAAGAATTGATGCTTTTGAACTGTGGTGTTGGAGAAGACTCTTGAGAGTCCCTTGGACTGCAAGAAGATCCAACCAGTCCATTCTAAAGGGGATCAGCCCTGGGATTTCTTTGGAAGGAATGATGCTAAAGCTGAAACTCCAGTACTTTGGCCACCTCATGTGAAGAGTTGACTCATTGGAAAAGACTCTGATGCTGGGAGGGATTGGGGGCAAGAGGAGAAGGGGACGACAGAGGATGAGATGGCTGAATGGCATCACTGACTTGATGGACATGAGTCTGAGTGAACTCCGGGAGTTGGTGATGGACAGGGAGGCCTGGCATGCTGCGATTCATGGGGTTGAAGAGAGTCGGACACGACTGAGCAACTGACCTGATATATATATATATATATATATATGTGTATATGTATATATGTATGTATGTATAACTGATTGACTTTACTGTACAGCAGAAACTAACATAACACTGTAAAATAACTACATTCTAATAAAAATGAATAAAAGACAATGGATGTAACTTTCACTTCAGAAAAGTTAAACTTTAGAACATCCCATGGGCTCAGTTAGTATAAAATTTAATATTACTATTCAAATTGAACTTATGAGAATTTGATAAATGTCAGGTTCTTTAATTCTTAAAATTCTAAGCTATGCTTCTCATTTTGAGTGGTCTAAGGCAGGGGTCCCCGACTTCCGGGCTGTGGACCAGCGCCTCCTGTCAGATTAGGGGCAGTGTTAGATTAGAAATACAGTGCACAATAAATGTAATGTGCTTGAATCATCCTGAAATCATCACCCTGCCCCTGGTCCGTGGAAAAAATTGTCTTCCATAAAATCAGTCTCTGGTGTCAAAAAGGTTGGGGACCGCTTTCTAAGGAATATATTTTCCAGTACCAATCCTATTTTAAAATTGAGACTTTCCAGCACTACTGTGGAAAAAGAGAAACTTTACAAACTGATATGATGATTCCTGTGAGGATGTTTTGATGGTTTACCTCCACAGTTAAGTGTTTTTTTCCTAAAACTTTTAAAACTTGATTATTTTTAAATTCCTTGTTTTATTGTTAGGTTTATGAACCAGTGCATCAATTTTGTATGTGTATGACTTTAAGAACCTGTTGGATTCAAACAATAAAAGTTTACTCTCTTTCATCCTTGTCTTCAGTGTATAACTGATTTCAAATGTAAAACTTTCCCAGAAGTTCCTTATATGTCTCATACAGAAACTAGCCCTCCATTTTAGGAAAGCTTGTGTCATTCAAAGCTACAGAGGAGGGTTTCTTTGTATTGGACCTGTTAGCATGTTGGGCTGGGTTACTTGTTGTGAGGCAGTCGTGTGCGTTACAGGATGTTGTCAGTACTGTGTCTCTGCTCACAGATTGCAGAGCACCCCTTCCCCACAATTGTAAAACCAGAAACTATCCCTAATTGCCAAATGTTATAACCTGGGGAATAAAATTTTTCCAGCTGACAACTACTGCTGTTAGATAACAGAACTGAAAAGTGAAGTTTTTCACTATACATTTAACTTTTACTTTTGAAAGGAATACAGTTGACCCATTTCAATGTGTGATATGTTTTCTTCTTTTGGACATTATCAGATCCAGGCAGTAAATATTTAGCAGGTAGTCAGAAGGTGAAGAAAGAAGTAGGGTGGCCTTGTAGCACAGAAGATTTAAATACTAAAGCCCTGGGGAAATGAACTCTTAAATTGCTATTCAGTGCTTAGGGTGTGATAGGTACTCAGATTACAGTGTTTGAACATCTCGGGGTAATTCCTTGGCCATCAAGTGATTAAGTGAGTAGTGCCTTTTGTTTGCACACATTGCGAAAGATAACTCGGAGGGCTCACCGCTTTGTTCTGTGTACACATAGATTAGGTTTCTTTGGAATTATTATTGTTTGGAAGCTTTAAGTGGCCAGAATGTGCAGATTGTTCTCAGTTGTCCAGCGACCCAGCCAGGTTGCTTAAGAGACTTAGAAAGAAAGGTGTTTTGATCTGCTGATGAATTGATAAGCTTGTAGGTTTTGTTGTTATTGTTTTTTATAACTCTTATGCTTCTATTTATAGCAGAAGCTTTTCCACTTGTAAGCCATCCTTGGGGCTCTTGGTATACATCTTGCTGCTGCTGCTGCTAAGTCGCTTCAGTTGTGTCCGACTCTGTTACACATTCCTTATTCCCCAAAACAGTTGTAACCACAAGAAAGAAGGCTACCATGGGGAATGCAGAGAAGTGGGTTTTCAAAGTGTTCAGTTTATTGGTGCTCTGTGTTAATTGTCAGCGTTGCATAAATTGTATAAGTGAAAAAAGTGGTTTAAGAAGGGGAAGATATTATTCAGTTACAAGTAGAAAACAGTAATTCTTGCTTCTGACCAACTTAATACATTCTGTTCTTTAAATTTTTAAATTGGAAAATTCTAATTCTACTTTTGAACTTCTCCTTCGATTCAGTCTTAAAATTTTTAGGTTTAAAATTCTGTTAAAAATCTGAATTTCATGACTCTTGCCTCAGACTAGATTTTGGCCTAAAGTGACTCATGGAATTTTGGATAATTCCTTCTCTGAATCCTTCTTCTTTAGGTTTACCATTGTGTTTTTTAATGTTGTAAGTGACCCACTCTGTTGAGACTGAGTAATAACCAAGAGTTTTCATTGCTAGCATGAGATGTTCTGAAGTTGTATATAACTTAGATGTAGAGATCTTTGTTAATTTTTTTTTTATTATTATTTTTGTTTTATTTCTTCTTCCAGTTTTTTATAATAATAGTTTGGGAGACAGTGCCCAGATTCTTCTCTCAGAAGAGACAGCTCAGTAGTGGCTGCTTGGCAAGACCAGTTTAGTCCCCACCAAAGTCACAGCGCTGGTTCTGGAAAGCCAAGCTCAGCTGTCCCCAAGAGGGACTATGGGCTTTCTGGTCCTGGCTGTCTTTATTGAAGTGGGGCTTATTGATGAGTCAGCCAAACAGAGAGATTCTGAAGGCTGTCTTTGAGAGAGGGGATCTGAGCAAAGGAGAGAGGGTCTAGGGTGCCTAGGGAAGATGTTAATTTCTGGGGTAGGACGATTGCACAAGTCGGGCAGTCCTTGAGGGAGATTGAAGCATTGAGAGAGCTATTCAAGAGGGTGAAGTGGGAGAGCTAGTAGGAAGGGAACTGCTTAACATCAGGGTGGTGGTGTTGTGGCCTGAAGGTGGTGGTTATTCTGAAATGTAGACATCCCTTGTAGTGCTTCCCTGGTGGCTCAGCAGTAAAGAACTCGCCTGCCAGTGCAGGAGACACAGATTCCGTCCCTGGATTGGGAAGATCCCCTAAAGAAGGAAATGGCAACCCACTCCAGTATTGTTGCCTGGGAATCCCTTGGACAGAGAAACCTGGCGGGCTCCAGTCCATGGGGTCACAAGAGTCAGACACAGTTTAGTGACTGAGCACGAGCATGAGACATTCCCTAGGGTCCCCTAATCTCAACAGATCACAGAGTAGTGAAACATAGAAAAAGAGAAAGAACCAAAAAGAAAATCATATAAAAAATTAGAAAGTTGAGAGGAGACTTAAAAAACACCAAAACAACCAAAGGAATACAGAGTAGGTTAAAAGAAAAGGAAACTGTTGCATTAAACCCGTTATAATAATCTTATGAAATAGAATGAGAGATAAAAAGCAAGCTAAATAGAAAGTATAAATCTAGAAGTGAAGATAATAAAAGATAATTTTTTAATAAACAGGGCTGTGACTATAAAAATTAAATTTTAAAAAATCATGACAACATTCAGTATTTTTTTCTTCCAGCGTTTGTCACAATTGTAATTAAATAATTGTTAGGTTAAGTGTTATGTATATCTTCTTTCCTGGCTTGTGTGCTTCATCTTCACAACAACTGTGTTTTTCTTGTCTACTGCAGCATTTTCAAGGCCTGCCAGTGTGCTAGCAACACAGGTATACAGCAGATTCCTTTTGAGTTAAAATAAAAAAGTGTAAAAAATGTTAATTTGCCTTAGAAGTTTTGTTATGTGAAATTAGAATTTTGGATAATGGACTAAGGAAAAACAAAGAGGCTTTTAAAAAGAGGATAAACTGAAGTAGGCTTGGAAATTAAAACAAAAACAATTAGCAAATGTCTCAGCAGTAAGAAATTCTTGATAATGTTGAGTTTGCTGAGTTTTATTATGAAACACCAGTAATATGATGACAAAAGCAAACATGGGAGAAAACATGATAGGGAACCCAACTCTGCCATCTCCTTCCCTCGCCCTCACCAGGAGAGAGCTCCTGGGACTGAGGTCCTCCTGGGCGATCTTCTGGCTTTTCTCCTGCTTGCAGTTCGTGCTCCCACAGGCTCTCCTTTTTTGTAGAGGTGAAATTCATGTAACACATTTAACCTTTTAAAGTGAACAGTTTAGTGGCATATAGTGTGGTCCTAATGTTGTGCAACTGTCACCATTATCTAATTTCAAAACATTTCGTCCCCCTAGAATAAAACCTGCAACTCTTGAGTACTGATTTCCATTCCCCCTCCCCACTTCCCCTCCAGCAGACACCAGTCTGCTTTCTCTTTATGGATTGTCGCTGGTTCTTTTTTTAAACTGGATCTATTTGAGAGAGATATGCTTTGGCCAAAAAGAAATTACTTGACTTTAAAGGCCTAGATCCTACTGGGACTCAAAAGTTGTGTGCTACGTGTTAAGTCACTTCAGTCATGTCCGACTCTTTGCGGCCCTATGTACTGTAGCCCACCAGGCTCCTCTGTCCATGGTATTCTCCAGGCAAGAATACTGGAGTGGGTTGCCATGCCTTCCTCCAGGGAATCTTCCTGACCGAGATGGAACCCACGTCTGTTATATCTCCTTTTACGGTAGGCATGTTCTTTACCACTAGCGCCACCATTGGGACTCAAAGTTAGATCTCTTTTAAATATAAATGTTTCTTTTAATAGCATTTTCAAAGACTTCATAAATGTAAATGGTACTTATATGTGTATTTTATTTAAAATGTCAGAACTTTTCATTCTTTAGCTTTCTATCCTAAAACTGTATTAAAAATACTAATTACATTGATCTCATGATCAGATATTTATATGTAACTTGCACGTGTAGCATTTGTGTCTCTTTACATTAAAACAGGGCTTCAACAACTGACCTTCTGGAGTGGGCAGTTCTTTGTTGTGGGGGCTGTCCTGTAGGATGTTTTGGAGGCATCTTGACTTAGGTGCCAGGAGCACTCCTCCACCCTTTGAAGCTGTGACAACTAAAAATGTTTTCAGACATTGCAGAATATCCCCTCAGGGGCAAACTCACACCTGGTTGACAACCACTGCATTAGAAGCATGCCTCTTGAGGATTTGGTTTTCTCTGTCAGTAGAAAGACTGTTAATACATTATTTGTTAGAAATAATCGTCAAAGAGTAATAGAGGAGAATAGCTAAATCACCCAAGAAGCCTAATCATTCATTGATTTTTATAATTGTTCCCAAAACTGCTTTAAAATTTTTATTTTAGTTGTTTTGATTTTTGGCAGTACTCGCTTGCTGATTATGTAAGGATCATTTCTTGGTTAGCTGTTTTATGCTAAAGGAATTCCACTTGATTGCCTAATAGGAAGTAATTTCATGGAAAAAGTAAATATGAGTTTTTCAGAAATACTTGATGTATTTAACCTGTTTTAAAGTACAGTGAATAAAGTATTCAACAATTGAAGAAAAGGAGAATTTTTTAACACAAATTTTCCTACTTTGATGTCAGAAGAATTTAAGACAACCATGTTCTATTACCACTGAACTTAACTGACAATAAATTCTTCCTTTCTGCCTCTACCCTAAAAGTTCTGTTTTCTCAGAGTGTAAAGTCTCTTTGACCAGTAATTAAATCTTGTTATTTCTCAGTGATCAATGTTAAATGAATTATGTTTTATAAGAAATAATTTAATTTGATTTAAAATTTATCTCAAAATAAATTTGTAGCCTACTTAAATATTCTAATTCTAATTATAAATTTCCTGTAAACTTGAAAATGACATCTTTTAAGGATTGTCGTGCTACAAGCCAGTTTTCTAACTAGTTTGTGTTTTTACCTATAGCTAATTAAGTATAACTGGAGAAAAAACTGGGAAAATAAGATGGGAGGGATAATGGAAGCTAATGAAAAGAGAGGAAATTAATGAAATAGTGTTAGGTGTTATCAGTTAAGTAGTAGGGTTGAGAGGTGGCATCTCAATTGGCTTTTTCCTGGGGTAAATTATATTAATGAGACCGTGGGAAGAAAGAGAATCCAACAAACTGGAGTTTTGGCTGCTTCTCTGCAAGTAAAATTCAGTTTCAGTGAATTCTGTTTTCATCACATGGGCCAAGGAGATGAACGTCATCCCTCTATAATTTTTTGTACCTAAAATTTTCCTTTGTATAGATGTTAAGTGTTATTAACATAATACATTTTTAATAATAATACTGTGCTTAGCTACTTCTCTCTCCTGTATGTACTTAGAATGTATCTAATACATTCTTATCATTTTACTTATTAGGGACTATGTTAGGAGTGAACTGGAGTCTGCCTATGAAGGACCAATGTATTTAGAACCTCTCTCTATGAATCGATTTACCACAGCCTTAATAGGTAAGTATTATAAAAGAATCAAAAGTGTAGGTAGGAACCAACCAAGTATTAATTACTCTTATAAAGTTAGTTCATACTTAGTACAAAAAAGTTGGAAAACTTGAAGTTATTCTTGATGACTCTTTGAAAACACAGTTATTGTTAATGTTACATTTTCTTATTAGTCTTTTTCTCTCTAAATAAGGTGTTTCTTATTTTACATGTTTATAATTATATATAGCCTGTAATTACTTGTGTTTTTTAAGGATAATTTAAGTATTTGGGAAGGTTGGTTTTTAAATAAAGCTAATAATTACTTTGTAAGATTAAAATGAAATATGTAATGTCTTAATATTGGTTACTGGAGAAGGCAGTGGCGCCCCACTCCAGTACTCTTGCCTGGAAAATCCCATGGACAGAGGAGCCTGGTAGGCTGCAGTCCATGGGGTCTCTAGGAGTCGGACACGACTGAGTGACTTCACTTTCACTTTTCACTTTCATGCATTGGGGAAGGAAATGGCAACCCACTCCAGTGTTCTTGCCTGGAGAATCCCAGGAATGGGGGAGCCTGGTGGGCTGCCGTCTCTGGGGTCGCACAGAGTCGGACACGACTGAAGCGACTTAGCAGCAGCAGCAGCAGCAATATTGGTTACTGTTGTTGAAAGCCATTATCCTCTAGTCTACAATAAATTACCAGAAACATTGAGAACTTGAGATGTGATTGAAACGTTCAGGTAGCAGAATGTTTATAATAGAAGGATTGCATAGGACCCCAGAACAACACAGATGCAGCCCAAAGTGAAGTACCAAATCTTACGATTCCAAAATTGCAAAAAGGAAGTGAGAGGAATCTTGTATGTGTTTCTTAAACTCACCCATGTAGAAGGTGTTTATGTTAACACCTTGTAGGTTGTAGGAGAATTTCTTTAGATAGCTGTTTTCTCTGAAATACCTTCCCAGCCCTTCTCATGTAGAGAATTCGGTGGGGGACCATTTGGAGACTCAGAGTTGTTTTGTGTGTGTGGCTTAGGAGGGATCCTGCAGACTCGTGTCTGACCTAGGTGTGCAAAATCTAAAGCTGCACCATCCAAAACAAGCCACAAGTGCCTTATAAGCCCTTGAAATGTGACTAGTCCAAATCAAACTTAGTACAAAAAGGATGCAAAATGTCTTGTTCATTTTTTGGTATAGATTGAATGTCTATATGGTAATATTTAGGATTGTTGTTATTGTTCAGTCACTAAGTCATGTCAGACTCTTTTGTAACCCCATGGACTGTAGCCAACCAGGCTCCTCTGTCCATGGAATTCTCCAGGCAAGAATACTGGAGTGGGTTGCCATTTCTTCTCCAGGGGATTTTCCCAACCCAGGGATCGAACCTGAGTCTCCTACATTGCAGGTTGATTCTTTACCACTGAGCCACCAGGGAAGCCCTAATATTTGTGATGCATTAGGTTAAATAAAATATATTGTTAATCAATTTTACTTTTTTAAACTTCATAAAATGATGCTATCAGAATATTAAACATTACATATATGGCTCATATTATAATTCTAATCTTATAAAGGCCACTAGTGGGCCGGCTGGCTGTTGAGTTTCTGACTGTGAAGTGAAAATGTCTTGTGAGGTTCTCCTGTATCATCTAATCTCTGTAGGCAAAGAATGTTAGTTTCCTGTGGACTAGATGAGGGTCCCAAGAGTCAATGGAGTTTTCTTAGATCCTTCCAAGAGGGCCCTTAAAAAGGTGAGAAGACTCCAACAGGGCCCTTAAAAAGATGAGAAGACTCCAACAGGCATTGTACTTCCAGATTCCCTGGAGCTGAGGAAAGAACCAAAAGCAGCCAGAGGAGGGTATATAACAAGCATGAAAGGTCATGCAGATAAGAGATCCATGATAATGGGAACAATCAGAAAAACACTTAAAAATGCCCAGGAGAAAGAAGATCCATCTTAAATATCTCAACTGCAGAGAGCACCAATACCATATCATTGTAAGAAAATAGTCCAGGAAGAATTTTCTACTTCTCTCCCTTTCCTTTCCTGCCTGCTTCAACTGTGGGTAAGTAAGTCAGGAAGAATGCCACTGTGCTGGCAGAGAAAGAAGCAGCAGCCTGCCGTAAGCTCTCTACTCCGTCTCACAATTGCTGGTTTTCTGTGACCCCAAAGGAGGCCTCTTGCCCACAGTAGTAGATGTAATGGTCATCTGAATTAAATTCACCCATTCCCATTCTTTTTAGTTCACCAATTCCTAAAATATTGATATTCACTCTTGACATCGCCTGTTTGACCAAGCCTAATTTACCTTGATTCATGGACCAAAAGAGTCCAGGTTCCTATCCAGTATTCTTTACAGCATCAGACTTGACTTTCACAACCAGACACATTCACAACTTAGCATCGTTTCTGCTTTGGCCCAGCCTCTTCATTCTTTCTAGAGCTATTTTTCTGCTCTTCTGCAGTAGCATATTGGACATGTACCGACCTAAGGGACTCATCTTCCAGTTATATCTTTTTGCCTTTTCATACTGTTCATGGGGTTCTTGAGGCAAGAATACTGAAGTGGTTTGCCATTCCCTTCTCCAGTAGATCATGTTTTGTCAGAGCTTTCCACCGTGACTCTTTTTCTTGGGTGGCCCTGCATGGTGGGCTCATAGCTTCATTGAGTTACATAGGTCTGGTCCCATCATTTCATGGCAAATAGAAGGGGAAAAAGTGGAAGCAGTGGTAGATTTTATTTTCTTGGGTTCCAAAAGTACTGTGGTTGGTGACTTCAGCCATGAAATTAAAAGATACTTTCTTCTTGGAAAAAAAGCTGTGACAAACCTAGATAGCCTATTAAAAAGCAGAGACATCACTTTGCTGACAAAGATCTGTCTAGTCAAAGCTATGGTTTTTCCATAGCTTTGTCATGTATGGATGTGAAAGTTGGACCATAAAGAAGGCTGAGCACCGAAGAATTGATACTTTTGAACTGTGATGCTGGACAAGACTCGAGGGTCGCTTGGACAGCAAAGAGATCAAAGCAGTCCTGAAGGAAATCAACCCTGAATATTCACTGGAAGGACTGATGCTGAAGCTGAAGCTCCAGTACTTTGGCCACATGATGTGAAGAGCTGACTCATTGGAAAAGACCCTGATGCTGGGAAGGATTGAGGACAGGAGGAGAAGGGGGCAACAGAGAATGAGATGGTTAGACGGCATCGTCAACTCAATGGACATGAGTTTGAGCAAATTCTAGGAGATAGTAAAGCTCAGGGAACCCAGGCGTGCTGCAGTCCATGGGAGAGTCGGACACACAGAGCATCTGAACAACAACAATAGGAGCCTCAGCTGGAGTCAAGGAAAACCTTCAACTTTAAATCAGAATTGTTTGAGTCGACTGAGATTAGATTAGATTGGATTGTGCAAACTATACTAGTTTAGAAGAGTTATGGGACTTGCCTTATAGGGGCAGGAGAACATTTAGCTTCAAAGAGTGGCTTTTTAAGAGAGTAGAACACAAAAATAATGTTGCTTTATGGCCATATCCCATGGCTGTATTCAATAGTGGTAACATCCAAATATTACCACATATTCAATAGTGGTAATATTTTCATCCAAGTATGAAGATATTTGCCTGATTCGAAAACTCAGTGTTTTCTTTCATTCTGTGATGGATGTGATTTAGTGTAAATCTGTATATTTCCCTAAATTTTTCCCATCAGTGCTTATGAAAGTGTGTTCACCCAGCCAAGATTTAATTAACTGGAAATCCATAAATTATTAAGTAGCATTTTTTTCTTTAGACTTTGATTTTAAAGTAGCTTTCTACTCCTTTTCTTCCATTTCACTAATAAACTTTTAATGAAAAACTAAGTAATACGAATATGCCATTCTTAGGGTTATGGACTTCTTGGAGATAGTTCTTAAGGAATCCTGAAATCCAGAGTACATTGTGATTTTGTTTTATTCAGAATTGTCAGTTGGAATAGGTATATCAAGTTGAACAACCTTCTATTCTTCTGGAGCTATCGGAAAGATTTCCACTAACAGTATGACTCCTTTCTTCTTTCACCTAAGAGAAGTGGTCTTCCCTTCAAGAGAATCATAGCATATGAGTCATACTCTTCTCTGAAAGAGGATAATTGAAGCCTCTAACTTCAGAGCTGGGAACTGAATGTGCTGGCCTAGACTTATGGGAACTTTAAGAGCTTAGAGGAAGTTGGCATCATGCGGAACAAGGAACTTTAAATATCATAGCTATGAGTACAGTGAAAGTAAGACATGCCAAAATGAAAATTCCTAAATATTCCTAGTATTAAAGCACTTTCTCTTAAGTATTTTTTCAGAGTTTCAGCTAATTTTTTAATCAAAGAAATATACTTTTAAAAGTCAAGAAATAAACACAATTTTAAAAAATTATTGGGGGTGATACCACAATATTATGATGAAAATCTCTTTCTGCACCACTCCTCTCCTGTCAGGCATCATTCCCCAGAGGCTTCTCTCCTTTCAGCTCACCATAATTTCTTCCCTGCTGTTTTCTCTTTTATCCCTTTCTGGAATTCCTTTTAATTGGATAAGCTTTCTTCCACATTGAACCCCTAACTTTCTTACTGTTTTATTTTTCTTTTCCTCTGTCTCTTTGTTTTTTGTTTGACTTTCTGAGATTTCCCAACTCTTTTTTGTTATATTTTTTTTTAGTATTCTGGGGTTTGTTTTCTTTCTATTGTGACAGTCTGAAGCTTTCTTTTGTTCCTTGCATTCTTTCCATTTTCTCTGAGATTCTTTTTGTTCTGCTCCTTGCCTTACATGGGACAGCAGTAGTTCTTAAGCCTGAATTAGAATCACCTGGTTATTACTTAAATATCCTTCTGTTGTCATTTGTATTAAAGTGAAGTATTAAGTTGCCAGTTGTAATCTCTTTAAGGCATACCAACTGGTGTTTGTCACAGTTGGTGTTCAGGTGGGCCTGACCCTTATTGGGGAGACCCCCTAAGTGTGCATCTTTGTGGTCTTTTCACTGGACTTGGGTTAGTTTCCCAAAGACGAATCTATCTCCTGAAGGAGGGGACTGGTGCCGGGACAAGAGCTGAATGGCAGTAAATGTGGCAGTAGTGTTTGGAGACCTAGAGAGCTGTTATCTTTGTGGATGCAGACTTTTAATCTTCTGTTTTCATTTGGGCACCGCACCTCACCTCTGTCTTGGGTGTGCACAGTGTCCAGGAGCCTGTTTTAGCCTTTCCAAAGAGCAAACTTCAGTCTTCCCGGGGTGGGGAAAGACAGATGGCCTAATCGTTGTTTTCTATCCCCTAAAATTTTGTTGACTTATTAAGTGGCCTGTCTTCTCAGTTTTCTTCATTGTTATGAGTTTTTGTCTTTTTTCATGGCTTTATGAATGTTTTTCTTGTGATTTGAGTATCAGTTCTTTAAAGATTAAAATTAATACTCTGTGGGAGAAAATACCGCATATGTTACATACAGCATAGTAGATTGTTAAGAAATTTTCAGCTTTGTGTAAAAATGGTTGCCACTTTTGTATTCTTCTAATAATAATATGAATAGAACACAAATTAAAATATAAAAATGTTGAATTTAAATCAGCATATTCCAATAAAAAATTTAAAAATGGAATAAAGGATTAATAAGGACTTCACTGGTGGTCCAGTGGTTAAGATTCTGTGCTTCCAGTGCAGGGGGTGTGGGTTCAATCCCTGCCCAGGGAAGTACCACATGCTGTGCAGTGTGGCGTTCCCCACCCCCCCACCCCCACCCCCGCCAAAAAAGCATGAATAAGATGGTAAAAAATATATATTTTGTTTTGCTTTTCATTGGCAAGAAGGAAGAGAATTTGACTAATTCTTAATTTGGAAGATAACATGTTCAAGAATTTCTGAGAAATTCTGAGAGGAGCAGTGAGAGGAGACTTGTCCAGTCAATGAAATGGAATAGTGTGTACAGTCATGAGAGAAGATCACTGAAAAAAAAAAAAGAATAGCAAGTTCCAATGCAGACATAAATACACTGATGATTTTGCAGTATACCAAAATGGCATTTCAAATTAACGAGAAAAGAATTGGTTGATTCCAGTAGCTAGTGTTGAGACAGCTAACTACACATCTGAAAAAATAAAACTTAGAGCTTTGCTTTTTATCTTATTGTAAAACAATTTCCAAATATGTTAGTTTTTTAATTAAAGAAAAAAAGAAAATATAGGTGGTTACTTGTATAACCTTGAGTAGGGGGAGCCATGTAATTAACCATGGCACCAAAGGTAGAAACCGTTAAAAAGGTGGATAGATTTGATTCTTTATAATAAAAATTTCTGTAAGAGAAAAAAGTTACTAAAATATTCCAGTGGCAGGGAAAATATAATTATATGATAAAGAAGGTTAATATCTTGTTCAAACAACAGAATTCTACATATCCTAGTAGAATAGGCAAAGAATGTGAACAAGCATTTTGTCAAAAATTGCAAGTGCTTTTATATACTTACTGGTAATGTTCAGTGCTATTGGTGATGGACAAAAGACAAATTTTTAAAAAATTAGGAAATATTTCTACCCTTTCTTTTCTTAAATTATTTTCACTGTTGGTTGATAGGTGGGAAAAAGGGCACCCTGTACACTGGATGTTTTGTTTCTGTAGAACAGTTGACAGATGTGTCAAAAGCTTTAAAAAAATGTTTCCTCTGACTCAGTCATCCTGCTTATTAGGAATTAGGCTAGAAAACATTCGGAAATGTCCTCCAAGTAGTTTATACACGGATGTCATAAATGTACAAGTTTATTCATAACAAAGCATTTTATACTTGTAAAATATTTGAAGGTAGTCGAGTGCTCATTGTCATATGTGTTCAGTTTTTTTAACTAAAAAAAAAGCCCATATATATTTATACACACACACACACACATATATATTTATTAGTTAGGTATATGCATAATATGTTTTAAATGAAAAAAGCTGATTGTGTGTACATTATAATCTTTATATAAAACATTTGTGTATAATCACATCCATAGAATAAACTGAAAAGGTAATAAATAATATGGATAGCTTTTTTTGAGCACTGCCTAGGATTCAGATAAAATACTACAGCTTTGCACGCAGTGTTTTATATAATAAACCCAAGACCTTAACAGTGCTAACTTGGGTGACAGGATTGTAGGAGATGGATTGTTTTTTTCTTTTCACTTCTCTGTACTTCCTAACTTTCTATAATCATGCACAATCCTCTGTAAGAATTTGTGTTTAAACTTTTTGAGTTTTAATTTTTCATTATTGAGCCATATGGGAAGGCTTGCATGGTCTTATAAAAGCAGTTAAAGATTGAAAACCTCAGAATAAATCTTGTCACAGCATGATTTTAGACAAGTTATTGTATCTCTTGGGTTTTATACTTTCACCTCTAGACTAGAACAGTTAAATATTGAGGGCCTTTGTAAAAGAAGCTAAATACGTTTAGTAGTAACTGAATTATTGTAATATTGAATTAGAAATTTTAAAAAATTTCCATATTATATATGCCATCTGGAATGTGATAAAGACCAGTGGATATTTGTGCTGCTTTTCTCAGATCAGTCCAAGGGAATTGGTGCTCAAAATTCACAGAACATGTAAACATTTAATTATGGTCAAATGAAGTTAAAATCTGATTTAAAATATTATCTAAGAGATCCTAATTAGACTTCTTCAAAAGCTGTGTCATCATCTTTATCAACAGTGTTTTTATTTTGTGGATACCAAATCTCAAATGCCTTCTACCCTTCTCATTTTAGGTCAGCTGGTGGTGTGTACGTTATGCTCCTGTGTCATGAAAACGAAGCAGATTTGGCTCTTCTCAGCTCACATGCTTCCTCTGCTAGCACGCCTCTGCCTTGTTCCTCTGGAGACAATTGTTATCATCAACAAATTTGCTATGATTTTTACTGGTTTGGAAGTTCTCTATTTTCTTGGGTCTAACCTTCTAGTACCTTATAATCTTGCCAAGTCTGCATACAGGGAGTTGGTTCAGGTAAGACTGTAGATAAAATTCTACATAAATGTTAAGTATATTAAAGATTTAATTCACTTTTATTTCACAGTCATGGTTGTGGTAACATTATGTTTGACATTTGGAAAATAGTAACTATTTTCAACATAATTATGAGCATCTGAGATCCTTAAGTTCTGTTGAGAAGCAGTAAAGTGAAGTTCATCTGTATGCAGTCAGTCTGAGTTTTCACTCTGATGCTGCTGTTTACTAGCTGTGTAACCTAGGGTTAGTCACTTACGTTCATTTATCTGAAAGATAGAACTAATAATAACTGTTGTAGCTAACATGTAGGGTAGCCATTAGATTTGAATGAGTTCAGTACCAGGCAGATGATGTTTGGTGGTAACTACCATAACAAAGACAGGAGTGATATAGAATTGAATATGTAGAGGTCAGTTCCTGGTTTTTTCCTAATATAGTCCTACTGTGACTAATGTATTTTCCTTACGTTTATTTATTTAAACCGAGACATTAAGTAGTTCTGGGCCATGATATGACAGATTTCATTTAGATGTGGTGCTTGGACTGATTTTGCCAACATAATGTGCTTCTGTCTTTCCTACTTTTTTCAGTCTTTGTTCTCAAATGGATTATTTCTTGTCACAATCAGTTGGTTTCATACCAACTGAAAGAAATAGTTCTATTTGATTTAATCAATAAGTTTCAGTATATAGAACAGCTCTTAAAATTGACATTGGTATGAAGAGAGTATTAAAATGGGTATTCTCTTCTGCCTCTTTACTGTGTACATGACCTTAAGGTACAGGAAGCTTTCAGACTGACCATACTGATACTACTAAGTGAGTCCTTTCCTTATTGTTGTGGCCCCAAAGGCAGATTTCCCAGAAAAATTCTGTAAGCTCTTGACCTTAGCCTGATTCTCCTGATTTCTTCATCTTCCATAATGATCAACTTGAGCAACTTTTCCTGAAAGTAGATCTTCCAAAGAAGATAAAATCATTTTCATGGTCTCATTAAAGAGGTTCTTCATGGCGAAGTTTTGTTGTATTCAGAATGAAGATGGCACATTTACGTATTTCTTATTTGAATTCAGTCCTATGGTGCTAAGGAGCAGTGGAGATTCAGTGACTATTGCTTGGAGACTCACTGTTTATAATCACCCTAAGGACAAAGCCTCCGTTTTACGGTGTCATGCTTACCTTCTTGTTTGTCATAAGGTTCATGTATCACTAAGCGTCATAGTTGGAAATAAAATACAGGTTATGAAATTCATGACCTAGAAAGAATTGGATAGGCAAGAAATAGAAACTGTCAGATTTTTAGTGGTCTTTTCCTTGAATGGAAAGGAGAAAAAGTACTGTGCCTCTCAGTAATCAGTTTGCTGCTAATAAATAATTTTGCAGCAAGCTAGACAGTTTGTTTTCTTTCAGTATCTTCCAACTAAGGAAAAATAGGGGTTACTCTTGATTCAGTTTTAGAAAAAAGCATTTGATTTACAGATGAAAAAGTTTAAATTTAGAATAATCTACAAGTCAGTGTATTTTCATTTAAGGTGTTTATAGTTATTTGAAACATTCTGGAATCACATTGAGCCTTCTAGCAAGACTGTTGGCCGCTTAGGTTAGATAGAGTTTGTAATCTACCTGGCAGAACTCTGTTGTGTTACCAGGATCTGGTCCCTGTCTTGGTAACTCCAAATACTTGGTAACCATCTGTATTCTTAGGCTGAATCAGGTTATGAGAATTCCTTCTAATTAATCTCATATGAGATTGTTTTATAAACTAGACAACTAATTTATTAACTTATAGTAACTTAGTAAACTTTTTTTAGGTATACCTTTTTTCCTGGTGTTAATGCACTTGGCAAAACAGATCATTTGAGAAATGTTGCTTGATAAATACACAGTACGAGGAAGGGGAATTAATTTGTCTGGGGGAAAAGACTTTCTAAACTGTCTCTGCTGCAAAAGAGAGTAAACTTCTCCAGTGATTAGTCTGTCTTCTGTCAAACTACTTCTCATCCATGACATTCCTGAATACACTCTGGAAGATTCTTGTGTATTTCCCTTCCTCCTAGCCCCTCAAGCAGTATTGTGTTGTTCACACTGTGCTGTTTTCTGTGTTCCATCGCTCAATCGTGTCCAGTTCTTTGCACCCCATGAACTGTAGCCCGCCAGGCTCCTCTGTTCATGGAATCTTCCAAGCAGGAATACTGGACTGGGTTGCCGTTTCCTATTCCAGGGGATCTCCCCAACCCACAGATGGAACCCAAGTCTCTGCTGTCTCCTGTATTGGCAGGCAGATTCTTTAGCACTGTGCCACCTGGGAAGCCCATTGTTCACACTAGTTCTGATCATTTTAATTCGACATAAGTTTGCCAAACCTCTTCAAACTGCCTGTGATGTAGTTTTCCTCCAAATATGACTTTATTTTGACATTATCCCTGAACCGTTAGGGCAGTTTGCTGTTGCTGTTTGATGAGTGTGTGTCAACTGCTAATAATGTAAAATTAGTAGATTAAAAAAGACATGCTATTTTCTAATTGTATGCGGACAGCTAACTTTGAAGGAATTTAGCTTAATATGCAAGAAAAGAAAAGCTATTAAGTTTTTAAGTACTGCGGGTTAAACACTTTTGTGTTTAAATGTGTTTATTGACGTGATAACAGATGTTTTCCTGTCTTATTTTCTTACTCAGGTAGTGGAGGTGTATGGCCTTCTAGCCTTGGGAATGTCCCTGTGGAATCAGCTGGTAGTCCCTGTATTGTTCATGGTTTTCTGGCTCGTCTTATTTGCTCTTCAGATTTACTCCTACTTCAGTACTCGAGATCAGCCTGCCTCACGAGAGAGGCTTCTTTTCCTTTTCCTGACAAGGTAATTAATTAGAGCGTATGATATTATATATAGCCTTAGAAAGAGAAAACTTTGATCCAGGAATAGTAAGTTTTGCAAATTAACTTTTGTCAGTCTTTTTTATAGTGCTTCATGTGTAATTAAAATGGGATTTTCACTCAGCAGATGCCTGGGTCTTGCAGTGCAAGGAAGTGATAATAATACAATAATGGTGGTTTATTTGGCCACACTGTGGACCATAGTACAGCAAATGATTTGTGGAAAGGGACTTTGCAAATTGTAAAAATGTTTTTTCGATTTCATGTTAAACTATTGGAAAAGAAATACATTCTAAAAATAGCTATTACTTTTATTGAGTATTTAATATGTAAATAGACATAGGAATACCAGACCACATTACCTGCCTCCTGAAAAACCTGTATGGAGGACAAGAAGCAACAGTTAGAACTGGACATGGAACAACGGACTGGTTCCAAATTGGGAAAGGAGTATGTCAAGGCTGTATATTGTCACCCTGCTTATTTAACTTATATGCAGGGTACATCATATGAAATGCTGGGCTGGATAACTCAAAGACTGGAATCAAGATT
Source organism: Bos indicus x Bos taurus (assembly GCF_003369695.1). Classification (NCBI taxonomy): domain Eukaryota; kingdom Metazoa; phylum Chordata; class Mammalia; order Artiodactyla; family Bovidae; genus Bos; species Bos indicus x Bos taurus. The sequence goes on from NC_040082.1 coordinate 39,924,963, forward strand.
GCTGGGAGGAATATCAACAACCTCAGATGTGCAGATCATACCACTTTAATGGTGGAAAGTGAAGAGGAACTAAAGAACCTCTCCATGAAGGTGAAAGAAGAGAGTGAAAGAGCTGACTTAGAACTCAACATTGAAAAAACGAAGATTATGGCATTGGGGTCCCGTCACTTTATTGCAAATGGATAGGGAAAAAGTGGAAACAGTGTCAGATTTCATTTTCTTGGGCTCCAGAATCAATGCAGATCCATGATATTAAAAGATCTTTGCTCCTTGGAAGAATAGCTATGACAAACCTACACAGTGTTTTAAAAAGCAGAAACATCGCTTTGCTGACAAAGGCCCATATGGTCAAAGCTATGGTTTTTCCAGTGTTCATGTATGGATGTGAGAGTTGGACCGTAAAGAAGGCTGAGCACCGAAGAATTGATGCTTTTGAACTGTGGTGCTGGAAAACACTCTTGAGAGTCCCTTGGACAGCAAGGAGATCCAACCAGTCAATCCTGAATATTCTTTGGAAGGACTGATGCTGAAGCTGAAACCCCAATACTTTGGCCACCTGATGCAAAGAGCTGACTCACTGGAAAAGACCCTGATGCTGAGAAAGATTGAAGGCAGGAGCAGAAGGGGACAACAGAGGATGAGATGGTTGGATGGCATCCCCAACTCGATGGACATGAATTTGAGTAAGCTCTGGGAGCTGGTGATGGACAGGGAAGCCAGGAGTGCTGCAATTCATGGGGTCGCAAAGAATCAGACATGACTTAGCGACTGAACAACAACAGTATGTGCCAGCCACACTATTAAACAGTTACTGATACTGACTTTTATAGCAACCCTTCAAGAAAGGTGCTTTTATTCTCATTACCATTTTAGAGCTGAGGAAACTGTACCAAGAATAACTTGCCCCAGGTGACAGTGCCAGAAGAAGGGGTTTTGACATTCAAACCCCATCTGAGTCCAAATCCTATGACTGTGTATACACTTTCACTATACTCCCTTTTTTTTTTTTTTGGCCACACCGCTCAGCTTGTGGGATCTTGGTTCCCCAACCAGGAAGTGAACCTGCACCCTAGGCAGTGGAAACACAAAATCCTAACTACTGGACCGCCAAGGAATTCCCTGCCCTGTTATTTTTGATGTTTTCCTTCATTATTGAGATAGATTCAAATAATGATAAAATGAGTATATCATAGTACTTTGCTGTTTAATTGAAAGGAATTCTAACATTTGGTTTTTAAGGTAAATTATTATTTTTTTAAATCTTAAGTCTTTAGAATCCATTTTCCACCTGTCTTTGTGAGCTTATCTAGACATTTAGACATTTCTGAATTTTCCATCTCAAGCCCTCAGAATCTGGCAGATGGGTCTACATCTTCGTTCCGTGACTCTTTAAAAGGAAACACTTTAAAAGGCAAGAAAGAAACTCCTCCTGGGAAGTAAATATAGGTGAATACAAGTTTTGAATTTAAGTTAATAGAGCCATTGTTCCCAGCCATCCAAAATGATGCGTACTATGCACTAAGTGGTATAGGGGAGGAGAAGCTTAAGACAGATTTATTCTCTTTAAGGAGCATGTTACTTATTAAGATTGAAAACATTAGGAAGTTAAATGACAATATCGATGACATGGGGTGATACCTATTTTGACAAATAAAATAACTTACTGGTGCTGAGTCATATTTTGTGCTGAGACTTTTCATTAGAAAGTAGCTTCTATAAACATGGAATAAATTGATATCAAATATGTTTTAATGGCCAGCATGTTATTAAGTTGCACTGTTACTTGTTTTTAAGTATTACGGAAATTTTATTCAGAGTTTTTAAATGATCCAAAAAGTAATTGAATTTAAAGGGAAAGAGAGATACACAGTTCTGTGGTTAGGATAACCTAAATGTGGGCTGGGATTGGTCTTGTTTTAAACCAGATTATTATCCATTGCAACCTAGATAGCATATTAAAAAGCAGAGATATTACTTTGCCAACAAAGGTCCGTCTAGTCAAGGGTATGGTTTTTCCAGTGGTCATGTGTGGATGTGAGAGTTGGACTGTGAAGAAAGCTGAGTGCAGAAGAATTGATGCTTTTGAACTGTGGTGTTAGAGAAGACTCTTGAGAGTCCCTTGGACAGCAAGGAGATCCAACCAGTCCATCCTAAAGGAGATCAGTCCTGGGTGTTCATTGGAAGGACTGATGCTGAAGCTGAAACTCCAGTACTTTGGCCACCTGATATGAAGAGTTGACTCATCGTAATAGACCCTGATGCTGGGAGGGATTGGGGGCAGGAGAAGAAGGGGATGACAGAGGATGAGATGGCTGGATGGCATCACTGACTTAATGGACATGAGTTTGGGTAAACTTCAGGAGTTGGTGATGGACAGGGAGACCTGGTGTGCTGCGATTCATGGGGTCCCAAAGAGTCAGACACGACTGAGCGACTGAACTGAACTGAACTGATTATCCATTGTGAAGCATGATCAAATGAAGCATAATACAGTGTGAGAGGCTTAACAAATCAAAAAGCTGTGAATGCTTTTGGGCTCATGGAGTAAGAAAATAATGCTGAGATTTTAGGTAAGGCTTAGACATCTTGCCAAATAATTTTCTTGTCTATTCCTTTTCCATACATGGGATAGATTGCTGCTTCTCAGTGTAAGAAGGTTTTAATTTGTACTGGAGAAGTTCCTGTGTGGTTCTTTCACATGCATCTCTAAGCATTGCTCTTTGTCCTTCTCGATAGTCTTGTGTGACAGTTTGTGTATGTGTGTATGTGTTGCCTTGCCAAAGAACAAGTTAACTTACAAAAAGGATCTCAAGTTTACCACAATACCCTGACTAAAACAAGCCAACAAAACACAGCAAACAAGCTGAAAAGCAAAAAGAAGGGATTTTTTGCAGCCAGGAAATAGAAACTAAAATCAATAAAATGTCTCATTGACAAGAGAAGGGAAGAAAAATTTTATAAATTTCCCGACCTCTTTCACTTCCCCAAAGCTAGGTTGAAACCTTTTGTGTTCTTTATTATACTCTTTTGAAAAATGGCACCACACTCTTTTAAAGTAAGACTGAAAGAATGTGCTCCTCTTGAAAACGTAATTAAATCGTACTGTTTGGGTGTAAAAGATTTCTTTAAATATAGATGGACACAAGAAAAGAGAAACTGTATGACCATACAGTAAAATTTTCAGACTTTTTCAATGGGAATGAAGTAAAATTTTTAGTGTTATTTATAGCCATGATCCTCATATTTTTAAATTACTGGGCAATTTGTTGAAACATGTTATATAATGATTTTTCTGAGAAAAATGTCAAACATTGCAGAAATTAGATGTATAAGAATGCCATAAAATTTTTTATTCTTTAGCTGTGAACTATCATGATCAGCTCCTAAAAACCAAACTTTTTTTTTCCACATCATAATGCACATGGTCTACATGAAATTAGATGTTTTCACATAAAAAGTAACTTTAAAAGCAGTTTAAAGTAGCAGAGGTAAAATAATGGTAAAATGCAAAAGTAGCAGAGGCAAGGAGCTACAGAGTGAAGGGCAGATACTGATTTGCCTGAATGAATTCCTCATCAGTGCAAATGAAATTCTTCATTTAAAACTTGAGATACTATGCTTTGAACCTTTTTTATTAGTTGCTTTGTAAATACTAAATCCAAATTAATGGTATATAATGTTACATATATTTGCAAAATACTTGTTAAATTATTTTCTAATGTGTTCAATGAAAGTATTGACTGTATTTCTATAAAACATGAAAGTATTTTCAAGATTTAGTGTAAGTCCAGTTCTCCTTATTAAAAATTGGTATTAAAATTATTTTTAAATGGTCTTGGGCCTCTTCTTGGACTTAACTTTTGAAATAACCCAGAAAAAGAATGCATTTACCTAAACATAAGTTCAAGTATAAAGCACTTAAAGCCACTGTTGGAGTGAGAGATGTTGGGAGCTGCAGTGTCAACATAGGCCCTGTAACAGTGTGATCAAAGAAGGCATTTTGATGAGTAACCACATTAGCAGTACAGCCTGATCAATTTGAACAGCCAGAACTTTTCAGAAGGAAAAATGGGCAACCATATGAGTTTCCTTTGAATATTATCAGTATGTTAATTAAATATTTCTTAAGCTTTGAACAAGGTTTAGGCCCTTCAAGTTTTACTACCTTTGAAGGAGATGATAGATAAATAAAAATAAAAGACTATTTCGGATTTGGTGCTATATACTAAATATTTGCCAAAGAGAAAATGAGGTTAGGATAATAATGAGAGTGGATTTAAATTAGTGTAACAGAGTGGTTAGGTGATCTCATCTCAGATTTTGAGTGTTTTCATTGAGGGTAAGATCAAACTTCGTGGTTATTTAAAGGCCTAAGATGTTTTAACTTTAGGTTAACAATTTTTATCTGTCAATATCCCCCCCTCCTTTTTTTTTCTAGTATTGCTGAATGCTGCAGCACTCCTTACTCACTTTTGGGTTTGGTCTTCACGGTTTCTTTTGTTGCCTTGGGTGTTCTGACACTTTGCAAGTTTTACTTGCAAGGTTACCGAGCTTTCATGAATGATCCTGCCATGAATCGGTAAGTTCTTTGCTCCGAACAGCTCTAAAAATTTAAATTTTATCTAACTTAAAGAAATAATGATGAATTTCTTTGTTGATGAATTTTAGAGGAAATGGAATTTTGAGGACTTTTTCTGGGGAAATGGTTGCTATATTTGGGTTAACATGCTATTAAAAAAACCCTAAATTTCTATGTATAAAAGATTGTATTTTTATTGTATGTACATAACATGTGTATTAGATACTTTTCCTTTCTTAGATTTATTTAAGAGATTTTTGATAGCTTTTTCCCATTTTGAATTTATGTCACTCTGCTAAAATCAGATTTCTATATTGGGTACTCCCTTAAAGATTTGTATTTTTTATATTTGAACATAATTTTTATACCAATTGAAGTTTCAAAAGACACATTAATGAGGATGCAGAATAGTTATTCCAGTTGTTACTAAATCACTGAGATCTGGTATTAGGAAGCTATCTCTAGAACTTGTCATGATTCCTGTTACCTTAATTAATATAGAGGTTTACTGATTTTATTTAAGTTTACATAACCTCTTGAAGTATTTAAATCTTTATGGGATATTTCAGAAGTAGTAGATGCCGAGTACCTTGTAAATTGAGAGGAAATTTTTATTTTGTTGTATATTAGTTTTTTGAAGACAGAAAAGAAAAAAACATATGCTCCATAATTTTCCTGCCAGTCCCAGCTAACACCTTTATAATGAAAAGAGTGGGTGGGAGCAAGAAAGAAAAATAATTCTTGTTTAAGTTCACAAAATTCATACCATTCAAAGAGCACTAAAGGGAAAATGACAACTTTCTCCTCCTACTTCCCATTTCCCCTGCACAAAGATAACAGCTACAGGTGGTGATTTAAAAAATTTCTTATAGGGAAAAGTATATGTATATATACATATATATATATTCTTTTCCACATACTATACACATTGTTCTGTACCTTAGTTTGTCATGGGTTAGATAGATTTCTTATATTTTGTTTTTATGTCAACACATCAGATACATCTCATTCTTTTTGATGAATGCATATTATTACAAAAATAATGTGTCTCTTTTTTTTTTTGCTATTTAAATAATGGTACTATCAGTATCTTTGTTCACGTCTCTTTTTTAAAACCCTTACATAGGAAAATTTTAAACCAAAAAAGTTGAGAAAATAGTAAAGTGAACCCCCATGTATGTACCCAGCACCCATCTCCAGTGATGTGGCCAGGGTGCTGTGTATCCCATCCATTCCACTTGTTTTGTTCCATAACCTGGCTGCATTTGTTTGAAGCAAATTCCAGATACAGTATTATTTTACCTCTGAATCTTTTAGGAAAAAAACGTAACTACAATAGAGCATTCATTTCTAATAGAAGAATTCCTTGACATCAGATACCCAGTTGGTGTTTGTAGTTCCTTAATTATCTGCCTGAATTGTAAAAAACATTTTGTTTGCTCAATTCAGGATCCAAATAAGGCCCATATTTCAGAGGTTGGGTATGCCTGTCAAGTTTCTTTCAATATTTAGGTCCCTGTTATCTCTATATTTTTTCCCTTTAATTTTATTTGTTGAAGACATCAGATTGTTTGTCCTACTTAATTTTTCATGGATTTTACTGATTATATCCCCATAACACATAACGTGTTCCATTATTCACTTTTTCGTATCTGTATATCCTAAAAATCTTTTTGTACTACATCCATAGGGTAAATTACCAGTAAGATTATTGAATTGAAGGGTATGTAATTTTAAATTTATTAGCAAATTCTTCTCCAGAAATGTTTTACCTATTTATATCTCAACATTAGTTGGCTCATATTTTTTTACATTCCTTGTCAGTACTTTGATCATCAAACTTTGAAATATTTGCTAATTTGTGGATTTGAAAACTGTACCTGTCCTTTGCTCATTTCTCATTTATTTGTCAGATCCTTCAGAATTCAAGTCATTGGGATAAAAAGGTCTTAGGACTTTGTATATATATTCCATAAAGAAATTGAATTTCAAAAAAAGGATTTGTATTTATGTCTCTGGTTCTTATGGACTTCTTAAAGAGACATTTGCTACCCAAAGATTATACAGACATTCACCTAATGGTTCTGTATTTTATAATCAGGAGACAGTTCATAACACACGTGCTATGTCGCTTCAGTCGTGTGCGACTGTTTGAGATCCTGTAGACTGTAGCTGGCCAGGGTCTCTGGAGTGGGTTGTCACTTCCTCCTCCAGGCAGTCTTCCTGACTCAGGGATGGAACCTGTGTCTCCTGCGTCTTCTGCATTGGCAGGCAGCATTAGCACCACCTGAGAAGCCCAGTTCATAATATGAGTGTATATAATTCAGTGGCTAGCTAGGAATGCTAGGGGTATCTGGCTCATTAGCAAAGCCTGGTTAGAGCACTTTTACTTATCTTAGACATTGTTTTAGTTCTCCTCACTGTATGCTGAAATTATAGCTATTATGTTTTGCACATGTAGTGATACATTATGATTATATATTACTACATTGACATTAATATTCTGATCAGATGTTTTGTCTAAGAATAGAACAGAAATATGTAACAATAGTCTAAGCCTCTGGATTATTTTCTCTCAAAATTAAATGTGATTCTGATTACTGTTTTTTTTTCCCGAAAATGTACGCTTTTCCAGGGGCATGACAGAAGGAGTTACGCTGTTAATCCTGGCGGTGCAGACTGGTCTGATAGAACTGCAGGTTGTTCACCGGGCATTCCTGCTCAGTATTATCCTTTTCATTGTTGTAGCTTCTATTCTTCAGTCTATGTTAGAGATTGCAGATCCTATTGTTTTGGCGCTGGGAGCATCTAGAGACAAGTAAGAAACTTCCTAAAAGACATTTTTGTTGTATTCTTTACATGAGTTCATTGCCTGAAGATTTAGATATTGCTTAGATACAGAAGATAATATGAATAATTGGTATTAGCTTATTAACAAATTTATTTTTTTTTATATGTGTTTGACTTTTCTGTTGTTTTTCCTTCAACATTTCTATAGTTAAAAGTCGCATTAAAGGCTAAGTAATTTACACATCAGCTTTTCTTCTTCGGAGAAATGTAACACTTTTTTATATTTACCCAGTTTTGAAATAATATAAAGCATAAAATTTAGTCCAGTAAATGTAACAAATAATATACAGTTTTATTCTGTGTACTAAAGTACTAAGGAGAAGAAACATTGAGGAACTACAAACAAAGAAGAGAAAAATAAAGGTTGTCAAGCATTAATGAAATTTTTACAGTCTTATCTGATGGCTTGTTTGCAACTAACTGAGGTTATAATGGGGATTCTTGACACCTTATGGGACCAACTGGATTCAAATTCATTCATCTCATATTACAAAAATTTTCTGAATGAATAAAAGCCAATTATGATTTAGCTCTTTAAGATACCATTTTGGCTTATGGTAATTTATATAAGGACATGCTCTAAAGAATTGCTTAAATTCAGTGCCACTATTTTTTTCCAGCATCCTTCTGTACATTCTGATTATTGAAATAACCTGATTTAATTGCTTCTTTGGTGGTACATTATGAGTAAGGGAGCAGGCAGCCTTGGTGGAGATAGAATTTTGACAGAAGAGTTTAAAAACACTCCAAATTAGGTTTACCTTTCTATCCCTGTATCCCAGATTGTCAAACATTCTGAAAACTTTCTCAAGTGGTAAAATGGCTGAAAGAGTCAATTTAAATAAACTCTTGGATATGTTTCAGATAATTTAAATCATTATAGTTATTTGAGATTTGGTTTTGAGGTTTAGAATTTCTCAATAGAAGCTTTTAAGATGTTGAATTCAATGGTGAACTCGGTTAAATAGTCATTTAAATTGTTTTGACCAAAGTTCAATTACTCTTCTGTCATCTCTGGCAGTATCCTTTAGTATTATTAACTATACTAGTTAGAAGACTAATACAATACTATAGAAAGTTTGGGAAAGAGGAAAACAGATCATAATTTCAGTGCCATAAGGATCAGTAAATCCAGTTCTGGGTCTTTCCAGGGTGCTGAACTAGCGTCGTTACTGACTTCTTCCCTCTGAGATCAAGTGCAGAGGAAGTTTAGAGGGAAAGGAGCAGGACTGAGAAGCCCTGTGTGTGGGTGTGGAGTGGCAATTTTGGATGGGTGTCACTATACTCTTGTTTGTATATAGCAGCATTATTAGCCTGAGGCAAGTGAAGCTCCTGGCTGTGTGAGGATGAGATGGGAATGAACAATTGGGTTCTGTTCTTTCCCATGAATTAAATGGCAATACGTTTTTGTTGTTGTTTTTTTTTTTTAATGAAATGGAAAAGTTGTGAGAAAAATATAACGTACCAGACCTGACTCAAGAATTGAAAAGCTTGGCTAGTTCTGTAACTGTTACAGAAATGGAAACAAAAGGTAAACATCCTGACCCAGGTGGCTTTACAGGCGAGGCAAGTGCTGCCAGACATCCAAGGAGCAGATATCCATGCTTTAAACAGACTTCCAAATCATAGAAAGAACCTTCCTCCCAGCCCTTCCCCTTCTTTGAAGCCAGTATAAATCCATATTGAAATCAAAACAGACAACTTGAGAAAGATAAAGTTTATTTCACTCACAACAGGAGATACTATGACGTTTTTATAATAATTGACTCAGGTACAGACAACTTGACCAATGGAATGGAGCCCCCAAGCAAGTCCATATGTGTATGGACCTTTGGTGCATGACAGAAGGGGCATGTCAGGTGATGGGGGGCAGGTGGTCGTGTAATGTAGCTGGAAAAAAAATGATTTCTATTTGGAAAAGGATGGAATTGGATTCCTGTCTCATAGCCGTAAACAAAAGAATTAGCTCCAAAATTGTAGAGACTTAAATGTCGAAATAAAAAATTAAATCTGCATAGAGTAGTATATTTTAGACCTTCAAGGAGGAAAAAAATTTGTTAAACTGATGGAGCTGGTTGTGAAAAGACTAAGAATGACGATGATTATGAAAGAAAAGTGATAAATCTAATTATTAAAATTAATAACATTTTCTAAACCTAAAGGTAACTTAAATTAGACATGATGGTTACAAACTGGGAGAAGATATTTATAGTATTCACACTTGCCCAAGAATTAGTATCTAGAATATATAAACAACTCAGATCATTGAGTGAAGTGGCTAAAATCAGGCTTTTAGTGAAAGAGCAAACAATGACTATGAAGAGAGGTTCACTGTTTTTAGTGGTCAAAGAAATGTGAATCAAGACCTCTCTGAGTTACTGTTTTGAATCCATGGAAGTGTCAATGAATAAATAATAGAAAGGAAACAAGAAAGGGGGAGGGACTTGGCGGTAGTCCAGTGTTTAAGACCGTGCGCTACCAAAGCGTGAAGCCTGGGTTCAGTCCCTGGTCAGGGAACTAGATCCCATATGCTGCAACTAAGACACAGAACAGCCAAATAGATAAGTAAACTTTGTTAAAAAATTAAAAAGAAGAGAGAGAGAAGAATGTCAGCTGATATCTAAGGTAGAAGGAAACATAGGTCCTAGGATGTTAGGTTTCTGGTGGGAATGTAAATTAGTGTAATCACTTTGGAAAACTAGCATTTTCTCCTATGTACATACTCAAGACATTTTGCACATGTTCAGGAGGGACATGTAGAAGAATGTTCATAGCACAATTTCACAATACCAAAAACCTGGGAGCAAATCATACACTAATCAGACAGGAAAGGGGGTGAATCAGTGTGATAATAGACACAGTGGAATGTTAAAAGCATTAGTGACACATTAAGCATTATGAATGGTTCATAGCAGTATATAAGTAAATCAAGAAAGATGACAATATAGAATGTCATTTTTATGTTAGAATTTTAAAATACACTCTTTAGGAATACATGTGGATGAAACAGCACTATAGAAAAGGAAGTAATCAAGTGAGTGAAGAGCACAGGATTCATGAAATGGTTTCATTGGGTGAAGGGAGGCAGGTCCTGGAATAGGCCAGCTGCCTCATGCTTAGAGTAGATTATGGTCCAGGCCCTCTCTTTTTTACGGAGAGATGGGTTCAGGAGTGCTTGTTACAGTTTCAGTTCAGTTCAGTCGTTCAGTTGTGTCCAACTTTTTGCGACCCCATGGACTGCAGCATGCCAGGCTTCCCTGTCCATCACCAACTCCCAGAGCTTGCTAAAACTCATGTCCATTGAGTCGGTAATGCCATCTAACCATCTCGTCCTCTGTTGTCCCCTTCTCCTTCCACCTTCAATCTTTCCCAGCATCAGGGTCTTTTCCAGTGAGTCAGTTCTTCACATCAGGTGGCCAAAGTATTGGAGTTTCAGCTTCAGCATCAGTCCTTCAGGTGTAAATACTTCAGGTGTAAATCCTTCAGGTGTAAATACTTAGGGTGTAAATGCCTTTTAAAGTTTAGGTATTTAAAATTGCTGATTGGATTATTATTAATAACTAATAAAAAGGGACTTGCACAGACCAATAAAGATAGTGTATTCTGAATCAAAGATTATGATTAATTCAGTTAACTGCACTGGGGATTGAAAAAGGGAAATGAAGAATGTCCTAAGTCTCCAAGTTAGAAGAACTATTAAAAGATGATACCGAAACACTACTTGTCTCTGTTACAAAGGAGGTAATTATTAGGGGGACATCCTCACGTGTCTTTGGCATTGGTTGGACTAGAGGTAATTTCCAGTGTTTAACTTAAAAAGGTGCCTCAGATAGTTTTAGCTATAGATATAATTGCTACTTTTATCTGTAAATTTGATTATGGTTGTTAGCATGGAATTTTACAACTATAGTTTATTTATTCAAATTATATAGCAGATTTTTAAATGATCAACATTTAAATGAAATGGACTGAGGTGAATTAAAAAAACTATTTTTCACTGTGTAGTACTTAACCTGTTAATGGAACGAATTTCCAGTGTCACTTTATGCTATACTTTTTACTTTTAATTTTAAATTAGATTTTTGTTTAATTTTAACTGAAATAAGGATATATATGTATATAATGTTTGTGTGTGTATAAAACAGAAATTAGACATAGGTTAAAACTGTTAGCATAGTTTTGTATTTATTTTTCTATGTACATGTATAATATGTAAATATATACCTACATTATGTAAGTGGATCATAGCTCGCTTGATTTTGAAAAATACGCTTAAAGTTTTCAGGCAAATTGCCCTATATTATAGCTGTTGTTACAATAATTCCTTTCTGTCTGCTTTTTTTTTTTTTTTTTTTTAAATAAAAGTTTGGAATCTCAAAGCAGAGCTACAGTGGCAGTTTGTTTGTCCCTTAACATCTCATAAGAAACAAGTTTGACAGGAAAAGTTGTAAAACACTTTCCAAAGTACCTCGCTTTAACTTTAACCACAATGATAATTGATGTTCTTCTAATTAGAATTGCTGATGTGGACAGTCCTACACACTACAGTACTTGTGTGCTTTCTTTTCCTCCCCCGCCCTGTGTTATAATAAAGGTAGGGAGGATGATTTATGCTACTACTCTGTCTCCCTTGCAATACTTTGAATGGATCTGAGAACATATCATAGATGCTGATATTTAATTAAAGCAGCATAATTTTGTTGTAGCCATGAACTTTAAATTATTTTGGTTGAAATTCATGTTTTCTTATAATGTTTTTAAATAATCTGGGTTTGTTTTATAGGAAATCATTAAATGATTTAAGTCTCAGTGTTCAGTTTACATAGATTATAATTGTGTTTTGTTTTTAAGAGAGGGGACAGCTGTTTGGGGCTCATGCTGATTTCTAGATTTGTGGTCCTTATGTTACAAAATTACTCCAGCTTTGGCTTTTATTTGTCCCAGTAAGTGGAATTACCCAGAATCTTTTTAAATCCCTTGTTGGAGTAATAAGTCATTCCATCATCAAATGGCTTAATAAATTGAATATATTGGGTTGGCCAGAAAGTTTGTGTTCAGATTTTTCCTTAATGGCATGGAAAAACTGGGCTGAACTTTTTGGCCAACCCAATATAAAGTAAGCAATAAATTTGTAAGAGGTGAAAATCATACCTACCTTTTTTTTTTTTTTGCATAGAGTTTTTCAAAGTTCTGCTTAAGGAAGTTGCTGTTGGAGGGTTGTGTCATTTTTCTTTTAGAAATCGATATACAGTCTGTATTAAATTTGGAATATATTTAAGGAATTATCTATTAGAATATTACAGTGTATGAAGATGTAAACAAAAGAAAAGATTATGTTCCTTTTTTGGTGGTAACCAGGGAGCTCATGCTGTCTATTCCACTATTGATAGTAAGGAGGGTTCAAATGGAACCAAAAGCTGAAATCTAAGGAATCTCTTGATATGTTGTGTGTGTTAAAAGCATAACATTATATGTGTAACTATTCTTGTGTGTAATAATTATGGTAAGCTTTTGTCCTGCTTACATCATAGGGCTTTGCACTTGAGTGGATAGATGGGTAGGTAAGAAAAGGTAGTCATAGATGGAAAGTAGTTTGAAAAATTTCAAGCAGAAATAATTTTCAGGTTTTATTTGGCACTTACTTCAAACATGCCTTTGTGCTCAGGAGCTGGAGTTATCATATTTTTCAAGCAGTTTAAATTTGGACAGTAGGACTTTTTTTTGTTAATGTTCGTACATATATAAAAATATGTTTAATTAAATAATATAAAGTAAAAATATAAATAAAGGTATTTAGATGTATATGATATATAAAATACATATTATATATACATACATATTGAAAGAAACAGTGCTTCAGTTCATTGTATGATTGGTACAGGTGTTAAGAATTCTTAGAGGGTAGGTAATTCCTGGGGAAAAAATTACATTACCTGTATAAATACATTTGTTTAGCTTGAACTGATTGAAAGAGTTTAGAAAACAAGATGGGATGGAGACATTTCTGGTGGGATGTTTAAGACTGTTTGTGTTTTTCTGGGAAGACAATTAGCCATCAGATGTTGATGAGTTTGAGCCAAAAAATTGGGAGTGGAGGCCCTCAGATGCGAGGCTAGGAAGTTTAGAGAAGGTATTGACAGTATTATGCTAGTTGAGCTTTAGGATGATTAATCTATTCAGGAATAGGGGCAAGAAGGGAGGACAATCAGCTAATAGGTCTTAGATTTCCATGGTTCCTAGTTTTTCCTCATCCTCAGCACACGTGAGGGGTAATATGCCTGTTCATCGAGGGCCATTCCTTTCAGTAACACTGCACTTAATGGCCACACAGATGGCCGGAGAGATTTTCATCAAGGGTGTTGCGGGTGAGGAGAGGATGTCATGACTTAAGAAAGCAAATTACTGTCAAACCTGTTAAGGTTTAATGCTGTGAAAGCCTGAAATTGCTTTGAAATTGCTAGGAGTGGGAATGAGACTGAAAGCAAACTATTGAGGGAAAAAAAAAAAAAGAATTGGTAGTACTTGGCAACTGACTGAGTGCCCCAGGTTAAGGGAAAAGAAATCAGTCATGTTCTTGGAAGTACGATGCCTTGGACATGACTTGCCCTGAAATCTAGCCCTGTGACTTGGAGAAGGGTGTGTGGTAAAATGTTGTGAAATTGAAGCATGGCATAAGACCTGTGGGTTATCCTGCTGGGTGACAGACACATTAAAAGAATACTTTTCTTTCTTCAGGAGTTTATGGAAACACTTCCGTGCTGTGAGCCTTTGTTTATTTTTACTGGTATTCCCTGCTTATATGGCTTACATGATTTGCCAGTTTTTCCACATGGATTTTTGGCTTCTTATTATTATTTCTAGCAGCATTCTCACCTCTCTTCAGGTAAGTCCAGGATTAATGAACTTTGTATAATAAATAACTTACTTATTTTTCCTTTCAGAAAAGGAATTACAAACTTTTTAAAAATTAACAATTAGAAGTGGACTTTTTAGGTGATTCCTTCCCATGCTCTTTACTAGAGGTTATTGAAGTACTAGGCCAATCTAAGTCACTGCATTTTTTTAATCAAGATTATTAAACTTTGCAATATCTCTTTTTCAAAATGGTATGGCATAGAACTGTCATGAAAACCTTAAATAGATAAGTAACTATAAAATATTAAGATTTTAGTGCTTGTTTGGAACACATTTTTAAGTAAATGTCTATTTGAAAATATCCATAATTTCATAATGTATATAAATGTATGATATCTGTGTATGTATTACAGAGATATGATGTACACAGACATGATACATAGACATGTACTTTACACACACATATACACACAAACTATTACCATGGAATGGATAAGCTTATTGTAACTTGCAGGTGGAGCTTGGTTGCCTAATCAGTAACAAATAAGAATGCGGCACTGGTGATACAGATTTATTCATTGTTCCTTGTAGAAGTAAAGGTTCTTCGAAAGTTGAGGAACAGGCGTGAATAACAGAATTAGGAAAATTCAGGTAGAATTTTGAGGGCTTGGAGAGCAGGGGAAAGGATAAGTCAGAGAAGACTGATTACTAATCAGAATCATCATTAGGAAAGTTAACTCAGGGTCCTTTTCAGTATCAAAGATCCTGCATTACTGAGATCACCCACATTTTAATTACATCAGTCTCCTCTGCACATTAAATCTAGCATCCTAGAGGTATTAGTAATATGTTATTTTTTTAAGTCTGTGAAAAACTTTTTGTAGTGATTATATGCATACCTTTTTTTTTTTTCCTCCCCAGGTTCTGGGAACACTTTTTATTTATGTCTTATTTATGGTCGAGGAATTCAGAAAGGAGCCAGTAGAAAACATGGATGATGTCATCTACTATGTGAATGGCACTTACCGCCTGCTGGAGTTCCTCGTGGCCCTATGCGTGGTGGCCTATGGCGTCTCAGAGACCATCTTTGGAGAATGGACAGTGATGGGCTCAATGATCATCTTCATCCATTCCTACTATAATGTGTGGCTTCGGGCCCAGCTGGGGTGGAAGAGCTTCCTGCTCCGCAGGGACGCTGTGAATAAGATTAAATCATTACCCATTGCTACGAAGGAGCAGCTGGAGAAGCACAACGATATTTGTGCCATCTGTTATCAGGTAACTCTTGCAGTAAGAAGCCATTTGGGTGGGCCTGCGGGACTTTAACCACATTATCCAAATTCAAGTTAAATTTCCTGGGTGAAAAATAGTGGGCCTCAGAAATTATTAAAAACCTGATAAAATATTTCCAGTTTATTTCAAAAGTAAGTTTTAAATTTAGTCCCTGAAGTTCTAATTTACTGTTATTTTCAACATTATTGCTCACCCATAAATAAAGGAAAAACAGGTCAGGTGTATTTTATATTTACTCCTGAATATATATAAATATATATAGTATATACACACTCACACATATGTATGTACTATCAAATATAGACTAACAATCAGGAGTCAGCAACTTCTGAAAAGTGGTGTGCCAAGATTCTGACTCTTTCCTTTCTGGTATTTCCAGGGTGGGGAATAAATGTTCATTGATACAGTTAGTGTAGGTGGAGAGAGTAGTGCTTCTCTATAGTTGAGGGGTGTCTGAGGTGAGTGCAGGCTCTGTGTGGAAGTGGGGGCAGGAGATACAGTAGAGGCAGCCAGTCGGTGTACATTACAGGTGGCCTCCGTGACGTCTTTGGTACAAGAGCCCTCCGTAGAGGATGACTGCCTTCTATCAGGAATTGAAAGATAGTATTTAAATCAGCTTGGAGATAGAGCAATAACATACAACAGCCCTGGACTTCTCAAGTTAAACCGTACTGTAGGAAATACGGGCAGAAATCCTGGGTGACAACACAAGCTGTTCCTGTACAGTCACTCTTAAAAAAGAGTGTAGGCTGACGGAAGAAAACTATAGATAGTATCAGGGGCTTCCCTCATGGCTCAGATGGTAAATAATCCACCTGCAACGCAAGGGACCTAGGCTCGATCCCTAGGTTAGGAAGATCCCCTGGAGAAGGGAATGGCAACCCACTCTAGTATTCTTGCCTGGAGAATCCCATGGATAGAGGAGCCTGCTGGGCTACAGTAAATGGGGTCACAAAGAGTCGGACACGATTGAGTGACTAACAGTGTCAGTGAGTGTACAGGGGTTGGGACTTGCTCCAAGCTGCTTTATAGCATAGATGTTATGTGCTTGTGTGTTAAGACTGTCAGGAAGAGGAATTTTTCCCAATAGTAAAATTCAGCTGTCACTTTTTGATTGTTACTGGAGCATACTTGGGGTACTAGCAGAATATTTTCCAGGTTGGTTTTGCATTTGAGGGGATGGAGGAGCAGTGTAGATTCCCCCCAGATTAAGTGGCCGTTGTCTTCGTTCTGGCTCCTTTGTGCCCCGTAGCCTTGTAGGATGCAGGACAAAGCACGGCAGAGACAGATTTGAGGCACACTGGCTTCAGCTGCCGATGTCTAAGTATACCGTCTCTGGGACTCGAGAGTCCTCTTTTTGTGTTTCTCGTTGTCACATCACTTTTTTTGAGGTGCCTGGACTACCTGCTGACACCACACAGAAAACGAAACTCGAATCGCTTACCTTCCCAGCTGGCTGCTCTTCCTTGGATGGCTTTCTGCTTAAAAGTCCACTCCCAGGTGTTACTGGTTCTTGGCAAGGAATTTCTGTGATAGCCACAACTCCATGGTTTGGGACTTGAGACAAAATTAATGGTTGATTCACCAAATGTGTATTGTTATAATTTAAATTTCATATCCTCAGCCTTCCCTCCCCAAATATATCTCACACAGGGATTATTAGTGTAAAGTATACCACTGCTTATTCCAGTGGTTATTGAACCTAAATGTGCATGAAAGTCCCATGGGTGGCCTGCTGTACCTGTGGATTTGTGAATGCCATCTTCAGATAGCCAGATCAGAAGGTCTGGGATGGCCCCAGAATGTGCATGGTTAGCAAGCACTCCGGTGGTTCTGATGCATGCCAAGAAACACTGGCTTGTACTGTGGAAACTGGGATGTACATTGTCCCTGACGAAGTTGCCACTTCCTTGCCAATACCCTGGTGTTATGTGACTGATTTTGTCTCCTTGCCAATAATCTCATCATGGAATAATCTTTTGAGCTGTGTAGAAGCGAAAAATGGAGAAAGTCCCATCTTCATCAGACTTCCTGAAGTTCTGATTATACTCGTGGAGACCCAGTAATTGTACTGCTATAGTTTTATACCTTTGTGTTCACACTAAGACAGAACCCAGTTACATAGGTCGTTTCTGCCTCATGTTTGGTTTTTACTTCCTTTTAGAAATTGCTTAGCCAGTGGTTCTTGTTTTGTTTGTATAAAGGGGTCTCTGATGGCAAGAGGATTATTACAAACATACACAGTGAGTTTTATTGTAAGATCTGTGTTACAGATTTTCTATGGAGACTTTGTAGGAAAGGAAAGGAAAGTTGGAACTAGAACACATGCGTAGCGGCAAAGGTTTTAGACAACAGACGTTCATGAGGTATCTCTTTCCCCCCTTTGTAGGACATGAAATCTGCCGTGATCACACCTTGCAGTCACTTCTTCCATGCAGGCTGTCTCAAAAAGTGGCTGTATGTCCAGGAGACCTGCCCTCTGTGCCACTGCCACCTCAAGAACTCCTCGCAGCTGCCTGGGTTAGGCGCTGATCCGGTTCCACAGCCTCCCGCCGGAGCCGAGCAGCACGCACTCCGGGGAGGTACCGAAGCCCCAGGCCAGGAGCTTCCTCAGGGGCCTAGGGCACAAGAAGGTTCTAGGGATAAGGACGTTCCACAGCCTCCCGCTGGAGCTGAGCAGCACGCACTCCAGGGAGGTACTGAAGCCCCAGGCCAGGAGCTACCTCAGGGGCCTGGGGCACAAGAAGGTTCTAGGGATAAGGACGAAGGCATTGCCAGAAGATCAGATAGCCGGGAAGGGACTTGTGATCCCAAGGAAAATCCTCCTGGTGCAGAAGATGAAGCTCTTCCTGTTGAGGTCGGCCTAGAAGAGAAGCAGCAGGAGTAGCACTTCACTCTCCAGAGATGACGTTAACTCATGGTGGGATCTGTGCTCAGATTTGAGAAGCGGATGTATGAGGTGATTAGGCAGGAAGCTTGACATTCCAAGGATCTAATCCAGGAAGTGCTCTCAGTGGAGACCCCCTGCTTTCATCCCCTTGACACTGGGGGAGGAAGTTTTGCAGTGTATGCTAATCAAAATGTATATATCCTATGCTGGTGTTCATCGGTAGAGGTTTGCCAAGAAAATTCAACCTCAGGAACTTCAGAAACAGCCCCTGATTTTTAAGGGATAAATAAAATCAGATTGGAGCATCTGAAAGGGGCTAAAGGAAGGAGGATGGCAAGCATGAGGACGGCACAGGAGGCAGCAGGCAGAGGTGGAACTGACCCTTCATTTTCTACGGAACAGGACCGTTCTTGTTACAGAGTATGAGTGGTGACCAGACCTTTTTCTCCGCCCCCTTTCCCCTCAGTTAATTGGAACTCAGTCAGGTGATTATCTGTACAGCACTGAAATGAAATCAAAGATGTAAAAGCATTGATTGTATTCAAAGATTGAAGCACGCTCATACTTCGTATGTGCTTTGGGGGAGGGGGTGGGTGGGCACGTGGGCCTTGCGGGTGCATTCATGTAATCCGAGACTCTTGAACTTTATGATGGAGTCTTCAATATTTTGATGTATATGAAACTTTTGTTAATACACTGTATACTGTGTTGGCTGTGTGAAGTAAACTAAAACTCTAATGAACACTTTGGAGTCCACATTAGTGTAGGAGACCAAAGTGGGAAGGGCTTTAGGGCACTGAGAAAGGCCCTGAGTGTACTTTCCAATCCTGTGTAATGTTTAATTCTTGGCAACTGAATCAAAGCAGTGTTAAATTATGGCAATATTTGCACTTGGGGAATGAGTACATAACGTATGATCACACTCTGCAAATGCCACTTTTAAAGCTGTTAATAGACTTTGCACCTTTTCTTTGACAAGGATGTGTCATATTTAAATTTTTACATTCATCATGGTTACAGGTAGAACTAGGGAGGGGGGAATGTAATTTTTTATGGGAATTTTGATATGAAAAGAAACTAGTCATTTATTTATACAATAGGCTTGGCTCAAAAAGTGTTTTTCAACTTGGTATTCCTAATGTGGGATGTGACTTTATTTTATTTTTAGTAGCAGATTTGGATGTAGACTGACATAGCTGAATGTCTTAATAAATTTAAATTTGAAGATAACAGTGTTTTATTCCTGTGGTGATTTTTACTGTAAAGTGTCTTGCTGAAATTCTTTTCTTAGGAGGTTTTGCTTATCCAACTGGGCTTCTGATATCTTGATCCCTGTCAGAAAATGCCCGGCAGATGGCAAAACTTTTTGACTGAAAAGGATCAGTTCTTTGCAATCTTCAACACTGCTGGCTGAATGAGTTACAAGCAGGAATCAAGACAGATGGGAGAAACATCAGCAACCTCAGATATGCGGATGATACCACTGTCATGGCAGAAAGTGAAGAGGAACTAAAGAGCCTCTTGATGAGAGTGAAGGAGAGTGAAAGAGCTGGCTTAAGACTAAATATTAAAAAAACTAAGGTCCTGGCGTTCACTTCCATCTTGCATGGCAAATAGAAGGGGAAAAGGTGGAAGTAATGATAGATTTCCTCTTCTTGGGCACCAGAGTCACTGCGGATGGTTACTGCAGCCATGAAATCAGAAGTCGACTGCTTCTTGGCAGGAAAGCAATGACAAACCTAGACTGTTGAAAAGCAGAGACACTACTCTGCTGACAAAGGTCTGTAGAGTCAAGGCTACAGTCTTCCCAGTGGTCATGTATGGCTGTGAGAACTGGACTGTAAAGAAGGCAGAATGCCAAAGAATCGATGCCTTCAAACTGTGGTGCTGGAGAAGACTCCTGAAGTCCCTTGGACAGCAAGGAGATCAAACAAATCAGTCTTCAGTTCAGTTGCTCAGTTGTGTCTGACTCTGTGACTCCATGGATTGCAGCACGCCAGGCTTCCCTGTCTATCACCAACTCCCAGAGCTTGCTCAAACTCATGTCCGTTGAGTCGGTGATGCCATCCAACCATCTCATCCTCTGTCGCCCGCTTCTCCTCCCGCCTTCAATCTTTCCCAGCATCAGGGTCTTTTCCAATGAGTCAGTTCCTCGCATCAGGTGGCCAAAGTATTGGAGCTTCAGCATCAGTCCTTCCAATGAATATTCAGGACTGATTTCTTTTAGGATTGATTGGTTTGATCTCTTTGCAGTCCAAGGCCTCTCAAGAGTCTTCTCTAATGCCACAGTTCAGAAGCGTCCATTCTTACGCGCTCAGCTTTCTTTATAGTCCAACTCTCACATCCATACATGACTACTGGAAAAACCATAGCTTTGACTAGACAGACCTTTGTTGTCTTTGCTTTTTAAAATGCTGTCTAGGTTGGTCATAGCTTTTCTTCCAAGGAGCAAGTATCTTTTAATTTCATGGCTGCAGTCACCATCTGCAGTGATTTTGGAGCCCCCCAAAAATAAAATCTCCCAAATCAGTCTTAAGGGAGATCAACCCTGAATATTCACTGGAAGGACTGATGATGAAGCTCTAGTATTTTGGTCATCTGATTCGAACAGATGACTCATTGGAAAAGTCCCTGATGCTGGGAAAGATTGAGGGCAGGAGAAGAGGACATAGCAACCCACTCCAGTGTTCTTGCCTGGGGAATCCCACAGACAGAGGAGTCTGGTGGGCTACGGTCCATAGAGTAAGACATGACTGAAGTGACTTGGCATGCATCCACAAACTCCACTTCAGGCTTACTGAGTCAACAACCTTTGGGGTACCCGAGAACATGCATTTCATAACTTCCTTCGTGATTCTATCCAACTAGCCTAACACCAGCATGGTTTTACATTTAGAAAGGAAGTGGCTAGACCAAAAGGAATTTCCAGGTGTAGCTGGAAGTTTCTCACTGTCCTGGCGATCCTGGTGAGGCAGAAAACAGAGCAGATGGCTCCCTCTGGTGGTATAGTTAGGCTGTTGAACATAGAGGTGATCTCAAATTTAAACCGGTATCAGCCCTTGTGTAAAAGGTGGCTTCCTGGTGCCTTGTTTGAAGGAATAAGATTGCATATGAAACTAAAATTATTTATGTCACAGTGAACTCGGCCATCCTTTGGCATCAAAGGATGCTGTCATGTAGACATAAAGTTCTCAGGTGTTTTCATGAAAATGGGGACTTCTTTGTCATCAGTTTCACAATACCATACACTTTTTAACCTCCTAAGAGCACAGAGACCTCAGTTCTACTTACCAAGTCACATGAGCCACTCAGTTCAACAGCCTGGTGGACAAATAACACAAATAATAATATCAACAATAATAAATATCAGTGCATATCCTTTGGTTTCAGTTGGGGGAGCAAGATTATGTTGCAGTTTAAAAAAAAAAAAAAACCCTCAAGATATCAGTGCTTCAGAACAAAGGTTTACGACAAACACCGCACAAGTCCTGCACAGGTGAGGTGCTGTGTCTGGTACAGGCGCTCAGGTATTGAGGCTGAAGGAACCATCACGGTCTTGAACCTGCCTGGTGGTGACGGCAAAGTGAAAGGTTCTGGAAGGCTGTCCATGCTCCTCCTGGCAGTGGACCCATGTCTTCTCTGCTTACCACCCCATGGCCACAGCTGTGGTCCCATCCACACAAGACTGTGGAAGTTCAGTCTTCCTCCTGGGCCTGGAAAGAGAAGGCATCAATTGTGCTGACGACTGCCACACCTTGGTTGAAGCAACACTTAATTTCTTATTTACACATTATGTAAAATTTGGGAATACATCTGTGAATGGTTCAAAATATACCCATTGAGAACTTCTCCGACTTAATTTGTTCCTTGTTCTAATATGCTGGGGTAGTGGCACTGTGTGACGCCATCCGCATTTCAAATTTCTATTTTCCAGTCATTTTTTAAATGTGTCTTCAGCGCACAGCCAGACATTTGACTTAGGAAGAAGATATATAGTTTAACCACCTAGATTGTACTGCTGCGGAGAAAACCAGAAAATTAGATTCAATTTCCCTTCTATGATCCTTGATCAGATTAAGTGAGAAAATGGATCTTGTCTGCTTGATTGCCATTGTTTTTTAGACAATGCATGTGTCTTTCCACTCATCTGTTTTCTCTTAATCATGTTATTACCTTATGAACTTTGACATCAAAATTAGTACTACACAACAAACTGTCAAACTAGGTATCAACATATATTTCCACTTTGTGTTGCATTTTGTTTTTTTGTGTGTACAACTGTTGTCCTAATGGTCTAAATCATGCTATTTGCACAGCGTGTCTCTAGAGGCCTGGTTTTCCAACGCTGAACGTGAGGGTCCCTGAAATCACTCATTAAGTCTTCTGTGTTTTCCCTTAAGAACATGCCCTGTTTTCATGAGCCTTTTATGTTGGAAACACTGCTTTCCCAGAAGGTTTTGACATATGTCAAAATGTGAATAGAAATGGTTAATGGAGAAGGAAAAAATTTTTCAGTTTCCAGGTTTAATTGGGAGAGTTTTTTATTTGCCTGTGGTAAAGGAGCAAGAACCTTACAGAGATATAAGTGTTACTACAGAGATTTAAGTATTACTAAATCATGGGCTGGGCCAGGGAGGTGGGGGGATGTTAAAGAAAAAGTTTTACATTCTAGTTGCTTCTTCTCTGGCTTTCATAAAAATAGAATTTTTCCAGTTTTAGAATCCTGGTAAGTTGAAAACAGGAATTAATTATAAGGTTTTGATTGTTTTTTTTTTTTTAAATGCTGCATGATTTAAAAAACCTGTTTCCTTGTTTTTTCAACACTATTTGGAAAGTAAAGAACTTAAAAAGAACAAAAATCACCCATAATCTCACTTTTGGAATTAGTCTCTTCAAAGTTGCCTTTACATTCAGTGATAGCAAAACTAGGGTCATTGACAAACACTGCCTACCCGAGTATCTCTCACTTCTCTTTTTGAAGTCCACTGCCTGTCATTCAGGCTTCTGAAATTAAAATACATTCCAAACAATTTTGTAATTTATCAGCTAAGGCACACCTGTTTCTCCCACCTCTGAAGTACAGAATACCCCTTAAAAAATAGGCTTGTATTTGTAGGTTAGTACTTACTTAGAAAAGAATAAAAAATACTAAGAGCAGTTTATAGAACTAGTGATTGTGGCCACTCAAAGAAGTACTTTCTTCCCTCCAGCAGACTGGGCATTTGATTGCAGTATGGTTGAGAGTGAAAGGTAGCATGTTTGCAGTCAACACAGTAAACCCTGCTGTTAACCATATTCCTGGTGTCCCGTTTCTCTCCCCTGTTCTTACTGACACTAAACTTGGTGTTTTTCTCCTAATCTATTTTTTATAGATTTAGCTCATTGACCCTTAATTTTTATTTCTAAATAGATATAATCAACTCTTTGCATTGCTACTGTGTTATATATTCTAAAGTAAGAGAGAATGGCCTCTGACTTGCAGGAAATAATCAACTCCTTGAAGTTGGATGAAATTCTGAGTCAGTTCTAGATGGAATATTCTATTATTTTCCAAATGACAACTTGCCAAACTGAAGCTCCAGTTGGCATTAAACCTACTAATTTCCTTTGATGATCCTTTATCAGCCCTTCTAGATTTAGGGAAGTATGCAGCAGAAGTGGGGAGAGGAGCCTAGAGTAAAGACAGACGCTCGGGCTTTAATTTTTACTCCATTTCAAGCTGTGTGATTGTTGGCCAGTCTTTTTTTTTTTTCTGGTTTTCAACCTCATCTGAAAGAATCATCATTCTGCTCTTAAAATTTTGCCCATCTGTATTTTTAATCTTTACCACTGATGGAGTGATAAGCTTCATGTATTTTTTTTTTTTAATGTGATGTGCCAAATATTAAACTTTAAGGTTTGGTTGACCACTGTATTCTCAGTGCCTGGCACAGCACAAGAGCCTCGCCATACCCACTGAGTGCACAAAGGAACTTAGTATGTAGCACCTGTATAAGCCCCGTAGCTAAAAAATGGCAGAGAATTCTGTTCAAGAGGCAGAGAGCATTACGTGTCTGCTAGAAGTAATTTCTGCCAGATAATAACTTTTGATTAACTGAATTCAGATATAGAACTCAGAACTTGTAAGACAGAACTTCAGATATTCAGGTGAAATCTGGGCTGATGAATTTTGCTTTTTCGGTTGTTGTTGGGCCACAATGGTGCATTTTTAGATGATGTTTTAAGAAAGCATTTGAATTATTTGCCAATCATTTAAAAATGACAAGACTATACATACAAACTCAATTTCTAGCTTCTTTTGAAAAATCGGAAGAACTGGGGTTCTTCCACCTGGGGTTACACATTCCCACCTGGCGGCAGTTGTCAGAAGTTGAGGTGGGTTGAGTGGGCTTTCTAATCCACCCCAGATACTCTCTCCACCACTATCTGCTCTAGAAAATTATATTGTAATCATCAAACCCCCTCTGTTCACATGAGAGATGCTGTGATGACTGGGCAAGTTTGGCTTCTTCTTTAAGAAAATCACACAGTGCAAATATTCTGCACTGATCAAAGAATCGGGATAAATCTGGAGTTCATTTGTGACAGTGTAGAATCTACATTTTCATTTTCCTTTAATTACACTAGTCAATAAGAAAAGTGTTTCACTGGACTGTATTTTGAGTTTGGATCTACAACTGCATTTTGCATTCTTGATACCACCAAATTTTTATAGTGTCTCTCCATTTTTGTCAGACATTAGAAGCAGGTGGAAAGCTTATGAAAAATGTAAGTGCCCAGGGCCCACCCCATAGCTTCTGATTGGGTAGGTTTGGGATGGAGTCTGAGTAGTTACCTTTTTACAAATTTTACAGATAATTCTGATCCCATTGGAAGATGAGAACTGTTGATATGGAGCAAATACTGCTGCTCTTTTGGTGAGTGTGTGTGTTGAGGAGGGGTGGGGGTCCCTTGTTTTTGGAACTGCTGCTTTTACAGAAGAAGATTCTTAGAGAAGAAATAGACATGAAGACGTTTGTCTCTGAGGAACACTTGCGGTTAAGGCTCGCAGCCGATATAACAGCCTACAGGGCCTCTGCAGTGAAGCAATAAAGTCTGGCGGGCAAGTCAGCACAGGTGCACGCGTGAGAGCTGACCTAGGCTACCAACCACTTTGGTTGACTAACCACCCAGAAATGTCTGGAACTATTTATATTTAAGGTAAAACATCATCAGTTTCTTTCCCACAAGCATGCAGAATTAAAGAACCATAGAATTTTTGGAGGTAAACCAGCCTTCAGAGATTTCGATCATTTGTCCTATTTTATAAGACAGAAAACTAACCAACCTGTCTAAGCCCACACAGTTGATGGCAAAGCCGGAAATAATGTTTGGATCTCTTGAATTCCAGTCTGGGTCTCTTTCTATTATACCTGCTCACCTCAAAACAAATATGGATATCCAAATATCCATATCTGTTACGTTGCATTCATAAGAGTTGTTTCATTACATTTGAAGGTATTATCTGTAAACTTTGATGAAGAGATGAAAGAGTGAGAACTTCAGGGGTATGATAAAATTTAAAACTACCAATGTGACGTCAAAATTTTGGTGAATTGCTTTAAAAGGGAAAAGAATGAATAAATAAAAGTTGGGGTGCAGGATAAATCTTTTTTTAATTAAGAACTGCTTTTTAAAGATTTTGCAAGTTTATTTATTTCTGGCTGCTTTGTGTCTTTGTGCGGGCTTTCTCTAGTTGCCGCAAGCAGGGGTTACTCTCTAGTTGCAGTGTGCGGGCTTCTCATTGCAGTGGTTTCTCTTGTAGAGTATGGGCTCTAGGGTGTGTGGGCTCAGTAGCTGTAGCTCCCGGGCTCTAGAGCACAGCTTCAATACCTATGGCACATGGGCTTAGCTGCCCAGAGGCATGCGGGACCAGGAATCGACCAGAATTGAACCCATGTCCCCTGTATTGGCAGGCAGATTCTTAACTGCTGGACCACCAGGGAAGTCCCAGGATAAATCTTAATACATGGCAAGCCACAGTTCATCAAGACATGAAAGTTAGAAGCTGCTGGCTACAAAGTGTCCTTGTACCAGTTGTTTGGAAAATGCTGTCCATGTAGTTAGAACCACAAATCATGCAGACCCTGTGATCACACTGTTTATAAGAACAAATGGGAAATATTTGAGACTGGGAGTCAAGTCTGGGTTTAGATTTGAAATAAAACTGCTTCCTTCCCATGATATGTATTACATCGCTCAGAGGGACAACACATGAAGGATAGATAGGTATAAATGTTATAAATTCCTCTCTTCTCTCTAGTTGTTTAATAAATCTTTTCCAAAGCCTTCCTTAAGTTACCCTGAAACTCCTCCCTAAATGAAGCACAGTGTTTTACCTTTGTAAAAACCAAAGCCACTTAGCTGAGTTACTTTGTATCATAAGAACATTTAAAACTTTCAATCTGTTATCTTCTACCACAGCCAGCTTTTACCCTGTAGGCTCTTTGGGGTTTAGGTTTTGTCATTTCTTTCACATTTAAGAAAAAAAAAAAAGCAAGTAATAGCTCAAAGAGATGGTATCTAAGAAATGCATTCGTGTCTAGGGTGGGAAGCAACAGCCAAAGGACACTTGATCATTTGGCAAGAAGATATTTGTATATAAAAAGACAGAAAGCAGTGTTATTTGGGGCTTACCCAGTGGTTCACACAGATGGTAAAGTTAAGAGTCCTTTTATTGAAATATGGAACAGACACTTCCTGGGTCACAAAGTTTGAAAACACAAGATAACATTTTGCTTTGTTAGATGCACACATTTTACATTATCCTCTGAAGACAGAGGTGGGGGGTGTTCAGGGGGCTCAGGTGCTGTGTGATGTCTTTAGCATCCAATGTGGAGGCATAACTGATAACACGCCATGGACATCATAGGAGGTGGACTTTGACAGTCCCCTGCTAACCATGCTCAGGATCGGGGTAAGGGGATCCGTGTGTGCACAATCACTTCACTGAACCACCCAATCCTTTTAGTGGCTACTGCCTTGTAGTTATTTATTTAAATTTATTTTTAATTGGAGGATAAGGCTTTATATGTTGTGTTGGTTTCTGCTGTACAACAATGTGAATCAGCTATAAGTATACATACATCCCTCCCCTCATGAGCCTCCCTCCCACTCTCCTCCTATCCCACCCCTCTAGGTCATCACAGAGCACCGAGTTGAGCTCCCTGTGTTATACAGCAGCTTCCCACCTGCCTTGGATTTAAAGAGACTTAGATAGGTTCTGCGGAGAAGGCAGTGGCATCCCACTCCAGTACTCTTTGCCTGGCAAATCCCATGGACGGAGGAGCCTGGTAGGCTGCAGTCCGTGGGGTCGCTAAGGGTCGGACATGACTGAGCGACTTCACCTTCACTTTTCACTTTCATGCATTGGAGAAGGAAATGGAAACCCACTCCAGTGTTCTTGCCTTGAGAATCCCAGGGACGGGGGAGCCTGGTGGGCTGCCGTCTATGGGGTCGCACAGAGTCTGACACGACTGAAGCGACTTAGCAGCAGCAGCAGCAGCAGCAGATAGGTTCTGAGAACCAGGGAACTGAATCCCCTCTCTTTCCCCTTAAGGTTTGTCACCCAAGTCCTTATGAATACCTGCTTTCTATTTAAATGACCTCATGGTCCATGTTTTCTAAATACCTGACACGTTTATCCCTAAGTAGCACTACATCCTTTTTTTCTCATATTCTCCAACAAAATAATGGCTAACTCTTGCCCTCTGTAAGATTTCCTTTTAATCCCTTTACATGAAACAAACTCCTTAACTCCTTACACCCATCTGTTGAGGTAGGTATTATCATCCCCATTTTCCAGATAATGAAACTGAGGCACAGAGGAGTCCAGTTATCTGCTCAAAGTTCAAAGTGCTAAGTATTTGAACACAGGCAGCTGGCTTCGGAATCTGCTTAACTATTACATTATGGCTCATGCCTGTACACAGACACATGCTTTTAGAATTTTTTTATTCTTATGCTTAAAATCAGTGGAGGTGATAAGGAAGACATCTCAAGGCCTACTTCCTGGACACTTCTCTGTGTTGGGTGCTTTGGAGGTTTCATTTGTTCAGAAGCTTACAGATGATCTCCATCAAACACCACCTGGGTTCTTTATTATGGACAACTGATATTTTCTCAGTTCTGAGTAAGGTCTTGTAGAAACACAGTCCCAAACATTATCCCATCTTACCACACAGCTAGTAAGTTCTAGAACTCCAGTTCTAACCCATGGCTATTTAGTTACAAAGCCCAAAAGTAATTTTTTATTTTTATTTTTATACAGTGTTCACATCAACTTCCCCCCAAACCCAGTAAGTCACTCGCTATGACTGTATCCTCACCAGTATTCATTTTCTGTTCCTTTTAAGATGGGGATATTTATATTTCAGAGCAATTTTTTTCATAGCCAACTTCTTCTATTCCAAATTAAGAGTAATCACAGCTGGTTGGTTGGATAAAATCTTGATAAACATCTTTTTTACATGATGATATTAAGTGTATGAGCTTTTATAAAATATGTGTGTTTTTGAGGGATTCTTCAGACATCTGGAGAATTTAAACTAGTAATTTATAATAGATTTCCTTGACTGGCAAGATAATTCCCTAATGGAAAAGCAGGCGTTTATCTCAAACTGGAAGCAGCAGCGGAAAGAGGACTGAGACTTTGAAATTTTCAAGCCTGTAGTGCAAATTTGTGTTTATTTTGCTCTCTTTTTTTGTTCTTTTATTAATAAACAAGACATAAACATTCCTTAAGGGCTTCCCTGGTGGCTCAGTGGTAAAGAATCCACCTGCCAATGCAGGAGACATGAGTTTGATCCCTGGTTGGGGAAGATCCCACATGCCGAGAAGCAACTAAGCCCATGCACCATAACTACGGAGCCCATGCTCTAGAGCCCAGGAACCGCAGCTACTGGAGTCTACCCATGGAAATTACTGAAGCCTGCATGCCCGCTTACAGTATCTCCACAACAAGAGAAGCCATCTCAATCAGAAGCCCGCATATTGCAACAAAGTTCCTGCTTGCCACAACTAGAGTAAAGCCTGCACAGCAATGAGGACCCAGGCATAGTCAAAAACAAATAAATAAAAAATTTTAAAAACTTCCTTAAAACCTTATTTTACCCTTCTTGTCATTACTATTTTGACAAAAATTTTAGACTTACAGTTGCTAGAATAGTACAGAGTCTCTGTGTACCCTTCAATGAGATAGGCCAATTGTTCACACTTCGCCACATTTGTTTATCATTTTCTATCTCTGCTGCTGCTGCTGTTGCTGCTAAGTCGCTTCATTCATGTCCGACTCTGTGCGACCCCATAGACTGCAGCCCACCAGGCCCCGCCCCCCGTCCCTGGGATTCTCCAGGCAAGAACACTGGACTGGGTTGCCATTTCCTTCTCCAATGCATGAAAGTGAAAAGTGAAAGTGAAGTCGCTCAGTCGTGTCTGACTCCCAGCGACCCCATGGACTGCAGCCTACCAGGCTCCTCCATCCATGGGATTTGCCAGGCAAGAGTACTGGAGTGGGTTGCCATTGCCTTCTCCTCTATCTCAATGCACATGTAATATTAATTAATTAATTGATTGATTTTTGAACCACTTAAAAATAAGCTGCAGATATAATGCTGACTTACCCCTAAATATTTTGAAGTATATTTCCTAAGACAAGGATGTTTTCTCACATAATCACAGTAAAATGATCAAGACAGAATTTAACACACTTATAGTGTCATTATTTAATCCACACTAAGTGATTTACAAGATTATTCAAATTTCATCAATTATCCCAAAATGTCTTTTATAGCTGAACTGCATCTGCAATTGGACTTTACATTGAGCCTTCATAGCTCTTCAGTCTCCTTAATTTGCAGCAGTTTCTTATACTTTTTTGACTTTGGTGATGTTTGTATTTTTGAAGAGAAATAAATAACAATAGCAATAGATTATAGATTATGTATAGTAAATACTATGATTTATAATAGATACCATGAATATATAATCTACAACATATCTAACATATATAATATGTATACCATTCATACAATGCATGGGCTTCTCAGGTGGCACTAGCGGTAAAGAACCTGCCTGCCAGTGCAGGAGACATGAGAGACATGGGTTTGATTCCTGAGTCAGGAAGATTCCTTGGAGGAGGCCATGGCAACCCACTCCAGTATTCTTGCCTGGAGAATCCCATGGACAGAGGAACCTGGCAGGCTAAAAACCATAGTTTTGCAAAGAGTCAGGCACAACTATAGCGACTTATAATGCATACATGCACATACTCATGAATTCTTTCATAATGTATAATCTATTGGGAATAGGTCTTCACATGAGAAGCAACAATAAGGGTAAAGTCCCAGAGGCAAGAGACAGCATAGTTAGTTGGGAACCTAATGACATTTTTTGCGTCTGCGCTGTCCATCATGGTAGCCACATTGGATATCTATACATATAGCCTCTTGTATAGATGATAGATGATGTAAGAACTCACGAGTCCATACTAAGAAATAAATATAAACATAAATACATAAGAAAATAGGAAAATCACTTTTCAGTAAAATAATAATTAAAACAAATGTAAGAAGGAAGAACAGAATTATGAAATTACCATTTTGCAACCCTTATGTGTAATAATGGATTCAGGCAAGAATCACTAATGAATACTAAAACTAGTGGATTAAAGTTTGAAAAGGAAAAGATATTTCTATGGCCTCAAAATATCACTTTATAACTCATTTATTAATTAGAAAGGAACAGACAGTAACTTTCCAGTGGGTAAACCAAGTTGTCAAAGTTAATATTCACCAATGTTGGAACAAACCATCTCCCTGTGCCTCTTGGTATGATGCATTAAGGAAGGCACAACTTCATGTATGTGATATTCCCGTTAAAAATTAATTCTACTTATGAGAAAGCAGACAAATCCCAAAGAAGGAATATTCTACCAAAAAATCTTTGCTTTTTTTTTTTTTTAATTTCATTTTATTTTTAAACTTTACATAATTGTATTAGTTTTGCCAAAAATCAAAATGAATCCGCCACAGGTATACGTGTTCCCCATCCTGAACCCTCCTCCCTCCTCCCTCCCCATACCATCCCTCTGGGTAATGACAAGCTTGCTTAAACCGAGAATTGCATTGAAAGTTGCATTATCAATGAGCACCACTAGATGTCACTGTGGTTCTTCAAGTTGCACAAGTTTATCCGTGTTAATAAAAAATATAAATTCCTTTGTCGCCTGCTTCCGTATTCTGACATCCTTGTGGACTAGACACATTTAGCCAGTTCCAACACATATAGCTTTGGAGAGGCCTACAAATTAAATAACAATATAGCACTGGAGGAGGAGGTAGCAAGCTTAAAGATTGTCTTTGCTGTTACAGGCTGTACTGCCCTGTCTTTGGGGCTTTTACAAGGAGAGGGGATTCAGATTGTCTGCTCTTAGCCTCCTCTAGCTCTGACAGTCTATGATTTTACATTGATATTTTCTTAACTAAAATCACTAGTGCCCCTTACAAGGTTTTTGCCTAACCCACACCGGACCCACACTGGTTTTCTTTTCTTCACCTTGTACTCTCATCTGTCTGATGTTTGTCTTTAAGTTGACTCTGTTTTTATAAACGTAAGTAAAGAAAAAAAATTACAGGCCGATCACAAATGGAAACCAGTTCACTTGCCATAAATAGAGGGTAACCACAAAAATAAATACACTAAAAATAACATAATGTAATTAAATTTGAGCTGGATGGTGTCATCAACCAAAGGCTCAGAGTTTGTGGCCTGTTCTGTTTTTCCTCTTCAAAGGAAGGTTTGAAGGTGTTAAAGATGAAGACAGACTGCCCAGAGATGTTCCTCATGATGTAAGTGAAAAAATAGAGACTTAGAAGACCTTTCTCTCTGCACAGTTTAGTGTTATTTAATTCTGTATCCACAAAACCAACCACAAAGCTTCACATATATAAAATCAGTTCCATGCTCTCATAAGCTTTTCTAAGTCATATTATTTTCTCCATTCCTCCTTTCTTCCTTCCTTCTTCCATTTCTTTCTTAATTCTTGCTTCTTCAACATTTCTAATAGATCAGAAAGTATCATTAGAAATCATGCATTATTAATTGTTTTCTTCAGTCCATATTTAAGCTTTCATTTTATTTTGATATCCCTTTCAGTTTAGTATTGGTTTAGCTTTTCTTTTGTGTTTATTTAAATTTGCTTTTATATTCAGTCTTCTTACATTTAAAACACTCACTCCCCTTTTAACATAGGAGATGATATATACCCTTCTGCTGTCAATGTCGAAGCAATTATATGCCACCAAATGGCTTGTGATTTGGCATCTTCTCCTGATAAAGGCTTATGATAGATAGGATGTGGCAGAGGTCAGGAATTCTGCTGAGTACAACCTGAGGGTATGCTTCAAATTGCTTGAGCTTTATCCAAATCCCCTAGGACACAATCAGAAAACTGGTCCCCTTCAATTTTGGTGTAGAGCTTTTTTTTCTTCATTCTTCACAGAGATTCAGAGTGAAGATGTCTTGGGCTGAGCCACATAATTGCACCCTTTACTCCCTAACGTTAGTGTAGCCGTTCCTGCTTTGTATAATCTGTTATAATTACTGATTTTTCTGGCCACAATTAGCATAGGGGTTTTTTGTAGGAGCAGAGACAATTTCTTAGCTACCCAATGTTACTAAATAATTTAAAAGGGGGAAGACAGAACTTCTATCAGATGGGTTTTATTTTCTTAAATCTGTGTCACCATTAAGGAAAACCATGACAAGGTAAAGCAATCAGGAGATTCAAAAAGATCAGCACACCAGTTATTTCCCACAGTATAAAAGTTGTTTTTTTTTCTCATTTTCTTTTCTTGGTGAGATGGATTTAATTTGCCATTAGAAGCCCCAAATCTGAGAATTCATTTTCCATGTTCACCAAAACAGAATGCTTAGAATGCTTTTTCTCTTGCATGAAACACTGTTCCTATCTGTAAAAAAAAAAAACAAAAACAAAACTAGATAGAGACCTTTTCAGAAGAAATTTTCATAAAAAGTTGATTTTGAATCAATAGAAACTTTTTCTGTACCAAATTCTGTAAAACTATATTCTTACCACCCACCCCAATTCAGAGTGCGAAGCCCCTGATTTTCTCTTTTTTCAGTATTCATCGCTGTAACTCTGCTGAGATTCAAACCCAGGTTAGTAGATATTAAAGATTTCACGAGATATACAAAGCATGATTTCTTCTGGTCAGAGACGTACTTGAGACTTGCTAAGGAATTATTCAGGTTTCCTCTAACCTCATTTGTTTCTGATGCTGATGAATGCTTATGATTCCATTATCCTCTTGATGTTTACAGATTCCTGCCCCCAGCTTCCTCATCCAACATTCACTCAATTATTTTATTCTGTGTTGACATCAGTCTTAATGGATGATGGTATTCTGGCAGAATCTCCTTCCAAGGTTTTGAAGTTGAGCCCATTTCTGGAACTATATCCCCAGTGTGTCCTTAGAGCTACAAATTATACTTTGGTTCATTGTTTTAAAGTGTCTAGAGCCAGCATGTCTGTTTGAGATACTGAGCTAAGTATTGTCTTCCCAGCACATCTATAACTATTGATTCCTATGAGAGAGGCCTAATTATATTTGTGCTTATCTTAGTACCACAGCATCGAAAGAGGCTTTAAAGATCTATTTATCCCATCTGGTGCCCAGGTCCTCACCATATCAGCCTTCTGTAGCTCGAGTAGTAGAAACCAATTTTGGGTAAGTTACACCAAAAAAGGTGTTTATTGTATTAGTAAAGGGTGGCTCAGAAACCATGCTGACGCTGGGGAATCTAGGTACCAGCTGTTGTTTGGCAGTGTCTTTATGAGTTAGTGGTGACTCCTTGGTTCGAGGGAGCTTTAAACTGCTCTCCACCCCAGTTCTTAGTCAGGGCACTTGAGAGTCCTTATGTTTATTCAAAATGCTATGTAAAAGTAGATCAAAGTTGTCCCCCAAATCCTACCCTCCACCAGATTACCACCCCCATCCCTTCTACACAGAAGTGAAAAGGACGCCACGGAAACAACAGCTAAGGGGAGTCAGCTTTGTATCGTCTCCCAGACTCCAACCCTGTACCCCACAGAGAAGGAATTCCTGGGGGACAGGGTCCACTGGGCTCATCTCAGGTCATGATGTGACCACCTTTTATTCAAGGTTGGCTTTTTTTGGCCATGCCATGCAGCTTGTGGGATCTTAGTTCCTTGACCAGGGATTGAACCTGGGTTTCCTGCAATGGAAGCTCAGAGTCCTAACTACTGAACTGTTAGGGAATTCCTACATTCAGAGTTACTGTTAAGTCAAGGGTGTCACAACAGGGAAGAGATAATTCCCCTCCAGCAAAATTAGAGGCTGTTCTGTTAGAAAGGAGGAATGGCCAAAAAACCTGTGTTCACTAACCTCGTTAAGAGAGAGACAATCACTTCTGGTGACATGGGCTGTGATGGCTTTTCATGTACTTCTTGATGAGGTTCTTTGAGTTAATATATAGGGTCATCAAACCTATTCTCTCAAAAGAGTGGGGCAGGTAGTTTTTTTTTTTTTATCTTGAACTATTTTAAAAATCTTAGTCAAGGTATAACTTATGTGTAATAAACTCTGCATCTTTAAGTGTAGTATCTGATAGGTTTTGACATACATACGTACTTTTATCAGAGTACTGTTGATTTACACTGTTGTGTTAGTTTTGAGTGTACAGCAAAGTATATTAGTTATACATATATATATATTTACTCTTTTTTAGAATATTTTCCCATATACATCATTACAGACTATTGAGTAGAGCTCCCTGTATGATACCCTAGGTTCTTATTAATTATCTATTTTATATATAGTAGTAGGTATGTGTCAGTCCCAATCTCCCAATTTATCCCCCTCCATTCCCCTAGTAATCATAAGTTTACTTCCTACATCAATGGCTCTCCTTCTGTAAATAAGTTCATTTGTACCTCCCCTTTTTTAGATTTCACATTTAAGTGATAACACATGATATTTGTCTTTCTGTGACTTACTTTACTCAGTATGACAATCTCTAGGTTCATCCATGTTGCTGCAAATGACATTATTTTATTCTTTTTATGGCTAAGTAATATTACACTGTGAACATGTACCACATCTTCTTTATCCATTTCTTGTTGATGGACATTTAGGTTGCTTCCATATCTTGGCTATTGTGAATAGTGTGTAATGAATATTGGGGTGCATATATATTTTGAATTATAGTTTTCTCCAGGTTTGTGCCCAGGAGAGGGATTGTTGGGTCATATGGTAGTTCTATTTTTAGTTTTTAAGAAACTTCCATTCTGTTCTCCATAGTGGCTATACTAACACTTGCACTTTCATACACTATGACCAAGTGGGATTTATAACTGAAGTTTTGGGTTGATTTAACATGCACTTCTGTAGAGTATATACCTAGCAGTGGAATTTCTGGATTACAGAGTAAAAGATTTTATAGATAATGCCAGACTGCTTTCCAAGGTGGCTGTCATCATTAGCAGTATATGAAAGCTCCTATATATATTAAGCAGCACTCAGTATGGTCAGACTTTTAAACTTCTGCCAATTTGATGGGTATAGTGATATCTTATTTGGGTTTTATTTTGTATTTGCCTGAATCCTAATAAAGGTGAGTACTTTCTTGTCTATGTATTGGTCATTTGAATATCTTCTGTGTATGTGTGTGAAATGCAGTTAAAGTTTATAAATACTACTAACAGGTAACAATCTATTGAATGTTGGCTATGTGCCAGGCACTGTAAAATTGCTTGATATAGATTGGTTTTATTATCACTATAACCCTGGGAGGTAGGTGCTATTAATTATCTGTATCAAATGCTACTTTCTCTGATATATGATAAGCATATGATTTTTCTTTTTTAATCTATTAATGAGGTGAATTATATTACTTTTTATTATGCTGCATGTGTGAGTACTTAGTCACTTAGTCATGTCCAACTCTTTGTGACCCCGTGGACTGTAGCTCACCAGGCTTCTCCATCAGTGGGATTCTCCAGGCAAGAATATTGGAGTGGGTTGCCATGCCCTCCTCCAAGGGATCTTCCCAACCCCGGGATGGAACCCAGGTCTCCTGTGTTGCAGGCAGATTCTTTACATTCTGAGTCACCAGAGAAGCTCTTTATTATGCTGCATCAACCTTAAAATCTTTGTATATATTGTAAATTCAATTTATTAATTTTTTTAAAATAAAAAAGTCTGTGTTCATTAATAAGATTAGCCTGCAATGGTCCTGTTCTTATTAGGTTTTGTTGTCAATATTATTTTTAATTTTGAGTATTCATAATTATCCAGTTCACTTCTTCTACTAGTTTGGAAGCAACACCCTAGTTCTACAATGTTTGTTCTTATATTATTTATTGGGTTGAATTGTGTCCCTGCCCCAAATCCAAAGGATTTATTGAAGTCATAGCTATTGATACTTATGAATGTGATCTAATTTGGAAACACGGTATTGAAGATGTAACCAAATTAAGGTGAGGTCATCAGGGTGGACCCTACTCCAATATGATTGGTGTTATAAAAAGAGATGAGAGGAACTTCCCTGGCTGTCCAGTAGTTAACACTCTGCCCTATCAATGCAGGGGGCGCACGTTTGATTCCTGGATGGGAAACTAAGATCCCACATACCTCATGGTGAAGCCAAAAGATTAAAAACAAACAAACCAACCAACAAAAATGATGACAGGAGGAAGGAAGGATGATAGGAGGAAGATGGCTCTGTGAAACCTGGGCTATGAAAAGATGGATTCTTCCCTAGAGTCTTCAGAAAGACACTGGGCCTGCCATCAACTTAATTTTGGATTTCTACCCTTCAGCGCAATGGTACCCCACTCCAGTACTCTTGCCTGGAGGATCCACGGACAGAGGAGCCTGGTGGGCTGCAGTCCATGGGGTCGCTAAGAGTTGGGCACGACTGAGCCACTTCACTTTCACTTTTCACTTTCATACATTGGAGAAGGAAATGGCAACCCACTCCAGTGTTCTTGCCTGGAGAATCCCAGGGGCAGGGAAGTCTGGTGGGCTGCCGTCTCTGGGGTCGCACAGAGTCGGACACGACTGAAGTGAATTAGCAGCGGCAGCAGCACCCTTCAGTGCAACTTCCTAGGTGGCGCTAGCGGTGAAGAACTCACTTGCTAATGCAGGAGATGTAAGAGATGTGGGTTCAATCCCTGGGTCAGGAAGATCTCCTGGAGGAGGGCATGGCAACCCACTCCAGTATTCTTGCTGGGAAATCCTATGGACAGAGGAGCCTGGAGGGCTACAGTCCATAGGGTTACAAAGAGTCAGACACGACTGAAGAGACTTAGCACAGCATACACGCTTCAGAACTGTGAGAGAATAAATCTCTATTGTTTTAAGTCACTCAGTTTGTGGTGGTTTGTTATGTCAGTCCTATGAATCTAATACACCTTAGAAATTACAAACTGCATAATTATCCTTCCCAGGTGTAGAAGTCATCAGAAACATTACCTTTTCTTGGATAGATAATGAACATAAAAAACTACCAACAAGGACCTTTTTATCATTTCTTCATTTCCCCACCTCCAAGTCTTATGCTTTTGTTGTCTAATACTTTGCCAATCTCATTTTACCCCCAGTAGAAATTTTCATTACCATTTTGTACAGCTGGTACTTATTTTATTTAACCACATTCTCTACTTTCTTGGTTCCACAAACTTTCTTTGCATCTTGGATCAATTTTTTTTTTTTTTTAAATCACTGTCTTTCTGCCTGAAGCATATCAACAGAGCTCCTATAGTGAGGATCTGATGGTGAAAAATTCAGGTTTAAATTGTCTTTCATGGGGTGTATTAGTAGAATTTTATGGTGGCAGTTATTTCCTTTTGATATGCCAGACCATTGTCTTTTAAAAAAATAATTAAAATTTTAACTGATGTGTAGTTGATTTGTTGTTGTTGAGTTGCCAAGTCGTATCCTGCTTTTCAAGACTACATGGACTGCAGCAGGCCAGGTTTCCCTGTCCCTCACCATCTCCAAGAGTTTGCCCAAGTTCATGTCCATTGCTTTTGAACTGTGGTGTTGGAGAAGACTCTTGAGAGTCCCTTGGACTGCAAGGAGATCCAACCAGTCCATTCTGAAGGAGATCAGCCCTGGGGTTTCTTTGGAAGGAATGATGCTAAAGCTGAAACTCCAGTACTTTGGCCACCTCATGTGAAGAGTTGACTCATTGGAAAAGGCTCTGATGCTGGGAGGGATTGGGGGCAGGAGGAGAAGGGGACGACAGAGGATGAGATGGCTGGATGGCATCACTGACTCGATGGACCTGAGTCTGAGTGAACTCTGGGAGTTGGTGATGGACAGAGAGGCCTGGCGTGCTGCGATTCATGGGGTGGCAAAGAGTCGGACACGACTGAGCGACTGAACTGAACTGACATTAGTTTATATATTGCCCCCAGCTCCAGCTAGTGACCGTTCTAACCCTTAAGCCAAAACAGTTCCACCTGCTAGCTTATGAAAGGGAACTGGCCTGGTGATTGTTAATGTGAGGAGCTAAATCGAATGTAACCCAGGTGCCGGTTTCTTTGGTAACTGATGAACCAGCCTGACGTCACTTCCCGCTGCAAATGGCAGCATTATTCTCTTCTGCGTAGCGAAGCTTGTTCCTATGTTTTGCCTGCTGTCTGCCATTATGCGGTGTGGCTCCACGATCCTTTTGCTCTGGATGCGTAAGATCCCCTATCTCAGTGGCCCCCAACCTTTTTGGCACCTGGGACTGATTTCCTGGAACACAGTTTTTCCATGGACTGGGGTGGGAGAGCGGGGATGATTGAGAGGAGTCGGGGGGATGGGGAGCGGCAGATCGCTGCTTATCTCCTGCTGTTCGGCCTGGTTCCTATGAGTCCTTGGCCTGGATTTGGGGACCCCTGCGCTATTTAATAAATCATTTATGTCTCTCTCGTGGTCTCCTGGCTCTTCCATCTCAGACCTGGGCAAGTACGGGCCTTGCATGCCTGCCGGTTGTGTCCCAGCAACCGCGTAGTGACTCAGTACTTTTATAGATCATACTCCATTTAAAGTCATTACAAAATAGTGGCTGTATTTCCCTGTGCTGTGAAATATATCCTTGTTGTTTACTTTATATATAGTAACTTGTCTTAATCCTCAACCCCTATCTCTCCCCTCTCCCCTTCCCTCTTCCCACTGGTACCCACTAGTTTGCTCTCTGTATCTGTCAGCCTGCTTCTGTTTTGTTATATACATTGGTTTGTTTTATTTTTTAGGTTCCACATGTTGGCAAGGATGTGGAGCAAAAGGAACCCTAGTACGCAGTTGGTGGGACTCGAAATTGGTGAAGTTACTATGGAAAACAGTATGGAGGTTCCTCAAAAAACTCAAAATCGACCTACCATGTGACCCAGCAATTCCACTGCTGGGTATATATCCAAAGCAAATGAAAACACCAATTCAAAAAGATACATGCATCCCAATCTTCAACATTGTTTACATCAGTCAAGATATGAAAGCAAGATATGAAAGTGTCCATCAACAGATGAATGGATCACAAAGATGTGGTATGTATATATACAATGGAATATTACTTAGCTACAAAAAATGAAAATTTAGCATTTGCAGCAACACAGATGGACCTAGAGAGTATTATGCTTAGTGAAATAAGTAAAGGAAAAACAGAAAAATGCCTTCCTTCTTTACTACTGAGAAAACAGTTGACTGTTGGTTAGAGGTCAGTCTAACTGCCAGTCTTTGAAGGTCTTTTTTACTCTTAGAATTTTTCTCTTCACCTTTGTTATTTTTTGTAATTTTACTGTCATGAATCTAGTTGCAAATTTTTGTTTTATTTATATTTTTGATTTTATTGAGATATATTTGACATACAGCATGACGACCTGGCATTCATGTATGATGCAAAATGATTACCATGTTTAGTCCATCACTTCAAACAGTGACAGTTTTTTTCACCTTGTGATAACTTTTAGGATCTACTTTGTTAGCAATTTATTTTTATTTATTTGCATGGGGTTTCTTGGATCTCTTTGATCCATAGATGAATGCGTTTCTTCAGTTCTGGAAAATTCTCAGCCATTTTCTTTTCAACCATTTCTTCTGCCTCATCCTCTCTTTTTATGACTTAATCAGATGCATGTTAGCTCTCTCACTATACCCTCCTTATGTCTTACTGTCTTTTAATTTTTTTTCTACTCCATGTTTCATGCTTGATAGTTTATTCTAATTTATTTTTAACATATATTTATATTTTATAATTTACATGTAAAACTAGGTAGTTTTATAACTAAAATATATCTAATTAATGAGTTCATTAATTCTCCCTATATTTTATCCAAATCTAATGTTAAACTCATTCACTGATTTTTTTTTTTTTTTTTTTAATCTTCTGTGCAAACTTGCCTCTCTTGCTCTGCCCTCAGCTCTAGTATTTTGAGTGCTGGCTCTAATGCAAGCTCAGGGATTGACAGAGTCTAATTGAGACTCAGTTGGTTAGAAAATAGGACCCATAAATCTAGGCTCATCTTTTCTGAAGAGAGAAATATAATTGTGCTTTATAGTGTGCAAGAGGGTTGGTGGAGGAGGACAGAGCTGGGTGAAGGGAGGAAAAGGCTGTACATTAAGTACTGGTGGCATTGACATCAAGGTGAGTGGGTGTTGTGCTGTAGCTGCCACAGAGCAGCATTTGGGCTAAGGTTAAATGGCAACCCATTCCAGTACTCTTGCCTGGAAAATCCCATGGACAGAGGAGCCTGGTAGGCTACAGTCCATGGGGTCGCAAAGAGTTGGACTGAGCGACTTCACTTCACTTGACTTACATTAATAAAGATACTGTTTCTAGAATAGGGAGGTGCTCTACACCAATCACTCAGCTAATCTTTGTTGTGTGTCAGATGTTTTTTATAGTATTTTTGCATCTCGGAAACCTCAGTGAACTAAAAACAAGCAAACAGTGCTGGCTTCATGGAGCATATGATCTATTGGTAAGGGGCAGAGTGTATACTATGAGCAGAGTAAATGAAGGAAATGTTTATGTCAGAAGTTGGTAAATGCTTTAAAGAAGGTGATTCAGAGTCTAAATGTGTGGGGAAGAGGGAAGATGGCTGTTGTGATCAGTGTGGGATTCATTGAGAAGGGGACCTTTGAGAATACATTGAAGGACCTGAATCATCCAAGAGGGATGTCTGGGGGATGTTCTTTCCAGACAGGAAGGATCTTCAGCCCGAATGTATTTGCACTAGAGGAATGTTCCTGTGTCCATTCCCTGCATTTTTAACACTGGTTATTTTAATATTTGTTTACAACAGCTCTATTCATTTCTGTTTCCAGTTTACTATGACAAATTCGGTAGTTTCCTATAACATAATCTGTTTCCTATGGTATGCCTGTTTTCTGCAGGTATTTTCAAGTTTGTCATTTATTTCTTTAAGCTTCGTAATGAAGGTGGTGTTTTAGCCTGTTTGAGGAGAGTGCATGTCTGAGGAGAGTGGAGCTGTGTTTCTGCTTTTCTGCTTCCTTTTGTTTCTTCTAGATCTCACAGTGGAATGGTGCTTCTTTCTGTGCCTGCTAGCCTTTGAGTGCTGGCCTCCTTTGCTTTTGTAAAGTTACTGGTAGGGAGAAGCACAGCCTGGCACAGGTGCTCCAGCCCGGGGAGAAGCTTTGGGTTCACTCCCACTTGGGTGTTGCCTTAAACCATTTTCACAGTTTGAGATTCCTTAGCCAGCTTACCAGGTGTCTCAGTGGTAAAGAACACGCCTGCCAATTCAGGAGACATGGGTATGATTCCTGGATTGGGAAGATCCCCTGGAGAAGGAAATGGCAATCCACTCCAGTATTCTTGCCTGGAAAATTCCATGGACAGGGGAGCCTGGAAGGCTACAGTCCACAGAGTTGTAAAGAGTCGGACATGACTGAGCAACTAAACAGCCAACTCAGGTTGTGAGTTCCTGGAGGTCAGTCTTCCTGAGGCAGAGTCTGGGTCCCAAAGGCCCCCAGTTTAGGGGAGGGAGAGAGAGGTTTCCACTAACTTTGCTCTGACGTTGAAAATACAGCTTTTTATCTTTTTTTTTTTTTAAAGCTTTTTGAAACCCCAACTTAAAGGGCGCACCTCCTGTGGGCTTTGTGCCCTGACGTTTGCGGCCCCTCTCCCCATGTAGTCCCTGAGCAGAAGCCTGAGTCAACAATAACCGGAAATGCTTGCAGGATAAGCGCTTCCAAAATTCTACTTATCTCTCTGCTTTCTCCAAAAATTTGCCTGGGGACTCCTGACTGCTGTTTGGGCTCCTCAGTCATTTTCAGGAGCTGTTGGCAGTTTTGAAACCAATGTGTGCAGGGTGTGTGTGTGCAGCGGGGAGTGATCTGAATGATGTAGCTGCTGTGAGTGGAAACTGGAAGCTCAGTGGTGGTGTTTTTAGTCTCTCATATCCTTAAACGTGTCCAAGTTGGCATGGGGTCCCCAGAACATAGTGGAATCTGGGTGCTTAAATGCTTGGAAGTGCTATACACATGGCCGCGGACCAGCACAAGGGAACATGCACTTTGTTTAGACTTCTTACGTAATTCCAGCTGCTCAAGAATATGGTTCAAATCTTTACTAGACAACTGCTTGCATGTCTCAAGGGTCTATGACTTCCACAAGTCTTAATACAAGAAGCTGAGCATATATGGTCTATTTAAGTGTTAACATATTTACTGGAGAGAAAATAGATTCATCTGTGCAAATGATCAGACTTAAGAATAGAAGCCTTTAAAGACACACAATTGAGAAATCAATAGTTGCTCTTATTTATTAGGAATACATGCCATTTTACATTTTAAAAATATCAGTTTTCTTCTACATACTTATATGCACAGTTAATGAAATAGAATATTTTCATTAACATGTTTAAGAATATCCATGTTATTGAAATTAAGATTACTGTGAAGACTAAAAAAAAATTAACCCAAATTATAAAGCATTTGTTCTGAGGACATAAGTGTACTCATTGTCCTATGCTTATCATATTGTAAAGTTTAAAATCCTTGTGAAAATTGCCAGTGTCAACTTTCCTACTGATGTGGCCCACAGATTTCAAAATTCAGTCTTTATTCTGTTTTATAGTACATTTTGAAGGGCACAGTCCATCACAGAAAAAAATATTTTCTTTTTCTTACTTATACAACACATGTGTTCATGCCATTCAGTTGTGGCCTCTAAACAGTGAGTTGATTGGGCTTCCCAGATGGTACAGTGTTAAAGAATCTGTTTGCCAGTGCAGGAGACACAAGAGAAATGGGTTTGATCCCTGGGTTGGGAAGAGCCCTTGGAGTAGAAAATGACAACCTGCTCCAGTATTCTTGCCTGAAAAATGTCACGAACAGAGGGGCCTGGTGGGCTACAGTCCATGGGGTTGCAAAGAGTCGGATAAGACTGAGCACAGCAGCAGGGTGAGTTGATTGTTTTCCATTTTTTTAAAAGTAAGATAATAATGGCCTTATGTACATATCATAGAAAAGTTATTTCCTTTTCCTGCGGGTTCCAGCAGCGATGATGAAGTCAGAGCTGGGCCCTGAATGCAGGTTGTGGGGTCTTTCCAGGGCCCAGGGCAGTGGTGTGAAATGTCTGGGGCTTCCTTCCTTGTGCAAGAAGCCAGGTGGACTCAGCCCTTTCTGACTCCATGTCCTCTAGATGACCCACCTCAAGTTCCAGATGACCCTTGAGTTGCTGACACAGACCACGATGGGTGACTCTTCCACACTGATTTTTGCACATTTACTCAGAAATTGAGATCTAGAGGGGAACGCACAGAGTCAGTGAGGCAGAGTGAGGGAGGGGCAGTGTGGCCCAAGGGTCGGGGCC
Organism: Bos indicus x Bos taurus; assembly: GCF_003369695.1. NCBI lineage: Eukaryota > Metazoa > Chordata > Mammalia > Artiodactyla > Bovidae > Bos > Bos indicus x Bos taurus. The sequence goes on from NC_040082.1 coordinate 39,969,338, forward strand.
TGGGATTGAACATGGATTCACCACTTAACACAAATGCTGTCTCAGTTTTCTGCCTCAGTTTCCTCACTTATCAGGGAAGAATAAGGAATGTTTTCACCTCATGGACTTGCTCTGAGGAAAAAAATGAGATCATTAAGTGGAAGGAATTAAGTCATTGGAATATATAAAAAGTGCTCAATAAATGTTTGATATTAATATTCAGACACGAGATATGTTTTGCACAGATTTGGTTAACTCACCTGGGGAGACTAATATTCTTAAGAGAGAGTTTTGAATGTAGTTCAGAAATAATTAAATGCCTTCCTTGATTGAAATAGAAAGGCAATTAAGGCAATGAAGCATTTTTCTCTGTTATCTAGGACATATTTTTCTCATTTTCCTCTTGTAATGGGAAAATTTGAAACTCACACAGAGTGGTGACAAATTACTCATCCTAAGGTTAATTGTTCCCCAACAAATACATTTCAAGTAGGGAAGTTGGGTGAATTTCCAGAAGTTTCAGAATCCAGTTTTGGGCAGCACTAAGTCTGAGACTCGCTTATCTGGGGGTTTCTGGTGTGGCCAGCATAGGATTTTGGAAAAGTTTTTTTAAACTCTTGAGGTCTCAGGCTCCCCGACTATAGTTAGGGGTAAAAGTACCAAACTGCAGTGATGGTATAGCCATGGCTGTAGGTGATAGGCTATCAATGTGCTAGTACATCGTAGCTGAGCTACAACTGAAAGCTGACTTTGTAATATGTTCCAGGGGGTTATTTATTATAAGAGGGAGCAAACTGTTCACATAAAATGAACCAATTAAGCAAGCTCTGTTTACTTCATGCAAGCAAACTGTCTCCCAAATGTTGTCTCTGGTTACCTGGATGGGGCACAAACAACCCAGATATGTGTCTAGGAATAGGGTGATGGGATGGAGAGAGGGGACAGAGATGGGTTAGAAAATCATAGCTGTTGTACTCATTAATCCCCATGCACATGATTTTCTATTTAATGGTGTTTTATTTGTTTCATTAACATGTATTGGGATGTCTTTGTGACAGATGAATAACCCACAGTCCCTGTTTTCAAAGGAATGTAGGGCAGAAGAGGAATTTATGTGGTTGGGTATGATATCTATTGGTTTAAAACACCAGGAGCAGGACTTCCCCAATAGTCCAGTGGTTAAGACTCCACCTTCTCCTGCAGGGGGCATGAGTTCAATCCCTGGTCGGGGAACTAAGGAACTGCATGCCATGAGATGTGGCCCAAAATTTAAAAAAACAAAACCAAAACCTAAGGAGCTTCCAGGGTGAATTGGAAACTGGCCACTGTACATGGAGGGCAAGGAGAGACTGAAGAAAGAGGCAGACCACTCCAGACTGGCCGGTGGCAGGTTTGATAAGCAGAACTTAATATGAGTCTTGTCTTGGGTGGCTGCAAGATGAGCAGATCTCCGCACCTGCCTGTTGGAATCCTAAAAAGTTTGGGTGGAAACCTTAATGGGATTCAGTCACCTATCCCATCCAGGTGGTCTCAACAACACACTGCTGACTCAAGGCCATGTCCTTGAAGACAGTTTTCACTGTGGGAATGGAGGGCAAATGTTTCAAGGACCGGCGAGTGGGTGAGGAGCCTCTGATTGCCCGGGTTCAGCTCGAGGGTCAGCAGGTGGTCACATCCTTTCCATGACATCCTCTAAAAATGTCAGAGTAGGCTAACACCGACACAACCCTAAAATCCCTTATGAGTTGACGTAAGAGAAGGTTATTTCTTGCTTGTACTAAAGTGTGTTTCTTCAGACAGTTTTAGGAACCCAGATTCCTTTCATCCTAGAGCAGGGGTCAGCAAACTTGGCTTATGGGTCAAGTACTGTTTCTGTCATTTCTTTTTTTGGAAATAAAGTTTTATTGGAACTCAGTCACATCCATTCATATGTATTTGAGCTTTTTAGCTGTTCTCATGCTACAACGACAGTGAGTACCTGGGACAGAGGGAGCAGAGCCCATGAACCTAAAAATATGAACTCTCAACACTTCACAGAAGAAGTTTGTTAAGCCCTGCCTTAGAGCTTTGGAATCTTGTCTCAGATTCTCTGATTCAGCTTATAGAAGAGGGAAGAGGAGTGGAAGGTTCTGTGGGAGGTTTTTATAAGCTGTATTTGAAAATGGCGTCCATCAATTCAACCTGCATTTCATTGGCCAGAGCTCAAGTCAGAGACAATACGTAGCTGCTCGGGAAGGAGAGACGTGCAGTCTTAGCAATGGCCCAGGAGGGAACCTATAGCAGTTCTACACAGACTAGTGCTGTGTGAGACTCTTCAATTACTCTATTTTCTTTGTTCCTCAAAACAACTGTTTAATAAGTATAGTATTCCTTTGTGGATGAGGTACCTGAGGTTCAGAGAGGTTAAGCAACTTGCTTCAAGGTCACCCGGTATCAAGATAGTGGGAGTGGGGATTTGAGAGTCAGGATATCTTGCTCTGAAACTTGCGCTATTCTCTCTGAAAAAAGCTTTTTAAAACCATGGTAAAATATACATAACATTTACCGGTTCAGCTATTTTTCAGTGTACTGTTCAGTGGCATATAAGATATTTTGGAGAATGGGGAGTTTCTTAGACTTTGATAGGAATTTAAAAGCTCATGGCTTTCATTTCAGTGGTAATACTAAAAAGTCAAGCACAGTCAGACTTATCTGAGTAATTTCTATAAAACTGAGTACTGACATAAAACTTCCAGTCTCACATTTTATTTTATGTTTATTGGGTGCCAACAGTAATGCTTTATTGTCATAAGCTGGGAAGAAAGGGACAGAAGTGGATTTGATACTGAAATAACTGCTTTAAGCTTTTCCTATACCACATGAATTAAGGAATGCTTGGTGGTGGTTCTGAAAAAGAGAAAAATGGTAGAAGAATTGAGGCATTACACAAGACATAATTATACAGAACCTACTTTATTGAACTCAGAAGCATCTTGACATTTGTGTGGGAATTCAGTTCCCACAAAACAGTGTTTCCAGACTTTTTTTTATTGTTTCTTTATAAATCTTTGCTTTTGGGGTGCTTTTCTTTTTCATTATTTTTGTAATTTGGTTTCATAGTTGTTTGTGCCACGTGCATAAAGAATTTATCCCTAGTGTTATGCTTGTGCATATTTAAGTAAGATAGTAAAATTAATTTAAATAAAAACATGGGGGATCCAGGACTCTATTTTCTTTTTAAAAGGTATGTGTTCATTCATCCCTTGGTATCCAAGGGGGATTGTTTCCATGACCCACAGATAACAAAATCCAAGGATGCTCGAGTCCCTTATAAAAGGTGGGATAGTCCATTCGGCCATCCTATCCACAGGTTCCACATTCAGGGGATTCAACCAACCTTGGATCCAGAATGTGGGGATACAGAGGGCTAACTGTATGTGACTCAAGTTTACAAGAGGCTACCCCACAGAGATAGTTTTTTTGTTTTTTGTTTTTTTTTTTTGCAAAAGACTTATATTTGAGTTAGAAAACTGAACCAGTCAGGACAGACTAAGCTAAGCTGCAATAACCAACAAACCCCAAATCCCCAGTGGCTTAAACCACATGCTCTCATTAAATCTGTTGGGCTTTGGCAAAGACCTCTGCTCACTGTGATCATGACTGCAGGATACCAACTGATGGATCTATCCTTGGTAATACCTCTGGTTGAGGGGAGCGACTACTGAGGGTCCTCTCACTTCTAAGCAAATGCTCTGGCTCAAGTAGGTCAGATGACCACACTTAACTCCAAGGAGAGGACTGTAATTTTGGGGGGTGCCCGGAGGAAAGAGAAGCCAGGAGTTAGCTGACAGCAATAATGTGTGTAACAGAAAACATCCTCCATCTTTCTGTAAAGGAATGCCCTGTGGCCTGGTTGGTTTCAACACTTTGTATTCCCTGGTACAGTTGTAGACAGTTTTTTTAATTTCATGGGCAGCTGTGGCTCTTGGGTTACAGCCAAAGTTGGTTTCTTACTAGCCTCGGGGCAAGGGCACATCTCAACCTCAGCTCCTCCCTTGTGAAATGTTGGAGAAATGTCACTTGCATGGTTTGTTGAGAGGAGTCAAGGTAATAACTCATGTGAAACCTTGTCAATTGTAAACTATGATCCAAAGGAAGTAATAGTATTGCTTCTGGCAATCAGTCATGCCACACTGAGGATGAAGAACAGATAGTAATGATTTCACCCTACAGCACTTGTTACACCATCAATATTTTCTCACAAAAATTTCATGAAAATTAACAGGAAATTTCCTTAGGTGATCTGTGCATAGTTCTCCAATAATAAAATAGTTCTGAAAGAATAGTTCTCCAATAATAAAAACCAAAATTTTCCTCCTGGCTAGAAAATTACAGAGTATTTTACATAACTCCAAATCTATATGGTCCAATTTTCTAGCAGATTCCTACAATAAAAAAATGTGAAGTTAAACAGAAGAAGCACTATCTGGCTTAAGAAGCAGTAGCTTTAAGTTAGGGATCAGTATGAGAAAAATCACAAATGTCTCACAAAACAGTGCTGAAGATAGAAACACAGGAAGATTCTTGTACTACTGTAGCATGGATTCTTGAAACTCAAATCAGTCAAGTATCTTGGAGTTCTAGTTTAATAGAACTGGATGGCATCCTAAAGATGGTCTGATTTTCCAAATGAAGGAAATAAGATCTGGAAAGTTTAATTGATTTGCCCTAGATCATGTTCCTTACACAAGTTGATAAGTCAATTATTTTTGCTGTTTCCTCAACCTGAAATTAGAGAGATGAACACAATGGAGGAAGAAATGTTTCTCTGTTCCTCATATAACTCCTATTAAAAACTCTTCTAATCAAAACCTATAAAATTCCCTTCATTGTATATCTGCAGTTAAATATTGCATTATGGAAGAAAAATCTACTGAAAATCCTTATCAAGGTACAACAATGATTTTGAGATTCCTTTTCTGCGTATCTAAAATTCAGTTGTTTTCCTAATTTCTGAGTTTCCCAAATGAATGATGTTTTGATCCACAGGAAATGTATAAATTGAATAAGAAAATAAGATTCTGATTTCTGGTTGAATGATTTCATTACCTGGTTATTCTATTAGATGTGGAAGTCTACTTTTCATCCTAGGAGAAGAATTTTAATATTGTCCACAAAAAGAAAAAGATAAGTTTACCTTCCTAGGCATACTAGTCAGGAGAGGCTCAATTATGCCGCAGTAAAAAATCCCTGGGACTTACAGTGACAAAAGATTATTTTCTATTCATGTTAGAAGTCCACTGTGGATTGGAGGGCTCTTCATTCCACATTATCTTTGCAAAGAGTGGCAGGCCGAGTGAAACTCCATCTGGGGGTGGCCAGCAGCTGTGACAAGGGAAAGGGGGTTTGGTGAATTGCACACTGGGGCTTAAAGCTTCTGCCTATAAATAACACATACTACTTCTGCTAATTCCTCATTTGTCAAAGCAAATTACAAGGTCCCATCTAAATGCAGAAGGATCAGCATACTTTAATCTTACCATGCACCTGGAAGAAGAAGAATCATAATTTTGGTGAGCATCTGTAACAGCTAACATATTAGGAATGAAAAAAAGAAGAAAATGAAACAGGTCCCCTACCCAGCCCAGCTATCAAAAAGCCAGTGTCTTACATCATCAATCGGAGTAATAAAATCTCTCTCAGCTGCACAAGAAAAACTCTTAACACATTAATTTGTGGCAGGTAAAATTTCCTGACTCCATCTTTATTACTCTTGCATAGAATGGGAAACAGGTACAAATTGAACTAAACTAAATGTGGGGCTGGGATGAAGTTTCTAGAAATGCATTGTGGGCCATCTAAGTGGGGAGACACATCCATGCCTTGTGTGGATTTTTATTAGACTCGTTTCTTTAAGGAGAAATTCCTTCTTTATGATATGATTATACCAGTCAGTAGAGTCTTTCTAAAATAATACGACAGTAGGAAAGTTAGAGCCTGGTCAGACAGTAAAGTTCATATTCACTTAAATTGCTAATAAGAGTAATTGTTTAACAGGTCCCTCTAAAAGAGATTTTGAACCTTTAAAACAGCCTTTCTGGGAAATGTTGGAAGGTCTGGAATATGTTTAAAGGCTCTCATTTGTTTCTTTTATTTGGGTACAACTATTTGCTTACATATTTTTAAACTTTTAGTGTATTACTAGCAACAGAGTGTTTCAAGTGGGGGAAAAAACTAGCTCAGAATGTCCCCTAAATTAAAATATAAGAGTTTTGTACTTTCCAGAAAAATAAGCACTTTTATAGTCTGTCTTTAAATCCTTCTTGGTAAAAATCTACAAATCAAAAGGAAAGGGTAAGAGTCAAAGGCTGCTGATTTACTGTTTAATTATATTTTTCCCTCCTGCCCCTTAAAATTTTATAACAGAGCACGGTTAACATTAACACCCCAACCACAATAAACCAAACATATTTTATTACATATTTTATGTTCAAGATGGAAATGAAGATATAATAGTGAGATAATTTTATACAGAGGTACCATGAATTCTCTGTGACTAGGGGCAAATCAATTTTGTGTTTTGTGCTTTAGTTTTCTAAACTATCATTACTAATTATATTAATAGCAAATTTTTATTGGGTAATGACTACAGTACAAGGGGCTGTATCAAATACTTTACATTTTTCCCTCACTTTTTCCTCACAGCAAACCCGCTTTTACAAATGAGGAAATTGAGGATGAAATGACTTGACCAAGGTCGCTAGCTAGTTAGGAGTGGGAATCCTCTTTGGGGATAAATCATTGTGGTAATATTTCAACCAAAGTGTTTGATAATTGCAATGTTTTTCTAATCCAACTCTCTGGGAGAGGAAAGAATTTAAATTGGCATTGGTTCCTTTATTCATAAATATGTGAATGCCCACTCTGTGCTTAGCCCTGTCTTAAAGCCTGTGGATATAGAACTGAATACATATGCAAGGCACAGAGGTTAAGAAAAGTGGGTTCTGGCCTTAGACCAAAGAACTTGGGTTAGGCTCTGCAATGCGAGCATGGACAGGAACTCCAGCTTCATCTGCAAACTGGGAAATTATATTGATGCTTACTTCACGGTTTTCATGGGTAAATTAAATGAGATAATGAAAGTCAAGTGTTTTAGAACAGTACACTGCATAAGATGCTCCATGTGCTCAGCATGTACTAATTTTTATTGCTATTTTTGTTATTGTTGCTATACACGACAATAGACATTATTGGGGAGCTCCCTGATTAGGAAGGAGGGGGAGATATTTAAACGATATTTCCTGTCCAGTGTGATATGAGCATTAGGCGAGCCAGGGAACGGTGTGAGTGACTGCTTATAGAATGGGTTTGGAAAGCTTTTGCGAAAGAGGTTAATCTGAGCCGGTGATTGCAAGGGGAGAGGAGCTTCTCCAGGTGGAGAGGGGTGTAGGCATTCTGCTCCTGTATAAAGATGCTGTGGCAAAGGTGTGTTTGGGAAACCTCTAGGCTCTGGCGAACTGTAAAGTTCTAGTGAGGGAAAGAGGAATGAAAAGTGAATGGAAAACCAGAAGTGGTAACTTGGGAGGTCTGGACAGAAAAGGTTCTGCCTTGGGTGGCAGTGGTGGGAAGGACGCTGAGGTGATCGCGAGGTGGCGCTGTGGCTCCACGTAAAGGGAAGATTCAGGCGCTTGCGGATCACCACGCACCCCTGGCAGCCTCGGAGAGGCGGGGCAGGGCTATCTTTGTGGATCTGGCACCATCTACATACAGCCACCAAATAATGATGCTGATGAAGATAATAAATACTTAACGCAGGTAGCCTGAAGCAGTCTCCTTTAGGACACACGGCGTCAATAATCAGAAACTGTCTGTGAGGATCAATTAAGTATGTAGAACTGTCCAGCAGGGATCACCGAGCAATCCGGATAAATCATGGGCCCCAGCTGGAACCTGCCTCACCCTCCCTGCAGGCTAACCTGTAGCTTTGGGGCAGGTCCTGCACCTTTTGGGCAGCTCCCCGCTACCTGCAGGCCAAAGGAGCAACAGTTTCCCTTGTTGTAGGACGCTGACTGCACCTTTCCTTTGATTGGACCTGAGATTTTTTGTGACTGCTTTGCTGGGTTTCACATGCCCACGTGGCACACGAATAACATATGAGCCCAGGTTCAGACACGTGTACGATGCTTTTGTGTGCACACACATTTCTTCACATGCACACAATCGAGACACGTCTACACGTGACACATGCACACACTATAGACATGCCCTTGTGTATTTACGGTTGTGTGCAACAATCCTCAAGCACATGGACACGCATGCACCCAAGTGCACGATGTCACTCACTGCCACACACGCCTATGGCACAGGCCCACAATATGCAGCCACTCTTCGTTTGTACAAACACATTTGCACACTCACAATCACGCACATCCAACACAGACCTCCAAGCGCGGAACAGTACATAAACATCTAGAGAATTGCCCCTTAAGGAAAACACCTGAAAACTTTTTGTGACTCTGAAATCTTAAGCTTGTCTGCTAAAAACTCCTCCTCCCTTCTACTTTCCTCTAAGCAAACAGGCCTACTCCTCCTTCCCTTCCGCTCCAAATCCTCGAAAGACTCAGTTTCTTTCTTTTCGGATTTGCACTGCTGAAGGAATGCTAATTTGTAAACAGCCCAGCAGGCAGCCTCTTTCTGCCACCCTGGAATCCCCTTCCAAGCGGGGAGCAAGGGCCATTCATACTCGAGAATCAACCAGCCTTATCAGACTCCAATCCCGCGGGCTGGAGGGCTGTGCGGAAGGGTCAGGGGAGGGGTACGGTCGCTCCCTGGGACAGCCTTGGACTGGGACCTTTCTGGCAGTGCCGCCAACTGTATTCTCTCTGCACAGAATAACTTGAGCTTTTAGCTGCGGTCATTCCAAGGCTATATGGCCTTCCTCCATTAAAGCACATCCGCAGATGTCCAGATTTCTGCCCTCTGAAGGGAGTCCCAGGCATCCCCACACAATCTTGTATTTAGTTTATTTCAATTAGGCGACTTCGCGTGCGCCCGGAGCTCTAAAATTTCAGCTAAAGCTGGGGAGAAGCGGCTGACTGGAGATCTCATGGCAAACGTGGCACAGTCAGGGCTGGAGCCGGCAGGACCCTAGCGCGCCCTGTCACTGGCCACCCAGAGACGCTCGGACCTCGACCGCGGGAATGTGCATACAGTCCGCATTTTAGCGGTTTTCAGAACCCTTTATCCTCCTCTCTATTCTCTACTACCTGCCCTTAGGGTACATCTTGCGCCCACGCTCCTTGGTCGTCTGGGATACGTACAGGCTTGAGAGCTAAAGGGATCTTTGAACGATGGAGGGCAAGAACCAAGGCAAACGCTGGAGATGAACGAGGACACTGGGTGAGTGGTTCGGATCCAATTTTCAGGGTACTGGCTCTGGAGAAATTTCCGCTCAGTGGCTTTATCGGCAGTGCAGCCCCGGACAAATTGTTTCATTTAAATCACAAAGCATCAGTTTTCTCACCTGTAAAATAGAGGTGATTTTACCCACCTTCTTTGTCAGTTGTGGGATTTCAGTGAGTTTGTACCCATCAAACCTTCAACAAATGAGATCTCTTCTTACTTGGGGGCGCCCCAGGGGACCCAAGAGAGTCAGCAGGCTCGCCTGGGAAGGGTTTATTGAAACCCCTTGCCTCAAGCCCCCCTCCTAGGACGACTAAGCTTCCCAAGCCAGAGTCCCAGCGGTGTTATTTGCCTGATTTCTACCTCCTAGCTCTCAGTGGGTGACTTTGTCCCTCTGTCCTCAGTTTCCCTGACTGTACTATGGGGCGAAGCATGCTCCCAGGGTCTGGAAGTGTCAGCCGGAATGGGTGAACAAACCGGGCTTTCTCTGCAGCCCTAGGGGTAGGAATCAGGGTTCACGGTCCAGGGAAATGGCCCCTTCTCTTTGCCGCTTGCCAGAGCACTGAGAGCAAGGAGGAAGGACAGACGAATTTCCAGTTAAACCACTGCCTCCTACTCCAGTGCATTCCTTGAGGGCAGCAGGTAGAGGTCTTTAGGAGGGAAGGGTCACGTTTTTGCCAAAGGCAACGGCAATCGACCCTGCAGGCTTCTGGGTGCAGCTCTGGGGCCACAGCGGAGTCGCGTGCCACTCAGGTCCTCACTTTCCCAGGTTCTCGGGCTCCTACTTACTCCCAACCCTCTCCTCTTTCGGGCGGAACCTTGGCCACTCCACGCCCCTGCCAGAGACTCTAGGCTGAGGGTGGACCACCTTTGGGGCTGGCTGCATGCGGCAGGACTTGGTACCTTTGACCTTCATCGCCCCATCTTTCCCAGCATTTAAAGAGGCATCTTTCCCCGCTGGTTCACTCTGAGTGGGATCAGGCTAGCACCAAAAGGTAGGGGGCATTACCATGACAGGCAGCCCTTACGGGCGTGCACCTTTCATAAGGGGGACTGAATGAGGGAATTTTCAAAGTGACAGGTCCCAAGTCTGGCCTCCTGGGGGCGGCCGAGCAGAGAAGATTCCCTCTTTCCCAGTGATGTCCCCCAAGTCCTAGTTCGGCTGTGTTTATCTTATCTCTGCCCTTTTGGGGAGCAGGTGTGTTTCTATTCGCACTCCCCAGAAGTTACTGCGGCACTGATGCTCTTTTGGAAGTGGAATTGATCTCTCTGTGCCGGACGTGTCTGGGGTAGCCAAGAGCGAGAAGGCATCAAAGTTTGGGGTGGGGAGGGGAGCTTGCTCATTGGGTCTGAGTTGCCCCCAGCCCAGGGAGAGCCTGGGGGCTGTGCAGCCTTGTTCACTGTTAGGAGCAACTGAGAAGGGGGATGTAGACCTCTGCCACCCAACCATCCCTTGGAAGAAACTCTGAGGGACTCATCACTCCAGAGGAAATACCAAACCTTGCCAAATGCTCCATCCACATATAAAGTCGATCTGCTGTGTATCTTCCTCATGTACATTTTCTTCACCCCTCACTTTCTTTCTCCCTAATTCTGTTGGTCTGGACATGGCCTGGAAAACTGCATTTCTAACAAAATTTCTCCCTCCCCTTTTTGATTAAGCTGATAAGCTGGGTTTGGTGATTGGCCTTATAAATTACCCTAAAGTCATACCACAAATATACTATAAAGCCTGGCAATGCTATACACACAAGTTTGTCTCTTCTCTCCACTGGAGATGTGACTACAATGTAAAAAGGATGAAGACGGCCTCAGTACATATAGTTACCCTATATACACACGTTTTGCTTTTTGGAGGTGGTGCAAACCTTACGTGAGGGAAGACTGAAAAGCGTTTAAGACATTTTTCAAAGTTTAAACTTGTCAGTGGCTAGTTCGGTATTCACCAGAAGAAATCTACAAAAAGCTACCAGTCTGGTGGCCTGGGAGTCATTCCCAGTTTTCTATCACCCTTTGTCTCTTTTCCACCTTCTCTTTAGCTTCCTTCCTACTTAAACATTTATTACTGAGTGAGAAAGCACAAGCACACTCAGAAGGAAAGCTCCAGATACACTGGGCTTGATTAAAATAAAACACACTCACCATCCCAGGTGAAACCTCTGCTACCTCTGTACAAATGGACTTGGTCATATCAACTTTCCTGTCTCCTTTTATTAGTATTCTTTTTCTCCCAAGGCCTGGTAGATGTGGAGGTTGTCTTTGTCTTATGTAGTTCCTGGAGATTCTTGGCTCTCAGGCAGGAACTGGGCTGCCTGAATTTCTCTGGGCCAGTTTCTCTTTTGGATGAGGCAGCTTCAAGCCCCTTCACAAACACATCATTTGCAGAGTGTGTCTAGATTTGCTTGACCACCCCCCCGCTCCCCGCCACTCCCCACCACAGAAATGCATCTGTTGCGTTACTCTCACTGATCCTGGTCCTCAGAGTGGCTGTGTCTCTCCTTTCTCTGTTACCTTTGGCAGTGATCTGATCCCTCATTGTGTGTTCCTCATTACTGGGGTTTGTACTTCACCAGACTCCACTTGGAGTCCTGAACACCATTTACTGGAGTGTAAAATAGAGATTCAGGAAGTTAAAGAGAGGGAGGTCTCTGTCTTTTGCCAGTGCTAACTGGGACTCTTGGATGGGAGGGTGGCCTCTGCATCCTGGTCCCCCTTCTTTGAAGGATCCCTTCAGAGAAGGCAGGGCAGGAAAGAAGGCAGAGGGGGCAGAGAGGTCCAGGAAGGGGAAGGGGTTGGCTCTGGACACCCTTTGGGCCTAAACTTGGCATTTTGAGAAGTTTTCAGCAGTCCAAGTTTCAATTATGCAGTTAAATACTGTAGAGATGGATGTCCAGCCTTCCATTTTGCCTCTTCACAGATCTATAATCCTTCCAGTGTTTCCACCAACATACCCCTCATGAACATCTACTGTATGCCTGGTAGAAGGTGTGGGGATACTGCTGGGTCAAATGGATCTCTTCAAGAGCATCTTGGAGGAAGTGGCATTAGTTATGGTACCAGGGAGAAAGCTCAGCACATTAAGTGGTCCAAATTAAGTGGTATGAGACTGGGCAGGCTTTGTGCACAAGAGATAAAGCAGTGTTGAAGACAGTGGCCATGTATCCTCAGGCCTGAAATAGTCTTTCAACTAATTTGGAAGTGGCTCTCGCTTTTCTGCTCTGTGAAGAACACAAAGCATAACTTCTTCCTGTCTCCATTCCATTCAACATGGGCATATGTACTTTTCCATCACTGACCCCATGAGCTCCCTAAATCAAAGGGCCAAGAAAGGCAGGCAGAAAGGGGACCTGGATTTCTGGCAGAGAATTTCCCCGAAGGAGCCTTTAGCAGATTTGGCTGCAGTCAGGGAGTTCCTTTGAGAGCAATGAAACAGAAGTTCACCATGTGCTTATTAGAGGTTACAACCTGCTAAAAAATGATGGGGCACATTACCCAGAAACATCTAGCTATTTCCTTTGCCAGCCACAACCATATATGTTGAAAGATCTGAGGTAGGGGACCATTTCTTCTTCCCTTCCTTCTTCCTCTTTCCCTCCCTTCATTCCCTTCTTCTCCAGATCTTTCTTTCTGGACAGGTCGCAGAGGCAGAAGTTGGGGGAGGGTTTGTTCAAGCCCCCAATTTTAACAGAAAGAACAAGGAAGAGAGAAACCCTACACCAAGTAACTCATCAGAGACATTGTTTTTGCTTTGGTAGTTACACTAAGGAAAGAATCTATTTGGGGGGCGGAGAGGAGAGGGTGGGGATTGAATGCCAGCAAAATTTAAAACGCAGCCTGGCACATCTACAGTGAGAGCATTCGTCCACCGTTTACCTATCCCGCAGAATGCGCCAAAGAAGTGAGCATGTGAGGCCAGTGCCTAACGCCGGCCGTCTCCAGGCTAGCGACCCAGCGAGAAGTGTTTCAGAGACCCGACTAGGGGCAGAGCCCGGTCCACCTCTCCCTGGGGATTCACAGCGCTTCCCTTGCCCCGGCCCAAGGTCCATCCCTCCCTCCCAACGTGGAGGCAGTGCCCTCCGCGAGCTCCCAGCGCCGGCCTCGCGCACCCATTTTTCCAACCCACCACCCCCTCCTCAAAGCGAAGAGGTGGGCACCTGGGATGCGCGTCCTGCTTTCTCTGCCCGAGCTCTCCCGTCTCCTCCACTTTTGCCCCCGACGTCCCAGAACAGCGGAGCAGGACACGACCCTGGCAGGGCGCAGCCTGTGCACCTCGAGCGCGCTCAGAGCGCGGCGAGGATGCTAAGCGGACTGCAATGGCCAGGATGCAGACCCCAGCTCAAATCCCTGAGAAGAATATCCTCCTCCCCTTCATTCTGTCTCCCTTCTGCCCGGCACTTCCCAGCTCAGCCCCGCTCCTCTCCATCTCGGACGCGGGTACTCAACGATCCTTCGCTCGGCACTTTGCAAATAACTTTGGCCGGCTCCCCTGCGCCACCCGGTGAGGGATGTTAATGAGGGAGCGTGGCCCTGCGCTGAGAGCCCGGAAGCTCCGGCGCCGCGATTGGCTACGGCGAGGCGGAAGGATGACGTTATGCAAATGAGGGGGCGGGCCCTTGTGGCGCGGGCCCCGCCTCCTCCCTTTGGGGTTAGTGTGCTTGTGTTTAGCTCTGGGGAGAGTCAAACTGGATTCCATAGGGAAAGCCTGCAAATCACTTCTATTTTAGCAAGGAGAAAACAGAATCTCTATCTAGCAGGGTGCACCTCTCTCTCTCTCTCCCTCTCCTCTCCTCTCCTTTCCTCTTTCTGTCTTTCCCTACCCCCTCCCCCTTCCCCCCACCCTACTCTCCCTTTCTGGTGTATCTGTCTACGGCAACCAGCGTCCTCCTCATCTATACACGCTGAAAGGAAAGAAACATCTTTGGTTGGGAGAGAAGGAGGAAAAAAAAAAAAGAGAGAGAGAGAGGAAAAACTTGCCTGGTTGTGGAAAATGACACTTGAAGTAGCAAAGCCGGCAGCGCGAGTTGAGTCTATTGTTTCTTAAATTGCTATCAGGGTTTTTTTTTTTTTTTTCTTCCTGCTTCTTCAAGTGAACGGTACCTCTACAAAAGGAAACTCCAGCCCCTCCTGTCCTTCACCGGCCTGTGATCATTACAAAAAAAAAAAAAAGCAAAAAAAAAAAAAAAGCAAAAAAAAGCACCCAAACCAAAAATTAACCAACCAAACAACCCCCAACAGCCAAGCACACATCTCTATTTTTTTTATTTTGGCCTTTTTGTTGGATTTTCCCTTCCTTTTCTCTCTCTCTCTCTTTTTTTTTTTTTTTCGGGTTATCGCTCAATTTTGAGAGAAGGTTTACATTTTTTAAAAATTTGCTTTCCAGCCCGCCTTGATCTAGCGCGAGTTCATCGACTCAAAAAAAAAAAAATCTCTGGCTGGCGTTTTCTTTGCCTTTTTTTTTTTTTTTTTTTTCAAATTTTCAAGGGGGAGGAGATTTTCCACAAGAAAAGGTTGTTTTCATGTTTGGGATTCAGGAAAGCATCCAACGGAGTGGAAGCAGCATGAAGGAAGAGCCGCTGGGCAGCGGCATGAACGCGGTGCGGACGTGGATGCAGGGCGCCGGGGTGCTGGACGCCAACACGGCGGCGCAGAGGTGGGTACCGCTGGGGGACCGCGGCCGGGGAGGCAAGCCGCGAGCAGCAGAGCCGGGCGGCGGTAGCGGCAGTGGCCGCCGCGGGGTCGAGCCGCGCTCTTGCGTCTACGGCTGGGCTCTGCTAGCCACCGAGGCTCCGAGTTCCCCGGCCGCCAGGTCTTGGTTGCCTGCGGCCGAAGAGCCGGGAGCTGCCTGCGAGGAGCCCACGATTTACCGGCACTTTCCCCTGCCTGGTCTGTGACTGTTTTCATTTTGTTTTAAGCCAGAAGAGGCTCTCACCAGCGTGATGTTGGATATCTGTGTTTTTCTGTGATTGCTGTTTCTTTTCTGGCCGGCTGTCTTTTCTTTCATTTTTTCCCGCTTTTCTTTTATTTGCCTTTTTTTCATTTCTTTGCTCTTCTTCCCTTTCTCTTCTTCCTTCTTCCTTTCCTTCCTCCCCCTTTTCTTTCTTTTTACCCTTTTCTCCCACTTGAAAACTTTCTTTCCTTCTCCTTCCTTTCCTGCCTCTCTCTCTTCCTCCCTTTCTTTTCTTTCTTCCTCCTTTCCTTTCTTCACTTCCTTTCTTTCCCCTTCTCCTTCTTCTTTTCCTTCTTTCCTGCCTCTTCTTTCTTCACTTTCTCCCTCTTTCCTTTTTCCCTTCTCTTAACTCCTTTTCTCTTTACATTTCCCCCTAGAATCATCTTATTTCTCGTCTCTGATTCTCCTTTCCTCTCTGTAGCTTTCAGTTTTTCTTGGTCCACCCGGGGTAGAGCAACTCCTAACTTTAATTCTGACATCTTCTGAAAGTCTTCCCTACAGTCTGTAACTATGGCCCCTTCTAAGCCCCTCTGCCACTCTCAGCGCCTGGGATGCTAGGTTGTATGGCCTGGAGGCACTGCTCTAGGAGACTGACCTGGGGAACTTTCCCGGGCACCCTCTGTACCCTTTCTGGGGACTCCTGCTCCCAACTGAGAAATGGTCCCCCCTTTTTTTCAGGCCACCATTTGGGCTTGGGAGAGTGGGAGATATGGTGGCCCAAGACTCTATCCCGCCCAGAGAGAGCGGAAGGGGAAGAAGGAAGATGACTAATTACATCATCCTCATCTTCTCCGGGCTGGGGACAAGTGTCCACAACACTGTTCCCGTCCCCAGTGATAATAAGGATGGGGGTGGTTGGTAGTGAGAGTGAGTTGGGTAACCGGGCTAGAAGCGAAAGTGTGTGTGTGAATGTCTGTGTGTGGCGCGTGCGTGTGTGTGCGCAAGCCCTTGTGTCCGGGCAGGTCGAGCTGTCAGTGGCCTCACTGAGCCCCTGGCGCCCCAGGCTCCAACCCCCGGGAGGGCGCGCTCAGCCGTCAGCCCTTGTTCATAGGATTTCTGGAAAGCGTGTGAGGATTTCTGCGAAACAGTAAAACTTTGTCAGGACAGGTCTTAAAAAAAAAAATCAATTCCGTTTCCCACAGCGACCACCCCTGACAGCTCTGAGTTCCACCCGCAGGTCCTTTTCCTTCACATGCTTTCCTTGGGGAGCGGGGGGCGGGGGGGGGGGACGGACATGCAGTTTCCCGATGCCGGGCATCCGCGGCTGTCCCGGGGGCACATAAGGTTTCCCGGAGGATGGCTGCTGCAACGAGGAGCTGAGCATGTCCCCCCCTCCATTCTCACCTGCCACGGGAGACTCGAGGGGGTGGCGGGAACCAACTCCCCATCCCACCCTCTAAGTTGTCAACGACCGTCTCTATGCCGCGATCGGGTTCACCTCAGCCACTGCTACTTTTCTTACTCCCTACACAGCGGAGTCAAGTCGGAATAAATGCGTACAGCGTTTTATCTCTTGTGCAAAACCCAAACAAAACTTTCACACCTTTTCGTCAAATTCGGGGGGCGCGCCGGTTCTCGGCGGGGAGGACAGGACAGTTGCGGGCACTCTGGTCCCATCGTCTGGTGGGCCCGAGGCGCCTGAGGGGGCGTGTAGGGAGCCCACTGGGCGTTTTGGGGGCTGACAAGGTGGTTGAGTGTTTGCGCGTGTGTAAGGGGTGACAAGGGGTCGCGGGTGGTTGTCCCGCCTAGCCGTCTAACTCTGCGTCTTTGGCCGCAGCGGGGTGGGTCTGGCCCGGGCTCACTTTGAGAAGCAGCCGCCTTCCAATCTGCGGAAATCCAACTTCTTCCACTTCGTCCTGGCCCTCTACGACAGACAGGGCCAGCCCGTGGAGATCGAGAGGACAGCCTTTGTGGGGTTCGTGGAGAAGGAAAAAGTAAGTGGGCACAGCGCCGCTGCCCCTCGCCCCCTGGCCGGGAAGCAGGCCCAGGCGCTTTGGGAGGCGCGCTCCTCCGCGAGTGCAGAGCATCCGTAACACATCCCTGCGCGGGGTCCCCAAGCCACTTCCCGTTCTGGGCGAACTTGGGCTCCCCGTTCATGAGCTTCTGCTCCACAAAAGTTCACACCGACTCCCCGGAGCTGGAGAGAGGCGAGCCCGGCTTCGCACTCCAGGGTCAAGGGCTCCGTGGTGAACCCGCCCTCGACCGCGCGACGACGCGCAGCTCCTGCCTCTGCTTGTCCGCAGGCCCTAGCCACGGGATCGCCTGTGCGCGCCCCACGAAATTTTCTGGAAAGTTAGAGGGAGCAGTAAGGGTCGGGAGGGCGGCGGAGGGATCATAGTTGGCCGCAATTTCTGCTGCTCCTGGGCCTGTCCGGCTCCCCGGCCGGGGTCCCTACTTGGGGAAAGATGCCTCGAAGTCGGTCCACTAGCTCACGCCGACCTCTCCTGCATCTCTTATGTCTTTGCGTTCTGCTGCAACCCAGGAAGCCAACAGCGAAAAGACCAATAATGGGATTCACTACCGGCTCCAGCTCCTCTACAGCAACGGTGAGGCTCCTGTCGGTTCCACGCCAGTACCCCGGGGCTGCGGGTGAGGGTAGGGGGCGTGGGGGAGCTCCAGGTGGGCGAGAACCCTGAGCAAAGCACAGTTGTTTGGCATTCTCGGGGGTAAAGTGGCCCCGCCGGTTTTGCTTGAAGAGGTCTCACCTGAGGAGGACTCTGAGTGGCCCGAGGGCGGCCGCATCAGCGTACCTGGGCACAGGTGTGGTGCCTTAACCCGCGCTGGGCGGCTTTGTTTTTCTTCCTCCGCTTTCTAAGGCCGGGCTTCTCAGCTTAGCGTAGACTTCATCCCCAAAGTCCCTCGAGTTCGGGGGCTCGAGCGGTCAGGGCCTTGATGGCTGCAGGAGAGCGCGCAGAGGGGCTCCAGCCTTTGGAAGGGAAAGTACCCAGGTGGGGGGACCATCTTATTCCCGGCTGCCAGCGCTTGGGGGCTGCCTTCCAAAAGCGCTCGGACTAGGCCAGTGGCCCTTATCTGCACCCTGGGGAAAGGGGGTCCCGGCTGTGCTTCTCCGGGACAGTCGGAGTTCCATCAGTCTCGGAGCTCCATTGTTTGTTTTGTGCAGATCCTCTCTCACTTAATTCTTTTTCGTTCCCCTATGCCCCGCTCCCTCCCCCAGGAATAAGGACCGAGCAGGATTTCTACGTTCGCCTCATTGACTCCATGACAAAACAAGTAAGTTTCTTAATTTCGCGCCGCGGGGGTGACTCCACGGCCGCGAAATTGGGGAGAGTCAAGAAGCTGGCGACTGCTTAGCGGGATGGCTGGGAGTCGAACTCTCAATGTCTAGGCAGACTGCTCTCTCAGCGCAGCCTCCCAAATGCCCATGAGCACGTTGGCTCGCCGCGTGGGGAAGGTGGCTCGACGGCTCCTTCTTTACAAGGGAAATTCAGACCTTGTGAATTAAGACTTTGGGGGTGCTGAGTGGGGGAGAATACGGCTGAACTTCCTGTGACCCGGCCAGGGGGCCCCAGGGGGCGCAGAAGGTGCCTAGGGACCCTGGTGCAGATCGGGCTGAACTTGTGAAACTCAAACCATCAGGACCTCCCCCGGGAGGTGGAGGGCAGAGGAACGGGTGAGGGGCAAAGGCAGCCTCTCCAGGAATGGGGAGATGGACCGAGAGCGTAGATGACTCATTCTACGCATTAAAAAAAAGAGAGATGGCGATGGTGGTAGTATTGGAAGAGGGAGCAACAATTGTTAGAGGGTATTTTGCAAAAATCCTCCTGCTCTTGCCTCCAAGTTTGGCAAGAAGCCAGGCAGCATGAGTGAGCTTGTGGTCTTAAAGGTACATAGACGGCGTTTTCTTAAGCTACCCAACACGCGGGTGCCAAGCAGTATACATTAAGGTTGAATTATGGTTTAAAAGATACAATTATGAGCCGAGTCAGAAAAGAGGTCTGACGTTTTAACGAGGGGCAGAAACTTTTTTTTTTTAATTTTAAGAAAAAGTTTAGCAATTAAATATCTGGTTAGGTAGCTGGAGGATTTAGTAACAAAAAAAGAAGACAGTTTTATTGGGTCGGGGAAAGAAATCAGAACAAAGAGAAAGTTACCCATTGTGTACTAACCACCAATTTAGTGAGAGGGTTAAAGCTCATTTGCTTGATTGTGATTTTAAAATATTCCCTTTAAAAAGGGGGACATAGTTTTCATAGATACTGGCTTGAAAAGTTTCAATTTATGGTATACATGCATATTTAAAAATTGTTTTTAGATACCCAAGGCTTAAATATGTTGTATAAAATGCACCCAGCTGTTGGAAGTTTTAAAATCTACTCAGCAAGGACCAATTAAATAACAGCTAATTTTAATTATTACCTTCATATTTCATTGTGAGCCAAGTAAAAAACATGAGATGAAATGTATTTTTTAAAACGATGCATACATATCTCTTGAAATCTGTTTCAAATTATTAGCTTAAATATTTGACTTTCTTGAAGATCTGTTTTATTTCGTAGTTGATCGTTCAGAGTAAATACACACTTATACTTTTATTAATATCATTGTTGTATTATTATACTGGCTTTGATCATTATATAGGCTAATTCCCTTTCATTTGGACACACTGTATTTTTTAAAATGTTTTTCCTGCCAAATAAAAAGCCACAAAAACTTGATTTCAGTAACATAAAAAAAATGATATCAAAACAAGAATGTCTTAAGTGGAATTTTGTGTAAAAAATTGTGTTTGATACCTTGAATATCTTTTTCTTCCATTTCCATCAGAGGAAAGAAAAGATGGGAGGGGAAGAGGGAAAGTATGAATTCTAATGCATATTCTGAACTATGTACTTATTAGAGTTTAATTTTTTAAAGATAAAAACATCCCCACAAACCAGTATATAAGACCTGTCTGTTTGTGAAATATTGGCCACTTCAATATTAAATTATAGGCAACTCTATGAAGTGAACAGTTGTAAGGAACATAAAATTAGGACATGCTTTAAGTGATACCTTCTCTCAAAACTTTATTTTAGGCCCTGTTAAAAAATAAGAAAAAGTGCCACAAGAATTGATTTTCCCATTATGAAATGAACTGACTTTACACACTGTTCTAGGGTGGAAAAATAATCTTGATTTTTATAAAGCAGTACATCTAATATCATTTTACTAATAGGGTCATAGAGCTTAAGAAAAATTACAGTGTAAGGCATTCTTTGACTGCTTGGTTTCATAAATTCTATCAGTTGTGAGGGTGGAGGTGGGACCAGAATAAAATAAAGTGTAGTAAGAGCAAGTATAAGAAAGTTGTTTGCCATACTGTGACATCTCACTGAAAGTTAAAATTGTAAATGTAGGCAATTACATATTTTGGTGGGGAGTGATCTGAAAAAAAGTTTAGTAATTATCTGAATTTAGTCTAAAAATATCAAGAAAAAAGATTTTTCCAGGCATACATATTTGCTTTTATAATAGTTGTCTAATGCCTTCTCTGTAGCTTTTACTTTGAAAGGCAATCTCTGCCCCGTTATCCGGTTGCTTGTTCCTTGATTATGTGCTGTAAGAGTTTGGGAAGTAGGTTAGCTTCTTGTGTACACAGCTAATACAATAGTCTTCAAAAAGCAGATCAGCATGAAGAGCCTGACTCTCCTTAGCTGTGATGTAATTATTTTGTTCTAGCCTTGATAAGTAAAACTGTGGATTCTCATCTAGCTTTGAAATTATTCTATGATCATTAAAATGCCAAGTCTGATTTTTAAATTTCTTAAGTTTTTTATTTTAGTTAAATATGCAGTGACCCCTTCAATCAGAAGCTTGATATAGGTGATTGATTAAATACTCACTTTTTTCCCCCTGTGAAGTTCTTATAGATAGACTCACAATTTTGATATTTAGAGTTTTGTTGCAGAATGGAATAATTTCAGTGATGTGATGAGTTCTAATAACATCATAAATTTCAGAGGGAATATCTCAGTATAGTTCAAGTGTCTTAACTGCTAATTTATCATAACATTTTTCATATCAGATGCAGCTTTATGTATGTGATATCATATCTTTGACTCACAAGTTGGGGTTAAAACTCAAAGGGAAGCAAAATTCAAAACTAGCTGTGCACTTGATATTTTAGTAGAGTATTCCTGATCTTGGGTGGAGTTAGTAGCACTGAGATCAAACAGAAATGTACTCAATCAACCAAGATGTATTGGTATGACATAGTATTTCACACCTTTTCAAACTGTCTCATTACACTATTTTGGGTAATGACTTTTAATTTTGGACTCTACCAGGAAAGGGGAAGCTTTATTAGAAATGAACGTGTAAGGATCTGAGCCTCTCATCCCTGTACTTTTTTTATAGAACAAAAAGGATATAATGATATTTAAAATACTTGTCCGCAACTAGAAAATAAGCTTGTTTTTGGGAAGGGTTTTTCAAAACCAAGTTTAGCTGGACTAAAAATAGGTTGTTTTTGTGTCATTGCTGTTTTTGGTATTCCATTAGAGAGCATGCAAAAAGGCCTGCAGGATCCAGAAGTTTATGGCTGTTGCATCTAACAACAGTATCTACTGTGGACACTCAAATGAACTCAGTGAGAGAGGTCTGAGGTTTGATATGCTTCTGTTCAGATTTTCCTGTAGTATTTGAAATATTATGTTCTGTGATTGCTTCAGTGAGTTATTGTTATTTTTTTTTAAAAAACCTTTAATTTTTCTTCCCTCCTACCATCTTGCTTTGAAAAAAGCGACATTTTTATAGTTCAAAGAAAGAGTGCTAAATTCCATAAAGTTATCAAAAACAAACATTCCCTGCCCCCAAACCAAAGCTCTTTTTCTGGAAAGGGAAAATTAATATTCACATAATCCTGATATGTATGGATTTTTAGGTAGGCAGTATGGTGAGGGGACCCCTTAAAAGCCCCAGAGCAGTGAGAAGTCTAAGATACAATAATCAGAACTGCTGTCATAGTTCTCTTTCCAGCTAATCTTTATATATTTATTTTGATGTTCCCGGTACTTTAAGTTATTGATGCAAGTGCATTTTTTCCTATTGATTGTTTCATTATATCCTGCCACAGCTACGTAGAATTGATTAACAGCTCTTTCTGTTTGTGGTTCTTCATTGGTAGATAAACACATTTTTAGTGTATCAATAATTTCCCAAGGAATTCAACAAGGCCAGCAGAGAGATTCTTTCATTTATTTGAGGAAACAAACAAAAAAGGACAGGGCAAGTTTATAGTTAGGAGCCATATTTCAGCAGCTTTCTCTTTTGGTAACATGTCAAAAATGCAGGTGATTTAAATTTCCTTGCACATAGAGGAATGAAGAAGTTTGGAATTTTTATGCATGATCGGGACCTGTGTTTGGGAAAATGTAAACTCATCACAGTGGAAAATGTGTTGTTTGGAGTCTGGGGGTGAAAACAAAGCTGATGGTTTTGGAGAGATTGCTGGAGCCAGATGGCCTAGTACTTTCCCAGTCTGGCGGTCCAACTGCTCCCTCCTGGATAATATACAGCCATTTGTTCGGGGATATTTACGCTAGAGCTGTTTCCAT
This sequence comes from Bos indicus x Bos taurus, assembly GCF_003369695.1. Taxonomy (NCBI): domain Eukaryota; kingdom Metazoa; phylum Chordata; class Mammalia; order Artiodactyla; family Bovidae; genus Bos; species Bos indicus x Bos taurus. The sequence continues at coordinate 39,992,201 of NC_040082.1, forward strand.
GTGAATGTTTGAACAGCATTAAAAACGAACGTATTTGTAGCGATGCATTTATTGAACTTGTACGACTGCATGGATAGTCTGTTCTCATGTCTTATATTGCTGAGAGGGATGAAGAAGTGTTTGGATGTTGGTGAACTGTTTATATAGTTGTTGAGCAAGAATGATTTGGTCTTAGTTATTAAAATGTGTAAGCATTTGGAAACTAATGGAAGGAATGGTAGCACCTACCTGGAAGCTCCGTTGTGAAAATGAATTCATACATGAAAAGTGCTTAGAACAGTGACTGGCATATATTAAGTGCTTAATAAATTCTCTGCTTTTATTATTGTATTATTACTATTATTACCCCATTGAGTTAACAAAGCCAGTTGTATCTGCTAATATAGATGTAAATGTAGTTATCATATGAGTGAAATATCTTTTATTACTGCTAGAAAAAGAAATATCATACGATATTGTTATAATGATTCAGTTTTTATCTTGGTGTTTGGATAATATGAGAGATTTTATTTCTTTGAGGCACAAAAAATGCCTTCTGAAGCTAACTGCTTTTGGTACACATTCTCTTTTTATTCAGGGCTGTGATGTAGCTGAACAGCTTACTGAATATGATATCATTCCTTTGCAACTTTGCTAATTCAGTTCTGCAAACAGGCCTGCTTAGTGGCTGAACTTAAGTTACGTTTTTGTATTAATTTGTTCACCAGTAGCAAAACTGCTAATTGAAGCAAAATAATTTAAAAAATGTATTCCACTATTAATTTTGGATTGCTGTTTGACACAATTGTTTATGAAATGTCAAATTTGTAGTGTTTTCTTTGGCATAGGTTAATTTTTAACTGAGACTCCCTCACCTACTAAAAGTTTCTCGAACCACATTAGCTAATACTTTTTTTTTTTTTAATGACAAGTACTAGAACTTGGTGGTCGAATGTAATGATTAATGTTGCTGTATGTTGATAGTGTAGGTGTTTATATTATTTTTTGATTAGTTTCAGTTCTTGGCATTTTGCTGCCAAAGTCATGTTGACTGTGTTTAGAGGACACTTTACTTCTGGTTGAGAGAGATACTTTGTGCATTTGTGAATGTATTTTTAAGGTGACAAATTAGGTTTGGCTTTTTATTTTCAGTTTGAAAAAAAAATAAGTGACATATTTTTAAGGTTGCTGTTTTGATTTAAATAGAAAATTAGGAGTTTTTGTTAGTTATAGGTAACTTGTCTGGGCTTTCCTTGTAGCTCAGTCAATAAAGAATCCCCTGCAATGCAGGAATCTGCTTGCAATGCAGAAGACCCTGGTTCAATTCCTGGGTCTGGAAGATCCCCTAGAGATGAAAATGACAACCCACTCCAATATTCTTGCCTGGAAAAACCCATGGACAGAGGAGCCTGGCAGGCTACTGTCCATGGGATCGCAAGAGTTGGACATGACTTAGAGACTAAACCACAGTCTGTCTTCCTTTCTTCCTTCCTTCCAACTCTTTCTTTCCTTTCATTCTCTCTTTCTTTCTCAGTTGATGATGACAAGTCTCTGATGGTTTGTTTGTAAACCAAGAAGACTCCTAATGAAAACATTTTGTTCCTAAAACCCTTTCAGATTTTGATGAATCGAAGTCAAAAGTGTTCTCTTTGCCCATTTTGTTTTGGCATTGGACGCAAAGAGTTAAAACTATTAGAAAAGTAAGCAAAGAAAATCATGCTTAGTTCTCTGTATTTCCTTTGGCATCCCATTGATGTGTGATCCCAGTGTAAGTTCACCATGTATTTTTTGTTTTACTGCGTGGTCTTTATCTGTAGTAGGTTTCAGTTAACTTTTAAGACCCAGTGGTATTTTAGAAACGCAAAGATGAACCGTACTTCACAAGATGCCTTCTAAAACAGTAGCTACCGAAGCAGAGTTTCTCAGTTGATTTTATTTCTTTTCAAAGATGGTATAGGTTAATGGGCATTTGAAACTGCTGGCATTTCATCCTCTTACAGTAAACCTTCTGACAGTGTTGCTGTGTAAGGATATAAAAGTTTTAACAATTCTTATTTTTCCTTCATTTTTGTTAATTATAAAAAATTATTTCTGAAAAAACCTTCAATATGAAAATCAATGGAGTGTTTAAAATAATTGTGATAATTTCATTATGCTCATTACAAGAGAACATTAAGAAAAGGGAGGCTAGTATATTCAGAAGAATAAATTTCCAAAGTTGTCAAGTTTTGACAACTTTATTTTTTATCAGTTTCACTAGGTTTTTAAAGCTGAGACGAATTTTGTGCTGTTTATTCTTTGCCTTTTCTTCCTGTTGAAGCATTCCTGCCACCTTAAGGGTTATATTTGCATTGGAAGGATTAACGTAAACATCTTTTCTACCTGATATTGTATTTTTTTTTTTTTTTGGTTTGTTTTTTTGGTTGATTCACCATTGATTCATTTATTTGAATAATATATTTTATATGTTTTCTCTCTCCCTCTTGCCCACTTCTGTAGCAGGCCTCCCATTCTTACCCCTGATGAACACATTGATTTATTTAAACCACTGTTGTCTTTGTCGGTCTCACAGCAGACTACCTTCTTCCCAGTGAGCAGACGCATGATTTACTATGGAGGATGAAAATAAGCCTTTTCTTGGTGTTCCATTGTCTAGGTCCTAAACCAGCTGTCTATTAAAATGGTTTCACTTAAAGTGGTCAGTGCTGTTTATAAGCTTTTGTGATCTCCCAGCTGATCCAAGCCTCAAGGAGCTTTACTCACACCCTACAGAGGCACATATTTAAATTACGAAGAAAAGCAGAACTTTTCCCTAAGTTGTGCTGGAGGATCCCTTTCCTTTTAGGCCTGAAGTCTGGGTTTGCTGAACTGTGAACCAGTCTTGACGTGTGTACTAAATGTAGATGGTAGAGACTTGATGTGTGTGAAAGCCAGAGAGAACTTGTTGGCATTTTTTAGAGACTCTGTCTTGTTGACACTCTACATCAGAGACACTTATCAAAATAGATTTATCCTGTTTTCCTATGTTGGATTTCATCAGAATGTTGATTTCTCAGACCATATTTTTATAAGATGGTATGGTATGTGTGTTAATAAGTTTTCTCAGTAAAAAAAAAAACAACAAAAAAAAACACAAAAAAACAGATGAGGTTGGAGGTGGAGATGCCTTTAATGGAGTTCCACTGTATAGCTAGCTAATGCTATGACACTGAGGTTCTAGATTACTCTAGTTCCAGGATTTTAGTTCTATTCTTTAAAAGGAGAGGAAAAAGACTCTGTTTCACTTGCTTTTATTTCAGAAGTCACAGAAGCAGCAAGCACTTGTTTATCTGTGTTTATATGCTGAAAAGTTTTGTTGTGTAGAGGCCCCAAGGAAAGGGACAGCAGAAGTTTCCTGCTTCCATTTGTCCCCAGAGTTTAAGTATTTCTGAGCAAATCCAAACTCATGCTTTCATTTTTCTGTGCTTGATGTAGAGGAAGTCTCTGCTGCCAGAAGTGAAGTGGCAGGTTGACATTTGGTAGAGATGTATTACGGAGGCCCTGGGCCTGCAGCAAATGATGTTCAGTCACCAAAGATAAAAAGACAGAATTCCTGGGAGTCCGTGGATCATCTACTGTTTTGGGGGAGTCATCAACATATTTTCACTGCAGCCTATGTTTAATGGAGTGTCATCAGGGGTCCACTGATTTCAGAGGAATCAGTAGTCTCAGTAAAAATAATACTGGTATTATCTAGAAAGAATCAAAATGAGAAGGTCTGATGTAATTGATATTCCTTCGTCCTAAACAAGCCAAATTATTATTTTTTAAACAGGAGGGAAAATCCCATTAATACTTGTGAATTTTGTTTTCCAAGTTACTTGTATTAGTTTAGCATGACAGAAAACTAAAGTTGAAACAGAGGTTATCAGGGATATTAAGAGAACATATAGAACATGGAGTGATAATAGGATTTTGCAGAAGTGCGTAATTTAAAGTGTTTAGCACCACTTACGAGATCTAACCAGAAGATAGTTATGAATTTCGTAAAATGAAGTATTAACTTTACACAGATCTGGCTTTGCTCTCTGATGGGTGGCAAACACTCCCTTAACCCAATGGTCAGACTTCACTGCCATTGGTGCAACTAGCTGACAGAGTGACGTGATACACTGGGAATTTGGCGTCATGTCTGTGGTATTCCAGCCCTGAGTTACGTAACTTTAGTCTGAGGAAGCATTAGACAAACCCAAACTGAGGATGGTTCTACAAAATAACTTGCCTCTAAGGCAATGGCACCCCACTCCAGTACTCTTGCCTGGAGAATCCCATGGACAGAGGAGCCTGGTGGGCTGCAGTCCATAGGGTTGCTAAGAGTCAGACACGACTGAGCGACTTCACTTTCACTTTTCACTTTCATGCATTGGAGAAGGAAATGGCAACCCGCTCCAGTGTTCTTGCCTGGAGAATCCCAGGGATGGGGGAGCCTGGTGGGCTGCCGTCTATGGGGTCGCACAGAGTCGGACACGACTGAATCGACTTAGCAGCAGCAGCATTCTTCAACAGTGTCAATGTCATGAAATAACACTCAGGAATATTTCTTATTGAAGGTGATATGACAGTTGGATGCAGTGATTGTTATCAGGGTGTTTGTTTGTTTTGCTGTAAAGGACAGCATTGCCCAGCCAGTGACTCTCAGGTGTTTACATTATCGTGTTGTACTAATGTTCATTTTCTGATTCTGATCATTGTGCTGTGGTTATGTAAGAGAATTTCTTGTCTTAAGGAAGTGCATCTTGAAGTATTTAGGGCACGTCTGCAGTTAACAAGTGGTTCAGGAAAAGAAAATTGAGAAAGATGAATAAATTTAGTTTACTAAAAATGTAAACATTGGAAGCATCTGGGTAAAGTGAAGTATCTGGGTAAAGTATCTTGGAAATCTTTATATATTCTTGTGACTTTTCTGTATGTCTAAAATTATGGTAAAATAAAACATTAAAAATACAGGGTTATAGCAGGCCAGCCATAAAGAAAGACTTTTGATGGGTCAGTGGTAGAGAACGGTTTTATCCTTATTCAGGTTCTTTTTGTCATTTTTTAAGTTGTTGCAGTTTTTGTTTTGTTCTGGAGTTACATAAAATGAGAGCTTGTTCTGAGGGTTTGCACACACAATTTCATAAGCTGTCCCCCATCATTTATGGTTTTAAAAGTCCCAGGTTCATAAAGAGAGCACATTTCAGCCAAATACAAGTTAGTTACTGTACTTTCTGTGTGTCCTAAAAAAAAAATAATCTCTGGTTAATTTAGGTAGTTTCATCACCAAGAAACTGAGAGTTATCTGAATGTGTGAAAGTAATTTTATTAACAATTTGAAACTGTGTTATATTAGTATAATGCAGTGATACATTGTTAAGTTAGTTAAAATGTATACCCATTTAGAGCACTCCTCTACCCATGCTGCTAAGTCACTTCAGTCGTGTCTGACTCTGTGTGACCCCATAGACGGCAGCCCACCAGGCTTCCCCATCCCTAGGATTCTCCAGGCAAGAACACTGGAGTGGGTTGGCCCAGGTATTAACAGGTAGATCTTCCAGGAAGCAGAGATCTCAGGAAAACTTCTGGTGACCTTAAGGAAAATGTTTGTACACATATAAGTAAAAGCAGACAAAAACATCTTTGAATGGTGAGGTGGTTTAGGACTCCAAATTTTCAGAGTCAAATGTAGTTTTTCTTGGTTGAGGGAGATAACTATGGCTTAACTTCCCCTCAACCCTTCCCCCCAGCACATGCAGGCAGATTCTACTGTTTGGGTGAGTATACGCCCTGGAGAACACATGTTTTCGTGTAGGCAGGAAGGGTTTCCCCTGATTGATGCATCATCTCAAAGAAGACAGTGAGTGGACTCATACCCTCACTTGTTTTTACTACTTACCTCTAGAACATTACAATTTGGAGCTGAAAGAAGTAAGATGAGGTGACAACAATTATTTAAAAATCAAATCCATGTGTTTTTGTGTATTTTAAATCACTAGTATCTCAATCTCCTAAACCCTTCTGGATTTTCCCTTCCCCATTGATTAGATTTATTTTTATTCTGAATTAAAGAGAGAGTTGTGGTTGTCTTGACAACAGAAGCCCATCTCATACAAGTATCCAGAGATGTGTGTTATAACAAGGTGGTTGATGGGACAAAGAGGAATGTGTCCCCTTCCACTCCATGTGGGTTGATCCTCATCAACTGTCTTGAAAGGGTCAGCCTGGTGAGGGCTTCGGCTCTGAAAGCTAATTGGCCTTTCTTGGGTGGTGAATGGTCAAGAACTCGACTGTGATAGTTTTTTTCCTCTGCTACTTAGTTCCATTCTTAACTCAAAACCTTCCTTTGTTTACAGGCCATAGTATATGAAGGCCAAGATAAGAACCCAGAAATGTGCCGAGTGTTGCTCACACACGAGATCATGTGCAGGTAAGGAATACCTTGTTTTCTCTCTAATTGCCAAAGAGAAGATGAATTTGTATCTCAAATTTGTACCTCTGAATTCTACGTGAGTTCAGGCCTATTTTGGTGTATACATTTCTGTTCTGTTAAAACTAAAAACTGTTAGATATATTTGGTAGTAAAGTGTCAGACATCATAGTGGTTCTCAATTATTTATTAGATTTCATCCTAAAAGTTATGTTTCCATTTTGATATCCCACTGTTAATGGGCACAAAATAGTGCCCTTCCCCTTTTCCTATCAATCGAATGAAATACAATATAACCCTTTTAGTGTTAATGTATGCACTCAACTGCATTGCTAGTAAAATGAGTAAGAGTTCTATTGATGTCAGCAGAAGTCTCTGTTTGGATAAGACTTGAAAGTTATAGTTCCTCTTTTTAATTTTTCCACTTAAAAATATGACCATCCACATAGGCATCATTCCTCCTTGAACTGAATGTGGTTCCCTGCCTCTACCCCTACCTTGCATCCGATCTCTTAATCTTCGTTACCTTTTATACAACGGTGACAGTGTAGCTAATGTTTCTTAAATGTAGTGTGGTTTTGGAAAGATAGCAAAGATGAGTCCCTGAAAGGTGTGAACATTCATGTTGTCCACAAATGAGTGTCTTTATTTTTGTCTGAAGCTGCATGTGAAACCAGACCACATTCACTTCCCTGGCCTCTCCGTATGGGAGAGAGTAAACCAGAAAACAGCCTTTTAACTTGCAGTTTAGGTTCTTATTCTTTGTCAGATAACACTGGCACTTTGCTTCCGATATATTCTGAGTAATTGGATAAAGCATGATGATGACACTCTGCATCAGGGAAGGGCTACTAATTGCTTTGTTAGCCATGCGGGTTCTCCTGGCACAAAGCAGGCCTGACTCCTGTCTATTTCTGACCAATTCATATAGGGATTTCAGCTGCCACTTCGGCATGGGTGGGCTTTATTTTCTGCTCAGGGACTTGTGGGGAAAGCAATCTGAAAACTCTACAGGTGGAAATAAAATAGAAAAGAGATGAATGTGTTTGCTTAGTGAAGTCTCAAATATTAACTTCCTCTACATATATAATGATGTACGTAAATCGAAATTTCTTTTTCTCCTTTTTAAAAACATACCTGTAATATATTATTCTACAATATACAGGAGTTTCACAAGTTTTCACTTTAGTGATTTGTAAAATTTATTAATTATTCCCCAAACAGGTTACTTTTCTCTAACTTTAAAGCAACAACAAAATCCCAAAATATGGTCAGGGATTTCTTAGAAGATATTTTTAGGCAAAATTTGTGTTATACTGCATACACAATTGCATTTGCACAATTAGAGCTGAGCTGCACTTTTCAGAATAAATGAGTAAAATCATTTTGAAGACCATTAAAAAATGACCTCCTTCATATGACTGCATTTCTAACCATATCTCTGTTTTACCTTCCCACAAATAGCATGTTGTTAGAATGAATTCTCTGTATTCTGTTCCATATAATTCTAGCAAACTGGAGACAGACAGGAAGATGGATCTCAACCAATAGGCCGACTAATATCTGTAAATCATAGATTTGCATCTCATATCTGTACATGTTTGGACTATGCTAGAAATAATTCTGTTCTTAAAATATTTGAAGATATATTATGCCTTTCACACATAAGCCTACCCTCTATTAATGCAGTTTATATTTTTTCTTGTTCTTAAAATTCATTGACCCAAAGTATTTTATTATGCTGGTTGGGGTGCTTTACTGCTGATGTTCTTTCTATTTTTCAGAAACATAAAAATAGCAAAAAATAAAATCCTCAAGCCACTGAAGGCAAATGATGTTTGTATTGTGTGGCTAAAAGGGAAAAGTCATATTCAAAATGTCATTCTGCTAATGTTACAGATGAAGGTTTTCCTGGCTGCCTATAGATGTGGAAGGGGTACTGTTTGTTTACCAGGCTGCCATGACCCTATTACATAAGCCTGTCATCTATTGTGTGGCTAACAGTCTTTTAAATTGCAAATCTGATGCTCTTTAGGGGGCTTCAGAAAAAATTCTCACTTTCCACACCATCCTATTTCTCTTGATTTCTTGCCTGTTGTAAGTGGAAGTTGGGATGTGCTGAATTTGCACCAGGGGTGCAAATGCAGGCTCAATTATAAGCATAAAATTAGAGTCTGTTCACCATTAATCAGCCTGGCTAATTGCTATGCACCACCATTAACCATATGGTGTGAAAGACAGCTTGCTTTCCCTAAGATGAAATTTCTTCATTGCAGACATGAAATAGTGAGGGCCTTGGATTTTAAAATAGCTTGTTTTAGATATTTAATTTCTAAACAACTTTCTGCAGTGCTTTCTATCAAGGCTAACGGCACAATAAAACTTTGCGTTTATGTCACAAAAGAGGTATATTTATAGAACATTGAAGCTATGGTAAAGGAGACAGAGAATTTAGAGCGACAGGAAAGGGCTTGGGTTGATTCTGTTTTGTTGTTGGCAGAGAAAAAAAAAAAGCATCAGGGAATTACGTATAAGGTGGTTGCAAATATAAAAAATCAGTTTTGTTCTGTTGAGAGGGTAATCCATTGCATGAGCTATGTAAAGGACTTGCTGCCATGGGATTATAATTACTGTCTCTCCTTGAGACAAAATCCCTTTGACTTGATGGCACAGAACTCTTTCCATGGAATTCTGGGAGAGGTTCTGCATTTTGGATAACTGGAATCTATCATACCAGTCATCTTTACATTCTGTTAATACTTGTGGATGAAGCTCTTCAAAATGTAAAAGCAGGATTTATTCCACAAAGGATTTGATTATATGCACCACCACATCTTTAAAATGTGAAGGGAAAATAGAAACTCTGCTTGGAAGGTGAGTCCAGTTTCCAGTCCCCGCCAGGCAGGCGGAAGCAGATTTTCTTCCTTTCCAGGACACAGGACAATCACAGGGGATGAGTGCTCTCTTTAGGAAAACCTTCTTTCCCCACTGTCAGTGCCTCATGCCTTGTGGACCGTGAGCTCTCAGGGTTGGCCTGGGCCCTTGATATGCCTTGTTCTTCCCTCCTCTTGGGCTGGCTTTTTCTCATTTCGTTCTTCAGATTCCCACTGAAGCGTGTTTCTTTAGGGAAGTGTTCCTGGTTGTTGGCCTGAGTGAGGCCCCCTTGTTCTGTGCTCCTATTATATCCTGTGCTTTTCCTTCAGACACTGTAACTGTACACTCAGCACATTGTAACTGTATGTCTAGGGCAAGTCTTTCTTTGCTGGACTAAGAGCTCCTTGAAGAAGTTGTCCAGTTTTCCTCTCTCCTTTATTTGCCTATATGTGAAATGAGGAGAAATGTGTGAAACTATGACTTCTGTCATAGGGTCATTGTTAAGATTAAATCCTATAACCCCTGTAAATGCTTATCTTGGTACCCGACACATAGTAAGTGCTGAATGTTGATTGTTATGATCAATAGTCACAGCAGAGTATCAGCATTGATATTAATAGAAGCAGTGGAAGTAGTGGGAGCAGTAGTAGCAGCATCTGCAGCATCTAGCTAAGTACCTGGCGTGTAGTTGCTCAGAGGGAAAGATGGTAAGAGACTGTTGAAAGGAAGGGAAATGTCTCCTAAGATGTTAACATGCTTTGTTCATTCTAGGTATGCTGGTTAAGGATATTTTCATTCATTCTTATAGTCTTTGCAAAAACACAGTGGAATGAAGAGCCAGAAAGGATTGGTCCCTGCAGTAGCAGAGCTGACAGGTTAGCCTGGGAGATGAAACCTGAAGCTGGTAATAACTAGACAGCACTGTAGAAAGAGAGGACTGGGATGAGACATGAGGTCAAAGACCATGGCTGCTCAGAGAAGGGAGGATGTATTTGCAGGGATTGGGAGGAAGGTGAGACAGGACAAGGATTTTAGAGGGTGTGCGAAGGAGTGTTTTGGTCCATTTGTTGGTGGTCCAAGTAGGATTTCTGTGGGGAGAAGTCTGCAGATGGTGAGCCTGTGGCCTGGATCTGGGCAGTCAGGGTGAAGGATAATCAACTTCTGAGGTCTTTTCACAAAGGTGCGAGGTGAAGCTATGGCCTTACGTGGGATTGACGGGGGATGGGGCATTAGAGAGAGGAGAGGCTGTGGGTACATTCTTGGAGAACAGTGTCACTTTTAGTGCATTCGAGAATTAGGATAAAGAACCTTGAACATACAGGAGATAGAAATGAAAGGAGGGTATTTCAGAGGCAGGGAGCCATCCACATAATAAGTGTAGGGAGATCCAGACGGACCTGAAGACTGAGAAGAGCACCAGAAAGTCACTGGTGAACTTCAAGAGAGGATATTCAAGTAGGTGCTAACCCAAAAACCAGGTTTTATGGGATGCAGCTGGCAAGAAGTGATGGAGGCTCTAGCAAGGAGATAGTTAGGCAGTGAAGAAATCAACAAAAGGAGGAGCAAGTCTGTTTTTTTAAGAATGGGAAAACTTGAATATGTTGGTTAACTGAGGGAAAGAATGAACTTACTACTATTAATCAAATTGTTCAGATAACCATATGCTCATTCTCCAGCCATTTTGGCTAAATGGGTAAAATAATCTTGCTTTCTGTTGTAAAGCTTAAAGGTGGAGGTGATGCTTTCTTCCAGTTAAGAGAGCCTCTACTTCTGGGAAGAAGTTCCATGTCTCTGAGATGAAGATGGAAGCGTCTCTTGCTCTGATTTATGAAGCCATGTGTCAGTGTGCTAGAGAGGCACTGCCTATGCCATGCTGCTCAGAAAGAGACTCACAAGCTTGCTTTGCCCTGGACAAGCTTGTATGAGGGATGGATACACAGTCTTGCTGGGGAAAGGGCTGCTGTTTTGAGTCCACTGTGTATATAGGACCCCAGGTGCGGCAGGGTCCCCCCTCCTGTGATTGGGCCACATTGGTCTCCTGCCACTGGGGTGCACGTTGAGAATGGATGTGAAGTAGTGGGAATCCTGCTCTGTGACAAGGCAAGTGAGGAAACTCCAAGTCTGCTGATAGATGCCTGCTTTAGGGAGCAAATACCAGGTCTGTGCCTGGTGCAGTGCCTGACACACATAGTAAGACTCTCAAGAACACCATCTGAGGGGATCAAGGTCCATCAGTCACACCCTCGTGAGGATGGAGTTAGCACTGTGATTCTTTTGTTAACACAGTAGCTTTTCCCTTGGAGTGCTTTTGTGTCTGTTGTTCCATGTACTGTATTGTTTCAGCCCAAGACGTCTTCTGCCTTAAACACAAGTGAATCTGTTCTCCCTTCATCCTGCCCTTCTTGGTTAATGCCTGCCTTGTGTATGGTAGAGGTTGGTACCCACCTTTCTTGGTCCTTCTGGGTCCAATAGAGGGAACTGGGTGGGGGCTGGTGAGCAGTTCAGCTTGGAGAAGAGAGGAAAGGAGAGAAGGACCATCATGGGGAAGGAAGGAAGGACAGGTCTTTGCTGTGCCTGGCTTTGCATTAGAAGTAGGGAGATTCAGGAGGTTAGATGCTGGCTCAGCCTAAAGGAAGACCTTCCTTTCCCAATTTGCAGTTTTTAGTTTTTTGATAGGGAAATCATATTGCAATCAAAAGATTGTAGAAATACAGAATGGAATATGTACTGTCTACTCTTCTTCACTTACTCCACAGGGCCTACTGTGTGCTGTGCTCTGTTCTAGTTGCTGGAGATATAGGGATGAACAGAACAATCTAAGACCTTTGTACTCATGGACAGACAATAAAGAAGAAAAATAAATATAAAATGAGTGCTCAGAAGAAAAGTGAAGCAGGATGAGGGGCTAGAGAGCTCTGGGGGTGGTAAGGGAAGGGCTTTCATAGGCTGTCACTTTGTGCAGAAATTTGAGGGAACTGAGGGTGGCTTATGACAATTTGTTTCTTCCTCTCCTCCCTCCATCTCTCCTACTGGTTTTTTTCTCCCAGAAGTTGGACCATACCCATCCCATACATATGGGGCTTCCCAGGTGGTGCTAGTGGTAAAGAATCCACCTGCCTGTGCAGGAGATGCAAGAGATGTGGGTTTGATCCCTGGGTTGGGAAGATCCCCTGGAGTAGGAAATGGCAACTCGCTCCATTAGGACAGAGAAGCCTGGCAGGCTATAGTCTCTGGGATCTCAGAGTTGGATGCGGCTGAGTGACCTAACACACACACACACACCAAACATGCTATTCTGCAGTTTGGCTTTCTCAGGTGGTACTATGATGTAGACTTCTTTCTGTGATGATGTGGACAAACCCACCTTCGTTCTTTTTAATGCTGCACACAGTTCCATGTTTACATATGTATGTACACACACATATATGTATATGTGTATATGCATTTATTTTTAAAGTGGGCTTAAACCATAGACACTACTTTGTTACCGCCCCAGATGCAGCACAGAGCCCAGGAATCCCACTTTGAGGATGACGACTGCGCAGCGCAGTGATATGACCTGAGAGGCAGGAGACCTGTTGGGCTAGTTTTTCATACTTTGTGTAAAGTTTTCTTTATGAATGATGTTACGTCACCTCCAGCCCATTAGTTCATTTTCCTTGTTTTATTCCTCTTCTATTCGTCCTTCTCCACCTCTGTTCTTTGCATCTGCTTTCTGCCCTGGGTCCCCTGGGGCCCAGCAGAGAGGGTGGTTCTCACTTAGGCTGTGCTTCGATTCAGCTGGCTTCACTCGAGGGCACTTATATTTTAAGGGGATGAAGACAGTGCTTAAGGCGCAGGGCAGATCTCAGGCCTAGTGCTGCCTTGCCTGGGGAGGTGGTCTGGGGGGTTGGTGGGGTGGGGGTGAACTTTCCTTCCTTGGGCAGCGTCTGCTCAGAGGAGCAGTGAGGCTTCCTTTATCTGCTACCTTCCTATTGGATTGTATTTCCCCTAGTATAATACATTCATTCATGAAGTCATCCAATCAACCAACCAACCATTATTTGATCTTCTCTGTTCTGTCCCAGGCCTTACAGCTACCCGCTAGGTAAATAAGATTGACAGTGTGTTCCTTTATGAAACATATGGGTTAGTGGGGGAGGGATGGGAGGAGAACGATAGTAACAAAAAATACACAAGTATATACATAAGAATATAATTTGCTTTTTGTTTGGTGCCCTGAAAGGAAAAACTTAGAGCAGCCTATCAAGTGTTAAGATCAGCTTCTCTGAGGAAGGAGTCTAGAGGCCTAGGCCCAAAGAGGAGGTTGCTGTTGTTTAGTCACTCAGTCGTGTCCGACTCTTTTGCGACCACACAGACTGTAGCCTGCTGTTGCTGCTGCTGCTGCTAAGTCGCTTCAGTCGTGTTCAACTCTGTGCGACCCCATAGGCGGCAGCCCACCAGGCTCCCCCGTCCCTGGGAATCTCCAGGCAAGAACATTGGAGTGGGTTGCCATTTCCTTCTCCAATGCATGAAAGTGAAAAGTGAAAGTGAAGTCACTTAGTCATGTCCAACTCCTAGCGACCCCATGGACTATAGCCTGCTAGGCTCCCCAGTCCCTGGGATTTCCCAGGCAAGAATACTGGAGTGGGTTGACATTTCCTTCTCCAGGGATCAAATCCGGGTCTCCTGCATTGCAGGCAGATTCTTTACCCCTGAGTCTCCTGGGATGCCCCAAAGAGTGGGTAGAGGCTGGCTAGCTAGGGAGGGCATAGAGGAGGAGCAGTCCAGGCCCAAAGGCCTGCCCGCACCTGGGCCTGGGTTCAGACTGAGTGTCGAGACTGAAATTGGCTAGTGAGGCTGGAGTGTGGCACATTGGAGGAGAGTGACAAGAGATGGGGAGGTGTTCTGGCTCCATGTCATGCCATAGATTTATTCTCAGTGTGGTGGGAAGCCCTTAAAAGGTCTAGGGCAGTGGAGTGACAGTTCCATTGACGTTTTGAAAAGATCACTCTGGCTGCTGGTGGTGGGTGAAGAGTGGAGGGGAGGCCAATGTGGAGTCTAAGCGAGAAATGAAAGTGACTTGGTTGAGGGTGGTGCAGTGAGGAGGGAGAGGGTCAGATCATCTGGAGATGTAGATTCTAGTCTGAAACTATGACCAGGCAAGTTGGAAGGGTCCCTGGAAGGCAGTAGTCCAGGCAGGATGATGGTGAGGGTTTTGACCTCTGGAGATTTGCCCAATCACTGTTTCGAAAAAGAAAAGGAAAAAAGCAAGGAGAAATAGGCCTTCCCATGCATTGCTTTTCTCCCTGGGTAAAGACTTAGGCTCTGTTGACGGGCTTTTTTTGGAGACCTGTGCCCTCACACTGAGAGGTAGGTACTGCAATCGCTCCATTTTATAGATGAGGAAACTAAGACTCCAGGACGTGAAGTACCTTGCTCCAGTGCCACAAGCAACTCTGAGTCCAGAGTCAGTGTTCTTAACCACTGCACTCTCCTGGCAAGCCCTTGAAATGTAGGTGCAGGGAAGTAGAGTTCAGAGATAGTAAAGTTTAGTTTTTAAATTATCATTACTTTTTTGGCATTCATGTCGACTACTGGATTTCTCAGTCCCTTTTTTCTACATCTCTTTTACATGTTGGGATCCTTTGGGCTTTCTTTCCCTCAAAGTCCTAGTATAGCTGAACTCAGACCTGGAGGAAATTGTTTCCTCTGAACCAGAAAGGGAATGGCTCTAAGGCGAGTGGTGTGGTTTTCAGCTGGGGCTCTGACAAAGGAGAGAGAATTCTAGCTGTTGTTTTCTGAAGATATGAGAGACAAATAAAATGAGCATCAATTTGGAAGCTGATTCTCTTTTCAGAGATAGAGAGAGACTTCCCAACTTTGGTGAAAGACCCCCTGTGCGGGTGTGTATTTCTGGGTCCTGAAAATAAAGTTCAGTGTTTGTTTCTCTCCAACAGCTCTCCAAATTTAGGCTCTATGATTCACTAGGTCGAATGAGTGTGTGTGTGTGTGTGTGTGTGTGTGTGTGTGTGTGCGTGCGCAAGCATGTGCTTGTGTAAGAGGGAGATAAATGCATATTTTATTTGTGATGCAGGTAATGTATAACCCTTGCATAACTCCCTCACCTTCATGATTGATCAAATACATGCTTTTATAGTGTGCCCTGAGGTATAGACTGGCCAGTTGGACACATTTCTTATTTGCAGACAAGTCTCAGATGGATAGTCTTCCATTGACCATGGGTAATTTTCAAAAACTCTAATTTTTCACTTTTTAGAAGCATCTCAATTTAAGAAAACACTGGCAACTTTAAGGTCACATATGGGGTGGGATTTTGATAGTAGATGCTTTTCTTGCCCATAACTGCCTCTTCTCTGATCTAATAAAGAGCATTCACTGTCAGGCCTTTGCCAGCCTTTGGATCCATGTCCATACTGCTTCCAGAAAACTTACACAGTGACCAGTGGAAGGCACAAAAGCCAGAGGACATGTGGATCTCTATTGTGTTTTGTCTTTCCTCTTTGTCTTAATTATTGTGTTGTACTTTCACTCTTACATTCTGAACATGGTTCCAAAGCAGACCGTTAGAGTTTTAGGATTTCAGGAAGGCTGTGATTGAAGGAAACGTCTCCTATAAAAGAGAAAGCAGAAGAAAAAGGAATCCATTGAATACAAAATGACTGGAGGGGGAGAATCACTCATACCTCATTACTGACGTGTTCCACGCAATTAGTGTGATCTTGAGGGAAGAGAGTTTGAGCCACCCACAACCCTGAATATTCTCATTGGGTAGATGTAATAATAATGCGTTTCACAGTGAAGTCTTCCAATTCCGCGGGCAGTGATGGGGAGACCCCATCTTAGGACTGTCAGTCCTCGCTTGGAGAGAGTCCCTCTCCCTCCCGCCTTTGTGCAGGGAGAGGTTAAACCTGGCATTAACCCGTAGGTGACCCAAACAGAATATTCTGTCCCAGGGATCCGTTGATTGCCAGGTATGGCTTGTGGTAATTCTAGCATTTGCAACCCAGCAATTTGAACCTTCTGTCTGCCTAAATGATGATTTTACATTTGTAATGGTTGTACTAAATCCTCTCGCTTTTGCTCTGCAGCCGCTGTTGTGACAAGAAAAGCTGTGGCAACCGAAATGAGACTCCCTCAGATCCAGTGATAATTGACAGGTAGGGACCACTCTACTTTCAGTCGGTTCTTTTTCCTCATTATAATGAAACACCTGCCTCGTGTGGCTCTCGGGTGAGGGTTAGGAAGGCATGTGGCCGAAATTCGCCTGTTGGTCATGACTTCATCTGCTGCTCTGAGCTATTGCGATTCCTGGGAAAGCCATATGGAATGTTCTTTGGAGGCCCGCTTTCTTGGATTGCTCCAGTTTTGTGTCTGATTCATGCTCCTAAAGGAATGTTCTTTTTTCTTGACTTTCTGTGGCTCAATCCTCATGCTGTGCCAGGAAGCTTCAGAAATAAAATAATAATAATTTGTGATTTATGAAATGTGGTTGGGTGCTTATAAATATTTAACTTTTATTTGAAAAATGTTTGAATCATTATCACTTTTAGCTACAGTAGTTCTGTTGGACGTAATCCATCTACATTTTAAGGTTTTATTTATGCATAAAAGCAGTTTTAAAGAGATCTGTGAACCAAGATTTTCTACAGTAATTTCCCGGGTTTGATTGTAGCTCAGACTGCATTGGAAGTTGATTAATTTATCCTGCTTGTCTTAATTATTGTGTTTTTAAACAGATCCATATTACTAATCTGACATGACCAAGTAAATCATTGTAGAACAATAAATCTGTTTTAGTTGTTCGGCGCAATTTCGAGTCAGTGTGTGCAGAGATTATGCAAAGTCGCATTCCAAATATTCGTTTTACATTTTAATTATTGAAATTCATTGTATGGAAACATGTATGATAAACCATTTGTTACATAGCATTACTCATTGGGAGTTAAATGGCCTGGAAGGTTTATAGATACTGTCAGTTGTCAGCTAGGAAAAGAGCTAGCACCCTCCACTAGCTGGAAGAGTCTTGCAAGTAAGACTGACTGATCTCTCATTGAGGAGATCAACAGCTGAATAAAAGCCCTTTTTGGGGTTTGGTAATATTGATTTTGGATACCCCCTCCACCCCCCCACTGCCCGCTGGTGCACATCTATCTATCTTCCCAATTCTTTACTTTTGGGGGGCTTTATCGTTTTTCAGTTAACTGAAAAAGTATTCTTCATTGTGATTTATGACAAAACATTAGTTGTTAATTTTGACTTATGTGATTCTTTAGGCTTAAACCCAATTTTGATTGCCTAGCAGTTTTATAAAGCTTGCATTTGAGTCAGATATTTTAACTGTCTTTCACTTATATTCACCAAAAACATATCTTTGCTGGATAACTTGATAACTTTGCTTAATATCTTCTTTGATTCAAAGCTGAAAACACCCACCTTTAGAGTGTAATGAAGTTGTCTGCTGCCTATAGAATTAATATAGCATGTTTATCTACAGAAGCAGACATGCCATTATGCAGTTTCTTTTTCTGCGATGGCAGATAAATCTTCAGATAAATTAAAAAAAAAATAACCTTTATGCTGTTTGTTTCACCTAAATACCTTGCTTCAAAATACCATTTGTTATTTTAAGCAGATTTTACTCTTCTATTAGGAAGAAAGTGTTCTGATCAAAAGACCAGCCCAAATATTTGCCCATACTTTGTAACTATCAGCATTTGGTTCTGTCGCACAGTTTCTTTTGGTTTAGATGATGACAAGAACCTTACTTTGCCACCCGCAATGAAAATGCTTTTTTTTTTTTTTTTGCTTTTGAATGGGTTAAGCTTTTAAGTTCTTCATTTGGTTTTAAGCCGTGACTCTGATATAGAAGGTTGATATGACTGTGGTTTGAATAACATTTGATTTTGACCTGTTTCTGTGGGTTGCGATGGCATAAGAAACTTGACTCAGCAGCGCTGTAATTAGCCCGGCCCGTGTTTTTGAAACAGGATTGTGTTACCTGGATTGCATTAGTGTGGCTTCTATTGTTGCCGCCTTGCATCTATCCCAGTAGGGTACTTAAAACCTTTTCTTGGCTAGGGTAGTTCAAACAATTTAGGTAAAATAAGTATGCACTTTATACTGTTGGTGGCTTTAGAGATATTACTCATGACATTTATCCTTTTCATTATTTTTTTCCTTTTTGGTTTGACAAAGTAGAAAATGCTGTTAGCCAATCTTGGTCTCTTAAGAGAGGGGTACTTGGAAAAGCAGCTGAAACCCTGGTTATCTGCATGAGTCCCAACATACGTTTATTTGCTGGCTGTTGCCACTGTCTCCCATGAACTGTCTTTTCAAGCAGCGATGCCAGCTGATATGCAAAACCCCATTTAGCTATTTTTATTTGCATCTGAGTTTTCAGAATTTATTTGTCCTTCAGTCTGCCAAAGGTTTTTAATGCTCCAGTCCTGTCTGTGCTGATATGTGAAACTTCCATTTTTAACAAGAGAATAACAACAGGAAAAGAACTTACACAAGGAAGGGCGAAATAGAAAAGATTTTTCAATTCCATAAAATTGCTGCAAAGGAAAAAAAATGATGGCAACTGTGTTTGAATTTCATAGTTTCCATTTTGATTCTATATTACCGATTGCATAATATCTGTGTTACGTGCTTAGGGTTTGATTTGCTTTCAGATTTATGGATGAGAATCCCTGCATATTTTGTAAAAATAGGTTATGGGGCCTGCATTCAGTAGCAGGAGTATAACTGTTTTTACAAGATGCATCCAATTTGCAATTATAGGACTGAGGGTACAGGCAATCCTTGTGTTAGGATTTAGCATAGTTTTAACACGCAGTCACCTTTTGGGCACCAATAATTTTTAGCTCCTTTTGCTTGTCCTTCAGATTTTGGAAGAACAGTGCTATTTTTATCAGTCGAAAGACTTTTAGTAGTGGTTATTCAGGAAAACTATTTATAGGATTGATAGAAGAGGCTTTATGGTCATACGGCAGTGGTGCAGGATAAGCTATTTCTGTGTTAAATTTTGGCAGTATTATTTGCTGCCAGTGGTTTGCTGCAAGTGGTCAGCTTGGCATAGTCTATCAAAAAAGTGGAATTAACAAAATCAGCAGTTAAATACTGTGATTTAGAAAATGTGTTTCTACTTCATTTATGATAGCATGCAACATAGTCAGAAAAATATGACCCCAACTCTTTTTACAATTATGACAATTTGTCAAGTCACTTCAAAAACGTTTGGAAGGAAATTTTTGTAAATGGATGATGTGTGCATCTTGAGTTGACTGCCTGGTTGTGTTTCTGTTTAATGCCAAATTGTTTGATTAAGGATTATAAAAACCAGCCTGTGTGCAAGGATCTAGATATTTGGAATATATAGACATGGGAAAAGTCAAATGTGTTGTGTTTAATAGCTGATGACCAGGAACTAATAACAGCAGATTTCATTATCGTTGAGGTAAAGGGCTATGTGTGGTAATTATTGTTAAAGTAAAAAGCCAAAAATGACTTGCAGTTATTGGATTAAGGTGGAGATTGATTTAACATATTCACATAGTAACTCATATTTGAATTTAAAAGGTTTGCAATAAAGTTCATGTTTAGAAATTGAATAAATTGTAGTTTTATTACCACATCGGATATCCTTGTGTCCTAACCTTTTTCCTTGGAGTTATCTTAGTTCAATAAATAAAACCTCATTAGACTATTCCCATTTCAACAAGTTTATTAAATTTTGCAGGAGTAATTAGCATAAGCTGTGCTAATTTTTCTGGAAGACTAATGAGGGAGGTTCTTAATTAGGTTTACTTTGTAAGAATCAGAAAAGATGATAATGACAAAAGTCACCTAGGGTACTCTGAGTTGGGAACCCAGATTTTCTGAATTCACATAAAAATCTTCCATTTTCTATGTGGAAACTTCTTTATAAATGCTTGAACTGAATATATTAAGTGTGCAGACTAGACTCTTACTCCTTATCTTGTTAGTTAGGATTACTGTTCATTCTAGATTTGCTTCACAAAACTCTTTATTTTTCTACCCTGGCTCACTAAACTTTCTTTGAGCAATGACATGGATGAATACAGATGGGTCTTACAAAAACATTTCTTTCTCTGAATTATGCTATAGGATTCCTTTCACACAGAGCTTTAAAGTTTCCAGCCAGATTTGTGCTGCTAACTTCCAGTAGGGTGGGATAGGGGGATGGCTCAATATTTGTTTGTTTGGTTTTTCAATTTAAGATCAGTGTGATTGATGAAATAGTTGGACTGCTAAATAAAGGGAGAAAAGAAGAGCCCAATTCTTCATTTCCTTGCACTGTGGATTTTGAGAATTGACAAGTGGACTTTTTTCTTTTAATAGATAGAAATAATAAAGGATGAAATTCCTCCTCAAATTACTTTCTTGGTCTCGTGTGAATTTAGACATAGCCCTTTTGGGATGTAATGCGGCTCAAGTGATCCACAAGTTTGAGTTCTTCATAACCAGTACTAAAAACGTGGATTTTTAAAGCCTGTCAACTAATATACCTCTAAAGATTTTGGGCTTGCTTATTGCAGCTTAATAGATTGGTCTTTCTTTTCCATTTTATAAGAATCTCTGTATCTACTTTGGAGCTGTAAGCCCTGACATGCAACATTTAAAAAAAGCATACCAATTTTGTAACATGAAGAATTTAGCCTGTTTGGAACTAGTTCTTCAGGCCACACTTACCCAAGATTCTCCTAAAAAGAAAAAATAGTGTGTACTTATTTCTTTCCAGAATTTTCTAAAGATCTTTGACATCTAGTTCACTTTCACTTCGGTAACACTAAATGGATTTGCTTTATGATTGTTGTCTGAAATAGAATTCAGAACGAAAATATTGGAATGGCCATTTTACCTGCATCAGGGTTGTTCATAAAAACATTTTTTTTGATTCATTCTTCATCTTAGAGGTTTGAATGCTGTGATAAGACTTTTCAGAAAAGTGCAGTGTTGCCTTAACACCAAGCTAATTTCTTGATTAAACTGATCCTGATATATATATATGTAACATATATGTTCATCTGTATAACAGAAAAACTATGGTAAAACGTTAGAATTAGGATGTAGTATTTTTTTTTTTTAACCATTGAGCAGGGTGGGCTCTATTCTAATTCCTATATCTGCAGTCCTAAGATTGTGAAGGCATCACGGCCCCTTGACCACAAATGATTTTTTTGTCTTTTATCATAAGACTTAAATCCAAAAATGCGCTAAAATTTCTTTATCTTCTGTGAAAAGAAAGTCCTCAATTAACATGAACATAAGCATACTTTTATTAAAGTTGCAGATGAGACTTTTAGTCAGAGTTTCAAGGCTTTATTTCATTGACCTTTCAACTTATTATTTTGGTGTTCATCTAGTTTTCAGAAAGACCAACCACTAAACATAATCACTCTGTAAGGTACACAAATAGCTATCTAGAGCTCGAAGACCCAGAGGTATAAATGCATTTCCCAGAGTTCTGATATGCCTTTTATATCACCTGATTTCCTAACTTTGAATGCCCCATTAAAATAAAAAGACGAGGAATTCATTCTTTAAAATTGCTGCAGGCAGGATAATTGCTGTCCTCTTGGTTGGTTTGAGAGGTTTGCGTTTTTTCCAAAAGTGAAAAGCCAGCGCTGACACTGAGCGTGAATTTATGGTTGTTTATTAATCCTACCATATTTAAACATTTGTTTTCTCAGTGGGAATTCATATGTGATTATTAGCGATGAGACTTATATGAGAGACTATCATTCTAAATTTTATCACATCTCAGATACCATTCTGAATAGGAGATGAGCCCGTACATTTATATGCAGTTTCCTACCATGATAAGAAAGTAACAAATACAATCAGTTAATAGCAGTCTATATTCCATTTGCTATCAGCTATTCCCAAATATACAGCCAGGATACATTCAAATGGATTTCAAGTATGCTGACAGTATATCATAATGCAAAGCACTTTTATACAGTGTAATACTACTACAGACACTGTATAATGAACAACTGTAGCTTTCCTGTAAAGGAAATAATGGCAGCAACTTCCAAGAAATGTATTTAAGGGAGCTTTGGAGAATCAGTAGTGCATATGTGTTACCGGCCTGGGTGTCAGCCCATGGTGTGGGGTTTTAATCCTGTGTCATCATAACTTTGTTTTTGTAACAGTTCTGGAAAAATACAGAGAAGCTGAACAAAGTCCCTTGTGTGTCATCTAACAACTTTGCACAGTCATTTTGTGATGAGAATATATCACTATATTAAATATGCTTTTGCTTTTCTAAAAGAAATTGCTTAGACTAGGAAAAAAACCCAAACCCTCCTAAAGTGCAACTCAGTTCTCCAGTGATAAATTTACCTTGGTTTTCCTTACCGCTCACACCTGACCAGACTCTAATAAAAATTGACAGATTTTAAAAACTCCATTTAGAAGCTTCTGCATGTAGTGAGATTTTGGTCATTTTAATTTGCATTAAGTATTATCTGAAAAAGACCATCTTTTTCCTTCTCTCTCACCTACTGTCTCATCCCTCCCTTTACAAACTGTGTAATTGTATACCATCCATGATAATATAAAAGTGACCTAAATACTCCAATTGCAATCAATGAAAAATGGTGAACATTACAGGTTTGTCTTTGATTGCGTGTTGCCTTTAAAGGTATGGGTAGATGGAGATAAATCTCCCTCCCAAACTCTCTCTCCAGTTACAAGCCTTTGTCCAAAGGTAAATGAAGGTTTTAACATTACGGTACTTATTGTAATATAATTTTAATTGCCTTAACTCTGCTAATGTGTGAAGCTGAGTGTGTGTGTGTATTTTTCATGAGGAGGGGAATAAAGCCAAAGGAAAAAAAAAAAAAACAACCCTGTATATTTTTCATGGGGGAGACAGGGGGTCACATGTGGTAAATGATGCAAACTTAATGAAACCGGTTCTGGGGAAGAAAATGCCATTGGCGTTTCATCCACGTAATGTATATTCCACTTCCAGTGGGAATAGAGTGGTCTTCAGTGTGCTTTAGGGATTTTTATTTTTGAAGGTGAAGTGCTTGGTTCCAGTTCCAAACTTGCCTCTAAACCCTACTTGGAAAGATGTAACTAGACAAGCTGGCAAATTATATAGCTCGATCCCACACAATAACCTCCAAAATGGCCCTCGGTAACTATACCATCCCGCTAACTGTTGGAGGCACAATAGTTTTGTAATATAATATAAAGTAATAGTGTTAGCCAACACATCTTTAATAAGATATTGTTCGAGCCTTTGCCATATGCTACAGAGCAGCCTCTCACTCGGTGGGCCTTTTGATTCCTCTCAATAAGATTATTTCAAATACTCTAATCCTGAATCATTGACATGAATACAAAAGCCTAGTGACATCTAATAGATGCCTCTTAGCTTTGCTTTTCCTCTTGTTCCTTTCCTTTTTCTTCTCTTTTTACCTGACAAAAAGCTTATAGGCACTTGGGCTCTGTCTCTCAGTAGCAGCATGGGGGGCTCCTCATGAAATATAAAGGAGGAAAAAGGACTGACGGAGGCCCGATAAGCTACAGAGTGAAGGGCCGTAGATTAAAAGTAAATGCCAGTAAATCCTGCCCTGTACACTTACTTGTCCTTTTATTGTTTTCTTTAACACTTTCCCTGCCAGGAGAGGGGGAAAAAGAGAAAATAATTAAATTGCAGGCGTGTGAATTTTTAATCTGGATGTGGTCACTATACATACTGTATAGGGTTTTGGCAAGACTCTAAAATTTTGGTTCATGTCAAGGTTATGGTGGCTTTTAAAAAAAATGCCCCTTTAACATCAATATCAAAAATCTTTCAAGAACTTTTTTTTTTTTTTTTTTGCTTATTTGCTGCTCAATTGACCAGATATTGATACTGTTTATGTCTGTGGGGAGGTGGGTGACTAAGTCAAGGAGCCCTTCTGTGGGGCATGAACACTGGTGACATGTGTTTCCAGGTTGAAAGAACTTTTTCTTTTCTTTTTTTAATCAATGAATAGGAAATGATCAAAGTGAAAGATTAGGCTGTCTTGTTCTGTGATGGTAGCTGCTGCTTTTTCGTGTGATCCTGCTCTCTACTTGTGCCCCGAGTGTGGCCCGCACTGGACGGTGTCACTTCTTGCTCTGGTGAGACCTAGGAGGCAGAGTGTAGGTGGACAACTTTGCCAGTGGTCAGAGGTTGTCACCCTCCACCTTCTGAAAGCAGCCATGGTTTGACTAAAGCTTTTTTTTTTTTTTTTTTAAACTCTTATCTATAGAGAGATAATGCTACTTACAATTTACTTATTATTGTTCAATAGAACAATAACTTCCCCCTATTTTGAATATGTTTCCCATTCATTAGTATTCTGATCCATTAGTAATATCTTAAAGCATCACTTTAAAAGATTTTATTTAATTGGCTGCATTGGGTCTTAGCTGTGACATGTAGGATCTATTTTGCTGACCAGGGATCAAAACTGGCCCACCTGCATTGGGAGCACAGAGCCTTAGCCACTGGATCACCAGAGGAGTCCCAAAGCATCATTTTTGATGGTCTTGGATGCACTATTGGTTAAATTCTTTCACAAAATGGAGAGTTAGAGAACCCAGAACCTGTGTCAGGTTTGGTTCCTTTCGCATATGCGCACGTGTGTGCACGTGCATACACACACACACTCACACACACTCACACACACTTTTACAAAGACAAAAATGAAAAATGATAAGTCTCGTTTTTATTTGTTAGAAAGTTCTTTAGAAAAGAGAGTTGGTTAAATTATCTTTGAAGCTATTCAGTTTAGTCACTCAGTCATGTTCAACTTTTTGTGACCCCATGGACTGCAGCACGCCAGCCCTCCCTGTCCATCACCAATTCCTGGAGCTTACTCAAACTCATGTCCATTGAATCGGTGATGCCATCCAGCCATCTTATCCTCTGTTGTCCCCTTCTCCTCCTACCTTCAATCTTTCCCAGAATCAGGGTCTTTTCCAATGAGTCAGTTCTTTGCATCAGGTGGCCAAAGTATTGGAGTTTCATAAGCATCAGTCCTTCCAGTGAATATTCAGAACTGATTTCCTTTGGGATTGAATGGTTAGATTTCCTTGCAGTCCAAAGGACTCTCAAGAGTCTTCTCCAACGCGACAGTTCAAAAGCATCAATTCTTTGGCACTCAGCTTTCTTTATAGTTCAACTCTCACATCCATACATGACCACTAGTCTAGCTTTGACTAGACAGGCCTTTGTCAGCAAAGTAATGTGTCTGCTTTTTAATATACTGTCTAGGTTGCTCATAATTTTTCTTCCAAGGAGCAAGCGTCTTTTAATTTCACGGCTGCAGTCACCATCTGCAGTGATTTTGGAGTCCCCCAAAATAAAGTCTGTCGCAGTTTCCACTGTTTCCCCATCTATTTGCCATGAAGTGATGAGACTGGATCTCATTATCTTAGTTTTCTGAATGTTGAGCTTTAAGCCAACTCTTTCACTCTCCTCTTTCACTTCAGTTCTTTAGTTCTTTAGTTCTTCGTTTTCTGCCATAAGGGTAGTGTCATCTGCGTATCTGAGATTATTGATATTTCTCCTGGCAGTCTTGATTCCAGCTTGTGCATCATCCAGCCTAGCATTTCGCATGATGTACTCTGCATATAAGTTAAATAAGCAGGGTGACAATATTTAGCCTTGACGTACTCCTTTCCCGATTTGGAACCAGTCTGTTGTTCCATGTCCAGTTCCAACTGTTGCTTCCTGACCTGCATACAGATTTCTCAGGAGGCAGGTCAGGTGGTCTGTCTGGTATTCCCATCTCTTTCAGAATTTTCCACAGTTTGTTGTGATCTACACAGTCAGAGGCTTTGGTGTAGTCAATAAAGCCGAAATAGATGTTTTTCTGGAACTCTCTTGCTTTTTTGATGATCCAACAGATGTTGGCAATTTGGTCTCTGGTTCCTCTGCCTTTTCTAAATCCAGCTTGAACATCTGGAAGTTCACGGTTCACATACTGTTAAAGCCTGACTTGGAGAATTTTAAGCATTACTTTGCTGGCATATGAGATGAGTGCAATTGTTCGATAGTTTGAACATTCTTTGGGATTGGGATGAAAACTGACCTTTTCCAGTCCTGTGGCCACTGCTGAGTTTTCCAAATTTGCTGACATATTGAGTGCAGCACTTTAACAGCATCATCTTTTAGGATTTGAAATAGATCAACTAGAATTCTATGAAATTGAAGCTATTACAATGTCTAAAACCATATTTTGCTACACAGTCTTTTTTTCCTTAAAGCCAGATTCTAGTCTCAGATGAATGGTATACATCTCAAAATGTCTTTCAGAAAATTGTGTTCTTCTTTCTGTGGCTACAGGAGTGGGAATGTCCTTTTCTGGCCATCTTCATGTTTTCTTGAAGACCAGATCTGAATCCTGGCCTATGAGCACCTTAAAATAAACAATATCTCTGACCGTTATGAGTTCAATAGTAAGTTACATCTGAATAGAACTTGCAAAGGTATTGGAGACCTTTAAGGTATAGTATTTCAGAGAATTCTCTTTATACAAATGTGAGGGCAGAAATTAACTCCATTTTATAGATCTGTAAACTGAGGCATACCCCTGAGGAACTTTATTTGTGGCAGAGCAAGTGATTGAAACTTCGTGTCCTAGCTCTCAGTCTGATCTTTTCCCATCTCAGTTGTTCAGTTGAAAAAATGAAAGACTGTTTTCAGTATTTTGTGCAGCCTCTTTTTCTTGATATCCACAATTCCTTTTTTCCATGAATTAATCTAAAGCTTTTTATCTAAACAGTTTCCTTGGTAGATTTGGCACTTCACTTCTGAGATTAAAAATAACAGCAATAACATAAATCAGAAAGCAACAAAATTCTGTAAAGCAATTATCCTTCAATAAAAAAATTAATTAAATAGTAATAGTGTAAATTGCTGTGCCCACTGCTAGCACAATATTTGAATTCTTGTGTCCTCATTTAATTCGATGAGTAAACCATTGTGTGTTTCACTAGGGGATAAAACAGACCATAATCCAAAGAGAAATCTGGAAAAAGGCAGAGTACAATGGGAAAGGGCTACAATTTGGAGTTCATTGGCAGAAAATCAAATCCCTCCACCATTATTTCCCAGTATTTGAATCTCATGGGGTTTAATTTTTTCATCTTTGAAATGGGAAAATCATCTCAAGTTTGAAAAATTGTGTGGTTTAAAATACCTAGCACAGAGTTTGACACACATTAGGTGCTTGAAATCAGGTAGCTCTTACAATCTGCACATAATATTCCATGTGGATTGTTATTCTTAATGGATGCATGCTATGGAGCTTTCTTACAAGCAGAATTACCTTATTGAAGTTAAGTCCTCTTGTTGAAGAGTTGCTCATTTTTTTCTCTCCTCGAATGTTTATTGAACATCTACTATATGCTAGACATTGTTTTCAGGGTTGGGATATAACAGTGAATACAGGGAACATATGGTTCCGGCTTTCCTGGTATTTTTAGTACCTCAGAGTTGAAAAAAAATTGGAATAGTAAGTGTAGAAAGAAATATATATATATATACATATATATATATATATATTTAATAAGAGAATATTATTTCAGATCGACAGAGATCATGATGCAGAGGAAAAATGTCCCTGGGAAGAAAGTTACTTGTTAGCTCTTACTCAGTGGTATTGAACTTGGGCAAACTCCATGGTTTTATTGTACTCCTCTAAGGCAGTCTACACATTGGTTAAAATCACAGGCTGGGGAGTCAGACTGCCTGGGATCAAATCTGAGCTCTGCCAATGTTAACTTTGGGGTGCAGGCAGATCGTCTCACTTCTCCAAGCTCCAGTTTCTTCATCTGTGAGACTGGGTAGGAGTAGTAGTTCCTACTTTTTAGGGTTGTGGTGAGGAATCAGTGGGCTTCCCTGGTGGCTCAGATGGTAAAGAATCTGCCTGCAACGCGGGAGACCCAGGTTAGACTCCTGGGTCGGGAAGGTCCCCTGAAGAAGAGAATGGCAACCCACTCCAGTAGATAATGCATGGAGCGAACTTAGCACAATGTCTGGCACATAAATCACAGTCAGTAGAAGGTGGCTGTTATTTTTTTAAAAGGGCTGGAATGAAAAGCTCTCAAAGACACTTTCCAGCTCTGAAATTCTAATTTTAGTTCCCTCTTGTATTGCTGAGGCAGATAGACTCTTCAGGAAGTAGACTGTAAGCCCCAGATGGCAGTGGTGTGCATATATTGGTTGCTGCTGTGGCTCCAGCACTCAGCACAGTGGCCTCACTGCTGTGGTGTAGGTGCTCAGAGTATTTTTTTGTGAAATGAAGGAAAGAGGTAGAAGTGGAGTTGAATCTGGTGTTCTAATCTCTCTGCCTAAAGATAGGCTTGTTTTAACTACAAAATAAAGTGAAAAGGCACTGCCATTAAAGAATGATGAGAAACAGAAAACGTAAGATAAAATATTAAATTTGTTACACTTAAAAATGTTAATCTTCACACGATTACCATGCAAATCCCCTCATTGCCTAACTGTTTAATTGATCAAGTAAATCACAGAGCAGACAAGTAAGTGAAAAACCCTGCTGTTGACATTCACGCAAAGTACATTTCAAGAATATATTCTGTTAACTAGTATGTCTATTACACATGATAATATAAATTTAACACACACATACACATACAGTATTCTTTGCAAGCAAGTAGATTTCAGAGAGTTCAGGGGAAAGCTCTGTTTTTGTATGGCAACTTGGTAGTCTCCCATTATTGTATCAAATGTGAAATCAGTGTTAGGGTACCATAAGTTTCAGCAGTGCCTTTGTTTTATATAATGTTTGAAGACAAGAATTCACTGCTTTTTTTCTTTTAGGCAGGTGTAATATTGACATGCTACTCTGGAGATTGTAGGGTTAATGAATCCCCCCCTCCCTTCAACTCCCCCCTGCCCCCTACCCCAATCCCATCATGTGCCTGGTTGACTCTGAAAGAAGGGGCTTGAAGTTGCCCACAGGGCATCCCTTTTCCCAGCCTTCTCCAAGGCCACCTGGGCAGACGGGAGCTTGCCTCCTGTCCTTAGGACACAAAATCCAATCAGTCGCCGTGTCTGCCGGTCTCCCTGACCTGCCTGTGAGCTGTAAAGAGGGAGGAGAAGCAGAGGCCGTTCATCTTTCATAGGCTGCATCTCTGTTGTGGCTTTGGGGGCTCCTGCATGTTCTTGAGGAAGGAAGTTCTCCCTTATTTTCAAGATAAGGTGTCATTCTTGAGAGCAATGTGCTGAACTAATCAGGTTAATTGGGAGGCCCTGGATTGTCTTCATTGAGCCCTTCTCTTCTTCCTGTTAAAGGCAGATAGTGCAGACAGACAGATTACACATATTTCAGTTTTCCGCAAGCCTGTGAAATCTGTAGGCATTTGGGGAATGCAGCTTCAGCCGAATGTCACTGAGGATATTGGAGCATGGGTTCTTATTTGAGCAGCATAGTGTTAAAACAAAACATAAGCTCTGCTTGTGATTGAGAGAAGTGTGCCTTCAAAGATCTGATATCTTCTCTTTTTTTCTTAATGTTGAAATAATCTTAGTGTTTCAGATCAACTGGGATGACTTTGTTGCAGAATCCAGATGGATTCCTCTCTGGCTGTTTTATTTAAGGTTGAAACTTAAAAAACAAAACCTCATCGTGACGTGCCATCATTGACAAGGAGTTTCTCGAGCTATGTTTAGATTCTCTGGCATCTGAGCCGAACACTGGGGGCTGTGGCCCTGACTCGGGGCATCTTGGCCTCCCCTTGAGCTTTGGGGTGGAGAGGAAGGAGAACTGCTTCCACCAAATTCTGCGAAAGGCGGGGATTCCTCCTCCTCCTCCACTCCAGATGATTTGTCATAGTTTAATTTTAAACACTATCATTGACTGTTCTTTCAATCCCACCTCTTTTTCTGCCCCCCCTTTTTTTTTTCTTGGAAGTTCCAGGAATGACTTTAATTATCTCCACAATCAAATTCTCATTCCTGCCTCTGTGAAAGTGTGTAGTCATAGATGGCAGGGATTATTTTCTTTAGCACTTGGGGATAGAGAAACCGGTTGTTTCAAAATGAGAACCAGCTGCTTCCACAGAGCCCTATTTAATGGGGAGCCACTTTGTACACAAACCTTCACTCAGGTCAGTCATTACGCCAAGCCCCGAATCAGCAGTGTTTGGTCTATCGCCCTTTATTAAATGTCGACCGAGGAGTGATTTAGCCAATAAGATAATAATAATAATAATAATAATTTAAAAAAACACACCCCGAGTCTTTAATTTTGCTTCTGCCGAATGAACACTTATTTAGAAGGAGCACATTTCAAACTTCCTCCTGTGGTAATTACACTGTAGACTAGTTTACCATTCCTCATCGATGCCTTGTGTGTGTGTGTGTGTGTGTGTGTGTGTGTGTGTGTGTGTGTTTGCTTGCGTGTAGCTTTAACCCTCTCTGAAACTGGAGAATAAAGTTAACCTCCTCTTTCAACATAATGTTTCATCTGACAAGCATAGTAGATAGATGAAAGGTAGATAGCCAAGGTGTGGGTCCCATTAGTAGAAGCCATTGGAGGGCAGAGATGACTGCTATTATCAAACATCTTTTATGCCATCTGTAAAATAACGATGAGGGTGATATACCGTGTAAGTTGAGGTGTCTTTCTAGCTTGTAGAAATTGCTCTGTTGTCATACTGTGTTAATCTCTAGCAGTACCAAATTTGATTTGAAATAAGGAAAGTACTTTCACTAGTTAACTGTACAAAATACTTTTGAAGCATACAAAGAAGGGGGAAAGAAAGCATAAAAGACACATAAAACCACAGTAAATATTCACTTATGGGAATGATTTGTTTTTGAACCCGGGTTACATTTTTATCAGATAACCTAATTTGGGGACTGCAACATTTGTTAAATCATGGTTTGAAGGATTTAAAAAAAAGAGCAGCTTCATAAAGATTTCTAAAAATCTAGTTTAACCAAATTTTGTCTTGTAACAGTGAGAGATTCCATGCATTATTAATAAAAATATATGATTGTTTTAAAAAATTATGAAATGCTTTTTTACAGTAACATCAACAATGAAATAATGTGAAGAAAGGATAAAAATTTAGAAATTTATTCTCACAGGGAGTTTGATTAATAACCTGATACATATGTTTTTACTTATTTTATTTTTAGGATTTCCATATTGAAATATGGTTTGTGGGAAATCTTGCCTAACAGTTTTTAAAATTTGTTTGTTTACCAGCTACTTTGATTATGTAGCTTTAGTTTCAGCTATAATTCTATTGTATATTTTCTGCATCTGTATTTTAAAAAAATTCTGTGGGTTTTTTAATATAAAAAAATAAATAACTGTTATATTTCCAGTCACTCAAATTTGAACTGAATTTTACTTCCTGTTTCAAAGGTCAAGGCAGGCTGACCTCAACAGCAGTGTGGAGGCTGCTGAATTATTCATATCATTGACTTTGTGTCAGCTTCCACATTTGTGGAGAGGGATGTTTTATTCATTTATCTCATTTAGGGTTCTTCTCTGCACCTGTTTCTACCATTAAGTACCCTGTAATTTGCATTTGATGCTAATTTAGTTTCATATCAGTCTGGTCCCCCCTTGTTAATTTAATTTTCTAAGACCCTTTTCATTACAGTAGAACTGTTTTCCTCTTTAAAGCAAACATCTATACAAGTAATTGTATAAACTGCCTTTTAAATAATATCTTTTAGAAGATTCCATCGTTTAATTCCTTAATTCCTATAATTAGCCACAGTTTGATTAATGTTTCAAAGGGTTAAATTAAAATGCAGAATTACTCAAATGCATACTTGAATAATTTCTTATATAGGGCAGTGTTAGTGTTTCGGTACTCTTCCTGATAATTCTCAGAACAGTATGTCTTAACAGCAGTCATTTTCTTTATTTAGAGTGCTGTTTAGTTTACTGATAGTAGTTGCTTTCAAATCATGGTGCTCTCAACATTTCTTGTGAAATGTTAGTTTTTTCCTTTCATCAAAGTGGTGATAGTGGCTTAAAAATGTTCCTGCAACATTAATAATGACATACCACAAAAAATCAGAGCAGAATTAGGTCTGATTTCTTGACATGTCATGGAAGTTTGGTATACTGATTTTCAGGAAACTGTGTTACATTACATGTCTGTTTCTCTTCTTCCCAAGTCTTTTTATTTCTGTCTGCTGCTCAGAGTAGATTGCCTGGGAATGTCTCAGTTTCCCAGACAGGGTGGTTTTAGCAAGCTTTTGTTTGTATCTACAAGCACCCACTGGGCTTTCTTTGCCACCCAGATATTGTAGAAACTAGGAGTAAGTTGTTTGAGGGGGCATGACTGAAATGGCTACTGTGGTTAGCGTGGCCATGTTCCTGGGTGTCCACTGGGTATTTAGAGGTAATATTAGCCAGGCATGCAGTCCCCCAATTTGGGAAGAAAAAAATGCTACCTCAGTACTTCCCCTTGTAACTATTTGGAAGGTCCTTGACATAAACATGTCAGTATTCCTTCTTGGCTCCCTTGGAGGTGGGAATTTAAAACAGGGGTGTAAATTACAAGGGCTTCTCTGGTGGCTCAGTGGTAAAGATACCACTTGCCAATGCAGGAGACTCTGGTTTGATCCCTGGGTTGGGAAGATCCTCTGGAGAAGGAAATGGCAACTCACTCCAGTATTCTTGCCTGGGAAATCCCTTGGACAGAGGAGCCTGATGGGCTACAGTCCATGGGATCACAAAAGAGTCAGACACGACTTAGCAACTAAACAACCACAGTGAGTTATGAATTCAAATTCTAAGGTACACAGAAATGATGGAGCAGGAAAATTTGGTAAGGGCTGACTGTTACTAAGAAATTAGCCCAAGCTCTACAGTGGCCCTTCTTTCCCTGGGTTAGATTGGTTTTTAGCTCATGCTCGTATTCCCTGGGGATACCAAATGGTGTAGCTGCTTTGGGTTTCCAGGAGGATTTCAGGTCTATTGAAACTGGAGTTTGAAGGTGGCTTCCCTTGTTCTCTCAGTTATAAATGATTCCAGGGACTGCCACAAACAATTTTGTAATTGTGGAAAAGTGAAAGGGAATCTCGGTTTTATAGCAGACAGCTTCATCTGTCTGGTTTCAAGATAGGGCTGTGGGTAGACTGTTTCCCAGGGGTTGCCTTCAACTGGTGACATGTTGAGTGTCACTGTGAACTTTTTGCATCCTCTGGTGTATTAAGCTTGCTTTATGCTTCTGCTGATGGGCCTAAAATAACATGAAAATATCCAGCAATGAAATAGAGGTTCTTTATTCATTAACAAAACATGTAGTTAGCTGATTCCCTCCCCTGTCCCTCATTCTTGACCCCATTTAGATATCCTTTGTAGTTTAGGCAAGTCTGTGAACTCCACCAGAAATGTCTCCTTGAGGTTTGATTAAACAGCCAACTTTAAAAACAACAAGGAATATTTGCAGAGCTCTTAAGATGGCAGGCATGGTTTTCTCACCCAACTCTGACTGATGCTGGGAATTCTACTGTTAGAGCCTCATCCTTTCAGCTAAGAGTTTTTGATCTTTACCAAAATGGCAACCCACTCCGGTATTCTTGGCTGGAGAATCCCAGGGATGGGGGTGCCTGGTGGGCTGCCGTCTGTGGGGTCGCACAGAATCAGACACAACTGACGCCACTTAGCAGCAGCAGCAGCAGCAGCAGCAGCAGCAGCAAGACAAACAACTTGAAGAAGGCTAACACTTTAATTCTATCCCTCATTTACCTCTCTGAGGGAATGAAATAAAAATTTTACATGGGTCTGGCTCCTCTCAGTTTACATTCATACTCTTTGGCCAAAATCATTTTAGTTCCCATGGCAACCCTGTGAGATAAGCAGGGGGTTTTGTGCCCATTTCCTGGAGATGAAGAATGAGTAGTTTAGCTCCATGAAGCTAATCAGTAAGTTAGCCAGGTCTCAAGGGCAGGTTTTCTGAAGAATCCAGGTTATTGTAGGAAGAGATGAGGTTTCTCTTTGAGCTGAATGAACTCTCAGAGATTCCAGTCCAGTCCCTTCGTTCTACAAATGAGAAGGCTGAAGCCAAGAGGAGCTCAGTAACATTGCCCAAAGATCTAATTAGCCTCAGCGCCAGGACCGTAAGCCAAATCCCTGGCTCTGATTCCAGTGGCTTTTCTCTGCCACCCTGGGCCATCTGGGTCCTGCTCTGCTCTCTATCTCGCTTTGTGGGAGACCCGCCTCAGGGAAGTGTGTATCTTGTATTTTCTGGATTTGGGTCCAAGGAAACCTGTGAGCTCAGTATCTCCAACAAGACCCAGCATGGTGTATCACACATATAGGGAACACGTGTTAAATTGTTTCTAAGAAATTATAACAGTCCCGGGGAGGAGGAAGCCCAGACTACTCCCATCATATTCTATCTATTTTTTTAAAGCTCACATATTTCATTCACTTACAACTGGGCTTGTTTATGCTGTGTCATAACACTATGCAAAAACAGCAATTTCTCTTTGTATTTGTCAGAGATATTTCATCAATAGTCATCTTTCAGCAGGAATTTTAGGAAAATTCTTTCCATTCTAGATGTCTCATCATTGGCAGGCGTCTCTACTATCTTTCTCTGGAAGGTACTGACAAACATAAATATAGAGTCTGACAATTTTCAGAGTAAGTCCTAATTTAAAAGTTACCTTATATTTAATCCTAAACAAATTTAATAAACTGTTCTTCCCGGAAATAATAATAAAGGAAATGAGGCAATATTGTAGAATATAGTTCTGAAGAAATCATAGTGAAAGGGGAAAAAAAGTACACTGAACTTCCCCCTACTCAAAGCTGCCTTTGTGGACAGTGTTTCCTGAGCAGGTTCGTCACACCCTTTGAACTGCCAAGGAGGGGCAGAAATCTGGGGTGTGGTGCTAAGCGACATTAGTAGTCCCTGGCATAATCTCAAGCTGAGTGGCAGGAGAGTAATTCCACAGGGCAAAGGGGGATTCACCTGGTAAGCTGGGGGTGGGGTGGGTTATGGGTGGCTTTGGTTCTCCTTCAGGATGTGGCGGAAGGTGGAGGCAACAAACAGCTGAGCCTCTGAATGACATGTCTATCTGGCTTGCCTAAGTGATGGGGCTGATTAGGAAGAATTTTAGGGTTTTTGTCTCAGTTCAACTATGAAACTCATGTAGACAGGAACTTAGTCTTTCCTGTGTCCACTATCTGGTCATTTAGGGCCTATGCCCTCATTTAAAAAAGATGAAAAAAGATATATCTTCTTCTCCCCAAATTATCATAAGCAGTTTAAAAAGCTGAATTTGCTTATTCTCCCAAATATTTGGATGTTGGAACTCAGAATAATTCTGCTAAACCTATAAAAAATAATTTCATTATGGGGTATATCCTTGTTTTCATTCATGGGGGTGATGAGGACAAACACCCATTGGTTTCATTGACCTCAAGTAGGAAAAATGAGCCAGCATGTTAATTTATTCACTAAATGTTCATGAAGCACCTACTGTATGACATAAATTGTAACCCCCATCCCTTAGTGGGGACAGCCCTGGAGGTACCATGTGGCACTTCTAGGGCCCTCACTTACTAAGGACATCGAGTTCAGTGTGGAAACTCTCTTCCAGATCACCACCATTTCCAGTGAATCATTCATCTTTCTCCTGACATCACCTGGTCCCCTGGCCCATACCCAACGTAAGATTTGAAGTAATTCATTACACATCAGAGTTGGTGTAGGTTAATGCCCTACTGTGCTAATTTTTGATCTTCAAGATACCCAAAATCAAGAATATCCTTCTGTTAGGAGCCAGCATGCTTCGCTTCTATTATAGGCCTGATAAGTTAACTCACTCATGCTGAAGTCGGATTTTTCATTTATAATGAAAATAAGAAGCAACCTGGTATAGAATGCTGAACCAGGACACAGGAGACCTGGTTTTTAATACTGCCTCTGCCGTTATTTAGATATGTGAGCCTCAGCAAGTCCCTTAACTTCTTTGGGTTTCAGTTTTCCCATTTATAAAATGAGAGAATTGGACACTTAGGATCTTTAAGCTTCCTTCTCTCTCAATGGTTCTAATTCTCTATACTCCTATAAATCTGGTCATTTCTTCTATGTAACATTGAACAGTAGCCTATTATTAAACATTTACTTGGGCAGCACGTACTGTACTACAAATAGTGGCCTCACAGTTAGAATTAAACAACCAGCAATATTCTCAGCCAACTTTTATTCCTTCTTTATTACCTTGGTCCAGGTATCAGCTAAGTGATAATAAGGTAAGACAGTAAGCACAGCCCACATCTATTCCTGAGATTTATATTAAGGCAGGTGGCTCTGGGGTGAGGTCTTTAGATGATGTACCTTACAAGGCTAATTGAGTTGGTATATTTAAATTTATTGGTAGCATAACTTGGGCAAGATGGGTAAGGGATCTATAAAACAAAAATTGTAGGCTTGTAAAATGTGAGGCACGTGGACAAACACATTCATCTACATGAGATAGTTATCCCAAAAAAGGCCATCAGCAGAAGCTACCTATATGACATACCAGAACTGTGTCTAACCAGATTCTGGTTTACACTCCACTTCCAGGTGAAATCAACTAAATGTTGGTATATATGTATAAAGATATATAATGAATTGCACACAGCACATGCAGTAATTGTTAGTTGTCAGCATATCTGTATTTTGGGGAGGATACTGTCCTATAAGACCAAATAACTCTGAGTATTTTTAGACTGAAGCTATGAAATCATATGCTCGGCCAGTATCTTATGCATGTGTGTGAGAATACAGTGGGTATACCTTAAGCTTAAAGAAATTAGAATCTACAAAATCTCAAAAACTGCCTTTTTTGGTCGCTATTTGCAGATATTAGAGACTGAGAAACAAACTTTAGGATAGGAACAAGATTATATGTATCTATATCTATTTTAAAATTTGAAATTTTTGAATCCTTTCATAGAAACATTGTAATAGTTTGATGGATCCTCAAAGAAACAAAACTAATAAGTCCCATGGATAATGACTTTCTGAGAATTCCAGGTAGGCCCTCTCAGGCTTTCCTGTTTTGTGTTTGCTTGCTTTCATTTCGTATTTTATGTGTAATAAACCTTTACTTTAAGCAGGATCAATTGTTAAACCAACTACAGAGCTGAAGTATAGAACACTAATTCTATAGTAATGCCCTATAAAAACCAAAAGAAATAAGACTAACTATTAAAAGAAATCCATATGTCTCTGGAATTTTTATTTAGGTTTATATTAGCGATAATGACCTTGGTTCCAGGGAATTCAGTAACAATTAATGACCAGCAAGGGGTCACTGGCCCCATGGTGCTTTGGGCCAGCAATCCCTTCCAACATGGACAAGAACTGGTCATTTATCCCAAGGAAGTGCCCCGAGGCAAGGTCCTTATCCTTTGCCATCTAATTATAATTTAACCTCAGCTTTTAAAGGGCCCTGAGGAGCAAAGATACAATGGGTCCATGCTTTCAGTCTTTTAAAGAGTTTATTTTTGCCATGCAATTCA
The DNA here is from genome assembly GCF_003369695.1 of Bos indicus x Bos taurus. Lineage (NCBI taxonomy): Eukaryota > Metazoa > Chordata > Mammalia > Artiodactyla > Bovidae > Bos > Bos indicus x Bos taurus. Next base: position 40,030,037 of record NC_040082.1, read on the forward strand.
TAATTGAATATCATTGAAAAGAGTTGTCAAAAAAAGTTGATAATTATGTTCCTTTTATTCTGGGGTGTGTGTACTTGTTTTCTGTATCAATATCTGCTGGCTTTAAATGGTGTAGAAAGCATATGGGTATATTCTTATATTGTGTGTGTGTGTGAGGGAGAGAGAGCTGTTAAAACACTCAATGAAAGTATAAACAGAATAAAATAAAATTTAGATTATAGGAGCCTTCAGTCGAATAAGTTTTATTTGCCACTTGGCAAGGATGTCATTCTGCAATATGTAAAATACAAAACAAGGGGTAAAGTAAAATGGCATGGTGACTGGCGTTGGCTTTTACATGTTCTATGTGTTACTGTTGTAATTACTAAAATTACTGTTGATGATGGTGATGATAATAGCTAACACTTATTAAGTCACATATTTGCTAAGGATTCTCTCATTTAATCCTTACAGTAACTCTATGTTGGGAGTATCCTTATTTCCCCCCATTTTATAGATGAGGAAACTAGGGCTCTGAGAGGTTAAATAACTTGCCCAAGGTCACCACAGCTATTAAATGCTGGAGCTGTGATGCCAGCCCTGCTGTGTCAGACCCCAAAGATCAGGGTCTTAATCATGACACCGTTCTGCCTCTATTTAAAAACTAACATTTCCATTTTCTGAGCACAGTCTTTAATATATTCATTTAGGCAAATTTCCATTCTTTGCTGGCATAATCACTATTCCTTTTGTTGGCCATTGCTCCCCTGGGCTTCCCTCAAACATGGTCAGAGATGCCCTGGACTTTTTAAAGATGGAAGAAAGGCCACATGGCCTTGCATAATTTGACCGAGACAGCTGTGCAGTTGGTTGTCTCATTTAAATTACAACCACAAAAAAAGATGTGCCAAGCTTCACTGACACAAGGCTAAGGGCAGGAACACGAGACGGTTTCTTGAACCTGCCCTGGGTTACTGCCAAAGGTAAGCAGCCACGCTCAGCAGGGTCTCACGGACCACTGAAGAAGCAGTAAGCTTCACTAAAACAATTATCCATCCCTGGGCCTCTTCTAAAGGTTTGATGCTCCAAATTCTCAGGGTAAAGGACTGGTCCGGCTCTTAGTTCTAGCTTGGAATGGCTGACCTAGGCAGGATCTTGAAGACAATTCATCTGAACGTTGGGGAGAAAAACAAAGATAGGAGATTTAAAAGGTTGATATTGCAAAGGATCATCCAGACAGTCTGTGGCTCAGATTTAGAGAAACCCCAAGCTGATTTGATGAAGGCAGAACATTGTAACCACAGAGCACTGAGGTATTCATGAGACCTGACAAGCCTACTTTTAATACAGAATCTGGTACAAAGTTTCATGTGTATATTTTTGCTGTGGTTTTTTTCCTGTATCTTTTGGAATTAACTCTGATAGTCCAAAGGGTAGCTTTCATGTGCACTGTTTCCCTCTTTGCTTTGAGATGGTTTAGAAACTTCTCCAGTGTTGCGTGAAGCAATAAACCTGTGTCTACCAGATACACGATTTCTTCTTTTATTGGTGGAATTTTTACAAAATACATTTTTCCCCTGTTAGATATTTTTAAACATCAGTTTCTTTGTTTTCTTTCTCACCTTTCCAAAACTTCATTCATGGAAGATGCTTCCCAAATCAGAGTGGCTTTTATTAAAATTATGTCTTCTGGAAACAAACATGTTAAGTCTTCCAGGAAAAGTTCATGATAGTGATATCGTTTTTTTTTTTTCCTTTTGCATGTAAGGGTATTATGAGTGTGTGTATGTGTGCACACACACGCGCGCCCTGTAGGTTTACGTAAGCATATGTGCATAGAATAGCTTTTCTACTGCAGCTTTTAATGACAAAAGAACGCATTTTGAGGCTAGTGGGGTTTTAACTAATTATGATGAAAGGGAGGTGGTCGAGATGACCTCCCCCCTCCCCCGCCCCCCATCCAGAAAAAAATTCCTCATACAACAAAATGAACGAGGACAAGCAGCATGTGTTCCGCTGCCGGTGCCCGGGCACCTCTACGAATGGAGATGGGCTCCAGGGAGGCCCGGAGCGGGAGCGCGCGGAGCAGTCTCCCCCCCGCCCGCGCTCTCAGTGCTGGCTTTGTGGGGACTCATGAATTACTTCTTACAGTCGGGGCTCCTTGCTATAAATCCAGCCTGGTGCCGAGAGCACTGTGGGCAGCGGAGCACAGAGCAGAGGCCGCGGTGTTTGTGTTGTTGTTAGCGACACGTAGCGAGTTCCTCCGAAACGGAAAGGCCCCGGCTCCAGTTTGTCGCCAGTGAAAGCCGAAACATGAGTCGCACATGTGCAGCGGGAGCCCGGCTCAGGGGGGAGCGGGGCCAGCGCCACCGCCCACCGGGGTATTTGTTGGGGGGGGAGAAGAGGAGGGCAGGGTGGGAGCTGAGCAAATAGCTCCGAGGAACCAGGCAAGGATGCGCTGACACTTAACTGTTATTTGCCGCCCCCACCCGCCATTACTCGTCCGAATACTTGAGAGAATTAAAAAAAAAAAAGTCCTCTTTGTGATGGAGCTCTAAACTGGCTTGCTTTCTCAGGATATCCTGTGTCCCTCTTGGGGTGGGTTTTTCGTGGCTTACTTGGTTAGGAGATGTATTCTATCCCTTTAAGAGGTAAAACCAAGAAAAAATGTAAATGTAGGGACTTTAACACTTCCCCCCTTCCTAACATTCATATAATTGCTGTTAAGCCACATTGAAAACCCTGGGGCCTGGTGTGCACCAGGGTAAAGTTACATTTCACAAGCAGAAAATTGACTCACCACTTAGGAAAATTGGCTACCAATTATGTGTCAAAGGCTCTAAAGTCAGACCTGAGGTTTTCTTTTTTGCCAGAAAGTGGAATTAAAAAGAGCACAGGCGGACAGCTATGTCCCCTCCCCCGCCCCCACCTCCCAGAGTGACTTGCTTCTTGCAGCTGAGTTTCTGAGTTTCCTCCTGAGATTTCTGGCCAGAGAGGAGGGAGGGCTCTGGGCCCCCTGAGGGACAGGGTAGCAGGAGGAACAGAGGCAGAAGGAGAGGAGTCCAGCAACCTAGAAGTTCTTTCATGCACAAGGATTTACAAAATCTGCTCCATGGCACATGGGGAGAAAGTTGATTTTGCCCCAGACCAGTTGACCCAGGGTCTGAGAGCTGGGAACCAGGATCCGGGGCCAAGGGATGCTGGGGAAAGGAGACATCCATGGAACCATGTATAGAGCCTATTCCAGAAGCTCACTGATCCCTCCCATTGTAGGAGGAGTCATGGGGGCAGGAGGGGGGTCTGGATCCACCCACAGTCCTGGGGGATGTGAGGGGTGGAAAGCTGGATAGAAAACAAAAGGGAGTCAGGAGTACAGAGACCACCAGTGGAAGAAGGGAGGGAGAGAGACATACTGAGAACCAGAGAGAGGGGAAAGGATCTATGGAGGAGAGAAAACAGGAGTAAATGGAGACAGGAGGGTGAGAGGGAGAAAGCAGATGCCCTGTACATCGTCTTTAGTCTCCCCACCCTTCCTCGGCTACTGTCCTTTGTTTCTCCACTATACAACTTTCTTGTCACATGCCTCGTCTTCTTTCAAGGCCAGCCTTCTGTTCCTGTTGGAGTGGCTTATCCCAAGTTTTATTTCTAATGCCCTGAAATCAAGCCTTATTTAGTGCTTCATTTTCTGCCTCTAGAGGGAGAGAAAGAGAAAGCGTTAGAACTTGCCAAACTGAGTGAATCTGCTGTGGTGCGTTGGAGAGATTTCGTTTTTGAGGATAACCGGGATGCAAATTCATACTGGAGATTATCCCAAGATAAGCACCCCTCCTGACGACAGGATGTGATATGTAATAATTTTAGTGAGAAAAACCATCCTTGTTTTGCCTTCTGGGAAGTCATATGCTAGCTGTTTCTGTTTGATTCTAGCTTTGGAAAATTTCCAGACTTCTCAAGAACCATCCATCTTAAATCCTCAGTGATTTTGACAGTAAAGACTGTTTTGTCTGAAGGACAGCAATTCTAAGGCCGAGTCTCACTCAAAATATCTAATTTCAATTTAGTACTGCCTTCTTTGCTGGAACAAAGAGAAAGAATTTATACTTTGCAGAATATTTAGTTCACCTCAGAATCTTTACTAGGTTAAAAAATATGTGCGTATGTGAATTTTCCTTATGTAGCAGTTCAGAATGCATAAAAGTTTGTTTTTCTAATTAAGACTCAAACATTTTGAATGTTTATTTTCCCCCTGCCTTCTTACATATTTAAGAGAGTTTTCTAGTTTTAAGAATCTCACAGGCTCCCTCAAGTGATGCTTAATTAGAGAAGCCTCTTTCCACTAAGTATTTTCTTAAATGTATAATTGATTGTGCAAGGAAGGAAGAGCTGCAGGAGTGGAAATCATACATCATTTCATTATTAATGGCAATTTCTAAATAAAATGCAGACTTTGTCATGCTAATGGATAGCTGAGTATGTTGCAATCAGAAGCTTCCCCCCCCTCCCCCCCCCTTTTCTGGGATGATTTTAGGAAGTTTAAGTGACATTTAATATATTGACGAATATGTTCTAGTACACTGGGCCAAGGTTAAATAAAAGAGCCAGATCAAACTGAAAAATGCAAGGGAATGTTGTGACAAAGCCAATGATTTGGAAAGTCACATACATTACTTCCTTTTTCTGTAGTGAAGAAGCTGTGTTGTTTTTTACCTGGACTTAATCTGCAAGGCACGCGTTTAGCACTAACCGTGTGCCGCTTTCACTGCAGTGCTCCACAGATGTCCTCTCTGTGGAACTACAGAACTGAAAGTTTCTGAATGGCCCTCGCCCTGTCTCCAGTGTAGAGTTCGTTAGCCAGAGTGAAAGTTGGAGTATCCCATGGACTCTGACATGGCTGCTTTTGATTAGAGGCTATCTTAGTTTGAGCTTCTCCTGAAAGTAAACCTTCCACAAGGATTTGGATGCAGGTAGTTTATGTGGGCATGCTCCTAGGAAGCAGGATGTGAGAAGAGGGAGAAGAAGTAAAGAAGAAAACTAAGATAATGGTGCATTTTCAAAGTCACTGCATAGGCAATAGGTGTTTGATCTTGTTGGGATTTCCTAAGAGGCAAAGTAAAATATGTCCAAGAATTATGTTTCCAAAAGACTAAAGACTGGGACACTTATTTCCTGGCTCGCATTGGTTGAGGGTTGTCCCTGGGTACACTGACACCTTGATACTTGTAGGCTGTGTTTGCCTTCAGTCCAGGCAACTCCTCCAGAGTGGGTATGTCACGGAAGGAAGCCTTCTTGTGATGGCATGCAGTCAGGGTGAGCTACATGACTGAAGTCAGAATGGACCACAGAGGTGGGAGGCAGGTATCAGAGGCATCTGTTACAGAGGCTAAGCATGAAAGCCTATGAGGAGGGAAGCTTCTCGTACCTAGTAGTCCATCCTTTGTTCTTTATTGAGCACCTGCTGTGTGCCTGGGTATCGTCAGCGCTCAGTGATTCTTTGTTGAATCCATCAGTGAGTACACAAATTCATATTCAATAAATGTTTGATGAGAACTTATTGTATGTCTGAAGGCCAGTCTGTCTTCTTCCTCTAAGTATATTCATGTTGTCAGACCAGGTGCTGTGATTTTGCTTTGAAAAATATGATACCAGATTATGGAAATGTGGTCCCTATCTCTTGACAGGTCCAGGAGATAGAAAGATGAATGAGACGTGATCTGAGCTACATGTCTCAAGCCTGAAATATAGGCAGTCCTGGGGTGGGTGACTCTGTTAGATGTTGAGCATTTGCCTCTCACCAAGATCCAAAGTTTAGAAAGCAGGTTTTGGTGGGGGATTTAGGGGAAAGATATACAGATAGGGTTCCATGAGTTTTCTAAAATTTTGGCAAGGGGGTACTCCTGAGGGAGGGAAACAGCATGGCAACTGATGTGAAAGAAGATTGGGAAGAAGTTTGAGGTTACTGTGCGAAGGCTCCTAAAAGCTGTGATAAGGATTTTCTAGTGTAGGGAGCCATTTTAACATAAAGAGGCGGTATAAAATCCATGTTGAATACTCAGTGTCCAAACATGAATTTCCAATTCTGGTTCCCACCACATTATCCTCTTCCCATTATGAACAGCATCCATTCCTCCACACAGGAGCCAGAGTAAGCTTGTCAAAGTTGACATCCATTAGTGCCCTTCCTGAGGTTTCTTATTACTGTTAGTATAAAGGCTGGATTCCTTATATTCTGTGCCCACTGCTTGTGTCAGGGACACTCCCTCCTGTTTGATAAGTTCAGTGCATCTGTTAGATTCTAGCTGCATTTCCTCTGGTTCTCAGAGACACTTTTACTGACCTCTCCAGGGGTCAGTTCCCAGCGTAGAATGCTGTACGCTCCATGAGGCCAGGGGCTGTTTCAGTCCTACTTGGTACAGTGCCTGACAATTCTACTTCTTTTGTAGAAGCATGTTTTAATTAGTAGGAGTCTTGTCATCATGGACAACTTGGCACAGTGAAATGTATAGCTAAGTTCCGCACTGCAGCTAATGGGTTCAATACAACGAGATTATTGAGGGCCTCTTGTGTGCGAGATCCTCTGGCTCATATGTTGGTGAAACAGAGGCTTTTCCTGCTCTCATGTGGCTATACCCTTGAAAGCTGTAGACATTTGCAAACAGAGTGCTAACCAATAAGATGTTTTAGATGGTATGATAGAGTATCAGGGAGCACCCGTATCAGGAACTGATCAATTCGCTATAGGGTCAGGGAAAGCGGCAAATAAGTGATATTTGAGTTGAACTTGGAGGGATAAGCAGAGCTGTAGAGAGTGGAATCCAGAGGCAAGGAGACCAAACTAGATAGTTAAAGTGATAGTAAGGCCCAGAGGTGATGAAGTTTTGGTGGTGGGAATAGAAGGGAGTGGGTGGTGAACGAAGGATCAGATTGGCTGTGAGGGGCAAAGGAGAAAAGAAGTAAGATGAACTGCCTGGATCACTTTCTCACCCATCCCTTTCTGTGGTGGGAGACAGGAGAATTGAAATGATCTAAATGTGGTTTCTTAGTGTTCATGTTATCTTGACTAACCTTGATAGGACTTTTATGACAACTTTATCTCAAGCTGCAGCAGTTTCAATAGAAATTGGATTGTAGGATACACAATTTGATTTCAACAAACAGCTTTGCACTTGTATCCTATTTCATTGTTCCTGAGTTTCATTATTGTCATTGTCTGCAACTTAATTCCATTTCTCTTTGGAGCACTCATTAAGTACCTTAAAATTATGCATGTAGTAAATTCACAGGATAACCTATGCAAATGAGAAGCACCTCTCATCCTGGTCTGAAATAAACACTGTGGGTTTGTTAAGTAAATTTGGGAGTTTCAGATCATTTCTTTACACTTCCAGTTCAGCTGGGACTTTTGTTTTTTCTTCCTTTAAATTAATGGAGAAAAAGAAGATAAATATATGCATTTTGAGTCAGAAAGGGAGGGGCATGTAGAGGAGAGAGATGGGAGGGAGGGAATGTATGCAGCTTCTTTTTTGGGTTTTGGCACAAAAGAGTAATTCCCATCAACTCAGCTTGGCCAAGAGAAGCCTTTGGATAAGAATTTTTGAGATCTTTGACTCTTTTCCACATAAAAAAATTTTAAAAATAATAAAAAGAAGAAATTACAAGTGATCTGATCTTGAAGGCTAAATGTCTAACCTTTGATGTTGGTTTTTCAGAAGTTAAATAATAAACCACAGTTTCTTTTTTTGTTGTTTCATTTCTTCCTTTTTTTTTTTTTTAAAGAGTACTACTTTATAAAGCTTATATTTATAATAAGAATGAAAACATAAATAGAAGACAGTCAAGTGTTTATAAGTAATTAATTAAATGTATTTCTGAAGGTTCTAAATTATTTGGTATTTTCACCTTCTTTGGAGTCTTTTTTTAGCTCTGATATATTGAGGATATTTTTTATTTCTGTGGTTTTGTTTATAAAAATTAACTACTTTCCTTATGATTATGGCAGAACTTACTTTAGAAATTTGCAAATGCAAGTGAATGAGAAGAAAAAGAGAAGGTATAGATAAGATAAAGAATATATATATATTTAAAAGCTTATTTTCTTAAAGTATAGTTTATTTGCAATGTTGTATTAATTTCTGTTGTACAACAGGGTGATTCAGTTATATATATATATGTGTGTGTGTGTGTGTATTCTTTTTCATATTCTTTTCCATTGTGGTTTGTTACAGGATACTGAATATAGTTCCCTGTGTTATACTGCAGGACTTTTTCATTCTGTGTATAATAGTTTGCATCTGCTATCCCCAAACTCCCAATGCAAGCCTCTCCCACCCACCCTCCTGCTTGGCAACCACAAGTCTGTTCTTTCTGTCTGTGAGTTTGTTTCATCAATAAGTTCATTTGCATCATATTTTAGATTCCTTATATAAGTGATGTATAGGTATTTGTCTTCCTGACTTCTCTTAGTATGGTACTCTCTAGGTTCATCCATGTAGCTGCATATGACATTATTTCCTTCTTTTTATGGCTGAATAGTGTTCCATTTGGAGAAGGCAATGGCACCTCACTCCAGTACTCTTGCCTGGAAAATCCCATGGACAGAGGAGCCTGATGGGCTGCAGTCCATGGGGTCGCTGAGGGTTGGACATGACTGAGCAACTTCACTTTCACTTTTCACTTTCATGCATTGGAGAAGGAAATGGCAACCCACTCTAGTGTTTTTGCCTGGAGAATCCCAGGGACAGGGGAGCCTGGTGGGCTGCCATCTGTGGGGTCGCACAGAGTCGGACACAACTGAAGCGACTTAGCAGCAGCAGCAGTATTCCATTATATATATGCACCACATCTTCTTTATCCATTCATCTGTCAGTGGATATTTAGGTTGCTTCCATGTCTTGGCTATTGTAAATAGTGCTGCTGTGAACATTAGGGTTCATGTCTTTTCAAATTATAGTTTTTCTGGATATATACCCAGGAGTAGGATTGCTGGATTATATGCCAACTCTAGTTTTTTGAGGAACATCCATACTGTTTTCCGTAGTGGCTGCAACAATTTACATTCCCATCAACAGTGTTGGAGTGTTCTCCAGAAAAAGCAATATTTTAATAATTACTGTGCTCTTGATATTGTACTGCTTAGTTAACACCAAGTTTCCTTGAATAAATGACAAAATAAAAAATGAGTAATGAACTACATATATGACTTGTAGATTAAAAACCTGAGGGACTCATACTCTAGAATAACATAATTTTGCTTTAAATTTTATATTATTTACATGAATACTTGCCATGACAGTGTATATGTTCTATGTATTTTCTCCCACTTGAATTGTGAAAAAGTGTTAATTGCTCAGTCATGTCCGACTTTTTGCTACCACATGGACTGTAGCCTGCCAGGCTCCTCTGTCCATGGGATTTCCCAGGCAAGAATACTAGAGTGGGCTGTCATCTCCTTGTCTGAGGAATCTTCCCAACTCAGGGATCAAATCCCATTTCCTGCATTGGCAGGTGGATTCTTTACTGTTGAGCCACTAGGGAAGCCCTGTTTCATTACATCAGAATTTAAATATCTAGACAGCAGTGTCTGGTGGATTAAAAAAACAACAATAACAGCAACCACAATACCTTGATTAACTTACAGCTCTTTAAAAGTCCCAATATAGTAATTTCTTAGCCATTTAGGAAATTGGAGGTTGGAACCAAATATTCTCCCCCAAGATCATCATCACTTTCCACTTAGGATGAAATAAATTTCTCTGAAAGAAAGATGAATGAGTATTCTATATAATTAAACAGTCTGGTTAATAGATAATTTCATCATATGGTAAATACAGAATATCTCTTTCATATATGATAGCATAGATATGATCGATATAGTTTTATTCAACAAGTACGTATTGTCTGAAGCCCCTGGGAGAATTGTGTAGCATGGTTTCAACTTTCAAAGAACATCTCACCTAATGTCATTTTTCTATGATCCGGAGGATACCTTGGTGACTTGCTGTGAATTAGGGTCATAATTATGACCATCATTTGTCATTGTACTGTGACTACACAAGTACTGGTTAATAGAGGATTCAGAATGATAGAATGCAGGGTAAATCATTTCACCTTTTCCTGGAGCAGTGTCTTGGTGAGCCAAAGCAGAAGCAGAGAATGGAACTGATATCATTTCCATCTGCAAGCCCTCATGACATATGAAATGCCGTGAGACATTTATGGTTTTGTTGCTACCATCAAGACCTTTGGCAGAGTTCTAAAGTTATTTTAGTCTCTTCTTTCTTTCCTTCTTTTTTTTTTTTTAGCTATTTCCAGCTGTTTATTTTTTATCTTGCTTTGAGATGTTTAAATGGAAGAGATAACTTGAATTAAATCGTGGTTTTCGGATCTGGCTAGAACAATAAGACAGTGATAGCAATTTGGGTTCTCCTGGCTATGTATTTTGTACTGAATTCCTCACAGCAAAAGTTAAGTTTGAAGGAGTGTTTCATTCATTCATTCAGTGAACATCTACTATGTGGCAAGCAGACTATTATAGACATTGCATAGACTTTACAGTCTCGTGGGGAAGACAGTCATTCAAAGAATCACATAAACAAAGGTAAGATTACAGTTATGTTTGTCATGAAGACAGGTGCAGGAGGATAATATAAGTGCATACAAATGTCAGGCATGGCATGTGAAAGTGTTAGTTGCTTAGTTGCGTCTGAATCTTTGCCACCCCCTGGACTGTAGCCCACCCAGCTCCTCTGTTCATGGAATTTTCCAGGCAAGAATACTGGAGTGGGTAGCCATTCCCTTCTCCAGGGGATCTTCCTGACCCTGGGATTGAACCTGGGTGTCCTGCATTGCAGGGAGATTTTTTACCATCTGAACCACCAGGGAAGTTCAGAGAGGAGGAGATCAGACATACGTGGAGCAGATCCAACAGACTGAAGGAGTCAGGGAGTGTGGCTCCAAGGACGTGATGATCAGATGGAGAACAAATCTCTATGTCTGCCTGCTCCTTTTTGTCAGAATTCCATGTGGCACAGTAGAAATAGCGAGGATGTTGAGATCAGATGAACAAAGGTCTCAAATGTTTTTACTAACGAGCCGTGTGCCTTTGAATAAGTAACCTCAATCTTCTTGAAATGTAAGCATTTTAATCTGCAAAACAGGGGAAACACATCTCACCTGCTGGATGTTTTATATTGTAGAGATACTGTGGAAATAATACTTTCCTTAAATACCTGATTCCATTAAATAGTAGGTGCTTACTAATATCATTTCATCTGTGACACAATGTGAGTTATATAAATCGGGCCTTTTACAGAGATATTTTTTAAAAAATTAATAGTTGCTTTACAGTGTCATGTTTCTGCTGTACAGAAAAGTGAATCAGCCATAGTATACATATATTGCTTTCCTTTTGGGCTTCCTTCTCATACAGGTCACCACAGTGCATTAACGTAGAGTTCCCCGTGCTATGCATTATGTTCCAGAGAGAGCTTTCCAACAGGGGCTTTCCTGACCACCTAACTCAAAGCAAATTCTTATCATGATGTCTTGTTTAACTTTTTTTGTACTGTTAATATTTAATAAATAAAAAATAATATATACAACACTTATGTTGTGAAGCATAACAATCAAAATGTGAGAATACTCTGCTGAACTTAGTAACAGTCTTTTTGAAATTTAAGATATTAATATATATGAGATCTGTGATATAATTCTGTTTAGAAGATGGATTTTTTTTTTTAAAGGAAGGCCAAAAAGATGATAATTATTTGGAGCTTCAGTACTGCTTTTGTTGCTTGGGGACCAAAAAATAAACACATACAAAGACATACATACACACAAAGAAAATTTTTTTTTCCTTTGGGAAAACAATAGTATGCCTAAGCTGGTTTGGAGGAAGTTGATTTTTTTCCCCCAACCAGAATGATATTTGGGATAACATTTGAATTGGTTGATCATGGTTTTAGGTAAATAAACTCTGAAGTAGGGTCAATTTTAGATGTATAGAAGAGGAAGGGCCCTGGGCTGGGATGCAGGTCACCACTGGATCCCTGGTCTGGCTTCACCTTTGACTTTGGCTGTGCACCTGGGACTTGTTTTGCTTTTCCAGGCTTCAGTTTCCTCATCTCTAAATCCAGTGGATGAAGTGACCTCCAGAGTTTAACAGTCCCTCAGCCCCTGCCTCTGTGACTGGTGTTCTTTCTCAGATCCTTCTCTGCTTGGCGAGCAGAGAGTACAGGCAGTGGCCAGTGAGTGAGAGAGGCTGCAGGTGTGTGTCCCTCAATGCCAGCGTGCCATCTCTGATGGATTGGCGCCGACAGCAAGCTTCTTTGCATGGGAAAAAGTTCCCTTCCAATTACACGGCAGTTTTGTGGTGGCTGAGGGCTATAATGGGAATGCTTTGCAGCCAAAGCACTCTCATTCATAAATTCCACTGTGCCACTCTCTAATTTTTCTCTTTTGGATAGATCAGTATTTTGTGGTTCTCTCTGCCACAGCCATGCAAGCAAATGTGAGTAGTTAAATATTGTCATGGCATTGAAGTCTCTGCAACAGATGGACATGACAGTGTCGATCATAGCAATATTTGGTGCAGTAAATAAAAGTGGACTGACCCAATGTCTTTTAGAGGGCTGACTTTACAATGAAGTACAGGAAGAAGCTGAAAATGGGAGCTGGTGTGTCTGGTTTATTTCTTTGGAAATAGATATTTTATTTTGGTAAAGGCCCTCTGTTCATCATACACAGCTAGATACATTTGCTGAATGTCAACCCCTTTGTGCAGGTGTGAATATCTATTGTAAATTATGGAAATATAGGCTGCCTACTTTTTTTTTTAATATTTGCTACATCTGTTTTTGCAACTTGCATTATTCCTGGGTTCCCTTCTTGAAAGTGACTAAAATGCAGAAAGCAAAAGAAAATATTGTTCAAGAATAGAAATATATAAAATAATCACACAGAATCCATATGCAACACAGACTATTTTAGTATTTATTTTTTAAACACCAGGAATGTATTTCCTTAAAATCAGAGTATCAGCTCCTTTGGTAGTGATGTAAAAGATTTATGCTTCATGAAAAATCCATTTCTTTGAGAGTCTATACCCTGTGTGTGTGTGTGTGTGTGTGTGTGTATACATACATATATATGTATGTGTATATATATATATATGTATTTATATATATATAAGTTAACATTTGCCTCTGCCGTGCAGTGTTTGCTATGTTTTCATTGCAGTGAGGAATAAACTTAAGTATAATTGCAGAATGACTATTAGTTCATTAAAGCACCGAGGATTGGCCAGGCTCAGTTCGGATGACCATGGATGTGTGTGAAGATGGGTACCACACTGTGGTAGTGAACTTGTAGATCATAACTCTGCCCGGGGCTTGCCTCTGTATTTCCCTTTGAAAAAGATGACTGTTCCTCTGTAGATATGTAGCACAGAATCTGTTTCTAAACAGCGCCAATAAAATCTGTTTATTGGTGTCTCTTGTCTACATACAGCCACCTGTCTAAAAGCATAAATTCACATGTATAGAGTGGTCTATTCTCTCCTGCATAAGTATATGTCACCCCCCATTGGCATCAATGAAAGCTGTGTGCTTACCAGCAGGAGAATAGATTCATATGCTGTGAACAGGTATGGAATTCTGATTTATGGTCTGTGTTGACTTTAATGGATATACCTGCAACAGCCACAGAGCTAAAAACTGTAAGGTGTTAAAATAAAACATTTTACAGCACAATATATTGCCTGCTTGTTAGTTAAAAGCACTACCAGGGAGCGCATTTTAGCTAAATTTGGTGGTATTAAAAATACATGTGGAGTATCTGCTTTCTCTTCTCTACTCTTTCTCTGTATTTCTCTGAACATGCTTTCCCTGTTCAGGAACTCAATGCCTGTGACCTTTAGGGCACCGAGGGTGGACATTCTGTGTGGCATGAGACAAAACTGAAAATGAAAGATTAAAGTAATTCTGAAAGATTTCAAGATAGGCTGCTGTCAACTCAAATGCAGAAGAAAAAGGAAAAGAAACTAGTTTCTTGAGTCCCCTGTGCTCTAGATCATAGATAGCCATTTTGGTGGCATCCTCAGTGGATGTAAAGTAGCTCATGCTTTCAGACCCTTCATGCCAGGGCTCAAAAGCCTTTGCAGAATCATTTATTAAATATTTAAGCATTTCCTCTTTCTGCTTCTCACTCAGCTGCTCAGAGAGCCGGAGAGGAGCATTTCCCAAGCCCATGAAGTACCAGTGTGTAGTTGTGATTCCTTTGGTTTATAGGCAAGGGTCAGCTTTGTTTTGGTGGCTGATCCTGCAGCCAGCACCCCTCAGTCATAGCTGAGGACTCCCATGGTCAAAGAGACAAATGCCAACGAAAGCGCCTGGGTGTAGGCCCTTCTGTGTAGCCTTTAACTGATGTGGCTTTTAAAAGAAATCCACGACACTCTAGAGAATCGTTAATATTCTGTTTGAACAGAAAACAATTTCAAGCAGAAACTTTAGGATTACCTCAAGCAAAGCTTTTGTTTTGTTTTGTCATCATTTAGAGGTACTCCAGGAAATACTTTAAACTTCACTATATACATCAAGAACCAGTGGGCCCCATTATTAGGAATGCTGGATTGTACGCATTCAATATTTTATGTTTTACATGTTTTATTCCCCGCCCAGTTCTTGCTTTTAGGTGAGCATGAATCAAATCCAAAGGGACATTTTTAGCTATTTCAAGAGCTCTTGCGAAGGAATAATAGTATGAGTTGGTTTTAAGTTTCATGGTAAAACCACTTTTAATATTTAAGTGATTTTTCTTCTGAAGTGGGGGAACTTCAGTAAGAAAGTTACTTAATAGCTAAGTTACTTTAGCTTTCTTAAAATCTGGAACAGTGCTAAAATAAAGTATAATATAATACTTAAAATAAATGTATCTAAGACCTGTGAAAATTCTACTTCACAGCATTTGTAAGGAAATGTAATACATGCAAAAGTATACAGTAGTTTATAGTAGTTTTATTTCAACTAGTACAATATAACAACCTGACATGCTGTGAAAAATAAATAACTTTCTGAAAATGCATTTTCCAAGTATGAAAGTAATATTGAAGAATGACTGAGGTAATCACTTTTGTATAGATTCTGAAAGTGGAAGAGAGGGAAAGAATAATTTATGATTTAATGCATAGAGTTATACAGAGGTGTGAAAGATTTTCTTTTCTGTGGGACCGGGAAGAGTGTGCCGTGCCATTTTGCAGAAAGACTCAGAGGACACGGCTGACACATGAGCAAGTGCTAGCAGGAGTCTGGGCCAGCTCATTTATACCCCGCACTCTTCTTTGTTTTGGTTTTGGGGTTAACAGATTGAGTAAATACATTTCTTTTTATTCTTTCATAGGGAAAAAAAGACTCTTTTGACTGTTAAATTCCAATTTTCCAAAGGAAGTAAACATTCCATCTCAGGCTTCTCACACATTCTGATAAATAAACCGCATTAAATCACAGAATGTGTATGCAAAGGAAATAGCCTGTTTATTTTCTGGATGGAGGACCAGAGAAGAGTAGACTTGCCCAAGGTCGTACAGCCAGCGAGCATGTGGGTCAGAATCTTTCTACTCAGGCCCATATGCCCTCTTGGCCAGAGTCGCGTTGAAGTGGCTGAGACTTTGATAGGCCATTAGGTGCCCAGGCGCTTGACTGAGGGGAACGTTGACAGTGTTAGCTGGTAGTCTCGCAAGTGTAATAGGTCAGGCAACCTAAAACAAACAAATGTCGCTAGGTTGTGAGCATCCCGATGAGTGACTCTGAGGTAGGGTCTTAGTCTCCCTCCCTTAGTCTCTATCAGCTCCCTTTAGACCGCCTCAAATAAAGATACGTTCCAAGTAAAAATTGTTTGCTTGCTGTGGAACTTAGCTTCTGGACAAGTTTTTGAGCTCTCCTCACCCCATATCTGCCAACATAATAACATAATCATAGCTTAAATTCCTCTTCTTTTGTAGTCTAGAGACACTGCTGCTTTAGATTTGTGACCCTGAGTCTTGATATCTCTCTTTGGTATGATTAACTGGGTCCATCTTGATCGGAGAATATAAACATAAAAAGTTATTTCCGTTGGCCCGAAAAGTGTGGGATATCTGGGCTGTCACATAAGTAAGTACTCAGTAGAGAAGGTGGGGGTAGGGGAGTGAGTAGGTTTCCCTCTACTGTCTCCCATGCTTTTTGACTTTTTGTCATGAGGTTTGTAGGTCAAAGGAAGAGGAAGGGAAGTCCACCTTTCTATGTGCCAAAAGGAATGGTGTGGTGAGCATGGGTCAAGGGAGAATGGACTACTCAGGTAGGAAAAGATCACAAATCCCTAGGGCATCAAGGAACAAAGAAAGGTGGGGGACAAAATAAAAATCAAGTTACTCTTCCTTCACAGTTTCCCCAAGAACTGTGATAACTGCTTCAAAAATAGTCTTGGCAGGCAGCATCTCCTGTTACTCTGGCCTTACCCATGAGTCTGGTGGAGGGCATTTGCATAGAAATAGTTCTTACAAATGAACATGGACCCTGGTCCTATTTTGCTGGAAGATTTAAGGGTGTCTGATGTGGCCAGTGAGAAGGTGACAGTGGTCCTCATTGCTGAGGAAACTTGGGGGATATAAAAGGTGAGTTTATCTTCCTTTCTTTCAGAAGCAAAGGATTCAGAAGTGCTGGCCTATTCCTGATGAGATGATGAAGCAGTTGAAACACAATTCTGGAATCCTTTTCTTCTGATCTTTCACCCACTTTCTTCAGTCCCCTTTCCTGCATCATAAACTCCATCCCTCATTCTGCATACATGATGCCAGTGCTCCCCAAGGCACGTCTCTTCTGACCAGACTCTAAATAGAGTGAAGTAGTTTTATGTTCTCCACCACTGAGTGAGGGGAGGAGGATGAGAACTTCTATTTAGATCTCTGGGGCTATCAACCCAAGAACTGAATCTTTAATAGCAAAACTTAAGGTCCTCTAAATCCGAGAGACATTTTAAGGAACAGATGGTTTATCACAGTACTTTTGTGTATGCCTGAAACTGGGAAGATCAGTTACCTGGAAGGTCAATTCTGATCCCCTGAGACTGAAAAAATACTTCCTACCTATGCATATAAAATATTTGGGGATTTGGTTGTACTATTAAATAATGTACTACTCATTACATGCAGGACTATTGTGGTCATTCTTATGAATAGATAAAGTTGAAGCTTAGAGAAGCTAGGTGACTTGTACAGTCTACAGTTAATTAGTAGAAAAACTGTGATTAAAATCCAAGTAGTTTAATTTCAGCGTCTATGTACTAAACCACTATTCTATACAGCATCCTGCAAATACAGTCTAAGATCTTTTGATTAAGAGCATCACATTTCTGCTGATAATTTAACC
This sequence comes from Bos indicus x Bos taurus, assembly GCF_003369695.1. Taxonomy (NCBI): domain Eukaryota; kingdom Metazoa; phylum Chordata; class Mammalia; order Artiodactyla; family Bovidae; genus Bos; species Bos indicus x Bos taurus. The sequence goes on from NC_040082.1 coordinate 40,047,412, forward strand.
TTTGGCATTGTTTAATACCCAGAACTGCCAACTGAATTTTCTGACTTGGAACTCTCGTCTTCTTCCTGGTGTTTACTTTCAGCAGAAGTAAAGCTGAGAAAGTTTTGATGATTTGGAAATTTTCTCTTTTGCATAAGCTTTCAGTTGTGGATAGTTGATAACCCTCTTGATGAAATAGTGCTGTAAACTCAGCCGGCTTGGTTCCTCCATCTCTAGGTCTGTCTCTCTTTGATGGCTTCAATGAGCCAGTAATATAATTAAGTGCCCCAAATAGAGAATACCTAAGGCTTCCAGTTTGTTTTTGATTTTCTAGTAGGACATACCCTCAATCCTTGATGTTCTTTTATATATGTTTTTCAAAGAGCTCCATGTTGAGCCAGGTCTTTGTTTATTAGGGAAAAAATGGGGAAAAGGTACCATCCTGAGTGGATTAGGTAGGGAGGAACCACAGGGTGGGAGGATTCCATGTTTTGCTCTTGGCTTTTGTTACCTGGAGCTTCATCAGTCTCAGGGTGGATTAAAATCCTATACTGAGGCCAAAGTGAAAGGAAAACCAGGACAAAGAAATCTGCAGGACATGGGGCGGGGCTTGCTTAGCAAGAGCAATGGAAAACAATGACAATGAAGTAGCTTGTAGCTTGCTGCCTAATATGTGTAAAGCATTGATACAGGCAAGATGGAGTTAATTCAATAAAATAAATATAAAATACTCTCTCCTCTGTCAGGCCGTGCTGGAAGCGGGTCAGAGGTCACTGAGCCGCTTCACTGGAGCACTAATCGATTTGCTGTCAAGGTGGCCTGCTGGGGTTTCAAGCCGGAGAGGAATTGAGAGGCGCTCTGGCCCAATTTCCATAATTGCTCACTGCCTTTAGTGTACAACCTTTTATGAAACACAAAAAATATATCATGGAATTGTATTGATTAGCCATTGGGCTGAATAATTCACTTAGTATTTATTACCTGACCCCAAGAGGTTAAATAAATCCACTATCTAACTTGGGTTTGTGAGAAATATTACTTATTCATTGAAATGTGGGCTGATTATTGCACAATAGGCCTGTATCTTTGTTTCTTGATTTTGCAATCAAGGTTAACCCTTCTTGCATTCAGGGGGCCAATAATGCTCAGAATGAAAAAAGCATTGTTTGAGTGCTCCCCAAAATAAGCCTAATAAGATCACTGCTGAATATCATTTTTGAAACAGTTTTCTGATCTTGAATTTGAGTCATTTAAGTCAAGGCTCAAAATGGCCCCAAACTTTATGCATGATGAGCAAATATAGACATAAACCTGGTTTTCATTTCAAACACTACATTTCATAATAACAGGCTTATTAATGATGATGACACACAAGCCCATTTTTTTTATATTATTTTTGGAAGATTATCCTGTTGTACTAAGCACTCATAAATTAATTGTTCCAGGAAACAGAGGGGTGTTGGGGAGTGGGTGGGTGGGAAGACTCTTTCAGTCTTAAAGATGAATCAACCATGGACAGATGAGTGATAGTCATTGCAAAAAAAGATGATTTCAAGTAACTCGAAAATATGATGGAATTTAATCTGTAGGGCATTTTATGAATTTGTAAACTTGAGGTTATCATTAATTATTTACAGGCATTTACGTATTTCTTTTACTCTGACTAGAGAGTCAGTCTGTTTTGATGTGGTATATATCCCAGTCACAGCTACATGACATCCAAATCTCATTAGGTTCTCAGTTGCCACGAGCTCTCACTGTCAAGATTCAACTGTTCCTTGCCACAGCTCTCCCTCCAAAAAGACATTTTTAACTTTTGTGTAAGGTCTTTTCTTCAGTTTCCTGTCTGCATCCTCCAGCATCTCAAAGCATTGTTTTTGAAGTTTAATGGAACTTATTGTAGGTCAAGGAAAGGAAGCCACATGAAGCATTTTTTTCTCTCTCTCCCTTCAGTTGAAAGGGAAAGGGAAAAAAAAATCATTTGAGTTCAGTGCTAACTTTATGTTTGTTGATCGTTTAGCATTTTTGTATCCAGGATCTAACCTTCCGATTAATGGTAGGAAAAGCCCGGGCTCTGGTATTACACTCAGAGTCTGCTTTTCCTGTGCTGTGGAGTGGAAGGAAGAGACGGCTGCAGAGCAGGGCCAGTGTGTGCAGAGTGTCCGAAAGTGTGTTCAGGTGTGCCCCACTTCCCGTCTTCCATGTGGCTGCCCATGTGAACTTGGGCATTGCATTTAATTTTTGTGTTCTGTGTTAAAATGATTTGTTGATTACCACTTTGGGAATTTTCACCTTCGAGTTTGGGTGTTTGGGCTCTATATTTAGTTTGGGGGGTGGGGCGGATGTGGGAGGGTGGGGAAGGTAGGGAAGGAAAGAGCGAGGGATCCGAATATTGGATTTTTTTTAAGTGACATTTTAAGTCTTGCTTTCCTACCCCTCCCTTCTGTCCATGTGGAGCTCAGTTAAGTGGAGAACATAGTTAACAAAATGACTTGAGAGCTCTTGATAGCCTCTTGAGATAATTTGGTTGTAAGCACTGAGCAAAATGCATTCTCTGGATATGCTCATTTCAAGTGCTAATCGTGAATGCTAAATTTTTTAAGGAAGCCAATGTCATAATACTGTTTATAGCAATTCTGAAATAAATATTAGTGAGATGCTTTAAAGGACAGGATGCTATAAGAGAGAAGCAGACAATTTTTCTTTCTATAGAATTCTTCTGTTATTTACCGTGCGCTCTGCCATAAGGCATAGACTTTGTCTGTATTCAATAATACTAACATATAGGTGAGAGGTCTGTGGATGAGCTTAGAAATATCACTCTGTTTTACATGGGCTTTACACAATAGCCCAAGGAAACTAGTTAAGAGCTGATCAAGGAACCAGTGGTATATTTTGATTTCCAAATTTGGCTGTTTTTAGTGGATGAGGGGAATTTATTCCTTCAAAATAAACAGAAAGAGGCTGGACTTTAGAATCAGATGGTCTTGGATTTGAATCCTGGCTACTACATGTACCTGGATGAGCTAATTAATTTATTTTGTTTCTAGAGTTAGTACGGTGTGGGTAATAGTATATACAATCACAGGGTTGTGAATTGAGCACTGAGGATTAAAAGAGATGATTTTGGCATGTAATATATGACTGAGTGGTAGTTGTACTATTATTATTCTTTAGAAAATTAAGCAGGGATATTTGTTACTGGTCTTGGTAGAGATTCTAAATCTCGAATTACATATTCTAGAGCATTCCCGAATGTATTCACTAGGTAATCTAAAAGGAAAATGCAGTTTGACATTTGGGGAAAAAAATTCTTTTTTTAACCATTAAAATTCCTTCAAAGTGGGGAGGAGTATGGCGGATTTTCAACCGCACCCACAAATATGGTGGTTTTGTTTTTTATTTTAACTAAAAGTGGCTAAGATTTCCCAACTGTTCTATTTTTACAAATTTTAAAAGTTTCATCGCTGGGTCAGATTTAGGGCCTGTGTGGGAAACGACAATCTCTGCCAGCAGCACTGCAAGATTCCTGCTGTGTTGTGGTTTCCATGTATTTTTACATTCCATGCATTGCTGAACTGTGCATAGAAGGGAGCTGTAAATCACTGGTTCCTTATGTATGAGTTTGTAGCCTTTTGATTTGAGCTTCGGAGTTAATACATTATTTTAAAACTGGAGGTTGTGCATGAAATGACTGTGCCCCAGATCACGCCTCCTCCCCTTCTCCCGGCTCCACCCTTCACTTCCCCAGTTGAGGTCGAAGGTAAACTTTATATAGCACAGGAAACATTTGGGGCTGCTAATAAACACGTGTTACAAACGATGAGGATTTACTTGTTGTATGCACGCATGCGTGCTTGGGCTTTGAAGGAAGCCTGGTTGCAGTAGGGAAGACCAGGAGGGAGTGACTGCTGCCCTCCACAGTACAGGTTTCTTAAGGACACATGCTGTGTCGTCGTGGATTCCAGGCATGTTGTTGGAGAGTTCAGCATGCCCATAGCCCAGGCCCTACTCGCTACACACCCACATGTCCCGTCGCCATGCACACTGCAGCCACGTTAGTTCCCAGCCAGTCCAGTCCAGGTCTGACTATGTCACTTCCACTCACAGACATTCCCTGGAACCCTCTACCTCCTACGTCAAATCTAAATTATGTGACCGGAGGGCTCAAACCATCTTTTCACTGCATATTCCTCTACTGTCCTCCAGATGCCTTAAGCTTCTGCAGCCCACATTTCATCATTTTCCCAGAGTTAGCGCTTGCCCATCTCCCAGTTCTGACTTCCCTTCTTCCTTCTTCTTGCTGCCTGTCCTACCTGGCCCTTGGGCCCTCCAGAAGGAATCTGTCTTGCCTCTCTTTAGTGCTTTGTTCAGAGTCAGATTAATTTAAAGTTTATTTATTCAACCAGTACTTGTCGAGTGTCTCTGCTAGTACTTTTGCATGATGCTGGGATGTGGATAGTAATAATAATAACAAAAAAAAACCCGATCCCCTGCCCATCCAGGTTATTTTAAAATATTTTTTTCTTTAATAAGTTATAAAAGTAATTTAGCTACATTACAGAAAAATTAGGATAGAAATAAAAGGGAGATATAGACTTCACAACCAAACCATTCTTTTCATATAATGAAAATGATTTAATTTTTAATTAAACCATTTTTAATTCATGTGTGTTTTTTAGGAAGTTATGATGGCATAACTACAATTTTGTATTCTTTGTTTTAAACTCCAGTTTATATATGTGTGTAAAAATGATTATGATTTTTATAAAAATAGAAAATTGTATATCCCATATTTTAAGGGATAATAAGTTATTTTCCTTTTTTGATAATTGAGGGTTTTTTCATTTTTTGTTATTGTAAATAATACTGGTGACCATATTTATGTTTATAGTTATTTTTATAATTTGGTATTTCCTTAAGATAGCAGTTATTTAAAAAATTCAATTTCCTTTTTAAGTAAACTTTGTTCAAGAATCTGAATATATAAAACAGAACTGTTCTGGTTGTCATGGGGTAAGGTATCCTCAACCACTCCTGTTTCCCTTTCAAAATTGCCTGAGACCTTGAGGTACCTCTGCCAAAACCTGGGGCTTTGCGGGGAATACTTTGAAATTCTAGTGATAAATCTTAGAAGAAGAATTATTTCTTCAGAGCTTATAAACATTTTCATGTCTCTTAAGGCATAATGTCTGATTATCTCCCAGTGACGTGAATTTCCAATGCTCAGCTCTATTGATTATCTGTGAGAGAGCCATTTCTCTACATCTTTGTGGATACTGTGTATTACCACTAAATTTACTTTTTTACCTAACTTAGTCAATGAAAACTGAACATAATATGGGTGTACACTTCTCTTATTACCAGTGTGGTTGGACATTTTTTCACATGTGCATTTATACTTTTCAAGGTTTTTTGTGTGACTTCTTTATTTCCTTTTCATTGAGGATTTCTTAATTGGAATCTTAGTATTTTGATTATCAGTTGGCTTAAATCTTTCTATGATAAAGATAATAGCTGTCTAGAAATAATGTCATGTACATATTTTAGGTTATGAAACACGATTGATCCTTCCATTTTGTTTGCAAAATAAGTACTTAAGATTTCATTCTTGTAAAAACACTGGCTGAGCCCTTTGAGGTAAAGGAGACTTTCTATTTTACATAGCAACTGGAGTTGAGTCTTTCATGTATCAGAAGTTCTGAAAATGCTGCTGCTGCTGCTGCTAAGTCACTTCAGTCGTGTCTGACTCTGTGTGACCCCATAGATGGCAGCCCACCAGGCTCCCCCGTCCCTGGGATTCTCCAGGCAAGAACACTGGAGTGGGTTGCCATTTCCTTCTCCAATGCGTGAAAGTGAAAAGTGAAAGTGAAGTCGCTCAGTCGTGTCCGACTCTTCGAGACCCAATGGACGGCAGCCTACCAGGCTCCTCCGCCCATGGGATTTTCCAGGCAAGAGTACTGGAGTGGGGTGCCATTGCCTTCTTCCTCTGAAAATGCTAGTGGGATGGATAAAGTTACTATCACAACTGCTTGCTATTTTCCATCCTTCATCCTCATTAAGATCCTACTTGTACTGCCATCTCCAACCCTGCCCCTGTCCCCCTTGCCCTGGGCCGCTTCCACCACACTCTGGCCTCACTGGCTGCCTTGTGACATGCCAAACCTGTTCATGCCTCAAGAACTTGCTGTACTTTCTATCTGGAACTTTTCCTGCGGAACATTCGTGATTGCCTCTTTCTTGCTTCTCAGCGCAAATGTCACCTTCTCAGAGAAATCTTTCTTATTCACTTTTTCTCCCAACTTCCCTTCTGTCTTTCCATTCAGCCATCCAGCCACCCATCCATCCAGTTCTCCATTCATCCTTTAACAGATGTTCATTGCATTCACATTATGGTGCTTGGTGCAGGGAATACGATAAACAAAACAGATGACTTCTCTGCTCTCATTGGAATATCTTGTTTCCTCGTTAATTATATAATCCCTTCACTTCTTGCTACAGAATAATTCCATGTGAACAAGTACATTATTCTTCTTGCTCACTATTGGATCCTAGCCCTATATATGCTAAATAAACATTTGCTGAATAAATAAATGTTTCACCCTCCATGCCCCCAACATGGTACCATTTCAGTTGCTTGGAATGTTGTTGGCATCTTTTCAGAAGCTTAGAGTTTCTTAGCCTAGCAGTCCATTTTAATTGGTTTCTCTGTTTCTACCTTGTCACCACATTCCTGGAAAGAATGAAATTAAGGGGTATTCTCCCTTTCCCCCACCCCAAGTCTTCCTGTTCCCATCCTGCCACCCACTAGATCTTGCCCAGAGGATGTTTTCTTCCTTTAGTGCATGAGCACAGCTCCCATTAGTGTTAATGAGGGTGATGCTCTCTCATCTAGAGCCTGCTGGGATTTTTCAAGCACTAGCCACACACTTAAAATAGAGACACTTCAGAAAGTAGGAAGCAGTTGCACAGAGCCCCAACTTCAACCTGCTTTTAATAATAGAAACCCTTATTTGCCAAGTCCGTGTCAGTTTTTCCCTTGCAAGCTTTATTTGGAAAAGGAATGGGCTGAAGTTCATTCTTCCAAAAGAGAGGAAAGGAAAGGTCCCTGTGAGCTGGGGAACCCTGGGCATGATATGCCAGGGTTGAATTTGTACAAGTAAGGTGCTGCAAAGATCTGTGAAAGATTCAGAGCAGGTACACCTGCTGAATAGCTGTCACGTGAGGGTGGAACTGGAATCAGAATGTCCTTATTTTAATTCAGTGTTTATCAAATGCCAGCTACATGCCAGGCATGATGCTGAGTGGTGGGAAAATGACTGTGATTAAGACATGGTCTGGACCCTCACAAGGCTCACACATTTTGGGACAGTGCTGTCTGATAGTCACCTGTGTGCGATTCACCTTGGGCAAATGAAGACTCCCAAGCCTCTGCATAGAATCAGAATTTCTGGGAACATACAACTAAGAATTCGCATTTTCAACACACTCTGCTTAGATTCTTTTGCATGCCAAGACCTGGGAAATGCCGGTCTGGTATCACAGCAGAGAATGACAATGAATAAATATTAAGTGTTGAGTGTTAAGCCAGGGGAGGGTCTGTCAGGGCAGCCTAACCTGATGTGGGAATGAGCAAGTGGTCCGGAAGGCTTCCTCAAAAAGGGATATTTCAGTGGTGACTTGGAGTAGTAGGGTTATTACTCCAAGGAGGAGTCAGGTTAACTGGGAGGGAATGGGGGCTAGGACTGGTTTAAGATAGACCACAGGTTAGAGGAGAGGGGCTTCCCAGGTGGCTCAGTGGTAAAGACTCTGCCGTTAGTGCAGGAGACACAGTTTATCCCTGGGTCAGGAAGATCCTCTGAAGTAGGAAATAGCAACCCACTCCAGTATTCTTGCCTGGGAAATCCAATGGACAGAGAAGCCTGGCAGGCTACAGTTCATGGGGTCACAAAGAGTTGGACGTGACTTATCAACTAAACAACAATAAATAGATTGGAAGAGGACGTTAGTACCTCTTTGAGAAGTATTCAGAAGTGACTGGACATAATATCCATGTGTTTACCAAGAAAGAATAAGGAATGGGAGTAGTATGCAAATAGGAATTTCTTACTCATGAAAAAATCAGGCCACATGGACAGTGGTACTGCCCCTCCTGATAGGCTGGGCATACCCCCTATTATCTAATGGAGGGACAGATGCATCCGGGGTGGTCATGAAAATTGCTCTAATGGTACAGTTAGATGCCTCAGGCCAAAAAAGCCAACTGGGTGGAGTTAATGGAAATTAGGCAGGGCCCAAACCAAAGGCAATAGACCTGTCTTTTTTTTCTCTTCATTCTTCTTTTTGAATTCCTCTCCCCACCCGCCCCAACCTCCTCCACAGTGGGAACTTGTGTGTGCTGTACGCAGATGCCTATTTTCCCCCCTTAGCTTAGAGGCACAGGGAGGGTGTGGAAGATTAAGGCAGATAAAGGAAGGTTTGATGGGTAGAAAAAGAAGATGGCACCGACCCTGTGCTTCTCTATCGTGTCATTTTCTTCACAGATAGAAATTCTTAAAAATATTTGCTGGTCTGATGACATCAATGTCAACATCTAGAGTTGCATTTAGCTTTGGGAAAGAAAAGTTTGAGAATATGGTTGACTCCTAAGGTTTTTCGTTCTCACTTGTACAGTGCATGCAGAACTGTGAGTCAGCTTCCAGGTTTTTTCTGTGCTGGGAAACAAAAGCCTGGAGCATCCTTGGGGAGGCAAGAGCAATGGTGGCCAGCCTGGGAGTGCACGTTGATGGAGCACTTGGGCCATGGACTCTGTCGGCTGTTAGCATAGGTTTTGTTGTCTGTGCCCCAACAGTTGTTAACGCTTATATTTGTTGTTTTGTAAGCGCTGTCTGTCTTCCCTCTATATCCTCTTCTTTCTCCTGTGGCCTCAAATGTTCTTACACTGTTCTGGCCATTTAAAAGTATGAAGTTCCTGATTTAGGGTTATTTTTATTCATCCTGGAATTTTTCTTCTTTAAGTCTCAGTCATTAGAAAACTAAGTTTTCATTAACACAAGAGCCTGCTCACCAAAATACTTACTAAATCTGGCTGTAGAATTTGACTTCATGACCTTTTAGGGTGGTGAATGTCAAAGACTGAGCCCAGGGCAGTGTAAAATAATAAGCAACTGGGCTGTAAGATCCAGCTTGACGGCATCATCTGAAATCACCTCCCTGAATTTATTAGAGTTAATCAATCCAGGCTGAAAAACGGAGCTAGGAAATCTCACCCACCATGCTCTATTTCATTCACACTTACATTAGGTAATAGATGTTTCTGAGTTTGTTTCACTGGTGGATTTTGTCGAGGCAATCAAAGGTGTCCTCAAATGGACATTCCTTGGATGTAACTTGAAAAGTGATAAAATGCCCAAGAAGAAAATCACCAAGTTGTTTCACTTGAATTGCTCAAGCCTTTTTCCCCAAAGGTAAAACTTATTCCTCTTCTTCCGAGGTGTATGTTGGCAGTGACTAAAGTTAGCAGGAATCACATCTCATTTCAAACATCCAGACAGACCTGTAGAGATACATTAAGAAGACGACCCGTTGAAAGAGAACTACCTATAGAAAAATCTTTCAGGGTTCAGGCTAGGGCAGCTGCTGGTGACCTCAGAGATTGGAAATAAAAAGACCGCTATTAGTTGCATGTCGGTTCTCAGAGTGGATGTTGCAGAGTGATGGAGGGTGTTAAGCTGTCAAATACTAGCAAGGGTTAATAAGGTTAAGGAAGAAATAAAAACTGGTCAACAATAAAGCCGTGTGGATAAATCAGGTCCAATAAATAAAGCATGTCACATCATGTATCCACTGTGTGGGAAAAAACCAAAAATCATAAGTCACATACTTGGGCAGTAGATGTGGAATTCTGCGCTGAGACATCCCAGATTGTTTCCTGGGCATCTTGCAGGCTCACTTGGAGACCTCAACAGCCCCCTTTCCTCTCTGGAAATTACTTAATCGCTTCCCTTGTGGCAGAATTCTCTAACATCAATCAGAGTGTAAAATGTAAGAAGAACAGATTCAGTGTAGCTTAGCACCTGATGTCAAGGAAAGGCCATTGTAAACCACCACACTGAGGAGGTGGTTCACTTCAGTCCCCTTTGACCTCAGCCCTGAAAAGAAAGGTCAGAGAGATGCCTTCTGTGTGGGCTGGGTTTGCCCAGCTGACTGGGGAAGTACAGTGGCTCAAGGATTTGGCCATATCTTTTGTACACTTCTTATAAGTTGTACAAAGTCTTGAGGACAGTGTAACTGAATTGCCTTCACACTCATAGACGCTTTATATTGACCACATCAAGGCCTCAGAAACAGATATCTCAGAGGCGAGATGGCTCATTTTACCTATGTTGGGAAGTGCTGGGTTCTGGCCCAGTTTTAAATGGTTGATAACTGGGTATTCTAGCTGACTCCTTTGTTTCCCTTTTATCACTTCCATATCCATGAGCTATGGACAATATTTCTGACTAGTAGTCAGTCTCAGAGATGATTCTATAAGCTATGAGTACAAAGAATCATATGATGCATTTATTTTTTAAAGAAGTATAACCCTACTTACACATCTAAGTGAATAATTGCCCTTTGGGGAAGCCATAGGCTTATTTCATCTCTTTAAACCATATTTGCTCCTCAGCCTGAAGCATTTTATTTTGAATATCCTTCAGAGAGTGATAAGTCTTCATTTTGGGTGGCTGTATTTGGAAAGAGCCAAATGTTAGAAGTCAGCTTGGATAGGTGTTCATTAGATTATAAAGCACGAGTACTGTTTTTTTTGTTGTTGTTGTTGGTTTCCTGTGCATTAGGACTGTGAAGGCATTTCTAAAAGAGAAATTTCCCAAAAAAGAAAAAAAAAAAAGTGAAATGCCATAAAATTGAAAGAAAAAAAAAATACAAAGTTACTCCAAGGTTTCTTGGTTAAATCTCAGTTCAGTTCAGTCCCTCAGTCGTGTCCAACTCTTTGCGACCCCATGAATCGCAGCACGCCAGGCCTTCCTGTCCATCACCAACTCCCGGAGTTCACTCAGACTCACGTCCATCGAGTCAGTGATGCCATCCAGCCATCTCATCCTCTGTCGTCCCCTTCTCTTCCTGCCCCCAATCCCTCCCAGCATCAGAGTCTTTTCCAGTGAGTCAACTCTTTGCATGAGGTGGCCAAAGTACTGGAGTTTCAGCTTTAGCATCATTCCTTCCAAAGAAATCCCAGGGCTGATCTCCTTCAGAATGGACTGGTTGGATCTCCTTGCAGTCCAAGGGACTCTCAAGAGCCTTACCCTTTTACAGTCCTGGGTTGTCAACTGAAGGTAAAGTTTGTGAAGACAAAGGTTTTTCTTTTCATGCAGCAATTGGAAGTCTATGAAAAGTTACTTTAGTGGCTTCTCTCTTGGATCCGTTGAGCCTTTGGCACTGTAGACATTGGCTGAGGAGTGTGTTGGTTTCTGGGATCTCAGCATCAATAGTGGCCCCAGTCATGGAGATTTTGCCTGAATATCGTTGGCTTCCCCATTCTCGGAAATAAAATTCTTACCTTCAGCCACTGTTTTCACCAACAGTTCATCTTTCCTTGCTTGAGTAATCCCAGTAGTAATCTAAAGAAAGAATTTTGCTGTGAATTGTCAAGAAAACATGCATGTTTTCCATATGCTCCTGTCTCCTCTCTCTCCCTCTTACCCACTGTCTCCCCTCTTTCCTGCTCTTTAGCCTTGGAAAGTTTTACCCTGATCATTTTTACATGGGTTAATTTTCTATCATCTGTCCTGCTTCATGCTATTTCATGAGAAGCACTACTTTTGTGAATTTTTTGTTTAGGATGCTTCTGACTTTCTCTAAAAATTTGAACAGAGGGCTAGAATTTTGTTTTTGTGAGTAGAAGGCAAAGTAAAGTAAAAATTAACAAACATAATACTTCCCTATATCACTGTCTTCATGTTCTATATGATACTGTTTGGAACTTTATGACTATAATAGGATAGAGGAAGGACTCGTCTGTTCCAGAGACTTAACTTCTCAAGACTGTGTACTCAGGATCCAGAACATAGCTTCTTGAATATCACTCTAAGGTTGAAGGACAATGGGAAGACTGATTAAAAAAGAAAAAAAAAAAAAGAGTAACTCGGGCATCACATAGACTAGATTTGAATTTCAGCATTTTCCTTACCAATCCAAAGGCTCTACTTGGTTCAGTCAGCATTTCCTTATCTATGCAAAAGGCATAATTCTTGTTTCCTAGGGTTTTTTCATACTGTCTATCTTATCACATGATAAAATGATCACTCAGTGATCTCTTAATTCTCTTCTTTTGCCTAAAGTTATTCACATAAAATGAATTGCACAAACTTAGTATAATTTTTTTTTTTGGAGTGAGAAAATTCTGGCATAGATGTAGAAAATAAATTAATATTTGCTTAAGCGTTCTCTTTTCTACAAATGAAACATAGCTTTTTATTACTGCAAATAGCCCCAAGCTTTCACAATTCCCAAAGTGAGAAATAAGTCCAGGAACTTGGCTATATTGAAGGAAGAGATGAGAAGGCAAGGGCCAAATTCCCGGTCATTTGGAAGCACAAGCATTTCATTTCACAATTTCTTTTCATATTTTATTTAGTGAATTACAAAATATTTTTTTAAAGTCACATGCTAAAACAAAGAAACCTTTGAATACAAATTTTCTTGCATGTTCTCTTCATTTTAATCTCTGTTCCTCTGTTCAACTTCATCTCATTTAACACCACTGAGGTAAGGAATCACTTGGAGAAAGTGAGGTTGCATTGCCCAAGCGGTCTGTCCCTTTATCCTGTGTGGCCAGTCTTCAGAAAACAGAATAAGACTGTCTTCAGTTTCTTTCCTCTTCATTATGTACAAACTGCAAGGCAGAAAGCCTTTCTGCCTGTCCCCTGATTCCTCAGCCCATCCCTAATTAGTATTTTTATGGTTAATCCCTACCATATATCTTTAAGAGTTTCACATGAGTCGGCTCCCTACAAGTTTTATTGCATTCAAAATAGAGGCAAGCTGGCAGTGTGTGATGGTGGGAATATATACAGTCACCAAGAGGGGTTGGCTGTTACTTGTAATTGATTGCTCACTGAAGCCTGCCCGTGCACTTTACCCTGAGGCCCCACTTTCCTCCATATGCCTAGTGTCAGAACTTGGAAGCCAGCTGGTCATTCAGCGCACATCCTGTGGGAAGCGGCAGACACAGGCGGCCGGGTAGCCATCAGCCTCCCTGAGCACATTTCCTCTGTGTTTTGATAATAGTTCTGTAAGCTTTAATTATGCTGTGTGACAACACATTCATGAACTATCAAAATAAATCCTTTGAGGAGATGGCTGCTAACAAGTTTTGAAGCAACAGTGCTCGTTGCAAAGAAGTAAGGAGCGAGGCAATCAGATTTTTTTCAGGATCCCCCTTGACGTGGAAACCAGATGAAATGTTCTCTTGCCTCTTTTATCGTGCTGACAAATGTTCCTTTGAAAGCTGTGCCCTTAAGTTAACTGAAGACACTTATTGCAACACTCGAGTGTATCCAACACAAGGGCTTTACAATTAGTGGCGGTAATGCGAGCATAAAAGCTGTGCCCCAATATCGGTATAGAATCTGAAGGAGCACTGCAGGGTCCATTAAGGCCATTTACAGTTGAGACGGAGACTAATGGTATTAAATTATTACAGCTATTGCTAAAGGGGCATTCTAAGTGAATCCCTTCCAGCTGGGTTGGTTGTATATGCTTTTTGTCAACAGCGCAGTCTTTTAAGGATATCCTTATTGTTCACCATCATTTAGATGTGATGTTGTGTGCTTTATTGGAGGTATAAATAACACCCAACATAAAGACTGGGAATTAGTGTCTGATTAACTTTGGCTTAGAGTAAAGTGGAGCTGGGTGTTTCTTGGGCAAAGCCCTGTTGTCTTTATACACACATAGATGGCGTGTGGGCTCTCACACAGAATCTTTTGTGTTCATGAACTGAGTGTGACAGAATCTCTCTGCCGGCTGTGTGTTCACAGGTAGACTTGTAAGTTAGAGTTACTTGGCTTGTTCTACATGATGGTTCTGTTTGGAACTCAACACATTTTAGGGAATTTGACAGTCAGAAAAGAATTCTGTTTGGACCCCAAGTTATTAAGAAATAAGAGCAATTTATAAAAATCTTCAGCACACATTAACTCCCCCCCCACCCCCCTCCATGAGTGTGATTGCCCTCTATTGGGGTGAGAAACTGTATGAATTTCCTTCAAGATTTTTTCCTTCAACTATTAACATATTTTAGCTCCCCCAGCACCCGGTCATACAAAGGGAAATGATGTTAGAGAATAATTGGTTGCTAGTCTTTGGTTTCAATTTACTGAAGCAAGGAAGCTGCAAAGAGAAATTTGGGGATTGATTCAAAGTTGCAGCTGAGCTTGAGGGATGAACATAGCATGAATGAATAACACCAGAGGCACAGAAGGGAGAAGACTAAACTGCACAGAGGTGCCCATCTTCACAGATAGGCGGCAAAGGTCATTCTCCAGGGGATCTTCCCAACCCAGGGATTGAACCAGGTCTCCCGCATTGCGGGCAGATTCTTTACCAGCTGAGCCACAAGGGAAGCCCAAAGGTCATTACAAATAAGATCAAATTGGTTGCCATATTAAGTATATTCGTATATAATACAGTTGTGCCTTGGTATCTGTGGGAGATTGGTTCAGGACCACCCACCCAATACCAGAATCTGAGTATGCTCATGTCCCTTGTATATTTGTATATATTTTATGCACATACTCCTAAGGAGTGGCTAAGTGAAGTAAAAGTGAAAGTCTCTCAGTTGTGTCCAACTCTTAGCAACCCCATGGACTATACAGTTCATGGAATTCTCTAGGCCAGAATACTGGAGTGGGTAGCCTTTCCCTTCTCCAGGGGGTCTTCCCAATCCAGTGATGGAACCCAGGGTTCACATTGAGGGCAGATTCTTTACTAGCTGAGCCACAAGGGAAGCACAGGAACACTGGAGTGGGTAGCCTATCCCTTCTTCAGCAGATCTTCCTGACCCAGGAATCAAACTGGGGTCTCCTGTATTGCAGGCATATTCTTTACCAACTGAGCTATCAGGGACGTCCTAGGAGTGGCTAGGTATACTTTAAATCATCTCTAGGTTACTTATAATACCTAGTACAATGTAAATGCTATGTGAATAATTGTAAATACAGTGTAAATGCCATTATGAAAATGGTTGCCTATATGTGCCAAGAATTCAAGTTTTGTTTTTTTGGAATTTTTTGGAATTTTCTTCCTGAATATTTTTAATCCATAATTGATTGAATCTCTGGTTGGGCTCTGAGGACACATATGGATACAATCTTTGTCTACCCTTGGGGAGCTAGTGCAGTAATTCTCAATCTGTGCATCTTCCACTGAAATAAAAATTTGTTTGTAAGGAATTCAAGGAACTCATGATCCTTTCGAGGCCCATCAGTTGATTTCTTGATCCAAGGTTGAGAATTGCTGCCCCAAGTTGTGGGTTGTGGGTTGTAAGTTTGAAGCGGGGCTGGTTTTGGGGGTGCTTGGGACTTAAAGTCCTGGCAGAGGACTTGGACGTGGAAGGCAGCATGGAGCCACTAAAGTGACCTCCAGAGAAGGTTAGAAAAGGGCTGGTATTCATCCACCTTGTTTTCAGGTGGGGAGACAGAGTCAGAGGCGGAGGTTGCTGCCCCAGATCCCCCCAGGCCCTCCTAGGGGCTGTTTATTAACCTTGGCTGAATGGACACTGCCTTTCTGGCTCAGGCACCTTGGGAACCAGCAGGGTGGCAGCAAACGATTTAAGATGAAAAACTAGCACTAGGTTAACATCTCCTTAGCTGAGATAAACCGAGAATAATCAGAGATAGTAAGAGAAAAGGAGAATTTAGCAGGAAGCTAAGAACAAAGGCTGGAGTCACTGGCATGAAAGAAACTCGACCAAATATAGTTTTCATACACATGGCTGTCGGCATATGAGACACTTTCAGTGAGAAACCTCTTCTTGAACTTTGCAACAAAACAGAGAATCTTTGCAATCTTTGAAACCTTTCACTTTGGAAATACCCACAAAACAAATGCGAAAAACAAACATTAATGAGGCAGATATAAAACACTTTGGAGAAAAAATAATTTAGCATTTTTATGGTTGCTATAGAAACACCTCAGTCCTCACTCTTGCTAATTAGTGGGATTTTGCACATTTTTATTTTTGGAAATGCAAATCAGTTTTCATAAATTATTACTTTATTTTTTCCATTTATATTTACAGTACTGTTATGCAGATACACATAGAAAACTCTAGGATATTATTTAGTTATCTCACATGACATATATAATTACATGAGCCTGACGTTTATATCCGCAAGACGTTTCTTACTTTAAATAGTCTCTTGTTAAATGTTGTGGGAAATTATATAGAGATTTATAATTTTTACAGAAGAAAATGTAAATGGTGTGGTGTTTGATTAAAGTGTTTTCTCATGGTGTCTTGAGAGAGAAGGGGGCGTCTCCTCTCCAGTGGATTCTAAATAATAAACGTTGAAAAACTTTTCTCTAGTCGTGGGAATTATGGTTGGTTTGGGTGTCTTCTGAACTTTTGGTACTAAACACTTGCCATCTGTAAACACTTACTGGACTCTCACTGATTGGAGAAGATCCTGAATGTTTGGATAAACGGGAATATAGGCCAGGTCCAAAATCTGGAGTGGCTTATAGGCTTGTGGAGAGGTAGCGAGTGAACACTCAGTCTGTGTGAATTATAGCTACATACTGTATTTTCAGTCTCAAGTCAGAAGACAGGAGGAGAAAAACCATAGGTTTGGCTTTTTTATTGAAAAGGAGGATTCTTCTAGTGACCTGGGTTCAACTCTTAGTCCTGCTGCTTACTATCTGCAAGATTTGGGGCAAGTTATTTGATTACTCCAAGCCTGTTTCTATAAAACAAGGAGAAAAACAATGCTTTCTACCTCATTGAGCTTTGGGAAATATTATAATAGAATATTTATAAAGTGTTTGAGCCCAGCCCATGATAAGTGCTTTAGCCAGAGGTATCTGTTATAAAATTATTATCACAATCGATTTTCCTTGTATATGCATTTGTCTATTTTGTTCAACTGTGTGTGGCTGAACAAAAATTGGAAATGCTGAAAGAAAAAGAAAACAGGGTAAATGATATTCTCCATTCCGTTCACTGAGCTCTGGAAGTAAATTTGCTGATTATCAGGTCTTCATATGTATGGATAGTAATGTATAAGATTGTAAATGCATGTATAACACTCTCTGTGTAATTTGTGACTTCCAAGCCTTATTTTGACTTTATGTAATTTTTATCTTTTACACTGACTTAAGAATCTAACTTCCCTTCACAGTTGAAGTCTCTGTATTATAATTGAGTTGTTAGTGTTATTATTGGCTTGAGGTGAAGGAATCAGGAGGGTAGCCGATAGGATGACTTGACTTCCAGTTGAGACCTTGAAACAAATCTAAATGTCCTTGGAGGATTTTTGATAAGGAGAGAAAGCAGGTAGCAGGGAGAAGAGGCAGGGGACTCTTCAGTGTCCATCAGGTGTGAGGGAGAGAGAAAAAAGGGGGAGAGGCTGAGGTAAGAAATACAGGGAGGGGCCATGGCCTCTTGCCAGGAGGTTTTGACAGGAATAGCGAAGAGAGGAAATGAAGAGGAGACCCAGTGGATGATTAGCCACATGTGGGGAGAAAGGAACATGGGGAGAATAATGTTTCTCTCTGCTAGTATTTTTAGAGAACAAGGTCCTTTCAGTGATATATTTGAATCACATTAGGTGTTCTCATGCTTCTTAGCCTTTTCAGTCTTATGTCCTCAGTTATTTGAAAAACAGAGTAAACAGGATCCCTTCTTTCCCTGGGCTGATTTCCGTCTTCTCCTAAATCAATAAGCAAGGATTTGTTTCTTCTTTGTGTATTTGACCCCATTTAAATTCAGGGTTCATGGTAACATAAATGGCAAGTGGGAGGAAAACAAATAAAGTGCAGATACATAAAGGCATTTCTTTTTCAAAATTTGGCACATTAAACAAGCCAATAGTTTTGATGTTATCTCCATAGGTTGTGGCTGCGCTCTTTAGTGTGCCTGCTGGGGTGTGACCAGGCAGGAAATGTAGGGAGTCGAAGCAGTGGGGAGCACCGGTGACTGTGGCAACTGGAAACGAGTGCTTCTCTTACAGGGGAATGCTGCAGCCGCCTCTCAGCTCCATCTGCTTGTTGCTGTTGGACCATCAGAACCCAGGCTTACCAGGCAGGACCTTTCAACCGGAGCCAGAATCTGGAATTTTAATGTGAAATCTGATTTTTAATGATGGCAACTAATTGAAAAATTAAATCTCTATCAAAGCCAAAATGAAATTATTCTATGGGTGGCCCATTTGTCACCTTTATTTTAGAGTTGCACTATCCAGGATGGCGGCCACTAGCTGGATAGTGACTCTTGAGCAATTGTGGCTAGTTCCAGTTGAGACATGCAATAGGTATAAAATATGCAGAGATTTCAAAGATCGCAGAATATGTTAGTATTTAAAAATATTGATTCCATGTTGAGATGGTAATGTTTTATTCTTTGCGTGTGCACACACACACACTCTTGAGTCATGTCCAACTCTTTGCAACCGCATGGACTGTAGCTCACCAGGCTCCTCTGTCCATGGAATGCTCCAGGCAAGCATGCTGGAGTGGGTTGCCATTCCCTTCTCCAGGGGATCTTCCTGACCCGGGGATTGAACCTGGGTCTCCAGCATTGAAGGTGGATTCTTTACTGTCTGAGCCACTGGGGGAGCCCAAGTGTTTGTAGATACGTTGGATTAAATAAAACATTTATTAAAATTAATTCACCTGGTTATTTTCACTTTTTAAAATTTAAATGGCATGTGGTATGCATTTGTGGCTTGTATTACATTTCTAGTGGACAGCTTGCTCTAGAGAATTTGAGCTGAGTTCCCTCCTTTTAAGGTAGTCTCTAAGTGTGTTTGTGGTTTTCTACGGGTAAAAAGGTCCACAAATTTATCTACTTGTGCAGTCCTTTCTTCCTTTTTAGATCAACCAAAAGGTCAAGAATGGAGAAGGCAATGGCACCCCACTCCAGTACTCTTGCCTGGAAAATCCCATGGATGGAGGAGCCTGGTGGACTGCAGTCCATGAGGTCGCTAAGAGTCAGACACGACTGAACTACTTCACTTTCACTTTTCACTTTCACGCATTGGAGAAGGAAATGGCAACCCACTCCAGTGTTCTTGCCTGGAGAATCCCAGGGACAGGGGAGCCTGGTGGGCTGCCGTCCATGAGGTCACACAGAGTCGGACATGACTGAAGCGACTTAGCAGCAGTAGCAGCAGCAGCAAAGGTCAAGAAAGGGCTGCCTTTTTGGTGAGTCCCCCAGCCAGGTCAGTTTTGATCCAAGGATAGAGCTAAAACTGGATCTCATGCCTTAGCTTATTTTGGTTGCCTGGCAGATGTGCACCCAGCTGTCTCTGCCTGAGCCCCAGAAGTGGTGGCCCTAACATCTAGGTGTCCCAGTTATGGGCCAAGAGCCCTTGGTACCTGTGTTCTTCAGAAGCAATGGTGAACTTTTGAGAAGCACACGTCTTTGTTTTGCCTTCAGTTCAGTTCAGTTCAGTCATTCATCCGTGTCCGACTCTTTGCGACCCCATGAATCGCAGCATGCCAGGCCTCCCTGTCTATCACCAACTCCTGGAGTTCACCCAAACTCATGTGCATCGAGTCGATGATGCCATCCAGCCATCTCATCCTCTGT
The DNA here is from genome assembly GCF_003369695.1 of Bos indicus x Bos taurus. NCBI lineage: Eukaryota > Metazoa > Chordata > Mammalia > Artiodactyla > Bovidae > Bos > Bos indicus x Bos taurus. The sequence goes on from NC_040082.1 coordinate 40,067,204, forward strand.
CGTCCCCTTTTCCTCCTGCCCCCAGTGTTGCTTAAAAGCTCATTTTTGTTGAAAAAAGGAGCAAAAACTTTTGAAATTTGCCCAGAGTGATAAACTGTCACTGTCACCATGGGAGTCACGTAATGCTCACATTTTAACCAATTCAAATCATTTGGTAGCTAACCAAGGGTAGTGGCTGCTCAGTGGGGCCACAGCTAGGAATGCCAGCTTGGAAAGAGGGAAAGCTGCCGGTCAGTTCTTCTCTCTGGTTTTCCAGAGATTTGTGTGTTTGTAGATCGAATCAAGCAAGCACTAGATTCAAATCTGGGAAATACTGATCCACTTGCTAGGTGCTAGGTTCTGGACAGAATGTCTTCACAGACATTATCTCATCTAATTCTCACCTCATGAAACATATCTAGCAGCCTCTATTGAGCTTTTATGTGCTTGATATCAGAAAGAAGGAACATGCCATCCATCCCTAGACTCATGGGGGCTTTAATAATTTTCTGAAAGTCAGGTTAGTTTGAATACCCAGATATGAGCATAGAAACTTTTCCTTAAACCAGCTCAGTGGTTCTCAGATTTTAGTGGGTTGTAACCACAAATCCACGTATGTGATAATTTATGAATGATGTCAGTGATTTTCAAGAGTAATTTTGACTATGTGTGATTTCTTTTATGTTAAGTTAGCATAACTTCCATGATAAATTTAGGACTTGACTTCTTGCCTGAGATGTAATTTCTTTAAATGTGTAAGAGTTCTTAGTGCGTGATTCCTGGTGGCTGGACACAGAGATATGGGGTAAGTAGCCTTTGTTTCCAGGGCTTAGAGGAAAATGTGTTCTTTTAAACTTGCTTTTTTTTTTTTTTAAGTATTCATTCATTTATTTATCGGCTGTGCTGGGTCTTAGTTGTGGCATATGGGGATCTAGTTCCCTGACCAGGGATTGAACCTGGGCCCCCTGCTTTGGAAGCATAGAATCTCAGCCACTGAACCGCCGGGGAAGTCTTAATGTGTTCTTAATGTGAGGGTTGGTGGGATGGGGAAAGAACCCATGGGAACTTAGGCAGTCTTAGCGCTCCTGAAGTGGGGGAAAGGAGGGCTGGTCAGTCTAGCAGAGACATTCTTGGAAGTGGAGATGGCAGCAGGAGGCAGTGTGCAGGAGGGACCGGCAGGGTCCTACGGCAGCCTAGGCTCAGGAGCCCACAGACATTACGGCTCCCTCTAGTGCTTTGGCTTCACTTATACCAAATTTATGTTATTTCTAGAAGGATGTTCGAGATCAGCTCCAAGATGAGCTCCTACAACTTTCAGAGGTGTCAGTTAGGGGACCTACAACTTAAAGTACAGCCACCTGGATGTTGGAGCTTCAGGGGTGATTGTTACAGAGAAGTTGGTGAAATTCATCAGCTTTGAGTTTACCGTGAGTTCTGTTGTACCAGGAATATAGTGGCAGTAAGCTAACATCCCTTGAGGGCTTATCATATGCCAGAGACTGTGCTTAGCATTACAGTTATAGCATATCTCATCTAATTCAGATAATCTTCCAAGGTAGGTATTACCCACCCTGCTTTATAGATGGGGAAATTGAGAGAGGTTGAATAATTTGCTCCAAGTATCACACTTTTCTCTACATGACTGCATCAGCCATGGTTAGATTTAACTGCAAGTAAGGGAAACTGCCTAGATCCTCCCCACCCCCACCCCTCAATAAAAGAACAGTGATCCAAATCAGAAGTGTATTCGGCATACACGAGACAGAGTGTTACAGGTTTAGTTTGGACCAGATCTTGACAGGTTATGCAGGAGATAGGGGTGCGTTGGGTGCTGAGCTAAACTCCTTCCCTCTTGATGAGTTTTCTGGATCCAGTCCACAGAGGTGGTGGTCTGATCCCCTGCGTCCTTGGCCCCGCATTCTCAGCCCTCCACCTGCACTCAAGTTCCCTGTTGCCTCAGGGCCCTTCTGCAGCTTGATCTCTTTGCTTGGAGGGCCTACCTGTCCTCTCTGCCTATCTACCTGCTCCTCATCCTTCACACCCCACTTCCAGGAAGGCCTCTCCAAGTTCTCGGGTTGGGCAGGCTTGTTGGTATTTACTCTTGTAACACTGGGCTGCTTGTTTTCAGCATGCCCATCTTGGGCTGTAATGATATGCTTCTTAGGTGACATTTACTTGTGCCCACCACCTCCTTGTGTCTGTAAGTTCAGTGAAGGCAGGGACAAGGTCTCCTTTGGCTCAGCACTATGACTCCTGTGCTTGGCCTGGTGCTCAACAAATATTTGCAGAAGAAATGAATTTGAAAGTCATTATCTATGAAATTTGAAAGAAATTATCTATGGCAACTTTTAAGACCTCTCTGTAATCAACATTTTTTTTTTTTTTAAGCTTGACATTTGCTTGATGAGCATCACGGATTCTAGCTAACATAGAAGTTTAATATTCTTCGTAGCACAAGTTGGCATATTCGAAGCAGAGACTAGTCACTGCAGCCTAGCCTGGCTGGGTTAGAGCTAGGCTAAGTCAGGCGGCTTCCGGATGACATAGCAAGAGAGGCAAAGAATCGGATCCCTAAGGTTATGCAGTCCACATTAAAGAGCAAGATTTATTTTCATTATATTTTTTCTTAACTGAGGGCATCTTATCTAATTAGACAGGCGTCTTTGGAACCAAATTGTGCTCTTTGTGACATTTGGAATTAATATGAGGAAATACTCTTTGTATTGCCTGGTGTTGAAAATGTCAGTAAACAAACTCAGCAGTCAGAGAAGGAGGGGGTGCCGGTAACAAAAGACATTGTTTCTTGGCACAGGAGGTAAACAAGAGAGTTTAGAACAAAGGTTTTCTCAAAATAGGTTTTTTAGAAAACTCTGGAGCCAGGCTCTTGAACCCCACCCGCTTCTATTCTGCTGAAGCGGGGATGCTGATGATAATACTTGTTATTTCAACCAGCCCCCAAAAGTTACCAACACAAACATACTCTTAATGTCTGGGCCGACAGCAGGGCTGGGAAGGTCCTTATAGGATCGCAAAACAACTTGGGCAGTTGAGCGCTTCCGGCAGCCGGCTAACAAAAATATACTCTCAGGATGCGGCTCAGGGAGGCGTGGGACCCGCACAGCAGTGAGCCTGAAAGCCAGCCTTTCCGTTTTTTATAGAGCTTCACCCTTCACATCTGGTGGAGCTGTGACAATCAGCGTTAGACCATTTTAGAAATCAGATACCCTGGGTACCAGGAAGTTGATTTGCCTTGCACTTCCTTAAGAAAACACGCATTAATATTTAAGCTGGGTTTTCATAAAAGAAGGACTGTGTGTGAGATGCGAAGTAAAGTCAGGGGGCTGGGAAAACTCCCTCAGATACAGTGACCCTGATGCAATTCAAATCATCCTCCAGATTTGAAAAGGAGAGAGGCTCACCCACCCCAAGCCCTTGTGGCACTTGGTATCTACTGTTGTGTGGCATGTGTCTATATTTGGGGAAGAACAGGATTTGATGTTGTAACTTTCTACTCTGTAAACAGAAGTTGGAGATCCATGAAGGTTATCTTCCTAAGTGATCCCAAGATACGGAGTTTGTGATTTTCCTCTCAGTGTTGTTTCTTGGCAGCTTTTTCCAATTAGAGATAGAGAGCCATGTGGTGCACATCATCCCATTTCTGGGCTCATGGCAGCTCTAGTGCTGTGGGCCAGCCTTACGCATTTTCCTGCCCTCCTTGGGGTCTGCTTTCTGCAGAGATGACTTGGAGATTGTGTCACCTAATTTGGGCATGACAGTCCATGACAATGCCATCTTGAACATAGAGTGTGATTTTGCTATGTCTCTGAAAGAGTTGTGGAGACAAACACTGCTCTTAAAGGGTGAAAAGAGTTTCTGAAAGATCAGTGTAAATGGTTTACTTTAAAAATAAACATTTTAAATCACTTTGATCTTGGCTGTCCAAAAGATGCAAACTAGTCATGCTTCTGGGCAGTATTTTCTGAGGTTTTAAACCTAGCATAGACTGTTTCCTCTTTGCTTGCAAGAAGATAAATACTTTTTGAAACAATAGAACACATGAAGAAACTGTTTTGCAGGTAATAGGCAGGTAGGATATTAAAGGTGTTAAGAGCAGAAGTTGGTTTTGCATTTGCAAAAAGAGATTTGGTATCTTCTCTTGGTAAGGTTATTTGTTTAGATTTGAATCCTGCAAACTGCATTTCCACTCTGTTTCTATATACCCACTGACTCATATCCATTTCATCTGCAAGGATATTATGACATTTTGGGGGGTCAGATACCTTATTGAAAATTTACTCTGTCTTTACTTGTCTCTCTTGCATGTCTTCAATCGTTTCAATAATTAAACCTTACTCTTTTGGACCATATACTTGCCTGCTCACCAGGCATCATCATTTAAATGTAATTCCAGCATTGAATAAATATCTGAATGTATCTGTATTTAGCATTTTGGTACAATGGTTGATATTTTGAAGATTGCCTGAATTTTGGGTTTTGATGAAATAACACATAGTTGCAATGGGAGTAAGTTCTGATGTACTTAAAAAACCCAACCACAGATTATTTGATAATAAAGAAATGATTTTGAGGTTTCCCACATGTTTCTTTTGCATGGAAAAAAAGTGTTAGCTGTACTAATATCTCATACTATTTAATTCTTAAATGATTTTTTGGCTAGTTTTATATGTACTGTATAAAATGTTTCTCTCACGAATAATATGAAGCTATTCTCAATAGATCAGCCATCTTTTTCATATTTGCACTATGGATTTTGTTACTCTAAAGATTAGGGAGGCGAGCGATGATTTTCAAGGAAGATTTTTCAGACTAGGATAGACATTTTCGACTGGCTTCCAAGTGGCATTTCTTAAACAGGACTTCTTTTTTAAAGTATAGTCATGAGGTTTGGGGGAAGGTGCTGTGCAAGAAAATTTGGGTGGTTCTTTGTGGGTCTGTTACCACTATGAAGCAATTAGCTGAAGGCATGTGCTCCTCCTTGTACAGACATAACCATTTTGTGGACAGAAGGTAATCCATGTTGGGATATTTGAGTTCTAATCTGAGATCTTCCACTAACAAACCATGTGATCCTAGGCAAGATGCTTAACTTTTCTGTGTGGCTGTTTCTTCATGCGTAAATTGAAGAGGGTTTGATTTGACAGAAAATTGAAAATATCTAGAGAAAGAAAGGCAAAGCTGCTGTACTTGAGGAAATTGAGCCTAGGGTAGCATCACTGGCTTGAGTCTCCCTTCTCAGCCACGCAGTGGTCCTGAGACCCCTGGAGCATCTTGGAACCCAGTGTGGAAGTCACCTTCTACTGCTGGGATTTTACATTCCTTTTGTCTAAAAGAGATCATGTTAACTAGAGTTGAAACTGATAAAAGTCTTTTTGACTTCTTCTATGTGTCCTTTTGCTGATATTACATGTTGTAGAAAACTTGGAATATATGGGAAAGTTTAAAAAGGAAACCAAAATAATTCATTTGTGCCACTACCCACAGATAGGCACTCGGAATGCATTTCCTTTTTTTCTTTTCTTTTTAATTTTCTTTCTTGTCTGTCTCTCTGTTTCTTAAGTAGAATAAAGTACATATATAAAATAAAATATTTAGTACGTGTATGTTATAGAATATATATACTTTTGAAAAAGAATTCTAATGATTATCATGTGTCATAAAGTGGGGAGCATGATGAACTGCAAACAAATAAAACCCGACCCTCTGTATATGCTTTGAACCCTGTAACTTCTATTCATATGATGTCATGAGAATTTTTCTGTGTCATCTAGGCATATTTGGAAAATATTACAGTTGTGATTTACTATTTCATTAACCATCCCATCATTATTGGATATTTAGGTTATTTCCAGTTTTTCATGGCCATAAATGTCACCGTGATGAATACCTTTGATCGCCACTCTGATTTCAGTCTTAGAATAGGTTCCCAGACAAAAGAATTTCTGGGTCAAAACTTTAGCTTCTTATGTGTCTGACAATACTATCTTATTTTAGTTTTCATTGGTCCTCCTTGTTTTAGTAGAAATAATCCCTTATTATTACATGTGAAAATCTAATGAATGGTTATTTGAAATAGTATACTGAGAAGTAGTGAACATGAAGCAGATTTTAGATTACAGAATAAAATATGTCTCCCGTGTCATCATTAAATGGATTGTTGTCCTCATTGTACATTGTAGGAGAGACTTGCTTTCCTGTTTGCAAAAAGTGGACCTGTAAAATCAGATCTATCTGATTGCTAAGGTTTTTTCCCCTTAACATCTTATGATACTTACCATTGGTTTAAACAAACAGAACTTATGTTGTTTCCAATTCCTTCATTTCTAAACTCCTATTTTGAAAAAAAAACTGGAACTGTGCATTTTAGAGGGGAGCATAAATGCATATTTAAGGTATGAATGCTTCTTTCAGAAATTGATCTGCCTCTTGGCTGGCAAACCTCTCAGGTGCACATAAGGGCCCTGGCTATTTGGTCATTTGTGGAGGAATATATTTTAAAAATACTTTCTTGACCTTCTTCTAAGTTGGAGACAAGCACATTCCTCACTTTTTCCCAACCAAAGCGAACAAAATTTTCATGTGCACAGGGTGTGTTTTCAGTGGCTTAAACCCAAAGCTATGTTGTTCTAGAGGTCTTAGGACTGCTTATGTAGTGCACAATAAGCTTTGTAGCACAATTTAAATGTTGATTTTAACGTATAAACAGTCATCCAAAAGCATTTCAGAAAAGCTCTTTTTAGGAATTGGCTTAAAAGTATATTGGATAATGATTTTCGAAGCATGTTTATTTTTTTGGTGTCTTTATTTAGGCATATAAAGTTTTTCCTTTTACTTGGACTCCATAAAGAAGTTCTGGGTCTGCTTTCTCTTGCTTTCTCTGTGCTCCCTCCCTTCCTTTTCCAGCTGTTCCTTTTATTCATCTGAGACATTAGACGACATTCTTTATTTTGCCGACAATGACTTATTTATACCTAATTGCTTGGGTTCTGGGATTGTTAGGAAACTGTATTGACAATGATAATTTTCAGTTGTCTCACAATGAGGGCATATGAATTAACACGGATCCCAATCAAAACATGGCAAGGGAGAAACAAAGCCCCCACCAATGGTATGTTTCTGACACTGCCTTTGTTAAGTGTTGCATTAATAGGAAGGTGACATTCTTTTGAGAAGTAAAGCATATGTAAATAGGAAGAGTTTTTAAAAATAGAATTCTGCAAGTCAGGCTCATTTTTATGGCTTTATAAGGCAGAGAACAAATTAAACAGAAACCTTCTGTTAAATAGAGAATAGAAATTGGAGTTGTTTTCTTGCTTCGTTTAGGAGCCAAACTTTCTTACGTGTGTGGCATAGCTGGGTGTGTTTGGGTATAAGTCTGACAAATCAGTTGTTGTTTGAAGTCATCACCAGTGAGAACCCAAGATAGGCCTTTTGGGGCATGACTGTGATTGTTTGAGTTTGTGAAATTGCAAACCTAACTTCTGGGCAGCATTAAAAGTGGCATTATTTGAAATGGAGTCCCTCGTTGCTTTGTGATTTGATGATTATGGCTCTTGATGTATTTCTCTCTCTAAGAGGGGAATAAAAGTGCTGTACCCACTAATGACGGAATTGGTTGGTTCCACTTATATGCCCCATACAGCCTCTCTGCCATTCAGCCTTTTCCAAGTTAATCTATTGTAAAATTAGATTGTAAAAATGGACACAGTTGCCACCACCCTGGGACAACGGTGAAGGACTCACGATGTCAACCCCACTGAACTCCCCAGTGGAAATCATTATGCAGTTCATTCGTGGTGTCAGCCAGCTCCCCAAAGAGCCTGGCTTCCTTTTCAGCTTCAGTTATCTCTTGGAAGTGTGACCCTTCTGGTGTGACTGCCCCAGGAATGCACACTGTTTTTTCTTGATGCAGAAGCCCCCCCTCTCTTAAGGTCTGCGTCTTAAGTGCCAGAGATGCAAAAGCAACTCTCTCTGCAGTGTTAATTCAATTCTCCTTTATACCATCATGTATGGACTGAGTAATGCATCCAGTGGAGAAGAGAAGAAGAGAAGGGTCAGGAGGTATGGGTTCCAGTAAAATTTAAATAGCCGCTGCACTTGCAATCTTAAGCCGTGAATGCCATCGATGACTGTTAGCACACGGGACAAGTCACTTAGATGAACTGATTTTTCATGGTGTTGGGAATTATAATTCAGGGATTCTTATCCTATAGGCAATTCAAGACTAGATTTTGAGGGGAGGCAGTGAGACTTTTAAAGTGAATGAAACACTTTTTATTAAGTAAGAGACATTTTCCTAGGGTAAGGCTTTTATCAAAATCTCACAAGGGTCCACACCCATAAAAGGTTAAGGAACTAGTGCCTTCCATCTTCATAATTTTTTAATGTTTTATTTTAAAAGTTGATGTTCTACTTCCTTTTATACAGAAGAGACAAAAGCGGACACAACTCTGATATTTCCATGATCTTTAATTTCTTCTCTCTTGTGGATGCCCAATAATAAATGTACAGGAAAGAAATATAAAACCCTACCCAAACTCAGTTAATAGCTCCGAGAAATGCACATTCAGAGTGCTTTAAAATCAGGTTACAAATGTAATTTTCAATTTACTGGGGAGAAAATAGGAAGGAAGAATCCTTTGGAATACAGAATAAATTCATTGTATGTACATTATCGGTGTTGGTTCATTATATTCCTCGTTGGCCCACAACTCAGCACATCTTTAAGAAGCAAAACATGTACACATGGTCCCTGTTGATAATGTTTAGGGGAAGGCACGCACATTGTGAACTACTGTGAGTTGGGTTCTTGAAGTCAAAGAGGCAGTAGATGAAGTATTGTTCTCTGGCATCATACAATTTTAATGATGAGCATTGTGATCTGAGGCACTTAAAAGATTTCAGATATATACTATTCTTGTGAATTATTTCCTCCTTGGTGGAGTATTCTGAATGGGTGTCAAGGCCTTGCCCTGACAGATTCCAGAAAAAACATCCATCTATTTGCTATGAAGCCCAGGAGCCCTTGTATTACAGTCTCTGGGTCCCTGTGACCTGTAAATCCTGGAGTTTGTTGGGAGGCACTTTTCTCTCTTTCAAATTCCCCATTTCCCACAACTGATTTTTATTTTTCTGTAACATGGTAGAAGTGTTGTGGTGACAGTTGAAGAAGTATGAGTGGGTATATCGCTGACTGGCTACTTACTGAAAGAGTTTCACATTATGTTGAGCCTGGCTGTTGATGGTAAGCAGCTTTGCAACTTTCACCTCAAACTTCCCAGGACTTCTAGCCTCACTTCCTTCTGAACAATCCAGGATCAACCGAATTTATTGAGGTAATATGAAAGTGCATCTGGAGAATTGCAAAACTTGGTAGCTAGTAGGAAACATGGTCGAAGAAGGCAATGGCACCCCACTCCAGCGTTCTTGCCTGGAGAATCCCAGGGACGGAGGAGCCTGGTGGGCTGCCGTCTATGGGGTCGCACAGAGTCGGACACGACTGATGCGACTTAGCAGTAGCAGCAGTAGGAAACATGGTATTTATTATATTTCCTGGTGGCTTAGACAGTAAAGAATCCACCTGCAATGCAGGAGACCCAGGTTCGATTCGTGGATTGGGAAGATCTCCTGGAGAAGGAAATGGAAACCCGCTCCAGTATTCTTGCCTGGGAAATCCCATGGAGAGAGGAGCCTGGTGGGATACAGTCCATGGGGGTCCCAAAGAACTGGACACAACTCAGTGACTTTCATTTTAATTTTTCAAGGTGTGCCCTCAGTCACTCAGTTGTGTCTGACTGTTGGCGACCCAAATGGGCTATAGCCCACCAGGTTCCTCCGTCCATGGGATTTTTCAGTCAAGAACGTTGGAGTGGGTTGCCATTTCCTCCTCCAGGAAATCTTCCTGACCCAGGGATTGAACTCCTGTCTCCTGCATTGTAGGTGTATTCTTTACTGGCTGAGCCATTGGGGAAACCCATATAACAAGGTAATCAGTTGCAAAATGAAATATGGCAACAACTACTACCTTTGCACTAAGTGACTTTGATAGACTTCAGTGATTTATTTATTTGTTTTTATTTTGTCACTTTGTAGCAAAATAATGAGGCTGAATTCCAGTCCCAGTTATTCCAGTCATGGTCCTTGAATCTTAAGGCAGTGTTTTAGCCCCTCTGGACTTTCTTTTCCTCATCTGTAAAATGAGCATAATATTATCATCTGCTGTGTCAACTTAATGTGGTTAGGGTGAGGAGGAAATGAGAAATCAAATGGCTACCACTTTATAAAGCATTTAAAAGTCAAGTGGAGATTGTTCTTTTCTTGATAGAAACTTCCAACATTTCAGAGTTAATCAGAACCCACAGATCTTAGTGGCTCACAGTTGTGGCTCTGGAGTCAGACAGGGCTGGGTGAGCATCCTGGCTTGTCGCACTTACTCATATGTGGCCTTGAATAAGCTTCTTGTGTGCCTTGTGTGTCTTCTGTGCCCCTCATCATTAAAATGGGAATGATGGTAGTTGAGATCTGACAGAGTTGGAATGTGGATGGAAGGGAGGTAACTGTGTCTAGTCCTGAGCCTGGCATGTGGTGAGTGCTTAATAACCATGAGCTCTCATTAGGGTTTGAATCCCTTTACTGACATCATTAAGAATGAGAACTTGCTGAAAATTGAGCCCTGCATATGTGTGTAAGAATGCATGATACATAGGCAAGCTGTCTTCTTAAGAAATCACCCAGGGTCTGCTGGTTAGTCCTGAAAAGTCACCTTCTATTATGATCAGAGTGGGTTTCTAAGTGGTGGCAGAGGGCCAGCTTTTCTACAGTTCTCAGTTCCCTGTGCCTTCCAGTGGTACTCAAAATACTCCACAAATTGACTTAAGAAATTTAGCACATCTTCAGAATAGATTATTATTGTCATTAGCACATTACCACCCAAGAAAATCTGTACAGGAACAGAATGCCCAGGGTGAAGTGCTGTGTGTTCATCTGCTTGTGAGCATCGCGTGCACAAGGATGTTTTGTTTCAGTTGTTGCTTTTTGTACACCAAACCTAAAAGCAAGACACACCGGATGGTTAATCTTGTGCCTAGCAGAGGTCCAGTTAGGACAGTTCAGACAAGCAGAAAGATGAGGGTGCCAGTGCCAAGAAGAGTCAGAGGCAGTGCCTCCTGATAAAAGGGCAAAGGTGACCTTTTATCTTACCTTTCTTCAACTTATACATGTAAATGTGTCTGCTTTCTATTGAAAGCATTCCTAACCTGCGTTATGAGTACAGAAATTGAAAGGAAAATCTATTTTGGTAATTTCCATGAGATTTCCTTTTGATGTGGGCTGACGTTAATCAACTTTCCTATCCAGCTGTAAATTAGTCCCCTAACTATCCATCCAGTTCACTGCTTTCTTTCCTGATGACTCTTGTTATGCGCAGTTCAGCACCTGACAAGTCACTTTTACTTTACAGGTTTCCAAAGGTGATAATTTCTTGAATTTTACGTGACTGTATACTAAAGATGAAGTATTGCTTTAAAGGAAGTATAGCTTTAGCTCCCCAAATTGTTTCATCCTTTTGAATAGCATTCCTTCCTCCTTTTATATATATATATATATATATATATATAATTATATATATTATAATATATAAGCAATATATATATTATAAGCAATTTGGGAACCTAAAACTATACTTCCTTGAAAGCAATACTTCATCTTTAGTATACAGTTATGTGTGTATATATATATGTGTGTGTATGTGTATATAAAGTATTTATATAAATATATGTGAAAATGTAAATTATTTCATTCTAGAACCCAAACGAAAATTTCTTCCATTAAAGGTTATGTTCATTATTTACTTTGTAACAAATGCCCTATGGATCCTTAAGCCTAAGCATGGAAAATAGGAAATAATTCACTCTGGCCTGAAAAGGGTGGGGATTTCTTTGTTTCTTTTTATATTTATTCAGGAAAAGCTGACAATCGTTCCACATTAATGAACTACACCATCAATCACGGTGTTGACAATGAGCGGAAAAGCGAGGTATATGTCAGGCTGACGGCATATTGCCTTTTTCAGCAAGGGCATGGCTGTTTATAGCACTTTCGTTGGCAATTCCTTTTGCACTGGCACAGGAATAAAAAGAAGAATTAGAAGGGCAGCCAGTGGAAAGAGCTTTATGTTTTCAAATTATGGAAAAAAGTAATAGGGGAAAATTGAGAAATGATTATTTTTGTAGTTTTGTGTACCTATCCCACAGGACTTAAATGAGAAAAAAGGAGTTTATCTTTTATTTCATTCTATAGGGCTAGTTGTCTTTTCCTAAGATCATGGCAAAAAGTTTAAAAGATGATAAATGTCAACTGCATTTGAACCCTAAAACTATAACAAAATTGAATTGCTAGTAATAGGTTTACTTGACTTTGAGCATCCATCTTGGGTTAAACACACATGTGCGTGCACACATACAACAAGAGCTGGTGATTGACAATGGAAATGACTTCGTTTGTCTCAGGAAGTGATAGAATTTTCTCCTTTGCCTGGTTGCTACTCTGCTAGCACTAGCTGGTAAGAAGAGAGCTGAGCCCTGGTGGAATCGCTCCGTCAGGCAATATTGTGGTAAATTGTCTTATAATCCATGAAGGGAGGCCAGCCTCATCTCTCTTTTGTGGGGCAATTTCTCCTCTCTCTCAAAGTCTGAGCAGCTTTCACCAGTGTCAGTAAGTTAGACAAAAGGGGCAAGATAAAGATGATTTTGGCAGCTAGTAATTACTAAGAATGCACAATGTGTTAAGGATAATGTAGCCATGACTTCATGGAATTCTCATAACAGCCCTTGTGAGGGGGAGGAACAATGTTATTGTTACAGATAAGGAAACTGAGGTTCAGAGAGATTAAATAACTTCTGCAAGGGGCTAGGCAGTCAATGCATGGCTGAACTGTAATGTGTGGGCCTCTCTTAACTACAGAGTCCAGTTTCTTCCAAGCTATACCAGTGCTCATTTAAGTGTAAAGCCTAAGGACCCATACTCTTAAAAACTGTTGAGATGTCAGAGAACTTTTGTTTATGTGGTTTATATCTATCCATATTTATAATTTATGTGTTATAAATGAAAATGAGAACTTGAAAAAGTATTTATTATTCATTTAAAAATAACAGTAGCAAACCTATATTTGTTATTAACATAAGTTAATACATTTTAACATGTTGTTACATTTTAATGTAAGTAATATATTGTAAAATGGGAAAAACCTATTTTCTGAAACAAAAATTTTTAGTGAGAAGACTGGCATTATTTTTCATTTTTACAAATATTTTAAAGAAATTTCTGGCTTAATAGAAAACAAGATATTCATTATGTTGCTACATGTTATTTTGGGTAAACTATATGAAGAAAATCCAGCTTCATCAATGCATGTAGTTGGAAAAAAGAGGACTATTTTAAAAGTTTAAATAATTGTGAATATTCTTCTTTGATATTATACCAAAATTCAACAAGTGGTAGTTTCTTTAAAGTTAGTTGTAGTATTCAATCACAAACCATATCAATGAATTTTTTATATTCTTTGAAGTATGAACTTTGCGTTAATGTGTGGATTCATGCATTAAAGTATGAACTTATATATCTTTCACCTTGGATCTTTTATCCACTATTATTTTATGACCTCATGCATTGGTTATTTGGAAAATATTGTTTCCCTGTATTATGTTCACTGAACTAAATAACATTTTATTATACAGTGTTAAAAATTCATATTCATTTTCTTTAATATCAGAGTCAGTCTCAACAGAGAAATTATTAGGAAGCTTTCAAGTTTATAGTTGGGGATACAAGTTTCCCCAAAATACTAACTTTCACTTGAAAGCTTTAATTTTATCATTGGCAACACGTGAGTGTCGATTGTTTCCATGAAGGGACAGTTCCACTTTGCTCATTTTTGAGAAGACGCTTGCCAAGTACCCAAGTCAGAATAAACATTGTAAGTTGTACTCACAATTAAAAATGGTGTTCTGCAAAAATCAGCTCATAGTTCAAACAGTTGCACAAGTATTTTACCTGAACATTATACTTCGGCATGCAGCAGAAAGTTTTATTTGTATTTCCCATTTCACCTCAGAGAATATTAGGAAGATATAAGAAGGGTTGAGATTTAACACAGTCTAATATTTTAATAAAGTTCAATAAAATTAATTTTGCTACTTCAAGGACATTTTAAGTGTGATGGTTTTTATGTGTGTGTGTCCACATGTGTGTGTTTGCTGCAAGTTCATGATGGTAAAGGCTATGACTGTTGAGTGCAGTTTGGTGGCACTGACTCGATTCTCACTAAGGCATCATCATTGCTTTATCCATCATTGCTTTTGCAATTCTGTACAAATATCAGCACTATCAGTATTGTTAGGAAAAGAGTTTTGACTTTGTTCACCTTCTGAAAGAGACTCAGAGACCTTCAGGGTTCCATGGGACCACCTTTGAGAACAGCTGCTCAGCACACTAATGTCTCTTAAAAATGCTAGTAGTGTAAGAACAACTTCCCATAGCAGGAAAAGAAAACAATAGGATAGCAAAACAGAAAATAATTGGATATTATTATTCTACAATAAAATTTTAATGCATAATTTCATATATATATATATATGTTTCTATAAAGGCAAATAAAAAGTTGGTAGGGTTTTATTTGTTGTTATATCTTTGTGCTTCACTTCAAATAAGAAAGAAAAAATACTACAGATCAGTGGAGAGCACATTTTTGAAGTTAGCCACTGCTGAGCTTAGTTTTTCACTTTTACCATGTCAATATTGGAACGTACTGATTCTCTGTTTATAATTCTGAAGACTAGCTATTTGGAATAGACTTAAAATATTTGTGTATAGTTGTAGCATTTTAAGAGGCAAAAAACCACCAATTTCTCACAAATGCTTGGAAAATATTCTTTTCTGTAACTGAAAACATCTCATGTTCCCTCTTAGCCAAGAGAGGAAATTTGAAGACTGATCCTTTTGACTAAAAGGGGTTTTCTAAAAAACTAAGCTTAGCAACTAATTTTGAGAGACTCGTGAAGAAGAGTCTTGACTTTGTGGAAGTGAAGAAAATTTGAAAATTTTTGGAAACTGATCATAATTACTGCTATTTTGTACTGTTATCAATCCATTGTTTGGAATGACTATTGACCGTATCTTCTATTTGGGGGCATTACATAGACTTGGAAGCTGTCTGTGTCTCAGGCTGCAAAGTAGATAAATCTCAGAGTTGAGTCTTTGGGTAAGAGCGGTCAATATGCGTCTTTCACTCTGTTTCTTTTTTCCTGTGAGAATTTTTTTTTTCTTTCAGAGAGAAAATGAAACAGAAAAACTCTTGTGTGTGCTTGAGGTTCATTCACTGCAATCTGAGAAGCGTGGTATTGGGGCTGAACCTTTGAAGCTTCCACGACAGAGAAATGCTTAGGGTGTAGGTGCTGAATTTTTCAGGTTGTGGATATTTTACAGTAGTAGGTGAGAAGCATGCATAATATACTTTGCAGTCTGGCACAGTTTGGGAATTGAAGGTCTCTTTGTTCAGGTCAATAGCGTTTCTCAAAGTGTGGTAAGTTACAGTCTAGGTACCAGTACTGGCCCATAAGATAATTTTAGGAGACCTACAGACATTTTTCATTTAATCATTTGGCACCTGCTTTTATGATTATCTTCAATTTACTGGTTTTCTATGTATAGTATCCTTTGAAAATAATTTTACTTAAATGAAAGAGTGGATCATATCATTTTAAAGTCAAATTACTAAGTAAATAATAACAGTGGTGGGTGGATTGGCAAAAGATATACAAATGGTTGAAGTTTGAGAAAGCTGAGATAGTTCAGGTATTTTTGGTGCATTCATTTACTTATCCAACACTATGTATTGAATGCCTGCCTGTTCTAGGTACAGTGAATTCAGCAGTCATTAAAATAAAGTCCCTGCCCTTGTGGGACTCATATCCTAGAAGGGGAAGATAAATAAATATCTAATATAATGTTAGGTAGTTAATATTATAAAGAAAAGTAAAATAGGGTAAGGGGCTGGAGCTTGATAAGGGTGCTATTTTAGAGAAAGTTGAAAGCCTTGTTGAGAAGTTTGCATTTGAGATGAGACTACCATGAGTTGAGTTTAATTCACTTTAGCAAGTATGTGTTGGATGTTTGGCTCTGTAATACAAATATAAATAACCCTGATCAGAAGAAGATTAGAATGTGGCGTGCAGAGCTAATAGAAGAGCTAATATTTAATAAATGGATTGCAGTATAGCACTATAAAGCAGATACTTTGCGAGCACAGAAGAGGGGAATGGCTATCCCCAAGCAATGGAAAATGAAGTCCCAGACTGTATCCTAGAGGAGGTAGTTGCCCTGGGGTGAATCTTTCCGAATGAAGAGGAGTTAGCAAGAGAAAGCAACTCTGGGAGGGTGGGGTTGTTTTCCGTGGAGGGCACAGCATACAGAAAGGTGAAAAACGTTTTTAGTAGGTGGAGTCTGGATTTTGGGAGGTTGAGAAATAGAGAGAGAGTCTGCAATTCTAGGAGGTACATTTGCAATTTTTAGAAAATTAGAAACTCTAAAATATTTAGTATGAAACTGCAGAGAATGCCCAGTGTTTCCATTTATTCAGAATGTGGTTGAATGTCCAGTGTCATGCTGAGACCCAGAGTTAAGAGAGTCCTCTGCTCTTCAGAGGGCCCTGCCTTGTCCCCCAGCCATAACCCTCCTTATGGATGAGAAGTCTGTGGGGCTACTGGGAACCTGTCTACCCTCTCAATCATATTCAGAGTTCTCGGCACCTGGGAATTTGAGCCCCTAAAGGCCCTGAGCCCAACTCCAGAGGGCCTCCTGGGTCTCCTGCCAGGTCTTCCCTCCCAGGGTGTGTATATCCTAGTCTTGAGCGGGGCAGGGGTAGGGGTAGGTAGAGGGCTACTTGTAGAGGATGGGGAAGGGATTGGATGTGAGGATTGGAGTGTTCATTTGGGAGCATGAAGCCTCTTGAGCTGTGTATCTGAGCCAGAGGTGGATGGAGAAGAGGGCTGATAAGACGAGTCTGGTCTCTCTGTGCCACCAAGCTCTTGAGTGGAACTGTCTAGAGGTCAAGCATTCTAAAGTCATACCTGGCCTTGCACATCATTATGAAGCAATATTCACTGAGGGAGGAGGCATAACATATTTCACTTGAAGTTTGTTTTACAGCTTTGAAACAGTTAGACATGTGGTGTGTGAGCCTCTTTTTTTTTTATTAGGGATGGGTCTGAGTATCATAATTCTTTACATTTGTTACCTTTAAGCCAGAAATGCAGTTATAATGGATAAAGGTGTCCAGTCCCTGTAAGATAAGACTACCTAAATAGACTTTTACTAAATAACGCGGGTTTTTTAGAAATTAAAATTTGCCTTACTTTCCACCATTTTCCCGTGACTTTGACCTCCTCACTCCTTCATAAATTCACATCCACAGTTGAATTAAATAGCTAAAAATAAGCTCATACTTAGAAACTGCTTTAATACAGTAGATTCGAAGAAAGTAAGAGAAACCAGTCCCGCTCCCTTTTTTGAGTAAAAGGCAGGAATCATAACTTTCCACTTTGAGTTTCTAAACTATAATCTTTGTGATTAACATATAGAATGAAAGTTAATTAAAATGTTTCATAAAAATTAGGAAAAACTATATCTAAGCCATCACTAATTTACCAAGAAACTATATTAAGAAGTTATATGCTTGCAAGTTTTTTTAAATAAAATTCTCTCTTAATTTGATTAAAAATACTAAGTACTTCCAGAAAAATTCCTTTCTAGATAAAAAGATCCAAGAAATCAGCATGATCATCAGATTTATCCAATAAAAGAAAGGGCGTAGGAAAGAGTGAATTCCAGATAAGTCCTGTGTAGTGCTTCTGAAAGCCATGAGGTCACCAGTAAATTAAAGTTGGATTTGGGGCCCAGAATCTGTTAGAGCCATTTGTATTCTCAAAGGCTGGAGGCCAGACTGCCAAAGCAGGGCTGAGATCCTCAGGGAGGCTGAGTCCTCTTTGTTGCAGAACTTGACCCATCATTGCACCCCTGAAATCAGTAGGTTTGAGCTGACACGTTCTGGGAGTCTCTGTGCATCATGCGATAAAATTGCATTGCGTGTCTCTGACCAGAGATGAGGTCATTTTTGTTAGCTCATAGTTTCAGGCCGGGACCACCCTACCCATAGGTGGAGGAGGACAGAATGTCTGTGGGCTGTGATGTGAAGCAGGAGGGAACTTAGATTCTATCATTCAGCTACACTGTGCCAGGCAGGGTGCTGGATTCCTTTGTCAATTTTTCAATTAATCCTCACAACAACCCTCCAGGAAATACAGAGAAGTTGAATAAATCTGAGCTCCCGGAGCTTCACATATGGCAGATCCTTGAGTCATAGTGCTGTCCACATGATGCCCGTTCTAGGCTCTTCAGCACCATGCTAAGGGATGTTAAAAGCATCCTCTGCCTTGGGATATGGTTCTGCCTCTTAGACTTGCAGACACAGAGGGACTTGGAGACTGTACAGTCACAGAATTGTTCTGATGCTTGTATGCCTCATTCCCAGCAGGGCCAAGTGAAACCTATCTAGAGTCCTCCTATCACTGATCCACTACTCTGTCTCAAAACTCCCTCTCCAATGACTGTGTCACATTGAATCTTAGTCTTGTTAAATACAATATGACCCCAGGAAGATGCCATAATAATGAGGTTTAGATTACTGTACACTGTTTGTATGTAAGTATCCAAGGAAGATAGGGTATTGGGGAGAAGTAAAAGAGGGAAAATCTGATTGCTGGGGAAGGCCCTGGCATGTCCTTACTCTAATTTTACACCATTTTCTCCCATTCCCCTACTTCTCCTATCAAGGAGAGGATTTCCAAGACTTTTTTCCCAAAGCTTGGCCAGGATATTGGGCGAGAGGTGCCTAAAGGACAATGCAGAGGGAAAACCAACTAGAACATACTCACTTCTCTCAGTCTATGGTTATTCGCCCATAAGAGGGCTCTGTCCACTCCGAGAGTATTTCTGGAGACCAGAGTGAGCCTCTCATGAAGTTGATACATTTTTGAAAACTTAAATCCAGAATGCATTTTCAAAAATCAAAATATGCTAGAAAAGCTCACTTTCTTGTTAAAGATATTTATATAATGAGAAAGAAAACCAACCCTACATTTTCTGCATTGTTAGTTTGAATGTTCAAAAAATCACAATGAACTGGCAAATTTAATCTTTAGTAATCGTTAGTGCTGTCTGGAATGAAGAATTCTAACCTAATGAAAAAAGGCATTCATGAATTTTCTGCTTTACTAGTGTGAGCAAAACTATAGCTGCTGCTGCTTCTTTTTTTTTTTTTTTGCCTTATTGGGTCTCTTAATGTAATGGTATATTTGAGGTAGAAATGAGTTTCTGATAAAATAATCATTCAAATGATGAAATGGAAAATGGTAATGCAAGATCAGTCATTCTTGTTATGAGGCATCAAACTAATATGATATAAATGTTAAAGTCAGACACAATTTTAGAGTTCCAGGAAATATAGTACTTTATTCGGAAGGAGTTCAAGTGATGTTTTCAGAGTTGTCACCGGCAGAGTAGACCCTGACGTCTGGGGACACGCTCCACTCCACAGTTTGTGTTAACTCTTTTGCCTGTGGTTGTATTAGCACAGCCCCCTGTTGTAAGGCACATTCACATTTTTTTCTGGCGGACTTTGTAAGTTGAAAGGTCCTTTGTCTCTAAGGGCAAGAGTTCAGAGGCTAACGCTGACTGACTTGCTGGATTTGGGTGAAGCTGCTCTGCAACAATAACCAAGCCATAGCGGGAATCAGATTGTTCATTGTACCTATAGAAAATTGTTTTGCTTTGGTCTGTTCCTATATTTAGAATTTCCCATTTGTCTCTCTTTGAGAAGAATCTCACAGTCATTTAATTTGGTGGCCCCCAGAGATGAGAGCTGTCCCTCGTGCTGTGCCCCCTCGGAGGGACACCCACATGCAGGCTAGAGAGATTCATCCCACCATCCCACCAAGCGCTTGAGGGACTTTCCTCATGCTTGCTCTCTGTCCTTTCTTCCTGGGAATTGGGGGAGCCAGCATTAGAGTAAGAGACGAGAACCTAAGTAATTCACCCCACCTTCTCATCTTCCTGTCTTTCTTGACAGCACGCTGGACTCATTTGTCTCCAGTGATGAAAGTGGAGGAGAAGTTTCAGAGGCCAGTCTTTCATGTGCCTGCCCATTGACCTAGGTCAGCCTTATTTCCTTGACGGGCCCTTTTCTCCCCATTGGGCTGGAAGTTGAGATTTTTCTGTCTCTTTTGTTAAGTCCCCTACTTCTGGCCTCATTCTAAGTTTGTTCTTTGGTTTTATTTTTGCTGGTTTGTGATTGTGGTTCTAGACTTAGGTTTCATAGAGTGAGAGGCTGCAGAGTGTGAGGCGGAGAGAGTTACTTTCTCTCATTTTAAATTCAGAGAAATCCTTTGAGGCTCATAGAATAAGTATTATTAGTCCCATTTTACAGATTAAAAAAAAGGCTGGGAATGATTGAAGACCTGTCCAAGGCCATTCAGCCAGTTGGTCTCTGCTTCCAAATATTTTTTTTCCACTGGTTTCCTCACCTTCCATGGTACTTGCCATTATTACTGTTATTTCTGTAAGTAGAATTTTAATTTCTGGTTTCAGTCAGAAATACTGAGACTTTAAGAAATCTTTTTTTTTTTGTTTTGTTTTTCCCCTTAATAATCCATCAATTCAAGAGCTAAGCCAGATACCAAACTCAGACCTGCTTGTAGGGTATGCTCAATTCCTACAAGTCTAAAGGAAATGCTCTTAAATACCCCTTAGTGGAGATAAATCCTATAAAATCACATTTCAGCAGCAAAATAGACAAGCGCAGTAATTTTGGTGTGAAATGTGCAAACTCTTATTTACAGAACATCTCATGATGCTGTTCCCAGATGTCTTTTTAAAGAAAATTTTTAGTTACATGCAAAGGAACTGAAAACCAGAAATATAATTGGTAAGAAATGTAAATCTGTCCAAAAAAAACAATTACAACAACTTGATGAGATATATATTTTCTCAGCATCAGCATAAAAGAAAGAACATTCTGATCCAGAAATGGTATGTAAGTAAATAAACTTTAATTGGTTTGACAATGCCCCTTTTCCTGGCAGTGCCAAGAATCCTAGCATTATAATTACACAGTTCTGGGCAGACATGTGGTTTCCATTAAGAAAGACTTGTGATTGACTGAGTTCATGAGGCATGTCAGAAAAAACACATCAATGTCTTTATAAGAAGGGAAGAGAAATAGATCTAAATGTATTTATAACTTCACAAGATACACATTCATAAATTGTTCCGAAAGGGCGTACATGTCTTTAATTCTGATGACAAAAAAATCATTAAGCAAAGCCATTGGGAGCGTTTTGGGTTCCCCTTCTATATGAACTCAATCGTTACTTGCATTTAGGCAAAAGGGGCACCTTTTTGCCCTTACAAGGATTTATTTAAGGGTTCTGCGAGGAAAATGTTGAGGAAAGCCTTAGTTGAACAAGCTTTGGCTTTATGGGTCCTCGCCATCCCCCACTCCTTCAAATGGCCTTACCATTAACAAAAAGATTTTTCAGATCCATTCTCTCTTAGCCCCATGTGAGAACCTGGGGAAGGGCTTGTATTCTTCCTCAATCCAACCCCCACCCCAACTTTTTAAAAGAAGAGGAAACTGAGACTTGGGAAGTTAGTAAATTGCTCAAGGTCTCAGAGCTAGTAAATGCCTTTAATTTGAAAAGTGTTGCAAAAACATTGGAAGGGGTAGATTGGGTAAGAGGCAAGGGGCATTTTTAGCCCTTGCATTGTACAAATGCCCAAAACTCCACAGGTAACACAGATAAAATTTATGAAACAGTTTAAATTTTATAGGTTGAAGGATAAAACTAGTTAGGTGAAAGAAGGGTGAATTTCTTACAAGAACATTTGAAACCAAAACACACTGACTTGCCTGAATCACCTAAAATGACTAAAATATTGAATAGTTTATTTTCTGCTTTTGCATAAATACTTTTAAGATGACAAACATTTTTAGGCTTGCCAAATACTGTCATCTTTTGGCAATGTTAACATCTCAGGCCTGATCTGTTTTCTTGACAGCAGAACAATTGTGTGTGTGTGTGTGTGTGTGACTTTTTTTGAAAATATTTTTGTCAAGAAGTAGTGGCAAAACATGTGGTAGTGTTTTGAGAAAGACTATCTCTACAAAGCCATCTCTTACATAAAATATGAGATTTTTCAACTTAAAAAATAAACCAGTGACTTATTCAATGGAATGTCTCAAACTGTTTTCATGAGCAATTCAGATATTTTTAAGCTACCATCTGGTATGCTAGAAAGGATATGCAAAATATTGTAGTTTAAAATTAATTAAACAATGCCTGTGATGTAAGCAATAAAAAATAACAGTGAGTAACAGCTACTATTTATCAAGTGCTTACTATGAGCCAGGCATTATGTTTTGTGATACGTATTTATCTAATTCTTTCATTTGTATTAGGCGATAGATATTATTTACCCTATCTTGCCTGGAGAATCCCATGGACAGAGGAACCTGGCAGGCCACAGTCCACAGGGTCACAAAGAATCAGACACGACTGAAGGGACTTGACACAACATAGATGGAGAAATTAAGGCTCAGTAATATATTGCTCAAAGTCGCATAGACAGTAGATAGTAGGATTGAGATTTCCTGATTCTCTCTTCTGCCTCTGACATTATTTCTTTGTTGCTCTCTCTGTGATGACTGGGACATATGCATGTCCTGTGACTAAGGTTTGGTGTTGGGATCCTTTAAGGGAGTTCTCACACAGATAATTGGCTCTTGTTATCACTTGGCTCACCAGTGCTCAGGAAAATAGAATGTGATAGGTTTCATTGAGATTAACCTCTCTCTAAAGTTGAATTATCTCTGACATAGAGGATACAAAGCTTTGAAGGAGCATCTTAAAGAAAGAGTGTAATTCTGTTATTAGCCTAAGCTTTTATAATTCTTACCAAAAAAGTGGAAGAACATTCCCATCTGCCCATCCTAAGCATAATTCCCCTTAGAGGTAACTACAGAGAGTGACAGGCAAAGACAGCAAGGCACAGGGAGGTTCAGGTCACACGGCCAGCTCTTGTTTGCCTTGGGGTAGCAAACTTGGAGCCCAGTTCTGGGTGGAATCACATTGCCTCTCAAATCCACGCCCGGTGTTTATTTTCCGGGCTTGAACTAGTGACGTTTCAGTGAGAACCAGTCTTCGTGTGGCTCCCTTCTGGTTTCACCACCATAGTTTAGGCCTGCTTCATTACACTTCTAATTGGTCTCTGCCTAAAAGTTGCCTTCTCTGTCTGTTCCTCCACGCTGTAGCTGGGGAAGCCCTCTTTGTGTGTACTTCCTATTATGCCTCTTTCCAAGGAAGGGGCTTTATCTGGTGTCACAGAACCGTGACTGCTGAATGTTGGTTAATGGACTTCCTGATGTGAACCCAGGGCCTGGTTTACCTGGGGTGTCCCCCCAGCATGCTCCACTCCAGCAGAAGAGCACCATTGAGGTGTCATGGTAGTGTTTTTCTGACTATGTACTTTATACCGTCCAATGGGCCCTTTGATTACACCTCCCCCCACCACCACCACAGCCCCAGACTCCACTCCTGTGTTTAGAATCCTTCCCATCCTTTGTCAGGAGGTTCATGTTTTGCTTCCTTCTTAAAGGTTCCTCATCTACTTCTTATTAAGATTTTTTTTTGATGTGGACCCCCCCCCCCTTTTTTTTTTAAAGTCTTTATTAAATCTGCTACAACATTGCCCCTGTTCTATATTTTGGCTCCTCAGCCACAGGACATGTGGAATCCCAGCTCCCTGACCAGGGATTGAACTCAGCCCCTGAAGGCCCAATCACTGGGCTGCTGAGGAAGTCCCCTCATCTACTTCTAAGTCACCCTCTCCAACAGCTCCTCTGCCACCTGCTGTCTTTTTTATTAGGATCTCTGATGTCACTCATCACTTTCCACTTTGCTTTTTAGTTGTATTTTTCCTGTTAAATCTTCCTGCTAAGACCATAAGCTTCTCATGGGCTTTGCGCAGAAATAATATACCTTATAGCACTCAGCACGGCAACGCAGGTAGTCTACAGGTGTTGTTTTGAATGAAGGAAGTAGTGAGCGATAGCACATCTTGGATGCTTTCATAATCAGCATGTTTGGAACGAGCTAGTAAGTGCATGAATGAGTGGCTGTGATGGGCACTTGACCTCTCACAGGCCCTGCCAGCGTCTTAAGTGGAAGTTTTGAAGTAGTTCTGCTGTCCTCTGATCTTGATGCTCAGGGCCACTCTGCTCTCATGGTCATGAGTTTGGTTTGGAGTTGCACACAGAGAGAGGAAGGCTTCAGTGAGTGGGGCTAAGGCCGCACTGCACTTCAAGTTCCTGTCTGCCCCCCTCCCAGGGATACCTGCATTTGGTTTTAATTGGTGGTGGATTACTGTGATGGCCATGACTAAGCACTTTGATGGTTTCCAGGAGCCTCATGGCCATGTGTATACATCCCTTGACATGAAGATGTTTGTGTCTGCTCTTCACGCTCATAAGAAATTGCCCGCCATTTGGCATAAGAGGGGTGATCTCCCACCCCAGCGGCCTGCTTTCAGGTTCAATTGAGCATTTTATTAAAAACCAAGAAGCCCCACTTTCTGACCCGGGGATTGAAGAGGAGGCTTTGCAGAAAGCCCTCCTTTCCCAGTCTGTCCTTTTCTGTTTCTTGCTGGATAGGGAGTTGCAGGCTACATCTATCCATTTGTTGTGATCCTGGAGACTTGTGGCTCGAGGTGTTGGGGTGGGTGGGTGGATTACTGGGTCTTGGAGGGTCAGGAAGTCAGTAGTCTCCTAGGCAAGCAGTGCTTGCATCATCATCAGGACAGTTCAGCAGTGTTTCTCCTGGGCAGAGGAGAGGGCTTCAGCCTGTGGTGGACTAGACCAGTGGCTGCCAGAGGGTTTTCTGTTGCAGTCTTTTGAGGGTTTCCTCCTGTTTCTCTGGGTCACTTCATAGGCTCTATTTTGCCTAATTCTGAGCCAGAACAAGAGAAATCTTTAGAGCAGGTATCTCTCCCCTGCATCAGCCAGGGACAACATAACTGGCCATGTCCTTCTCTATATTTATATTATTGATAGGTTCTGGGAGGCAAACTTGGGAGAACAATGGGTCTATGTAAAGTCTCTTGGAATTGCATCAGCTGGTATAATAGCAAGCCTGTCCACTCAACTGCTCACTTCTAAGGCACATGCTCCTTTGGTTACAAGCTATAGAACGTGTCAGTGAAGCAGTAAGGGTTTATTGGTGTCATAACTTGTAAGCTTAAAAGTCAGAAGAAGAGTTCAATAATTGGGTGCTGAGAAGATGAGTATGTAATGCAGCCCTGGGGATTGGGGTCAGTAGTGGTTTCTCAGGATGCTGCTGGCCAAAGGCCTGGGCCCTACCATTTCTTCCCGTATGTCCTACTCTTTTCAAGATTCAGCATCTCAGGAGAGAAAAGTGGATTGGCCTGACTTGGCTGTCATTTCCTCTAAGATCACAAAGAATGGACCAGGGACAGTTCACCAAAGGGAAAGTACAATTACAAAGAGATGATGGAGGGATTGGGCAGGAAAAACAACAGACATCTGCTAGAATGGGCCAGGTCCACTGCAGGTGGGCTCACAGCTTCTTCCATCTTTCTGGTCAGATAATGTCTTCCATCTTTCTGATTCCTTCATTTAAATAATCAGCCAATCAACAGCCAGACCACCTACTATGAGTACCCACTAAGGTCCATTAGTCAAGGCTATGGTTTTTCCAGTAGTCATGTATGGATGTGAGAGTTGGACTATAAAGAAAGCTGAGTGCCAAAGAATTGATGCTTTTGAACTGTGGTGTTGGAGAAGACTCTTGAGAGTCCCTTAGACTGCAAGGAGATCCAACCAGTCCATCCTAAAGGAAATCGGTCTTGAACATTCATTGGGAGGACTGATACTGAAGCTGAAACTCCAATACTTTGGCCACCTGATGCGAAGAACTGACTCATTTGAAAAGACCCTGATGCTGGGAAAGATTGAAGGAGGGAGGAGACGGGGATGACCGAGGATGAGATGGTTGGATGGCATCACCGACTCAATGGAGATGAGTTTGGGTATACTCCGAGAACTGGTGATGGACAGGGAGGCCTGGCATGCTGCAGTCCTTGGGGTCGCATAGAGTTGGACATGACTGAGCAACTGAACTAATGGGACAAATAATGTGCTCCATGCTGGAAATACCATACTTCATAACTCAGTTGTCCAGACCGTATGACGTGCTCCAGAGGCAGGAGTTGGGGAGAATGTTGGCCTTTCTTCACAGTGCTGCTCCAGTTTACCTACAGGACACCACTCCTAATTCTAGTAAGTTTGTGACATGCATAGCAGAAACCCTAGGTCCCTTTGTGTCCTCCAGGAAGTTCTTCATATGCCCCTATTCCAGTTTCTTCTCATGTTAGTCTTTTCTTCTAGTCATATTTTCTCTAAGTATTTATCTATACAATTTTCAGTGTATTAATTCCAATTCATTTACTTTTCTTCAGAAGTTCTCTTATATTTTTTTACTCTGGACAATTAGTTGTGTTACACCTCCCATTAATTTTTCAGGCACCTAAAGACACACACAGTATTTCTAGTTTTAGAGGTTTCTCCTGCCTAGCTCCTTCTTGAATGTCTAGTGATTGAGGAAAGCTCAGGGGAAGATTGAAGGCAGGAGGAGAAGAGGGTAACAGAGGATAAGATGGTTGGATGGTATCACTGACTTGACAGACATGAGTTTGAGCAAGCTTGGAGTTGGTGAGAGACAGGGGACACTGGTGTGCTGCAGTCCATGGGGTTGCAGAGTTGGACACAACTGAGCAACTGAACTGAACAGGTTTATTATGGAGCCTGTGTCTAGGTGTGTGACTTGGGAAGTTTAAGGAACTTCTCTTTGCCGCCGCCTTCTCTCATCTGCTGTATGAAGTCATCCTTGTCTCACCTACCCCATAAGGTTCTTGGAAGGATAAAATGAAATAATGGATGTTAAAAGGCTTTAAAAAGCTTAAAGTGTTCTTAAAGCCTTAGGGGATATTAGGATTCCTTAGCTTTAAGGTAGAAGGTTGAATATAAGCAGTGATGACTTACAGTAAAAAAAACAAAAATAATAACAATAGCAGCCCAACTATATCCAATGCTTGTTGTCCTTCAGGCACTATGCTAAGCCTGTACCTGGATTATCTCATGTAATGCCCACCCAGCAGCCTATATGAGAACTACTAATGCTATCTCCATTTTATAGAAGAAATGGAGGCTCAGAAAATGGAAGCAGTTTGCCCAGAGGCACATGGTTGGGGTACGTGGGAAGCCTGGATTTTACTAAAAATCTGTCTGCTTTATTTCCCCAACTAGACCAGCATTTCTGCTATTTCTTGAGACGTCTTAGTTCTAGGATGGGACTCCTCATTGTTAATGCAGGGTTACTAATGTGGGCACTGGGATCAGCTAGCCTCAGCTTTCAGTGTGTCTAAGACTCTGGATGTGTGTGATCCGTGTTATTTGATCACTGTGAGCCTCAGCCTCTTTATCATGAAATGGTGATGATAACTGTACCTTATTCATAGGAGTGTTTAGTAGAAGTACACATAAAAAGCTATAAAAATAGTCATATTAATCATTAATTGGATGGTGAATGATTGAATTGTTAAGCTGGGGTCCAGACCAGAGTCTTAAAAGTCTGGCAAATCCAGTGAAATGAGGGACATTAAATTCTGAGGAATTTGCTCTCTCCTTCCCCCAACCTCCTGGCTTACGGAAGTCCCCAAATGTATGGCTCCCTGAGTGAATTCAGCCCATAGATGAATTTGGTTTGGTCTGCAGAATATTTTTAAAAAATTTTGAATTAGAAGCTAGTATCATAAAATCAGAAGATTTCACATTCATATCTGTGTATCTGACTTTTCTTATAAAATCAGAGAATATATAACCAGGGGTTCATATGCCTGCCTGGAAACCCTAACTTTGTTGATTACAGCTGATTATTATATTGTATAATGGGGTGGGGGGTACTCTTCTTGTGTATTCCTGTAGTGCTTGGGGTTGAACACCCTGCCTGAGAATCATCTTGGGAAGCCTACGGGAGGAGACAGAAGTGACTCTTTTAATAAAAGAGAAAGAAAAAAATCTAGTCCTGAAATCATATCTGTTCCTAGTATTCTTCAGAATTTGTCATTGGCATTCTCTTGCACCTGTCACACCATGAAGTAGAAAACAGTCCCCTGACTGCAGACCAAGGAAGGGAAGATGAAAGGGAAGGCCAGAGAGAGGTTCCTTAATTAAGCTGGGGAAGGAGACAGTGGCTGGGAGAGACATCACAGTTTGCGGCTCAGCATTTATCACGCTGTTGCCCCCTGACCTGAGGACTGTGCTGGATGGAAGCGCCAGGCTGCTCGGAATGGCTTTGCTGGTATGCCATTCCTGGGGTAAGTGGTTATTGATGAAGGGGCTTAAGTGGCAATAGGAGAAGGCTGGGCCAGGGCTGATGCTCCAGGCTTCAGCGGGATCCATGTTTCCCCAGGGAGTTTGCCCCATAAGCCTGCCTGTGCTTGGCCTCAGGAGCTGAACTTCCTGGGTCCCTTGGCTTCCAGATTAAGGAGTCGTACCTTCCTCCTGCTCTTTTTCTCCCAGACACTAGACTAGGAGTTAGAAATCTGCACTGTCTGTCTAGCATTCCCGAGTTTAACTCTGATGCCTCTCTTTAACGGCTCTATTACTGATCTGAGGAACAGGAAAACAGCTCATCAGTAGCTTCTGTGGATAATGGTGGTTTGGGAAGTGTCACATCAGTAAACGTATTTGGATACTTTGAAAGACAGGGAGGGAAGGTTTGAAAAGAAAAAAAGGAGAAAACAGATGCTTGCATTTCTTGCACCCTTTAGTGGCTTCTTAGGATTCAGAAGATTTTAGAAATCATCTGCCTCAGTGTTTCTCAGCCCTGGCCTGACATTAGAACTTCCTGAGAATCTTTAGAACAAATACTGATGTCTAGTCTCTGTCTCCAGACAGTCTGAATTAATGCATCTGGGGTAGAGCCCAGGAATAGCATTTTCTAAAGGATCCCTAGGTGATAGTAGTGGACAGTCAGGTTAAAAACACAGATCTAATGTTTTATTTTTTGGTCAAGGTAAGCGATGTTCAGTGACTTCCAGATGGTCCCAGAGCTGGTTAGTGGAAGAACTACCATGAAAAACACAGGTTGTTAGTTTCTTAGCTCTGGGTGTTTTTTCTTATGCCAGGGTTTCCTTATTTTAAGCATCATACTCAGACTTCTTCCATGAGTTTTACCATATCTTTGTACCATCTGTACTATTTAAAGCAAGAAACTTACTTACACCAACTCACTCTTTTAAACTTGAATTTATTTGAAAAGGAGACTTTATGTGCTGCAGTAAGTGCTAGTTCAGCCTCACCTACAGTAAATGAAAGGTGACCACAGAATACACGCAAAGGAAAGAAAGCAGCATTGTGATCTTGTGGCTGGGCGCTGCTGCCTGCCAGTGGCTCTGTCAGACGTGGAGGCTGGCAAGCGTTAGGTGCTCAAGAAATTCTAGCACCCAACGGAGGCGCTCTCATTGATTGTAAAATAAAGAGAAAACTGAAAAGGGACAGACTTTCGCATTATGTGATTCAGTGTTATTTAATGCCCGTGTTCCTGTATCACTAAAATCACCCTGAATGCATTATGAGTACCTCTTTCTTTGCCTTAAAATGGTGATGGTGGTACCTATAAGAAAAATGCTCTAAAAAACAAAATAGAAAAATGAAGTTTAAACTTAGGTCATCAGACAAGAGACTTGAGAAGCTTAGAGAATAGAATTTAGAAAGCTGAAATCTTGGACGGAATCTTAGAAATCAGTTTTCAAACCAGGTGAGAACATAAACATTTATGACTTTGGCTACTGTGGCTATGTTATTAGCAGCATACTTTGCAGGCAGTGGTCTCCTCTAAAGTGAAAGGTTGAGTTCAGAGGACCTCCAGGCCCTAAAGGGTTCCTTTAGATATTTTATTCCTTTTGTGATTCCAAGTTTGACTTTGACATTTATGAGATTCATGGGAAATCAGCTGCTAACTAAAGTGTCCAATTATTATAACAGTAAACCATCAGTTTAATTCTATCTTTTGCTACTGAATTTCCACTCAAAGAAACACTTCTATTTTTCTTGATTGATCATACACACAAAGTTGTAGGATGAAATTCTGCACAAATAAAGTACTAAAATGCCCTCAGGTATTATTAAAATGGCCCACGGCCCACCGTGGGCTTGGAACCTGCTTATTCTAGGTTTTAGTTGAGTATATTATCTCTGATTTGGTCATCAGCTTCCCTCTTCCATGCTTCCACCCGTGTGGTAGCATTCACTTTCCAAACTGAAATATTTGCTTCTTATGCTCTTTGATTTCCTAAATACATTAGAGCCGATAGGGAGCCTTAGTCATTCGGTCAATACTCTTTGATACATTTACCTAAATGGCATGTTCCTCCCCGTGTTGTTGCATCCACGCAATAATTAAATGTACCTTCAAACAGTATTGAAGGTAGGTAGTCTTTGAGCTTATTGCTTAATTAGTTCAGGTTTGTCCTATCGTTTCCCATCACTGTGCAATCAATACTGCTCTAGAGAACATTCCACCAACATCGGAAAGATGCCTCCCGCATCCACGAGTGGTTGCAGCGGAGTTCAGATCGTGTTGTAAATTAGTTGTATCAGAAATATCAAGTCAGTCATACTTTCAGAGAGCTTGCTGAGTGAATGTGCCTCTTCAAAACAACTTACATGCACAGAAACCCCCTACCTGCTTCCTTGGGGCCCATTATTCCTTTCTTCTTTCATGTTTTCAGGTTACTAAGAATTTCAACCAAATGAAAGATATATTTTTTTTAAAGGTTTGTTGCCAAAGGGGAACCCATGTGCTATTTTACCCCCATCTGAGCTGTCACAGTAATTTGATTGAAATGAAAAGCTGGTATTTTACTGACAAGAGCTCTGTCACGGGACTTAGGGAGTCTGGGGCCTCCATGATGTGTGTTTTGGGCCTCTTAGCTGAAGTGTGGGTGACGGGTCCTGTGAAGGCTCAGTCTCACAAGGCGACAGAGCAGTATTTCTGAGCATTTTTTGTGTGTGTATGTTGAATTTCCTTCCGGTATAATTCTGGTTAAACCAAGAACTTCATACATAGGATGCTGAGCAGAAGTTTGCCCCTATTTACACCACAACAGCGACCTTTCCCCTTAAATACCAGCTCTATTATATGCTCCAAACCAAGGGATCACAGCTATTTTATTAATCTGCTTTTATCTAGGGAGGAGTTTTCAAAAAGAGCTAGCTGGATTTGTTATAGAAAAATCCAAGTATGACAAAAGTAATTAAACTGTGAATGCTTCGTCAATATGGGTCTTTTTGTTTGGTTATTAATTCATTTATTCAGCAAATATTTATCAAGTATCTGCAGTGTGTCCAGCAGTGTGCTAGGAACTGGAGACACAGCAGTGAATAAGACAAAGTTTGGCCCTCAGGTAGCTTAATCCGGTTGCTCTTTGCATCCTCTTTGCCTAACTCAGTGTCTGACACACAAGAAAGAGTCCCTCAGTAAATGATGATTCGCTTAAGTAGGAAGTGAGCCCAAGTGCATCCTCTACATCTGGGTTTTTAAACTTTGGTCAATCTGCATCTGTGATTGAGCCTTACTGTGCAAATAATACTGTTAGTAACAACTGTAGTGGCTAATATTTATTTAATAAATGTCAGATGATTTGCATTCATTAGTTCCTTGTCTCATGGCACTTTATCTGTTTGACCTAGGATCTCAGAAGACATTTATAGACATGTTGTAAAACCTATCGAGTCTTTACTGTAGAGTTTCAATTAGTTTGTGCTTTGGTCTAGGCTGCTAGTAGCTTATTTTCAATCCTCTTCTCCAAGCCATACATTGACAATTAAATCCCACATGTGTAGCTCATTTTAGGTGCTTAGTAGGTTCTCAGATTCTGCTTAAGGGAGTTGAATGCAGTTTAAAATTATGCAGTCAGGAGCCTTGCTGAGATAAATCTTCAGTGAGGTACCTCAGATCTTTACAATAATGACCTGAAGTTGTTATTCAATCCTGTTTTGCTGTAAACATGTAATGAACTTTCTTGTTTTGTTTTTTAATTTTTTTGAAAGATTCCGGCAACACTGTTTTGTTGAAAAAATTTTAAAAGAAAGCAATAGCAATTTTTCTAAGTCCATCAGTGCAATTCTGCAAAGTAATCTTAGCTTCTTGCACTATTTTTCTGGGAGTTTAGGGATTACATCATAGGTACAGCAACAACATAAAACCTTTAAAAATAGAGAACTCAGAGTCCTTGAACATTTGTAAAGTATTTTAAAATTAATTTTTAATGAGTTTTAATATTTTAATATTGTACTGGATTTTAAGTAAGAAAGTTGTTCTTACATTAGATGGTGGTGTACAATATTATTTCATGGGATAACATTTAATTAAAATACACTAATTTATGTGTTTGTTTATTAGCTTATCCCTAAAGCAGGGAGAACCTCTGTGTGATTTTATGAAAAATGTAAATGAGGGTTTTGGCATCACTAATAAAGTTAAATTAGCATAGGTAAAATGTATGCTTTCACTTTCATAACGTTATAAAATAGATCTTTAAGAAATTGATTTGACATATAATGATCACTTTTCGGTGAAAAGATTAAACTCCCATGAAAACAACCTTCTATTTTTCTAATTTCCTTTTGGCTTTATTAGGTTTTACCTGATTTGTTCTTGTCTCAAAACATTTTCCCTTTTTCCTGTAATTGCAGGAGTCATTTTGATGCAAGGATATTGTAGTAAGATTTTTTTTTTTAACATTTGGAAATAGTTAGCTACCCTTACTCAATATGGTCCATTTTGAGTATCGATGTAACAAATGAGAAACACCTTACTGAACAGTGTATATTTTTTTTGCTGATTTTGCTTACCTCTAACTTAGATTTTATGCTCCTCGAACTTGGGGCCTGGTTTTTGTGAACTTTTACTGTGGTTTTGACATCCTTCAAATTTTAGAAATAAGCAATTTTGTTCTAGCTGTAACTTTATTATAATGAAAATTATTAGCTTATGTTTCCTTTTTTAAAAAAAATGTTTACATCCCTTGATCTAGACAAGGAGTAAAAATAAGACGAAATGGTGTAGCCCAGGTTTTCTGTGTTTTATTTAAATGTTCTAGGTATCAGTACACAAATACCTGTTGTTTTTACTGTCCTGGGAGCCATGGATATACTTTCAGTGGCATGTTTTCAGTAGAAAAGAGAACAGATTCAAAATACGTTAAAAGGGGACAGCCCTGAGATATTTTCTCTCGTTCTTCCTTTGTTAGTTATTTATATTCACACTTCTTCACTTCACTACATTCCTTAGTAAACAGCTTGCAGGGGGGTTGATGTTTGTTAATGAACTGTCAATAAACACATGTTCTCCCCGACTTCTTAAAAAAAGACTATCTTGGGGGTGAGTGTGTGGGTTTCCAATTCTTGTTCACGCTGTGGAGACAGAGAAGGAATCTTGGCTGAGGACCCGGCCTCAGAGCTGGGCACGGTTTGGCGTCACGTGGTGGGAGCACAGCCTTTGTGCAGGAGGAGAGCGGCAGATTTTGATAGAGAGTGTGCTAGCAGTTATAGGAAGAAGTCGGGAAGTGTTTGGAAACAGGGCTGCTAGTGTTCCCAACAAAGCTGGAGAAGTCTCGGCCAAAGAACAAAAGGCAAACACACACTCAGGGTGAGGACTTGGATCTCTGTTGACATTCGAATGAGTCAGAGGCTGACCCATGTTTGGAGAAAGAAGACAAATAATAACATCTTTGTCCAGGGAAATGGGTTCCAGTCATTTTCTCTTCTTTCTCCTGTTCTTATGCTCTCTTTGGCTTCTCTTGGCTCTCAAGAGCTGAAAGCTCCGCTGAAGTGTCTAATGAAGTCCTTATGACTATAAAATACCAACAGAGAGGAACCTCAGTCATTTGAAAAAATAACACTTTCTAGTCCACCGTGGTTCTCCACCTCAATGACTTGTGGGCAGAGGGAAAGAATGATGCTGCAGCCAGAGGCTGGACACGGCGGAGAGGCCAGAGTGCGCCCTTTCGTTGCGACACTACAAATTAAACGAAAGAAACTTAGAATAGCCTTTAAAGAAAACTATTTATAATTTGATTAGTATTATTACTACCTTCTATTCTAATTGGAAATAAATTGTCCCAAGAGCAACAATTCTGGAAATTTGTGCTTTGGAAAAAAAAATGTTGAATTTCCCAGTATTCTTGTCTGGTGTTTTTTTTTTTTTTTAATCTTAAAAATTTCATGCATTGTTAGGGAAGAAAAGTGTAGTCTAACTCACAGATGCATCCTTATTCTCATGTATATTTGATACCGGCCCCAGTCTAATCTGATAAAGTGCACTTTGCCTGTGGTGTCTTACAATAAGCTGGCTGCATTAGTGCCGGGAAAAATCAATACCGATTTATAATTTACCATCGAAAAAACCTATCACTTTTTATGACCCTCCATCCTGGCTCATTAATATTACATTAAAACACACACACCCACTGCAACAGGGGGAAATTGTAGCTTGTCAGGTTTACAGCCATAAAAAAACCTTTAATTGGGCTTAGTTTGGGAATTCAGACACAGATTTTGTTTATTTGTTTTCTTTTTAATATATGATATTTACCTTGGTAGATTTTAAGATGATGCATAATATACCTATTTTTCTGGAAAGAAAGAAGAAAAGCATGTCACAGAAATTCTGGAAGACACTTGCACATAAATCCCATAATACACAGTTGTACCTGATAGTATCCTTCCCTCTTTTTCTGTAGTCTCCAGATCCTTTTCACTCGCTCTGTGTGTGTGTGTGTGTGTGTGAGAGTGTGAGTGTGGAATTTCTTTCCCCGTGTGGCCGCATTTCACCTGATGGTATTTCTCTTATCTTTTTGGCCTGTCATTGTTGATATTTATTTTTCCCTTCCTCAGATCACGAAGAAGCTAAATGCCATGTTTTGCATTGTCTGTCTCCCAAAGAAAGGATGCATATTTGGTATTTCTTCTCCACTGAATGGAGACTATTACACTGACCCTGCTCAGAAAGTGAGCGATTCTCACAGTGCTTGTGCTAGTTCCCCGGCAGAGAACTATAGTGTGTGTGTGTGCATATGTGTGTCCTCCATTCTTGGACCTTAAAGAAACCCCCAAAGAAAAATTAAACAATACTCTTCCCTTAACCAAGTCTATTAAGCAGCTTTGCCCTCATGTGTTTTTAGACTTAAAAGTCTTATATCTAAATTCTTTCCAGATAATGTCAAAAAAAAAAAAATGATGTCACTGTTTATGTTGGCAGCCACAAGGGGCTCTATTTATTTCATACTATTCAAATAGTTTCCAGGGAATTTTTCCTGTTAATATCATGAAGAGTCAGCCTTACCACAGGGCTTTGCTCCCTCTCCCTCACTGCCTGAAAGGTTAAGGTCTTTTCCGCCCCCTCTCCCAAAAAGGTAAAATGAAGTGTGAAACAGAGCCAAATAAATAAATAAGGGGAAGGGGAAATTCAGTGTGTTCTCAAGTGTGCAGTAGATCCACACCGTGCAGCAAATACATGTCGTGATTGGGTTTTTAAAAGACGTCCGCCTCGCCCCTGACTGACAGGGCCTATTGATTTTTTAGGTTTCTGCCGTCATCGGTTTCCAGCCTCACAGCGGCCGCGTGTCGGGGGTCAGGGCGCACCGGGGCGCAGTGAGCCAGCCCTCGCCACTTCCCAAAGTGAAGGGCCGCTGAAAGAAAATCAATCATGTCATAAGCGAGAAGCATCAAAAATTTTCCCCCTCTATGGCCAAGACCCATCAGCCTGTCTCCACTCAGTAGCTAAGGTTAGGCATCTGTCAAGTCAGACTAGGTGAAAAGTATGAGAAATGCCAGTTAACCCGTGGGTAGACAGTGGAGGTGCGAGACTGCCTCTTCCCTTTGTCTGGCCATCCTTGGCTGACAAGGTTGGCATTCTCACTTAATTCTGGAGCTGGGCATCACCTGTTTTTCATCCCCTTTGCCCTCCTCTCTCTCCTCCCTGCTCCCTCTTCCCCACAGTGGGTGGATTGAAGCCTGCTGCTCTGTTTGCTTGAGAATTGGGGAGAAGTCCTCAGAGATGCTTTCCCTCAGTGGCCCATGGGGAGGGCAGCACTGTGGCGGTTTTTACCAAGTTACAGAGTGTATTTCCCTAAATGAAGCGGATTTTCCCCACCTGATTTCTATCTAGCTCTGGAAATGCACATTACACAGATAAGTTTAATTGTAAAATTAATTGTGCACATCACATGGTAGCAATTTTTATTTGACCAGTGTGCTGATGTGTCTGAACTGATAGGGTATTAAAATTTACTCCTGCTAAACTAATTGGGAGAAAATATATGTTCCCTTCTAAGAGACATTATCAGGAATATGCTGTTCATTTTAAAACACCTTTTCGTATGTCTTACATTCCAAATCTATATAACTCAATCATACAGTTTGGAGAAAGAAACAATATTAAGTGTCTAGCTTGGAGACACTCTTTTACATGTCCCTTCTAATTCTGCATTTGGTAATTGGCAAGAATGTAATGATTGGTAACTTTCAAGATATAAATTATAGATGATGTATTCTGTGGGAAAAGGTTTTGATTCTCAGATTTCAGATTGCGTTTATTTTGATCAATCATGTTAAAATGGATAGTTTTGTTTGCTTGTCTGCTTGGCTGGACAGGAAGGGTGGGTGGGAGGATCTGCTGCTGTCAAGGTGGCCTCATTTTGTGCTTTCCATCCTCACAGCTCTCCTTTTTTCAAGCTTGCCTCTGTTGGTTGACATTGATTCCACGATAGTCACTGTCAATTTGAGGCCAGTTTCAAAGCTCCTGAGAAGAGCTACTTTCTGGAAAATCTGCCAGATGAGTTCGTTAGGGTAGAGGGGCAGATTCTAAGATCTCTTCCTCAGCTTGGGATGACTACCTGAGGAGCACTAGAGGATCCTGAAAATGGATTGAGCAAAGAGCTGGGTTGTAACTTTCCATCCTTAAATTGACATTCGCTGCCTGAACCAAGATGTATACTCACTAATAAATATTTTAGCTCTCCATGCTTCAGTGATTATGCTGGACATTCCATACAGATAAAAAGACAAAATATTTCTTTAATCAGTACTGTGATGTGAGACCGTTAAGATATTAGTGCTTGAAACTATTAGAATTGTGAAGATATTGACTGGCTTGCTTTTGGCATGGCAATTATAATTACATTTTTAGGTTACATTTTATGGGTTTATACTTGTTATTCTAACATAAAAGAAATTTGCTGTCCAGAATTTTAATGGAGGGGAGAATGATCTAGCTTGAAATCTTCAGCTGTCCAGGCATCAGGGGCTGCTAATACATGATCTAATTGTGATCAATACTTTTCTAGTTTCTGTAATGACAAGGCCTTTGCAATAAAAACACTACCATCTTTTTGAAATCCGCAGAATGATAAATGACCCAGGCCAACGTAGGGGGGAAGTGTAGTGTATTTTACATTCCTAGTGATTTATTATGGGTTTGTGAACATAGCTGGTGTGAAATCAAGCTCAGGGAAAGAAGGAAAAGTCGCAACAAAGCAGTGCCTTCTGCCTAAAATGCTAGGTTTAAGTCCCATTACCATTGACGAGAGCTGAGTACTCATCACAGGGCTTAGGAACCCTTGAGTATTTAGATCTATTTGTTATGTTACAGGAAAGGGAATGAAGCCAAAACAATGAACCAGTACTTTGCTGTGTATGAATGGCTAGATCGGCATAACTCATATGTTACATAAAAAGGACCAATTTGATTCTGTCTTGACTATAAATGAAAGCTTGGCTTTGAAGGTACTCTTGGCTGGGGCTGTTTGCTGTTGGAGACGGTATATTGAGCAGACTGGAGGCAGGTTGGTTATTTCAGGTGTAAGAAGGAAATCTGCTCATTTCATTAACTATTAGGGACTAAATTTCCTTTGGGGTAAAGTCGAGTGCAGTCATCCATGACCTCGTTTCGCCTGTATGGGGGTGCACTGCTATCCTGATCAAACTCAGCTGGTCCTTCAGACCCGATAGGTAAGGTTTTTGAGGAAGCCCAGTAGAGATTTGTGAAAGCTATAGTGTAAAAAAGTGGAAAATGTGTCAACTTGAGCCCCCTGTCAGCCTTCACCACAATTGTTTAGATCCAATAGTGTTTCTCATGTGGTTCTGGTTAAGGTTCCCGTCTTTCCAGTTTTGACTTCTGTTTATAGGTTACCTGTGATATTTTGCTTTAGGCCAGCACTTAGTGTGTGATATCACCAGTGTCTTTCAGTCTTCCTTCCTTTTCTTTCTTGCTCTTTTTCTCCCTCTTTCTTTCGTGCCAGCCCCAAACTCTTTTTTTTTTCCTTACAAAAACCAAAAATCTTTTGCTAAAAAGAGTTGACAAAAAATATGAAGGCACAATATGACATTCATAACTTTGGGGCCCCTCAACTCTTTTTTTTCCTTACAAAAGCAAAAACTCTTCTTTTAAAAAAGAGTTGACAAAAAAACATGAAGACACTATATAACATCATAACTTTGGGTTTGATTCAGTGTATTTTCTGGTATTCACCAAACTCTTCATCTCCTGAGAAAATTTCCAATGGAGTGTTGAAGTGAATGCTTTTTCCTTCTACTAACCAGAAAGTGTCCCATTTCCTGCCTTAGTAAATATAACACTTAGTACTAAGTATAAGTACAAGGGCTAAGGGTTCTTAATCAAATATGTTTTCCTTGATTGGGATTGTGGAAGGAGATACAGAAGGTATAGAAGACTACGTTTTTACATATGATTATTAATCATCTCTTTTCTCCTGTATCAGGCTTGAGATGAAAGGGGTAAAGAGTGTCTTCTCCTCAGATATCCAATTCATCCTATCAGATTTCCCACAGTGACTTTCTCCACCAAGGTCTTAATGCAGTACTGTTAGAATGTCTCATCAGTGACCAGCGCTGATGGGATCTTGGAACATTAGACAGTACCCATTAGTCAAGATCCCTGGGCTAACATCTTTTGGATGGCATTTTCTTCCAAGTGTGCCATTAGTTAGTATAATGGACTGGTGTCTTCCAGCCTTTGGGGCGGGACAGAGTTGCATCTAAGACCCTTTGTCAGAAGAATGGTCTTTGTTTTTTCTCTAACCTGGAAACATAGTTCCCAGCAACATTTTTAGCCCTTGAGAGACAGTAAATGTTAATGGCTTAGTGAAGTCTTTATGATCCCCCAGGTCAGAAATCTCTTTTTTCCCCCTTGAAGTCTCAAATATGGATTTATAAAATACTCTTCAGAACCATTATAGTCTTTTGGGTAAATAGTTTTCATTTTAAAACATTTTTATAATACACACATTTTAAAAAGTGTTCTAAATATGTATTTTTACGATTGATTATGACAGCTCCTTAAAGAGCCATTATTGTCTATCAGGGAGATAATGTGTGTGTGTATGCAAGAAATTGTCTACCAAAAAACCCTCATCTCAAAGCTGTGTATATTACCAATGAGAATTTTTTTCTTACCAATAAACTTGAAAAAAATTATGTAAAACAATTGAAATTTAGACAGATTGTTAAAGTGAAGCAGTTCAGAATTGAGGATTTTCGAAATGCCTCTCAAATGGCAGTTGAGAAACTCCAGGCTGTGAAAGATCAGAACTGCTGGCTACCCTTACTTGAGACTGTGAACATAGGCTACCAAAATTAGGTGATTTGCTACTTTCTTCCTCAAGTCTGCATGCTCTTGAAAGTTGAGACAAGGCATTGATTTTGTTGGAGGTCTCTGAATCACAGGTTGTAATCTAATCACAGAGGACTTGAAATCAGTCAGAATAGAGTAACTACTTGTTTGTTTCTTCAAACTTTTATTGACTATGTCACGGTACTAGGAATTAGAGATATAAAGAGAATAAGCTGCACTTATATGAACTTGGGGAGCATGTAGACCTATAGACATATTCAGAATGGTAAATTGGATAATGGAGGCATGAATGAATGGGAACACCGGCAAAGTACGTTAGAAATGAGAAGGGGGTTGCAGTTTATAAGATCTGGGAGTCTTTGGTGTTTTTCAGGGTTCAAAGTGGGGCATATGGTGCTGGGTCAGATGGTGTGAGATGACAAGAATCAAAAGTTGACATTGTTATTAAAAACAATAACAATGACCACAGTTACTACTCCTACTTTTCTGATGCTCTGTTTACTGCAGAGGAAATTTTTAGTTCATTCAACCAACAAATAGAATTGTATCTCTTCTGTGTGCTAGTAACTTGAAGTATAATGATAATAGAGTCTTGTTCTTGTGGGATTCGGGTAGGGGTGTGGGGCTCAGACCTTAATTTTTAAAATCACACATAAATGATAAATCTATAATGGGATACCTTCATAAAAGAGAGGACACTCAAGAATTCCCAGGTGGTCCAGTGGTTAGGACCTGGTGCTTTTATTGCTGTGGCTAGGATTCAAGCCCTGGTTGGGGAACTAAGATCATGCAAGTCACATGGGTTCCATGAACACTAAATGTTTGATTGATTGGCTGGGTCAACTTAGTGGAGATAGAAGAGTGTGTGTGTGGTGGTTTGACATGGTAAAGGAGGCCAGGGAGATGCTTGAGAAAGTGGTGAAGGAAGAGTG
Source organism: Bos indicus x Bos taurus (assembly GCF_003369695.1). Lineage (NCBI taxonomy): Eukaryota > Metazoa > Chordata > Mammalia > Artiodactyla > Bovidae > Bos > Bos indicus x Bos taurus. Next base: position 40,108,032 of record NC_040082.1, read on the forward strand.
AGGGTTAAGTAGGTGAAGGAGGTGGGATTGGAGTGGCAGGGTGCAGAAGAGTGTTCTAGAGATGGGACGTGGGTGGGAAGAGGGAAAGAAATGAATGGAAGCTAAGGTAGCAGTAACATCCTTTCTCTCTTCCTTTCCCGTCCTCCTTCATTCTTTTGTTCTTTCAACACTTATTTATTGAGAGCCCCCTAGCATCCAGGCACTGGGGCTTCAGCATGAATGAAAGTGTGAAAAAAAAATCCCCGCCCTCTTGGAGCTTATATTTTAGCTGGAGGGAGACTGACAGACAGACAAAATACATTGAATGTCAAACAGTGTTAAATTTTGCTGAGGAAAATCATTCAGGAAATGGGGGAAGGGAGTGTTTGGGGTAGGGTTAGAATTGTTATTGAGATACACTGGCCAGAAGAAGCTCCACATATCCGTTGGTGATTGAACAAAGACCTAAGGGGTAGAGAGTGTGAGCCTGGCCAGGGGAAGGGAAGGCAAGGGAGAAGCAAGCCATGCTGAGGCAAGGCCCTGAGAGGAGAGTGTGCCTAACAGACTTGAGAAGGAGTCAGGAGATCAGTGTAGCTGGAACGGCATAAGCAAGGGGAGAGTAGCAGGTGACGCTGCCAGAAGCATAATGGGAACTTTCAGGGGCCCCGTAGTCCATAGGAAACTCTTGGCCCTTTACTCTGTGTGAAATGGGAAGCCATTGGAGGTAGAGGACAGATAGACAGGCTTTTGGACAGTGAGGGAGATGTCCACCGAGTCTTTAATAAGCAAGTAAATCCTAAAATGAAGCATTCCCAGCAACAGGTATTGAATATTCAAGGTCTCCTAGTGTTTCCTGATTGAAACCCTAAATAAAAAAACCACTGCAACTTAGGATTCTTTTTTTTTTTTATAATGGCTTCTGTGTTAGCTTCACTAACAGGATTTTTAAGCTGACCTTGATGTATAAAAATATATTTTGGAACATCCCTTGCCCCCATTAAAGATCTGCCTTGATAACCCCATTGCTAACATTCTGCCTAAACTATCTAGTGATGTGACAGTTGTGTACCCAAATATGCAGTGTGTGCACGATCTGGGTGAGGTTATGTGAAATAAACTCAGCTGAGGCCTGAGTGACAAGGGATCCAGCTGGGAGGGTGAAAGGGGAGGGAGAAAGCACAGCTGGGAATGTAGATGGAGGTGAGCAGGCGAGACAGTGGCCTGTCCTGATAAGCACCTTTCCACAAAGGTCATCAGTCAGTCATGGAGACTCAACCCTGACACCTTGACTTTTGTGTGCACTGAAGTTTCATTCTCTAGACAAGCCAGTGAGAGCTCTGAAAGGAAGGTTAAAAATGACCGTGTCAATTAGCAAGATGATCAAGAAAAAGAAATACATAGGTTGTTATCTGTATCCAAATATTTCTTTACTTGTGTATAAGGGTCCCTATTCTGTTTCCCCTTTTTAGCTATATTCCTTTGATGTTCATCTTTGCTATTCCTCTTTGAGCAGTAGGAAGGAATTCCAGAGTTACAGACTCCAGGTTCTAGGCACCTTTCCAAGGTGGAGGAGAGAGCGCATCTCCAGGGCCTTAGATCTTGAAGGCAGTACTGAGTAGATGTCTCTAGACTTGAGAGTCTACAACAAAAATCCTTTGATATTTCTTTCTCTCTGGCTATAATACCATTTCAGATGTCTCTGCTTATGGTCTTTTGTCATCTTCTGTGGCATTTTTTCCAGAAAACACAAAGGTTCTTATGAGGCTTGCAGCAACTCTCCTGGGTCTCTAGTGAATATTCCTCAGCACAATCAGCCAACTTCCTTATGCCTTGACCTGAAGTGGGAAGTGTGTGGCAACTCACTCAGGAGCCAAGAAGACCCTAAGAAGGGAACCATTGAGAGTCAGTACTGCTGGGTCCTGGGCTTGATGCTGGAGTGATTCCATCGATGTTTGCTTGTTCCAGTCCACGTTTCCTTTCCCTACAGGTTCAACTCCCAGATCTAGTTGACTTTTTACCTGTTGCTCTTTTGACAACAGAGAATGGGAAGTCACAGGCCTCCTGGACAGGCTATTTTCCAGGAGCAATGGGAATAAGAACAAATATCACTCTCACAGTGATTTCAATCATCAAAGCATTTTCTAAATATGAACTAATTCTTTTTGTATGAATCAGATTATGCATTGTTAGGCCCACTTTATAGATGGGTGTGCCCAGATTTTATTATTCCGAAGGTAGATATTGAGTACACGATAAGTGTACTTAGCCTTATAGTCAGTTGAAGATGAAAAGATCTATTAGGTCCCAGGACTGCCCCACCCTCTCCACCTCCACACAACCAGAGCAGGAAGCTCCCTGCCATCTCCTTTTAGTGTTTCAGCCAGGCTTGGTTTAAATGTCCCAGGGGAACCTCCCTATAAGTCTAACCTTAGGGAAAGAGCCTTCTTCTAAAAGCTGCTTTTGTGTTCTCAGTGTTGGGACGCGCCACCCCCCCACCCCCGCTCTGGCTGAAAGGCTCTTGGAAAGTGAGAGGAATATGATTGGAAGTCTTTTTTCCTCTCTCTTTTAGGAGAACTGCAAATTTCAAGATTCACATGAATATCTTTTCCTTTCAGAGTAGATGTTTATATGCCTTTCTAGGTTTGCTAACAGACATACAGGATTTTGAGTTACAGTTGGGACATGAGCTCATGAAATTAGTATTAACTGCTTTAACCCGTGGGTGCTCGTGTTTATGGAATAAGCAAGTCATAATCGCTGACCACAGCCATTAAACTCTGATGTGAGTCAACTTCAAGTACAAAGACTTTCTATAAGCCAACCCTCTTGAAGCAGAAATGATCACAATTTAATATAATGAGAATAATTAATAAGGAGTGTGCCAGTGACCTTGAATATTAATATTGTTTCCTTTTCCTGTAAACAAACCAGGCTATTTTATTATTATTTTAGTGTGTAATTTGGCGTAAACACTCCTTTTCACATAATTTCCCCAGGTGACTTTTGTCTCCTTGGCAATTTCCGGCTTTAATAAAGAAAACCTAATTAAGAAGGAGCTGTTGATTGGTTTGCTAGTGTAATTAACACAGGTGATGCTAATGAGTTTCTATGAAACTGGTGGCTTATGGGAAAAATAAACAGGCCGCTGTTGCATATGGTCCAACTGATATCTGCACTCTGGAAGAAGTGATGATTTCCCAGTCTCCTGTGAGTGGTTTGTGGGCATGGAATAGGCAGATAAAATACTTTATAAGATTCATTAGTGGAACTAGACCAAATTGGGAGCAAAAGTATCAGTGTTAGGCGATATTAAAAAAATCTGATCTCCGGCTGTACTTGCTAGGGCTGTCATTGTTCATGTGCCTTTAAGGATCAGATTTCTTTTCTTTCAGGTGTTTTTCTGGCTTTTATTGTGGGCATTTGAAGTTGACAAAGCCCCCAGAAGAATTTCTAGAGCCATTTTAATGTTCATTTGCTTCTCCCTGACTTTGCCCATTAACCCTTGAGAATGAGTTGACCAGAACAGCACATGGAATTCTTGCAGAAATTAAGACTCCTGAGAGTCTCCTTTCTTGGCCTATAACTGCTTCCCGAGGAACTCTTGATACTTATATTTTCAGTGGCTTCCATGCCAGTCTGGTCTACCCACAGTTACTTAGAAGAAGCTGATTTTCTCTTTTTTTTTCCTTTCTTTGTTAGGTTCAGAAGGGGGACTGTGGTTCCGATTTCATTTAACAACAACTTTATAAGCTGAAAAAGATTCATGGCTTCAGTGCAGATTTTCTCACTGTAAATTTTACTCAGCATACCTGGAAGTTATTTTTGTTAATTTATAAATACATGGCTCAATTTCAAAACAGATTTTTGATGTCATTGACATAAAAGACTGGTATATTATAACACTTTGATGTTTATATAGTTTTTCTGGATCTCTTCCCTTTTTCATTGGTATGTTCTTCTTTAAATCGATTTTTGAAACATGTGTTTTCCCTTAATTTTCATCTCATTTTTATCATCAGCTAGTTAATTCTTTTTTTTCCCCCCACGTCCAGGAAAGCCTGTTCTGCTCTGTCTCTTGTCTATTGCTATGTGGCAGAAAAGCCAGAGACATTCTGTGTCTAGCAGTGCACCTCCAGGGACATCTTTTGAACTCTCATAATTTGTATTTATTGCCACCCACTTTGTAAGTTCACAGTTTAATTTGCCAGCAGTGGCAGTGTTAGGCCGACACAGTAAAACAAGATAACGTTAAAATGTCAGAATGAGAGGGGGCATGAATGATGCATTACCCCTACTAGGACTTGCACTTGTCATTCCTTTCCACCGAAGTGATGTTAACTACCTTTTGAGAGCATTATCTGACTGGTGTTACTCAGAAATACGATCATTAGTTCACTGTTCTGATTAGGAAGCCGCTATGCTTGATTAACTCTTCTTGGACTAGGATCTCAGTGGAAGCATTAAATGAATTGCACTGACTTAGACTTCTAGAACTAATTTATAATTATTTTTTTGCAATTATTGGTAGTTGTTGACATGTGTTTTTCCATGATGTGGTACTTAGTGGGGAGGAGTTAAACCTACTGGAGAACAGACAAGGATGTTGGAGTTGCACTTAAAAATCCGTTTTAGGGAGGGTCTCCTAGAGTTTTAAATATTTTCTCTCAAGGACGGATGCTAAGCCATTGTTCTTAAAAGAGTGTCCATGTATGATTCGTTCACAAACCTTTTCAAATTACTGAGTTTTGGAAAGTGACCCTTTTGGAGTTTTCTCAGAGTCATCATCCTAGGAAGACACTAGGGGAATTCATGTTTATTCATGGTGGTGACTTCATGTGCAAGAAGCACGGTTATCATGTGTCTTGAGGAAGTTTCTTCAGTGATAAATCTAAGGTACTGGGACAGGAAGCACCTCTTCCCTTTCTCATTCCCCCAGACCATCTTACACCTTTCTTTCCCTACCTGATGTACTCCTCCCCACCCCGGACAATTTTGCTGCTGAAATTCTAGCATATTGATATTTTGACTTCTGACCAAATACAGACCTCTCTTTGATCTTCTAAACACATACTCGACACTTAACACTTTAAAAATCTTTTCAGAGCAGATTTTAATAGGAAAAGTATCAAAAGGCTAGGAGATAGATATGGGTTTGACCCTGCAGAAGAAATTTGTCCTAGAACAAGGATTTTGATAGTAGTGGGGACTTAATTTGTGTCTCATAGAAAAGGGCTCCATTTCATGATAAGGGACATATTTATTATGGTCCACGATTCAAGAAAGTTGTACAGAAAGTTGTACATTTATTCAGCCTTTTGAAATGAGATTGCTTTTCATTCTTGTATTTTCCAATGGAATTAGAGCCATATGGACCAGCCCAAGAGGGATCTGTGTATCTCTTGCACTTCTGTGTACACAGTGCCTTGTTCTTCTAAGGGCTCTATGTGCATCTGTTAAATGCAATGGATGGTGCTGTCACTAAAAAGCAGTCCTCCCCAGCCCTCTTCAAGTACTGCTCTCTAAATGTCTTATTTCCTGAAAGAGCTTTTTATCTGTGTAGATCCAGAAACTTGGGTTGTTATTGCAGATGCTGCTGATGAACTTGGGGTTACTCTGAGCATATTAGCAGCACCATCCCATTATGTTCCTTTATCATATACTTGACATCTGCTCTAAGTTACTATCCTTCACTATCTGCTCAAGTCAGCCTGTGTTCTCTTTGGAGAATTCTTGGCAACTAATCCTTGATGAAGGTACAAAGGAATTGGCTTTTGGTTATTTGTATAAAAATGTAACTATGACTTGCTTGTCCAAGAAGATGACTTGGACCTTGTTTTCAAGGCCAAACAGATGCCTGTCTTTGAGGGAACAAGTTTCAGTGAGATGGGGGAAGCTGGTTATCAATATAAGAATTCAAAGGAAGACTTGGTTTCAGGGTAATGATGATGAAACCCTAAGAAGTATAGAAAAGAGAATGTGTTTGGTTTGCATTTCTTGGGTTTATTAATTGCCTTCTAAGAGTATACTTTTCGTCAGGGTGAATTCGAGTTTATTGATATTTTTCTCTGTGAGCCTGTTTCTCTGTTTTGCCCTGTATTTCCCAAAGAACTGATGCTGTCTGAGATTTGGCTATAATGCTGCTTTTGTAGGGAGGAAAAATGACGGCAGAGAAAAATAAGTAGTTTTCTATAAGCTTATGTGAAAGGAAGTCATCAAATTGGAAAGACTCTCCCTGCCCCACCAATACCTCTCTGGAGGAACCTTTTGATCAATATGGATTAGTTTTGGCCAAAAGTAATTTTATTTTAAAACTGCTGTCCTCTGGAAGTTCCCTTCCTATACCCTTTCTTTGGAGAAGGCAATGGCACCCCACTCCAGTACTCTTGCCTGGAGAATCCCATGGACGGAGGAGCCTGGCGGGCTGCAGTCCATGGGGTCGCACAGAGTCAAACACGACTGAGCAACTTCACTCACTCATCCTTTCTTAGAAGGGGAGGTTGGGAATAGAGTTCGAAAAAAGAAGTTGTTCTCCCAAGAAAATATGAAAAATTTTCCCCATATCAGTGTTGAATGTAGAAGCATGTAACTTAGGGAATCAACAAATGTGACCTCCTCAAGAAATAATTGTTGTAACTGGATTATTATTGCCTTCTTAAATCTGCCCTTCTGCATGATTCAAGGTTTCCTGTGTCCTGCATTGTCCCAGATAGAAAACGAAATGAAACTCTCACCAGTTTTGTCTACCTTTTTTGCTCTAAGCCAAGGCTTTGCAGCACCATTAGGATGTAGATTATCATATTTAAAACCTGTGATGACACCGTTGTACCCATCTGAATGATTAATCTGCTCATTAAAAGAGTGCCGATGGGCTAGTCTAATTGGAACATGGATCTTCTTAAAGGACGTTACAGGGTCGGGAATAGGAAATATTACTCATAACATAAAGTAGGGATTAATTATGCTACTAAATACTACTGTGTGAAATTTACATATGGGTCTGGTTAGAGACAAGGATTAGAAAAAGTCGAGTATCCCATTTTATAACTTTTATGTCAACTTTAAGACAGGTGGTGTGTTCCTACTTTAATCCCAAATCTTAAATCAACATTTGCAAAAGCTGTTATAAACTCAAATGCCACAGAAGGTTTAGAGGTTGGAATAAACACAGAATTTGCATTTGTGTATAACTGATTTAATCACATGGATTTTTAAAACAATTGCAAAGATCGGAAGCTGCAGAGCAATCTTTACTGTCTGTTAGACCCTAACTTCTGGATATTAATCTTCCTAAGGAGAATAAGGGGTGAATTGGAATCTTTAAGAAAATATGCAAATCCACTGAGCACAAGTTTACAAGCTTTTTTAAAAAATAACCATTCTTTAAACAAATAATATGTATAAAAGACATAAGAGGATTTCTGTTGTTGCAAAGGGGACTGGAGAGTTGAAGCTCCACCTCAGAGCTTCTCTGTCATAGGGATCTCGTGGCTATGAAGTTAAAACACCTTATAAAATGGAGAATCTTTGAGTTGAAGAGAATCTTGAAGGTCTTTCATCCTATCTTCCTCATTTTAAGGCAAAGAAGCACAAAGCTTACACAACTAGTGACAAGCCAGAGCTGAAAAATCAAAGTTTCCAACTCACAGTCCAGTGCTATTTTTGGTAAACAACGTGGCATCTCTAGTCGGGTTACCAAGTATCCTGACAGATTGAATTATTTGTTTGACGCGTCATGTCTTAAGATATCTCTGTTTACTGAAGTCAGTCTGTTTGACAAATGGGAAATATATTCTTACCCATCTTGAGGATTTGTTGCATTTCCACTACTTGAAAATTCATGTTCGTTTTTACTTGTAGGCAGATGTCATGTCATATGTGTAGTAAAAATGGAAAGTTGCTGCTCCAGAGTAAATGCTCTACTACTCTGGCTGGGCTAGCTGAAAAAGAAGTTGACAGTCAGGGCACTTGGTTATCTCTGAGTCCCCACCTGTTTGAAGGACCGAAAGGATTACATATCAGTTTTTAGGGTGCTGCCAAGCTTAGAGAACTTCCTTGGGCATTGGCGATCATGTGCTGTTGATGTTTCTGAAATAGGGGAAGACTTAGGCTGGGAATGCTGAGCTTAAAGGTACCCTCATAGGTTTGGCGTTCCAGCACTTGCATGCCTCTGGACCCTCTCAGTATCTCTCACATTTGTTTTCTCTTCTCCATCCTGTTGCACTTGTCTGGCCAAATTGGCTTCACCATCATCTCTCACTACCAGATCACTACAGAACTTGCTAGCTCCTTCTCAGTCTCCAGTCTTGACTCTACTCCATCTAGTGTCTACACAGCAACTATAAGGACCCTTATGACATCACTGTCTTGTTTAAAGCTGACAATCATTTGGATGCCCTGACTCCTCATTGTCCCAGAGGGAAAAGTCCAGGCTTCTTAGCCCTGCACACAGCATCATTTCTTGGTGCTCTTCTCTTCATGCTCCTTGTACTGACATAAACTCACCATACACCCAAAGGTGGCTTTTGTCTTGGCATCTATTTTTTCCAATAGCTGGTTCGTCCTTCTTAGCTTTATCCTTGGCTCAGCGTTTATGGGACTGTCTTTGACTTAACCTGAGGACTAAATTCAGCATTAGCTGCTCAATGAGGTCTTCTCAGACCCGCTGATTTAGAATAGTGAGCACCCTGCCCTCTCGTCTAGTACTTTTTCACTGTGCAGTGGTGCCTTATCACACAACTCCCCACACCAGTGAACCCCTTGAAGGCAGGGAACATGTAGTATTGTTTATTGCATTCCTATTTCTAAGTACTGTGTTTGTTTCTGAGGAGGAAATCAATAAATGTGCAAGAAAAGAAACAAACTCAGATGAGACTTTTCAGTCTTGTAAGCTGTGCAGAGGGAAATGTCCTAAGGTTCTCTCGTTACCTATTCCATCATATTCTGTCTTTCATTAATAGCTGGATAGTGCCTTTTTACCTTTTTACATCAGGCTTTAATGTATTGGTTCAATACCTTTTTAAAACAATATTTATCTATTTTTGGATGCACTGCATCTTTGTGGCTGTGTATGGGCTTTTTATAGTTGCAGTGAGTGAGGGCTACTCTTGGTTGGGGTCCATGGACCCCTTGTTGCCGTGGCTTCTTTTGTTGCAGAGCATGGACTCCAGGGTGCGCAGCTTTGGTAGTTGCAGCTCCTGGGCTCAGTAGTTGCAGAGCACCAGCTCGAAAGCTCAAGTTCAGTAGTTGTGGCACACAAGCTTAGTTGCCTCATGGCATGTGGGATCTTCCTGGACCAGGGATTGAACCTGTGTCCCCTGCTTTGACAGGTGAATTCTTGACCACTGGACCACCGGGGAAGTCCCAATAGCTTTTTTATTTTTTTTAACAAAACAAAGTTACCTGGATACAGTAGAAATCCGTTGACTACCACCTTTAAAAACACTGGTTCTCTGGGGTAATTTTATGGTGATTTTACCTCTTTGTAGTATGTTTGGCATGTAGGCAGAAGCCTGTAATCAAAGAAGAGGTTGAAGAGATGTTTTCAGTTGGAGAGAAAAGCCTTTGTCATGGATTTTGGAGTATTCTTTAAGCTGGAGTTGTGGCTTGTCTTGGAGGTCAGTTCTAAAGATACTCTTGCTGTAATCTGATGTAAGAGATGAAAATTTCAAAGAAGCCCATATTGTCATTCTGTGAAAGTTAACAGCGAAGTATCATTGCAGCTCTGTTGGAAAATGTTTGTTTTCTGTGGTCAACCTCTGAACATTTTTAAGACTAAAAAGTGGTGTGCAGAGAATCTTTCTTTACAAATTCAAATCTGGTGGAATACCATAATTGTCCAGTGGTGGAGCAGACATTTGAGTATAATATTCTTCAGCGAATATCATTCATTCCTGGACCTCCACAGTCTGCAAGTGAAAATACAAACTCTAGGCCACCAAGAAGTTAGAGAGACACAGTATTATAGTCAAACTTTGTTGGCCAAAATGCCAGGAAGATGGTGCAGTCTGTGAATTTTTTTTCCAACCTCTCTGATAGAAAAGTATTTCTTTGTCTTCCTTAGTAAATAATGGTCTGGCTGTGGAGATGTAATGGAGGAAGTTGGGCTGGATATGGACTGACTCTTGGTGTCCTTGACTTGTTTTCTTAAGTCATAGAATTGTGGGCCTTTTGAGTCAGCAGGGAACTTACCCACAACCTGATAAAACCTCAGCCTTAAAGAAGTGGAAACAGAGGTCGCAGAGATGAACCAACTGGCCCAAAGTTCCAGAGCTAGGTGGTCTCACAGGTAGGATTTATACCTGGTCCTTAGACTTCTAATTCACTGTTCTTTACCCTTCAGCATGAGTCCCTCCATGGGCTTTTAAAAAGTGCTTGCTTACCCCCACCCCTCGCCCCCGACTATAAGCTCAGTACGGAAAACAATGCTAGTTAACTGAGGAGAGTGAATAGGATGTGGTAAGTTGTAGTCTGGTAAAACAACACTTTACTGTAGTGATACACTTGTTTATAGCACTGAGGTCTTCATGATTCTATAGTCACAATGAAACATTTTCCCAGGGAGTGTGCAGAGTCAAAAGTTGCAGACTGGCAGCTCTAATAGTATTTCACTTGGGAAGCATTTTGTCTGGGTGTTGCAGTGCTGTTTTCTTTTAGATGGGGTGTATGGTCTGTGGGGTTCCCTTGTAGCTCAGTCAGTAAAGAATCTGCCTGCAATGCAGGAGACCCAGGTTCAATTCCTGGGTGGGAAAGATCCCCTGGAAAAGGAAATGGCAACCACTCTAGTCATCTTAATCCCTCATCCCAAAGGTTTTTGAACCAGGAGCTCTGAGTTTAGTGTGATCATTTGCTCTGTTGGAGGCTTAGAGGAAGGAAAGCTGGATGTGCCCATTTTATTTTCAACACATCCCAGAAGGGGGTTACATGCATGGGATGGGCTGGTTGTTAACAGTGTTTTTTACATGTTTGGGAACATACCACCCCTCAAGCTGCTGCTGGCTTTAACAATCACTTAAACCACATCCTGAGCCACCACCAGCATTAGTTCAAATCTGTCACAACTGGCAACCTTCAGCACTTGTATGAAAAGATGGTTAGTCGATCGGCAAATTGACATAGATGCAAGGCATAAGCAAATAAGATTAGTACATTTGTGTCAAAGTGTATGCAAAAGTCTTCCAGGTATCAAAACTTTCCTGTATTACCTGGAAAGAAGTTGTCTAGGATTTGGGGGTTTTCATTTCTCTCTCTTTTTAAAATGTCTTTTCTTTCTCTATCTCTCAGAAACTTAAAAAATAATTATTTTTAAAATAGAAATGACTTCCACACTTGGGAGTTGTATAAGTTGGTAGGGTGGTTAGCTTGCCATTTATTGTTTTTAAAATGATTTTAAATTGTATTTTAAGTTACAAGAATAACTTTTTTTTGTAAAAATTGAGAGAATACAGACAAGTAAATGAAAATTACTTTTTTTTCAAAGACTTAAAAAATGTTAACAGTTCCTTCAGTTTTTCCAGAATATTTTCTATGTATTTTAAAATTGAATTACACATACTCTTTTGTATTTTGCTTTTTTCATTAATGCATTGTGGCTTTGTGATTACTTTAATGTATCTCATAATTTAAAAAAATAATTGCATAACATTACCTCTTAGGGATATAACTTACCATCCCTCTTTTGTGGAATGTTTAGACTGTTTTCAGTTTTTTGAGGTTACTATAAAAATGGGGTTACCTTGGGTATAAATCTTCAGGTTCCAATCTGATTAAGTTAGATTCCTTGAAGTGTAATCTTTGAATGAAAGGATATGAATATTTTTAAGCCTTCTGGTATATGTTACTAAGTTCCCCTCCAGAAAGACTATACCTATTTATACTCCCACTGTGATTTTAATAGGTTTCACTTTACTGGCATCCTCAACAGACTTCCCTCACTTAAAAGCCTCTGCCAGCTTAGTAAGCTGAAATATGTTATTTACTTCTATTTTAATTGGCATCTTGTACTTATTCCTGAGGTCGAATATTTTTCTTTGTGCTTTTTTGTCATTTAGGTATTTTACTTTTTATGAATTGACTATTCATTTTCTTTCTCATGGATTTTTACTTAGGTTTAAAGCAGTAAACATTTATTATTCATAGGAATTTAAGACCAGTTGTAGTCATCTGAAGGCTTGACTGGGGCTGGGGAAACTGCTTCCAGGATGATTCACTCGCAAGGGTGTTGGCAGGAGGCCTCAGTTTCTTACTGCTTGAGTGTCCTCATGCCCTGGTGACTAGTATCCCCAGATTGGGTGCCTTGAGAAAGAAAAAATAGGAAACATTAATGCGTTTGATGACCTTGTCTTAGAGATCATGCATTGCCATATTTTCTGTGTGTTAAAAACAAATCCCTGAATTCAGCTCATATTTGGGGTAGGAGAGCTAAAGCCCACCTCTTGAAGTGTTAGTGTTAGTTGCTCGGTTGTGCCAACTCTTTGTGACCCCATGGACTGTAGCCCATGTCCTACAGGCTCCTGTGTCCATGGAATTCTCAGGCAAGAATACTGGAATGGGTAGCCATTTAAAGAATTGGTGAGCATATTTTAAAACCACCACTGCAGAGCCTATCTTTTAAAAAATTTTTTTACAATGTTTCTTTTAAATATTTTCCTCTGGTTTGTTATTGCTCTTTCATTTTTTCACATTCAGAGATTCAAATTTTTTTCACATTCAGATTTAAAACTGAAGTCTATTGATCATTTCCTTGTTGTTATTGTTCAGGGGCTAAGTTATATCTGACTCTCTTGCAACCCTGTGGACTGTAGCCCTCCAGGCTTCTCCATCCTTGGGATTTCCCAGGCAAGGATACTAGAGTGGGTTGCCATTTCCTTCTCCAGGGGATCTTCCTGAACCAGGGATTGAACCTGAGTCTCCTGCATTGGTGGATGGAATCTTTACCACTGAGACACCTTCAGTTTAGTCACTCAGTTGGGTCTGACTCTTTGCGACCCCATGGACTGCAGCACACCAGGCTTCCCTATCCATCACCAACTCCTGGAGCTTGCTTAAACTCACGTCCATCAAGTTGGTGATGCCATCCAACCATCTTGTCCTCTGTCATCCCCTTCTCCTCCTGCCTTCAGTCTTTTCCAGCATCAGGGTCTTTTCCAATGAGTCAGTTCTTCGCATCAGGTGGCCAAAGGATGGGAGTTTCAGCTTCAACATCAGCATCAATTCTTCAGCACTCAGCTTTCTTTATGATCCAATTCTCACATCCCTACACAACTACTGGAAAAACCATAGCTTTGACTATATGGACCTTTGTTGGCAAAGTAATTTCTCTGCTTTTTAATATGCTATCTAGGTTGGTCATAGCTTTTATTACAAGGAGCAAGTGTTTTTAATTTCATGGCTACAGTCACCATCTGCAGTGATTTTGGAGCCCAAGAAAACAGTCTTTCAGTGTTTACATTGTTTCCCCATCTATTTGCCATGAAGTGATGGGACTGGATGCCATGATCCTAGTTTTCTGAATGTTGACTTTTAAGCCAACTTTTTCACTCTCCTCTTTCACTTTCATCAAGAGGCTCTTTAGTTCCTCTTCACTTTTTGTCATAAGTGTGGTGTCATCTGCATATCTGAGGTTATTGATATTTCTCCCGGCAATCTTGATTCCAGCTTGTGATTCATCCAGCCTGGCATTTTGCAAGATGTACTCTGCATATAAGTTAAATAGGCAGGGTGACAATAATACAGCCTTGACATATTCCTTTCCCAGTTTGGAACCAGTTTGTTGTTCCATGTCGGTTCTAACTATTGCTTCTTGACCTGTATACAGATTTCTCAGGAGGCATGTAAGGTCGTCTGATATTCCCATCTCTTCAAGAATTTTCCACAGTTTTTTGTGATCCACAGAGTCAAAGGCTTTGGCATAGTCAATAAAGCAGAAGTAGATGTTTTTCTGGAGGTCTCTTGTCTTTTCTGTGATCCAACGGATATTGGCAATTTGATCTCTGGTTCCTCTGCCTTCTCTAAATCCAGCTTGAACATCTGGAAGTTCTTGATTCATATACCGTTTAAGCCTTGCTTGGAGGATTTTGAGCATTACTTTGCTAGTGTGTGAGTTGAGTGCCATTGTGTGGTAGTTTGAACATTCTTTGGCGTTGCCTTTTTGTGGGATTGGAAACAGACTCTTGGAGGGCACAAACAAAACCTTGTTCAAACCAGAAGCCAGGAGAAAGGAGCAGTGTCCCCACAAGAGACTGAGCTAGACTTGCCTGTGAGTGTCCAGGAGTCTCTGGCGGAGGCATAGATCAACAGTGGCCTGCTGCAGGGTCAGGGAGGAGGCGGCCATTGCAGTGATTACCCCTACCACAGTTTGGCTTCAGGCCAAAGAGCAGGGAGGGAACACAGCCTTACCCATCAACAGAAAATTGGATTAAAGATTTACTGAGCATGGCCCTGCCATCGGAACAAGACCCAGTTTCCTCTAGAGTCAATCTCTCCCATCAGGAATCTTCCATAAACCTCTAATCCTTATCCATGAGAGGGCAGACAGAATGAAAACTACAATCACAGTTCAGTTCAGTTTAGTCACTCAGTTGTGTCCAGCTCTTTGTGACCCTATGAATCACAGCGCGCTAGGCCTCCCTGTCCATCACCATCTCCTGGAGTTCACTCAAACTCACGTCCATCAAGTCAGTGATGCCATCCAGCCATCTCATCCTCTGTCGTCCCCTTTTCCTCCTGCCTCCAATCCCTCCCAGCATCAGAGTCTTTTCCAATGAGTCAACTCTTCACATGAGGTGGCCAGAGTACTGGAGTTTCAGCTTTAGCATCATTCCTTCCAAAGAACACCCAGGGCTGATCTGATCACATGGACCACACCCTAGTCTAACTCAATGAAACTATGAGCCATGCCATTTAGGGCCACTCAAGACGGATGGGTCCTGGTAGAGAGTTCTGACAAAAAGTGGTCCAATGGAGATGGGAATGGCAAACCGCTTTAGTATTTTTGCCCTGAGAACCCCACAAACAGTATGAAAAGGCAAAAAGATGGGACACTGAAAGAGGAACTCCCCAGGTCTGTAGATGCCCACTATGCTACTGGAGATCAGTGGAGAAGTAACTTCGGAAAGAATTAAGTGTTTGAGCCAAAGTGAAAACAGTACCCAATTGTGGATGTGACTGGTGATGGAAGTAAAGTCTGATGCTATAAAGAACAGTATTGCATAGGAACCTGGAATGTTAGGTCCATGAATCAAGGCAAATTGAAAGTGGTCAAACGGAAGATGGCAAGGGTGAACATTGACATTTTAGGAATTAGTGAACTAAAATGGACCAGAATGGGTGAATTTAATTTCAGATGACCATTATATCTACTACTGTGGGCAAGAATCCCTTAGAAGAAATGGAGTAGCTGTCATAGTCAACAAAAGAGTCCGAAATGCAGTACTTAGATGTAGCCTCAAAAATGACAGAATGATCTATGTTCGTTTTCAAGGCAAACCATTCAATATCACAGTAATCCAGTCTAGCCCCAACCACTAATGGCAAAGAAGCTGAAGTTCAATGGTTCTATGAAGACCTACAAGACCTTCTAGAACTAACACCAAAAAAAGATGTCCTTTTCATCATAGGGGACTGGAATGCAGAAGTAGGAAGTCAAGAGATACTTGGAGTAACAGGCAAATTTGGCCTTGGAGTAAAACATGAAGCAGGCCAAAGGCTAACAGAGTTTTGCCAAGAGAACGCACTGGCCATAGCAAACACCCTCTTCAAACAACACAAGAGATGACTCTACACATGGACATCACCAGATGGTCAATACCGAAATCAGATTGATTATATTTTTTGCAGCTGAAGATGGAAAAGCTTTATACAATCAGCAAAAACAAGACTGGGAGCTGACTGTGGCTCAGATCATGAACTGCTTATTGCCAAATTCAGACTTAAATTGAAGAAAGCAGGGAAAACCATTAGACCGTTCAGGTATGACCTAAATCAAATCCCTTAATGATTATACAGTGGAAGTGACAAATAGATTCAAGGGACTGGATCTAATAGACAGAGTGCCTGCAGAACTATGGACGGAAGTTCGTTACATTGTACAGGAGCCACCGGATCAAACTCTTAAAAGTGTTCCATGCTGGTTGGTCAATAGCTGCTGCTCCAGCTTTCCATCTCTCCCTTCCCCTTTAGTTACGACCCTTCTTTATCAATGTAAAGGGTCTCCCCTGGCACACTGAAGAGGGCATGTGTAATGCCTGCCAGTCTGAGCTTCTGGTGCCAGTGTAGGTGTTAGTCCTGCTGTTTCGAATATCAGCCCTCAGTAAGGACGTAGAGGCACGTGGCTTCTTACTCTTTTCCATCAATTGGTCTGTTTGATTTGAATTCCTTAACGTGCAATTTTAATTTTTATGAAGTTAATATGTTTTAATGTTATAATATCCTTCCATTTTCATAGCTATTTCTTTTTATTTATTCTTACATATAAGCTATAGAATCCTTTTTAGGTTAAAATAATTCCCTTGGTCTATTGAGAAAAATTTTATTGAAATCTGGGAAAGTTGATATCTATATATAATGAGTTTTCTGACCTTGCATGAATATATACTCATATATATTCATTTTTTTTATTCAAGTCTTTAATATCCCTAATTAGAATTTTTCTTTATATTTTTGGTTGGGCTTATTCCCATTTAACGTTTTTTCTTGCTTTTGGGAATAGCGTTTCCTGAATATAGGCAATTTAAAGTTATTTATTGTTCTCTCTCTCTATATATATGCTAATTGTTCTGGGGTTCTTTAAGATAGCAACTTTCCAGATTTCAGGAAGTAAAACTTTGCTCAAGTCCTTTAAATGCCTCCTTCTCCCTGTAGGATTCCAAATTACCTTTATATGATTCACACCAATTCTGGCCACTGACCTTGTATAAATAACCAGTTCAGAATGACTTCAGGACAGCTTGCATGATGTGAGAAGCACACAGGCCAGATTTCTGTTGATATCCAGTATACCAGCCTTTGAATTTCCCATTTCTGAATGTTTCCGCTTGAAATTACTCCTGGTTTAACATCTGAATGGCACATGGCATTGAACCTGGGGAATGTTGGTCAGTTTTGAATGGTATGGTTTGAAAACAGCACTTTGGGTTTTATATGGTTCTCTCATCTGGATCTGAAGTGTGTTCCAGGGAATACCAGACCTTTACCCCCCAGTGGTATAAAAATGATTGGGTGACTGTTAGCAAAGCAATAATACCAGTGGGATGTGTATATTAACCTGTCTGTGGGGGGACGATGCTGAGAGCAACAGGCCTATAATTTAGGTAATAGCGTTAGTCTATGAAAAACATGCTGGTTTTGCCTTGATGCTAATCAGGAAACCATCAGATAGTCTTCCCTCACTGAGCAAGGGCAGGACTTAAAGGAAGTCAGCTGTCATGTTTTTGAAGAAGAAAAAAATGAGAGGTGAACTGAACCTCTGTGATAGGAGCGTCACTCTAAAGCTGCTTCCTGAATTTAAAGGTGTGGTAGTCCAATCAGTAGCACAAATTGGAGACATCTGATTTGCATGGATTAACAGGAGTGGGTCACAACCTTCTGACAGGTCAATGGCACCACTGGGGATTTGAAGAAAACTTTGATTCTTCCTCTTTCCCCCTCTACCGTGAAGCAATCATGCTGTTCTATTGTAAAAGAGGATCCCTGACTTATAAAGCCAAGCTTGTCATTTAAATTCACCCAAGTTAGGACACCACGGAGCTCTGTCAGATGTCAGTCTCAATACAGCAGGAGAATGTTTTTCAACAGCTTTCTAACCCCTTTGCCGGGAAACACAGAGGCCTGGATAAAGGGGGAGGGGCCGCTGACTGGGGCTTGGAGGGTTTTTACAAAGGCAAGATTGGAATTTTTTCATTTAAGGCAGGTTTTCTTTTTCTTTGCTGCTTCTTCTTATTTTTCCCTTTTTTCTTTAAGCCTTGTGTAAAAGATATTTCCACAAAAGGGGAGTGAAAAAAAAATCAGATTGCCTGTAAAGACTCCTTGGTTCCAGGGTCTCCTTGAAGGCATTTAAGCCTAGGAGTGATGGTGGTATTTTTCTGCATCAGAGGTGATGGCTGTTTGCCAGTCACTTCCCTTGAAAGATATTGTTTGGCTTTAAGGTAACTATGAAATGTTTGGCAGAGAAGCCATCCATGGCAGAATATGGACAAAGAGAAGTGAAGATTTTCCGATTAAGCCTTCTAGGTCTCTGGTTGCCCCGGTTTGATGAAAGTAAGAGACACAGGCCTTCAAAGCAGGGCTCAACCTGCTCTGAAGCACCTTGGGTCAGGGGACTTCTAAGTGGTAGTTGCAGAATCAGGACCATTTTTTAGCCTTAACCTCATTTAACCAAATGCTTAGGAGATGGGTTCCAGGAATTCTAAAATGCTCATTCAACACTCACTATTTTCTACATTTATTAACATTTGTTTACTCAGCATGCCATATGGGTCAGATGCTGTGCCAGGCCATTAGGACCCAACTTGCTACAAGATGGACTTAGCTCTTGCCCTCTTGGGACTTCCTCTTTAGATCTGCCTTTATCAATATGCTTTTTTATGTGTCCTGATCTTTGCAGTTTGAATTTCTGGTCCTTGATAGAAAGGATCAGTATGTCATGCTTTCTTGTATCCACAACAGTGCTTAGCTTTGCAGTACCTTACAGATGGGTTTGGTAAATACTTCTCTTTGTGTTTAATTGGCTCTTTGTGTAGGGTTTAAACATTTGAAGCCTCAGTTTTCTCATCTGTAAAACAGGATAATAATACCTATCCTATAGGGTGCTTGTGAAGAGTCAAAGATGTGGGGCATATAAAGCACTCAGCAGACAGCATAGCAGTGGGTACTCAGGGAGTAAATGGAAGCTCTTGGTATTTTCATTAGTGTAGAAGCTATGGAGGTATTAGAGGGAATAGCAGTGGTAGTGCATGTCTAACACCTAGAACCTAATTCCATTCGAATCTTTCTATAAGATTTTGCACTTCTGTTTTCTGTTAGTAAGGATTGTTAGTTTCAGAGTCAGTGATTATTTGGATGCTTGGAAATAGCTTGGAAGACACTAAAGTCACGATCTGAAGCAAGTCTTTAATGGTTGTTGTAGACAGAATGACTGGAAGGTGTGTGTGTGTGTGTGTGTTTTAAGAGAAGTCCTGCAATTAAGCTTCCAGTTAAATTTCCAGTTTTGGATTCTAGTAGCCAAATACCTCTTGAACTTTCTCATTTCTTCTCTTCCTTTTCATGGCCACAGTTGTCCCTTCAGAGGTGGTGTTGTTGGTCTCCTCCTGGTGAAATGCTCAGAGACCATTAGGTTGCATCTCAGTGGAAGGAAACTGCAGTGTAGGCTTTCACCTGTGAAGACCTTGGACATGCTACTGACATGTCCCTGCAAAGTACAGTTTTTTGAAATAATAGTATTGTGGATTGGAGTGTGTGTATACTACAGTTCCAGTTAGGTTCAAGTCTTGGCCTTGTCATTCATTATCTTGATGACTTGGGGCATGCTTCTAAATCTTAAAAACACATAAACATAAGTCCACATGTATTTATGTTTTTACTAACTGAATGCAGTGTGTGGCACATTCAAGCCTGTGAGAAGTGAATATTTTTGACATGAATGAAGGACAAGAGTTACTCTTCCTTTCCTAATGTCATTGCCCAACGTGTTTTTGCAAGTCCCCTTCCTCTCAGTTGCTTGTTTTACCTGCTGCACCCTCTTAGGACTGCCCTCAGCAGTAGTGCTCTCCCACTCTTTGAGGGTCAATCTGACTTTTGGAGATAGCTAGCAGTAATTTGGTGCAAGGCTGGTGTAAGACATCAGCCTATTAAAGACCGTTTTGGATCAGAAATGCTCTGTGTCTTTAAGGGAGTTCTAATGAAATGAACTCAGGACTCTGAGCTGGACGTGCTCTCTGGCCCAGTCTCCTCAAGAAATTGATGGGGCTGGGGTTGAGTTTACCTTGATATGAAGTTCAAGTTTGTTTGAAAAGCAGCCACACTTAAAGTCTCACTGGCCTCTGTACTTTGGAAAGAGGGATGAGATCCGGCTTTTGGTGAAATGAAAAGTGGAAGGCTAGGATCTCAGGCTGTTGAGTTAGTCCTGGGTTTGAATCTAGCCTCTGCCCCGTACTGACTACAAGACCTAAGATATCTTACTTAAATCATCTACTCTGTGGTTACTTCTTTGTAAATTGCCTCTCCTCTGCCAAGAAGTGCAGGAGAAAAAATGTGCTTGGCACCTAATACTCCATTTAAGATTCAGGATAATTGCTCCTTTTTACATTATTTTTCTTTGTTTCTTTGTCACGTGTATATAAGGCTCTCAGATTCCTTGGATCCTCAAGTCCCAGAAAATAAATTCACATGAAGCATGACTGCCTTGGTTCCTTACTGTTTTTATCTTTCCCTCGAGTGTGTGTACTTAAAAGATGGTGTCTAGAAAGGGCAGTGCCCTGTCAAGAGGAGTATTTTCTAATTTTACATCTCTGGCATAGTGAAGCTGGCATTTGCGGTCAGAGAGGCCCCAGGACCACACCAGCTACCGCACTGCCACAAGCTTCCACGAGGTTGACAGAAAAGTTTAGCTTCCTGGAACCTGTCCCCCACTGCCCACCCCCTGCTTAGGTTCCATCATGTACAGAGGCGTCATTAAGTAGGGGCGCCCTAAGAACATTTCATTGTAAATGGATGACACATTTGTTCTCATGGCATGACTTTCAAAAGCAAATTAATTATAAACTGGTTGTGATTTAATTCAGTTTGTCTGGATTATGTGTTTGCAAAGCCTATGAGTACATTTGGCACCATGGCTGGCCCATTTGGATTTTAATGTCTTTGACAAGCCACAGCTTCCTTGGCCTGGGTAAATTGCCTGCTGCCATACTGTCATTTAACTAGATTGTACCAGAGTGACTCTTTAGCTTCCGGGAGGCTCTGCAGCTTGTAATCCCCACCCCCACCCCTATTAGCCACATATTGATCTGAACATTTACTGAGAAGCTGGAAATTGCAAGCTGTGTGAGGACACCCTGAGAAAATGATGGTTAATCGTGTAGAAAAGTTGAACAGTTTTGCCTCAGTACAATAATACATACGCACATAAGACTTTCAGTTCCCCAAACCCAAGAGGTGGTTTAACAATGTTGTGTGAAGTTTAACATCTTGCTATACATATACATGTAAAAGGCAGGTTGGGAAAAAATACAGTAAAATCCCCTCCCCCCTTTTTGTGCCGACACTGTGCATATTTTTTCCCTAATTATGGAAAGTGCCTTTTTCTTTTTTTTTTTTTTTAAACCCATGCTTTTAGCATGCTTATGAAACTCAGTTGTAGAACCGGGTTGAAAATCCGGCAAGACCATGGGCTACAGTCTCCTTTGACTTTTGGGCTTCTCAGTACTTCTGACCCTCTGCCAGGGGCTCATCCACTGCCCCAGCACCTCGGAACTCCCAGTGCATCATTGTCAAGTGATGGTGGACTCTGCTGCCAGAGTGGTAGCAGACTATATTAAGGAAAAAGAGGGAAACCCTTGGGTGGCATCTCATCTTCCCAAACTAGAATTAGACCTTTCCTCCCAAATCTTCTTCTCCCTCTTCGTCTAAAGCAGCCTGTATAATTGACAGTTTTCTGAGTTCTAGAGATAGGAACATGAACATAGCCTTCTTGAGATCTGAACTTGTGACTCAAGGCACTGACATTTGTGCAAGAGGCCCGAGCCCTTCAGGCCAGGCAGGTTAAAGCCTCCAGTCTCTGTGAAACAGAGAGACTGCCTTTTTCCAAGCAGGATGATCTCTGGCATTTATTTATCTGTGAGGCTTGCAAAATCACAGTCTGTCATAATGGTAAATAAAACGTGTTGGAGTTAATATGAAGAAGAAAGGAGCAATTACAACTGCTTAAAACAGTCTTAAAATATACTTAAGCAGAGGTTTGCCACGTAAACACACAATTAAAGCAGGAATTTGTGATGGATGCAAGGATATGACGGTCCTAGACATACTGTTTACTGGTGTAGTTAGCAGATGGGTAAGTCAACTGATCCCAGATGTGCAACTTATAAATATAAACTCATGTCTCACTAGTGATGTATGTCTGCAAGTAGCGAGGTATTACTTTCTCTTTAACTCTTGACTGTTTGCTGGGGGTGACTCTGTAATACCCACTAGCTTAAAAAAATAAAACAAGGATTTTTAGTGGGTTTCTTCTTTCAGAAGTGGTAACCAAATATCTCGAAAATGGTAATTTTGTGCAGGAGTTCTTCTAAAGGACAACTTTTAAATAGGTTCACTTTTTTTCTTTTAGGTTTAGTTAGCTAAGCCTTCTATCCCTAGCTATAGTTTTCAGATATTTGCAGCTAATTAATTCTTAGGAAATCTAATCTGGATTGAATTAATTTTCCCTTTTAGGGCACATGAAACAACTTTTAGGTAAGAAAAAAAGGAAAACAGCTTTTGTTGCACATAATTCTTGCAACTAATGAAAAGTAATATTGCTGTTCCTTTCAAATAATGCAATAACAGAACACCGAAGGAAAGCATTGCATCGTATTGTTATATTTGCTGTTTAAATAATTTAGCTGCAAAAATCTGAAAGCTGCTTTAGCTATAATTAATTATTCATTAATGACATGCTAATTGCACAATACCTTTGAATATTTAACAAAATGCAAAAGCATGGCTCTGAAGTTATGTTTTTAGTGCAAGGGAGAAAAAAATCCTTTAGTCCATCACTGCGTTGGGAGGACAAAAAAAAGTCCTTTTTCAGATGTGAGGTAAAGTAGTAGTAGTGGCCTACTTTCTATTCTCCCTCTCAGTCCCCCTTTGTGCTGGGGAATATAATGTCCTTATCTAGACTTAACAATTGACAGGGTGGTAAATCCCTTGACTTTTGTCCAAATGATTTCTCTACAAAAATGGGTTAATTATCGCCTTTCCCTGGCTTTTTGACTAACAAAAGGCCCTGGATCTCTTTTTTCCTTTCTTTCCTATTTACTGTAAGGAGCCCTTTGAAATGTGATAGTTTAATCGGCAACACCTTCTACAGGGGGAACACTGAGAAGCTGGCCTGGCTCTTGCCTGGAGCTCAGGTTGCTGTGTGAACATTACCGTGCTTAGGAGATATGACCTTTATTATGGCAAAGCCATCCTGGACTTTGAGGATGAAAAAACTCCTGAGTGCTTGGTAGTCGACTCCGTTTGTTTCTGCTAATAAAAGCTGGCGGGTTTTTAACAGTGTCTTTTAGTGGGTGGGATGACTAAAGGGCAGCCGTGTTGAACTGGCTGAGTTGTGTTTCATTAATTCCCGTGCAGGAACAGGAGTTGGCATCTTTCTGCGCCCTATCTCCATTTCCTGGCTTCAAAGCTTCTCATTGTCTCTGACCTGTAAGTCAAGGATAGTCTTGGTCGGGGATAAGTAGGGAACAGGGACTGGCTTTTCTCTTTTTATTTGTCATTATCACCATCTTGGTCCCAATCAGAGAATCCCCGGCCCCTAATTTAGTACAAGGCAGTGAACTGTATGGCAGCTTGTCCTTGTGGTTGAGAATATATTTCATGCACTAGGGCCTACTTACTCAGTGATATTTTGCATTTGATTCCCATTACTATTAATGGCATTTATGAACGCACATTGGCGAGAAGAAAACCCCATTGAATCTGTGCGTTACCGGAGAAATGGGGAATTAGCATACTCCTGTGTCTGGTCCTTGATGGATTTTACTCTACTGAGGAAATACTTAGCAATGAAATAAGAAATCACCATTGCAAACGTGCACCTGCTAGGAAGAAAAAAGAATGAAGAAGAGAAGGAAGAGCAGTCACTCAAGTTGACGCCAAGTTCCCTCTTCTGCTTTTCGTTCCCTCGTTTGGGAAATGTTACATGTGCTAGGGGCCATTGTTCAGCCTAGCAGTGTGTAATAGAGCTCCTGTTTAGCAAACACAGGGCATCACAGACACACCCAGACAAAAATGTGTCATGGTCGAAAGTGTTCGTAGTCTAGTTGGGAAGTCACAGCTTACCAAGTGAAAAGTGAAAGAATGCAAAAAAGGTGTATGATTCAATACCACATGCATCGAAGAGTCCAGGGATTGCAAAATGGTAAGTATGCATTGAGTCCAGTCCACAGTCAGATGTGTTTTGTTTGACTTCTAGGGGGATTGAAGTTGGGAGTGACGGTGGGTTAGAGTGGTTGGGTGGCTGACTTTTGGGGAAACTCAATCAGATTAAACCTACACACTCCCACAGTATCCAGCCACAATGAGACCGCAGATGGCTCACACCACTCATTTATAGCCCTTTCCTTTCTCAGATTCAAAGATGTCACACCCGAAGGGTATCTGCCAGGTCACTGAGGAAATGCCTCCATTGCTTGCCGCATGGTCCTTGGATCAATTCCGATTTCACCAACATCTGAATTTCTTAAGATATCTTGTATTTCTTTTTAGATCTCAAATAGCTTTCATTGAGCATCTCTTTCTTGTAAAACACTGGGCTGGGTGCTTCTCACATGCATCAGCTCTTGTTTGGTTCCATACAAACTGGACTACAGAAGATATTAATGGAAGATACTCGACTGCTATGGTAGAACATTTGCCTGGCCTAAAGTTCTGTTGGGAGATGGCAGTGTGAGGAACAGGTTATCCTTCTTCGCTGGCTACTGACTCTGGACCTTTTGTTTGCCCTGAGTACCTTTTCTTGAGTGTATTCACTAAGGATTAATGAATGAGATTGTTACATAAAATCTTGCTTCTTCCCAAGTCCTAACATGAAACACATCCAAGGGAAGTAGGTGGGAATGTCACGATAAGCCAGTTTCATGAGTGTTAATTAGAGACTTTGGGGCCAGGAAATAGAAAAGCATTAATAATCCATTTCTTCTTAGCCCACTGCCTCTGTGAAAGTTAGCCCCAAATCTTTCCTTTTCCTTAGCAGTATTAGGGAAACAGCTGTGACCATGCACCACCATACACCTCTGGGAATTGCTTAAAAGTGATACGACATTTATCTGTCAAGTGAAAAATACTGCTGTGGGGAGCGCCATATGAACACATGAGCCCTTCTTCCTCAAGGTTTGTATTGAGCTGGGGAAGGGTTATCAGAAGAGAATTTGTTCTTAGTGTGAATGAGAGGATGAGTATGCAACATGTGGCAACTAGAGCATGGGAGTTCCCGGTTAAATACGTGTCGGGTGTATTTGAATGTGACCATGTGATCAATTAAGAGACTCATTCAGTGAACATTTATTGAACACACACAATGGGGAAAGCCTGCATTTGTTGCATATACAGCCATCTGAAGCAGTCTTAGATTGGCCAGCTGTGTCCAGATTGTGCATGGGTCACCTTTTTTGTCTTCTACAAAATTATCTTGTTGAAGTGGCCTCTTTTGGGGAAAGCTTGAATATCATTTCTCTCCTATGATCTATGTTCTTACTGATGAAAATGTTTTAAAAGAGCGAGAAGAATGATAGATGGGCACACCATCACAGTATAGGAACTATGGTAATATAAACATTAACTCTGCTAAAATGCTTTTGTGGTTTAATAAGAGTGATTATGGATCAGGATATTAACATTCATCCATATGGTGAGAAATTGTATAGGATTACAAGGAGAGGAGGAAACGGTACAAGAGAGGAGATGTAATTTATACAAAGATGAAATCAAAAGTGTCTGGTATAAAAAAAGGAGGGGCCTTGAAATCCATTGGCATTTCCAGAAAATATTCCATGACCTCCTCCTGTTGCAAATGTGCCTTTTACCATCGCAGGGCGATAAAATGCCACGAACCAGCTCCAGAGTACAATTAGGGGCTTGTGTGATATGGCGAGCAGCCATTCCATACTTGAGAGTTTTCATTGTATAATTAAAATAAACTGCAGGGCAGGAGGCAGGAGACGAAGTGAGGGAGGAAGGTCCGGCTAAAGCATATTCAGACATGACATTTTCTGATGTCGATAACCATCAGGAGCTTGGCTTCTCTGTCCAGGAAGACAAGAATGTCACATGTCAGTCAAAGGCACAGCCGCCAAGCAGGGCTTGAGACGGAAGGGAGCCACACAGGGTCCCTTTGGCTCCGGCAGAGCTTGGACTGGCCTTGTCTCAGGCTTTAATTGTGCTTTCTTTGTGTCAAGGGTGTCCGCATCTGGATTTCTGATAGGTAGTGACAAATATGGAGAGATAGCAGGTAGTGAAAATTTTACTTTTCCCTTTCAAGCTGGGATTCTAGGCCATTCTTAATCCCAATAGAATAGATAAATTAATGTACCCGAGAAGCAATCTCAGAAAGGCTTATATTTTTAAGAGCCATTTTAAGCAGTTTTGGCCCTTATTCAGTGTACTTGTGTAATGACCATGCTCCAATGGCATAATTCTTTTTTTTTTTTTTAAAGCATGGCAGTGTATATTCTTCCATGGGGGGGTTGCTTTGTTGCTCTATTTGTATCTTGTAGTAAACCAGTGTCCTATTCTTTGGCTGAGTAGAAGCTGCTATTGGTCTGCCCTCAGGCTTCTCCTGACATCTGAGACACCAAACATATGTGTGAGAGGAACCCAGATCACCCTGAGCAAAGAAGGGAGTGAGGGCTCCACCCTCGGAGAGTGGGAGGTTTTGACACCACCCTGCATCCCGTCTCGTCCCCATTGCAGGAGAACCTGGAACGTCTGTTCCTCATAGCAGTCTGTCACTTTTGGCTCCTGAATAGTTCTTAGGAAGTATACCAACCCTCTAGGAATGAAGGATTTATTACTTTTATGGATCATTAGAAGTTCTTCAGTATATGCTAACATTCTTCATGTTGCAACTTAAGAGAAAAATACGGAGAGGATTAGTGTTTTACAGGCCAAGGTTGGATTTTAATGGGGTAAGGATGCTTAACTCTTTAGTGAGGGACTGCTATAAAATAAGCTGCTCCAAATTGCTACTGTTCAGCCCTCATTTCTGCCTACAAGGGAAATGATTCTCATTCCAAGTCTATTTCAGGTATAGCTTTGCTCTGACATGATTACTCATCCTTTACAATTTCTGTTGGCTGCAATCCTTCTGCTTACCTTCCAAACTCTAAAGTTATCAGTTGCCACGACATAGATTGGAAAGGACCTTAGAAGCTGATGAATTAAAAATACACTAGTCTCTCCTCCTTACACAATTCCCTTGCTGATGGCTGCCTGGAGTGCTTTTTTGAGAAGTACAGTAAGGAAACAGTGCTATGATAAAGCAGTGACATCTTTCCATGTATAAAGATAGAGCAGAGTGAGGTGACTGTAGGTATTTTTTGTTATCACTGATTTTGCCTAATCTTCTTATTTTCTATAGATCATGAGAGATGTTTTGAAATGATTTGATAGGTCATGACTTACAGCAGTTGTGCTGTGTAGAATATTCCAGTGCTCCCTCTACCTCATCCAGGCTCTCTTCTGTCTTCCATTTCTACTTTCTATTTCAACTGAGATTTCAGGGATGGTTCCAAATTTTCCCAGGCATACAGGCTGCTGCTTAGAACAGGCATGAGCATGCTGTTAGTAATGTCTACTCAGCTTCTGATTCTAGAAGCCACACTACTTCTGAAAGTTACGTAGGAGGTTTTATATTCAGATTCAGTAAAGAACACGTACTGTTCAGAAGCCTTTTCATATGGATGGATCTGATCAGGGTGCCACTGATAACACATAGCATAACTGGAATTCATGACTTAGTTTTGAATTGTTTTATGGCTGTCTATGTGATAGGTTGTAGACTCCAAAGGAGCAGGTTTGTTGTTTCTCGTCATTTCAGTGTCCCCAGAACCCAGCACCGTGTCTTATACATAGTGGATGCCCAGTAGATACATGCTAAATACATTGAATGAAGGGCCATCAGGAAACTTCTGGACTTGGGAGGCCAGCCCTGAAGGATCCCTAAAGACTGTCTAGTTAGAATGATGACTGGCCTGTGTGTCATTCTGGCCACTCTTTGCATTAGTGTCATGAGACAGGAGATTCAGTTTGTTCAGATGACTGCCCTCGATTCGTCTGACTCACCATGAGTCATTCTAGTCAGTCTCCTAGAACAGTCTTCTCTTCCTCCTTCCTCCCCTCCTTCCCTCCCTCTTTCCTTCCTCCCTCCCTCCCTCCCTCCTCCCTCTCTCTCTCCCTCCACCTCTCTTTTCTCCTCTTCCCTCCCCTGCTTTCCTGTTCCTCCTCTTTCTTCTTTAAAAATATCCTGGTGAAGGCCCTTTTCTTGTCTTCTTTGCCTTTTCTACCATTCTCATCCAGAGATATATGGGGTTAAGCTTGGATCATTGCAGAGACTTTCCTTGATGGCCACTGCACTCAGCATTTCTCCCTTGTAGTGTATTGAACCTTATGGTTTTGTGCTCCCTTAAAGGCCTCCTTATCATACCACTCCTCCTTCAAAACCTTTCCTGGTTCCCTGTTTCCTTGCATGCGAAATTAAACCCCTGTTTGAAATTCATGATAACCGGTAATCTGTCCCCATTTACCGAATCCTAGGGTCCACTGAAGCTTAATAACCATTCTCATTTACCGAGGCTGGTCACTGTGATAAGTGCCTTTCCCCTGTGGAGTTCTAGGTTTTGCTGTTATCCTCCATTCATAAATGAAGTGACTGAAGTTTAAAGACTTTAACTGTAGGTGATTCTGTTTCACTGCTCATTTCCCAAGGTTCCACAACCAGTCAGTTATAGAGCCAGGATGTGAATGCAGGTGGTCTGATTCCAGAGCTAGGGCCCTTGGCAACTAGTTCATGATTTTATGCTTGCTGTACATTGTATATTACCAGATTGGGGTTTCACAAATACAGTGACATGTGCTAAATTTGGTGATAGCTAAGGACACTGCTTCACAATGTTAAGAAGACATTTTATGTAGTACAGTATATATGTTTTAGTTTAGAGAGCAGAATTTCTCAGTGCAATCCTTTAAATGATCTGTGTGTTAATATCTGAATTTTTACTCACTTTTTTCTTTCTTGTCAATATTGGTAGTAAAAGCATATTCCGTACTTATAAAATGCATCTTTTTTCTAATAGCCACATTCTTTTTTTAACTTCAGAAAGTACTAGAGAAAATGTCAGCTGTAAACTATTTGCAAATATACCAAGGCTCCCAGACTCTTGGGGTATCCTTGGATACTTTAGAGGAGAAACTGGGTTTGAATAATTTAGTGGAAACCCCTGATGATGTATGTGTGTATGAGTGTGTATTTCTGCCCACATAGTGTGTATTTGTGTGTGTCAGCAGGACGAAGAGGAAGAGGACAGAGAAAGATGGATAAACAATACTAAGCATTGACTATAGGTGATTGGCTATTCCAAGACAAAGCAACCAATGAAACAAATTCCTGCCTCAAGAAGTCATTTTCTAGAAGAGGTTCACTGCATTTGGACACATTCCTGATATGATCTGTCTAGTCTTGACTGCATGGATCCAACCTCTTACAAATGTGTGTGTCTGGAGTGAGGATCTTGTTCACTCACAGCAAACCTGAGGATTTGGTGCTTGAATGGCTCACAAAAAGCCCCACGTGCCATATGCTCATCTGTTCATTTGCTGTTCACCCCAATACAGGTGGTTATCAGCAGCAACAGAGGATTGTTTTCACTTTTGTCTTTTCCTGAGGCTAAGAGCTTCACCCTAATGATCTTCAAGGTGGTTGACATTTTCAATTAAACTCTGCTCAGTCAGACAGACATAACTTCTCACAAGAAACTGTCAGGAGCTGTCTCCTGCCCAAATGTTACACAGATAATGATTATAATAATAATTGGTTTCAATTCATCCACAGGCCACTCTTTCATCTGAAGTGGTTTTATACCAGGGATAGACCACAGTGTAGGACCTTTGATTCGGGATTCACTTTCTGTTAAAGCCCATCCCTCTATTTGACCAGTGGAAGGCAGAAGACTAGCTTTGCACAGGAGAGCCCATTCCATCTCCTGCCCTTATAAAGGGCTGGGAAGAGGGTTCCTTGTTAATAAACACCCTATCCTATTTGTCTCCCTAAGGATATTCCAATAAATACAGCAACCAAATAGTTTAGCAATATAGTTGAGATCTTGGGCTCTGGAGTTAGACAGACTCAAATCTCAGCTCCACCACTTGCCAGCTGTCTGTCTAAGCTTTTGTTTCCTGGTCTCTCACCTTGGGCTGATACCACTAATTATGCTTAAATGGCCTGAATCTGGTAGCCTCGCAAATGGCTATAGATGCTTCTATACTTATCACTCCTCCCGAGACTCACCCTCATCCGATGTGGGACCTCTCATTCTTGGCACATCCTACCCTTTTGGTTTCAGAAGGTGTGTAGGGTGAGTAAACATCCTGGGCACAGTCTTCATCATCTCCTCTCGCAGGTGGAGCAGTGTGCATGTGCCATGGCTGTACCACTGTTTAGCTGGTTGCTTTGTGGTTCTCTCACCAGCAAAAGCTGCCACTGACAGTCTCACTAAACAGGAGTGGGGGCAAGAGAGGTCTTCCCAGGGTGCGCCTGGACATGGTTTGGTGTGCAGCTGTCTACCAGGTAAATGAAACAGGAGGGCCGAGTTGAAAGGGGCCTAACAAAACCCCTGGGCAAAGTCCCTAGTGAGGAGAGCCATAAGAGGGCATGCAAATGTATTGCCTGAGATGATTTCAGAATTCTGAAGTAGAATATTTGGACTCCATAATCCAGGACTTTTGTTAGCTGGGTTGCTGTATTTCTGTATGGGATCCTGGGGTCCATAAATCTAAGAAGGATGGATTTCCATGCTGGCAGTAGGGCAGACAATTTCTGAGTCAAGGGACCATTTCATAGCCTCGCATCTCCCCTTGGGAAGGCAGACATGGTTGATATTGACTGCTCACTGGTTAGTTATTTGAAAAGTGGCAGACTTTAGGTTTCCTTACAAATTATATCTCAGCTGTCTACTTCTGCCAACTCATACCACAGAACAAAGTCTGATTGTGTCACTCGCTCGTGTTCATAATAAAGTCTAAACTTGATATTCAAGAGACTTGTGACCAAGATAGCTTCCTTACAGTTGAATTTCACTTTAATTCTATCCTTGAGGTAATGGTGCTAGAGATTTTCAGCTTCTGCGCCTTTGCTTATTCAGGTCTCTCTGTCTGGCATACCTGCATTCTGAGTGTCTTCTCTACATCCTATATTCTACCAGCCTGTTCTAGAAAGTTTTCCCAACTCCATTTCCCCAACCCAGCTGAAAATGTGTGTCCTGCCTCTGAATTTCCATAGCACTGTGTATGACAGTCACTTTTGGCTCTGTACCTTGTTGGCATGTTATTTATATGTTTATCTTCTCTTCCTGCCTAGTCTGTAAGTTCTTGGGGATGAGTTTCTATTTGTCTTTGCATTTTCCAGAAGACCCAGCCCTTTTCCCATGCATGTTAAATACTCAGGTATGCATGGAATCTATGAAGAGCATGAAGTACCCACGGACCCCTTTTAATATGAGGTTTCTTGAATCATTCACCTTGTGTGCCAAGTCTCAAAGTTATAGCAAGTCTCAGAGTTACAGCAGAGAGTGAGTTGGCTGCAGCTCCTGTCCTCTTGTGGACTGGTGACCAAGTAGGACAAATTACCATATGTTGTATTAAGTGATTGCACAGAGCTAAGTGTGTGTGGCTCAGATGCTGATTGGAGGGGCCCTAGCCTACCCTTTGCCAGATCAGGAAAGACATTTATAGATAACTAATGAGAACCTACGGAATAGCTCAGGAAACTACTCAGTACTCTGTGGTGACCTAAAGGGGAAAGAAAGTGAAAGTCACTCAATTGGGTCCAACTCTTTACGACGCTATGGAGTCTGCCAGGCTCCTCTGCCCATGGAATTTTCCAGGCAAGAATACTGGGGTGGGTTGCCATTTCCTCCTCCAGGGGATCTTCCTAACCCAAGGATTGAACCTACGTCTCTTATGTATCCTGCAATATAGGCTGATTCTTTACCGTCTGAGCCACCAGGGAAGTTCAGCCTAAATGGGAAGGAAATCCAAAAAAGAGGGGCTGTATGTATGTATTCACTGTGTTGTACAGTGGAAACTAATATGACACTGTAAAGCAACTATACGCCAATAAAAAAAAAAATTTTTTTTTTGAAAGTCAACAGTTAAGGCTAGGTCCTGAAGGAAGAGGATCAGTGGAATGTTCTGGACTGAATTTCCTTCTGTCCAATTGATATGTTGAAACCCTACCTGCCAGTATGATGGTATTAGGAAATGAGACCTTCGGGAGGTTACTGGATTTATGTGAGGTCCTAAGGGTAGGGCTCATAAAACAGGGATGAGAGACTAGAGTGTGCGTCCTCTCCTATGTGAGGATAAACAGGATGGAAGTCAGCCAGTTTGTAAACCTGGAACCCTACCATGCCAACCCTCATCCGGGACTTCCCAGCCTCCAGAACTCTGAGGAATACCTTTCTTTTGTGGAAACTGCCTTAAAGTGTGGTATTGTGTTATGGCAGCCTGAGCATAGGAATGAAATCCTGAAGGTGGGGAGAGCATGAGAGTGTTTGGTACTGGAGGAGGAGCAGGGACGAGTCCTGGCGTGGAGGGGAACACAGGTTGTTTGAGAAACCCTAAAAGGGGTGTGAGGCTGGGGCTGAGGGCCCTGGAAGGTGAGTTTGTGGAAATCTTTGTGGGTACTACAATCCATGTTAACAATATTGGACTCTCTTCTGAAAGCTAAAAGGAGCCATTTGATTGATCAAGAGAATATATTAAACTATCTCAGTTTTATCTTGGCCACTCAGAATCCCATAGTGGAGATAAAGAGTATCTTCTGAGTTGAAAGGGTCTCTTACAAAACAAAACAAAAATATCCCAGTTCCAGGAGCCAAGACTAAGGCACTTGAGCCAGAGCTAAAATTCCTTCTTCAAAGCCACGTTTTGCCTTCAAGTAGGAACACGCCGGGTCCACAGCGAGATATTATCCTCCTGACGCTTACTGGCAGCAAGGAGCCATGGAGGGTCTCTTGAAATGAATGGGACTGTTTCTTGAGTGGTGTATTGAGAAAGCACAATGGCTGCGGTGGGGGGGAGGGTGTTTCGGGGCGCAGTGCTTTCGGCGTTCGCCAGTGGGTGCCTGATGAAATACATCTCGATGTGTCATTGAAGTGCGGAGCCTGCGGCCCCGTGAGGTCACCTGTCCCACCCCCCCTGCGCCGGCAGATTGTTCCTCACTCTCTGTCTCTGCTTTTTGTCCAGCGGCTTTATGCACCTCAAGCGATGGGGCTTCCACGGCCTCCCTTGGGAAGCCGGTTCGCACTCGGATTGAGCGTGTTCCTAAGAAGGTTGCCCTGATCTGCAGCCCAAGGTTTCCTTCCTGTAATTACATCCCATCCCTCTCTGCTCTACCCCTCCGCGTGACCCTGAGCAATTCTTTCCCTTCATTGGTGTGCCTACACCCTTGCTCGGGGAGAGTATTTGATCCTCGGTCCTTTTTGTCATCCCTGAGCTTTGCTTATTCCTGGCTGGTGCTGGGGGAAAACCTTTACAAGTAGCTCCTGCAGCTGTTCTCTTTAATCCTTGTGGCTTCCCTTCTTTGATTTCTGTCCAATTTGCCTATTTCTTTAAGGGAACCAAAGGGCCCAGAATGCATCCTAGGCTTCCTAATGGTAATATATATTAGTCTTTTATATGGCAGACTTTCTCAATGATGCTAAACTGGTCTGAGTGGAAAATAAATCATTTAGAAAGATGGAGCTGATGCGACCCTCCTATGATAGGACTCTGGGCACTCGAGAGTGAGAGAAAAGTGAGTTTGACTCTATGGATCACCATCCCCCGCCCCGCCTCACACACGCCCATACCCTGGCAAACCTTAGTCCTCTGATACACGTGTGCCCGCACTTCACTGTACTATTGAGTGCAGTGTGTGTGCATGCTCAGCTGCTTCAGTTGTGTCCGACTCTTTGCGACCCCATGGACCCACTGCCAGGCTCCTCTGTCCATGGAATTCTCCAGGCAAGAATACTGGAGCCGGTTGCCATTCCCTACTCCAGGGGATCTTCCCTACTCAGGATGGAAGCCGTATTTCTTGCACCCCAACATTGGCAGGCAGACTCTTTACCACTGTGCCACCTGGGAAGTCCATTGAGGGCAGAGGTGGCATGAATTTAGACCATGGAGGGATGAGAATGACCCTGACAAGTTTCACTAAATCCAGCCTATTCCATAAGGCCAAGTTTTTGGGTTTGCTCTTCCACCATGCCCTCTTTGATCATCCTGACCCCACTTTGGTATGATCAAAAAGACTATGAATTTTCACGGCAATTTTGTAGCACTTGCTTTTGTGGCACTTTCTGTTCTCTATTTTATTCATATATCCATTCAGCAAGCATTTATCTAGCACCTTCTTTGTTCTTGCTGTTATGGCACATGCTGGGGGAAATGGAAGACCAACAAGATTAAAACCCCAGAACAGAGTTCTTGCCCTCAAGGAGCTTCCCTTGCAGAGGAGGAAGCCTGTGCACAGCCACACACATAGGCTGGGGAGAGGTGGACTGGGAGGACCGTGGTATGGGAGGGACATGGAAAAGACTGCCTTTCCCATTATGGATTCTGAGTTCATGCATGTGAGAAGAATCCCTGTCGATGCATCTGGGTGCCCTTCATGGTGCCTAGCATGTTCCTTCAACATAGTCGGTGCCTAGGTATACCCATGTGGAGGCATGCCAGGCAGTGTGCTAAACACTTTTTATGTGTATCTCATGAACAACTTTAGGAGCTTTTATTATTTCCATTTTTACCAAGGAGGAAACCAAGTCTCAATGATATACAATAACTCACCTGATGTCACACAGGTGGTCAGTGGTGGGGCCGAGGTTGTATTAAGATGCTTTATCTCCAGTGTTCCTTCTCCTGTCTGCTGTCCTGTGTGTATCGATTAGCCATTCATGCTTGGCTGAAATGGGAAACTGAGTCAGGAAGATGTTCACAAGGAAGGGAATTGAAGACCATTTTCTTTTTATAACTGATACCATCTTCCCTGTACTGGTACTGACACACAGCAAGAATGGGATCAGCAAGACATTTTGTACAGTCAGGCACCCTGGGAGCACACACAGATATTTATCTATCACTGGTGGTGTCAAGCAGATGATGGAAAGCTTCTCTCTCTCTCTCTTTTTTTAAAAGAATCTATATTAAAAAAAAAAAAGAAAGAATCTAGTAGCGTCATGTACATTGAGCCTGTCCATCTGCTAGACCAAATTCTACTGGATGGCAAAGGAAACTGGCCATTCAGTGGAAAGATAGCCAAATAAAAATGGAACATGAATCATCTGCATATTTGGAAAACCTCTGGGTATTTGACAGATTTCTGGTATCGTGTTGATATTGTCTTGTGTACTTAGCACTTAGTAGGTGTTCATTACATGTTTGCTTAAATGAGAACATAGCTACCACTTCTGGTGTATTTTATACTTTCAGGAGTGAGAGTTATTCTATTCTGTTGTCAAAATGTGCTCCAACCCAGAAGTGGCTAACTATAGTGATGGGATTGCACGGTCATTTTTAACAGGGTCTCTAAAGGGAAGACAGTTAGAGTTATTTTGCTTTTTTTGTATATGCTGCTGCCTTTTTAAAGGACTTCTAGGGGGATGAATCTAGTTTTCCTCCTGCTTACTCTTTTTGTCTAACTGAGTGTACGTGTGTGTGCGCACGCACAAAGTGAGAGCCTGCACGGTGAGCAGTGGATGTTCCACCTGCTCGCCTGTCCTGGCTTCATGAATGCTAATCTGGGAGTGGACAACAGCGCCTGTGCCCATGGCTCCCGGGGGTGGGGCTCCGTGGGCAAGCGGGGTGGCCATGCTGCAGCAGGCACATTTGTGTCACATCAGTGGAATGTTCCTCAGCTTCTTGGAGCCCACGGACTCTGCTCTTTGAGTTCACCTTAACTGCACCCTTGGAATATAGCTTCTGACCAGCTTCTATCTCTAAAATAACCCTGGCAAATCCCCTGTTCTCATCTTCTCTTGGGCAGAGGAATAGGCCTCAGTGAGGGTCATGGAGCTGGGGGAGGGACATGTACCCACCCAGGCACTTTCCTTGAGGTCAGGCAAAAACTGACTGGGCCCATCATTTCTCAGGATGAACACTAGTGTCAAGCTTTTTTTTTTTTTAATTTAAAAATATATTAAATAGACTTCAACCCTCACACATTAAAAATATATAGTGTATCCTTTAGCAACTCAATCTGGAGTCAACCTTCTGGGGTTTCACCTGAGTTTTGTCACTTTCTTGATGATTCTTGGCCAAATGAACCTCTATGAGTCTGTTTCCTCTTCTGTAAAATGGGGATAACAGTAGTATCCGCCTTGTATACTTGTGAATACAGTCATAGACATAAAGCATTTAGCTCAGGACCAGGCTGTAAATGTTACTTCTGCTTCTTTAGTAATGGCACTTGGTGGGTATGTGTGCAGGAACTGTGCTAAACACTTATATGCATTATGGCCTTTGAGTTTTACCACAGCCCGCTAAGGATGCTGGGGCTTTGAGAGATTAAATAACTTGCAGGGATTTGAATTCAAGTTTGATGCCAACCAGAATCTGCACCCTTGCTGAGTGTTTTGACACTGCCCATTGCAAAGCCTGAGAGTTGACATTTGAAGGGTTTATTTGAACTGTGGAAGACCTTTGAACTTGAGAGTTGGGAAATGAGGAAGGAAAAGGGGAGTCCCTGATCTTTCACTCCGGAAGCTTCCATTTGCCTCTGTCTTCCAAGTAACCTGCCCTCCTAACCCGACAGAGTAGCATGGCATCCAGTCTTGCAGGTAACTTTAAGAAGCCAATCCAGTCTGGCAATAATGAGGTTGCTTCTGTGTGTGTGTGAGTGAGTGAGAGAGAGAGAGAGTGTATGTGCGTGTATGTGTAGTGCACGATACAGCTCTGCATTGCAGAAGGTGAATGAAGGAAAGAAGGAGCCAGTGTGCTTGTAAATGATACATGGCTATAAAATGTGAGGCACTTCCCAGGAGCATTCAGGAGGGTCTGTGTCATCACCCCTGCTTGGTAATCGCACAGCACTGGCACTCATACACCCAGTGCACGTGTGTTCTTGCTTACCTGTGTGTGTGGGACACAGGGCAGATGTCCTGTGACTCCATGGTCTGTTTTCATCTGTATTTTAGGTGCTGACCAAGGGTGAGTTTTGCTTTTCTGTGGTCCAATAAAGAACAAAACACAAAGAGAGTCATTAAAAAGTGATATTACTACTGATCGTCATACTGTGTGGGTGTAAAGTAGTGGAGATGCTTGTTAAAAGGTTTGTACTTCAAATATATTCACTCAGGTTCTTTCCTTTTGGGGTATGAGCAGATCCCATTTATCTGTTTTTGTGTGTTTACTTCAAAGTAAACCAAAAATGCCCCCCAAAGATATTGAGCACCTACTATTTCTCCAGCCCTGTATTAATTTACTTAACTTTTCAACACCTGTTGAGAAAGCCATGCACAGGTTAGAATCCCATTGGCTCAGAGAGGTCATGTCACTTTCCAAAAGTGACGGGTAAGAAATAGGACAGAGATGCAAACCTGAGACTCCTTATTCTCAGCTCTCTTTCCTCTTCCTCATGGCTCTGAAAAGGTTAAAACAACAACAGATAATTTATAAAACCTTTGATGAAGAGTTTAAATTTATTTTTGTTACTCTCCAGTTGGGCGAAATCTGTATGATTTTCTGAGCATCCCCAAAGCCCACGTATGTCCAGTTGTGTTACGAATCTGATTGGGAAATGTTCAGCAAACAATATATTGATCTCCTCATCTCCAGCTGACAAGGTAGCTTGCTGTGCACTCCTTTTCCCTGTCTTCATTTTTGTTGTAATTATGTTATCCTTCAGAAGGATGATGGTTGCTTAGTGTTGTAAATTTTCTCCTGGTAGCTGGATTCTCCCCCTCCTTTCTCTAGTGGAAAACATTTTAAACATCCCTTTAGGAAACAATCTCAATGAAAAGATTTAATTAGATATCAAAACATTTTCCCTTCTGTGCCTTGCATTTTATCTTTCAAAATTTAAATAATACTCAGTATGTATATATCAACAGTTTCCCATTGATTAAGAAAAGTAACGACAACAGCACAGCCAAAAAAAAACAAGCCTTGATTACACATGTTCTTAGCCCAGTGCAAACTTCTATAACTTGAGAGTGGTTTCAGAAGTTCCGAGGAATCATAGACAAGAGTGTCCATCACAGGTCATATTCTGTAATGTAAAAGAATCTGAAATAGCATGGGAACACACACACACACACATGCACATCTGAATCACTTTGCTGTACACTTGAAACTAACACAACATTGTAAATTAACTACACCTCAGTTAAAAGGAAAAGGGAAAAAAGAATAATATCCATCACTGTAAAAGGAATAAAGGAAACCTTTCAGGAAAATATTAGCTTACGTTCAGTTCAGTTCAGTCGCTCAGTCATGTCCGACTCTTTGTGACCTCATGAACTGCAGCATGCCAGGCCTCCCTGTCCATCACCAACTCCCGGAGTCCACCCAAACCCATGTCCATCGAGTCGGTGATGCCATCCAACCATCTCATCCTCTGTCGTCCCCTTCTCATCCTGCCCTCAATCTTTCCCAGCATCAGGATCTTTTCAAATGAGCCAGCTCTTCACATCAGGTGGCCAAAGTACTGGAGTTTCAGCCTCATCATCAGTCCTTCCAATGAACACCCAGGACTAATCTCCTTTAGGATGGACTGGTTGGATCTCCTTGCAGTCCAAGGGACTCTCAAGAGTCTTCTCCAACACCACAGTTCAAAAGCATCAATTCTTCGGTTCTCAGCTTTCTTTATAGTCCAACTCTCACATCCATACATGACCACTGGAAAAACCATAGCTTTGACTAGATGGACCTTTGTTGGCAAAGTAATGTCTCTGCTTTTTAATATGCTGTCTAGGTTGGTCATAACTTTCCTTTCAAGGAGTAATCAAGGAGAATCTTTAGGATTCCAGATAGTGCTATCAAACAATTTAGGGCTTCAGATGTTGTATTCTTGCATCATATAAATCTGTAGGAACCTTTGTACAAATGGAGATGACTACTCTGGTTATAAAATGTGAAGGCATCTTTTAAAGGCGTGTTCTGGGAGTGCTATACTGAACATAATAGTAGTCCTAGCATTTCAGTATTCTCTGAGCTTCATGGGACTGAACAGTTATGTAGTTAATAGAGAAACAAATTTAGGCTAATTATGTTTTAAATTATATAATACTATATTTTATAATTTGGATAATGAACTTTATAAAATTCCTAATACCTTGGGTGCATTCCGAAAAAGATTATTGAATACTATTTTTAATATTTTTAAATGACTAATTTTTACAAAGTGGAAAAACAGATATTCAAGTTACTTTTCATTCTGTTTTTCAGAGATAACCATTGTTTGCATTTTGGTATTTGTTTTCTATTCATTTTTTAATGCTGACATGAATAGGTGTATTGAAATCTCTAAATATGGGCATATACCATATACAGTACCTGACCTCTTAAGCCCTCTTCCTTGTGGTTGTTATATTTATTAAGATGTGTTCCTTGAACATGTTTTTTAATGACTGCACAATATTACATCATGCGATAGAGCATCATTTATTTAACCAATCTGCCAATGTTAGACATTTAAGATTTTAAATTTTCATTATTGTAAATCATGCTTTGATAAGCGTCTCTGATTTCCTTATAATAGATTCCTAGAAGTGCAATTATGGGATCAAAGGATGTGAATGTTTTTAAACTCTAGATGCAATACCAGAGTGCTTCCTAGAGAGGCTGTGCTAGCTGATATGGCCCCCACCCCTCATGCAGGAAAGTGCTCAGCGGCCACACCCTCACTGCCACTGAACACTAACATTTATTTACACCTTTGCTTTTCTTTTGAGGAGCATTTGGGTGATAGCTGAAGTTAAGGTGGAGAAACCACAAAGAGAAGCAGAGACTTAAATCCCGGACAATAAACCCTAATTGGCAAAGGCCTTCTGGTTCTTCTAGAAACATCCTTCCCTTAATTCACAGATGAGGATGGATCTCCTGCTTCTATGAAGCTGCTCCCCATTTCACAGTCTCCTGGAGTGTTAGGTACCACTCAGCCTCTCCCTGTATGTTCTCATGTTTCATTAATGCACATTAGATAGGGATTTAGAGCTTTTACCACCTTGTTAATACTTCTGAGCCATTCTAATGTTTTTCCTATGCTCAACTCTCCAATAAAAAAACTGCTGACCTCCTGTACTTTTATGTAATACCAGAGCATTTTGAGCTTCATCTGCAGCTAACTGGTTGAAAAATGGCAAATTAAGTCAAAGTTTGGTTTGCTTCACAATGGTGAATCTTTAATTTTCCTGAGATGTTTCAGGGAATTGGTTAATAATTTTGGTGAAGACAGTCTGTGAGACATTCCATGAGGTCACCTAATCCAGCCTCCTGCCCTAGAATAAAATCAGCCCAACCCAGGGCTATAGTGAGGAAGAAAAAGCAAGTTTAATTTCTCAGTTACAACAGTTAAGTAAGTATCTTGAAAAAGCCCACTTAACTTGTCTTTGTCCTGATCTGTGCCTGGGCAGTCATTTGAAAAAAAAAAAGGCAGAGTTTGTTTAGTTTGCTGTGAATTAGTACCATTGTTAAAGAATAGTTGCTGCTGTAAATTAGAATGGGTTTCCTTTGGCATTAAAAACAAATACACCTTGGATATAGAAAGCTTTGTGAGGGAGATAATCACTATTGTCTAAATCTAGGTAAGATATGAGAATTGCTACTTTGATGAAGGATTTGCCATCAGTGCCAGTCTCATTAAAAGAGAAACGGAAACCTTGTAGAACTCTTAACTTTGTGCAAGGTACGAAAGTGGGCTGCTATTGATTAACCTAAGAAAATCAAGGGCGACTATTTGGAATGACAGAGATGGTATAAATTGGTGAGCTGTCAGTTCTTTCTCTGACCTGGCTGAATTACTCTGCTCAGTATTCCCTATCTGTAGAATGGAATAATTTTATTGCTTCCCCCTATAGACCTCTCAGAAATGTGAAAAATAATTTTCAGTCCTTAGGAAGCATGGAAATTCACAATGTGATAATTAATTTCCCAAAGTGGGTCATACAACCAAATTATACTTGGGAGGCCGAAACCATTTTAGAGGAAGAAGTATCCAAAATGTCCTCATTCTTTTTCAAACCCAGTGCTGAATGACACGGTGGTGCAGCCTCTACTGTGGGTGGTGGGGCTACCCAAGCAGCTAGCCACGAGGCGGGCGGGCAGTTCTGAGTTGGCAGAGCAACAGCAGCAGCGACACAATGGCCAGACTCAGGAGAACATCTTTTCACCCCTCATCAGTCCCTTTGATTCCAGCTTTCTTTGATTAGTTATTTGCATGCTCATTTTTGTTCTGTTTCTCCCAGACAGGGTCCGTTAATTACTAAACAGGGGAGATTTTAAAAAAGAAAACAAGTCAGAGTGAGTCTTGCTTGCTGAAGTTTTGTTTTAGGTCCACTAATTTGAATTGGCAGCAAAAGAGGAAAAACATGCAACAGATACACCTGACTAACTTGCATTTCATATTTCTAACACTCAAAAGTACAATGCTTATGGTAATGAATTTTATCTATTACGAGGGAAAACAATCACCTTTGATGACATTATAGAATAAACACATTTAACAGCATGCTGAATTGCTGAAGTATCATTTTCAACGACCTCATTAGTGTCACTTAATTAAAACT
Source organism: Bos indicus x Bos taurus (assembly GCF_003369695.1). NCBI lineage: Eukaryota > Metazoa > Chordata > Mammalia > Artiodactyla > Bovidae > Bos > Bos indicus x Bos taurus. Next base: position 40,149,740 of record NC_040082.1, read on the forward strand.
TCCTGCTCTTGACTTTGATGCTGGTACGGGCAAAAACACAGAGGGAATTGAACAAACAACAAAAAAAGGCGGGGGGGTGCATTTTCTAGTGATAAATCGCAGAGGTTGCTAATGAAACAAAATTATGTACCTTTTTCCTGCAACTCCGATAAAATAATATGAAACACACAGCAACTTTGCATCAAACAAATTAATCAGCTGTCAGCAGATTTGCCTTATAATAATCTCTTGCACTTATTGATCATTTAAAAAAAAGGGGGGCACCTTTTTTTCCCTCTGTACACAAGCATTAGGTTGGTGATAATTAAAGCTTCAGCTTCAGAAATGCCATAATAACCGTTAATTAGCAGGATGCTATTTTCAACATAATTTGCTAATTAGGCGGTGAGCTGGTATAGTGTATATACCTAATTATGAAGGGTCTTGTGCTGTAGACACATGTGACTGGAGTGTAAATGACACCATTATAGGGGTTCTAGCAAATTTTTTGAAAATGTGGTTTGTTCGGAAGTGCTTAGTTCTTTAGAGACTTCTTAGTACAGGGAATATTACTTTTGACTGTTTTGCTTGAGATTTAGAAGAAGAAACATTATATAGAAATATGCCATCTCTTTTATCCAGACAGTGGACAGACGGGATTACTAATTCTAAAAGGGGTTTGTTGCCCAATGTCTGATGCAAGGGCTGATAATTTAGGCACTGAAGTTGTGCTTTCTCAAACAGCAGAGAATTGTTCTCTATTTGTCTGCCACACACAATTCATCTGTGCACCAAGTTGCTGTACATCTTTTAATACTATATGCCTACGGTGCCTTGATTTTTCTGCTACATGCTGATAAACCTATACACTGTGTCGCTCAGCTTATTGGTCTCCTCTCGCTCCTGTGTTTCCCTCTATGTCATAAAGAAAACCTAGACTTTTCAAAAATGTTTATTTCTTCCTGGATTTTCTCCAGCCCGTTCCCTGTGTTGGATTTAAAAAAAAAAAAAAAAAAGGAAAAAAAATTTTATTTTAAAGAGAGAAATGATAAAGTTGAAAAGTAAGGATAAGCTTTCATGCAAAAGTCTCAAATTATATGCATATTAGTTACATTTATGAGTTGAAATTTGGCTTTTCAGCAGAGCATTAGCAGGGTGAGATCATTTTCAGATATATAAACTGGCTTCCTGGATCATAATAGTCGATTTCTTTTAAATGTTTTACCTTGTTTCAAATAAAACTATATTTCTTTATTCCCTTTAAACGAAATGAAAACTTAATTCAATAATAAATGAGCTTCAGAGCAGCACAAGAGTCACTTAACTTAAATCTTTTTGTAGAGGTTCCCACTTAAGCAGCTTGAAAGACAGTAAATCACGCAGGAGAACGGACATCCCGATTTCATTGCCGTGCTGTAGAGAGCTGAATTAATGGCCTTCTCTTTAGAATGTATGGATGCGCTTTCCAGCTGCTGAGCCTGACAGTGTTATAGCTCAATTAATGTGATTTTGATGTAATTGCAGATAGGGAACGTCGTGCTGAAAAATTATCTTTTTCCCTAAGAATTACATTTTATCATCCAGATGTAAGGAGGGAGGGCTTCAAGGCTGCATATGATAAGTAACAGGGCCTCTATTTTTATTTTTAAATAATATATCTCTGAAGGAGGGAGGGAAAAATGTCAACAGAGTCATTTGTTGAACACTCACTGTGTGTCCTGCAATGTGCCAAGGACTTTACTCCAGCATGTAGTTTAATCTTCACAAGCCTGCAAAGCAGACCCTATTGTCATCCCCATTTTACAGATGAGAACAGTGGGTCAAAGAGAGATCAAGCTAATAAGGAGCAGACTTGGGATTTGAACCCCTGCATGTCAACATCCTGAGATTATAATTAGCTACTATCTGAGTTGTCTCTGTAAATTGTCATCAGAAGCCTGTGGCAGAGCATGGTGGGAATCTGTGAGTGTTGAAATGCTTAGACCAACTTCCCAGAATATCACAATGTAGTGTGTGAGAAATAGGTTTTAGTCAGGCTGCTTGGATATGAAGCCAAGATATGCAATTTTCTAGTTGTATCTGACTGTAGGCAAGCTATTCAGATCCTCTGAGCCTTAGTTCCCACAACTGTAACAAAAAGATAATAATGGAAACCCTCTCATATAATTTGTCAGAAGAATTAAATGAGAGATTGTATGCAAAGTGCTCAGAACAGTGCCTGGAACATAGTAAGTGATCAGTAAGTGATAGCCACGCTTACTGTTAGCTCAGTGCAAGCCAGCAGGGTCATCTGTCTCGTCCAGTGCAATTTGCTTTGCCTCATCTTATCTGTTGGGTGCAGGCTGCCTCTGGGAACTTGGCTGCTGCCAGTGCTTTCTGGGAAGAACTCAGAGTGGCATTTAGCATAAATGGGCTGTGCCTGGTGTTGAGGTAAGAAGGCATTGCTTTCCTGTTTTGAAGCCATTTTAACTCCTGTGTTATTAGAATGGATAGTGATGGTTAACTCAGAAAACGATAAGCTGGTTACCAGTTGCCGTACAGCGTTACTCTTCAGCCCAAGCTCAGCTCACATCCAGGAAGAAAGCACTGCTTCAAGGCATCATTTGGTACTCTAGGACACAGAAAGAAGACCAAGATGATGGATTTGTGAACTAAAACCAATTCAGGAAAGCTGTTGAGTTCACTATAGGAAATCCAGTTAAGAAAAGAGCACAGAGATAGACGATGATGGTGACCTCATTGATGGTAACTGACATGCAGCGAGTACTTAAGATTTGCCAGACACGGTAAAATTATCCTATTCACTCTTCCCAATATTTCTACAAATAAGAACTAGTGGATCCCTAGTTATATAGTTGAGGAGGATGAGAGATCAAAGAAGTAACTTGCCCAAGGTAATATAGCTGTAAATCTTTGTCTACATCCTTTCATCTCAGTCACTGACCTCTACTGCGTACATGGAGAGAAGCCTTCTGACCTTAAACCTAAGGTGTGGTTGGAAGGAGACATCAACAGACCTGGATTACTTTTATTTCTCTTTGTTTCTTGCATCAACAAAAAAGTCTTGTTGTTCCACTGGTTCATCACTTTGTAAATAATAATGTCCTCTGTTTGTGGTTATATTGATTGAGTTGCAATTAATAAATTTAAAGTCTCTGTGGATGAATTTGTTGAACAAATCTGTTATACACAAATTATATACAATAAATCCTGGGTGTTTTCATTGCTATGGGTCAATAATTTAACTATGATAGCTATTTCTAATAATATACAGGATTAGGACATTTCCATATATTATAATAATACTAATTTGTATGATGTCATTATTTCTTATTATTACCTTCAGAGTCAATATATAAAGGTTAATATTAAATTTCAACACTACACAGATACATTTATGTACCAAAAAGCACCACCATTTTCTTAGAGGTGGACCTGAATAAAAATGAGCTAGAGTCTTTGGTATAATTGTCTAAATACAGACTGTGCGTAGGTAGGCTTCATTATTTTTGCTGAAAGATGGGTTGTGGAAAGGATTTTTTTATTGTTAGAAAAGTAACTCATATATTATAGGCACATTTTAATGGTGAAAGTATAAATGCAATGGATCAAATAAGTACTATTTGCGTTCATGATTTTACTTTCTAGTAAACCTCCAAGTTTGAGGCTTATTGAATGAAATTCCTTTTGTACCATTTGAATCCATTTTCCTATTTTTCTAACCCACCAAACTTAGATCCTGAATGGGTCAGTACTGGGAACTACACCTTGGACTGTGTCTGCTCACATGTATTAACGCATTGATTCTCTTCTATGATCATCAACATCTCCTTTGCAAACAGTGGGATAATTAAATTAGAAGTAATTGTATCTCAAGTAATTCCCTCTTATGTCTACCCACCATACCCTCATCAAATAACAATAGTTTAAAGTAGAAGTTTATTTTTTTCTCCCGTCTAAGAAGTCTAGCGATAGTTTAGGAGTGGGTGGTGCTCTGTGCTGTTGGATACCTGGCTTCTAATTTGTTGCTCTGCTGTGCATAGCTTCAATTCTCAAGGTCACCTAATGGTCAAAGATGGCTGCTAGAGCTCCAGCCTTTGCCTCCGCATCACTGCCAGAGGAAGGGAAGAGGAAGAATGGTACCCTTTCCCATTGGTCTGAATTAGTCATATGGCTACTCAGGGGGTCAGCAAAAATAGGACAGTTCTTTGATTGACCTAAAATTAGGGGTCCTGTTATTAGTAGGCTCTCCTCCTCTTTCAAAGGTCATAAAGCCTTTGGGAATCTGATGAAAATTGAAACCTTTCACCTGAACAATACACATAAGTGGATTTTACAAGTAATTTGAGAGAGTTCAAGGCCATCATCTTAAAGCCCAGATGCCCATGAACCCCAGTTAAGTACCCCTTGTTTTAAAACACTTATTTTTTCATTCATTTATTCAATTATGCATCATGTATTAACAAATATTTAATTGTATACTCACTATATGTTTGCTTTATTCCTGACAACAGAGAGTTGAACAAGATCAGCAAGTCCCCTGTTCTGATAGCTCTTGCATTCCAGGGGAACCTAGACATTGAACAAGATAAAAGTGACATGTATTTTAAGGAAAACAAAGTATAATGATGTAACAGAAAGGTGAGTAGTGGCCTAGGGTGGCAGTTACTTTGAATTGAGGCAAAAGCATCTTTTCTGAAAATATGACCTTTGAGCTGAATGAAATGTGACTGAGAGAGGGTGCTGGCCATGTGGTGAGCTATTGAATGAGAGGAGTATTTTAAGCAGTGAGAACAGCATGTGCAAAGGTCCTGAGGTGGGAAGGAGTTTAGTATATTTCAGGAATAGAAAGAAAGCTAGAAAGGAATAGAAGAAAGCATGAAAGGCACAAGGTGGGCTTGGAGAAGTAGGCACAGACTAGGCAATGGTGAGGGCTTTGGATTTCACACTAAGAGCAGTGGAAACCATTTGGAAGGGAGGGAAGGAAGGTTGTGTGTGTGATTAAGTTGGTCATTTTCTAATAGATCATTCTGGTGTTATAAGGATAATGGCAAATGAAACAGACCATAGCACAGGACCATTCTGCTGTAGCTGATGTAAGGAAAGAGGAATTTACCCTCAGCTTCTCTTGTCTGTGTTGAATGAATGAAGATTATATGCCCAGTGACATCCAGAGATTTCTGATGTGGCTTCAGCAGAACCTGAAAGGCTTGCATATTTAGGGATATGGTGAAAACCACATTTAAAACCACCTTTCTCTTTGCAGCACCCCTGTGTGAGGGAGGGAGTGAGTTCACAGTGAAAAGGCAAGAAAATTACAGACAAAACCAAGCTATGGTTCATCAAATAAGCTGTCTTTTCTACCAGTTGTTTGTTCTCCCATCATGTTGTAGAGCAGATGTTAATAGGCTACCAGGGACCAGGGTGAACTCAGTGGGGGGATGTTAGAGGATAAAAAGTTGGATAACTAAGAACATATGATTGTATCTTGTAATTCTCACAGGGGACAGTGTTTTTGTGAATGACACATCTGGGCTGTAGGGAAAGTCTCCAGTGTTTAAAACAACAAGTGATTAAAACAGCACAAATCTGTGTGAACTTAGTTTCAAGTATGATTATTAAATCAATGCTGAAGCCAAAAGGGCTAAACAAAAGAGGTGAGGATGATAAGCCATGCCCAGATTTGGCTTTGAGCTCAGAGTCTGTGGCTTTTGAATATTCCTTCACTTGCCAGAAGCTGAGGCTTCTGGTTTATCACCAGTTCATGGTTCAAGAAGTGTGTGTTTAACTCCTGTAGCTCAATTCCAGAAAAATAAACGACCCAATCAAAAAATGGGACAAAGAACTAAACAGACATTTCTCCAAAGAAGACATACAGATGGCTAACAAACACATGAAAAGATGTTCAACATCACTCATTATCAGAGAAATGCAAATCAAAACCACAATGAGGTACCATCTCACGCCGGTCAGAATGGCTGCGATCCAAAAGTCTACAAACAATAAATGCTGGAGAGGGTGTGGAGAAAAGGGAACCCTCTTACACTGTTGGTGGGAATGCAAACTAGTAGAGTCACTATGGAGGACAGTGTGAAGATTCCTTAAAAAACTGGAAATAGAACTGCCATATGACCCAGCAATCCCACTGCTGGGCATACACATCAAGGAAACCAGAAGGGAAAGAGACACGTGTACCCCAATGTTCATCGCAGCACTGTTTATAATAGCCAGGACATGTAAGCAACCTAGATGTCCATCAGCAGATGAATGGATAAGAAAGCAGTGGTACATATACACAATGGAGTATTACTCAGCCATTAAAAAGAATACATTTGAATCAGTTCTAACGAGGTGGATGAAACTGGAGCAGAGTGAAGCAAGCCAGAAAGAAAAACACCAATACAGTATATTAACGCATATATATGGAATTTAGAAAGATGGTAATGATAACCCTATATGTGAGACAGCAAAAGAGACACAGATGTATAGAACAGTCTTTTGGACTCTGTGGGAGAGGGCGAGGGTGGGATGATTTGAGAGAATAGCACTGAAACATGTATATTATCATATGTGAAACAGATCGCCAGTCCAGGTTCGATGCATGAGACAGGGTGCTCAGGACTGGTGCACTAGGATGACCCAGAGGGATGAGATGGGGAGGGAGGTGGGAGGGGGGTTCAGGATGGGGAACACATGTACACCCATGGCTGATTCATGTCAGTGTATGGCAAAAACCACTACAATATTGTAATTAGCCTCCAATTAAAAAAAAAAAGAGATTCAGAATCATGGGGATGTGGATCTGAAAGGGACCTGTACTAGGCCAGTCCTTGGGGTTTACACATGGGGAACTTTTGAAGCCCCAGAAAGGTGTGACTTGTGTACTATTTGTTCATTTAATGCTATTTCCTCTAGAGCTGACTTAAAGAAGCTAATAGTATATCCCTTTAGTATAATATGGCTATTTCAAATCCTTCCACAATCCCCAAACACTTTTATTTCTTGTCCAAGATTGCAGCTCAGCAGAGCTACACAGTTTAATCAAAATGAAATTTCCTGTTTTGAAATCAAATTGGCTGAGTGATCTGAGATCTACCCTCCAAAGCAAGGGAAATGTCCTTAAAATATTTTTGAAAGCTGCAGTATTTTCTCTCAGGAGTAACTGAAAGATGGATTCATTTTCAACATTAAATATAGGCTGAAAATGTAATCTATGATTTTATGAGAAAAGAAAAGAAAAGAGGAGAGAAGATTTTTATGAATAAGGTAAGGTAAGGTTGGATATTTACTTTGTTTAGAGTGTAAAGGGTAATACAGTGCTTATTACCTGTATCTGGAGAATTTTAGAGCTGTAGGAAAAAACTGACAAAAAGAACCCTGTAAATCTGAGCAGCTTAGCTCTGGTTTGATGGAGCGGCCCCTAACCCTCTTCCTGGGGTCCCTCGAGTCTGTTGAAAGGCCTGGGGGCTCCATGGAGAGGCTTTCTGCTTTCAAATCACCCCTCCCCCAATATACAACCTAGTTGTTTAATTGTAGGCTCAGCCGTTCACTTGGGCTGCAATTAGCCACTTACTCCTTACTTTGCAAATAGAAGTGGCCACTTGAATCTTAAAAAAAGTCCACTGTGAATTCAGTTATTTGTGTGCTCAATTTCACCTGGACAGAGAGTAGTAGTTAGGGAAAAAAGTGAAATAAAATAAGTGATAGTCCTTGAAATAAAATCCCTCTGAAATCTGGCTCAGGCTTTCTCACTCCTGAAGTGACAATAACAGATACAGTTCTCTTTTTTTCAGAAAATATATATGGACTGTAACACACATAAATATCTCATTAACTGGAGACTTTGTTTTTCTCCCAGTGTCCTCAATGTAGAGCAGGGTGTACCCACCTGCTGGTTTTCAGCATTTCATAACTTTCTGTAAATATACTTTTCCAATTCCCTTGATCTACTGTATATAATTTAATTGGCTACTGTACCTTTCTGTGTAAAATGAATATGCTAACTTTTAGAGTAATTCTCTTTGTTATTCTCAAAATGCTGGAGAACAGGAAGATCTATTTTGAATGTCTGCCCCTCATTGACTTCATCTTAAAGCAAAGTGGAAGAGCTATTGTTTTCCTACATCTCTTTGATGTGTTGGTTATTGTTATGTTGGGTCCAAGAGACCTACCTGGGAGATGACTGAAGCAGGCACTCTGCCCCCAGTTTTCCTTAGAAGTTGCACAATAGCTTCGAAAGGATACTGGATTGCAAGTTGCATTTGGTGTGTGGGGTGGTGGGGGAATTCCAGGAAAAGGAAGACTGTGACCTTTGTTACTGCACAGTGTCAAGGACAGATGGGAAGAAGGTATGAATCAATATATGTCAACTGCACAGATGGTATAGCCATACAGTGTCCACATCCTGATTTTCTATCCCCTGAAACTGAAATTAATAATGCCTTCATTATAGGCAGTAGCTGCCAAGCAGCTGAGGGGACCCAGTGCAACTAAGGGCACTGCTCTGAGTTAAGTGTTTGAAACAAGAGTCTCTCTGTGTCTCTCTCAAGGTTAGCTACACTCTGGATCATAAAGGGCAGAAAGAATCATCTTTTGATGCTGAGTTATAGATTAAACAAACCAAAGACAGGGAGACTGTGGTTGTTTCCTGCTTTGCAGTATTTTTATGCCAGTGCATCTTTTCCCAGGTCCTGGCTGTGCCATAGTGAGGGGGCTAACTTTAACATGCCAATTATTGAGCCTGGGATGCTGAAGATCTCAGACCAGGGTTGGAAGTGTAGTATAAAATAAAAATAAGCAACCACAAACCACCAAAACAAGTATTGGCACATCTCTACAAGCTCTGGCTAGTAATGATGAATTCAGTATTCATCACATGGACTAATTAATGCACGCTAACACATCCCAGTGCAATTTGCAAGTCACAGATTGCATTAGGTGATACAAATGACTCATTTGTGAACCTGAAGGATGACCTTTGGCAGGACTATCTGCTGACCTCAAAAATATTAAAGAAAGGTTATTTCACCTTGCCATTGTCTCCAAATGCCAAAATAGCCCAATTAAAAACCTTGACTTGGAACCATAGAAGCAGATGCAAGTCCTAAAGGGCATTAATTATTTTCAGTGTCAGCTGGTTGTATAACTGAGGCCAAATGAGAGTTTGGAAACCTATTAAGGCACTGTATTACATGCACTGGGTCTAAGATTTGAATTCAGAATAAGGCTAGATTTTATCTATTTAGGCAAGCTGTACAGAATTTGTGCTGGCTGTCCTGTTAAGAATTAAGGGCTAACGGAGGTGAGATGAAGCTCATCACCCTCATTCTGGGTTCTCACTTCTGCAGTCATCCATTTGTTTTCCCAAGTCTGTTTGCAGAAGCATCATTAGTTACCATATTGTGAGGTCAAAAGCATAAACATGTGTTCAGTATTAGTTTGTTTCCAAGCAGACTTATCTCTCCCTCTATAAGCTTAAACAGTACAATGATTCTGCAGTGTCCCTCCCTCCCTCAAATGTGGTGACAGATGAAGATATGTACCCAAGCTAGGTTCCCATATGGCTAATTTCTACATTTGTTTTAACAACACACAGATTTTTAGGCAAATTAAAACACAAGAACCTTGGTATTCATGCCATTCTCTCCAGTTCTGTCATTTCTTTTCTCCAGGTGGGTGTGAGTGTATCAAACCAGTGGAATAGCCTGCATTCAAAGGAGAAAGGAGCAAGTCCATGAGATGGAATTGGCTCGCAGTGGTTCCACTGGCTTCGGGGAAGAGTTTGTTGGCTCATTCTGGCTTTCATGTCACCAACTTTCACACTGAACATTGACTGTGGGGCACACACATTGTCCACCGTGTGTCCAGGTGGCATAAAATGCAAGTCTTTGAAAGCGCATAACACATTCCTTTTAGCCTGTTCATAGTTGAAGTTTAAGATTCTGGTTTACCTTCATCTCCAGTTGAAAGGAATGGAAAAGGAAGATTTCATTCATAGGAAAAGATAGAAGAATGTGGTTGAAAGCCCAGGGGATGGTGAGTCAGACTTGGGTAAAGATCCCGGTTTTGGTTAGGCGTTAGGTGAACTTGAGCTTATAATTGAACACTTGATTTTGGTGTCCTCATCTGTGACTTAAGAATCAGATGAAGTCATATATTGTTATATATGGCATGAGAGGTGCTAGGAAACTGTGGCTGTCATTATTTTCATCATGGGGCATTTAGGAGAATGTTTTCTAAGATGTCAATTTTTTCCTCTAGATTTTCTTTCTGCACTTTTGTGGGGCTGTATGCAATGCATATGGCAGAAAACGCAGTTTAGATGTCAAATACCTCTGCAGTTGGGAACTTGCTCAATCTTGATAAATTTCTTATGCCTGTGTATCAGTTGAGATAATATCTACCATAGTGTGGTTTTGAGAGGATTAAATTGGATGATGGATTCATGTGGTGCTTAGCATTTGTTAGGTGTTTGTTATGTGAATGAAACCCTATTACCCTTGCTTCTGGAACATTCCTGTCCTTTGTCTCCACATATGCTACTAATGAGGAATCCCTGGTGGCTCAGGTGGAAAAGAATCCGCCTGCAGTGTGGGAGACCCAGGTTTGATCCCTGGGTTGAGAAGATCCCCTGGAGAAGGGAATGGCAACCCAGTCCAGTATTCTTGCCTGGAGAATTCCACGAACAGAGGCTACAGTCCATGGGGGTCACAAAGAGTTGAACAAGACTGAGTGAAGAACAGTTTGACTTTCATGCTACTAAGGAATCTTTGGTTGAGAGAAGATGTAGTTCTGTTTCAAGTCTTCTTCCCAGGCCAGATCACTGGTGTTTTATTCTGAAGTTGAGCACTGTTGTTCAAGGTTAGGAGAGACTTGCTTCCCCTTTGGCATCTTTGTTTCTCCATCATTTACCAGCACATTGCTTGGCAAGTCCCTACAGATCCAGATATGACAGGCACTGAGATTGTTCTCACTGGCCCCTCAGGTGTGGCTGATCTTCCCTGTGAGATAACCCCCTCAGGGATCCCCACTCTGGCTACTTAGACCACATGTTGCCCAAGTAACATGACTACCATTTTCCCCTACAAGGTTGTTATTATTCTAAACTGCCATTAAAAAAGTTCTGATTTTATTATGAGATCCTCATAAATGCCAGCAGTTAATGAAAGCGGGTTTATTTCTTGCTCTATGGGAGGTGACCACCCATGTCAGCCTTGGAGGGTGTCTGCACATCCTTGCAGACCCAACAAGTGGTAAACAGATGGAGTCTGAATGAAGAGCTGCATTACCATGAAAAAAATTCTGTTCTTTCACCAAATGGATTTTTAACATCCATTTGCAGGGAGTTCTAGGCCATGGTATAGTGGGAGCGCTGGCTCCATTGATAATGAATGCATGAGCTGAAAGCCCACACAGACTCCGTCAATAGCTCATTTCTACATACAAGCCCACTCTGAACTTAAATTTGGAGAAAGCACGCATTTTCAAATGCATGTGCTAACTTTGTAGCAGAGTGAAACTTGCTATTGAACTGTATCTTATCTTTATTTTGGTATGCCTGCCTCACCCAGCACACAGGATGCTCCCCTGGGTATCTGCTGATGAAGTCATAACCTCATGGTTACACCATTCTCTTCAGAAAAGAACTGTTTAAAGGATGGGTTAAGTGTTGGTGTGAGGATGCATGGGTGAGGGATTGGGTTTAGTTACATAAGTACTAAGATAACTTTATCATAAATTGGCTTAACCATAAAGGCAGTCTTCCACAGAGGGATCAGAAAATTACTAAATCTCAGTTTCTCAGTCTTTCTCCCTTGGTCACAATCTCTTTTGCTCTTACTAATGTTTTTTCTTTGAGTCTGTCTCTTGGGCCTGCTGGTAATCCATCACTCCCTCCTACCGGTTCTTAGATCTTAGCTCAGGGTGTATGATTACCTAGGAAGCTACTTGAACCTGCACATTTTAGGATGTTTGCTCTCAGGAATTTTATTTCTATAAATAGACTGGGTGGGGTCCAGGAATCACCTGGTATTATTAACAGATTACCCCACCCCACCTCACCCCAGGAGATTATAGCGTTATTAGTCCTTGAGCTATATTTTGGGAGCAGCTGACGGAGACCAATTTGCTCTCCCATGAGCAAGGCTGAATGGTACAATAAGACTGAATCCAAGGGTTTCCAATAGTTTGAAGATGTTTTATCACTGCATCAGTGGAATCCTTTTAAAAATCTTATGTAAGATTTTTTTTCTTCAAATGAAATCAGATACGGATCCCCCAGATTAAAGCTACCCCAAGAGGAGGTGCTCTGGCTGAGGAAGGGGACCGGAGAACACTGCTGCTTGCTCTCTGTCCCCTTGTCTTCAGGTGCCCCTGGGCAGCTCTGGCAGCCTTCTTGTGGTTCACTCTCCTCAGTCTTCCCAAGTGAACCAGAGGAAGGCCTGGGTCCCTGGGTAGAGGAAAGAACACCTCCCTAGAACATCCGAGTTCCGCTCCAGCCTCATTTCTACTTTGCTGCGTGGCCTGCACCTCTGAGCTAAGGGAAAAGAGGGGTTTGAGCTAGATGGGTTTTTCTGGAAGTTCCCATGATTCACAGAACACCCTTGTGACTTTTGCTGTAGGTGAGCAGCGCCTGGAGTAGTATTTACTCCATGTTTGTCTTTATAATATAAAAATAGTATCTTCACTACTTCTTATCTAAATATTCACTTAGGTTTGGAGCTAGGCAGTACTGTTTGTGAATCAAAAGTTTTATGTCTGCTTATGATTTTTCTTTGCTGGCTTTGGGAGTTGGTGTTGGACAGGGAGGCCTGGCATGCAGTGGTTCATGGGGTCGCAAAGAGTTGGACACGACTGAGCGACTGAACTGAACTGAATACACTTAAAAATAACTATATAACCACTAGAAAAAAAAAGTGGTACACCTAAAACTGGTGGTGGCATAGAACCGTGGAGAAATAGGAATGGAAGAGCTCTGAAAGAGCTCCGTGCTCTAATATTGAGAGAGGCTAGTATCCACATAGGTCCCTCTTGTTATTACCTTGGGGATTTGCAGATGGGGTTAAGTTATAGGGAAAAACAAAGAAATCCTCTGGGTGCTAGAGGCATATGAAAGACTAGTGGGGGTGGAGAGGGAAAAAACTGCTTGTGCTGCTGGGAAGAATGATGGTGCTTGAGGCTTGGAGTCTATGCACAAAGGATTTAAATGGCTCAAAGAGAGTTTTTAATATTAACTTTGTGGAGACATAGGGCCACCAGCTGCTTAATTTTATTTAGGTCTAATAGGGAGCTTAATAACCGAGAACATCATTGGTTTCTTGTTTCTTTTATTGAGTGTCAAAGAGCTAACAGCTTTTATTACAGATCTCCCAAGGCCCAAGTTGGCTACTTAGGGCAGTGGCAACACAGGGCTCTAGGGCAGAGTCCAGGGAATGAGCCTTACCTGGTACCTGGCCATGCTTGGAAAACTGAGCTCTAAATATATGGATTCCAAAAGACACTGGGTGGGAGGCAGAGCTGCTAAAGGGTTGCTTTTAGCACACATTGTAGCTCGAAAGACAGTGTTTATGACCTGGTTGTTCCCCACCTCTCGAGGGAGGGACAGTGACTCCAAATGTATACTCACTGAGCTGGCTTGGAAATGGCATGACAACTTAGCAGTCATGGTGGTCCAGAGCAGGGAAATGACAGTGTAATTGTAAAGTGACGGGAACTACAGCATAAGTAAATATGCCCAGCATCCAAGCACACTGTTGCAAAATGGAAATCGGCCTGGAATACCTGTTAGGTTACCAGCTTAGGCTCCAGGGACAGGCAGACCCAGAGTTCAAATCCTGACTCTACCAAGGTTGTGCTTCCTTCCTTGGGCAGGGTACCTAATCTTTCTGAGCACTGGTTTATTCACCTGTCCAGTGGATGTAATATGTACTTTCAGGGTCATCTTAAGTGTTTAAAGACTTAAACAACTTTGTACAATGTCTGGCATTTAGAATACTAAAAAGAAATAATAATAAAAAATTATTTGTGCTTTGGAAAAAAAGCACCACCATCATCATTATGTGATGGATTTATTGTATTTCCTAAATTTTTATTTATTGGCTCCGCTAGGTCTTTGTTGTTGTGGGGGCTTTTCTCAAGTTCCGGTGAGCGGGAGCTACCCTACAGCGGTGGTGTGCAGGCTTCTCACGGTGGTGGCTTCTCTTGTTGCAGAGCATGGGCTCTAGGGTGTCGGGCTTCAGTAGTTGCTATTCCTGGGCTCTCAAGCACAGGCTCAATAGTTGTGGCACACAGACTTAGTTGCTCCATGGAATGTGGGATCTTCCTGGACCAGGGATCAAACCTGTGTCTCCTGCATTGGCAGGCAGATTCTTTACCACTGAGCCACAAGGGAAGCCCCTATTTTATTTAATTTTTAATTCACATTTTTATATCAAATGACTAGTATTATTATGACTAATATTATGACTAGTATTCTTCTTGGAAAATTATTCCTTAATGATCTTGAGTTACCATGACAGGGTTAGATTTCAGAGATGAGAGCTTTTGGATAGATTAGCGCCCATCTTTGGAATTAGGGACTTCCCTGGTGATTCGACAGTAAAGAATCTGCTTGCAATGCAGGAACTAAGGGAGATGCACGTTCGATCCCTGGGTTGGGAAGATCTCACTCCTGTATTCTTGCCTGGAGAATCCCATGGACAGAGTCCACAGGGTCACAAAGAGTCAGACACGACTGAAGCGACATCCTTGGAATTAGGGTACTTCTCAATGGGTGTAAGAGAGCTAGCAGAGGTAAAGAACTGTGACTTGGCTCTGTTCTGCCAACATCAACTAAATTTGGAGTCTCGTTTGTCAGTAAGGAGGTAGCTGGTAGTTGTCAGGGGCTACAGGTGGGGAAGGCATGAAAAAGCAAGGGTCTGACAGGAGGCTGTGAAGCAAGAAAGCCAGACTCTTGCTCTTTAGAGACTCATGGGAGAAGGTTCTTAAATACACTTTTTCACCTGCCAGTGAGGGTGAAAGCCCCCAAATGCAGACCCAATCTTGATATATTTTTGTTTTGAGTTTTGGAATCAATTTCTGGAAAAGATGAAGTAAGTTTGTTTTATTTTCTTGTTTTTACTTGCTCTGTCTTCATGTTACTAACAGCATCAGTAAGAAGGCCAGCATCCTCTTGCAACTTTAACCCTCTTCCTGCCTCCTTCCCTCCTCAACGGCAATGTGATGAGCATCTATTTCTTTAGGGTCGTTCTGTGCCCTTGTTGTCTGTGCCATAACTAAGAGTTGCATGTGTGTCTCCAAGGAGTCCCCATCCCCCAGTTGCTTTATATAAATGCCCAATTAATACCAGTTAAATCGTTCTTGTTCCTGATCTATCTGAAAGAAGAAACAATGAAGGGAAATGGAGACGGCCTCACTGCTATGGCTGTGTCCTTCGTCTGTGATGCATTACCATAAACTTCATTCCACATGTTTTTGCATTGTCTTCTCTTACATTTATCCTCTGACTATTGTTTCCTTTTGTTCCAGCAACAGCTGGAAACGGTAAATGTGTGTTTTGAGCCAAAGTTTTCCTTTGCCTTGGCATTTCCAAACATGTATTTTCCTACGGGCCAGAAATACCAGCAAAGATGCATTCTGAAAGATCTCCATCTCATGCTGCCCATTCGCCTCCGAAGCTGTCCCTTTAAATGAGGCCCCCAGAGTTCACTTTCTGAAGTTCATTAGCTTGTGTTATCAATAATTTAGGATAATACTCCGGTGGAGCCTGAGTGCCTGGTCCGCCCCGTTTTCACTGTCAGTTCTCTCATACCCTAGCAGTCCAGTGAACTTGATAAGTGTCCCATCATCCTGTTAATCAAATTACTTATGAACTAAAATTGACAGTTTTCATTAATTATAAAGGATTATTCTAATTGCAATTCAAATTTATTCATTTAGAACAGACGGCATTCAGTAATATTTCAGGAAATTTGCATATTAAATGGAGAGGGTCGTCCATTAAGTATGGTAATGTATGCATATTTCCTTATTTTTAACTTCTAGGCCATATGCACTGCTGCTACTTCAGCAGGTGAAAAACCAGAACGTGCTTAATTTGTTCAACAAACACAGGGGCCAGAGCACATCCTTTGGCACTCCGCGCTGGCATCCTTCTACCTTTACTCCTTCTGTTCTTCCTTCTCCACCTCCCACGTCCCTGCTCACAGCCAAAACCACCGTTGATCTTTCGAAGAAACTTTTTTTGATAAACCTGGGCATTCCCCCCTCAGCCCCCCGCCACCCTCCCCTTTTCTTTTTCTTAAATGTAGGCACAGCTGGTAAGGGTTGATTGAAATGTTTTGCCATAGAAGCTGTGTTCATTAATTTCTTCAAGATGCTGAAGTAGGCATTAAGGTTGCCGGCTGGAGTCCTTCCCTGTGACATGTGGAGCAGCAAGGGGCCTAATAGTCAGCCTTGTAACATCAACTGGTTACCCCCCTCGTGCGGCATGAACCTTTCCCCTCCAGTGAAAAATGAACCTGTCTGAGACAAAAGCACAAACCACGCATGCAATGAGACAGTGCCATTATTCACACCCATATAGGCTGTTTTCAGAGATCATTAAAAATCATATCTCCATGATATTAATAAGCACCTTCCCTGATCCAGGTCTCGGGTAACAGGAAGGTATATTTAGAGCTGCCCCCGCCACCTACCTAATCTGAAATCATGAATCTGGGAGGGAAAAAAAAAAAAAAATGCATGTAAGATAAAGGCTAACAAGCTGGTGTGCTAGGAGCCACTTGGCTTTTTAAACAGCTGGTGTGTCCCAGCATTCCCTGTACCAGTCCTAGTGGGGAAGGAAAGGGTGTGGGGCCCCGGCCGCACTGAGTTGTGGCTGGTGAGTTTTGCCTCCATTCCTTAGGAATTATTGATATCTGGTCTTAATGATTTGAATAAAGCATCTGCCAGCTCATTCATCTCCAAAAACTCCCATTGAATAACTGGTTGCTCATTTAGCCTGGTTTCAAGTAGACTTGTTTTTCATTTTCTGCAGTTAAACTAAAAGCTTTGTTGTTTCACATACAGATATTTTATTTGCTGAGCATATTTATTTCAGTCTGTTTGTATAGCACTAGTGCTTTCGTGGCCATATGTTATTGATTGAAAAGCCTCCACAAACTCGAATTCTGAATAGGCGCTGTGTCCTTGGGAGGCATCCGAGAGGCAGAGATGGAGGGCCTGCCCACTGCCTTGCCAAACCCATCCTGAGCTCCCTTTCCAGCACTCTCTGTCTTCTCAGGCAATACATAAACCAGAACTGGTGTAGGGTCCGAGTCTCATTCTTCAGATGTTTACACAACCTCTCCCCAAATCTCAGTGGGAGCACACAGAACCATATTTCCCCTTGTTGGGGTATAGCCACTCCTGCTAGAATTACTAGGAATGATGCTGAGAGCACAGACCACCAAGGGCTATTTGAGAAAACACTGATGGAAAATTCTCAGAAATCATTCAAGCCCAATGGCGTGTGTTGAGTCAAGGGAAATTTCCCCCCTGTGTCACATCTTTTCCTCCACTTAGTTCAGCTTTAGAACCGTGAAAGCTCTGATCTTAATCCTTTTTCTGATGAGAGTTAATTTTCAATGCAAGTTTAAAAAAAATTTAATTGTCACTGATTACTGACATGCAATAGTAAAATAATATTAAAGAATGCCACAAATGATTAAAGTAAAACTTAACAACGTATGCATTAAAAAAATCCTATAACTCTACTTTTGTTATGGGAAATATTAAGTTGCATAATGTGACCCAGTGGTACAGGATAATTGCTTAAGAATTTGTATTACACAGATATGTTGTATATTATATCCTCATGTGCAGTATTTCTGGTGATTAATTCCTCAGCCGAGGGAGGCTCTATTGAATGGATGGTGATTATATCAGAATGTAGACCAAAAGTGGTGCCAGGGATGGAGAATAGGCACAAGTACGCCAAGCATCCTCTGAAAGTATTGGAGAGAAGGTCTCAGGAACTGCCGTGCAGTCAGCCTCCTTACTATCTGCAGGAATAACTACCAAGTCACCTACAGAGTTGGAGAAGGAAATGGCAACCCGTTTCCACTTGCCTGGAAAATCCCACAGACAGAGGAGTCTGGAGGGCTACAGACCATGGGATTGCAAAGAGTCAGACTTGACCTAGTGACTGAGGGCAGCACAGACCCACAGAGTGCTATGTATAATTTGATAGAGGCTGATAAAAGGGAGAGTACGAATACAAGTAGTATTTATACCTGATACAGAGCTGATGGGGCAGAATTAAGCAAAGTGAAGGGAACTAGCCTCTCTGAGCTCCGTTTTTTGTACCTGTAAAATGCAGCTGATATTTATTTGCTCTGTCTTTACCATGGGCCTGTTGTGAAAATCTGCAGAGATCTGTCTGTTTCCTGAACTCTCCTGTTCATCTGTATCACCTGAGAGTAGTCTAAAATGCACATTTCCAGGCCCTTCTACCAAGAGATTTCAAGTCTTTAAGTCTAGGATGGGGCTTGGAAACCTGTATACTTAAATATTTTCTGGTGATATTTTATGATCCAGCCAATTTGGAAGGTATATACTGTATATTAAGTGCTCTATAAAATATAGTACTCTTAAGGAGACAAGACTTGCAAAGTAATTAAATAGTTCAAGACTGTACCTTTACATAGCATGACATTTTAATGGGAAAAATGGTGAAGATTATAGGAATTCCAAGCATTAACTACATTCTGGAATTTGAATCCTGGCCAGGTAAGTCACTGGGATCTGTTGATGAAAACAGTGGCTGCCTGAAATTTGCACTGTTTGTGCAGAAATGAGATCTCTATGTATCTGTTCAAAAGGATCTGCGAGGAAGAGCACTTACTCGCCTCGCCCACCAATAAGACACATACAGCCCATACAGCCCAGACTAGTGAGGTGAGCCCTCAGTCAACAGCAGGTGCTTTTGAGCCAAATATCTAGGTCATTCTGTGAATGTTCTTTATAGTCAAATAGACTCTGGAGGTGAAACTGTCATTACCCGCTAAAGAAATGCACGTGGAGAAATGGGAGAGAGCGCCATTTCCTGTCTGTGAAAGCATATGGAAATGGTGATAGTGTTCAGGTACGGCTGTATTTATTAACCATTATTGACACAAAACCACTTTGTACCATGTCAGAGTAGACTAAATTGGATAACAATGGGATGACAGCATCATCTAATCTAATATCAGTGCTGCCTAATAGTTACATTTTAGCTGCCAAGTTGGGCATGTGGACTGGGTGCTGAGATTCTGAGCTCCCGGTTGTCCCAGCTAAGGATTACAGCACAAATAATTGGTGTCCTGTCCTACTCGAGGCACTTGAAGGCTTGACCGAGATGCGATGGGCCGAGTGATGTGATTTGTTCATCTTCTATGCTATCACAGGCAGAGATGCCCTGTTCTTTAGGCTGTAGTAGTTATGGATTGTAGATTGGTTTTAGAAGAGATGGGAAACTAAAAAAAAGATGGATCTTCTTTTTTTCTTTCTCCTTCCACCCCAGGGATTATGGCAATTTAATAAAATCCTTATCTTCATCAAGCTCTTTCTGTTCATCATCTTGTTGTAACTAGTGGACTGCCACGCTGGTTAGAGACAGAATTAAATGGTTGTGTCCCTTACCTCTGGGAGCTGACAGCTTTAGTTAGTCATACTGAGTTAGGCATGAAACACACAAAGATAAATGAGCAAGATTGAACACTAGAAGTGTAAATTAACGAAGGTCCAGGCATTTTGTATAAAGTGGATGTTGCATTTATTTTTAGTATTCAATACTTTAATGAAAGGGAGGAGATTCATGGAGGCTCCGTGCTTCAGATGGGTGACTCATTGAGGAAAGTTTGCTGGAACTTGCTGCAATTTCAGGATGTGCTTTTAATGACAGAAGATAGAAGGGAGCCTACAATACTTAGAAGAAGGAAATTCTCTCTGCTGGGCTGTGAACACCTGCTCCAGTGTCCCCAGAAGCAGAAGCTAATTGGAAATAGAATTTTGTAGATTATATAAGGATAACAGTGCTTTCTTCTGGGGCAGCAACTTGGACTCGACAGTTTCCTAGTGAATCATTGCAGCAAGCTTCAGCCAGCCTTTGTCTGAGGGGCATTCCAGTACTTTTCAAGATCCTGCACAAATTAATGGGGTGTGCATCTAGAGAAGAGGGGGCTCACAGTCTCCAGGCCTTTCCATAAACCATAAGGGCCATTTGTTGTGAGAAATATTTAAACATTGGAAAAAAGATTACCAGGTATTTCAGAGATGAGTCTGAGGGCATGCATCAATTAATTTTTCGTTGAGCAAAGGAAATCACATCTGAATAAAAAATATGGTTTAAAAAATCATCTTTACTGCAGATAATTTTAAACATACTGTTTCTGTAGTATAGGATCTGCTCTCACCAAGGGCTTCCCTGGTGGCTCAGTGGTAAAGAATCCACTTGCCAATGCAGGAGACACAGGTTTGATCCCTGGGTCAGGAAGATTCCCCTGGAGAGGGAAACGGCAACCTACTCCAGTAGTCTTGCCTGGGAAATCCTGTGGACAGAGGAGCTTGGCAGGCTACAGTCCATGGGGTTGCAAAGAGTCAGACATGAGTCAGCGACTAAAAAAACAACAGAACAACACTCTCACCAAAGTAATCGAAGCTCACAGGTCTCCTTGAAACATTTTCCAAGCAAGAGGTATGTTTAGGATTTAATAGTGCCCCACCTCCCTCCACATATCTCTATGCTCATTCAGTTTCATGAATTTCTAAGTACTATTAATGGAAATGAAATGTGTCTCTTTCTAAGAGAAATATTTTTTGAAGGTTATGCTTGTCTGAAAGATAGGAAGATAGATCAACATGTGAAAGGCATTTTTATTAAAATGTCATTACACTAGATGCCAGAATAGTTCTTTCCATCTTTGGAAGGACCACTGCTTGGTGGGTGGCCTGTTTCTGCTTGGAGTGGTGAATATTTATTTCCATTTTACAGATTAGGACACTGAGACCAAAGAAGGACAAATTGTTTCTGGCTAGTGTTAAGAGTCAATAATAAAATGTCAGACTTATTCACATTAGGATAGTAATGCCTCTTCATTTCAAACATATGCAACTGGGAAGTCAGGAAATATGCATCTGATTATATTAGAAACCCTCCAAATTTGCTCTTCTGGTTCAAGCTCTGATCTTTTCTTCTGCTCCTTAACCTGACAGTAACTGTTAAACCCCTCCTAATGACTAGTGCCACTCGTCCTGAAGAACAAGGTATCAGAAAAGGGGTGAATTCTTTCTGACCCTACCAGTGATCAGAGTGTGCCCTGAAGGATGAGTTTGGATAACTCTTAATTTAGTATGCATAACTTCAAATGGTCCTAATGGTCATAAAATTATCTAGCTCTCTTTAATATGCAACCAGGATTCTTGGTGCTCTAGTAAGCTGGGGTATTTCTTCCTGTTAGGCATTTGTTTCTGAAAACACAAGAAAACCAAAAAATTTAAAAAGTTAAATAAAAAACACTATAGCCCTAACCTAACCATATTTTGAGATTCCATCAGAGAGGAAGTTCAAATATTCGATGCAGTTTAATGACAGGTCCATACATTTCCCATCTCATATTTCTGTTGTTCTTTTTTGCTGCTGCCTATGAGTTTCATTTTCCCATGTGCCATAATATTAATGTTTTTCCCTGCTGGCTCCCCAGCCTGGGGGTCACAGCTCGTGTTTCACAACACGAGACACCCAACCATAAATCTCCTTTAAATAATACAGACGGCAGGAGGGTCACTGTCGGGAGAGCCAGTCAGTCTGAACAAAGTGGCATTGATGCATAGCAAGCTGAACAGCTTGACCACGGCCCCGCTGGACAGGTAGAGTGTGGAGCAGCCTTTAGTTAAGGGGAGGGAAGCGTGCGCTCTGCATGCTTCCAAGGAGCCAACTGGTTCTGGTTCTCAGTAGGAGTTGGCTGCCAGTCATGGAGGCTTCCTGACAGTGATCACACCACTTCTTCCTGGCTTCGGCGGGAACACCTGATTAGCATAATTTGTGTTTGGAGGTGCAAACACATCTCTTTGGGTATAAATCTGCATTTCTTGAGGCCTCTTAGCCATATTTAAAATGAAGTTGGGAACTGCCAAGGTGGAAGGAACAATGCACACCTGATTGGAATACACACCGTGCTTGTGGGCAAGCGCTTTTCCCATTGCAGGACTCAGCATGGTTAATTTAAGGGGACCGGAAATGGCTGGGTGAAACTAGAACCTCAGAGCTGGGACTGAGTTAATGGAAGCCTCAAGTTCCAGAGGAGTTCGGTAAGATAGAGAAAGGAGGAGCTGGGGATTTGTTTTGTAGACAAAAGTTGCAATGTATGGCCACACAGACCAAGGTATCATGTTAAGGTAATATATCTGCGACTGTGCCTTTTGTGATCAAAGATAATATATGTGCAAATCTGTATACAGGCACACAGAGGGAATATGGAGGTGTACAGAGATGATTCATTTGTGCATAAAGATGTATAGTGCATGTGTGTGCATATGTCACATGACAGTGTTTTGGGAATAACTGGCAAGCATACAAGGTAATGTGTTTTAAAAGTAAAGATGGGGCTAGTGAGAGGACCCTCGAAGTTCCCCTGACATGATTTTTCAGAATGTATGTGTTGCTCATCAGTTTCCAAATTCCAGCTCAGTAATTTTCATCTGCCAAAACTTTGTGGTGGGTGTTGGGGGAAAGATTAGCATCTCATTTTGTTAATGTTTTTTTGGACTCCTTTTTCTGCAACTATTTAGTCACACTTTTGAAAAAAGTCAGTGTGGCTTCTAATTCCTCAATTACTTAACTCATTACAGTGGTATGGTGTGGGATTCCCATTGATGTGATTTCTAGAATCTACTGCCTACCTGATAAGTGCACTGAGAACAAGAGTGTACATCAACCCAGGGGATGATTATCCTGGTTTTAGTTGGTTACACCTCTGAGCATTTGTTATTTTTATATTGTTGACATTAATTGCTACTGTGATGTTATAATTGCTCAAAAAATACATTTTGGGTGTTGGTAGTGGTGGAGGAGGAGAACTAATTCTGTTCTTACTCATTTAAAATGACAAATGATATCGATTACTCAGCAGTTCATCTAATGGAGCCAGGACACCCAGGAAAATGGAAAGATTTTGGTCACATTAACACGAACTCTTGCTTGTGTTCAGAAAATTTTGTGTTTTCAGTTCTACACAAGACATCTCAGAGATGAGTATAAATATATTACAAAATGACTGTAAATGTCAATTTGACATATAATAATAGTCTAAAATACATAAGCATTTCTAATATTTGTAAGCTGTGTACATAATTTCAACCTCATCTTTTAAGCTTCATTAATGTATATTTGCAATTCTTTGAAAAAGTTACATTTTTTATTTCTGATTTTGTTTATTTGGAAGACTTTTTAGACTTGAGAGAAGCATACTGACAACATCCTGCTTGTCTGTGCTCTTGCCCTGCGCCGTACCTCCCTCCGGGTCTCATTTACCTTACTCTATATCTGTCTGAATCCCCTTTAGACTGACTGCTGGCTGAAGGCATGGCTCATGACTGTCTAGTTTACTATTGTACCTCTGATTTCTAGACACAGTTACTTTTTGGGCAACCAATTGCCCTTATTGCCTGGGGCTTTCCTAATACTCTCACCAAGAGTCCCAATTTCAGGGAGTCCCCAAGTCCCAGGCAATCTCGGCCCTTAGGTGTTCCTCAGTGTCTGAAAAAATGAGACATCTGTAAGTATAAATCACCTTCCAGAGGTTACAAAGTTATGTGAGAGAAAAGTGCACTCAGCTCGTGTTTAAAATTAGTCAGCATCATATATTTATCTGTCATCTCCCCTGCTCATGGATAAGGGATGGGAGGGCAGGACTGTGTCTCTGCTGTTTCTTTGAATTTCCCATGGTGCTCTGGAAACACATGCAAGTTATAGCTCAGTCAGGTGCTTAAACAAAACGTGATCCAATAGCAAAGTGTTCTTCAGTGTTAACTCAGACTGTATTCCTTCCT
Source organism: Bos indicus x Bos taurus (assembly GCF_003369695.1). Taxonomy (NCBI): domain Eukaryota; kingdom Metazoa; phylum Chordata; class Mammalia; order Artiodactyla; family Bovidae; genus Bos; species Bos indicus x Bos taurus. The sequence goes on from NC_040082.1 coordinate 40,173,788, forward strand.
GGCTCTCTGAGGTTGAACAAGCTACTTGCTCTGTCATCTTTCTCCATTCTCCCCACTTGTGAAAAAGGGATGGGTGATAACAGTACCGTCCTCCCAGAGCCGGAGCCAGGATTCACTGAGGTGCAGGACAGAGCACCGCATCTGCTCTGTGGCCTCCTCCCCGCACCCCTCTCCTCCTCCTTCAACACGTGACAAATACTGAGTGTATTCAGGTAGGTAATGGAGTCTTTTTGGTGGCACATCTTGTTAGACCGAATTTGGAATTATTTCTGCATGGAATGGTTTTTCTGGAAAAATAATGCAGGATTGGTTTCTAAAATGCCACATACCCTGAGTCTCTGTCACTTCTTCCCACCTTGCCAGGGTTGAAAGACAGGCAGCCAGGCAAGCGAGCTGTTACAGGTGGGACCATGAAACAACACCCAGACTGGCTAAGGTGGAAGCCTTGGGTGGAGCCATATTAATTCTCCCTTTACTTCTGTCTCCTCACTGAATCACCCTCCACGTGGTGGCAAAGCTGGGACTTGGCTGTGTTGGTGGCAAAGTTTCTTTAAAACTAAAGTTTAGTTTTAAAGAGACTAAAAGTAGACTTGAGTGAAATGAAAAATTAAATCAAGAACGGTTTATAATAGCTCCTATTAATGAAGGTACGTGTTTCATGGAAATAATCTCATAAACATGACTGCTATATTTTTTTCCTCTCATCTGTGTACCCTTTTCCTTTGTGCTACCCACTAAGTGGGGAAAGGGCAAAGGTTTCCTTACAGGTTTCTTGTTTTCTTAGGGTTTCCGGTGGCACCCATTAGAACAGAGAGGAAGTGTCACTGGAACACCTTTAGAGCTTGAGTCATGAAATCCCTTTGCCCCAGCCCTGGCGACGCAATGCATATTTCAGTAATGAGCAAGAAAAATTGTTTTATGATAGTTTAATAAAAGCAGAAGAAGAATGTTGCCCTCGTGCAAAGGAAGTGAATTACACACTTCATGAACCAAATTAGTATCACAACATTTGGCTTTGTTCAAAAGGTGATATGCATTTACGGGCCCATTTTTCAGCAAGACAAATATGACACACGCCAAGATTTCCCTGAAGTAAATATTGTAAATAATAAAAGGCTCTGCCAAGTAGAGCTGAAAAATGACTTCATCCTCACCTAGTTACACCACCATGCCAGGATGCCACTGTCCAAACTCTCCGACAAACTGCCCGTTTAATCAACTCATCTCATGATTAAGAGAGTGCAGGGCCCTTTAATTTTCCAATAATAGTCAATATTCCTCAATTCTGACTTAAATAAAATATTCACATAGGAGCTAGGGCGTTTTATGGCATAAGCGAATTTGATTATCAAGTAGCAAAATATATTTTGAGGGCAGTTTGGAGTCACACGGCAGAAATGTTTATGTGAATAGGTGCAAATTGGGAGATTTTTACAGAAAGTAAAAGCTATCACTCTAGGCCTAAGTCTGTGATCCTCATTTAGTTTCAGCTTATGCTGTTTTGACTCCAGTTAAAATTTTCTGCTCACAAAAGGGGCAGAATCTCCATGCAGATTTGCCTGTGAGAAGCAGGGATGATAAAGAGGATGCACGGAAATGCTATGATTCATATGAGAATTCACAGTGCTGGCAAGTGCAAGTCATCTGTCTGGCTCTAGGCTGTGTTTTAACAGTTCCTGTAGCTTGGCTCTCTATTGTCTTAGTGTCGGAGAACCTGCAAATGAAATTGCTGCTTTGGCCAGGCAGTAATATAAATAAATGAGTAGTGAGGCTTGAAAAAGGCGTTAGGGAGTGGTGGGGACTGGAGTCAACTAGTGAGCATGTGTACTCTCTAAAGTTGGAGTCTCTGCTGAGGTCCAGCAGATTGTTGCCATGTAGGAATGTGGACCTAGTATTGCTGTGGAATGTCTCATGTTCCAAGAAATTTGGGAAATGGAGTTTTCTATGCAGTCTCCCAATTTTCAAACATTGGTCATAAAAAAAAGTAAAACCAGAAAAGTTCTGTATCCTAAAGAAAATGAAGGCCATGGGTTCAGAGTCTGTGATTTCTGCTTCTTTGCAGTTCACTGCCTGAAGCAGGAAAAACAAATGCGTGTGGTACACAGTATTTAGAACTGAGGCAGAGATGAGGAGGCCGGGCTGTGTCCTTAGCAGTGTGGCTTTACCTCACTGGTTCTTCCTATCCTTCTCGAGTAAGCGCTGTGAGTAGGTACTGCCAGGTCTTCTATTTTACAGCTATGGAAACTGGAGCCCCAAGAGACAGGGGTGGGATTTGAACCCAGATCAGCTCTGTGAGCTCCTGGGCACCACACTGCAGTTCCCTCACCTTGACTTGGTGGTATGGCCCCACAGGAAGGGAAATGGGATGGGGACTGGGGACTTGGGTTTTGGTACCTCAGCGGCACCCTTCCTGTGAGAGTGAGACCTCTGACGTTCTGAGCTTGCACACCTCACCTTACCAAGTGGAAGTAATACCACCTGCCCCATCCATCTCACAGGGTGTGGGAAGGATTTCACCAGGAGTAAGTGCAAAAGAGCATGGAAAATTATGAAGTGCTCTGTCAACACGAGCAGAGGGAATAGTGCTCATAATTAATCAGAGGATACAGAGAGGTGAGATTGTAAAGCTGCTGATTGTCTTTGGATCAAATACAATTAAAAAACAATCCCTTCTTGACTCTTCAACTCAATCAAGTGTCTATTTGTAGAAGTGGCTTAAAACTGAACTCACTTTGAAAATTAATCAGCCACTGCTAATGGCTGGAAAGTGAGCAGACTGCATTTATTTTAAGTGAAAAAGAATAAGAGAGAAAGAGATCCACCAGCCGAACAGGAGTTAACAACCCAAGCCCTGCCCATTGTCTGCCGGGCTCATGACAGGGAGGACAGAGCATGAAGGCCTCCCGCTGCCAGGGCCTTCCACGTCCCCCAATCAAGGGATGGGAAAGAGAAACCAGGGAGAGAGGCCATCTCTGTCCTGACTTGCAACTGTTAATTGATGCGGCTGGTAGGGAAAACTCATCATGACCCAGACACACAATGAGCATTTAAAGAGGAGAATAGAAAAGAGACATACGTTCAGGAAAGGTGGAGGGAAAATACCCCAAAGATGATGCAGAAAGCTGTTTATGCATGTAGGCAGTGAGTAATCTTCTTATTTATGAATGAATGAGCTAGCCTGGGGAAAGGGGTGCTTTGCCGATTATAATCACAGTCCCCTTTGACAGGCTTTCTCACTGGAGGGACTGTCTCCTCATGGCAGTCAAGGCCACGCAGCGTTCTCCACTTTACCTCAGGGTCTCAGCCTAATGGTTGTGCTGATTTGTCCCCTGAACTTTCCTTAACTGAAGGTCCCAGCTCTGTGAACATATAAGATGTTCAGGAAGATTTCTTCTGTGTATCCAGGGTGGTCATGTTTTTCCTCTCTTTTCTCTTTCACTCCAGCCTGGCAGAATTTGCCACTTCTCCCATAGAACCTCTTCCATCTCTGGGATTTGGGCCAGAATACTCCTTTCCCATTTGGAACTCTTGCCTCGTCTTTCCCGTGAACAACTGTGTCTTTTGGGACCAGGCTGAAATCTGCTCTGTTTCTATGAGTAGCCTTTTTGGCCTCACCTTACTCTGATCACTCCATTTCTCAAGTATGCTTAGGATTTGGACACAGCATCCCATCAATACCTTTGCTCTGTGGTTGATCTGTTGTTCTTTTAGAGGCGAATTTTTGATTACGTCATGTGATTGTCTCTAAATTATGAGAGTCCTTCGTGTTAGCTCCCTAAGAATTTTTTCTCCTTTCCTATAGCAAAAAAAAAAAAAAAAGGCTTAAAACTTAAAATATTTAAAAAAACAACTAAGATTGTGGCATCTGGCTCCATTACTTCATGGCAAATAGAGGAGGGAAAAGGTGGAAGTAGTGACACATTTCCTCTTCTTGGGCTCTAAAATCACTGTGGATTGTGACTGAAGCCATGAAATCAGAAGACATTTGCTTCTTGGCAGGAAAACTTGACAAACCTAGACAGTATTTTGAAAAGCAAAAACATTACTCTGCCAACAAAGACCAATATAATCAAGGCTATGGTCTTCCCAGTGGTCACATACGGTTGTGAGAGCTGGATGGTAAAGAAGGCAGAGTGCTGAAGGATTGATGCCTTCGAACTATGGTACTAGAGAAGACTCCTGAGAGTCTTTTGGACAGCAAGGACATCAAACTAGTTGATCTTAAGGGAAATCAACCCTGAATAGTTGTTGGAAGGACTGATGCTGAAGTTGAAACTCCAGTATTTTGGTCATCCGTTGCGAACAGCTCATAGGAAAAGTCCCTGATGCTGGGAAAGATTGAGGGCAGATGGAGAAGAGGGTGTCAGAAGATGAGATGGCTGGATGCCATCACCGATGCAATGGACATGAACTTGGGCAAACTTTGGGAGATGGTGAGGGACAGAGAAGCCTGGTGTGTTGCTGTCCCTGGGTCGCAAAGAGTCAGACATGACTGGGTGACTGAACAACAACATAGAGAAACAAACGTACCTGGACAAATACTCCCTTTATTACCAGTCAGTGGAGGGCAGCACATGGTAGGTGTAAGAGCATGTCATTTAGACAGAAAACTCAGTTTTGAGTTACGTCTCTACTACTTAATGTTGATACAAACCTGAGAAGTAACTACTGTCTTTAAACCTCCATTTTCATATCTCTAAAAAGGGAGTTAAGAAAATACCTGTGTCATATCCCTAGTATGGTAAAGTATCCAACATATACCCTGGTAAGCTTTTAATAAACGTTAGCTATTTTTATTATTATAATAGTAAGTTCTTGTTGACTGAATTTATCACCTAACACTTCTCTTGGCACACAGTTGGTGGATGTGCTCAGTTCTAGATGTTGAAGGAATGAATAGAAGAAGAAATGAAGAGTGGATTCATGAGTTTACTTGAGCTGGAAGACAGATACATCCACCCATGTATTGTTGACTACCTATCGAGTGGCAGCTGGGGGTATAGCTGTGAACAAGGCAAACAATATCCCTGCTCTCATGGGCTTAAATCCTAGCAGGGGCAGACAGATAAGAAGATAATAATAAGAATTATTATTAAGTAAATAATCAACTTTTTGATTTTTTGGGGTGATTTTTCAGGCAGTAAGTTTTAGTGGTCCTAGGTGAACCTGAGAAATACTAGAGAGAACTAGTTGACGATAGCCACCCCAGTGGAGGCCAGAGAGTGGGTTTAAATGTGGGTTCAGTGAGAGAGAAATTATTCTGTGTTACTCCCAAGAGCAAGAAGCAGATCCAAATGGCGAAAGTGAACAAAGAAGTTGTTTGGCTCTGACTAACTGAGATACTTCTGGTTGAGTAGTCTAGGGGCGGCACGAACTGCCTGGAGGGCAGTGAGAATGTCATTGAAAGAGGAGAACACACAGGAGCTAAGGGACATTCTAGCAACATTGGTAGGCTTGTTTTGGATAACCTTTGGGTTCTTTTCCAGTGTAAGTAATTCTAGGATTTTCCATCAGTTTACAGATGAGGATGTCTCTTAATTTCTTTTTGATAAACTCTAATGGCATCTTGTGGAGAAGGCAATGGCAACCCACTCCAGTACTCTTGCCTGGAGAATCTCATGGATGGGAGGAGCCTGGTAGGCTACAGTCCATGGGGTCACTAGGAGTCGGACATGACTGAGCGACTTCACTTTCTTTCTTTCTAATGGCATTTTGGGGTGGGGTGTTGTGTTAGAAGGAAAAGAACACAGGCTTTGGGATCAGGCAGTCGGTGGTTCAAATCCCAGGTCTTCTATTCTACTTACTGTCTGTAGAACCTTACTTCTCTCAACTTTCCTCCTCCACAGAATGGGTAGATTCATAAGAATGATTATAGGATTCAATTAAGGCATGTAAAGTACCTTGCATACCACCTGCTGTCTAATAAATGGCAGTTGCTGTTACAATTGATATTTCTGTGGTGGTTGTGATTTTCACCAAAACTTGGGAGCAAGCACCTTAGTCCTGCTGAGGCAGTGGCTGGGGAATAAGTCAAGGCAGTAGGGAACAGAACAGGTGTTAGCTGTCATGTTGAAAAAAACTAAGGGTCATATACATGGTACCAATTCCCAAGCCCAGGGCTTATGTTATCACTAAATCAGAACTACGCAGAGGACACTCTCATCCCAGGTGACAGGCAGTTCTCTTCTGTTTTTCCTCTTCTGAGCTGTGTGTTAAGTAAATTTTTTATTTGCATAGGAAAGAAAATATTGGGGTAGAAAGTGATGGGAGGAGTAAGGGCGCAGTATGATTTGTTTCTTCAGCCCCCTCTCCCCAGCAGCCCAGCTCAGCACCCAGGTCTCCAAGGAGACAGCCCTGATACTATTTTCATATATGCCTTTGGATCCAGGCATCTTTGAGCAAAATGTAAACCAGTGGGCAAAACATAGGATCCACTTTTCAGGTAAGAACCTGCCAGTTCTTCTGGTCCAAAATGACTTTGTGTAAAAATACCCTGCTGAGGAAGGAGGATGCTCACAAACAGAAGAAGCACAAGACACATCTGGAGGGAACCCAAGCTGGGAACCTGAGGGCCTGACCATCTGCCAGAGGGCCAGATGCTGCTGCTGGAAGCCTCCTGCCTCCCGGCTTGTCATCTGGGTCCGATGATGCCATCCAAAAGAAGGACCACAGAGTGGGAGGGCAATGAGCAATCCATCTTCTCCCACCCACAGTTTTGTATTGTGTGACATAGCCCCGGGGGCATGGGAAAGGGGATGAAAAAATTTGCCCACAAAACCACACCTTCCCCATGGAAAAGGCAGTCCTACAACACATGGCTCTGACCACCCAGAATGTATAGGAAATTATTCCATTACATTTCTTTCTTGTTCTTTAAACAGGATGGACAGAGAGGTATAGCTGTGTAGTTGTCAGTGAGAACTGCCATCTTCTGTAACTTGCGTCTGTATTGAGAGTGTCTAACGATGGCATCGGTTGTTACATTATAGGATTTCCCGTATTGCAAGTGTTCTTCCTATTAACAGCTTTGGTGTCTGATTTTGGCCAAAACAGATCATTGGGATTCAGAGGGACATTCTCTTCTTTTTACGTTGCAGAAGCAATCAAGAGTCTGTGCATACGGCCCTCATAAAAGGAGAATGATAAAAATCACACACACACAAAAAGGACTATTAAGCTGCGGATGAGATTACTGCTTCATGTGATTCCCACCACTCCGGAATGTCTTTCTGCCTCATAATTGTTCACTGATAGATAGACTTACACAAGCAGCACAGTAAACATAGTGGGATTCTCTTACCCTGTCGTGTATGTTTTATGTCAAATCCGTAGGCATCTAGGACAGTTTTAGCAATGGTACCTTTTAAGTGCCAGGAACGTGTTGTGTTTTATAATTTTTATACTAGTGCATGTGCTTTTAGCTTGCAAAGACTTACAGTGTTTTCTGTTCTGTGACGGAAAAGAAAATATATTTTCTGGGTGTGTTCAAGGCAGAAATTGTTTTTATTTTAAAGAGGCACCTGTTGGAATAGTTAACATGTAATCTTTATTTTTTTTTTTTAACATGTAATCTTTAATCTCATGTAATAATCCTGATACAGGACTGTAGAACTCAAGAATTTAGAAACAATGTCCGGAGAATTTTAGTGTCTAAAACCGTAGGCTACTGGTTGTTCTGCATTCACGAGGAGAATCGGGCATCTTGTGCTGAAATTCCACGGTTCATTGTGGGCAGTTTGGGGTGTGCTGTGGAGAGGGGCTGTTATAAGCCTCATCTCAAGGGTTTTCTGCTCCCCAGGCTGGTCAGATGACCCATCCAGACAGTCTCTCACTGCCTTGCAAACGTGGTCCCTTCCTCAGGCCTCACTGTCTTAGTGGGTAGCAACTTCTGCTGATTATTAAATATAATCTGCTGCTTAACATGGGTATTCAGCCTCACTGAATGCAGTGCGACTGGTGGAAAGTCTGGTATTGGGTTGTTTGAAAAAAATGAAAGGTACATTATGAAAATTAAAGGGGATATCTTGCTCTAAGCCTGGGAAAATGCTTCAAGGCTCTGTGGTAGAAAGAACTTCTGATTCTGGTTGGTGATTCGCCTCATGTGCTTCAAGGCCCTGGGCACATTTGACTACAATGAGTGATTTCTGAGAAAGTATAGTGAGGAGAAGAAACTTCTTTGCCAGTGTCAGAAATTCTTAAGCCTGATGTCAAATGTTTAGTAATGATGTGGAGCAGTTGCCAATGCAAATACTGGTAAAAGAACACCTCGAGATACCAAAAAAGACCAAGGGCCATCAGACTCAGGCTGGATGTCACTGGTGTTTAGCAGCTGATCACATACTTTCTATACTAATAACACCAAATAATACTATTTTAATGTTTTGAAGACCAAGGGTTAACTTAAAAGTCATGGTCCTTAAATAGCAAGAGATTAGAGTCTTCTGGGGAACTGGACTCTGGCAAAACATTTCCTTTTACAGAGTTTCAGAATTGACAATGATCTTTCAATGGCAAATAGCAGTGGGTAGTATTTGTTGATCACTCTAGACACCTTGCCTATTGACTTTTGTATATAGTCTCATTTCTTCCTCCCTGCAGTGGGTGGAGGTACTATTAATATCCCCATTTTCCATTGCTGACATTCACACCACTCTTTGCTGGTTGAAATGAGACATTTTTCTACTTTCCCAAGCTCATCATCTTGATCTTGTAAGAGGAAGGTGAAAGTGACTTGGCCAAAACACCCTTGGAGATGGTGGCAGAACTTGAATGTGAAGCTGAGCCTTGTGGCTCCAGGCCAGCACGCTCTCCACCATTACATGGTGGCTCTTGTGAAGTCGTGTTGCATGTGATTAGTACTGTCAGCTTGAGAAGTTCATTTATTAATTTCATGTGTCTAAGCTGTTCTCTTGAATTCAATGAGAATAAGAACAATTTTAGTTGTCTTACAGTAGTACCAAGTGACTAGTAAGTGGATCCTTCATAAATACAAACCAACTGCTCAAAATGTCTCTTGAGTTAAACATGTCTTGGGCTGAAGTCAAGGGACACAAATTCTAGCCCAACCTCCATTGTTGCCTGACTGTGTGACCTAGGGCACATTTCTAACTCTTTAGTCGAGCCACCTGGTTAGGTTGGGTAGAGGGGAAGACATCCAAGTTTCTCCTGATTCCCCAAGGAGAGAAATGAGATATCAAAAATGGAAAGCCTTTGGGTTTTTGGTACAGACGTTTTAAAAAAGCTTATTAGAGTCTTATTGCAATTATCATTGCTTATTGTTATTTTGGCTCTAGTTTTGCCAGAGTCATGAATGAAGGTGGCAAGATGATGGAAAACAAAGCAGCCATCTGTGTGACTATACCCTATGTGTGTAAATGTATACAATTCACACACACAACATTAGAAAAGCGGGAACTTTGAAATCATACAGTTGAGTCCCAGTTTCTGCCACTTAGCTGTGTGGTCTTGAGCAAATTACTCAGGCTTCTTAAGCTTTGATTTCTTTGTCAGGAAATTGTGGGTAATAACACTCCTTTTAAACAAGAATTGAATGAGAGAATTAGGGAGAACAATCAGCACATGGGACATTATGAGTCATCACAAATGGTAGCTATGACTGTTATTATTGAATGAAGTATTTCTTGGATATTTAGTCCTTCAGAGATGTATATGAAGATAAGAAGATACAATAGAGTGTGGGGCACAGCTGCTGCCCTCTGAATACTTGCTATCTAATCTGTAATAGATGAAGAAACAAACCAAATGCACTTGCCATCAGAGTAGCAAATAATTTTGTACAGAAGATAATCGAATGACATAATCTTCCACATAGGATCATACCATAGTCCTCAAAAGCTCTTTATCCTCTAGTGATTAAGGAACATTTTATTTTGATTGCAAGTAATTTGAAACTTGCCTTCTGTGAAGGATAAGCAATTCATATTAATTTTTTATTCTTTTATTGTCTTTGTGTCTAAAGGACCTTTCTTTGTTCAGCTTGCCCTTAATTTTTCTTTCATTATGTAGAATAACTTGGAATTTCTCTCTTCTTTCCTATCTTTTTTGAATCTCCTCCTCTTCCTCCTTGCCTCTCTTATTTCATTGCATCAAGAACACATTTCAGGAAAAGAAGTGCTTGTATGTGTCCATGGTTCCAAAAGTATAATGTGGCTGATCTCGGGAGTTTTATTTTTAGAACTCGGAAGTTACATGTCAACAGCTGGTTGGGGAATTCAAACTTCAGTATGCTTATAGACTGGGAGAAGTTTTCACCTGTCTCAAGGGATCCAGGTTACAGGTTGGGTAGTTCAGGCTGTAACAGACTTTGGATCCTCCTTTGACTTGGTCACTCCTCCCTATACCAATTGCTTACTTTTGTGGCCCCAGGAAGTATCTTATTTATCTTGTCTAATGGTGGTCCACAACTAGAATGATCCTGACCTGGGCACCTAACTTCCCTTTTTAAGCCTCAGGCTCTCCATCTGCAGACTGGGCGTAACACTTGTGAATAGTTGAGTGTTAAATGAGATAATGTGTGTTAAATGCTTCAGATCCATAGTAAACACTCAGTGAATGTTAATTGAAGTATTATATCATCATCATTACTGTAAAACACGTCCAAAATGTTACTTTTTACTGTTTTTGTATTCTTTCCAAATGCTGTGCAAAGTATTTTGCTCAGAGTAAATGCTCAGTGAATAATATTGATAATCGACATTTCCTACTGACATTTATTATTGATGTTCAGAGTCCTATAAATGAAAAAGATAATCCATATTCTTGAATTGGCAAATGAGGAAATTTGAACAAGATTCCTACAGCAGAAGTAGCTTCTGGTACTTGTTATGATTTTGTTTGTTACTTTTGTTGTTTATACTCATACATTTCACTGATGAAGTGTTACATAATATACAGTATGTATGGTATATGTGCTGCATTGCCTTTCTAAAATCTAAAGAATTCTGAATTGTGAAACCTATGCGGCTCCTTAAAGGGGTTCAGATGGGGCATTGTGAATGGAGAGACATGGAGGAATTTGTACACTATAATGCTGTTTCGCTTGGTCCATCCAGTTGTTGCAGAAGCCCATTGAAATAGGCAGGATAGGTATGAGCTCTGTTTTACACATGAGGGAAGGAAAATTTAGGGAAGTTACATGACCTGCCCCTCTGACACAGTTAATGGCTGAGTTCTCATATTCTCTCTGCCATATTCTCTGCTCTTCTATGTGAAGCTGAAAGAACAACTAATCCTGCTAGTAAGACCATGGAGGAGGTGATATCAGGTTTGAGCTTTAAAGGATGGAACACTCTCTGGAACCACAAATACCTGGCCAGCTGGATGGGGAGGGGTTGATGATTCTTGCTTAGGGACTCTTCTTCACGTTACAGAGGATAATCTGCCTTTTGACTCAACCGAGGATGGTTTCAAGAGGTATGAACAAAAAAGAGGAGAAAAATATATCTGAAAGGGATAAAGATGTATTTATGTATTAAGAGAATTTTACTTTTTTAATCTCTCTGCCCTCGGTCCTATATTTTCTCTTGTTTGTGAACATAGATAATTTTCAAAAACCAAAGGTAAAAATCCTTGATACCCTTTTCTCTAACTCAAGCTTGGAAAAAGAACAGAAATTAGACTTGATTTGATTGAGACAATACCTATTCCCCCAGCATTATATCGTTTGCATCAGAATTGCATGGGGAAGTTTAACAATTGTTTCATTATACAATAAAAACTCTGCAGACCCTGTCACTTTCGCTTAGAAGTTGGAAGTGGCATTTTAGACAGCAGGTTAATTTTTTAGTAGTGAGTTTATTCCTTGGGTCCTTTGCAGGACTTTTCCTATTTTGGCCAGAACTGCATAAGATACATTTTAAATGAAGTTTCTCAATCCTTCCCCCTTTTAAAAATGACATAAGCTTCGATTATTTTAAATGTTTTTAACAGAGCTCTTTGAAGCACACCGCATCTCTGCCACATTTCTCAGATAATATTGTCCTACACCTGGAACACAAGCCCCATTTTAAATCAGTAATTTGGTCCCTGAAGGGCCCTTTGGGCTCTGTCCTGCCGCCTGCCCTGCCTGACTGTCTAACAGTAAAGCCTGAGACAAATGGGGCTGGATTTATGCAGAATAATTTAAAGCCTTCTGCCTTCTCTTGCCTTTCTTTAGAGAATAAACTTGGAAATTTGTTTTAAGTCTGAAGCATTCTTTGGGCACCTGATTTTGTGATTTTTGTTTTCTCGCTTCCCCTTCATAGAATCTTTATTAGAATGCTGACAAACCTTGGCCTCAGCAAAGGATTAAGTGAGCAGATTCTTTGAGTAATAAATCTAAAGACATATTAAAAGCAAGGAAAAGGGATTTCCCCAGTGTTTTGGGGGGATTTATAAGTGCCAAAGGCTAAACAACTTACAAGAGAAGTAAGATTGCTCCTTTTCCCAACCTGGGCATGTTCTAATATTGTGACACAGGGTAGAATTAAGCTGGCTTACTAAGTAGAAACATGTAACATAATTGAAAATGCACAGTACAGAGAGGACTTCTCAATACAGTGATGTCCTGTTAGAAAGATTACACTGATTTATAAGGAATGCCTAACTCCTAATCCCAGCCATGCAAGACCACTGAGTAGAGGCTTTTATAACCAGGGAAAGAGAAAAAAGGCTTAATAATATATATTCCCAAAATTGAATATAAATTTGGAATTGGTGGTTGAGCAGGCCATTCATTTTTTCTAAAACAATGTAGCAATGAAAACGTTTTTATTATGTTTTGACATGTGGATTTTCAAAGAAGTTCAGGCATTCTCTATTTCAGAAATGATGGGTATAGCCAAATCATGGAAGAGTAATGAAAATGAATGGTGTGTGGGAGAGAAGAATAAATATTGTGGGACATAAACTGTTTAGGAAAGATCAGCAAAGAAGAAAAGTGTCAGGCTGGTGAAAATAAAACCCAAGGAATAACCTTACATATAAAGTAAGGGTTAGAAACAATTGAGGTAAGAGAGGACCTTGGAATGCATGCTGAGGGAGCAAAATCATTATGGCTTGAAATCAAGGATAATAAAGAACAGAAATTGAGTGCCCCATTTCTTTTTTTATCTTTTTCTTTTTGTGAAGCATGATATCGGGAAAAATCATATCATAAGCTCTGATCAATATGGGGAATTTTGAGAACTTGTTTATGCACCAAAGAAACAGATTCCAACCTTGGCCAAGTTCTGAGAGGTTTGTTGACCCTTCCACCCTAACTTTTTTCCTTCTTAACTATGAAATGAGAAAATAATACCTATCACTCATACTGAATAGGATGGTGTATAGGTGGAAGAAGGATATATTGTTGAACAGAATGTTAAATGTATCAGGAAGAACTGTACGTGTTTGTGTGTGGGGGAATAAAATGAGGGGGAGAGATCTTTGGAAGATAATTTTCCCTGGTATGTTGCACATTCACAGTAATTGTGAATAAAATCAGTAAAGGTTGTGTTGACATATATACACAAGAGGGAGCTTTTGATTGACTAGTAAGCAGTTGGCAAAAATACACAAGTGAATAAGCAAACATATTTAAATATAAATAAAAATAAAGTAAATACTGCCCTTTGCTTCATTTGTTTTTCAGGGAGGTGAGAAGAATGAAAAATAATATCCCTCCAAATATTCCTAGTCCATAAAAGTTGGAAACCTATAGAGTAACAGAGAGTTGACTATTTAAGACATTTCCAAAGAGAATTGACTAAGCCAAGAATAGCAAATTACTGTATGAAAGCAAATGTACAATGTATACAAGCAAACACAGAAACACACATATGCAAATACACATATATACATGTATACTCATACATGGACACACATAGATAAGCACATGTATATACAAACCCAAAGGCACAGTTTCAGTGACCCTAAGAAGGAAAACTACCAGAGAAAAAGATAGCCCAAAGATGAGACTTGGGAAAGTGGTGGCTCTGACAGTGGCAAGGCTTTCACACTGAGTCTGCTTCAATTCCAAATTAAAAGTAACGAAGAAGACCTGCTGGAGAGATTTATTTTTTGTTTGCAGAGAATGAGCATTAGGGGGAAAATACACACATATGTATCAAAAGAAAGGAAGAGGATTTTGCTACTACAGGAGAAAGATGAGCTCCTTCCCATAGTTATGGGGAGGTAATTCCTATTGAAATCAATTTACATCGAACTCAGTTTTCTACCTTCAGAAGCTGGCAAAAGACAGGAATGGCATCTTAAAAGCCAAACTAAAGCAGTGGCAAGAGGGAAACAAGGGGTTTAAAAAATGCTCCTTCACTCCCCACAGATCAGAAACCATTGTTGTCCTCCAACAAAGACAAGCGCAAACCCCAAACTGTGTGTGAACAGTGGGAAATGATGAGGGTTAATTAATGTCCCCTGACTTTAGAGTAGTTTGTGATTCTATAGTGGAAAAGAGCCTATGGTGTACTAGTTCGTTTTGTGAAGTAGCTTCCTGAATGGACAGAAAGTCTGTCTCGTACTCCAAAGTCGAGGACTTTTCTTTGTCTTTAACATTTCAGTCAGGGGGATGAAAGCGAATAGCAGCCCTTTGAATGCCCGTAATGAGACAGACCCTAGGCCAGGATGCAGAGAAAGAGTAGTGACACTAAGTGGCAGTAAATCATGTCTTGAGGACTTGGCTAAAAGGAGGGCAGAACTCATGCCATCACAGCTTGTTAAGTTTTATTTAAAAATGTTAAACAGCAAACCTACACCTTCAAGAGTGACCCATCCCTGAGTCAAGAGAAAATAGCATAATCTCATGCTATTTCATAAAACTGGAGTATAAAACTCTCATCTATTTGACACCAGGCTCAACAGCATGGTGGTAGGGGCAGGAGGAGGGACTAAAAACAAAGGCAGCGGACAAAATGAAAAGTATAAATAGAAGTATTGAATAGACAGTAACCTGGAGGAAATTGCTATTAATATAATGCTGCTTTCAGTTCTGGTCTCTATTTGTAACAATGAGAAAGAAGTAACTGAGGTATGTTAGATAATGCTATAGAAGTCCCAAGCTTAGACAGGAAAAGGCCTGTGTCTCTATTTTATATAAATTTTAATTTTGTATTGGAGCAGAGTTGATTAACAATGTTGTGTTAGTTTCAGGTATACAGCAAAGTGATTCAGTTATACATGTATCTGTTCTTTTTCAAATTCTTTGTCATTTAAGTTATTGTATAGTATTGAGCAGAATTCTCTGTGCTATACAGTAGGTCCTTGTTGGTTATCCATTTTAAATACAGCAGCGTGTGCTTGTCCATCCCAAACTCCCTAGCTATCCTTCTCTCCCACCCTTCACCCCTGGTAACCATGAATTAATTCTTTAGGTCTGTGAGTTTGTTTCTGTTTCATAAAAAAGTTCATTTGTATCATTTTTATAGATTCCATATATAAATGATATCATATGGTATTTCTCTTTCTGTCTCTGACTTCATTCAGTATGGACATAGAGTATGAACAATTTCTAGGTCCCTGTGTTGCTGCAAATGGCATTATTCATTCTTTTTGATGGCTGAGTAATATCCCACTATATATATGTACCACATCTTCTTTATCCATTCCTCTGTCAATGGACATTTAGGTTGCTTCTGTGTCTAGCCTATTATAAACAGTGCTGCAGGTAACATTGGGGTGCATATATCTTTTCAGACCATGATTTTCTCTAGATATATGCTCAAGAGTGGTATTGAAAGCTTATTTGGTAGCTCTGTTTTCCTGTGTTTTTAGAAAAGAAGAATAAAAATAGGGGCTTGTTGGGAAGTTTGCATGGTTCTGAAAGGCACAAAGAGGCTGGTGACTGTTTTGGTGTCACATATGGGATAAGGGCTTTTAAATGAATGAGCAAATGGAGACAATGTTTGACTTTCTTTGTAGAAAAAGCATAATTTTACAAAGAATAAGGGCCTTGTGGCCTGAACAACAGGGATTAAACAACTCAAAAATTATATAAGTACACCATTTAGGGAAAAATCTAATATTGCTTGATCCCATATAATATTCCTTGTGTGAAAGTTTTTGCTTTGTAACGTTCTTTTGCATCTAGCATATGTACTTCCATTCTGCTAATTCTCACAACAATCCGGGGGGTTAGAAGTGTGAAAATTATTGTATCCAATTAATAGGAGAAGAAGAGTAGAAAAAGTGAGTAGAGAAGACCAAGATTTTTGGCTGTGCCCTTAGCTCATTCTGTGTCTTTTTATAAACTCCCTTTATCTGTAGGCCGGAGAAGGCAATGGCACCCCACTCCAGTACTCTTGCCTAGAAAATCCCAAGGACGGGGGAGCCTGGTGGGCTGCCATCTATGGCGTCGCACAGAGTCGGACATGACTGAAGTGACTTAGCATAGCATCTGTAGGCACTTTGAATCTGCAGAATGGGAGTGTTTGACAAGTAATTAATGAGGCTTTCAGTTCTAAACTCTAGGAATCATTGGTCGCCTACTATCCCTAATGAATTAGAGATAGCAGACGTTAAAATTTTATTTTCTTGGCTCGGCATCATAATTGCCTTAGATGCACTTATTCTAAAGCTTTCTACTCATCTTTGCCAACATTTTTGAGGATTAGTTCCCCAGTTCCAGTATACAACATTAGGCAATAGCACAACCACTAAGACTTGAACAAATTCACTTACAAATTTTAACCTTAAGAAATCAAAGTAGAATGATCATGTGAATACCTTCAACTGTTTCAACTGAAAAGCTAAGCTTAAATATTATCTTTATCAGAATTTTTCCGAGTCCTTTTAGCCATTTTCTGCTTGTAGAATCTCCCCTCTACCCATCTGTTGATTTGGTTACTAGTGGTTCATTCAGTAAGTATTTATTGAATTGCTTCCATGGGCAGCCAGGCATATTGTATTAAGTGTTTGGATTAGCATTGCAGGATGCGAATCAGCTTCTAAAAGATGAGGTTCAAGGTCCTGGGAAATCAGGGTAGGCTTTGATAGTAGTGTGATCAGATCTTGCTCAGTGAGGTACGCTTGGAGCACAGCTCTAACACGGTCATTGGGAATTTGATGACTTGTGACGTTGGTGAGATGAGGGCAACAACCGAAGAGAATTACTCAACATGTTGATTGGGAGAAATAGAAGAAAGAACATTTTACTCATGTTGGTTAGAAGAAGAGCACGTCTAAAAAGGGTAGGGCAGCAGGAGGAAAATCTGGTGTGAAGGCGGAGAGGAAAAAGGAGGAAGAGGATCGTAGGTCCACAGGTGGAAGTGGTGGAGTATTCCTGGGTGGGTGAGGAGAGTTTGATAGTGGGAGAGGTGAGGGAGAACCAGCAGAAATACACTGAAGCAAATTCACAAAGAAACAGAAGTTAAACCTTTTAGATTACTAGTTTTCCCCCAGCTGCAAACTTTTCTGTTCAAAAACGTATCAGTACCAGTTCCATGGTCTTTAATATAATTTGTCTATTTTTTGTTGGGACCTGTGAAGGTACAGACTTTAAATTGAGTCATAGAAAATGTTTTCAGTCAACTCACTGAACAACCTTAGCCCATGGGCTGTGAACGCTGTCTGAAGTTATGCAGCTTCATGACTCCAGACATGGGGCACAGTTTTGCTCCTTAGGAATGTACAGAGCTTTTTCTGAGAACAAATAGGCCCACTTAACATTTTATTTGCCATGATACATGTGAGCCATAGTCAGTACTATGGTGTTTCGGTCTCAGCTCAGACGTCGATGCCACACTCTACATATACAGCATGCACACATACACTGGAGAAAGGAAAAAGAGTAAATTTTAAGAGCCTCTTTCATTTCTTCAACAAGAGAGAAAAATGGGAAAACAAAACTCCGAAGCAGTAATTGTCAATATGTGTTGTCTTTCGTGGCTCTCTTTTGGATCCAGTAAATAATTTGTAAGGTTTCGAGGACAAAAGGATGTGACTTCTGCTGAGCCCTCACTGACCAGAACCCTTCCATGCAGTCTGATTTAGATATTTAAGTGGAGAAGTCATTCTTTCTTCCTTTTCCCCTAGAAATAGAGAACTGGTAGTGAGGTTCAATCATTTGAATTCATACTGAGGCAAAACAGAAACAATTATTCACTTTGAACCTGGGACATTCATTAACAAACTATTTAGAGCTCAAGGTTAGACTGTTCTTCCCCTTTGAATCATAAATTTGAAAAGTTTTAGGTATATTATTTCGTTAACTTGATCTTCCACAGAAGTGAATCCCAGTAGGTGATATAAAATGGAGTGAAAATCACTTCTAGACTGCTAGGTTAGAGTGAACGTCAAGGGAGGTGCGTAAAAGGCGCTTCTGACCACAGAAGAGCTAGTTGGGATGCTGGTAGAATCTGACCATGAAGGTGATTATTCAAAGTGGTAATTTCCCCATAAGCTTTCTTCAGAGTTGTCTCGAAAAATTTATAAGGATAGTGATCTAATTTATGACATATGAAAATTAGGTTAAAACCAGTTCTGATCAACAGGACATTCCAGAGATGAGCCTGAGCGTAAAGCTCACTGATTCTGCAACATTACAGGTATACTTTAATAGTTACAATGGCTGGTTCTGAAGGAACTATGTATAAATTGAAACCTACTTTTTTAATCTAGGGAAATTAAACCCTGGTAAATTTTGATTTGTACATAATTGATGAAGGCCATACTTTGGCTTGACCATTATCACTTAGCAGAAATCCATGTACCTACTAATTTTGTTGATCATAGCGTTCATATCAAAATGGGAACCTGTGGTCTTATAAATTCAAAAAAAAAGTTATTAGAACAGAAGACATTCATTTGATTAGTCGTTGAAAAAAATGTTTATTAAGTACCAGCTTCTTTTTGCCAGCCAGTGTACCAGAAAGAGGCTGACTATTTGAAATTGAGATCTTTGAAAAATCTATCTTTCTATACTGATGGTGTCTCCTTCTGAAATTTAAAGTCTTCTTTTGTAAAAAGAATATTCCATCTGCTCTGTATTTTGGAATTCAAACAAATGTTCATTTTCCCAAAGTGGCTGTATTGAATCCCCTAGTGGTTAAGCAGTGCTACCTTATAAAGATGTTGGGTGAGGGTTAAATCTTTTTTATTATGAAAGAGAACAGAAACATCATTTACTTGAATTCAGTTTTAGGTATGTATGTGTGTGTGTGTGTGTGTATATATATATATATATATGTATGTATATATATATATATATATATATATATAGGCTGTGGGATTGGAGTTCCCCATGGCAAACACCCTCCTTTATCCCCAAATCTGAACAGAAATGCTTGATCCTGGGGAATGTGTTTGTGAATCTTTTGGACTTGAAAGGTCCAATGCAAAGCAAATGCCCATCCATCTAATTTGGAATGTTATACTTCAGAAATAGCATGGAATTTGTCAGTTATTGATGAGTATTGCTGGAAGACACAGGGTGTCTGGCTTCAGACCAGCACTTGATTTGCCAATGTAACGCACGTCTGTTGGGTTTCTGAAATGTATAGTTTAGCTACTGGCCCCTACTGCTTTTCCAGTTCCACACGCTGGTGACAGAAATGCCTCAAATTGTGACTTTTCTTCTAAGAGGCTGCATAGATAAGAGCTCTATCCTTACCGATAATCTGAAGGGTGAGTTTGATGGGTTCCATTTAAGGAGTAGGATGAGAGAGTTGGACACAGGTAGCAGCGCACTTTTCCATTCATACTGAGCATTGCAGCCAGGCCAGCTTCCTAGGTCTGTTTTCTTTCTTCCTCCTGCCTTAGAACAACCTCCTTCAAACTGTGCATGGAGTAGGGGCTGGGGAGTCACGGGGCGGGCACAGGTGGAGAAATACATCAGTAGGTACTTTGCATGGTAGATGCCCTAGATTCAATCACACATTTGCTGACATTTGACTATTCAAGGGAGAGAAAAATAAAAAAAGATATAGAACCTCATGGCAGCAGAGAATAATGATTAAGAACGTGGACTCTGGAGCGCGGCATACATGGGTTCGAGTCCCAGTGTGGCCACTCAGCAGTGAGGCACATAAGGGACTTGCCCAGACCTCACAGACCTTGTTTCCTTGTCTGTAGAGGAGCCAGTGTATGGCCACAGAGGAAGTAGAAGGATTTTATGAGCAGATGTGGGCAAAATGTACTCTGTTATCTGGCCGATAACAGGTGCTCAGTAAACCTCCGATAGCATGTTGATAGTAAGTACTGTGTGTCAGTTCCAACCCCCCCTGGAGCCTGGGTATTATTATTAGCTGATCTCCCCTCACACACCCAAGAGGAGCACTACCCACCAGCTTGATCAGCCCCTGATTCAGAATCATGGCAACTACTCTAGTCCATGAACCAAATGCTTCTGAAAATACTAGAGCAGTGACTTAAAGAGAGAAATAACCTTTAAGTCGAATAACACTGTTGCACCAGAAACGCGAAAAGGCACAGGGCATGTGTGTACCTGCACGGCAGATTTGTCCTAGGTGGTGGAGGAATATGTGTGTATGCTGGAGCACACAGCCTCCAGGAAGACCCCGCTTCTCCCATTCAGTGCTGAGCTCAGCACGCTCCGCCTAACTTCTCACCCTATTGAGATGAAGCTGGTTGGTTTCTGCCTTGATAATTCACTGTGTGTGCCTTTTCTGCTGGACTGTTGGCTTCTCCAGGACAGGGCCCACGTCTTTATTGCAGTGTCCTCTCTGGTTCCTTAAACAGCACCACACGGGTGACCAGGTTTTAGAGGCAGGCAGAGCTCAGCCTCTGCAACTTATTGGCTGTGTTACTTGAGCAAACATTACCCGTTCAAGCCTTATCATCCTCATTTGTAAAATGGGGCTAATTACTCTTGTGGGATTGTTGTGAGAACGAATGCAATAATTTTTTAAAATACTGGACACAGTTCCTAGTACTGATTCAAGGCTACATATAGAGGACAGAGTACATATCCCTCAGCCAAATGCAGAATCTTTTCTATAGGAGGGGTTCAGTTCAGTTCAGTTCAGTCGCTCAGTCATGTCTGACTCTTTGTGACCCCATGAATTGCAGCACGCCAGGCCTCCCTGTCCATCACCAACTCCCAGAGTTCACTCAGACTCACGTCCATCGAGTCAGTGATGCCATCCAGCCATCTCATCCTCTGTCGTCCCCTTCTCCTCCTGCCCCCAATCCCTCCCAGCATCAGAGACTTTTCCAATGAGTCAACTCTTTGCATGAGGTGGCCAAAGTACTGGAGTTTCAGCTTTAGCATCAGTCCTTCCAAAGAAATCCCAGGGCTAATCTCCTTCAGAATGGACTGGTTGGATCTCCTTGCAGTCCAAGGGACTCTCAAGAGTCTTCTTCAACACCACAGTTCAAAAGCATCAATTCTTCGGCTCTCAGCTTTCTTCACAGTCCAACTCTCACATCCATACATGACCACAGGAAAAACCATAGCCTTGACTAGACAGATCTTTGTTGGCAAAGTAATGTCTCTGCTTTTCAATATGCTATCTAGGTTGGTTATAACTTTCCTTCCAAGGAGTAAGCATCTTTTAATTTCATGGCTGCAGTCACTATCTGCAGTGATTTTGGAGCCCCAAAAAATAAAGTCTGACACTGTTTCCACTGTTTCCCCATCTATTTCCCATGTAGGGACTGCTGAATAATTTTTAACTATCCACCTAGCTTGGGCATGTTTCTCTACACTTCTGTGTGTGTGTGTTATAAAAGTGAAGGGAGGATATTGTTGTTGTTGTTCAGTCCCTAAGTCATTTCCAGCTCTTCATGACCCCATGGATGGCAGCACACCAGGCTCCCCTATCCTTCACTACTCCCAGAGTCTGCTCAGATTCATGTCCATTCCGTTGGTGATGGTGACTAACCATCTCATCCGCTGCTGCCCCTTCTCCTTTTGCCTTCAATCTTTCCCAACATGAGGGTCTTTTCCAATGAGTCGGCTCTTTGTATCAGGAGGCCAAAAAAAAAATGGAGCTTCAGCGTCAGTCTTTCCAATGAACATCCAGGATGTTGATTTGTGTGTGTATATGTGAAGGGAGGATATATACATGTATGTACATATTTACACATATATACATACATACGTACCTACCATAAATGAGTGTCCCTCTATTTTGTTATGGCCTCCCTTTATTTTTTCCAACATTACATTTTTTGAAGAAAATAGATTGATAGGATCAATGTTAGTGGTTGCAGGCATTTTTTATGAACTTGTCGATTGTTTTCTCCTCCATAAAGAGATAATAAAACAAAAAGAATGAAGGAGAAAACAGAAGAGATTGAAGAATGGAAACAGAGTCATTTTGCCCACTCCTTTTTTTTTCAAGGCCTGTGTCTTTACCCACAGAGAAGTACATTTCTAACACCATCATACAGATTCACACGTGGATGGCAGGGCTACGTGATATCTTGTGGTGTATATGTAGCGCTGAGTACTCCACGATGTGTGACATGACCGTGTGTGTTGCTCCATGAATATCTCTGTGTTAGTGAAACCTTCTATTGGAGAAGATATGTCAGAAGACCACTATCTTTGTAGTCCAAAAGCAATTTCATCTCTGTGAATTATTGAGTTGCTTGCCATCACTTTTTTGTCCTTTTTTTATTATAAAGGTTCACTGTGATAAGGTTGGATAAAAATGTTTTTCGTTGAAGAGATTTGGTATATTTTTGTTTTGTATATTGTCACAAAATCTAAAATTAGGGGTGTCCACCTTTCTCCACATCTCTCTTTCCAGCTTGAGCATTTAAATGTTCCAGTACTTGGATTTAGCTCTTTACTGGTTGAGCACCAAGTTTCTAGCACCTGGCAGCCCAGAAGATGTGGCAGGCTCTGGGGACTCCAACTCATTTTAAGGAGAAAACACTCATTTTTCCTGTGACAATGAGGATGACATTCTCACGCTTGCATTCAGTACTATCTTGCAGCTTTTATACCAAACGGAGAGACGTTACTAAATGAACATTTCTTGCTCTTGTGTAAATAGATAGATTAATGGTGTTAAGTGAAAGCCAAGGCTGCCTGAAATGTTAACTTCCTTATGGGGTTTTGAGTTTCTCTTATTTTTGATAAATGGACCAATCTGGCAATAAAATCCTTGCACAGTAGGTTAATAATGTCATAGCTGAACTGTGAAATAGTAATGTGTGTACCATCTCTCAGCAAACAATAATCCTTGAAGCCTGATAAATCTATTTCCAGCCCAATTGCTGTTCATTGTTACCCACGAGTCCTTCTTTGCAGATACAAAGCAGTTTTGTCATATGCATTTTTAAGCAGAGGCAACTGGGAAGGCAAAGACACATAGGCCTATGCAGGCAGTGGGGACAGATTCCTTATCAGCTTTCCTGAGTCCCTGCTGCCCTCAGTGTCTAGAGACCTTCCTCAGGCTTCCCGCATTGCTGGTACGGGGCCCTGGAACCTTCCAATCCTTCCAGTGCCCAGAGCCCTGCCATGCCACTGGAGGCAGCAGATTGGGATGTAGGAAGCAAAAAACCCCCAGGCCCTTCAGTTTTCATTGATCAGTTAGTAGCAGGCAAGGTTTGGTGCTATTTACCCCAAATCCCTGATGACAAGGAAGGCAATGGAGAGACTTCTCTGCACTGACTTCCTGTAGAGCTGGGAATGCAGAATCTGGCAAATGTCTGCAGGCTTCAGACAGCCCGCAGCACACGCAGACTGTGTGCGGAACGCTCCAGCGCCGCAGATTCTAAACAAAAGGCAGCCAAATGCTCTCTTAGTCCTCAAATGAGGGGGACCTGTGCCCCCCTCCCCGATCTTTGGCCAGTCGGGGGCAACTCCAAGGTAAGATTTATACTGTGCTGATAAAAAAACTGTATCCAAAATTGTGGCCGATTTTGAGGGAATTATTTAAGCATCAGAATCTAAGTAGCTTGGGGCAGTGCACATAAACTTGACAAACAGGCTACTTTAGTCCTGTCTGACTGTATCAGCATAATAGTGCCATGAAGCTTTTATTCATTCAAAGAAAGCTTGAGTTTGATTGGCAGGGCAGGCTGCCTGCACGCAAGTGGCTCTTTTCCCCAACACTTCACTGCTATCAATTACCGTTTTGAATACGAAGTGTTTCTAATGTAAAATAATGCCAACCTCTGCCTCTGTCCTCAGGCCAGAAAGCTTCTTTGTGTTATTTATTCCCCAGTCTGTGACTGCTCCCTTCCTCTCTCTGCTGTCCCCCCCTCCCTTTCCTTTCAGTATCTAAACGATACAGCATTGCCAGCAGAAAGTGAGGTTCATGCAGAAAACATTCCTGTTCTTTATTTTAATCAATAACCTCCTGGGTGAATGACATGTCCACCTTTAGTGATTTAAAATGAGAAGACCTGGGGATGTCCGTGCTTGTGAATCACCCCAGGTTCCAGGAACAAAGGAGACATTTTTGATTTTTGTAATTTCCCCTTCGTACTACAAACAACTGCGCTCTGAAGTTGATTTCATTTAGCAGTCAACTTCTGTCTAGAAAAATGTGCGCAACTGAACCGAATGCCGTTCTTATTTAAATCGGCAGTGATTTGCTTTAGCTGCCATCTGTTGGCCAGTTAGCTATTTTAATTTGATGCTGGGGACATTACCTGACTTTGTATATTGCATTTTGATCTGCATCATGTTTGAGAAATGTCTGAAAATGACTCTAAGGGAGAGTACTTTGAAGGATTCTGTTGAACAAATATGTACATATGTTAATACAGTGCTGGGCATACAAGTGTGGCAATATACAAGTGTGTATATATACATACAGTACATCTTTCGTCTTACCTAATCATCTTTATGGTCAGATTGATAATAAATCCTTCAAGCTTTTCTTTCCTCTGCATTTCCATCTAGCTCTCCTCATTTAAAAATCATTAACTTTGAGCTTTCACTGTATCCTTACCCATTTTTCTAAAGCTGCTGTTTCACTTGTGTGAAACCCTTTTGAGCAAGGTTTGGTTGGCGGGGGACAGCATGATGTAGCATGTCAGTAGCCCCAAGGTACATCAGACCCTCCCTCCTTTCCTTTCTCAGACCCCCCCAGAGCTTAGCCATGTTTTTCAAGAGCCCCCTAAAAGAGGCAGCTGGGCAGTTTGAGAAATGTTCAGGGTAAGGAGTCAATAGGCATGGATTCTTGCTGGTGACTGAGCTTCCTGCCACTAGGGTTGTGTGATTTGGGCTGGTCATTGAACCTGTCCGCACCCCCATATGTTTGTGTGTGTGTGAAATGAGGTGATCAGACTGTGGAATCTCCGAGACAGAGAGAGAGAGAGAGAGAGAGAGAGAGAGAGAGAGAGAGAGAGAGAGAAGGCGTGTGGCCCAGTCTTTGCCCTCAAGTGTTTCACAATCTTATTGAGACCTTAGGAATTATTCACATTCACAACTCATTGTAGAAACACTGGGGCTAATCAAGTGCTGGATTGTCTGCCTCTCTGTGTTTTTTTCTCTCTTCATTAATAAAGTCAAACTTCCTGCGATTTTTGAATGTTATTTCATTTTTCTCAGACTTGCCTTTCATGTAATGTGCTTTTCTACAGAAGTTTCTTCCCATTGAGTCTCTGTAATATTTGCTCTGTGACTTTCTATTCTCCATTCATTAACACTCAGGTAGAAGTACCGAAGGGTGTTTCCACTTGAACTTGCCTCTCTCGGGGACAGCTTCTTTCCCAAACTCAACTTGATGCATGCCACTCTCCCATATGGTGTGTGTGCTTACAAATGCTATGGAAGACTGAACATTGAAGACTCATGGGGTGCCTCCAGTTTATATGTTCACCATTATGACCATTGATGTTGTTTAAGTGCCAGGTTTCATAACTGTACAGATCAGCCATCCTAGTCAAGACATTTACATGTAAAACATTCTGGCAATAGCAGGGACATAGCTGATCATAATGAGGCAAAATGGATGGTAGGAATCCGAACAGAGTGAATCATGGACTATAGACAGGACAGAAAACAATGCAAATTTTAGTTTCAGATTTGGAATGATGGTAATCTATGTTTTTCTTCCCTTTATTGAATTTTTGAAGTATAGGAAGGCAATTTAAGCTGGCTAATAATAGAAATGGATGCTCTTGAGGAAATTATTTAACTTTTCTGAGCTTTAATTTCCTCATTGAAAAATGAAGGCAATAGTAGTATACACCTACATTATAGGATTGTCGTGGGGATGAGATGAGATAATGAGTTGAGATGAGGTAAAGCCTATGTAGTTGTACATATGCTCACAGTAAGGATGCAGTAAATATTTTCTCTTGTTGCTATTGTCATGTGGAAGTCATAACACCAGAAACTAGTGTCTTAATTGGAGATATTCTCTTAGAGAATTGGGCACCAGCTAAGGCTCAGGAGGCTCTGTTGTCAGAGATCATTGCAATCTATCCAATAAACCTTGCTCTCTTGTCCTTCTGTCTCCCCATGTCAACTGCTCATGCACAGGTTTTTGGTTTTTTTGCTGATAGTTATACATACAGATCTCTCCCCACATGATGGCAGGTCAATATTCTCCTGTTTTTAGTTGGAAAATTGCAGGTGATTTATTACTAGTGAATGCTTTTTGGATTCTGCATTTGTTAGTACTCAATTTGTTAGTATTTTCTGGGTGGTTTTCTGCTTGCAAATTTATTTAAACTTCTTCCAGGAGCAGCAGCAAGCTCCCTCTGGAAGGGAGAGCGTGACAGAGTTGCACTTGGTTTTGGTTCCATACAGCAGCCACGTGGGGTCATGTTCTTTTCCATCGTGACTCAGGGGCTGGCATTTGAGTTCTATTTCTTGCTGGTTTCACTGGCATCAGAAGTTATTATTTCCAGAGCAAGATACGATAAACGGAAATGACTTCTTTCCTAATTATTCTGATGAGGCTTCCTGAACATTATTGGAAAGGGGATCCATGCAAAGAGTGCATTGTCACCAAACTTTGTACTTGCAGCCTAGAATTAGGTCTAAGAAGGGCTTCAAAATTAAATATCAGTTAAAAGGGGTATGTGTGCACATGGGTTTGTAGTATTCGGTTATCATTATAACAGGGTCACCCAAATGTCCCTTTAAAGGAAGAACAGCCTAATTGGAATGAAATAATTTAGTCTCTATTTCTTACAAAGCTACAATAATATTTTTTAATAGTCAGCTGAATGCCTCCTAAGTTGCCTGGGTGACTAAAGGGCTTAAAAAGTTCTTCCATGGAGATAAATAAGCTGTCAATTCATGATGAAGAAAATCAAACTCATGGTGTTGATCTTGGCGGAGGTGCCTGTACAAGTATGAAAGACATTTTTGCCGAGATGCAGCACAGGCCATGTGTTAGCAGTTAGCACTGCAATGCCACACTGCGCCTCCGCTAGCCTTTTCGAAAGATAAACACGGTTGTCAAAATAAGGAAAAGAAAAGATTAACCCATTCAGGTGCATGTAAATAATAAATGACACCCCAGCTGCCGAGAGGCTATAGGAAGAAAAGAGGCAAGGGTCCAGAGAGTGGTGTTCAGTCAGTCACTTGAGTTTCTTTTTCAGAACATCTTTGCAGGCTTGGATTGGGAAATACAGGATGGAGGCTATGAAGTGAAATCTGGGTGCAGGGGAAAAGGAGACAGCAGAGGGGGAGATTTAAAGGAAGTGCGTGCCAAAAGGCAATAGTTTACTTAATTCCTTACACTCTTACAACATAACGGGGTATTTCTCTGAACAGTGGTCTAGAGCCAGGCATATTTTGGAGTGAGCACCTAAAAGAAAATAGCAAGCGGAATAATTCTTTTTATACTGGATTAGTGCACTATTGTATAAAGACCTGCATGTGTTATACTCCTGATACTAAAATTCAGAACCGGGCATGAGCAGGGAGAGAGGGAGAATTATACTATTTTTATTTTCTTTGTGTTAATAAAACCCAAAGAGGGCTATTAAAACCCAACACTACCCTGCCCATCGACTGCTGTGGTGGGCGGTGTCTCAATTTGTTGCTTTGGGCTTTATATATTCTCAGGGTATTTTTATGCCTCAAGTCCAACACGAGGGGCACACCCAGTGAAGCAGTGGCTCATAACTTGAAAACTCAATAATAGGGGAATGCCAAACATTTTGTGGAAAGGTATTGTTTTTCTTGACGTTCTTGTGGTGCAGGTTGTAGGAACTGCCTCTTTTTCTTTGCCCTCAGAGTTCCTGCAAAGTAGCAGGTAAAGCAAGATAGAAGACATTGTATCTCACAGCTAGGAAGTCTCTGGTAAAAATCAGCGATTCTATGTCCTAAAGATTTTTGTAGCTGAAGCTTAATGAGAGAAGAGGGATGTAGTTTGCTGAAGAGTGTGTTCCATGGGAAGGATCATGGGATTGGGGGTAGAAGATACTCTTAATCTCTTGAAGCCTGTTTCCTACTCTTTAAATGGGGACAGTAATGCCACGTACCCTTTGTTTTGAGAGGCTAAAGGAGACAGTGCCTGCCTTATTATGAGCTCTCTGTAAATATCTGAAGTTGTTACTGATTCTTATTGTTGATTCTTATTCTTATCATTATTCCATCTTATATTATTATTAGCTGTTGTCTCAACTAGTTGTGTGATACTGAAGATGCTCTAGCACATTTCTTATCCACTCAACTTTTCTCATCTGCAATTGAAGGAGTTGGACCAGATAATCTCTAAGGTTCTTTCTACAGAAACGTCCTAGAGTTCTCCAGGTCCATTCTTTTTGCTGTAATCGGGTGAAAAAGGTCCACGTTCATACCAGAAGTATTCATAAATCTAGAGATCTTGTGGGAAGGAACTGGGAAAAGCCTGAAAAGTTTTAGGTTGTGATTAAGAAAGTGGATTATGTAAAACTGACTTGAGGAAGGCACTAGTATGTCTCTAACCACATGGATATTATCTGGGTGTGTGTAAATAAGAGATGGGTGAAGAAGATGAGCAACATTCAAATGAATATTAACTCTTATTCAAATAGTAAAATTATGTTGCAAAGAGAAATCAGGACACGAATTCTTATGATTTCATTTTTTAAGCTGTGTACATCCTCTGGTTACAGAAGCAGCACAGGACTTGTGGTTTTGCTCATTTCCTAGTAAAGTGTGACATCTGGGCTTCTTCTTTAAATATAGTACTTTGTTTGCTCAGGCTTATGGCTCGGTAATATTTGTTTTGTCTTATAAATGTAGTGAAAGCAGGGATTATAGGTAGTCCTCAAGGAATAATTAGAAATAAAAGCTTATTTATACCAGGGAAGTTTTTGAGTAGGCTGTGTTCTTGGTTGAGTCACAAAGAAGTGATGCTGGTTTCAGTTTCAGTTTTGATGTCTTGGAATTCTATACTTTTTGTTGAGTCCATTTGGAGAGGTTAAAAAAAAAAAAATCACTTAGAATTCCCTGCACAAGTTCAGTTTAAAAATGGCTTGTCCTTCCTCTATTTCAAGCTCTTCTGCCCTATTGACAAGTCTGTTCCTTCATTCTTCGGTGTTTGGATTTTAAGAAATAAATTTGAGAAAGGAAAAATATATAACTATGGGCACCGTTTCTGTAAAATAAAGGTGTGCCAGGGATCAAAGAGAAGCCTGTTCTTGGAATACAGTTTGGCCAAAACTGCCTCGTGTGTGTGTGTGTTCATCTCTCCATGATTCATTCTGAGGGCTGTTTTAGCCTTCATAAAATATTCATGCTAGTTGTGCATGGTTCTATAATTGCCATCTCAGGCCTTGAATTATTTATAGGTTGTACTGTTCACATAGTCTCATTTACTGATAGAGAAGATAACACCATACGAGAGGATCCCAAACACTCTGAGGCCTGTTACTTTGCATTAAGTAGTGGAATTATATTACTGTAGGTGTAAAACGCTGGCCTTTTTTTCCTCCTCTCCCTTTAATATATCATTTTTGTATTTATAATATGCTAATTGTCCGGATGCTGTTAAGCCTCATAATTCCTGCCAAGTTTTACAGAAATCAAGATGTGGCTGAAATGATTTAGCTCTTGATCCCAGAATGATTGTTCTAAAAAAACCTGTCTTTACACACAGCATAATTTATTGAAATGATGTATGACTCTACATGCATACCTGAGCCCTTTTGTTTTGTACTATTGATCAGTTTGTATGTTTCCGTGTTAACCAACCCATGGTTGGTTTGGGTAGACATTTACAGGGCTTTCAAGCTTGCTGTCCCTAATTAAATACCGAGTCTCAATTCGGTTGTATGACAGTTTCTCTGCACCTATTTATTTTACTTTCCTAATGCTCCTTTCCCTTTTCTGCCAGCTTCATCTCTATTCCACTTATATCATACTGTTTTGAAATTTATTCTAGGATGGGAAGACACAGTGGTCATATCTTTTCTCTCTCTCTTTCTTTGAGTTGTTTAGTTTCAAAAGTACATGCTAATGTTAATCAGTATCAAAAGCCAGATTCACCACAGACAGAGCCTACTTTTCTAGTATTTCACTATCATTTTCCGTGTGTAAAGAGAAAAATAGATAGAAAAATTCATGGCAGCTCATAACCTACTGCTGATATATTTTTGTTCTCTCCTGCACCAGGGGAAACTCATGAATTTTCTGCTGGTTTAGGAACTTCCAACTCTATACAAATCATTTAGCAAACCTTCCTCCATCTCCTCTCCCACAACTGATCAATCTTTTCCCTCTAGCCTTCTTTCCATCACACAGGTTGCCCTCCCTTATGTGTGATGTGCATTTTCCCACACCTGTATCAGCCAACTCACTATTGCTGCTGCTGGTTCAGGGGCTCATTTTAAGTTGGCAGTCAGATGATTTTTAAGTGGTACCCAAAAGTAGCTTTAAATAACACTAAATCAGGTAAGGAGGAAATAATTCCATGTAAAGTTTCCTTTAGTCCTTCTAACAAGGCCAGGTTTTCAGTTTGGTGCTAATCTGTCTTTAACACTTCTCTCATACTTGCTTCATCTCCCTTTTTAATAAACACGCTTTGGTAAGAAACATTATCTAGCCAAAGTTTAGCTAATTTTTTTGACTTTGTTTTCATCGACTTTTATTTGTATTACTTCCTTTTATCTAAGACAAGTGGCACTTGTTTTCATTTATAATGGTAATGAAAAGTGTCACTTAAAAATAAATTGGTGAATCAGTATCTATAAAATATCAAATACTATTATAGGTAATACATAAAAATGGCAAAAAATATAAAAGTGCTTTTATGAATAGTTGAAGGTTGGAGGACACTATGATCATGCCAATGCAGTGATGAAACATTCCAGAGAGCTGGGGATTTAGTAGAGCCAAAGATAAAGTTGAGTAATGGGCGAAAAGAGAAATTGATATGATGGTGGGATGAAGGCATATATTTTTGTGCAATTTAACTATCTTTGTTTTTAGGCAGTGAAAGTTCTACTAACTAAATAGGGTGGTATTCAGTATTCTTTTCTTTCTTACTGAGACTCCACTCATATTGATGAAATTATTTTTCTAAAAGTTCAGGAGTCCCCTTTCCCCCATAGTAAGACAGTGCCAGGGGTAAAATTGACTGTCATTAATGAGGGAAGACTTTGAGGGTTCAGAGAGGTTGTTTTAAACCACAGAGGAGCTTATAGATTAACGTTCACAGGAACGTAGGAAATCAGTGTTATTCTCTACAGAAGAGTCCTTGGACAAGCTACATTTCTCAACAAAGCCAGAATATTGGCTTGTTTTGTTGTCTGAAGAGAATGTGCTCTGGAAGACTTCTAGCCTGTGCCCAGGGATGGTGCCTGGCACGTCTGATAGCTTAGCATGTATCCATTGTGTTTGAATTAGTGCTAGATAGCAGGGCTCTGATTACCTAATATTTCCTTAAAATTTACACACAGAAAAGTGAAGTATGATTGAAGATGAAATTAGATTACTGTTTCATCTACTCCATGTATCCTGTGGAGTAAATGCCTATGTCTGTACACTGGGGGGTGGCTGAGGAATAAATTATATAGTTCTTTAGAAGCTCATGACAATTCACTTGACAAGACTGAATTGTATGCTAAGCAGGTTTTAAAATTAAAATTCAGATGTGAATGTCTTCTTATTTCTTTCCGTTCTACTGTATGAATCAGGAAACACCTTAACCTTTCTATTTGGGTAGACAGGGGCATCTTGTCTTAAGTCTTGGGATGAATGTCCGTCCTGGCTGCTGTTTAGTGTCTGTTTTGGTAGCAGAGCTGAGTGGTGAAGCATTTTTAAAATTTTCTCAGCCAAGGTTCTGTGTTTTGGAAAGCCACAGCTGCAATTCCACAGAGTACCTCTGCACCTGCTCTGGTGATTCTGTGTCTTCTTCTAGGCTTTTATCTCATTGGTTCTGACTGTCCCAAGCTCAGGTCTTGTGACTCCTTGAAGTTCAGTTATAAAAGGATGAATTTGGTGCATTGCTGTGGAATAATGTCTGAGGAAGTCTGTGGCCCCAACTCTACCACTAATGAATACCCCTGACTCCTTGCCCCACCTCCAGTGTACAGACATTCAGTAAGTCCAACCAAGCAATCTGTTTAAAGACATGATTGTATTCGAGGTTTTCCATTCTAATACTTTAAGGTTCCATCATTTACAGTTCACATCTATGGTGATGGAATTCAGATCCTTGGCCCCCTTAGAAAGTCAGAACATCATTTACCATGACTTAAACAAGACTACCTGTTGAACACTTAATTTCTGTCTCCACAGACATGTGATCATATGTAAGAAGGACTCTGGCTATTTCTCCCCTATTCTGATTGTTCTGTATATTACTATTGTTATGTAACTATTTCTGTTAGCAACAGTTGTGTTAATGTAGTTGAACGGTGTTTTTCCAAGACAAAATGTATCTAAAACATTATTTAATAAAAATGAAGAAGGTTATGGAGAATTGTAGAACTTGTTTTTTCGAAGTCTCTGATATTTGATTCTGATATCTTAATCTGTTTTCTGTAGCCATCTGCATGTCAGAGGTTAAAACTCCCCAAGCTTCTGCTGGTCTTAGATTCCTGACTTGAAGTGAAATTAATCATGAGCTTGATGAATCCCTTACTTCCCTGGTATTTCTGCCAAGTGGTGTCTGGTCTTGTTGTGAACATGTGCAGTGATGGGGAACCCACCATTTCATAAAACAGCTCATCTTACCTTAGCGTATTCTTTCCTTCTGTTGAGCAGAAATCTACTTGATGAAATGTTCAATCTTTGGTCCTTGTTCTGTCTTACAGACTTTTAAAGAATAGATCTGCTGCTTTAGCCATAAAGCAAATAGTTCACATATTTAGAAACAGCTTTCTTGTCTCATCAAGGCTTCTCTCTTTCAGACTAAGTGAACAGTCAGATATTCTCCCTGTGACATTGAGTTGAGTCCTCTGACCTCTTGACCACTCTATGCTAAATATACATGAGAGCAAAGAGCTAGAACATTAGGTCAATCAGATGTCAATTTAGATTCGAAATAAGCCACTTACCTTGCTGTGGGGCCATGGCTCTGTGGTTAAGACTCAGATTTCTCATAATTAAAATGGTGATAATATTTGAAAACATCTATCATCATTCAGGATCTATAGTAGGTATTAAATGAAACTTTATTACTTCTTATTGTTAAGTTTTTTCTTTGTTTATATCTTACATTATGACACCCAGAAATGATGTGGGACTCCAGGCATACTGAGTACTTTCGAGAATTGAGCAGAATCTTCATATCGCTTCATTTCTAAACATCATATTTCTAGTAAGATGGCCAAATGTGACTTCATCTTTAGTTGTAAGTGGAGAACATGTGCATTTCTGTTTTGGGCCCTCTATATCCAGCCCTTGCCAAGGTGCTTTGGCAAAAAAAACTTTGTGTTGGCACCAGGTAGACTGATTGTTGTTAAACAGTAGCAACTTTGGAGCATGAAGTTCTGCTTTTCATGAGTATTTGGCAGTTTGTGGAATTAGAATTTTGCATTCTCTAGATTTCCTTAGCTTTCTTCAACAGCCTCCCTATGTGGTTTCCCCCAAAAGAGAGCAGGAATAAATATCACCCTCAGACATGGCTCTTTCAAATTCAAAAGACAGGCAAAATAGATGTCCCCTAGATCAGCAGAGAATAGACCCTCCATTTATCTTCATGAAAGAATAAAGATAATCTTTCCAAGTTTGCAAGATGGAGGACTGACTCTCATGCTTGTGTCCAGATCACTGGACTGGATGAAAAGGCAGGGTAGTGAAGTTAAACCAATACAATATTGTAAAGTTAAATAAAATAAAATGAAAAAAAAATATTGATTCAAAGAAAAAAAAGATAAAGCAAAGTTTTACTATATATATTTAAAAAAAAAAAAAGGGAATGGGGAAACTTTGGAGTTAGGTGGGTCTCCAAAGATGAAAGCAAAACAAACAAAAATTAGGGGGAGGAGAGAGTATGAGAAGTGCTTATAAGGACCTGTAGCAAAGTTGAAAAAAAAAAAAGGACACCACCCACCACCAATATAGAAAAACAAATGCTTGGGAGAAGAGGAAGCTTGAGGGTCTTGTTGATTTCCTGTGCAAAGTAATGCTGAAGGGGGGGTTAGTCCCTCCTCTTCCCCCACAAACTGAACACCAATGCTCTCCTCCACAACGGGCTGGACTCAGAACTGTGGATTTTTCTCTAAGGGGATCCTATCCTTTGGGTCCCCTGATAAGCAGCAGCATATTGTTATGCAAATTGTCCCTATTCCCTGCAGGATTTTGCTGCGCCTTGTGAAGACCTCTGCTGGGAAAAGCGCTTTTCAGCTGTCTCTTGGGTTGATATCTTTATAAGAGCCGCCAGAGCAGACACCGTTCTGCATTTCTTTCCACACAGTGCCTAAAACTCTAGTGTCTTCCATTTCTGCCTCATTTTTACCACACACACACAAGTGTTTTTCCTTCTGACACACACCCCAGAAGACATCAGCTCTGGAAAGAGGCAAAGTTGAATGCCCCACTCTTCAGACTTCCCAAGAAAGAGTACACATTATTATTCTTTTCTTTACCCCACTGTCTTTGTGGAGGGGACATAAAACCTCTTTCGGCCACCGTGAGTTGGTTTTCTGAAGTCCTTTTGAAACTTTTCAGGAGTAGGTTACAAGTGAGTGATTTCAACATCACACATGTTGCAAATGTCTCAAGTTTTGCTTATGCCATCCCCACCCCTTGCCCCCCAAAAGGTACTGCCCTGACTCTTGTCTGCAGTGCAGCATTTTTACCGTCTTTACTGCCCAAAAGTTGTGCAAGCATTGGGAGACTGGGGCAGCAAGTCATCACCCAACTTACTGAGCACTAGTCCTTCCAGTTGGCTGTGTTGTATATGACCCCAGACTATAGTTTTTCTTGAGTACCAGACATTGCACAATTTAAAAATAACAAAAAAGCAATGCACTTGCATCACTGTTGGTTGCTCTCCACGCTTTTAGGGTATGTGAAGTGAACTAGATGATTCCAGACCCCAGGAAAACAAATTGGTTAATGTGGTCCCCAGCAGACAAAGTGCAACTCTCTTCTAATGAACATGTAATGAAGACAGCTTTGCAGTGTTTTTCTTAGTTTCCTTTAAATTTCTGAGTGATTTATTAAGAAAAAATGTCATGTTTAGCTCTCTCATCTTATTGGATGTAGATTAGAACAACTAACGTCTCAGCCACACACAAAATTAAAGTCTTTATAAACTTTTGGGTTTATAAAATATGCATCTTTTTCTAGACATTTAAATTAAAGCTCTTGTTTATTACTATTAATTTAATGGTAGAATAGGGAATATGGCAAGACATTTAAAGAAGCCATTCTTCTTGTTGTTTGTTTCTTGAACAACTATACTGTAATTGTTTGCCACTGTAATTGAGCTGAATCCTTGAGGCAAAACCACATAGAGAATTCCCAGATACAACTGTACAGATGTAAAGGTATCTTCAGGGGAAAATTTTTTAAAGTTTTTGTAGACTTTATATAGTCATATGTAATGGTATCTTCAGAGAAGGCAATGGCACTCCACTCCAGTACTCTTGCCTGGAAAATCCCATGGATGGAGGAGCCTGGTAGGCTGCAGTCCATGGGGTCGCTAAGAGTTGGATATGACTGAGCAACTTCACTTTCACTTTTCACTTTCATGCATTGGAGAAGGAAATGGCAACCCATTCCAGTGTTCTTGCCTAGAGAATCCCAGGAATGGGGAAGCCTGGTGGGCTGCCATCTATGGAGTCGCACAGAGTCGGACACGACTGAAGTGACTTAGCAGCAGCAGCAATGGTATCTTCTAAGTCTTGTAAGCAAGTAGGAAAAAGCCCAGTGAAAATGGGTTCTGAGAGCTAATGGTTTGGAAAAATGTCAAAGAGGAAGCATGAAAGGACCCTGTAGGATCCATTCCAAACTATTTAAGTACATAATTTTTCAAATTTTGTTAATTTTAATATCTATTAGAACAGTTTCTGAGGTTTAGATAGGATGTCATGGAGAAAGAAAAAAAATATAAATATTTAACCATCTGGAAGTTTTAGTGCTCTCCAAAAAATAGAACGTTACATTTTCCGAAAATCAAGGCAGGTGGAGAGAGATGTTGTCCACACCTAGAACTCCACCCCCAAATCTGTAGTCTTAACTGTAGACTGACTCCCGTGGAAAGCCATGGTCTTCTTTGCCCAGGATTTTTGTCATTGTATGTAGTCCTTAACCCACATATATGAGGATATGGACTCTTCCCTCAGTGCCAGAGATGCTTTGGACGTGGGCAAAGTAGTGAAAAATGGACACCACTAAAAGAAAAATCTTCTCTCTTTTTTGAATCTTGAATTAGATGACACTATGAAGGTCGAGTTACACCCAAATTGTATACTAGTGATGTTGTGAAATATGAAGTTGTAGCTTAGAAGGAGATTATAAATTATTCAGGTCTGTTTAGAAGCAAGTAAGTACCTTTCTCCACCCCAACACCAAAAAGCCATCAATTTTTCCATAAACACGCAGACCCTTCCTCTAATTGCTAGCATTTTGGGCATCACACCAACCCTCTCCTTTTCATCAACACCACTGGGGTTCCATTATTAGGATATCTGGTTGTCCTAAAACCTGGCCAGGAGTGAAGACGAGACCTTAAAACAAATTTGAAATCAACATTAACCACATTTATGGGACTGTCCTGGTTCCCAGTGCTGCATGTTTAACCTTTTGGAGAAGAAAGAACAGGGGTTATTACACAGCTCCTTGCCACAAATTACACATCATATTTATCCCACTTTTGTGCTTGTGTGTGTTTTGGTGTGCTTTGCTAGTTTGTGTAGGTATATCTATGTGTGCCTAGGTGTATGTAATATGTGGCTATATATATGTATTACTGGAGTCCCCAGTGTATAGTTTATAGTTTGGAAAGAAATCATCTTCCATCATTCGTCACTGCCTCGCTGTTGTAGACTGGCCCAGAACATCATTTGTTAACTGCGACAAAGCCGCACTCATAAATGCCGACATGTTACATTAATTTATAGGCACTGAGTGACTTATTAAAAGTGACGTGTGAAATATAACAGGGCCCGGTATGGATGATTAGGTTTCGGGCTTTGAATTGTTGACAAGGCAGGGGTAATGAATTGCGGGACACCAGCTCCCGAGTCTCCCCCTCATTAGTCAGTATTAGCTGCATTAATAGTAATAATTGGATATATTCATCATTTAAAATGTTTTAATAAATGTTTGGACAGTACCCTATCGGAGCTGTCAAATATTAGGCTGGAAGGGTTGTGACAAGAGAAAAATCATGATGTTCCTGAGGTGAGAGAGAGGCAGCCTTGGAGGATGCCCGCCTTGACTTTCCACTCCCTGTGGAACTCTGAGTTCAGATAAGCTAGGGATACACGCCGTGGAAGGGCAGAAGCCCACCTCACCTCTGCCTCACAGGACATGTCTGGTTGGAGGCTTTGAAGGAGGACAGAGGACCTGGCCAGTCTGTGAATGGTTTACTTAGGATGGTTCTCTGGAAGGAGATTAACTAAGAGTCCCATTGTCAGTCCAGAGTGGCTGTGTGGCTCTAGGCCAGTCTCTTCACCTCTCTGAGCCTTTGCTTCTGTGCCTGTGATGTGTTTCATTTGGGTTGAGCCAGTGTGATCCTTTATATCTCTGTAGACCTTTAGTTGACTTCTCCCTTCCTTCACAGTTACTGGTATTTATTGAGGACTGGCATGTGGGCCCCCCAATAAAGACTGAAAAGATGTATGAGACTCTTCTCTAGTCCCACAAAAGGATGATCACCAAACATTGTTCAGTACCTGCAGCATGATCTGAGTCATAGGGACAGATTAAATTTCCTATGGTAACTGGGATCTTGAAGCATCCCAGTTTAATGGGTTAGGTTATCTCTTTATGGATCTTTCTGTTACTGTGACCAGATTAGGGCTCTCGTATTATATGCAAAAGACATAGGGAGAGAAGATTCAGTCTACATCTACATGGCTTCTAACCCCCAGCCCATTCCTTAGACCCTTAGTGCAAATACAGGCAAACAAAGCAAAACAAAAGCAAATGTATATTTAATTGGCATTTGAACAAATACAGATTTTCGACCAAGATGGAGGATGACTGAGGTCTAATAATAATAATAGCAACAACTATTAATAATAGTCGTAGTAAATATCAAGCATTTTCTATATGCCTTTCATAGCCCTTAGGACTTTATTTATATATTCTCTTATTTAGTCCTCACACTATTAATCCCCATTTCATACATAAGAAGGCAGAGACTTTTAGAGAGGTTTAACTGAATTTGCTCAAGATCACATAGCTGATAAGTGGTAGAGCCCAGATTGGAACCTAGTTTATCTGACTCCATATCTTAGCGAACCTGCCTACTGCCCCTAACATTTTGGGGGCCCGCTCAGTTCTGACAGCATAATTTAAGAGGGATTTTGTCTAATGAGAGAGTGTTCATAAAAGGATGAAAAGGATGGTGAAGCATCTTGACTCTTGTCCTAAGTTGATGGGAAAATAAGTTTGCTTATCCTGGAGAAGAGTCTGGGATAGATGGAGTGGCAACGTGAAGTTATCTAAGGGCAATCTTGAGGAAAGAGGCGAGTGTTGTTCTCTGAGCCCAATCTAAGTTGGACATTTCTTTAGGTGAATGACAGGAGAATTCTGCCCTCAAGAAGACAGAGCCTCCAAGAGTGGTCCAGCTTGGATGGGAAGGCCTGCCCCCCCACGGCGGGATGCTTTGTATCATGGTTTGACAGATCCTGCTTCCTCTGGGACATTTTGCATCACTTTCCGCCTCGGTCACTATTCTTCAGTGACCTTTGCACTTGTCGGAGTGCTCTTCACCTAGAATTTGGCATGAGTGGCTCATTCTTGTCCTTCAGGTCTTTGCCAAAATACTGTCTCGCAGATCTTCCCTGACCACCTTCTTTATTGTTAATTTATTTATACCATAGCCTTCAGTTTTTAATTAAATTTTTATTGGAACATAGTTGTTTTACAATGTTGTGTTAGTTTCAGGTCCACAGCAAAATGAATAGTTATACATATACCCACTCTTTCTAAGATTCTTTTCCCATATAGCTCATTACAGTGTATTGGGTAGAGTTTCCTGTGCCTCACAGAGGTCCTTAATAGTTATCTGTTTTTAAAAAACTTGCCCACCTTCTTTAAATTTATCCCCTTTTTAACAGCAATCACTTCTCATCTTTCTCTTCCAATAGCTCTAATCAGTAACTGGTATTATCTTGTTCAGTTGTGGGTTTTTAAAATAACTTGCTTTTTGTCTTTCTTCCACATTAGAATATTGAGTCCATGAGGGGAGGGAGCCTCCCTGTCTCTGCACTTTGTCTCCAGCTCCCAGGATAGCCAGAGAGCTGCCAGAGCATCTTTTGGCCAGGACATTGGAGAAGGGGTTTGTTCTTTGGGCAGGAAGCTATGCTAGATAAGTCCTATATTTCTTGTTCATTTTTGCAGGCTATGAGCATCTCACTGTTGCAGTAGTTCCCCTTGTTTCTTTGCCTTATCAGACAAGAGAGTGTTTGAGATTTTATAAGACCTTAGTATCAGCTCTTGGTTGGTTTACAACCAGTACTCTCTTCGTATATAAGATAACCCCTAAGTTAATGGGTTTGATTTGCTCCCTCAGTAACACTGTGGGAATTCTCTACATTTGCTGCCTGTTAACTTTGGGTAAATGTGTTACCAGTGTGAGATTTTTGGCATCACTTATATAAAGTATCTTTAGAATGCACTAAAGAAAAAAATTTGGATTATACCAATGACATTTTATAGAATTGTGTTAATTATAGATGATAGTCCCCAATTCATGAGTATTAAGATTATTGCCACATAGTGTAAAACTGGGAATGTTTTCCTTAGCACAGTTTGATTTTGCAAACATTCCAGCATGTGGTTCTTTATAATAAACCGTGTTGTGCTGTATGCACAGGTCACCTTTAGACTGCTTTGGTGTCCTCAGTTCATTAATTTTGGTTTCTCAGTTCTTTCTCAGGTGTAGATAGCATTTTATCATATTAACTCCATTTTTATGCTGCCTACATGCTTCTTGTTCTTTCAGAACTGAGCAGATATTTATAAATTCTATCTCAAGTTCTGAGGATACAGAGGTGAAAAGACATGGTTCTTATATTCAAGGATAGGTACTCTGTAGTTGGGGAGGTCAGCACAGAGGCAGAAGGTCACAGAGTCAGTCACGTGATAGATACGGTTCTGGAGGAACATGCCTGGGGAACCTTGAGGTGAGAGGTTGCATACCTGTCTGGAGGAACTTGGGGAGTCTGCTCAGACAGAGGAGTAGTGTTTGTGATAATTATTAAACTAGAGGATTCTTCTAGATCAGGACTGGGCCAGAAGGGGTGGGAGGTCCATGTCAGGAGGAGGCCTGAGAGAGTTCAGAGAGTTTAGGAAACATCAGATTTTGTAGCATAGAGGAACTAAGGGACAGGGATGAGATGGAGCTGACTGGCTCACTGGAGGTCGGGTCAAAATGTTAGCCTTTGTCCCATGAAACAGTGAGATGGGATCTTAATATCAGTTATATTTGAGGCTCTAAAGAAAGCTAAACACTGAAGAATTGATGCTTTTGAACTATGGTGTTGGAGAAGACTCTTGAGAGTCCCTTGGACTTCAAGGAGATCCAACCAGTCAATCTGGAAGGAAATCAGTCCTGAATATTCACTGAAAGGACTGAGGCTGAAGCTGAAACTCCAAATCTTTGGCCACCTGATGTGAAGAACTGACTCATTGGAAAAGACCCTGATGCTGGGCAAGATTGAAGGCAGGAGGAGAAGGGGGCGACAGAGGATAAGATGGTTGGATGGCATCACTGACTTGATGGACATGAGTTTGAGCAAGCTTCAGGAGTTGATGATGGCCACGGAAGCCTGGTATGCTGCAGTCCATGGGGTCACAGAGTTGGATCTACTGAGTGACTGAACTAAACTGTTCTCAGATACACAAGATATCTCCAGAAATCAATGGCAGGATCTTGGAGAAATTAACTTTTTTGAGAATGTTAGTCTAACAAATGACTACTGTTCCTGATGGGATGGTCTTGTTAAACAGTTTCCAGGTATGATTTTAAGAAAATGACAACCATGTTGTAGGTTGCTTGCTTTAAAATTTCTCTACAGGCTAAACTCAAAATAGGATGCTATTCTATAAATATTGCAACTTCTCAGAGAGGCTATGACGTCTATTAACATGGACTTTCACTCTTCTCTTGGACATGGCATCTTGACGGGAGCATGAACCTGGTGGAAACTCTGACTGTATCTGGTATGTGAATTGCTTTGCTCTAGTTGAATCCTTTTCTCAGCCCTGTAAAGTTCAGTGAGACCAGCATGAGTACTGGTGGCAGAGAGCAACCTTCTCTTTGACCACCTGATGTGTGGTTGATTAATAAGTCCAAATGGTGACTATGTTGTCCTGGGTATCTACAAGCTCTGTGACTGTAAGTGAAACAGGTTGGACCTATGACTATGCAATGTAGTCACTGTATTTAGTTAGTTAGTTATAAACATGAATGCTTAGAGACCCCTGTACCATTTGGCACAGCAAAGTCCACTTCTTAAGAGTTTCTCCAGTCTGGTTTGCCTGAATCTTGATTTACCTTGATTCCTGTCTGCATTGTCAAATGAAACTTCTTACACTTACTTTTGAAAAACATGCCACTTTGACTCGTCAGTTCTTGTCCTAGGGAACTACAAGGAAGTATTCAAATATGTGGGTAAAATTTTATGGATTAGGATGTTCACCAAAATATTATTTGTAATAGCAAAAAAATGAAAGTA
The DNA here is from genome assembly GCF_003369695.1 of Bos indicus x Bos taurus. NCBI lineage: Eukaryota > Metazoa > Chordata > Mammalia > Artiodactyla > Bovidae > Bos > Bos indicus x Bos taurus. Next base: position 40,215,956 of record NC_040082.1, read on the forward strand.
CTCAACTAACAGGAGATTTGTTGAATGCTATATATGATGAACTATTATAGAGTGAAAAAAATCACATTTTGAAAATTACTTGACATGAAAAAATGATATAAAATCTGCATATCATTATAAACTTTGTATATACATGAAAACATTGGGAGAACGTGAGATAGAGGTGGTTTTAATTTATTACTTTTGAGTATTTAAACTTTTTTTCTTAATAACTCAATTTTTATCATCAGGAAAAAAGCTAGATACTATTTTAAAATATATTAAAGTGTAATTTTTAAGAGGAATCTACATTTCAAATGCCATGTAACCAAAAGGAAAAAGAAAATAGTGTGATGCATGATGGCAAGACAGTGGGAATTGCTAAGGTCAAAGTGAAATGGCTTTGGCACTAGCATCTTGTTAAGCACCAGGACAGCATTTAAGGCAGCATTTGACTAAGCTAATTCCGGACATTTCTCTCCACTCCTGTGCGTTTGGGTTTTAAGTTGCAGAGGAGATTTCTGACTCAGGCCAATTGAGGGAGGATACATAAACATGGGGTTTATTTTGTCAGGGATGTTTTTGAGAGACTCAATTCTTTACTGATCTTTTTTGTTCTTTGTGGCCATTTATTTACTTTTGAAAATACCCCTGCAGATCCTCACTTGAGTGAAAAGAAGATCTGTTCTCACGGCAGGGCTCAGTTGCCCATCAACAAGGCTCTGAGAACTGAGTTTAAATTCGGTTACTGCCGTTTTTAACATTCCAGCAGGTTGGCTTGCTTTCTATAAATGAATGATGTTGCTTCACATATTTTCAGAAAATCCCACCCGTGTTTCGTATTCTGTGCTTACCATGTCAAAGAAGGCATTAATAATGTGTCTCCATCCTCCAGTTTCTTTGTTTCTTATTTCTTTTTCGGCTTGCCTTTAACCGAGGCTCACAGTGATGATGGTTCTTACCCGTTACCTTGAATCCTCCAGCAAACACAATAGACAAGTGCTTACAAAAGGTCTGAATAGATTCTACTCATCCCTTTAGTGAGTGCATGAGAAGAGAGGAGATTTACAGTTAAGGTCCTAAATCAGAGCTGGCTGTTAAAGTTTTTGTTGAGGATTTAGGGAGGCTAAAGCTAAAACGGAGTGTCATCTCGGAGGTTAATCCACCTGGCACTGGAATGTGTGTCCTGCTGCCTGTGATACTGACACAGTGGAACAGCTGGGGGCGAGAGGCCCTGAGTTTGTCTCTGTGCGGGGCATTGGGGGTGGATGTAATGGTGGCAGTGCCAGGGTTCTGAAGCCAACGTATTGGTTCCCTGAGTTGGAAGATGCTCCATGGGCTAGAGCTGAAGGGTAGCATGGGCAAGTGACTCTGAGCAGTCAGAAACATCACATGTCTGTCTAGCGAACCATTAAGTAATAGCCCTTTTAAAGTTCAAGGTGACTACATGGACTGAGGAAAGTATGGCGGCAAGGGAGTTAAGAGGAAGAGAGGGCTTCTTTGTTTTTCTAAAAGTGAAAAAGTGAGCACCGAAGAATTGATGTTTTTGAACTGTGGTGTTGGAGAAGACTCTTGAGAGTCCTTGGACTGCAAGGAGATCAAACCAGTCAATCCTAAAGGAAATCAATCCTGAATCTTCATTGGAAGGACTGATGCTGAAGCTGAAGCTCCAGTACTTTGGCCACCTGATGTGAAAAGCCGACTATTGGAAAAGACCCTGATGCTGGGCAAGATTGAAGACAGGAGGAGAAGGGGACGACAGAGGATGAGATGGTTGGGTGGCATCACAGACTTGATGGACATGAGTTTGAGCAAGCTCTGGGAGTTAGTGATGGACAGGAAGCCTGGTGTGCTATAGTCTATGGGGTCGCAAAGAGTTGGACACAACTGACTGACTGAACAATAGGAAAAGTGAAGAAAACACACAGTCTCACCAAAAAGGACCATGCAAAAATGGCGTCCAAGTTCATTGCTGACAGAAAGCAGGAGAGGTGGCTCCCTTCCACATAATGGTACCTTGTCTCCAGACTCTGAATGGGGCCACTTTTATACCCCAAATCCTCATTCCTCTACCTAAGAGCCAGGGTAAGTAGTCAGGCAGTAGGCATGCGGGGCAGAAGCACCCCTTGGGAGTGCTCAGTCACTTCAGATGTGTCTGACTCTTCTCTACCCCATGGACTGTAGCCCACCAGGCTCCTCTGTTCATGGAATTCTCCAGGCAAGAACACTGGAGTTGGTAGCCATGCTGTCCTCCAGGGGATCTTCCCAACCCTGGGGTTGAACTTGTGTCTCCCTCCGCCTCCTGCATTGCAAGAGGATTCTTTACCCATTGAGCCAACTGAGAAGCCCCACAAGCATTCTGAATACCTTCCCAATAATGATAAGCTGGATACAAATTGTGTAGTAAGCAAGAACATGATTTTTGACCTTAGTCAGACCTGGATTTGAACCTAGGCTCTCTCACTTAATATATCTGTGACCTCATAAAAATGGACTATTAATACTATCTACCTTAATAGTTACTACCTTAAGGTTATTGTGGGAATTAAATGAGATGGTATTAGTAACATGCTCAGCAGATTACCTTGCAGATAGTAGGTGCTCAAATAATAGTAACTCTAGTAAGAACCCAGATAAGAGTAATCATGATATACTCATTGTAATAACAGAAGTAGAAGTATTATTACCAGTACTGTAGTAGCGTATCAATACTTGTCTTAGTAATATTTTGCTGGAGATCCTAGATACTTGATCGGTGTCCATTCACTCACTATACAATGGATGTTTGTGATGCACAAACAAAATTCTACTGAGAACTGTGGAAGATGAAGGATTAAATAAGATATCTCTCCACTTCAGTTCAATTCAGTCACTCAGTCGTGTCTGACTTTTTGCAACCCCATGGACTGCAGCACACCAGGCTTCCCTGTCCATCACCAACTCCCGGAGCTTGCTCAAACTCATGTCCGTCGAGTTGATGATGTGATCCAACCATCTTATCCTCTGTCGTCCCCTTCTCCTCCTGCCTTCAGTCTTGCCCAGCAGCAGAGTCTTTTCCAGTGAGTCAGTTCTTCACATCAGGTGGCCAAAGTATTGGAGTTTCAGCTTCAACATCAGTCCTTTCAATGAATATTCAGAATTGATTTCCTTCAGGATTGACTGGTTTGATCTCCTTGCAGTACAAGGGACTCTCAAGAGTCTTCTTCAACACCATACTTCAAAAGCATCAATTCTTTGGTGCTCAGCCTTCTTTATAGTTCAACTCTCACATCCATACATGACTACTGGAAAAACCATAGCTTTGACTAGATGGACCTTTGTCAGCAAAGTAATGTCTCTGCTTTTTAATATGCTGTCTAGGTTGGTCATAACTTTCCTTCCAAGGAGTAAGCGTCTTTTAATTTCATGGCTGCAGTCACCATCTGCAGTGATTTTGGAGCCCATAAAAATAAAGTCTGACACTCTTTCCACTGTTTCCCCATCTATTTCCCATGAAGTGATGGGACCGGATGCCATGATCTTCGTTTTCTGAATGTTGAGCTAAGGGGCTACTCTGATATAGACAAAGGCTGTGGTAACTTGGTGTTCTTTGGGCCAATGTGATCAAGGAGGCTTTGGCATTGAAGGATGAATTTGATTTCCTTTCAGTAGACAGAATTCCATGCAATGGGAATAGTATGTGCAGAGGTTTTGAGGTGATAAATAGCATACTTGCAGAGAATGATGAGACACTTGACCAAAGGTTAAATGAAGAGCAGCTTTGGGGAAAAAAATGAATTTGTTTCAGACAGGCATGGCCCCAAGTGTGATCATTGAAATTAGGCAGCGTATCAATGCACATAGCTCTCCTGGGTGTTCACAACCAAGTGAACCTATCAGATTCATGTATAGATAACATAAATATAAAATGACCGGGAAGAGCCCTAAGAAAGACACTCACAGATGTTGCCTTAGGTATATGGAGAAGTGAGACATTAACTCCAAATTGGGAGAATCTGGCAGTCTTACTGGGAGGGAAGGAATCTGGACAAGACCTGGAAGGTTGGTGGGGCTTGGAGAGAAAAGCATTACAGATCTAAGAAACAATTGAAGTAAAGCTTGGAGGTTGGAGAGGAATCTTTTATTTCCCAGTGAACGCAGCCATATCTTGTTTGTGGGCTCACAAGTTTATTCTACTTTGGGGTAAAGACCACTATAGTTTCCTTCATGTCACTTGACTAAAATGGAGGACAGATAAAAAGACCTGTCATTTGCAATCTCTTCACATTCCAGCCAATATGAGTCTCTTGTAGGGAAGATAAATTGGGGCTGATTCTTCCCTTGATAGACAAACATTGGGAAAGATGATTGCTGTGGATCCTCTTAAGTCACTGATGTGTCCCAGGCAGGAGTGTGCCTGCATCCTCTATGCCTGAACCCCACAGTCCACGGAACCAGGATGAGTGTCCATTTTATCCGTTGTCTCCCATCACTCACCTCACCCCTGACCTCATCAGGAAGTGAACCAACAGCAAAAGATCTGTTCAAGGGAAAGATCCTCTCCTTCCCTCTGAGCCCCTACCTTCAAGACCAGGCTGTGGACTGTCTCAACATGAAATACAGAGGCATACTTTTTTTATCTGTGTTGTGGAAAAAGGGGAGCAGGTGTTGAGCCTCTACTAAATGTTTGTCTCTTAAACCTTGGTTTCTCTATGACTTGCTACATAAAAGAACATAATCAGTATAGAGAAAGGGCAAGCTCAGTGTCTTCCAGATTTGTTATTTGATGATGAGTTTGTTATCTAATGGTGGCTTGATGTAGAGTGTGTATGTGTGTGTGTGTGTGTTCGTGTTCCTCCCATCCTCTTCACTCTAATGAGCCAACGGGTCTTATTGAAGGTAGCATGTGTCAGATGGGTCTGCTGTTCTCTTTACAGAATTGTGGTGTCTCCACTTCTGAATTTCTCAGGCACCTGAACTAATACTAGTTTACCACTAGAAAGCACCCAGTATAATGCGAGTGTCATATTACAATTAACAGTAATTCTGGTGGTTGTCATCACTTACTCCGAACAGAGGATCTCCACACAAGTATGACACCGTTAACGGCTGCTAATTCAAAGGCATTGTGTGAACTATGACAGACCCTGGTGCACCTTTTATGCTTATTCAAATGAATAAAGTCTAGCAGTTTAAATGGAGTGGAGAGAGAAAAGTTTTAACACATTTCTGTAGATGAGCCCAGGAAGGGTCAACTTGGAAAAAAAAGTTGTGTTAAGGAAAGTAATTAAACAGAGCCAGAGAGATTGAATATTAGTGCTTTTGCAGAGTAAATGAGGATAAATTCTGTTAATTATATGACTTTTCTCAGTACTAATGTGATAATAAAGGACTCTAATTCTGGAGCGGCTTGTCACAATCCCAGCTAAAGCAGTGACCCCTCTACTAGGTGAGACTGAGCAGTGACTTATAAAGCTTTCTAACAAAAAGCAAGAAATCAGAGTTAAATAGATTTTTTTTTTCCCTCAACTCTCTGTGTTTAGTATAAAAAAACCACTACCCAACACCGACTCGAGACTGCTGCTGAATGGACTGTCTTACTTGAGGCACAAAGCACTTGTGCTTGCTTTTATGTTTAGTTCCTAAGGGAAGAAATGTGAGCAATTTAGAGTATAAATAGCCCAGTGCAGGATTCTAGTTCAACGATTAACAGCACCAAAAAGATTATACTTAGGATGTTGGTGGTGAAATTTTGGTCTTAAGGACTTGAATCTTATAAAAATTTATGTCATGGTGAATGAGTGGGAACTTGTGTTAGGGCAGCAGAGAAATGAAGCTTGATTGTTTGCAACATGATAATTATGGTGGGAGCACAGAGGAGAGAGTTTGTGGATACTGGTTTGGGAAGGTTAGGATAATGTCCAGATCCATGTGACGGTTGGACTTGGTCTTGACTAATGATTAGTTGTTCAGGTGAGAAGGAATGGGAGAAGGAAAGACAAAGTGTGATAGGACGAGCCATAGCACATGCAGGGTTGCAGAGTGGGCAAAGCAGAGAGTGGTAGATGGAAGGAGAAGTGGTCCATGTAAGCTTGAAGGTAGAAAATGGGAGGAATAAGGTTACAGTGGTAAATTTGGTCCATAACACGAAGGAGAGGGGTGCTTCAACAGCAGAAAGGAGGCTTACGTTTTTTGGGGTTTTTTTTAGGCATTTGCACAGGTTTTTGAAGAAGGAAATGGCAACCCACTCCAGTGTTGTTGCCTGGAGAATCCCAGGGACGGGGGAGCCTGGTGGGCTGCTGTCTACGGGGTCGCACAGAGTCGGACACAACTCAAGCGACTTAGCAGCAGCAGCAGCACAGCTTTTGGCACACAGTGGACTGTGAGCAATATTGAGTGCATCTTGACTGACGCATCCCCCAGGAGCACAGAAAACCTAGGTTCTGGAGAGCTCTGTTCCAGCTCTTAGAGCACAGGCTGCTTCATGAGCCCCCACATTCTAATCTTCTCTGTACTTGTCCTCTGTACTTGTCTGTTGGTAGAAAAGTTAATCATTCAACTGTTTTCTTCCCTGGAGAGTTGGGGCAAGGGCAGAGGGTGAATGGAGGAGTGTCAGGTTGCAGTGAGGATTAAAATACTGTGTGCACTCCCCTATGTTAATCACAGCACTGTATATAGTAGCCAAGACATGAAAACAACCTAAATGTCCATCGACAGATGAGTGGATAAAGAAGATGCGGTGCATGTATACAATGGAATACTATGCAGCCATAAAAGGATGAAACCATGGTATTTGCAGCAACATGGATGGACATAGAAATTGTCATACTAAGTAAAATAAGTTGGAAAGAGAAGGAAAAATACCATATGATATCACTTGTATGTGGAACCTAAAATATGACACAAATCAACTCTCCTACAAAAGAGAAACAGACTCATAGATGTAGAGAACAAACTTGTGATTGCTAAGCAGGGTGGATTATGGAGGAGGGAAAAATTGGAAGTTTGAGATTAGTGGATTCAAACTATTATATATAGGATGGATAAACAATAAGGCCCTACCATATATCAAGGGAATTATATTCAATATCCTGTAATAAACCATAGTAGAAAAGAATACGAAAAAGAATATATGTGTGTGTGTATAACTGAATCACTTTGCTATACAGCAGAAATTAACACATTGTAAATTCAACTATACTTAAATAAAATTTAAAATTAGATAAATAATGTATGCACTAAACACAGTATCTGACACATAGGAACTGCTCAATAAAAATCAACTGTCTTTTAACTCATTACTGTTTTTATAAAACCTAACTTGGGAAAGTATTCAGTTAGGCTGCTTCGAATCAGTCTTTGCCTTAAAAACATCAACCATATTCAGAAAGAAATTGGTATTCTGCATCTTCCTAGTTAAGAGTCATTGCACTAGAGAGTGCATGCACTCTTGATCCTATAGTTCAAGGAAGAATACCTGAAATCCTGTATTTTCCCAGACTGTTCCCTTTAAGAATAACTTATCATATTTGTAAGAAAAGCGCCTTCTTTTTTGAAAAAGAAAAATAAGACTTCAAACTCTCTATGAGTTGAGGGGAATGTTCTAGAAGTGAACTGTTTGGTTGGGAGAGAACACATTCTGGGGTTCAAGTACTGCTGTCTCCACACCTCTTGGCCTGAGCTAGGGGGATTCTCTTGGCTTTCAATCAGGTTCTTCTTTGTTCCACGTGGTAGCCCTTGCACCCCAGAGAGAAAGAGATGAGAACTCAGGGGGAAGAGTTAGAGACCCAACTCTAGCCTTTCACACCCACTGACAACTTCTCTGGTTAAGTTTGAAGATGCTGTGCTTTTGCTTAGTAAGGAAAACTATTCATTTATCACCATTGTACTTATTTCTACCATATTTTGTGGTTCATCCCATCAGAATTAATAATCTAGCTTTGGGTCAACTGGAAAAGGCATTTAAGATCAAGTGTGTACATTTGGTGAGAGGTAGGGAGGGTCCCCCATCATGGTCTCATTTCAGCAGATGGCCCTTAAATATCTCTGGGGCAGGATTCATTTTCATCTATTGCCTTTCACGGGGTTCTACCTGGAAGTGATGAGAAAATCCTTTTGTTTAATCACTGTTATATATTTTAAATTTTTTTACTTTATTTTGGAGCACAGTGGACTAACAATGTTATGTTAGTTTCAAATGTACAGCGGAGTGATTCGGTTATACATATTCAAATATCTGTTCTTTTTCAAATTCTTTCCCCATTTAGATTATTACAGGAGCAGAGTTCCCTGTGCTATACAGTAGGTTCTTGTTAGCTATGTTTTACATATATCAGTATGTACATATCAAACCCAAACTTCCAATCTATCCCTATTGAAAGTTAGGAAAATCAGAACATTGGGACTCCCTCAGGCATTTTTTCACTTGTTCATTCATTCAGCAAATATTTTACTGCCAGATGTTGAGCCTTATTCTGGACTCTGGGTGAAAAAAGACAGTGATAGGGACTGAAGGGGGCTGCTGAGGTAGGATGCAGGAAAGGCCTCCCTGGGGAGGTGATGTCTAAGGGAGAACTAAAGGATGAGAAAGAACTGGGTCAGATCATTCCAGGGCCCAGAGTGAGAAAGAGTTTGGCTTGTTTGTGGAAGTAAAAGGAAGCCTCCAAGGCTGGGGTCAGAACAGAGGCTGCCAGTAAGCAACTGGGTGACTTAGGCCATACCACTTGATCTCTTTGAGTCTCAGTAGATCAATCCATCAAATGAGAGCAACTATACCCATCACTGATACATCCTTCAAGAGTTTTTTTGCAGAGCAATTAGAAAAGAAATCATTTTTCAAGTGAAGCGTAGTTTAAAAAGTATAGTTTGTTTTTATTGTTGATTTAGCAAAGAATTATTGCTAATAAAACTTAGCACAAGTTTGAATACCTGTTTTCCATTCAAGGAGATTTATTCCCAGAAATGACAGAAACCCACTCTTATTATATAGTTTCACTTTTAACTTGGTCCAAGAGTGGGCAGGGAGCCTTGCTCTGTAGTCTTACTCTCTGTTATGAACTATAACTGGCCTCATATCCTGGTTCTGCTACTTACTGCCCAAGGTCTCTTTTACCAATGTTTCTAGCCTCAGTATATTCATCTGTGAAATGGGGCTATCAATGGGACCTATCAGGGAATGTCATGTTGGGATTCATTGGAATGATCCCTGTAAATGCCCGCTGAGTGAAATGGGGGCCTGGGACCTGCTGAGTGAAATGGGGGCTTGAGGTGAAAACACGAATGACTCCCATGTCAGTGAGGCCTGGCCAGATTCAGGTGTCCTCCCATTAAATGTAAGGAGAGAAAGCTTGTTTATACTGGGTTGGCTGTGTCCTCTTCCATAGATACTTTTTCCAATTTGTTGACTTTCCAGGCCACAGACTCTTCAGAAGCTGGGAGGAAGGCATTGAGTCAGGTGTTTTGTTTCCAGCATGGTTAATTGGTTGTAAAATGCTACTAAAAACTTACTGCTTCTGATTGAATTAAGTGCCTTAGGAAATCCAGCTGTGAACAGGTGGGCGTGGATGATGTTCCCTCTGTCTGTACTCACGTCCATTGACAGCCTCATGCTGATAAAAGTGCTTCTGGTTGCAGATGCTTTTCCTGACTTTTCCCTTCACCCAACTTGTCAGCTGCCAAAAGTCTGGAAGAAAATCAAGCTTGAGTACATCTGAATTTCAAGTGACAAGGATTCTCAAAAATGACAAAATAAAACATCCCATTGCCTCAAATGCAGAAGCTGCTTTTTAAAATTCTGAGTGGACATCCTGGAGCCTAGAGCCAGACATCCTGGAATATGAAGTCAAGTGGGCCTTAGGAAGCATCCCTATGAACAAAGCTAGTAAAGGTGATGGAATTCCAGTTGAGCTATTTCAAATCCTAAAAGATGATGCTATGAAAGTGCTGCACTCAATATGCCAGCAAATTTGGAAAATTCAGCAGTGGCCACAGGACTGGAAAAGGTCAGTTTTCATTCCAATCCCAAAGAAAGGCAATGCCAAAGAATACTCAAACTACGGCACAGTTGCACTCATCTCACATGCTAGTCAAGTAATGCTCAGAATTCTCAAACCAGGCCTCAGCAATACGTGAACCGTGAACTTCTAGATGTTCAAGCTGGCTTTAGAAAAGACAGAGGAACCAGATATCAAATTGCCAACATTAGCTGGATCATTGAAAAAACAAGGGAGTTCTAGAAAAACAACTATTTCTGCTTTATTGACTATGCCAAAGCCTTTGACTGTGTGGATCACAATAAACGGTGGAAAATTCTGAAAGAGATGGGAATACCAGACCACCTGACTTGCCTCATGAGAGATCTGTATGTAGGAAAAGAACCAGCAGTCAGAACTGGACATGGAACAACAGACTGGTTCCAAATTGGGAAAGGAGTACATCAAGGCTGTATATTGTCACCCCACTTATTGAACTTCTATGCAGAGTACATCATGAGAAATGCTGGACTGGAAGAAGCACAAGCTGGAATCAAGATTGCCGGGAGAAATATCAATAACCTCAGATATGCAGATGACACCACCCTTATGGCAGAAAGTGAAGAAGAACTAAAGAGGCTCTTGATGAAAGTGAAAGAGGAGAGTGAAAAAGTTGGCTTAAAACTCAACATTCAGAAAACTAAGATCATGGCATCTGGTCCTGTCACTTCATGGCAAATAGATGGAGAAACAGTGGAAATAGTGGCTGACTTTATTTTTTTGGGCCCCAAAATCACTGCAGATGGTAACTGCAGCCATGAAATTAAAAGACGCTTACTCCTTGGAAGGCAAGTTATGGCCAACCTAGACAGCATATTAAAAAGCAGAGACATTACTTTGCCAACAAAGGTCCATCTCACCAAGGCTATGTTTTTTCTGGTAGTCATGTATGGATGTGAGAGGTGGACTATAAAGAAAGGTGAGCGCTGAAGAATTGATGCTTTTGAACTGTGGTGTTGGAGAAGACTCTTGAGAGTCCCTGGTACTGCAAGGAGATCCAACCAGTCCATTCTAAAGGAGATGAGTCCTGAGTGTTCACTGGAAGGACTGATGTTGAAGCTGAAACTCCAATACTTTGGCCACCTGATGCGAAGTGCTGACTCATTTGAAAAGACCCTGATGCTGGGCAAGATTGAAGGCAGGAGGAGAAGGGGAAAACAGAGGATAAGATGGTTGGATGGTATCACTGACTCAATGGACATGAGTTTGGGTAAACTCTGGGAGTTGGTGATGGACAGGGCGGCCTGGCATGCATGGGGTTGCAAAGAGTCGGACATGACTGAGTGACTGAACTGAACTTGTCAGCTGCCAAAAGTCTGGAAGAAAAATCAAGCTTAAGTACATCTGGATTTCAAATGACAAGGATTCTCAAAAATGACAAAACAAAACTTGCCATTATCTCAAATGCAGAAGCTGCTTTTTAAAATTATGAGTAGAGTCCATTGGCGATGGACAGGGAGGCCTCGCGTGCTGCAGTCTATGGGGTTGCAAAGAGTTGGACACAACTGAGAGACTGAACTGAACTAAGAGTCCTATTTAGTGGAGCCAAAGGGCTCCTTTTTAAAAATTATTATTTTTTTAAATTAAAAATGGGCCCAAAGAAGCCCTTCCCTAGCCTCGCAGATGGATGACTTGCTGCTAGTTTGGTTATTATAGTTTAGAGAAAGAGATATGAACTGGGACTCTACTCCCAGACCTGTTAAAGTTGGCCCTTACATTGTCTGAAAGATGGGCAAGCTTCACACTAAATATGTATTTCCAGCTTCTGTTAAAATGGGAAACTCTGGCAACACTCTTCCCAGGTTCCCCCTTGAAGTTAGTTAGCTGGAGAAGTGTCAGGCTGCCCCATGTGGACCAGGACATCCTCTCTTCACTTCCTATAGTTCCTGGTTCTGTCTCAGGTGTTACATGCAGCCTGGTTCACTCATTGTTGTTACCTGCATGGAGAGACCTATTATTGTTGTTGTTCAGTCGCTAAGTCATGTCCAATTCTTTGCCACCCCTTGGACTGCAACACACTCAGCTTCTCTGTATGTCACCAGCTCCTGGAGTTTGCTCAAACTCATGTCCATTGAGTTGTTGATGCCATCCAACCATCTCATCCTCTGTCATCCCCTTCTTCTCTTGCCCTCAGTCTTTCACAGCATCAGGGTCTTTTCCAAGGAGTCATCGCTTCACTTCAGGTGGCCAAAGTATTGGAACTTTAGCTTCAGCATCAGTCCTTCCAGTGAATATTCAGGGTTGATTTCCTTTAGGATAGACTGGTTTGATCTCCTTGCTGTCCAATGGACTTTTTATCTGTCAGTCTATCTATCTATCTGGACAGTGAGTTGAGAGGAGGTCATAGGACATTGAAATTGTACAGCCTGATTGTTACCAGGGCCCAATAGAGCAGAATATTCTCTTTTACTTATGCTTTTTGAGGATCCTCCCTTTTGCTACCTTCTCAGCTTCACCCTTCTGCTGACATCTCCATCTTTACCTGCCTGCCTCCTTTCCTGAAGATAGCTTCTCTACCTTCTCTCCTCCCCAACCTAGTAGAGTTTCCTTGTTCTGTGATCCCTGTTAGGTGGGATACTCATGGATTATGTTCTATTATGGACTCATCTTGGAGAATAAAGTTTTCCAGCACACACAGCCTCACATTTTCCAGGTTCAACTCTAAGTAGAATGGAGTCCAATTCTGTTTTGAGTGACTCTAACAGAAGTCCTGCCACAGGCTTGGATTAGGCTTGATTGGCTAGACTTGGGTCACATGCTTGTCTCTGTAGCAGTCATAGAGTTTGAGGGGTGGGTGCTGTGACTAGTCAGGTCAGGGTCACAGGCAGTAATCTGGCCCAAGTGTGGAATGACTTCATACTGCTGAGATACAAGGACTCCTGGGTGAAAACAAGGAAGTTCTTCAAAAGAAGTATGGAGGGTGGTTATCAAAATGGGTGGCAAAGGATTCTGGGCAGTCAACTCACTGATTCTTTCCACAATCTTGTGAAAACTATGGACACGTTCTACAGGAAAAAAAGTGTGGGTAAAACTTTGGATACAACATTAAGGTATTCAAGAACCTGACGCAGACCATCCATTGACTCCAGGTTAAGAATATCTGGACTTAGATAATTTCTAAATTCTTGTTCCATTTTATTAGATGATTGACCAATTTTTGTGATAAAAGCTTCCTTGGAGTTTTGTTTGGAGTGTTTTTGTTTTAAACTGAAGCTGTTTAAGAGTAACATGTTGAGAAGGGAGGGCAAGGCAGTGTGACCTGTGAGCTGCAAAGCGCCCTCAGAAAGTCTCAATTATGTCATTGTTTGTCTCCAATATTGCTTTAGTTTCATTTTCCATCAGCAGCCTTATGATATCATGAGAAATAGTGCTTAATAACATGTCAGACTCTATTTTGCATTATGATTTTAAAATGATAAATTTCTTCTTATATTTTTATGAACTAGAACACATAGACTTATTAGATAGCCTATAATATAAACTGGAATAATTTGGAGCTCATGAGATTATTGTCAGTGCTCTGTGGGCCTGACCCCTCACTGGTCATTTTTATTTGGAGACTGATCCTGAGCTTTAAATCCAAATTAAGGAGTCACTTGCTTTTGTCTGAACTTCACTTGTGGCGTGTTGTCATGCAGTGATTTTTTTCAATGAAAGCCATTGCTCAAATTAAAGTCGTTATCCCCAGTGGTATGTGAGCCTGGAGGATGGGAGGCAACAGAGAGTGATGCTGAGGCTGGGATGGGGAAGGATGTATCCTGAAAAGTGAACAGACAAAAGGAGTGAGGTTTTTTTTAAGGGGTGTTGATTTAAGTAGGTTTCAAAATAATTTTCATTCTGACAAGACTTCTTGCTTTTCTCTTGGGAAAGGACTTCTTCAGCTGATGCCTTCATCTTTCCTTTTTGGTAGAAAAATGAGCTCGTTTCTTTCCCTTGAAGCAAAAACTCATCAAGTATTAGCTTTCTATGGTAACTAGGCACTTCTTTCTTTCTCTGTGGCTTATGTTGGTCAGGAGGTGGGATGGGTGAGTGAATTTGAGTTTTCTTTTTACTCCGAGGTGATTTGACATAAGTTTTTGTGCTAAGTTTCAATGATGTATGATGTGACATCCATTCCTTCCATGCAGTTCACTCTTTTTGGTATGTAAATCTATCATTGCATGTATCACATGCTATTGACATGACTTTTGACTTTAAAAATTAAATTAAGTGTCAAGTCTCAAGATTCAGTGTATACCTGAATTATTGGAGTACTTTACCCCCTAATCTTCTCCCACAAGGGCAGGTTTCCCAGGCAGTTCTGACACAGGTGGCCTGAGAACTGCTTTTTTTTTTTTTTTTTTGAGAACTGCATTTTGATGAGCTTCCGTAAGGGGGGTGAAGTTGTCTCTGTGCTTGTGTTTGGCACGTAGTAGGTGCTTAGTAAACACTTCCTGAATGAAGGAGGTACTGACTGAATTAATGGATGACGTAGAAATAGCCTGAAGCAAGGAATAGCAAATAGCCAAAAACTTTAATCACTGAGTTTCAACAATGTCATCAGAAGGGTCTGTAAGATTTTGCAGAAAGGAGATCCATTTCATACTATTAATTACATGACCTTTTATGCCTTTGGGTTATGCTTAAGTGCTTCAAGAACACTGGCAAGTTTAGCTTAAAGATAATATTTTAAACGTTGATGTTGAGGAATTTTAAAGTAGGAGATTGAGGACACCAATGGTGTGGAATCTGCCCAGTTGATATTCTTTTATGAATTATGCATATGGGAAACTAAGATCGACATCTTACAGAGTGTGAGATGAATAGCTCTTAAGTGTTCTCATTTGAATTAACTGGCAAATCTTAGAGAATAAAGACTTTCGCAAAGACATTCATCATTTTTAGTTCCTAACTTATCCGTTGCAGAATGGAGGAAGCCTTCCCTAGGTTCCATGCTGAATGATATTCACTTCAATTTTAAAAAAAGTTTTCGCTTGTCTTATCTTAAAGTAGTGCCTATTCAGAAAAAATTAAGAAAGTAGAGAAAAGAATGGAAAGGAGAAAGAAATAATCTTTGTGCTATAATACAAAGTTAACTGCCATTAATGTTAACGGTCAATCATGTAAGATGTTTACTTACTGTTTCACAAATACAGCTGTCCCTGGTGCTGAGGGAGATAGAGAGGCCCTCTGAAGGTGTCTGTAGTGCTATGGAGGGGGCAGATGGTTACTCAAGTAACTGGAGTACAAGATGTGAAGACCAAATGTGACCAGAGCTGTACCAGAATGGAGGAGGAAGTGATTAATTCTAGCTGAGCTTCTTGGGCAGGTTTCATGGGCTCAGTGCATTTAAGCTCTACTTGGAAGATAAGTAGGATTATAGGAAGTAAATTAATGACACTGAATGTTTATACTTCATAAACTTTTGAAAAAAATAGTTGCATGTTCAAAAAAACCCATGTGTTTCCGTTACTGTAGATTTGAACTTCATATTTCTCTGATATTTATCACCTCCACAGGGGAAATTAATATCGAAACTCTTTGAGTCCTTAGAGGAAAAGTGAAATCGTAACATCAGATTCTAAATGAATCTGCTTCAAAATTTTATACACATGGGTATTAAACAGAGGGGTATTAAAAGCCTTTCATTTTTAACCTGTGGCTTTCTGTTGGCAAGAAAGACATTGAAAGATAGTGACTTGTGGAACTGGTAACCACGGATAGTATAACTAAATCCTTAAGGTGATATTCATTGACTCCTCCCAAGAGACCCAGGTTACACTGGTTTTGCTTTGGCCATCATTCTCTGAACTTGGTTTGGCTCTATTACAAGACTTACTGGTCTTTCATTATGGTTAAAATCTATTAATGTATTTGAAATAGGAAGGTTTTTCATAAGCAAAATTGAAACACATTAACAGTTACGATTGGGATTATTCCAGTGACAATACCAGAAATCTGTATGCTGACTTCAGCTCTAATCTTGAATGAATTTGATAATGCTGATAAGAGTATAGCTGCTGCTGCTGCTGCTGCTGCTAAGTCGCTTCAGTCATGTCCGACTCTGTGCGACCCCATAGATTGCAGCCCACCAGGTTTCCCCGTCTCTGGCTAGATATGGTCAATGATCTGTATGCCCATATCTATCATATATATATAACGTACAAAGGAATGTAGTTTCATGGATGTGGGTTTTGGAGCCAAACTGCCTACATTCAAATTCCAGCTCTACCACTTACTAGACAGGTAATCTTAGGCAAATTACATAACCCCTCTGTACAGTTATCCATAAAATGAGACTAGAGATAGTACTTCATGGGGTTGTTATGAAAAGTGAGTGAGTTAATACATGTGAAGCACTCAGAACAGTTGTCTTGCATGTGGTGTACTTGTGTGTCTACTGTAGTATCTGCTTAGTTTAACTGTTGGGGTTCCTCCTTTCTCATATGTCTGGCTTTGTGGGATGGGTCATGGTTATTGAAGCCAAGTGACACTTGCGTCTTTTCCAGCCTGGGGAAGGATTTGCCTCGGTGACTCAGAATCCCAAGACCCAACGCCTGGATCAGATCCTACCCTGGGTCTGTAGGAACTCTGTGCTGCATGATTCCTTGCAGATCGTGACCCTTGTAAGGGAAACAGTTTCAGACAAATTTATTCTGTCTGTGCCCAGCTCTGAGAAGGAAAAACACTTGGAATTTATTTTGTTTCTTAATTTTCATTGATGTATAATGAATTTACAACATGTGTTTCTGTTGTACAGCAAAGTGAATCAGTTATACATACATATATATATATATCCACTCTTTTTTCAATTTTTTTCCCATATAGGTCATTCCAGAGTACTAAATAAGGTTCCCTGTGCTAGACAGTAGGCTCTCATTAGTTATCTATTTTATATATAGTGTATGTGTGTATATATATATACACATACACTATTTTATATATTTGTCAACCCCAGTTTCCCAATTTATCCTACCCCCTTTCCCCCTTGGTGACCGTAGTTTGTTTGCTATGCCTAATCTGTGCCTCTGTTTCTGTTTTGTAAGTAAGCTCATTTGTACCCCTTTTTATATTCCACATATAAGTGATATCGTCTGGTATTTGTCTTTCTCTGATTTCACTCAGTGTAACAATCTCTAGGTTCATCTATGTCACTGCAAATGGCATTATTTCACTCTTTGTAATAGCTGAGTAATATTCCATTGCGTATATGTACATCATCTTCTCTATCCATTTCCTCCATCAATGGACAACACTTGGGTTTATTATCTGCTCATTCCTGCTGCAAAGAAAACTACTAGGGTGACTCAAAATGTCTGCCCATGGCCAGGGTTTATACCTTAATACACTTAAGCAAGAAACACTTGACAGTTGAGTAAGCTTTGTAGAAGAGTGTCCCTAAAGATGGACGCCTTCTCTGCAACACCTAATTCAGTTCTTTGGGGGTTTAATTAAATTCTCGCTTAATTTCCATTGTAACCTTGCAGCAGTTGGTGTAAGCTACAGCCCCCTTGCCCTGGCATCCCTTCCGTGTGTCATTTCTAAAGAATTGCAGTTTATTCTTTCCCTACTGGCCGCTGGTTCTTTGGCCTTCCCTCTCCCCTTTTGCTATCCTGGTGCTTTTCCCCACCTTTCAGATTTGACTTCTAGCATCAGGAAACCTATTTGTTGTGGGTGCTTTTATTGAAAACTATTTTTAAATTCTCTAGTCTGCTGCCATGCTATCCCAACCCCCACCCCTTTTTTTGGGAGGGGATTGGGGAGTAAATCCTTGCCACTGATTATGTCCTTCCATCACAGCCTAGCTCTGAACTCTGAGGTCATGAATGCTTTTCAAGTTGATCATGTTCATCCCTTAGGCTGAGAACACTTTCCAGAAATGCCTAAGATCTAAAGGACCTTGGCCAGGGGAGAAGGTAAACTCCTAGAAGTCAGTGGCCAAGAATAAGGGCAGCCACATGCTCTTCCCCTGGGATCCCCAAGATAGAGCCACAGCTTGGTGTCATTCCACCTCCCACCTCAGGCAGGGAGGAGAGAATGTGCTTCAATCTACATAGAATCCCCTCCGTGATCCTATTTCTCCCCTTCTGGAATTTCCAGTCTCTCAGACAGAACTGCAGGGGTTTGAGTCAAGGCGGGTCCTCTCTCAGCGGTGCATTATCAGAGAAGGAGAGGAGGTCAGCTGGACAGTCAGAAACCTTTGCCCTCACACAGGCTCAGCCTCCCCAGCCCGCCCTGGTGGCATCCCTGGGGTTTTGGCAGACTTGGCGGGTATCATATTTTCACATGGATGAACTGTACTCTACAACTTCTTCTGTGTACTAGAACCCAAAAGTGTTGACATTGAAAATAAAGTTTTCTCTTTCTAGCTGTTTCGGTCCCCTGTTTTCAAGGGTGATCTGTTTTTCATGGCAGGGGCTATGGACTTGTGTTTACCTCTTCACGGAGGGCTCCCATGGAGTAGCAGTGGTATTTCTGAGACAGTCCCTGGCATCTCGGGCGTCTGGGTGGGAATAGGTGCTTTCTGGTTAAATATTTTTAATTTGAGAGAACCCTTGTACTCCAGGAAAGTCTTCTTGGTTACATCTGGGCAGTAGATTTAGTCTCAGAGGCAGATGGTTCTGTGCTTCGGTGGCAGAGCCCAGAGGATGGCGCTGTTTGTGGCAAGGATTCCTCCTAAGATGACCTTTGAATCATGAGGCCTTTGCCTCTCTACCCTCCAGCGAGTGTGTGCAGGAGCAGCTTGAGTTTCACACAGAAGGGACCCCACAGCTGTTTCCACACAGCTGTTTCCCTCACTGGGCGGAGTGAGTCTCCGTGTCTGGAGTATCTTTGAGAAGGATCGTCTGCCACGTAACCATCTGCAGGGAGAAGTCAGAGGAACTTTCAGGGAGCCTGAAGACTGCAAATGGGGCTTTTATGTCTTGGTTTAGGTGTGCCCTGATGCTTTTGTTTTCCAGCCTGGACATTACGAGAACAGCTGAAAACATCCAAACGTGATTTTTCAGAATTTGGGTTGGGGTGGTGAAAACTCAACCTGCTCAGCCCAGATCTATGGCGATGCTTTGCATAATAATTAATGAGGTACAGGCTGTTGCCTACTGGATGGTTTTACTCCGTGTGCCCTTCAGGGTGACTAGCTGGAACCCTCTGCGATTTAAGCTGCTGCCTTTCCTCCCCTTCGTGTCTTGGCCTTTGGAAAGAGCCACTTTAGTCATTATTACCTGTCTTTTGTTTTTTTCTTTCTTTTGTTTTTTCCTTTTTGTAGGTCATTCAGTGAAACCTATAGTTCTTGTCAGTTACATAGATCTTTGCTTCCTTTCTTAACCTTAACATTCAAAGAGAGAATACTTTCTGTACCTGAAAAATTTCAGTATCTCTGAACATTAGAGCAGTTGATGATAGAAAGAATTATTTATTCTTCTATGCCAGGTACTGTTTTAACACTCTACATATATTACTCATTGAATTCTCAGTAACCCTCTGAAGTAGGATTTTCTTGCTCCCATTTTACAGATGAGGCACAGAGAGGGCACAGAGAGGTGAAATAACTTTTCTAAAGTAGCACAATTAATTAAAGAGTAAAGGTAGGATTATGATGAAAGTCATAATGTGGCTGGAAGGGACGGTACTGTTACTCTCATGTTTTACTGAGGCTCAGGGAATTGGAGAAATTTACCGAGGCTTATCTTATCTTTAACCCAAGCACCTGTCTAGAGTACTCCACTGCTGTCTTCGTCATAGAATGGTCCTATTTCTACCCTTGGGAGGTCTGGGATTCTGTTTAGCTGTATAAATACTTACCAAAAAACTATTGGTTCTGAGTCCTGTGCCATGTACTGGCTATACAGAGATGATTTTTTGTTATTTTATATCCTTATATGGATTGGGCCTATCCTGTTGACTAATAACTTTCTTTCTGGGGGTGCCTAGTGGTACCTTCGGAGAAGGCAATGACACCCCACTCCAGTACTCTTGCCTGGAAAATCCCATGGACGGAGGAGCCAGGTAGGCTGCAGTCCATGGGGTCGCCAAGAGTCGGATATGACTGAGCGACTTCACTTTCACTTTTCACTTTCATGCACTAGAGAAGGAAATGGCAAACCACTCCAGTGTTCTTGTCTGGAGAAACCCAGGGATGGGGGAGCCTGGTGGGCTGCCATCTATGGGGTCGCACCAGAGTCGGACACAACTGAAGTGACTTAGTTGTAGTATTAGTGGTACCTTTGGTATCTAGCACTGTGCTCGTCACATGGAAACTACTCCTTATGCTGAATATCTCTTGGTTGGTAAAATGTGATACAGGGAAATCATTGAATAAGCAGTTATGTTCTACAAATATGTGTGTTCAGTTCAGTAACGTTCAGTGAGGGTAATGTCGTACATTAGCCTCGTTGGTGAACTGAAACACAACTTCCATTAGAGTGTTACTGGGTTTTATGACTGTCACTTTCCTAATGGAGGTGTGTGTATGTGTGTATTCAGTTGCTTGCTGCTACTGCTGCTGAGTCACTTCAGTCGTGTCCGACTCTGTGCGACCCCATAGACGGCAGCCCACCAGGCTCCCCCGTCCCTGGGATTCTCCAGGCAAGAATACTGGAGTGGGGTGCCATTTCCTTCTCCAATGCATGAAAGTGAAAAGTGAAAGGGAAGTCGCTCAGTTGTGCCCGACTCTTAGCGACCCTATGGACTGCAGCCTACCAGGCTCCTCTGTCCATGGGATTTTCCAGGCTAGAGTACTGGAGTGGGGTGCCATTGCCTTCTCAGTTGCTTACTCATGTCCAACTCTTTCCGACCCCATGGACTGTAGCCTGCCAGGCTCCTCTGTCCATGGGATTCTCTAGGCAAGAATACTGGAGCAAGTTGCCATTTCCTCCTCCAGGGAATCTTCCCAACCCAGGGGTCAAACCCGTGTCTTCTGCAAGTCTCCTGCATTGCAGGCAGATTCTTTACCACTAAGCCACCAGAGAAGCCCTTCATAATGGAAATAGTAGACTGCAAAATGCAGTAGCTCCAGTGTTGAGCTCTTATTGGGTTGGCTTTTGAAAAACTAACACTACATTGGAAAAATCATGCAGTTAGAAGTCGAGACATGTGGATTAATAGTTTTTGCTCTCAGAACGACTGTAACTCTGTGAGTATTATCATGTTCCTGCCCTCTCAATTTTCCCACGTACATGGTGAAGAAGGTAGGCCCAGTGTTGGTTTAGGTCACTTATAAAGTCCTGTAATCCACAGAGATAACTCATACATTAGTGAGTCCTTTGGGCCAATATATAGGGTATTAGTTTAGATTTGTCTTTCAATAAATATCTTAATTTTGTTGAATCTTAGTTGTTTTATTTATTTATTTATTTTTTGCCTTTCACAAGGGTTGAGCATTCCCGAGCTGCCTAACTGTAGGACTTCTGTGAGGATTCAGTGAGATTCGGAGGCTAGAAGTGTTTTGAATAATGTAACACTGTATGACCACAAAATATTATTTGTATTGAAAGTTAATGGAAAGGTGTCAGGTTTCTTGCCACTCCTTCCCCCATCCAAAAAAATAAAAAAGCCTGGAGTTGGGTCCTTCTTGGGCTGTTTCCTGTAGTTTATGGACTTCTGGAACGCTAAGGGGTCAATGGGGGCTTTGTCTTGCCTTGGGTCAGTTTCCCACGGTTGGGATAAGGCTGTGCACTCTTTTTCCCTGACAACAACTTTATCAAACACACCCGCCACACAAAATGTGGTAATTTGGTAGACAAAAGTGTGGTTTTGAGTTACGCTAACCTCCCCTTTGTTCAAAGCCCCCCTCCTCCTTGGAATCTGATATCTTCTCGGCAGACCAGCAGATGTGCACGTGTCCCCAGGTTTACAGATGCCTTCAAAACAGCCTGATAAACCACCCCCCCAAAAAAAATTTGTGTGCCACATCTAACTCCATCTTTCGGTGGGGATATTTTTAACTCCTGCTTCTAACTCCTTGCAGTTCCTTTAAGGAAGTGGGATCTGAAAGGGTCAGACATTTGGCATCTACTTGGGGGAAAACTTTGAAAGAATTCCTGATGCTCCCCCTGGGGTAGGGCTGGCTTTCTCCAACAGAACTGGCCCTTCCGAGTGTCTTTGCCACATAAGGGCTTGTGTGAGGCCTCAGGCACCAGTTGACGCTGTCTCTTCCCCACAACAGATGGTCAAGCCTTCAGTTTCAGAGAGGGATCCGCTGTCGAGAGGGCGGGCAGAAGATGCTGCCAGCGTGCCAAGTGACAGGGCAGCTTGGGGTAACGGGGATCTGGTTTGTGCCCAGCATAGCTTTTGTGCTAACGATGGGCTGGTGACAGGCGCCTCGCCCGGCTCATCGCCGAGGCAGAAGATCCCCTGCTCCCTTGATTCTGTTTCTCTGGCAGAGCTAACGTCCTGTTTGCCTGCCTTTCAAAATCCATTTTGGCACCAGATGGACCCCCTCATGGTGGCTAGCAGTTGTCTGACTTGAAGATGTCAGAGGGTGTGCTGACAGCTCCTTCCAACACAACCTGAATCTGGCTGTTGTGTCTGGCTCAAATGGCTTTAAACATACACAGGCGGCGAATATTATCTATCAGTCCTGGAGAACCAGGTGTGGGAGTGGGGTGCCCACTGGATGGAGAATGGCAGCGACGTCTCCCTCCACAGTGTTCAGGTTGCTACCGTGGAAACAATGGTACAATGGTACTAATAATTACTCTTATGATTACTCTTATTTGTGCAGTTGCCATTGTGGTACATTGTACCATTGTTGTCCATGGTACAATTAGTATTAATATCAACAATGCACTACTTCTGTGATTATTAAAACTACTGTAGCACAATGGTTAAAAGCACAGGCTCTGTGCAAATTTGAGTTGATCCACATTTAATAACTTTTGGGCAACTTATTTACATTCGCTGTACCTCAGTTTCCTCATCAGTAAAATGGGATTAAAGGTAGAGGTTATTTAGGAGGCTTGAATGGGAAAATATATTTGAAGTTCTCAGCTTTCTGAATACAAAGTAAGCACCTAATACATGAAAGATATTATTATTATGACAGCCACCATCACTATGTGTACTATGTTCCAGACACTATGTATCATTGCAGTTAATTTTCTTAGTCACCTTCTATGATAGGGACTGATATTATACCCAGATTCTAGGTAAGAAGTGTGGTGCAGGAAAGTTCAGCTCTTTATCAAAAGTCACACAGCTGTATCTGTCAGAATTTGATAGGAATCTCATTCTGAATATTTTTAAGGGTCATGGCTTTTCTATCATCCCAAGCCGACTCTTACTGTCAATTTAGTGATAATCAGCCCTGTCCTGGGGTTTGTGTGGCTTTTAAATATCCTCTTCCAACCAGCTGTGCTTGAAAGAAGCAGGCAGTTTTCACACTTTAGATGTCTTTGGATGTAAGCTTGAGCCCGGTCAAGATGGCAGACTCACTATCCCTGACCTCTACCACATCAGACAGTTTCCAGCAGTAATGTGTGGTCGCTAGGGCTCCCGGCACTTGCTGTCTGCGAGTTCAGAGGTGGGGACAGTGCAGAGACACTTAGGATTGGGACCACGCCCTCAAACCCCTCTCCTGTCCCCAGATTCCCCTATTGCACGTGGCCAGGTCTGCACTGGCCA
Source organism: Bos indicus x Bos taurus (assembly GCF_003369695.1). Classification (NCBI taxonomy): domain Eukaryota; kingdom Metazoa; phylum Chordata; class Mammalia; order Artiodactyla; family Bovidae; genus Bos; species Bos indicus x Bos taurus. The sequence continues at coordinate 40,239,547 of NC_040082.1, forward strand.
ACGGGCCAGTGTTGCTCTTTGAGCTGGATTTTATTTTACGCAGCTGGGCTCAGCAGTGTGCCATGAGTCATTTATCTTGTTCAGAAAGATTGATAAACTTTGTGAACAGAACCTGGAAGTAGGGATGAAGGATTGTTCAGAAGCCAGGTCTTATTGATGGACAGTTGAACGTTGCATGATGTTGAAAGAGCTGTTTCAGGAAGATGTTTACATTTTAAAATGTGATTTTAGGGGTTGACAAAGTCATTGTCTCTCTTCAAAGACTTATTCCCATGCCATACTTCCCTCTTGGCAGAGTCTGAGAGACTGGGGAGGAAAGAGATTCTGTTGGGACATCGCTTAGTCTGGTTTTCAGAAATTGCCTAAATTTGGTGCTTCTCTGTGCTGTGCTCTCATTATAGAGGTGCTATTTGGTTGATAGACTTTATACTCAGAGCTAAATCCAGACATTTCAGCTTGATAGTTCCTCACAAATTATGTGTATTCAAGTAGGAATTTTACTGCAGTGTGGACTTGAAATGGGGAAAAAGGTGACGACAGGAAAATTCCTATGAGAATTTAACTGAGCAACATTTTAATGCATTGTAATATTTTGGGAAAGTGGGCCTGAAGTCCACATCCCTAAAAGTAAAAAGGAATGAAGAACTTCCAGCAGCTTTTAAAATGCTGCTTTCCCCAAACATATTAGTAGGTGGATCGAGAGGTTTAATTTTAGGTAACTAACAAGAATGCCCTGATCGGACACTTTTGATCATGCTGCCTTTCCACGATGAACTTCAACAACTCCCACCTAAGAAATATAGAAATAACTCTCCTGATTCACAGAAAGGTAGAAATAACTCATCTAATTTATCACCCAGTGCAGGACACTTTTAAAAGTTAAAGTTCGTACTATTCATTTTGTTGTTGTTGCTCAGTAGCTCAGACTCTTTTGTGATCCCATGGACTGCAACACTCCAGACTTCCCTGTCCTTCACTATCTCCCAGAGTTTGCTCAAACTCATGTGCAGTGAGTCAGTGATGCCATCCAGCCATCTCATTCTCTGTCATCCCCTCTTCTCCTTCTGCCTTCAATCTTCTCCAGCATCAGGGTCTTTTCCAGTGAGTTGGCTCTTCGCATCAGGTGGCCAAAGTATTTGAGCTTCAGTTTCAGCATCAGTCCTTCCAATGAATATTCAGGGTTGATTTCCTTTAAGATTGACTGGTTTGAACTATTCACACTTACAGTAGTACAGCTGGTGTAAACTAGTATGCTGCTGCTGCTAAGTCACTTCAGTCGTGTCCGACTCTGTGCGACCTCACAGACGACAGCCCATCAGGCTCCTCTGTCCCTGGGATTCTCCAGGCCAGAACACTGGAGTGGGTTGCCATTTCCTTCTCCAATGCATGAAAGTGAAAAGTGAAAGTGAAGTCGCTCAGTCGTGCCCGACTCTTAGTGACCCTACGGACTGCAGCCTACCAGGCTCCTCCATCCATGGGATTTTCCAGGCAAGAGTACTGGAGTGGGGTGCCATTGCCTTCTCTGGTAAACTAGTATAGTTCCTGGCAAATTGAGACCTTTGGTCACCCTAGCCAGTAAAACCATGGATCTCATTATGGAATCAATTCAGAGATCAAGGTGGCTGTGAAGCAGGACATTCCTTCTTCTATCATAAATAGCTTTTGTTTATAGCTGGCATGTAAGGAAAACATATGGGATATGTTCAAGAAATGAGTGGACTTTAGTCAGTATGGGAATCTTCTCATAAGCACTCCTATCAGAATATTTTACTTGGGCTTCCATGGTGGCTCAAAGGGTAAAGATGCAGGCAGACCCAGATTTGATCCCTGGATCAGGAAGGTCCCCTGGAGAAGGAAATGGCAACCCAGCCCAGTATTCTTGCCTGGAGAATCCCCATGGACAGAGGAGCCTGGCGGGCTACAGTCCACGGGGTCACAAAGAGTCAGACATGACTGAGCAACTTCACTTTCCCTTTCATGTTCGAGAAATCAATGGACTTTAGTCAGTATGTGAATCTTCTCATAAGCACTCCTAATCAGAATGTTTTACTTGGAGATGCTCGGATAAAAAGTGTTTACCTTGTCCTTATATTCATCTAGCATGTATTTTGCTGGTTCATCATCTGTGAATTTACGGGGCTTAAATTACATGTTGTTGTTGGGGACCATGAGTAATTCTCAGGCAATTATCTCCAATTGGAACCTGCCTTAAATTATAGGGAAGACTTAGCCTCTCTATGAGTGAAAATACTTCCGTGGGGGCTTAATTCTTCTGTGAGATCTGTTGGCGCCACAGAGAGCATTCTCTTCATATAGAACGTCTAACTTGGGTGTGAAATGAAGACTAAAGCTTTAAACCAAGTACTGGCTGGCTCTAACGTCATTCTGAATGTTTCAGAAAATGCCCAGAGAATAGAATGCACAACCCGGAAGTGACTTACTACTTTTTTTTTTTCCCCTTCTGTGGAGGACTGAAATGCTAACCATGGTAATTTGTTTCTTCACAGGTTCTTCTTGAAATTTTTCCTCAAATGTAACCAAAATTGCCTAAAGAATGCGGGAAACCCACGTGACATGCGGAGATTCCAGGTGGGTCTGTCTTGTCCTTCTTATACCTGAATAATAACATGAGTATCAGGAGAGGGTAAAAGAAGTCTTAGGTGGAGAAGATCCAGAGTATCATTGTATCATTGTTTTCCCAGAGGTGACAAGCAGGTGAGTTTGGGTCCCTAGGTGTCTTTTCTCTACAAGTTGTTGTTTTAATTAGAGAAGGATTAGGACTGAGCCACCTGCGTTCAGTGGTTGAGACAGTGGTACCCTTTGAGCCTCGTCTGGCTTCCCGAATGGACTCATAGGCTTAAACCAGGGCTCCCCAACCTCCAGGATCTAATGCTGGATGATCTGAGGTGGAGCTGATATAATAGTAATAGAAATAAAGTGCACAGTAAATGCTATGTGTTTGAATCATCCTGAAACTACCCCCTCCTCATCCTGTCCATGGAAAAATTTGTCTTCCATGAAACTCGTACCTGGTGCCAAAAATGTTGGGGACCACTAGCTTAAACCACTGCAGGTTAAGTGAAGCACATACAAATGATGAAGTCTTCGCCTAAAGTTCTACAGGTAGAAAACTGGTCGATAGGAGCTTTGTGCTGTTTTGGAATTACGTCACTTTCCTCCTTCCTTTCTCTTGTTTTCCTTTTCCAATCTTGGAGATTATTAGTAATTATCTTATTAAAAGTGGATCTCTGAAGAAGCAGGGTGTAGGGCAGTATGGGTGACATTCAGTCTGTTTGAGAAATGTCCTTGTTCAGCCCATATAAATGTCTTCAAGCATCAGTCAGATCTGCCTCCATTTAAAGCTTTAGTGGTATGTTAACCTCATATAATTATACATTTACTAGAGGAAAAATATGTGAAAATACATTTGTTAACTTCCAAAACACAGAATGGTGGTTAGGCTTTAGGAAAGGTTGCTAAATTCTAGGTACGTGCTTCTCAAACTCTAAAGTGCCGAGAATCCTCTGGGGATCTTGTTAAACTGCTAATTGAGGTCTGCGGTGGGCCTGAAATTCTACCTTTCTAACAAGCTCCCAAGTGATGGGCAAAGCCATGGACCACACTTGGAGTAGCAAGGTTCTAGACCCTTATGTTGCTCTCCATCTAATTTTATGACTAACTCATTTGGACAGTGTTAGTTTCTTCACCAGAGTAATGATGTGTCCATCTATGGATGCCCATGTGGTCTGTCAGTGAAAATATCTTGGGAGTTTAAAGTATGTTCTTAGGTGGAGTTAGTCTGCTTTAAGTGTAGATTGAAATATAGGATCTCTGAGAGGATCTGGACAAATTTTCTCTGCACATTCTCTGATGGGAGAAAGGGAAAGGATGATTCTGGGCATTAATTTTTGGATGTCAAGATCTCTTAGTCTCCAAGATAATTATTTTTTTTAATAGGTGGGACTTAGTAGTCTCATGAAAGAACAAATTCAGTAAAAAGAAGACCCCTGCCCCTGAGATTCTGAACAGTTCTGGAAATCATTTGGGCTTGCCACCTTTTGTCCTGACAGATGAATGGGGAGAACCCCTAGATGCCTAGTTTCCTGGAAAATGTCTTTCCTGGGGAGCTTCTGACCAAGTGGGCAGACTTGGGTGCTCTCATCCATACCCAGGACATTTTTGTGTTGAGTTGGAGCATCTTTGCTGGTGCAACATGTGATGCTGTTAAATATGTGTTGCTAAGTGTCTTAAAATGTGAGAATGAGTTTCATATAAACTGCGTTACTTACCTTGGCCTTGAAATGGGCCGTGTATCTCCTTTGACCAAGCTTGGGTTAGGAACAAGCCATGTCCAGACATGAAGCAATTCATAACATATAATAAATGTGTCTAGACATGTATGATGCCTTACGAATACTAGGACCGACCTGGCTGTGCTTCACAGAGTGGCAGAGTTAGAGATGGTCTTCAGTAATGTTGGGAATCTAAAGAGAGTGTGTGTAAGATTTCAGGGGCCTTATTTTCCCTTGCAGGACCTGCTAGTGAAATGTCTGAAAGCTTTGAATTATAGGAATGTAGCTTTTGGATGAGATGAGAACCAACTCAGTCTGTTATTTTTGAGAATGTCTAGAAAGCTTTATTTTTTCAGACAAAGTAGTTATTTTTTGTTGAGTAGAAGGGCTGCTGAGACAAGGAGGCATGAGTTAGATTTCCGCAAAACCTCAATTTCCTCTACTGTAAAATGGAGTAAAAATGATGATTCTTATTTCACAAAGGACAGTACTTTGAAAGCATAACAAATTTGCAAAAGATAAAATATGTGGCAGAACCAATACAATATTGTAATTAGCCTCCAATTAAAATAAATAAACTTTAAAAAAAAATAAATGTACGATTTTGAAGAAAATATTTGCTGTAAACTAAAGCTGGGCCAATAATTGAGCATAGGGTTTCTCAGCCTGGGCAGAAATGACACTTTAGACTGAATAAGCCTTTGTTGGGAGGGAGGTGGATTTGTTCTGTGTGTCAAAGGATATTTAGCCAGAATCACTGGCCTTTACCCACCAGATACCAGTAGAGAAACCATCCTCCACCCCTTGCAGTCATGAGAGACACTAAAATGTCTCCAGACATAGACAAACGTCCCCTGTGGGGAAGGGGATGCAGAATTTCCCCTGGTTGGGAATCACTGGTTTAGTCCTATCCCTGACGACCTCTGACATACTCTCCTGCAGACAGTGCTGCTGTCCTAAAGAGTGCACCCTTTGATTACACTTGAAAGTTGCCCAACACAAGGTCCAGCCTTGACAATGCTCTTTCTCAGTATTCTCCAACTGATCCTAAAGTAGGTGGACCTTTCCCAGTAGGGGCTGCTACCTTGACCACTACAGAGTCAGTCTTTGTGTCAAAGAAGAGCTCTGTCTCTATCAGCAATGACAAATTCCTTATTGGAGCTCAAATTTAACCCACTTTATTCCTGTCACCGACTTCCTACTTACTGGGAGAAGAGGGAGCCTGTGGCAGAATGAGCACTGACATTTTGTTTTGTATTTGCGTACATTTGCGTATTTCATGAATCATCACTTTTACATGGTTAGCACGTGGTCTTATGCACTGTTGGACGTATCTAGCAACTGCAACTCAGTGCTCTAAACACCATTGTCAGCCTCATTTTTTGTGTGGGCCTCTGCCTCAAGCTTGCTTTTCTTCCTGTGTTCCTTGTCTTGGTTCATTTCTAACTGTATTAAGTGTTAGGGAGATGACCATTTATATTTGGGTCTGCATTCGTATTTATATGTATAAATGTATGAGTCCATGTATGTATCTTGATAGACATCTATGGACATTGCCTGTAATGATGACGATGATGAAGCTAACAATTATGGTGTCCTTTTGTGAGCAGTTTTGTGCTATTTTATATGAGTTACCATATTTATCTTCACATCCAAACAGGAATTAGGGTCATGCAAATAGGAATTACTTCCACTTTACAAATGAGGTACGTGAAGTTTAGGAAAGTTAAGCAGTTTGCCCAAAGTCACACATCTACTAAGTCCTGAGGCAGCGATTCAACCCAGTCGATCTGACCCAGATGTTCTCTAATGTGGTGCAACAGTAAAGAACTTGTCCACAGCCTTTAGGCAGATACATAGGGAGGCAGTAAGGAGGTCTCTCTACATCTGAGAGCCCAGTGAGTACTTGTGAATAGTATTAGAATCCCAGGGAAGTCAAGGAACAGTGTTCAAAAGGGTGTTTGCTCTGAGTAGAACCTAAGGATGCCAGCTGCCTGAAGAACACTGGGATTCCAATATATCCATCATGCAGAATGTGGAGTTGTGCAGAAGGGGGAAAACTCGAGCACTGTTTCTGATTATAGCCACAGTGCTGGTCAGTGTTTACTCATGTGAACTTTAGAGAAAGAGGTTATTGCTCCTAAGACTGCCTGAGCTTCACCTAATTGGTAGAGGTTTTGGCCAGTTCTCCAGGGCAAGAAAGACCCTTCAACAAATGAAGCCTGAATCCAGGCACCCCTGATGGCTCGGAGCACTCATTTGGAAATCATATTGACGTTCCCAGCTCTTAGGACTAAACCAAAAGGGGGAGGATGAGTTTCTGTGCAGCTGTGCTGGCTGGCAGAGATGAGCCCTAGAAGCGCTGGTGGAAGGTTTCCCATGAGCAAACATATGATTTTCCTCATTTTTCTCATAGTACGCTAATTGGAAAGCTGGTTTCAAATATTTTGATGTCACTGTTGCCTCTGAGGGGAGTGAGAGAGTGTCATGTTGGCATGAGAAGACTCCCTTCCCCTCTTTACATCTCAATGTGGCTTTTCCCAGTGACACTGAAAACCCAAGGCCCAGAGACGTCTGAGGGAAGGCATGCCCTCCTGCCTGTCCAGTGGGCTCCCCCTACCTGTTAGGGATGCCACTTTCTCCCTTGTCCCGCTCCCCAGGCCCACTGATCTTCATGCAGCCAGGCCAGGGTGCGTCTCCTCTGAACAGCAATCAGGGGCCTGTGTAGGTGACTGAGGAGGACATAAGAAAGGTTGTTGATCTCTTGACATGTAAAGACATTCTGTCAAGCAAACTCAGCCTCACAGCAGCTGAGCTTCTGGTGTGTAAACAGAGACTGCTTAATTACATAGGTCATATCAATTTAGTGTGACCTTAGCATTTTTGAGAAATTCATCACTTTCTGCAGAGCTCGGCTGTATTCATAGTTTCAGGCAGTATGGAATAAGCCTTGTAGAGAATTTGGTACAATCTTTTTATTTTTAAGCTTATAATTGATGTTTTCTTTTGAAATCCCCAGGCTGTGGTTAGGGTAACAAACTTGCTTAAATACAACAGTGGATACAGGCTTCATTCAGTTCTGTGGGTGTGGGGACGACGGGAGAAAGAGAGCAGGAGGGAAGGCGGTGGATGGAGACAGCTCTCTCTCCTGACGGGGAGAATTTCCCTGTGACTAAATGAGCCTGTTTCTTCATCTTGACACTAAAAAGATGCTAATGTCAAAGGAGTGTGTTAAAACCATGTCACGGGTCTGGTTTTTAACTGACGGGAGCTAGACAATTCAAGCTTAAGATTTAAATCCTTATCAATAGCTTCCCTTGTTGGGGCTGGCAGAGCGGGGAGCTGAGGGGAGGAACAAGAACTGGGTACAAGCTGTCATCACAGTAGATACCGTAATACCTGGAAAACTGGGAAGTAAATTTCCAAATTCATCTTATTGCTTTAACAAAGTTTTCCATAGGCTGTGAATCTGTATCTGTGTATAAATGTTAGATCTGTAACTACATGTGAACATAAATGTAAGATATGCTTGTTTATGCATGCATGCCTGCACTCAGTAGTATTTATTGACCTGGTAGGTGGTTGAGTATATTGTGATAAGAACAGGAAAGATGGAGTGTCTGCTGTAGTGAAACTTAAATTCTAGTTGGCATCTATTAGTTAGGATAATAGTAGCTGCTGTAACAAACAGACCAAAGAAGATTTAATGGATCACCTTCAACAGAAGGTTGTTTATCCCTAACATAATGGTATAAGGCAAGTGTTCCTGGTGGGTGAGTAGCTCTTGTATGTGAAGTAGTCTCCACCACCCCCTAGAACCTTATTGTCTCCATACATCCAGCTGAAGGGTAAAGAGTGCATGGAGGGGCTTGTGGGCTTAAAAACCTCGTCTTAGAAACGATTCTTGTCAAATCTGCCCACATTCTACTGGCTAGAAGTCTGTCACACAGCCAGGTATGACCACAGAGAGGCCTGAAAATGTCTAGTTGTACTGTCCAAGAAGAAAAGATAGTTATATGGGGAACAGTGACCTTCAGTTGCTACACTGTCAAAACCAATACAATATTGTAAAGTAACTAGCCTACAATTAAAATAAATAAATTTATATAAAATAAAATAATTTCAATTATTGCTTTAAGGAAGTGAAGCAGGGTATTATGAGAGAGAACACCAGTGTGGGATCGGGGATGGGAACATACTTGAAAAGCAGGTGACCAAAGAAAACTTTCGAGGAGGGGACTCTTAAGCTCAGAGCTAATGGATAACAATAAGTCATTTTGAGAAGAGCCAGGAGAATTTTCTGAGCAGAGAGAGCAGCAAGCCCAAAATTCATGTTTGTCTCGTGTTTATCTGAGACGAACAATTTTCTTTTGCTTACTCATCATTTGGAATGGGGGTCGGTAAGAAATATGAGGAGAAACTATCAGGTTTTTCTTCCCAAATTCCCACCAAAAAATGTGTGGTCTTTCAAAAGTGATGACGTAGTTAATGACATTAAAAGGCAACTCTCTGCCTTCCCCCCTTCTTTGGTGAATTCTATAAATTTTGGAGAATCCTTCTTATTTATTCAGAAGCCCACAGGGTATGATTAGAGGATTCTTAAAATATATGCCCATTCTCTGCAGTTTCGGTCTGCTTTTAAAGACACTTAAAGAAAGAAGGAAACGTTCTCAACCCTTTTATTTCTCTCCCACCATTCCCCACCCCCGTCTTATACTGTTTTGACAAACAGCACATCTTGCAATTAAATTCTTTACCAACAGAATGTTAGGGGCCTGAGCCGCAATCACTCTCTTCCTACAGAATAATTTCAAGATGCACCATGCTGATTAATTATACTGAAAGCAGCTCTAATGATAGTTTCAGAATACAGGATTAATTCACATAACATGGTAAATACAAATGGTGGATTTTCAACCTGATATATTAAACCATCACGGCTTATTGGGCAAATATGTATCTTGGCATGAGCCTTATGCTGGGCCTTGGCAGAAAATATGCATCACTGAAAAGGAATCCTTATGACCAGGATTTGATGAGTGGTAGCTCTGCACTTAGAGGAAATAAATTCCTACATTAAGTACAGTTGCTATTGAAGAAAATGTAAAATATATTAAAGGATAGACATAGAAGTGTTTGGTTTGATCAGTGTTGCCCAGTGGATATTGGATCTGAGGATGCATGGTGCTTACTGAGACTTGCCAACCCAGAGGTATTCTTATATTCTTCCACTTTTTAGGTTGTAACTTACAGAGCTCTTACTATGTGTGAGACCTTGTACTAAGTGTTTTACATGTATAATTTTATTTGTTTTTCCACCCTCTTTCCCTTGTTTACTTTGCTCCAAATGAGAACATTGACCTTCCTTCTCTTCCGTCATTTTTCTTCACCAAATGTACTAAACTCATTCCTTCCTCAGGATTTTTGCACTTGCTATCCTATGCCCCTGGAAATTCTTCTGCCACATCATTGAATGGCTGGTTACTTCTTAATAGTCAGATTTCAGCTAAAATGTCACCTCCTTAGAGAGGCCTTCCTAATCATCTGCTTAAAAGTAGTTCCTGCCTGGGCTTCGCCCCCTTCCTCATTTTATTTTCTTCTTGGAACTTTTTACCATCTGAAATTTGCTTTCATTGTTTATTTATTTATTGTCCAAAAACTCTTTTTTATTCTGGACAGAGACTAAACTCTTGATGGGCACATACTTTGTCATTGCTGCTTCTCCAGTACATAAAATGATGCCTGACACCTATTCCTATGATTAAATGACTTATCTAAGGTTACAGACTAGTGAGTGATGGAGTCGGGGTTCACACTCAGCACTCTCTGACCCCGGAAACTGAACTGACGACTGTATGCTGTTTTCTTGCTTCCAGTTTCCATGTCCGTGTACCATGGTCCCATAAGCAGAAAGCATGCATGGCAGTTATGTATACTTGGGCTCACTGCTACTTAAAATGGCCAATGGAACACATAAATGGAGCACCAGTTAAATGCCAACAACTACATTAAAAGGCATCAAAAGTATCCTGATCCACAGAGAGAGAAACTAAGTTCAGATCAATGATGAGTTTTTATGTCTACAATGTGTCACAGTTCAGGAGACAGAAACTGAGTCTAGTTTCTAATGGTTCAAATTAGTTTAGCACAGGAATCCAAGGATTTAGAAGTGTCCATTCTTATCTTACTGTTAAAAGAAGAGAGATTTTTGTCTTGAGGCTCAGAGAGTGGATTTAATTCAGCTTCTCAGTCCCTCACTCCTGCAGTTCCACTCTGTTACATCCTGTAGGTTCATGCGTCCTCCATAATTTTTAATGAGTTATTTGGGATCTTTCAACCAGATAGAAACTTGCAATCAAGCTGGTTTCAGAGAATATCTCTTTCCATATCAGCCAAGGAGATTTTAAAGGACAAAGTTAATGAAGACCCAACTGCTGCAGACCATTTTTATGTAGATAATGCCTAAAGTGTAGTCAGTCAGACAGACAGCGATGTGTACTGGAAGAGACAGTTAGGGGAAAGAGGACCTAAGCCAGGAGCATGGATTAAGAGGCCAGAAGTGGACCTAGAGCCTGAAGTTTCCCTTCAACTTTGCCTCTGCTCTTAATTCATCCTGTGGCCTTGAAGTTTTTAAGCCTCTTGGGTCTCAGTTTTCCAAGCTGTCAGACACGACTGAGTGAGTGAACTGAACTGAAAAGGAGGAATTGGATAAATTCGCGGTATCATAACTACTGAGGTCTCCTTTTGTCATTTTCTCTTATGAACCTCTTGTGGTGACATATCTTCCAACTTAATTGCATTTATTGAATAAGAATCACACTCTCTATTTTAAAATTAGTCAAAGCCATGGAAACTGACAATTTTGAGCTTCTCATGTGCATGAGATTACTGTGTTTCCACATGGAACTAATATGATCCCATATCAACAAAGGCAAGTTACTGCATGTTATAATATGCATCCTTCCTATGGATGAATTAGGGTACCCTTTCTGCAGGCTTGTCCCCAGTGCTACATTAGAAAGCGCATAGTTGGGAGCCACTAGATTGGCTGATTTCTTGGGTCTCTTGGGACTCATTGGAGAAGCCTGTAAAGGGTAGTTCAGTTGATAGGTTGGGTGTAGAATGTGGGCTGTGTGAAGCAGAGGGTAGAAGTTGGACCCAGTAGACTTTATTTTGTAGAGAAGTTTTAGGCTTACAGAAAAATGAAGGGAAAGTGCAGAGAGTTCACATATACTTCCTTAATGCCCCTTATGCAGTTTCCCTTATTAACATCTTGCATTAGTGTGATTCATGTGTTACAATTGATGTGTCAGTGTTGATATACTATTGTTAATTTCCATAGTTTACCCTAGGACTCACTGTGTTATACATTCTGTGGGTTTATACAGATTCGTGATATGTGTCTACCATTACAGTGCCGTTTAGAATGGTTTCATCTCCATCCTCCCCCACCGGTTCCTCTGTGCTCTGCCTATTCATCTCTTCTTCCCTCTTCCCAAACTCCTGGCAACCACTGGTCTTTCCACTATCTCCATAGTTATCCCTTTTCCAAAACGTCATATAGTTGGAATGATGAAGTATATAGTCTTTACAGGTTTGCTTTTTTCATTTAGCAATCTGCATTTAAGTTTTCTTCATGTCTTTTTGTGCCTTGATAGCACATTTCTTTTTATTGCTGCATCATCCTCCATTTTGTGGATTACCAGTTTGTTTATTTATCCATCTTTTGGACATTCTGGTTGCTGATGCCTTTTATTTAGTTGACTTTTTTAATTACTATGATGGTTAAATCACATGCAGTTGTACAAAATTATTCAGAGGGATTCTGTGTATCCTTTATTCAGTTTCCCCTAATATTAGTGATATTTTGCAAAATTATTGACCAGTATTAGAGTGTTCTATTGTTCTATTGCTCAGATGGTAAAGAATCTGCTTGCAACCCAGGAGACCCAGGTTCAATCTCTGGGTCAGGAAGACTCCCTGGAGAAGGGAATGGCAACCCATTCCAGTATTCTTGCCTGGAGAATTTCATGGACAGAGGAGCCTGGTGGGCTACAGTCCATGGGGTTGCAAAGAGTCAGACATGACATACAGTATTCATACAGGATATAAACATTGATGCAATCCACTCATCTTCTTCACATGTCTCTAGCTTTGCTTGTACTCATCCATGTGTATATTTCAGTGCTATACTATTTTGTCACGTGTAGGTCTGTATCTGTCACTCTACAGTCAAGATATCAGACGTTTTCATCACTGCAAAGATTCCGGCCTATGTAGCCTCCACATCCATCTTCCCTCTGCCCCTAATCTCTGCCAACCACTTCTCTGTTCTTCATTTCTAAATTGTTGTTATATCAAGAAGTAGTAAATAGAATCATGCAGTGTACTAGTTTGCTACGACTGCGGTAACAAAATACCACAGGCCCAGAATGTATTTTCCAAAATCCTGGAGGCTGGAAGTTCTGGATCAGGGTGTTGGCAGGCTTGGTTTTGTTGGCTTGCAGATGGCCACCTTCTCGCTACGTCTTCACATGGTCTTTTTTCTTTGCCTGGAGACCCTTGTGTGTCCAAATTTCCTTTCCTTGTGAGGATATCAGTAAGATTAGATTAGGACCAACCTTAACAACCTCATTTTAAACTTAATTACCTCTTCAAAGGCTCCATCTGCAAATACAGTTGTGTTCTTAAGTTCTAGGGTTAGCACTTCAACATGTGAATTTTGAGGGGGACACAATTCAGCTCATAATATGCAGTATGTAGCCTTTTGATACTGGCTTTTTTCACCTGACATAATTCTCTGGAGATTCATTCAGATGTATCAATAGTTTATTCCTTTTGATTGCTGAGTGCTATTCCATGGAATGTTTCTTGCTGCTGCTGCTGCTAAGTCGCTCTAGTCGTGTCCGACTCTCTGCAACCCCATAGACGGCAGCCCACCAGGCTCCCCCGTCCCTGGGATTCTCCAGGCAAGAACATGGAGTGGGTTGCCATTTCCTTCTCCAATGCATGAAAGTGAAAAGTGAAAGTGAAGTCGCTCAGTCGTGTCCGACTCTTAGCAACCCCATGGACTGCAGCCTACCAGGCTCCTCCGTCCATGGGATTTTCCAGCAAGAGTACTGGAGTGGGGTGCTATTGCCTTCTCTGGGAATGCTTCTTAATGCCTTTTAATTTTATGTACTTCAGCCCAGTGCGTCTCCTATCTTTATTAAAGGCTCTGAATTAACGCAAACATAGAATAAGCTAAACGCAGAGGTAAGGAAGCTATGAAATAGACCAACTTTAGCACTAATTTCCTTACACTGAGTTATCATATGTAAGCCTTAAAAACCAAGATTTATAATTTTTAAATTGTTATTTAAAATTAAGTTGCTGAAGATGTTATATTTTAGAGAGAGGTACTTCTTACCAAGATATTCTAAATTTAAACACTGAAAATATTTTTATGACTTAATCATCCCCCTAGAAATGTTTAAAGATATAGATTTCAACTTTTGGTGGCCTATGTTCTAACCCCTTCTTCCACATGAGCTGCTGCTTTTGTTAATGTGATCTGCCACTCATCACTGAATTTAGCTGCCTGTGTCTTTTTGAAAATCTGCTCATGAGACAGATTATGCTTCATCAATTTGAGAGAATATAGTTGGGACATACAGCGTCTCCTGCTTGATCGGAATGGGAGAGGGACAGTCTAAAGAATGATAGCAAGGAAATGATAACCAATAACAAAATTCCTAGAGAATCCTTCATTAAAATGATGTATTAGGAAAAATATACTGGCATTGATAAAATGCAGAAAAATTTACAAGCTAATTTCAGAGCAATAAGGTTTCATTTCATTTCAAGTTTAGAATGTAAAAGGCTAATAGTCAGAAAGTTTATAAAAAGCAAAAGTACAGAAACCATGAAATTTGCAATTCACAAGAGGTCTAAATTATATAATTAAATGTCGTGAGCATGAAGGTCTTTAAGTTTGTAAGATTTCATTGTTAAACTAATAAAAAGTGAATGTAGAAGAAATAATTTCTGTATCCTTGTATTGAAAATAACAATTTATGCTGGGTCCTCTTTATAGCAAATAAGATGCTTCAGATTATCAGCCCAACACAGGTTCTTGAACTTGTTGATGAAATCACCAACAAAGCAACAACTCTGCTAGCACTGCTAACATTTGCTCTATGAGAACTGGAAACCATACTAACCACTTTAAATAATGTAAGCCTCACAGTAACCTTATGAGTTAGGTACTATTAACATTTCCATTTGAGAGTCAGGGACACAGGGGCTTAGAGAGGTTAAGTTACTTGGCCAAAGTCACATCAGCTAGGAAAGCTTGAGAGTCAAAAGTCATAAGTTTTGTTTTGAATTTTAGTTCTAAATAGATTGGGGAGATAGTAAAAATAGTTAACATTTAGGTCTACTTAGATCTAGGATATAAGATAGCAAATTGTGAACCATTGTAATGAGCCAAGAAATTGAAAACTTCATTGCAAAATCTTCAAAGTCTGTGTATAGTTGTGGCCTCTTTATTCCCTCACATTGAATATTGTCACTTGGAGAATTGGACACAAACAGAAAATACCATGGAACACACTGAGTATTCATCAGCATGTCTGTGGATTGCTATACTGAAAAGCCATGCTCCTTCCCCAGATAGTTTTACTTCCCCCCAAATACAATGATAATACGTATATATAACCCTAAACATGCCTAAGCTTAATACTTATTTCAGGAGAAATAAATTGGGCATCCTCACAAATAAATTGGAACAATTTATTTCAAAATCATTCTACAGCAGCCCTGTCCAATAGAACATTCTTCAGTGAAGACAGTGTTCTGTAACTGCCTTGTCTAGTATAGTAGCCTCCAGCCACATGTGACTAGTGACCACTTGAAATATGGCTATGGAAACTCAGGAACAATGGAATTTTAAATTTTATTTAATTAGTTTAAATTTAAATAGCCAAATGTGTGGTTACTGTATTAGTATAATTCTAGACTATGTTAATTATAACAGATATCATAAAATTCTAAATATACCTGTTCCTCATTTTATCCTGGGTCAGCAGAGTGAGGAAGAAGGCAGAAAAGGGAAGGGATGGTCAAGTCCAAATGTAAAATCATTTTCCATGTTTATCTGTCCCAAATTCAAGCTGAGTTTTGTTGACAAAATTTGGGAAGGTTGAAGATTTGGCAGGCTTGCCTGTCCCCTTGCCTGCATGAACATGTCAGCACCTCATTAATCTTGTGTTTAAACTGTGAAGGCCCTTTTCCCTCGCAGTATAGGCTTATTTTTAAAGGATTTTTCAGTGCTCCCTTTGCATTTCAGGATTTTATATGTGTGTGTGTGTGTGTGTGTGTGTGTGTATTTATAAGTTGATCTGTAGATTAATTGCAGCATTTATTTTATTTAACTATATTCTAATCATTTCAAATTGGAATGAGAGAAATTATTTTGGGGTAAGGATGTTAAAATGTATGGTGTTATGAGTTTTGAGGAACATATAAGGTGTTTATTTTCTAGAAATTTAAAGGCATGAGAATTCTCAGTATCATCTTTCTCCAATTATAGTTGGTCTTTCAATGAAATTATCCTATCACACATGTGGCCTTGGTAAACCCTTTCTTGCCAAGAAAAGAAAGACATATGGGGTGTCGTTTTCTTTCCTAACTGTTTTCAGTTTTTGTTCAACGTAGGAATTAGATGACAGTGTCTTTAAACGATACTGAATATTTTAAGCCTGTAGCAGTCTGACTTACAGGTGCATGTTGGATTGTCATTGCTTTTTTTTTTTTTTGTTCTTAAGACAGACGTCTAGAATAACCACTTTCTGTATTTCCTGACACTGGAAACAGATACCGTTTGTCATTCCTTTTATAGTTTCTTCAGCTAACGACTCCAGTGACCACTCAATTGTGGTCTTGTAGTAAATCAAAAATTCTTTGAAAGACCCAGCTCCGTTACATAATTGTAAATGTCCCACGAAGTCATCACCTAAACTGAAAAGAAAAATGAATTTCTGTTGCTTTAAATAATATAGACTCTGCCGCCACTCATAGTACTTTTTGAAAATAGAAGAATAGCGAATTTTCTTCTCCTTCTCTTAGTCTTTCTCCTTCTCTTCCTTCTAAATTAACCTATAATTGATGAGGCACACACAGAGCCTCCAGCCGTCACATCTGGTTGGTCAATCATGAAGAAAGAGAAAAACCACTTTGCAAACTGCTGCTTAGAACTGACTGTGTCCTTCCACGAATGACTTGCCCTGGCTGGAATTTTGGATATCACAATGACTAAGGAGAACACGCTGAGTCCCTAAATGGACTCTCTTAATTGTTTACTTTGCATTTTAGTAAAATAGAAGTGAAAACTAAAATCAGGTGTGGATCCGAGTCCTGCTTGGGGTTGGATCTTGATGAGAACCCCGAGGGAGAATGGAGGGGACCCCACAGGAGCCCCCCCAACAGTCATCCCTGGGAGACCCCAGAGTGGGACCCCACTTCCTGGATCTGAGGAAGTCTAGACCCTCTTGGTGTGGGGGAGAAGGGCCTTGAGTCTGCAGAAGGGAGGGCCCAGAAGGAAAACAGAAAAATTGTGTTGCCATCCTGGAGGCAAAGGGGCAGGGAATCTGCTGTGTTTAACCAGGATGCTTTGAGGTCAAAGAGGTGGAGACAGTGGAACTTTTAAGTGTGGCATCCATTGGTGGGGGTCTGCAGGGTTGGGAGTGGGGTTGCTTTTCCAGGCAGGGCTTACAGTTCACAGGCCCTGCATTTTCCCCTCTGCCCAACTCAGGTGATGAAATCAGAGTACTCATTGCCCAAGACTCTAGAAGGCAGGGTTCCCTTTCCCCAACTTGGAGAAAAGGCTTTTCAGAAGCTGGGGCCTCAGTATGTGCCAATCCTTGTAAAGAGTTTCACCTCTTCAGGGGCTAATGCCTCTCGAAACCAAGCACAATTAAAGCACCAAAACCAAGAACAATTAAAGCGCGAGTCTTCCCAAGCAACTGGGGAATTGAGCAAAAATAAATCAGAAATCCTCAGCCTTGGCTCTGGAGGTTTGCCTCATTATGAGAGCAGATCTATTAGCCCTCTTGCCATTGTCTTTCATTTCTCAAGTGAGGTGATTCTAATTAAATTAATCTGCATGTCAATCTATCGGTGATCAATCAAAGAGCCTGAGGTCCCCCCTATGCTGCAGGGTGCTTGCGGCTGACAGGGGCTGATAATGGAGGAAGAAATAAACTGTCGAGCAAAGTTAATTAGTCAACATAATAGGTGGATTAAACGGGAGCCGGCTGATTGCTGTTTCCCATGTCAAAGCATGAGGTGGGCGCTGAAGCTGCAATTACAGACAATTATTATATTTGGTTGTAAGAGGTCGCATGAATAAACATATCTCTGTGGGTTTCAGTTTTAATCCTCTTCCCTATTTAATATAAGGAGAAGTGTAGGTCATTTCTTCTCATTGTTTTAGTCAAAGTTCTCCGAGAAAATACCTTTGCCTGGGTCCCTTCTGGCAAACTCCAATCAGTTTATGGGACCGCCAGGGTATCTGATTGTACCTTGGGCCAAGGCTTCTTTTTTTTTTTGGCCTTGAAACACAGCTCTAAGACTCTTAATTAGCAAAGATTTTTGGGTAGTGGTGGTGAGGGGGGCTTTGGTCTGATGTCTACTTAACTAAACTAATGTGGGTAGAAAAAAGTACAAGAAACCCCAAAAAGACACCCAGGAGAGAAGAATGCATCCCAGCTCTCACTGAAACCTCTCTTTTTCATTTCTCTCTCCTCTTAACCCTGACACAGTGGTAGTGGGGGGAATATTTTAAAGATTCAAAAGATTTTTATTTGCATGATCAACTGTGATATCTGCTTCAGTGTCTAAACTGAAGGGTAATTTAGGTGAAACACAACCACCCTTGTGTAAAAAAAAAAATATGCTAATAAAGATCCTCTTGTTAAAATTATGGTTAACAGTGTACCTTCTGCTGTATAGCTATAAACTGTGCAATTTTACTTAAAACTGCATCAAAAGCGTTCCATGCCAAAGACCCACTCATCAATAGCTCCTCTTGTTAGACTTGTACAGCATAAGCACCAGTTATTATGTGAAATAGCTATGCAATTTTCTGCAGCTCCCAGCTGTTATTTATTTAACTTGAGTTTATTACCCTCCGTGCTTTTATATTAAAATGTTCATTCATTTCTCTCTTCTGTCTCCAGGTCGTGGTGTCTACGACAGTCAATGTGGATGGCCATGTCCTGGCAGTCTCTGATAATATGTTTGTCCATAATAACTCAAAGCATGGGCGGAGGGCTCGGAGGCTTGACCCCTCGGAAGGTACGCCCTCTTATCTGGAACATGGTAGGCGAATCATTTTCATTGGTTGTCATTGCTACTTTAACTGTGCATTTATTTGGTTTCTTTCTTCCAACTCCACCATCTTTTCTACCCCTTTTCAAATTTCAAATGTCCTGTTGAACAGTGTTGATGCTGAGTATTTCAATACAGGAAGATATCTCGGAGGCCCAGGCTTTCTTGTTGCACAGGTCCCTACCCTGGAAATGGCTGACATTTCCTTCCTTATGATGGAAAGACAGAGGGAGATTGGACCACTGCTTTATTTTAAACTGCCACTTGATTTTAAAAATAGTGAAAGGCCAAAGCAGGGCAACAAAAATCCTGATTTTGAGTTTTTTGAGATTTTGAGTATTTTGACAGGTGTCCTGGCTAGTGAGTTTCTCTTTCTTTACAATCCTACTGGTATGTGTCTGTGACCATACATTTAACTTCATTTGGAGATAAGGTTGCAAAGTCTTGGTTGGATGTGTTTCTTTTTGCATATAAATTCCAAACTAAATGTCCCTTCCATTTATGTGCCCTGTGCATGCCCCACCCCTCATCACCACATGATGCAGCTTGCTTTATGTAGGCAGATTTTGGTGGGGAGAAATCATATTTGCCTTTATTTTATGGCTAGTTAGTTGTACCTTTGAGAGGTCTGGAGGAAACCAGACAAAAATTTGAAACAAAGTGAATGCCACTCCAAGGAACAATAGGCTGGACTGAGCATATGTCCAAATGTTTCTGAGCTACCTGTATATGTATATATATATATGTATATATATATATATAGTGTATCCATCTGTTCATCATCCATCCATTCATCAACCCATCTATCCATCCATCATCATCCATCCTCTATCTATCCATTCCATTCATCCTTTATTTATCCACCCATTTTTCATCCATCCATCAATCCACCCAAAAAACTGTGACTGAGTTTCAACTGGATACCAGTCACTTTGCTAGGTTTTCTCCAATCTCCTCAAGTTAAACTCTTCACTTATTTTCCCCATTTTACTTTCAGTTTGCTAGGTCATCAGAATTCTCTTGAAAACACTACCACACAAAGTACCAGCTGATTGCCTGATTTTTTGATGGACCACGAACTGTCCACGATCTAGTTCATAGGGTAGAAAACTCCTTTCTCTGCTAGCATCTCAATTTAATAAACACACTACTGTCATCATTTTTGCCTGTTTTTTTTTTGTGTGTGTGCGCCTAAGGAATACACAATCTTTACTTTTTATTAATTAGCCAGATGGAACACTCTTAGAAGAGATTCTATACCACATCCAGTTTTACAGTCTTTTTAAAGTAAACCATCATCTTTCAAAAGCTGCTTCTTTATGGTTTCATTAGTGCTGAGATGGATGGATATTACTTTTTGCAGGAGGCCATTAGAAACACCTGCTCATGATTACATTCCTAGCTCCATTTCTGTACTTAAAATTATTCGGATCCTCACTTTATAGTAATATTGCCATTTTTATACCCTTGGAGTCACTTCAGACTTTGTATGATTAGAGATATTGAGTTGAAAGGAAGAAGGAAAAAATAGGTAAATACTCAGTGGATACAATTTGGACAACAGTGGCTTAAAAGCCAAAGTCTTGTTTCCAACTCTGACCATTAGTTACTGTCCTGTCTGGGAACTGACTTGACTGTCAGTTTGGTATCTGACAGTCATGGGTTCATAGTTCTAAAATGTGCTCCATGTGCAGACCACACCCAGGTTCCCATTCCTGCTCTTGTGAAGCTGGTGGGAGAGGATATGACACCTTGCAAATCATCCCTTCACCAAAAAACCCGCTAAACAAACTCACTAGCCAGGACACCTCTAGGGCTTGGAGGTCAGGAACATTCTTTTACATCATGGCATGGTAGAGAAAGAGCCTTGAAACCTAAACCAGTTCCGAGCTTCACTTCTAGCCTTTGTGTGACCTTGGACAAGTCAGCTTACCTTTGAGGATCCTTAGTTTCCTTCTCGGCAAAGTGAAGGTGATGGTCTCTAGGGGGTAAACAAAAAAAATGTGCCTTGGGTGGGGGCAGGTCACATATAGAGGGGAAGTTGTCTGGGTGGAGACTGCGGAAGAAGGGCAAGTTCATGCTCTGCCGACCCAAGCCCCCGGCAGTTGTCATCAAGGGCAGGGAGAGCCCAGGTGGGCCAGATGTTCCAGTCTGACCAGAAGTAAAACTCTCTCAATTTTTAATCATTGGTAACAAATTACAAGTGTTTTAGCCCCTGAAGGGAGGACAGGGGAAGAAAGTCACTTAGGTAGAAGACAGCCAGAGGCTCACAGTTTGAGATTTCCGGATCAAAATGTCTGTACGTTACCTTCCAGCTGGAACATTCTCCCTTCTAGGTGGACATATTAATGTTTCAGTTGGGCTAGCGTTTGTATTCAAAGTTTTAAAGACAGCATTTTATTCCTCTGCTGCAGGTGACCAGTCCACAAATGACCATATTCTTCTTAGCATATTACTCAAGAAATAATGACATTTCACTGTGTTTTCATGGTTAACCATCTCTGGGACCTGAGTGTGTCCTATCTCCTTCAGCTAGAGGGCCTCCCTCTCACCAAAACCTGACTTCATTTCTACCCAGAAGAATAAAAAGGCAGACACCTTGAGGTTCTCAGTAATGACAGTAACGTGGAAATCTGCTTCTCTGCAGAATGAATCAACCAACCACACATAACCACCCACTCATTTAGACACTTCAAGCTGACATAAATATCTACTCAGCAGAGAGTGACTATGGGCTTCTTCATGATGCTGTGTGGGAGTGGACTTTGATGCTAATTCATGTCGACTTGAGGGTATAGTAATACTTTATCTTGCTATTAAACAATCCAATTTGAAACTGACTCACAGAGCCATACCCCCTCGTCAGCCCCTCCCTCTGCCACCTCCACCTCACAGAGCTGCCCCACAGTGAGACTGCGCGTGCTGTTTTCACCTCCTAGGTGACTTGCAGGAGCCTTGTTTTCCCTCATTCTGGGCTCCCTACCATCTCATTTACAGGTAGCCTGAATTATTTTGAGCTATTCTGCACATCTCTTTTTATATCCTGCTTGTCAGGCAGTTGGAAGAAAGTTCTCTTTCGTGGCTCACCTTTCTGCATATAAGAGAAATAGAGACCACACTTTACATTCATGCCGTCTTCGCTGTGTGACCCACAGACTCACAAACCTCCATGCTCAAATAACTGTCCCTGTATTTCAAGTAAGAGAGCTGACAAAGGCAAATTTATTTCATAGACTCCTGTGTGGTCCAGAGAGGGTGAATCCTGGCACGTTGTAGCTCATGGTAATTGCGCTCCCTCCTATTTTTTGCCTTCATTCATAAATACTGAGATTTTCTTTGGCTGGATATTTATGAGAGAGTTTAGGCCAGTGAGGTTTTCTCTTTAAGCAGTAGTGTTAGGGAAGATGTATAGTTGTGGAGAGAGGCAGCCCCAGAACCTAACTGCTCTCAGGATTCTGATTTTTGAAAAAAAGTAGACTTGGGGTCAAAGACCCTGAGCTGACCCAAGGGAAGGTAAAATGCACAGCCCTGGCTCCTGTGCCCTTCCAATTTCCCCATCACTTGGGCAAATTCCTGGGGACTGTGTGCTAGGGATCTTCGAAGGGCTTGCAGGGTATATTATCATTGTTCTTCTGAGATTTCAAGTTGTGTTTATTTGAATGTAAGGCCACACGTGGCATCCGTTTCTCTATTTTTGCCCCCTGTTGCAAAAAGCAGTGCCCTCACAAAGCTGTAGTGTGGGGACCCTGCCAGCTTGCATGCGCTAACACTTTATTATCTAATGATCTAATATGCAACAAGGCAAAGTGCCGGTGCTCATCATTCTGACATAGAATGCTGGGAGAAGTGACTAAATTACTTTATGTACCATTAGCGCTAGCAGCCATGGTGAACTCACCGGCAGCATTTATGCAAATGGCTATGAATACACTACTGTCTTTGTCAGGGAGCCGGCTGACAAGCACTTTAAATGCTCATTTTTTTTTAAGGGGACTTTTTTTTTTTTTGGCATGCATGTGTTTTTCTCCCTCCCTCTACTCTCTCCCCTTTCTGTATTACTGGGTAACTTGCCTCCTCCAGGGTCCTTGGGGAAATCTGAGGGGGTTAAGAGCTCATCTGTCACCCTTCCTGGAAGTGCAGTTAAGGCCTTGGTGAGATGTTCTTGAGATTAAGAGTTTTTTTAAAAAATTGTTACAAATTTGTACAAACCTTGATATTTACCTTAAAAATTAGTAGGACTATATTAATCAAGAGCTTTTGGAAGATGGACATTTTACTGTTCTTGAGTTCTGACCTGAGGACTTAGTTTTTTGGCTCAAACACCAGTGTTTAAAGACACTTCTGGCTTTTTTAAATGGAAAGCGATTGAAATTTAGTTTTGTGGGCATCGGATACAGAAGAATTCAATCTCCCTTCATAGTAATTACAAAGATTGAAATGTGAAGTATAATGATGCCATAATGATGCCAGGATCCCAAAATAAAACAGAAGTGGGATTTGGTCAAACTAAAAATCCTTTGTAGAATAAAGATTGAATGGTATTAGACTCGCTGGGCCATCTCCTTGCTGTAAGTACAGTGATGGAGAAAGAGAATCCGATTCTCCCAACTGCTAGTCGGTTCTGACTTTTCCATTGTAGTGGCCCCTTCCAGCTGCCCCTGACAATATGGTGTTATTCTTGCTCTTTAGCATTTGACCTTCTTTAATCCTTTTGCTCCAGACAGAAGTGGTTTTTTGCTTCTGTTGGTTGCCCCTGGGTATCCAGCCCCATTGACTTGCAGCTGCACTTAAATGTGTTGTTTTCTGGATGTGTGGAGAAAGATGGCTCAGGCTTGGGGAGATTACTCCAAATTGAGAGACGGTATGGAGTTTCCAAAGGCAGCAAGGGCCCTCTTCTCCCCTCTGTGTAATGAGTCCCTCAGAAGTGGCTGGTAAGTGTCTGTTGGACCTAGAGAGAGGAGGATGGGCTGACTGGAGAGCTGGATTCTAGTCCTATCACTGCCATTAACTAGCTTAAGGGAAAAGGAAACCTGGGAAAAGGTCCCTTGGCTTCTCTGACCTCAGTTGTGTATGTTTTCTCAGGCCTGGCTGGGGCCATCTCCAGACCTTTCCACATGTACTATCTACTTTTCTTTTTTAATTGAAGGAAAATTGCTTTACAATGTTGTGTTGGTTTCTGCTGTACAGTAGCCCGAATCAATCATAATCATGTTTATATATGTCCTCTCCCTCCTGAAACTCCCTCCCTGCCCCCATCTCACCCTTCTTGGTCAGGCTCGCTTCCCCGTGTTGTATAGCAGCTTCTCACTATTTATCTGTTTTACACATGATGGTGTATATATGTCCGTGCCACTTCTCAACTCGTCCCGTCCCTCTCCTTCCCCCGCTGCACCCACAAGTCCGTTCTCCACGTCCGTGTCTCCCTTCCTTCCCAGCAAGTAGGCTCATCAGTGCCATTTTCCTAGATTTCACGTGTATCACATGCACTATTTTCTGACACTCTGGACTGAAGCCATTGACACGTACCTTCACTCGGCTGGTATCTCCTGAGGTGCCTGTGGAGAAACAGAGAACTCCAAAGACTTTTCTAGTATTGCCCTTTCTTAGGTGTCAATAAGGTTGACCTCAGATCATTCCTTCCTCTATTCCTTCATACTAAGCCTCCACCACATGCCAGACAGGGAGCTAGCTGCAGGAGCACAGGCAGAAAGAGTTGCTGTCTTCATAGAAAGTATGATGTAAATAGAGAAGGAAGATGCTAAACACAGTTTACAACTAACTGCTTAGAATTGTGCATCAAAGGGGACCCATAAAAGGAGAGAGGAGGAATGAAGTGTCAAGAAAGGCTTCTTTGAGGAAATCTCACTTATGCCAGAACCATGAGATGAGTACGCTTTCATCTGACAGGGGGCGGAAACAAATATCCAGGCAGATGGAAGAGCATGTGCAAAGGCTGTTTTGCCTAATTGAGTCCAAGGAACCAGAAGCAGCCTGCAATGGCTCCTGTTGCTCTGGGCACAGGAAGCGGCAGGAGACGAGTTTGGGGAAGCTGCTGAGGGTCAGATCATGCAGGCCTGTGTGGATGCCCAGGCCATGGTCAGTGACAATTGTGAGATGATATGGGAGAGCCAGGCAGGGCTTTTAAGAGCTCAGTGTCAATTACGCAGACTCCTAGTATGTCGTAAAAGCCTGGGGCAAGATTGCTCTGAGTGACTTATAACCTTGCCCTTCCCTCCTAGCTTTTGGGAGCTCGTCAGGGAGTTGACCGTACCTTGGAGCTGTACCCCTCATCACTTCTCATTCTGTTAACAGTGCATGTCTTCAAAATAGGAAGAATGTCCCAAATTTGGAGAGTTCTTTCTCCAGATGGTTTTGGCTTATCGAATTTCTTTTTTTGTAAATAGCTTAGCAGGAGTTTACTTGTGTTTACAGGAGTGAACCTGTAGAGACTTACCTTTCTAAGGCCTTTAGATTAAAGGGCTGCTGTGCTTTTGGATGTATGAAATGTATCTTATCTAACCCCAATCAAAGAAAACTAGATGATTGAAAATAAACAAAGAGAAACATACTGTCCCAAGTCTCTTGCTCCCCTCCCTCCATGGTCAATGGCTAGACACACACCTCATCCTGAGTGAAGAGTCACTGAAGTATGGACGGTCATCTAACACAGCCCTTCGTATTCCAAAGAAGAAAACTAAGGCCTGGAGAGGGCATTAGCCAGCTTACACTCATATAACTATTACCATCAAAATCCACTTAAAGCTGCACTTGCCCATGGTATGCTGACCAGTAAGTATGGATTTCAGGGGTTGCACTGATGTCAGAGGATGTAGGGTCCACCCTGATGCCTTTCCAGTTCTGGCTGGCTTAGACTTGCAGGAATCTCTGGGATTCCAAGGTCACAAGAAGAACATCTATGAAATCTCACCAACTTCCTGACAAATGCAGTGTGCCTTCAGAACACAAGGGCAGAGGATGAATGACTCAGAGCTTTACACTCGGACAGTGGCCCTTTATGGGACTGGTTGTGGTGCAGAACTCCAGCCAGGCCCATTTCAGTGAAGGGTCTAGTTTAGCAGAAAAATATGGGCATCATCTCTTGTTACCAAGGGTGGCATGTCACTTCTTATCAATTGATTTTTTTCCTACTTGGAAAGCAAGACAGATGCAAGAACAGAACGTTAGGGTTAAGAATATCCAGATGAGCTGTAGAGGACAGAGACCCCAGATTTTTAAGCATCACATCAGGTCTTTTTCTTTGACCAGCACAGAAGGTGTCTTTTTGTCTTCCCTTGCAATAGAAAGGACCCGGCAAGAAGTCAAGATAATGAACAGGGATGTAAGTGAAGACTGATTTTCAAAGTCTCCCTTGAGTAATCCATAAAGCAGGTAACCCCAGAAATCCTAACACTGGAGACTTGGGAGCCAGTAAGTGCTCAGTGTCAGGCAGATTAAAGAGTTCATAAGTCACAGGGCACTGCTAAGCAGGTGATCTACTCTGTCTTTATTTGAATATGACACCACCAGCCAGCACTGCTGACAAAGGAGAAAGAGTGCTCAGACTTTGCCATCCTGCTTACTAATGACCAGGCAAGGTGACAGTATGTATTCTTTTTCTTCTTATTATTGCTCTTGTTATTTTTGGACTATTATCAGCTAACATTTACGGAGCATTTGCTAATGATTTTACTTATATAATCTCATCAAATCCTTCAACAAGCCCGATAAGCTGTAACAGTTATTTTCCTCAGTTTACAGATGGGAAAACTGGGGTTTAAAGAGGTCACCAACTTACCCAAGGCCACAGTCAGAGCTGAAACTGGGACTCAAGCCTGGTCTACATAATCACAGAGCTCTGCATATCAGTGGGGCCGACAATCTGACACAAGTACTCACTGAGCCCTTACTATACTGGGCACATAATACTGTGGGCAACGCATTGTAAAGATGAGGAAAGTGAGACTAAAGAGAGGTTAAGTAACTTGCCCAGAGTTACACAGCAAGGATGTCGTAAATTTAGGATTCAAACCCAGAAAGCTTGACTTCGGAGTCCATACTTTATTTCCTTCTTTTGAAAAAAACTCATTTATTTGGCTGTGCTGGGTCTCAGTTGTGACATGAGAACTCTTAATCCAGACATATGGAATCTAGTTCCCTGACCAGGGATTGAACCTGTGCCCCCTGCATTGGGAGTACAGAGTTTAGCCACAGGACTACCAGGGAAGTCCCTTAGAGTCTGTCCTTTCAATTACTTACTCTATACAGTATGCTCATAGTCTTTCTGTTTATTGTCCTACTCTTCTTAATTTTTTTCTCAATACAAGTAAGGCAGTTATACTTATTTGTTGTGCTTTCAAATAGACCTTTGAAAAGTTAATCCAGACATATCTTTTCTTGTTTTTAATGGGCATATTACATATGTTTACCTGAGAGTTTATTTTCCTTCAATAGCCTATTTTTCTCATGGCTATAGTCAAATCAAGAAAACACTTCTTTTATTTGCTGACATATATGTTTTTCATAGGGCTGATAGGATAAGAGAGAGAGGCTGGTAATATTGTATTTATTTGCAAGGATGGTCCAACTCATCTCTGTAGAACTCATTTGCTGACCGTATGGACTCTCTGGCATGTATTAAGTGTTAGTCGCTCCAACTCTCTGCAACCCCATGGACTGCAGCCCACCAGGCTCCTCTGTACAAGGTAGAAAAAAAGGAGACCACCAGAAAAGTGTGAAATTGTGAGTTTTAAGACTGGTAGGATACTAAGAATCTCCTTGTTGGGGTACTGAAGAGTTACTGAGCCTCACCCCACAAGAAATAGTTTTCTTATATAAATTTGTTGACAAACCTGTTAACTGTGGGAAACTTCCCACAGTTTATTTGGTGTTTTGTGTGACCTAGTAAATGAGTGAACCACACCTAGCTTATTTTAATAAGCACATAGTGTCAGAGGAGGGCATGGGAGGAGGGGGCAGAATGATGCTTTCAGCTGATAACTTGGACCGAAACAGCAGAACATTTTAAGCCTATTTTTAAAAAAATTCGGTTACAAAAGCATCATAATTCCAATTGTGTTTATCTGCATAATTGATTGTCTCAAACCAAAGGCCTCCTCCTAATTACTTTCTACTTACTTGAGGATATCAGAGGATTCACGTAATATGAATATGCAAATAAGAACTTCTGTACTGGTCATAAATCTTATTAAGATAAGATATTCAGGGGCATTGATCAGGATGGGTTTGCAACATCTCTTTGTTTGAACCTTTTCATTCATACATGTAGAAATAAATGAGAACAGAGCACTGCCCCTGCTTTGCTTTGTGACATCCACTGTGTACTTTGATTTTGGGGTCTCAGTTTCCTCATCTGTTAGCTGGGGATAGGGGCTTGCTGAGCCCTTTAAGCCTTGATGATATGCCATTTGAACCCAGCTGATCTATTGAGCTGTGATACACTCACTGCTTTGGTGAGTGGCCACCAAAATACCAAGGTGATGGTCATTCCACAGGACAGACCTGAGGCCACTTCCCTTCACCGTGGGCATTTATGCAGGAGGTTGGCAGTGGGTCCCAGGAGTCCTGAAAAAGCCACACACTGTGCCATACGCAGACACTTGTGCCTTAGGTAGCTCTCACCTGGTGTTCTCTCTGAATTCCTTCAGCTGAGATGGTGTAACATTGACTTCACTTGATGGTTAGCAATGAGATTTTGGACTAGTTTCCCATGAAGTATGTGTATCATTTTAGGTGGTGGGAGAAAACATTAAAAAAAAAAGATAAAAAAAAAAAACAGTAATGTCTGTTTAGATATTATGTATAAAATAGATAACTAATGAGAACCTACTTTATTGCACAGGGAACTCTACTATGGTGACCTAAATGGAAAGGAAATCTAAAAAAAAGGGGATGTGTGTGTGTGTGTGTGTGTGTGTATATATATATAGCGGATTCACTTTGCTGTGCAGAAGAAACTAACACAACATTGTAAAGCAACTGTACTCCCAACAAAAATTTTAAAAAAACTCTCAAAAAATAGTTTTGTCTATCTTAATGCATAAGGAAAAAAACAAAACAGAAAACAAACAAACAAAAAAAACCTCACCATAAACAAAGCATTCCCAAATTGTGACCTACAGCTGCTGTTGCTTAGGGCAAGACTAAATTTAAAGAAAAAAGTAATTCAATGTAAACAAGAATAGCAGGTATAATCTTAATTAAGTTATAAAGTAAGTGATAGGAGATGGAGCAAAATCAGGACTGAAGTTTGGGAAACACTGTTTTGGAGGGCTTAGTGGGTTGAGGGAAATAATAATTCTTTCATGTCACCAGGAAACAGTATAGGACCCTGGGAAACACTTTTTTTTTTTTTTAGATGAGTCGTATATTGTTTTTTTAATAGAAAACCTTTTTAGTTCAGTTTACCATGAGAATAGACTTAATGTGTCCTCATAGGATTTTGAAAATCAAAATGTCTCCCAAGCTGTAAACTCTGTTTTTATTTTTAAACAAGTAGTGTCTGCATGTCAGAGAGCAGAAATTAGTGTGGAAAGGAGGATTTGAGTCAAGGAAGAGCATCAGCCAGGGTCCACCCAGGCAGCGCATTATGATAATATATACGGAACCAGCTGGACACTGAGCAAAGCTGACATTGTGTTGTCAGGGGCAGAATCGCCCATCAATTTCGAAGATAGGATTTGAGTTCAAATGACAGAAAGAGCAGCAACTGTGTTGAAACTGATGCATGGGGGAGGGGTGGGGCAGGCAGGAACCAGCCAGGCCTAAAGACAGGAAGTGCTGGTACCTCCGGAAGGGGGTGGCTCTGTTTTCTCATCTGGCTGCTACCCTTCCTTCTAACCTTAACATCTGTCAGCAAGATCCACCTGGGCCCTTGCATGATTAGAGCCCAGTGCAGGAGGAGCTTAATGGTGCTAATTTTAACCCCCATGAGAATGGAGTGCCTGCTGCTCCAAGGGAGACCGATCAGCTTAGGAAACCTGATTCCAGAGAGCCTCAGCTTAATTCAGTGAGGAAGCCCAGTGTGGGTGTCATGGCAGTTAATAACCATTGGAAAATGTCTCAACTCTTTTTCAGCTACTCTGTTTAGCACCTTAATATCTTAACTCTGATGATTCTTCTTTAGTACATTTGTTTATTCCATCAGGTATCTACTTAGGTTTATTTATTGACTGCCTGCTCTATTAGACCATAGAGACGCAGAGGTGAACAAGGTAGGCACCGTTGTTGACATTGTGAGGTATATGGTCATGTAAGTGTCTGTTTATGTGTCGATACAAAGCAAATAATTGCACATGAAATTACTTAAATTGAAATGATGGTCAGCACTATCAGGAGGAACACAGATTGCTAAGGGAGCTTTAAACAAGAGAACACAGCCAAATCTGAAGAATCAATGACACTTAAAAATAAGGAGTAGCATTTGTCAAGCAAGGAGGGAAGAGCAGTTTAGGCAGAGGAGGAAGTGTGTCCAAAGTTTCACATGGGAACAAAATATTAGAAGCTTGGGGGAGAGCTAATCAGAAAAGTGCCTTAGGTCTGAGATCCATTTTTGAGAAAATAAGTTTGAAAATTTTCCATAGATTGCTTTCTCTTTGACCTGGAGAAGTGGATGCAGTGTATTTTTGTGATCACAGGCTAACGGAATTCTTTGCCCAGTAATATGCTAGCTTTCAGGGCAATGTTTCGAGTGATGGTGGTTTTGCTATTTTGATAGCAGCCTTTGAGCATTTACTACCCATCAGGTTTAATACTGAGCGCATTATATCATCTCTTTTAATGCTCTTAACCACCATAGGAGGGCACTACTATTATTCTCTCCACTTAGTAAATGAGGAACACTGAAGCCATCTTTCAAAAATTTGGTTGCAGCCAAAAAGAAAAAAAGAGTGGGGTTTTGTGCCCGCAGCACTTGGACCTCCAACCAGCTGACATAGGCGGCCATCACTACTGTTCTTTCCTGCTCTTTAGTCATTGCTGATTCTCTTGCATTGGACTTCAGAGGTGGAGAGAAATTCTCCTGCCATTTGATCATGTAATATAATTCCTGCTTCAATTGAAGCAAATTGACGACGTTACTCAAAGGCAAATTGAAAAGCCAGATCTGTGCTAAATCCCCAGGGTACGTTAGTTGGCATGTGCAGTGATATATGGGAAGGTGCTTTTCTGGGTTAAGATAAAAAATCCTGGTATCACGTCACGCTATCGGGCACCCCATCTCAACCTCTGTGTGCCAGCTCTGCAACTTGAAATACTCAGTGGACAAAAATGAAACTTTATAGAAATTAGGTGATCATCATCCTTATCAGATGAATACGATGCCATCTTGAGTCTAGTGTCCTCAGAAAATAAGAGATTTATCAGGAGAGGAGCATGAGAAGTGTAAGGCATGGATTGTAGGACTTTCCTGCCAGCCTGCCTTGGGCAAGTTGGCTGGGAGATGACCTAGTAATTAAAATCCTGCTTAAACGTATGCTGCTGATCAGTCATAACGGAGGCACCGACATGGGAAACCAGACAGTAACCAGAGAAGGAAAAGAAAAGCGAAACACAAAAGTAACACCGTCGAGCCCACAGGGCGCAGAAATAGAACTGAATTGGCCGAATATTTATCTGACCACTAAGCATGAAAGCGGAACCCAGGTATTGATATATTTTTATCCCAATCTGTGAATTTAATATTTTATGTGTGAACATATGCTCCTGGGTGGCTGGTTTATTTAATTGACAGTTGCAATCAGCAGGACACCAGTTGTTCAAACCCACGTTCTTCCCCACATAGTTCTGGGGGTGATGTGTAGCCAGAGAATATGGGGAACAGAGACAGGGACAGTGTCAGGCTTGTGGCTTCTTCTCAACACATCAGTTTCTTTCATCCACTTTGGGGCAGAGCAATATACAGATGTCAGAAGGCCTAGAAATAGCAGTAGACTCTGGCTGTTACTGAGAAGGATGATTACAATTAATGTGGTTAGTACAAATCGAGAACTTTCATTCTTTATGATTCTTTGGCTACTTCTCTTTTGCGCACAGTAGGGAGGGCAGCAGGTACTGAGCACCTACTGGGCTGGAGGCAGATGCTTTAGGCTATGTTGTGTGTGGGGCTGTGGATGAGGGAATGTGCCCCAGCATTTCTTTTGTCATTTCTTAGTAGAGCGGGAAAGCAGAGTTGGGGTTATTCTTTGTTAAAATCTCCTGGCTGAATCACCAAACCAGCTGTGTTCTTCCAGTAACAATTTTGTGCAACAAATCTATAAAGTCAAACCTCAGATTCTTCTACCTTTCAACTTTGGCAAGATCCTAGAAACTCTCCTTGGTTTGGTTAGCTAATGCCTGTGGAATCCAGTCCTTGTTGCTCAAAAAAAAAAGTTGGAGAATCTAACGGTAATAGGTTACCGTTTTAGGGTAACCTATTTAATCTGTAAACTTTTATCGTTGTGTATGCAAAATTCTATAATGAACACCATTGAAATGGATAATGTCCAGGCTGAAAATGAAAGTTAAGGGGAGCTGTGCTACACTTCAAAAATGCAAGCTCTTGTGGTACTATCGCTTATATGCGATGTTTGGACTCTGTGTTTAGCAGCCCAACTTACAACAATAGAAGATCTTCTCAGCCTCGAAGTCTGGCAGTATTTCCAGTGTTCCTATGTTTAAGTTGGCACCTGTGGTATTATATTAGGATGCCATTTTTTGAACTTGGAAACAGAAGAAGGTAAAGAGAAATTTTACTATAATTCATATGTGGAGCTGAGTCTTAAGGGAAAAATAACTTTACTTGGAAATAGAGTAGTAATATTCTGTAAAGTTAATAAATACCCACCCTCTGTCTTGGGAATAAGGAATTTCACAACTAAGATTTTATGGGACTTAGGCTATGTTTACATGATTGAAGTGAGTATTTTAGCCAAACTGAGCAGAAATTTCAAATATACCCAAATTGAAGGGTAGTTTGAGTGTTTTAAATATCTGTCTTTATTGACCAATGTGGATTCTCAAAGTTTCAAGTTCAAATGAGTTCCCAAGCTTCAGTTACCTCATTTGTAAAGTGGAATTTAAAATAACATCTCCTTGCCCACCACTTGGGGTTGATATTAAGAATAATTGAGATAATATATGGGCTACCCCTTGAAAATATAACACTACTAGTTAATTGTCAAGTATTGGTTAAGTACAGAGTACTGACCCATCCAGTTTATGAATGAATGGAGTCCCTTCCTTCAATGGATGTGTTGATAGTTGGGTTGATTTGCATACATATACACATGCCCGGCTGTACACACACCTCCGTATGTTTATAAAGGTAAAAGTTCAAGAAAAATGTGCAGTAAGTGACAAATGAATGGGAAAGACGTGAAGGAGTTCACTGAAGGGGTAGTGTTTGTAGAGTGGGATAGAAACAACTTCCCACAAAAGACCAGTCTTCTGGCAAAATACTGTTTGGGTGGAAGTGAGTGGTGTAACCTTCTAGTGAAAAAAGGAGGTTTCCTAGTAGAAAAGAGCAAAGCATTTTTGGAGGCAGTGGATTTGGAGAGCCAGCCATCATCATCTCTGTTTTCTTCTTCCTGTCTTCCTCTTCCTCATCCCTTCATTCTGTCTGTGCTGAGCTCTGTACACTTTAACTCGTTTAAACCTCACAAGGTGAGTGTTCCTGGATTTCCGTAATTAGAGTGGTAGGTTTAAGAAAAGTAAGTTGCCTAGGCTGGTAAGTGAAGCAGCTGGCGTGTGAGCTGAGGCATCCTGAATTCCAGAGCCAGTGAGCACATGCTGCTGAGCACTCCCTCCAGTTTGGGAGAAGTGGGGGATGAGGTTGGGAGGGGAGAATCAGCTAGGCTCATAAGGGTGGACTTGATCTGCAGGGATCCCCAATCACTAAGGGGAAACCACAGAAAGGTTCTGAGTAGGGCAGTATCATTTTGAAAGTGGACGTCAGAGGAAGGTTAATTTGGAATTTGGTATGTAGACAGGACTTAGCACCTAATTAATAATCTGATAGTAGAAATGAATCACAAGCAAGCAAGTGTGAGTATTTGCTCTTTGCAGCCCAGATAGAACAACCCAGACCCCAAAGAGTAATTTTTGAGGAAGCTGGGTCAGTCCAACATGGAGTTCGAATGGAAGTGGAGTTCCCACTCTCCTTTGCTCCTCTGTTGGGATCAGTTTGATGATACACATCCCAGTGCTTGTGACATCATGGATCATCACCACGGAAACATCTGTGCTATAACAAACACTGGAGTGCAGCATCACTGAATGTGTCAGGGAGGAGAGGAAACTGGCTCAAAATGATAAGGTTCTCAATAATAAAAGTTCACTGAAATATGTTAGCAGTAGTAGCCTTGGTCATGGAGAGAAAGGTAAGCAGTACTACTCTGAAAAGCACAAAGCAAGAGTTGTGTGGTGCTAAAGGTTGGACAAGGTTGATTTTGAGATGCTGCTCACATTCAAAACATGGTTTCCTTAAAAAGTCACTATCTATGCTGTCTTGCGTGATGATGGTAGAAATCCTTCAGGAGCACAGAGCTTGTCTCCCAAACTGCTTATAGAAAATCTTTTGCACAGCAGAGGCGGGTGGTTGGGGACTTCTGTGTTGTTCTGGGAGAGAGCTTGAACAAACAGAGACAGAACTGACAGTGCTTGTGGCTGGTGTTTATTGTTTGATGAGTCAGTGGCAGTGTTAGACATGCAGTTTCAGAAATTAATGACTAAAAGATGATTGGCCCTCCAAGGATTCATAGATGTTGCATACTGACAGATCAGATCATGGTTGAATCCAGCTTGAAATCATATTTAGATTTGGTTTGCATGGTGCTTTAAGAAACTATGTATATGTTGCTTTACAATTAAAAATGGAGATGTTTTACAGAAAATCTGGATGTGCCCATTCTCTTAATAAACAGAAGGGGTGGTCGTGCAGGTGGTGTTGCCACATTCTCAAATGGAAATGATTAAGTTAAACTGAGAAGTTGTGTCCCTTTTGGGGAAGGGAGATACTCTACAGTTTCCCGCACTCCCCACCTCTCCCATTGTGTTGCCCCTAGCCCATTTTATTTATTTCCTTTCCTGCCTGGCCCTGTGAACATTGGCTTTTGTGATCACTGTTGGAAGGATTAGAGATTAATTGTTCCTAGCACAATTCCTGGCATATGGAGGACACCCCCTAAATGATTAGCTCTGACTATTCCCTGTCAATGACTGGCTCATTATTTATACTTGAACTATAGATTAGCACAGTCCCATAGAACTTCCTGTGATGGTGGAAATGTTCTATTTCTGTACTGTCCTCTGTGATAATCACTAGTCACATGGAGCTGTTGGCCAATGTGGCTGGTATGACAGAGAAGATAATTTTTATTAATTAAAAATTAAATTTCAATGACTACCATACTGGGCAAAACAGATTTAAGTAACAGAATCGAACATCTGGTGCAGTGTCCTTGTTTAGGATAAAATGTAGAGAATAAATGGTGGGACTGTGTGTGTGTGTGTGTGTGTGTGTGTATTTATTTTATAAGAGATTACTTATAGTGGATTTCATCAGTTAGGATCACCAATTGGGATCACCCCTTATCACCTGACTAGAATTCTTGTCAATTTAAGGAACCCAACACATATGTTCTACGAGATGTTTTATGTATGTTTATGTCAATAAGTATAAATCTACTTAAGCTTGAATGGGAAGTTTTGCTGCTCTCTGCCCCCTGACTGTTCAGTTAAGGGTACTGTGTAAATATAATAACTAGACATATGTGTGGAAAAGCCTAAATTTTTGATGAGCTGCTTGCTGCTGCCATTCGTGATGGCGCAGAGCCAGAAACTAGGGTTACCAAGGAGACTGTGGACAACCACTGGAGCCCTGCTAGAGGGATCCTCTCTTCTTAGGCCTGGGGTTCCACAGGCTGCTGGCTCTTGTGTTCCATCACAAGTGTAAATCCAACACATCTAATGATCACATGGCCATAAACCAGACACAAAGTAGAATTCCAGAAGATCCTTCTTTCATGCAACTTATTTATTCGTTTGTATCTTGGTTTGCTTCTCTGAGCCCAGCAGTCATAGGCCTCCCCTGTCCTTTGTTACAGCGTCGGAAACCCCCAAACCATCCACCAGGCTCTGGCCCAGTGGCAACTTACTGGTCTCTGTCTTCCAACTTGCCCGGAACCAGCTTTTCCAGCTGAGAAATGAGTAACTTCACTGCTTTAACTGCTTCTAGGGATAGAGGTACAGGAGGGCAAAACAAACATCAACACGTTTCACTGAAGATGAAGCTGAATTATAACCTCCACCCCGAGAAAGTCTCCATAAAAACAGAAAACCTAATAAACATGATAGAGACAGCTGCTGTACATGATTTTATCAAGTATCGACTAATACTTGAAAGGGAGAAAAAGAACAAAACATACATGAATATAGTCTCCTTGGATCATTCATCCAGTCAGAATTATGTCATCTCTTCTTATAGTCAGATCTAGAGAGAGGACACAGGTCTTCCTTTTCTGTCTTTATGTGCAAACGTCAATGTAAACCCTTGTTAGAACAGTGAATGGAGTGAGTCCTAGAATTCAGTGGGAGGAGAAAAGCCCTCTAACAAAGAGCGTGGATTCTCCATACTTTTAAATTCCTTCTTAGGAAAATTCTTTACAAAAATGTTTACTAGAAAAAGACCAAGCTGATATCAACTGAGATTAACTAGTGAAATGTTAAATTATCTGCACACATCTCTGCTTTGAATGCTGAATTTAGTCTGACTCCCAGACACAAGGAGACTAAAAATTCATATTCAGATAAGGAAAGGCAAACCTTGGAGAACAGATGGAGCAGAATTCAGTATAAAGGTTTAATCCTATCAGGCTGATTCCTGTATGACCATCTGGGTAATCCGGCACACACATTCAAGGCCTGTTAAAAATACGGCTCTAGCCAAGATTAGCGTCACAGATTTTCCACTAGACTTGCTCATATTTAACTTTATGATTTTCCAGACCTAGAGAGATTGCTTGCAAATAAAGACTTGAGGATTCCATGAAGAAGCAGTGACATTTTTTTTTTTAACCTGAAAATTGTTTCCTCTTTTCACAATATTGGGTATCCATTTTTGGAAAGTTACTTTCATTTTCCTTTCTTCCATGACTTTCACATCTAGAACTTCGTGTAGTAGGATAATAAGGAGAATTGGGCTAAAAATAATTTTGTGCATGAAAGTTCTCCTTGTCAGGAAGAAAAGAGTTATTTGCTTACTATATAATCAGAGGCAAGTGAATTTACTATTGTTGCAACATGTATCACAATTGGATCCATGTATTATTTATTTTGAGGGTTCTCTCACCCTCCATGATTATTTTTCTCTGTTGCAAAGGGGTTGCTGACAATCATAGAACAACAACAAAAAGAAAAACTGATGGCATTATTTGCTATGAGCTCCTCTAGGATTAATATTTTGTACATTTTAATTTTGGATTTGGCAGATCAATTTTAGTTTTGGATTTGGCAGATCAAACTTGAGGTGGGAAGCAGTATATTCTTACCTCTTTGAGTTATAAAATTCTGAGCTTCCGAAGTGTTTTTAACAAACAATTTTTGCATATTATGAAACAATGCTGTGTTGTGTGTCATTAAATCAAAAAGCCTTCAGCAAGTCTTTCAAGTGCAATTTAGAAGTTACAGGTACATCAAAATGTCAAGATTTTTCACTGCTCAATTGTTAAATAACCCTGTGTAGTGAACCTGCAGAGAGTTCTGGATCACAAATAGACAAACTCAGAAATCCAAAAGTGCTTGTCTTAGAATGTTCGGACTACAATTGTTCCACCAGGATTTCTGTCCTTCCTTTGTTCAGATCTGTGCCCACTGATTGTTGAGCAATTTTTTTTTTTAAGTCAGAATAGAATAAGAAATCTGCAAAACAAACAGGAAGTGGATATAATTTGGGCTTGCTTTGTAGTTAGCATACGGCATAGTTTGGAACTTAGCTCTTCCACCAAGTTTAGATACCCCTAGATGACCCCACTGGGTTAACTGTGCGTTGATACAGATGGGTATCGGATCTACGTTTCCATCTAGTGACTATGAATTTTACTTGTTTTCTGGGAGAGCCATTAATGTCAAAGCAAAGGGCTTTCTTGCCAAAAGAAGTCACTTTGGAATAAAGAATGAAAAACACTTGAAGTACTTGAT
This sequence comes from Bos indicus x Bos taurus, assembly GCF_003369695.1. NCBI lineage: Eukaryota > Metazoa > Chordata > Mammalia > Artiodactyla > Bovidae > Bos > Bos indicus x Bos taurus. The sequence continues at coordinate 40,277,400 of NC_040082.1, forward strand.
CTCTTCATTTAATATTTAATAATTTAATTGCATCTGGTGTTGAGAAATATCTATACCATAGGTTACATTTCTCTTCAAAATGACAATCACACACAAGTACACATGGTGGAGGGTGGGGGAGACAGAAGGAGGGAGGCTCTTTTGTATATATAGTATATGATTCTTTGCCAAGTAATACCTAGATATGCTAGTGGATGGGGCAGTAAATGCAGACCAATAACAAAACCAAACCAAATAAAAACCCTAATAAACAATAAAATCCTTAAATGCATAAAGCAATTGCTAAAGAAAATAAAAGGCAGAAATAAATTTGGTTACTCAAGTTAATAAGTGTTACAAAGAATGTTCCACCTTGAGTGAGAGAACATCAAATGCGTATATTTGTTTATTAGTTAACTAGGAGTCTGCGGCGAGGTTATGAAAGTGAAGTTTGTACCCCCTGGTGCTAGGGTTCAGGTCAGGCATTATAACTGCTACTGGTGTCTAAGGCTTCCACTTGGAGAGGGTGTGAACTTAGAATAGATTCGCTTCCTGTACATGGTGAAAATTCACAGGGCCAGCCTTCCCATTCGGGTCAAACCCTCCATTTGCCTTCCTCCCTGGCTAGCAGCTACCGGTTGTCAGGATCAAAGAATGCAGGTGCTGCTTCTACTGAGCTGTGAGCCGTCAGGAAAGTCATCATTTCACTTAAAAGGAAAACTCAGCAAAACAATAGTCCGATTAAACAGGAAGGGCAGATAATCTGTTCACTGAGTCCAAGTTGGGGTACCTTGTGTCCCCATCTCTGGAACTGTCTTGCGCCCAAGCATAACCTCACCAAAATCAAGTAGATACAAGGGAGAAAAAGGCCTGAGATTTTATGAGGTCACAAGTGTCCCTCAGAAAGGAGCTGAGCTCATGGGTTTTGCAACATTTTCTGCCAAGTCTCAAGAATTTGGGATAATAACATTAAAGTTAATTCCTCATTTCTGAAAAGATTGCCATTAATCTTCATTCCAGGCAAATGAGAACCTTAGGAATAAACATTCTAGTTTGGAAGTACTGATGCCAAATCCACCTCCTCAGTAAACTTAGCTATGTTAGCAAGTCACTGGGTTGAAAGTTCCTAGGAAAGTTTTATAATACGTTATATGATCTGTGATGCTGAGACTATGATGTATTCTAGTAAATAAACTCGTTAGTTTATTATGATTATGACAGTAACTAATATATTAACAACTAGAATCCTATGTGCCTGGAACACAGTAAAACAGCAAACCCAAGCAGGCACTTGCTGCATTTTCCCAGGAGTCTGTGAGGTGCTACCACTGCTGCTTAGAATGGATTAGAACAGAGAGGGTAAGTGACTGCTTCAAGGTCACACTGAGTGGTAAATGTGGAATTTGAACAGCTGGAGCTCTGGCCCATTTTCAGATGCTATAATAACCTGAATGTTAAAATCAACTTAACATAATTGCATCTTTCTATCTTTACTCAGAGGCCGTTAAGGGCTAGTGCCAGCATCTTCACCTGCATTGTAAGCATTGGTATCTGCTCTGTAGAAATGTTCATCAGTAGTAGAGAGTTCTAGATAACAGAATAGAATGCTGGAAAAAGAGGGCTTTCATTTTTGAATATAGCATATACAAAGGAAATGGAAAATAACCTTCAGTGGAATTTTATTTTGAGATTTAAATGAGTTTAGAACTTTTCTGGATTTGTACTTTTTACCAACTAAGTGTTGTTTGCCAGTGGTATTTAAATACAGGGATGGAGAAAAGAACCAAACAACACATCTCTAATGAGACTTCATTATAATGGGACATCAACTGTCGCAAAAGCCTCATTTTAGGGAGAAGCGGTGGTAAATGCTGCACCCAGGTCATCTGTTCAGCTACCCCAAACAAGAGAGGTATTGATCACGATACAAAGAGATTTCAGAGGCAAAAATAAGAGCAGCCCCAGGCCCCTGTTGATAGCTGTACACACCACTAATTCACCTCAATGGGCAGGCACCTCTGAGCTCAATTAACCCTTATTCCCAAGGCCACCCATAAACCCTGAGGTAAACATGGTTTTCCTGGCCCTGACTTTCTATCAGTGAAATAGATCATTTCTATTGGAGGCTGAGGGGTGATCCAGCTTATAAATTTACCTGCTAATAAAGAGGCTGATACTTCTAGTGTGGGTAAGCAGGCATTAGAATCTTGTAATACTGATTCTTTAAGTCAGAAAATTTGAAACTGCTGAGGCCATCCATGATTTCTTCTACCTTCTGTGGCTATTGAAAGGAAATATAAATACTCTGCAAGTAGAGCAGGTGAGCGCAAATATCCCCTGGTGCAACTGTCTGTACACAGAACATTAGTTGTTAAATATGTACTGGAGCCTGAATGATTTCTTTCTTTTTTTCTTCTTCTTCTTCTCATTCTTCCCTCTCTTTTCCTTCTCACCACAACCATTGTTCAGAAGCAAATTGGAAATCTGGTAATTAGGCCCTGACTCACGGTGTAGTATTAGAGTCCCGAGCCAAAGTTCAACACCCTGAAATGAAATTTAAACCAATTAATCTGTTAGATTTTTATCGCTTGTCCGTGTTTTCTCAGCAATTCCCCCAGCACGTGGCCTTTGATCAACTCTCATACAAACGCTAAAATGTGTGCCTGCTGCTAGTAAGATGGGAATGACATTAACATGGTACTCATAAAACAATCAGAGCAGAGAAGCCCTCAAACAGGCAGGGCATAGTAATATTTAATAAAAGCACACACATAATCTTCAGAATTAGCATTTTGTGCCTTGCAGTACCTTTGGGAGAAGAGCTTTTATTTGTGGAGTGATCATTATTATAACAAAGAAGAGCTACCTAATAATTTCCACTTTAACTCTGCAATGTGCCACGAGCATTTCAGAGCCATTATGCTAAACTGTGGTAGTGTAATCATGTTATTGTCATAGTTTGAAGGAAGGAAAATCTCCTTTACTTGGGTGGCTGTTGGGGGTGGGAGGAGAGGTTTTGGGGAAAAAAAAAAAAACCCAGACTTACATTTTTAATGAGATTTAGAAGCAGGAATTGGCTTACTGTCCTTGTGGATACCCAGAGTGTGAAAATTTATTGGTGAGGAAGGAAGAGTCTTTTATTAATTAAATCAAGATTTGGTCAGTAAAAGTGGTTTTGTATTCAAATCCACCCCTCTCCTCTATTCCATAATATTTCCTTCGAGATAGAATTGTGTTGATTATTGTACTCCTGGGTTGAGTTGAACTCTTTCATGAGACTTTTCACCTTCAGATTTCACTGAATACATCCACTGTGATTATTATGAACTGTCATTCTTCTGTATCTCTCTGGATATCCTGAGTGAAAGAAAAACAAGTCCCTGGCTGCTGCAGGTGTCCTCTGAGCTTTCTCAAAGAGAAGAACGGGCGGGGGGAGGCTCAGGGTCTGTTAGTCACGGCATCTGGCTTTAAAAAAATTTGTTTATTCTAAAGCATACAGCTTTTATCTTTCACACAATTAAATGCTCTGCTGTTACCTTTTTAAAAATTAAAACATACTACCTTAGAAGCTGCTCATTGAAAAATTCAAACCATACAGCTACCTATAGAGTAAAATTTAATAGAGTCTCTCTTCTTTAGTCACCTTCCTTTTTCGTATAGACCCACTGGGGATAGTTGGACATCCTTCCAGACTTTGGTCCATCACACCTGTTCACACATAACTACACACGTTCATGCCTATAGGCATATACATATATATATATATATATATATATCATTTTATGATTAATAGAATCATACTATTCATTAAGCTACAAATTGTTTTGTGTGTATTTTTTTTTTTTACTTACTAACGTATTTTGACATCTTTCCATGTCAGTTTATAGAAATATTTTCATCTGTTCTAATGACCCTTGACATATCCTATATATGGATATATCATGATTTATTTAATCACTCCCTTATTTGGGGGGACAGTTAGACTTAAGCTTTTCACAATTAATACTGCAGTGAACATTTGGGTACCTGTAGTTTTAGGCACAATTGAAAGTATTTCTTGGGCTGCTTTTGGTCTGGCAAGTTTGTGACTAGGGTAAAGGTAAGATGGTAGTCTATGAGTTAAATTTAAATCCATAAACATTTTGTTTGGCCTACACATTAAAAAAATGAATTCGTTGCCAGCATTTAAAGACTGGGAGAGCCACCCTGGTGGTTCAGAGGTTAAAGCATCTGCCTGGAATGCAGAAGACCGGGGTTCGATCCCTGGATCAGGAAGATCCCCTGGAGAAGGCAGTGGCAACCCACTCCAGTACTCTTGCCTGGAGAATCCCATGGAGGGAGGAGCCTGGTAGGCTACAGTCCATGGGGTCGCAAAGAGTTGGACATGACTGAGCGACTTCACTTTCACTTCACTAAAGACTGGGAAATTTCGTGTAAAAATCTGGGCTCCTGGTTCCTTTTGAAAAATCAGAAGACCAGCTCAACCAGGGACTGCATCTGTGTGGGGATACCAGTGGCTGGAGCCTCCCCAATTCGGTGTCAGCAGCTAGCCATCTCATGCTTGCTCTGAGACCCTGGGCTGCTGTGTTCGCTTGTGTTTCTTGCCTTGGCTGGTGTGGATCTGTGAGTTCTTAACAGCTGCTCTTGAGCCTGATCGATTTAGCTAGTCACAGTGTCTTCTACCTTGCATTGTTGACATTTTAGGGTTTTTTGTTTGGGGGACTGTCTCATGTCTTACTGAATACTTAGCATTCTTGACTTCAGGTTACTAAATGCCAGTAACATCCCTTCCTTAGTGCACGCTTTCAGTGGGTCAGCCCAGGATTCCTTTTACAGATTTTCCAATCTTCCCAGTAGGGGAGTAGGGAAGCTTCCCAAACAACTCCTGTTAAGACGGCTATGACATAGGTGTACAGGAGACATATATACCTGGAAAACTTTGAGGTCTCAGCTTATAAAGAGATGCCTAACTGACTTGTTCTGAGATTAGCACCTAGTCCCTCAGCAGGGATAGTGGATTATATTGAACACAAGGGTAGGATGGACCCAGGGATGCCTCTTTTTTCCTTTAGTACTTCTTCCAAGCCTTTTTTTTCTCTCCCAAAAAACTAAGAAGATGGTGTCATATATTGTTTCTTCACCAGTGTTTCTCTACTAACTTGATGCTCATTTAGCTCCAACTAGTTGACCTGTCGGAGAAGGCAGTGGCACCCCACTCCAGTACTCTCGCCTGGAAAATCCCATGGACGGAGGAGCCTGGTGGGCTGCAGTCCATGGTGTCGTGAAGAGTTGGACAAGACTGAGCGACTTGACTTTCACTTTTCACCTTCATGCATTGGAGAAGGAAATGGCAACCCACTCCAGTGTTCTTGCCTGGAGAATCCCAGGGATGGCAGAGCCTGGTGGGCTGCCGTCTATGGGGTCGCACAGAGTCAGACACGACTGAAGTGACTTAGCAGTTGACCTGTAACTTTGTTTCTGAATGGTTGAAAACATTGTTAGATTCCTTAGGAAATGTTGGAACATATGTGCATACCATCTATACATATGTGTACTTACATCACATAGATGTATACATATATGTACTTATATCTATACATATACATATGTGTAATTACATGCCTTCTGTATCCTACAATAGCAAATGGAAAAAAGAAAGCTGGTGCAAGTCTAAAATCTGCAGTTCTTGGCCATATGCTATTATAACTTCTTTGCCTGTAAGAGAGACTCTCAAAGATACACTAACATGCCCAGATGCCACCTTTTGTGCAATGATAAGAAAGCCTGGAGGTGCCCATATTTAACTAAAAGAACATGCTTATGTGAATAAAATAAAATAAAATTTAAAAACTCAGAAGAAATCCTTAAACTAATACAGGTAATAAGCACCAAGATTATTTTTTTTTGGTTAATGAGGGCAATCACAGAGTCAGCATTTAATGATAGCATTGGATTCCACACTTTGCCATCAGAGAGACTCTTTCAGGACCAGTTCAGTAAAACCAATGTTCTATTCTTCTCAGAAGTATCAAAGGATATAGTAATACCTTTTCTATTCCACTCTAGCAACTAAGTACTTATACTGAGTTAGGAATGAAGAATTAAGATTTTGAGACGTTAACTAGAATGTGTCCAAACTGTTTATATTTTAAGAATTTTATATAGTTGTTAAATGTAGTTTATTTCTCTTATATATTGCTTGGGATTATACATCATGTTCTACCATTGGTTTGGGAGTACTCAGTCATGCATTTAAACATGGTTACTTTTAAAGGAAAATTTTATGAAAAAGTCCTATGCCTGTGGAACATCGATCCACAACCTTTATGAGTGTTAAAAATTGAACAAGAATTTTCAAGCCATGAATCATTTACATTTCCTTGATTAATTATTTTGTTTTTGGGAGAAAGTGAAGGAGAGAAAAGGCATCTGGACTGCCCAGTGTTAGTTGTAAATGCACTGCTATGAGTTCAGCCAACATGAAATGTTTAGTTTGGAAATTTCCAAATTTCTCTGTGCAATTTTTATAAGATTAATTTGACTCAAAATCAAACCCATTCTACTTGTTTGTATGGTGGCACGTGAGCCATGGTCCCTTAGGGCTGGGCTTCGTATTTTCTTTTCTTCTTGCAAAAGTTGAAGCATGACATTTTGCCAAATTTGACAAAGTCCAGTAATTTTTTGCCAGTTTTTTTTCCCGTTAAAATTAACTGGTGCTCTCATTGGTTTCAATACTTGGAAAGTCAGTCTGGAGTACTTAATACACTTTTTTTATTAAAGAAGAGGGTCTCATTTTCTCTCCTTACACAGTATCTCCTTTGCTTTGGAATTTTGCTTAGTTCTTGCTCATAAAAGTGATCATGAAACAGCAGCATGGCATTGTGGAGCTAACAATTCTCAGTGGCACGAAAGTACTCCCTGAGAGATTTCTTTTATGCCCAGTAATTCTGTTGAAAGCATGCCATGCTCATCGGACAAACCACCTCCAGTCTGGAATCACAGTATTTGTAAATTATTTCCCATCTCCAAGGGCCATTTATAATGGAAAGAAAGGAGATAGGAAGTTTTGAAAAAGCCAGTTCTTGGGTTTTATGCCTGGGAATGACAACCAAGCAAAGGTCATGGGACTTTCTGTGGTTCCGCCCTGACTCAGCCATTTGGTTACATAATTCACCCTGAATGACCTGCATACTTTGCATCTATAAAATGGGATCCATGACATTTATTGCAAAAGATGTAATGGTTTTTATTCAGGACTATTGCTCCAGTAGTAGTACAGACAGAAGGCATGGAACAAGAATGGTGCTCTGTTCCAGTCTTCTCTCTTTCTTCCCTTCATATTGGACATGAATGTTTATCTAAAAATCTATGAGTTTTCTTTTCAGGAGATATATTTAATTATTAAGCAATTCTATAAGGTTTCTAGTATATTCCAAAATGTCATCCATGAAAAAAAATCTTTAGCATTTCATAAAAAAATTTTGCTGCTATGTTTTATTTCATAAGATTTCAAGTTTGAAAAGATTTGGGTAAAAATATCTGTATCTTAATAGAAACAAAGAAAATAAATGCTTTTAAAAACTGAAAATGCACCATGAAGTTTCAGGTCCTAACATACTAGGAAATGGCTGAGATCTTGAGGGACTTTCTGTTCGTGAAAAGATAAAAGATTTTTTTTTTTCTTTTTCTCAAGTCTCCCATCATTAAAGTTTGGTTCTAACAGCAGACTCCTTCTCTTTTTCATGTGTGTTGAAAAGCAGCTACTCCCTGTATCAAAGCCATCAGCCCGAGTGAAGGATGGACGACAGGAGGTGCGACTGTGATCATCATAGGGGACAATTTCTTTGATGGGTTACAGGTCATATTCGGTACCATGCTGGTCTGGAGTGAGGTAGGTGTTGTCTGAGCATTAATATCTAATAGCTTGGTCTACTTAAGGATACTGTCTACACTTGAATTTCTAATAGAGTGTATAGAATTTTGTGGTGCCTGTCTGGGTGGGCCAGCTCCAGTCTACAGAACTCTGGAAACTGGGAAAGATGGGTTGGGTTTACCAAGAGACATCACTTTCTGTTGGAATGCCTTCCACCCACTGGCCCATCAGCCCCAGGAGAGTTTCATCATTGTCCTCATGGGCAGGCCATGGTGCGGACGTCCTATTGTGTATTGAGAATGGGAAAGGAGGTACATACACATTCACAAATATATATAGGCAAAGCCCTGTAACAAGGTAGTGATTTGTGAACACTTGCAGATGGAGCCTACAAATATACATCCATCTTTAATGATCACCATTCATGGGACAGTAATAATCTAGGTGTAGGTGATTCTTGACTTACTCAGTGACTCCATCAAAGAGTGAGTGGTTTGCCAGGGGCTCTTTCCTGCCCTAGGAATTTATAACCTCCCAAGCATCTCAATATGGAGCTTCAACCATATGAAAATGACTATGCTCTGATTTTGCAGTACTTTCCAAGCATTGTGATCATTATTTTAATTTGCCAGTTGACTTGCCTGGCAGTAATCAATCTTATCTCAAATTACAAAACATGAGTATCACCATTCTGAGAAGGCATGGCAAACTTGCCTTTGCTTTCTAAATACTGAAACTTGATTTCTTAGCCAGCATGCCCAGAGCCTGTTTTATTTTATCTAACCCTAACCCTAACCCTATTCCAAAGTTTAGAATAAAAATAGTGCTAGGGCTGCAGGAGACCATTGAGCTCACTTATATCTTACACACTTTACAAGTGGTCAAAGGATGACTAAACTTTGTTGAGATTTACTATACACTAGGCACTGTGCTGACCCTTGACATAGATCATCTTAATCTTCCCTTTACACCACAAAGTAAATACTGTTAGTATGTATCTTTTCTTGATAAGGATACTGAAGCTTAGACTATATATATATATAGTGAGAGAGAGAGAGACAGAGTCTAAGCATATATATATATATATATATATATATATATATATATATATATGCTTCCCTGGTGGCTCAATGGTAAAGAATCTGCCTACCAATGGAGAAAACTTGCAAGAGATGTGAGTTTGATCCCTGGGTTGGTCAGGAAGATCCCCTGGAGGAGGAAATGGCAACACATTCCAGTATATTCTTGCCTGGGAAATCCCATGGACAGAGAAGCCTGGCAAGTTATAGTCCATGGGGTCGTAAAAGAGTTGGACACAACTTAGTGACTAAACAGCAACATACACACACACACACACACACACACACACACACACACGTACATATATATTATACATATATAATATATGTCATACATATATAATATGTAAAAATATAATTATATTTTATATAATATGATAATTATATATATTTAACTACATAACCCAAAAGCAGCCATCCAGAGCCCATGGAGTATTAGTGATAGGTATGTAGCCATACAAAGGACTCAGTAGCAGAACTGGAGCTATAACTCGGGTTTTCTGTCTCCATTCCTGGTTGTTTTCCCATGACACCATTGTTTAGCTCATCCAGATATTTGTATTGTGTTTTCTCTTTAGAGGGGCTCCAGAGATAAGCAAAAAGTTAAGACTGTGCTGGCTGAGTACGTTTATCTTTCCAAAGCAGAGCCTGCCCTTCTTTTAAGCCTTCTGTGTACACATCTCACTGCCAAGAACCCCCTCTGGCAAGCCCCTTGCCAGCCCATGCTGCCACTGCATTTGTATTTCCCACATGGGTGACAGGCAGCGAGTGCTTGCTCAGAGAATCCAGGCTCCCAGTAGAGTTGAATCAGGGATGAACTCCTGGTCCACCAAACTGGTTGTTGTCCAAGTTGGAACATGCCACACGTGAAGGTGAACTGCACTGCCTTGGCCGCTGCAGCCCTTCTTTGTTGGAAGTATTGGGTTGTAAAATTAGAAGCTCCACATACTTGGTGTATGTTGCTTGCAAGTTGATGTCTTCACTGCTGCTGGAGGCAGGGGTGCTCACAAGGACAGCCTTTCCCGGGTCCCGTAGGCTGTCTTCATCTCTTCCTATCTCTCATTCTGTTGCTTGTCCTGGACCTTGTGAGAGGGGAAGAGTTAATAGAATACGAACTTTTCAATCCAGATCATAGTAGCCACAGTGAAGCTTGAGAGGTGGAGGGTTCAAATCAGAAGTATATTTGACCCTGAGAGTAAGTGAGGTTAGTGTGAGGCTTCCTTTACAAGCTTGTGCCTGTCTGAAGCCAGGTGTACTATGTTGGATGTGGTACACATCAGGAAATTATTCATTTGTTACTCCACTTTGTCCAGGTCCCCCAGTTTCCTCTTGGTTCTCCTACTTTCTTGTCCTCTTTTGGGAACAGAAAAGGGAGGTTAAATTCTAACTTAGGTTTATCTAAATTGCTTTAAAAGAAAGAAAGTGAAAGACGCTCAGTTGTGTCTGACTCTTGGCGATCCCATGGACTACAGTCCATGGAATTCTGTAGGCCAGAATACTGGAATGGGTAGCCTTTCCCTTCTCCAGGGGATCTTCCCAACCAAGGGATCAAACCCTGGTCTCCCACACTGCGTGTGGATTCTTTTTCAGCTGAGCCAGAAGGGAAGTCCAAAATTGCTTTAAAGAATCTGTTTCCATAAACAAAATCAATGCACATCATGAAAAGGAAATCCATTGAGGCGATACTTTGTCTTCCTCCTCCTCCCTCCTCCATCCCTGCCTTGCTTATACCAGAAGTCCCTTTCAATGGATCTGGGGGGTCCAGTTGGGAGGTGAGGGTCGGGGGTACATTCACTTTCTTTGCCCACCTCCTTCTCCCAAGCTGCTCTTATTTGTGGCTCTATCATAAATCAGCTCTGACCCTTTGCTGGTGAAAGCCCACTATGTAGTGTCCCAAAATCTTTTAGCAGATGTGTTGCATTCAGTCGCATCCAACTCTTCACATCACCAGGCTTCTCTGTCCATGGAATTCTCCAGACAAGAATACTGGAGTGGATTGCTGTTTCCTTCTCCAGGGGATCTTCCCAACCCAGGGATCAAACCTGTATCTCTTGTACCTCCTGGATTGCAGGCGGATTCTTTACCACTGTGCCACCTGGGAAGCCAGGTTTTAGCAGATAAATCCCCTGCAGCATGAGCAGTTGAGTGTCTGGATGGAGGACTTTAATTTGGGCTGTTATCATCATGATGGTCCTGACATTTAGAAAGATGAGTCTTGGAGAGGTGAACTTTTTATAAATATGCTAAACTATTTACAAATGTAGATTTTCATACAGGCTATTTGACAGATATAATGCTCTCCCTTTTTTAGTGCAGGGAGAGAATCTGGTACTGTTCCAAGTCCCCAATCTACCGTATACTGATGAGAAATTGAGAAATGGCTCACATGTACTGAGGGCTTTCATGTATAAGCACTTCATGAATATTATCTTATTCAATCCTTTTTTCCCTGGTGGCTCAGATGGTAAAGCATCTGTCTACAATGCGGTAGACCTGGGTTCGATCCCTGGGTTGGGAAGATCCCCTGGAGAAGGAAATGGCAATCCACTCCAGGACTATTACCTGGAAAACCGCATGGACAGAGGAGCCTTATAGGCTACAGTCCATGGGGTCGCAAAGAGTCAGACACGACTGAGCAACTTCACTTTATAGCCTTATGTTAGATACATATAAGTAAACTGAATGTCAGAGAGGTTCAGAAACTTACCACCATCACACAGACACAGATAGTGCTAGAGATGGGATTTGAACCACAATGAATGTTTCTAAGAAGGAAATACAAGCCCAAGTTAATGAGAGAGCAAGTGGGTGGAATTTTGAGAGCAAAGGACAGAAAGAAGAGAAAAAAGACATGCACAGTAACCCGAGTGGTACAGTAGTAGGAGTAGTAACAGCAACAGTAGTAGTAACTGTGGCTCTTTTTGATCAGTATTAAAGTATGTGCCTTTTATTTTGGTAGGCACAAAGAACTGGGGGCCGTGTCTCCAGGCTTCCACTGAGTAGAATCAAAGCTTGATAACTGTGAATATTAAGAGAAGATATCTATGAAAGTAGAGTAGGACTAGTATTAGCTAACATTCATTGAGCACTTAGTTCCTGCCGGGTACTATGCTAAGTGTTTGCTAAGGCTCTTTGTGACATGGTGACAGCTCACGTGTACAGCATGTTCTCATTTTACTGATGGGGAAATTGAACTTGGGGAAGTTAAATAAGCTGTCCAGTTATCAAGTTCTGGAGATGGGATGTGAATCTATACAGTTCAATTCCTGAGCTCACTTTAACTGTCCACGATTTGTTCAGTTGCTAAGTTGTGTTCGACTCTTTGCGACCGCATGAACTACAGCACACCAGGCTACCCTGTCCTTCACTATATCCCAGAGTTTGCTCAAACTCATGTCCATTGAGTCAGTGATGTCATTCAACCATCTCATCCTCTGTTGCCTGCTTCTCTTGCCCTCAATTTTCCCAGATTCAGGATCTTTTCCAGTGCGTTGGTTCTTTGCATCAAGTGGCCAAAGTATAGGAGCTTCAGCATCAGTCCTTCCAATGAATATTAAGGGTTGATTTCCTTTAGAATTGGCTAGTTTGATCTCCTTGATGTCCAAGGGACTGTCAAGAGTCTTCTCTAGCACCACAGTTTGAAATCATCAATTCTTCAAGGATACCCAGCCGCCTTTATGGTTCAACTCTCTTGATTTAGCCTATGCCAAATGTTTACCCTAGGGTTTTTTTTGTTTTTGTTTTTAACATATCAGACCAGGGTGGACTTGCCATTGATGCCTTATACTGGAGAGTATCTTAACAGTCACTATCACCTCCCAGGGTAAGCTAGACTTGTCATGTAGAGGATCAGAAGTAAGAGCAATCCTTTCGTTTTCTAGTTGTATAAATTTGTGAGTGGAGCCATTGACATATAGGAAGAGTTTAGCTTTAGAAGAGTATGTGCTTTGTGTTAGAGGCAGAAGACAACCTCTTGCTTGTTCCATATAAGTGACTAAATTACTTATATATTTAAGACAGTTAACCTGTCTGGGCCTCTTCTCTAGGACCCTGATGTATCCAAAGTCTTTGTCCCTGGTCACATTGTCTCTTGAAATTATGCCACCTCTGAAATCTAGTACTTTTAAGTAGACTTTTCTCTCTTCTCCATTTCCTCACTCTGTAGCCCAAAGCACTCAGGAAGCAGGCTGGTGGGCCAGGACAAGGAGATAACATTTTAGATTAGCAGCTGATGCTATAATTTGGAGACTATTTTTAGCTAAAGAATTTAAAAAAGAGCCAGAGAAAATAGGGCTGGTTTAATTTACCCTCATCTGTGCCCATTCCCTACCAGCCCAATCTTTTGCAAATGAGTAGTTCAGTTTAGCTCACTGATTGCCCCCTGAGGGTTGGAAGAAAGAAAGGTGGCAGCCTACTGCTCCTAACTCAGGGCTGCCTTCTGTGAACTCCTGAGTTTGGGGTGAACTACACGGCTTTCTTGAGAATGTGGTCTGCCATCTTTGTTACTCTTCCTTATTGCTTCTGACCCTTTCTCTTCTCTCTATTTTTACAAAGCAAATTATTTTACTGATACTTTGGTACTCCTTAACATGTTTTACCCCAGAAGACTTTAAAAAATTTTTTGTAGTATTTTACATATAAAACCAGAAAAACCAACAGGGTTGATATGTGCTAAGATGGGTTCAGTTTTTTCTTGAATACAGATGTATTTTGTTGTTTTGCTTTCCTATCACCCTGTGATTAGGAGGAGGGAGGGGCTCCTGCTACTGGTTTGCAGAGCTAATTGTTCAATTTTTAATATCTTTCTAACTTCTAAACAACAAGTACTGGTTGGCTTGCCTGCTGTTATCTAACACTGGAGTAGGTACTGTGGATGATTAATGTTAGGCTTTGTGGGACCTGGTATTTTATTTAGAAAGACAGCTTGCTATCATGTAGAAACTTAGAGAGTTCCAAATTTATGCAATGCAGAGTTAAATTTTGGTTCAAAATTCTAGGCAAGGTTCTAGAAGGCAGAGAGAATAGTATAGTTAGAAGTAGACTGCTTGAATAACCAATCAGGTTTCTAGTCTGTCCAGGTGGTCTCTGTGGTGGACTCTGAGGCTCTCAGGGTCCTTTTAATTAGTCATTGACAAATCTGAGAGAACGTATACAGCTTAAGGTAGTTATTTGGTGTTCAGTCCCAAAGTTGTGTCCAACTCTTTGTGACCCCATGGATTGGGAATTCTCTAGGAATTCTCCCGGCCAGTATACTGGAGTGCATAGCCTTTCCCTTCTCCTGGGATCTTCGCAACCCAGGGATCGAACCCAGATCTCCCGCATTGCAGGTGGATTCTTTACCAGTTGAGCCACAAGGGAAGCCCAAGAATACTGGAGTGGATATCCAATCTCTTCTCTAGTGGGTCTTCCCAACCCAGGAATCAAACTGGGGTCTCCTTCATTGCAGGAGGATTCCTTACCAACTGAGCTATCAGGGAAGCCCAAATGTGAGAAATGTGGAGTCAGATAAATTCAGCTGGTCTTGTTTTAGAGCTTTTGAGGTACTTACATGCATTTGACTATCTAAAACATAGTATGCTGCATGTCCCAAACTTTGTGACCAAGTTCAGTTCAGTTGCTCAGTTGTGTCTGACTCTTTGCGACCCCATGGACCACAGCACGCCAGGCCTCCCTGTCCATCACCAACTCCCAGAGTTTACCCAAACTCATGTCCATTGAGTCAGTGATGCCATCCAATCATCTCATCCTCTGTCGTCCCCTTTTTCTCCTGCCTTCAATCTTGCCCAGCATCAGGGTCTTTTCAAATGAGTCAGCTCTTTGCATCAGGTAGCCAAAGTATTGTAGTTTCAGCTTCAGCATCAGCCGTTCCAATGAACACTCAGGACTGATCTCCTTTAGGATGGACTGGTCGGATCTCCTTGCAGTCCAAGAGACTGTCAAGAGTCTTCTTCAACACCACAGTTCAAAAGCATCAATTCTTTGGTGCTCAGCTTTCCCTATAGTCCAACTCTCACATCCATACATGACCACTGGAAAAGCCATAGCCTTGACTAGATGGACCTTTGTTGGCAGAGTAAAGTCTCTGCTTTTTAATATGCTGTCTAGGTTGGTCATAACTTTCCTTCCAAGGAGTAAGCGTGGTTTAATTTCATGGCTGCAATCACCATCTGCAGTGATTTTGGAGCCCCCCAAAATAAAGTCAGCCACTGTTTCCACTGTTTCCCCATTTATTTGCCATGAAGTGATGGGACCGGATGGCATGATCTTAGTTTTATGAATGTTGAGCTTTAAGCCAACTTTTTCACTCTCCTCTTTCACTTTCAAGACACTCTTTAGTTCTTCTTTACTTTCTGCCATAAGGGTGGTGTCATCTGCATATCTGAGGTTACTGATATTTCTCCCGGCAATCTTGATTCCAGCTTGTGCTTCTTCCAGCCCAGCGTTTCTCATGATGTACTCTGCATAGAAGTTAAATAAGCAGAGTGACAACATACAGCCTTGACGTACTCCTTTTCCTATTTGGAACCAGTCTGTTTTTCCATGTCCAGTTCTAACTGCTGCTTCTTTACCTGCATACAGATTTCTCAAGAGGCAAGTCAGGTGGTCTGGTCTTCCCATTTCTTTCAGAATTTTCCACAGTTGATTGTGATCCACACAGTCAAAGGCTTTGGCATAATCAATAAAGCAGAAATAGATGTTTTTCTGGAACTCACTTGCTTTTTCAATGATCCAGTGGATGTTGGCAATTTGATCTCTGGTTCTTCTACCTTTTCTCAAACCAGCTTGAACATCTGGAAGTTTGTGGTTCACGTATTGCTGAAGCCTGGCTTGGAGAATTTTGAGCATTACTAGCGTGTGAGATGAGTGCAATTGTGCAGTAGTTTGAGCATTCTTTGGCATTGTCTTTCTTTGGGATTGGAATGAAAGCTGACCTTTTCCAGTCCTGTGGCCACTGCTGAGTTTTCCAAATTTGCTGGCATATTGAGTGTGGCACTTTCACAGCATCATCTTTTAGGGTTTGAAATAGCTCAACTGGAATTCCATCACCTCCACTAGCTTTGTTCATACAGTTGCTTCCTAAGGCCCACTTGACTTCACATTCCAGCATGTCTGGCTCTAGATGAGTGATCACACCATTGTCATTATCTGGGTCGTGAAGATCTTTTTTATACAGTTACTCTGTGTATTCTTGCCACCTCTTCTTAATAACTTCTTCTTCTGTTAGGTCCATACCATTTCTGTCCTTTATTGAGCCCATCTTTGCATGAAATGTTCCCTTGGTATGTCTAATTTCCTTGAAGAGATCTCTAGTCTTTCCTATTTTATTGTTTTCCTCTATTTCTTTGCACTAATCGCTGAGGAAGGCTTTCTTATGTCTCCTTGCTATTCTTTCAAACTCTGCATTCAAATGGGTATATTTTTCCTTTTCTCCTTTGCTTTTTGGTTCTCTTCTTTTCACAACTATTTGTAAGGCCTCCTCAGACAGCCATTTTGCTTTTTTTAATTTCCTTTTCTTGGGGATGGTCTTGATCCCTGTCTCCTCTACAATGTCATGAACCTCTGTCCATAGTTCATCAGGCACTCTGTCTATCAGATCTAGTCCTTTAAATGTATTTCTCACTTCTGCTGTATAATCATAAGGGATTTGATTTAGGTCATACCTGGATGGTCTAGTGGTTTTCCCTATTTTCTTCAATATAAGTCTGAATTTGACAATAAGGAGTTCATGATCTCAGCCACAGTCAGCTCCCAGTCTTGTTTTTTTCTCACTGTATAGAGTTTCTCCATCCTTGGCTGCAAAGAATCTAATCAATCTGATTTTGGTGTCGACCATGTGGCAATGTCCATGTGTAGTCTTCTCTTGTGTTGTTGGAAGAGGGTGTTTGCTATGACCAGTGTGTTCTCTTGGAAAAACTCTATTATCCTTTTCCCTGCTTCATTCTGTACTCGAAGGCCAAATTTGCCTGTTACTCCAGGTGTTTCTTGTGACCACAGAACCCTTTTTCCCCCACAGGAATCACCTTATAGGAAGATATGTTAACAATGGCTGAAGTCCGTGTGGATTTCATGTTAATGAAGTAAAGTCATGCAACCCAGTCATGAAGTGATTGGGCTGGAGTAGATATAAGAAAATCTGAAATATTTGCAGAGTATTATTCAGCTTAGACTAACAATGTTTGGAGCCATTCTTATTTAATGCTGCAAGGCTCTGAACAGAAATTCACTCATATTTTGCAACTGGTTTTAGTCCTTGTACACTTGGCATTAGATGCCATGTGATTTTGTAGGACAGCTATATTTAAAGATTGCCAGGACCATTTATCTCAGATGGGAGAAGTCAGAGTTACATCACTGTATGAACTGATTAGCCTCATCCAAGGGTCATACATTTTCTTTTTAATTCAGATGGATGTTTTCTTCAATTGCATTCCCAGAGACAGGGAAAAGGCAAAAGAAGCCACTACAGGAGAGATCTCTGGATGATTGTAGTTAGGTAAATGGCAGCTTGTGGGGCTGAGAAGAAATTTTGCTGCTTGAATCCAAAAGTTTAAAAATGAGATTTTAAATACAGTTTTTATTTTCTGTCTTCCTTCCTTTCCATATCTGCTTTCTTTTAATTTAAAATTTTATTATTATTTATTTTTTAATTGGAGTGTAATTGCTTTACAATGTTGTGTTAGTTTCTGCTGTACAACAACATGAATCAGCTATAAGTATACATACATCTGCTCCTTCTTGAGCCTCCCTCCCACCTCCACCCTCCCATTCCGCCTCTCTAAGTCATCACAGAGCACCCAGCTGAGCTTCCTGTGCTACAAGGAAGCTTCCCACTAGCTATCTGTTTTACATATAGTAGTGTATGTATCTACTTTCCATTCTCATTTGTGCACATAGCTCAGAGGGAGGGTTGTAAATAAAAATAAATGGTATTTTCTCTTCTGTGACATCGAAGAATGAATGACTACAACTCGTACTTATTCCCACTATAAGTTTCTGAGGCCTTATATCTGGCCTTGATTTTTACTGAACCACATGCAGAGTCACAAAATTTTGAGGACTTTGAGGAGTCTTTCCAGTTGTTAGATGCAGCTCTTTTATTTTGAAAGTGAGGCAAAAGAGGTTCTGGAGCTTGCTGGTGCAGTGACTTGCTCTGGTTAGCTGCTTGGTCACAACTGAAGTGACTTAGCAGCAGCAGCAGGAGCCGGGGTTTTAGCCCAGTTCTCCAGACTCCAACTGCACTCCCCATTCAATTTTCTTTTCTATCAATGTTTCTCATGACATTTCCCTAGTTTTTTGTTTTTTTTTTTTTTAGCATGTGTCCCTGTGCTAAGTTGCTTCAGTCACATCTGACTCTTTGCGACCCAGTGGACTGTAGCTCACCAGGCTTCTCTGTCCATGGGATTCTCCAGGCAAGAATACTGGAGTGGGTTGCCATGCCCTTCTCCAGGGGCTCTTCTGAACCCATCGACTAAACCTATGTCTCTTGCATCTCCTGCATTGGCAGGCGGGTTCTTTACTACTAGTGCCACCAGACTTCCTTATATTTACCAAACCATCCCAAGTTTTATACATGATGGCATCACCATTCCAATGACTATTATGTGTAACACATTTATTTGAGATACAATTCCACTAAAATCAAAAAGAAAATTAAGAAAGGTGGAGAAAGACATTGTCTCAAATATCATCTCTTTCAAAAATTTATAATATAAATAGGGTACAGTGTAAACAGCTGTGTCATTTATTTTACAAATATTGAAGCTTACAGGTATAAATTTAATTTAAAGTTTATTAAATGCACAGGCTTTAAATAATTCCTAGTTCCCTACTTTTTCCTAAATATATGTTTCCAACTCTATATTCCACATATATTTATTGATCATCTATTAGGAGGCAGATGTTTAATGCCAAGTTGTACACTTCATTCATTAAGAATAAAAAGAGCAGTGTGAATCACTTATATCAAACTTTGAGTATGGCTCTGATGAATACCTTTCATGTTCAACTTATAGGGAATGATTTCTAGATGAGTCAGCATATTTAAAAACAATGTAAAAATAGTCTAGTGGTCTTTTTAATATAGTCACATAGTTACACACATGCTCAACTTATTCTTTAAAATGCTCTAGTCTGTATGGTTATTTTTAATGACTAAGGCATTTTAAATCTATCATCTATGTTGATAATTATGAGATAGTTAAAAACACGTTTAGGTTGACATTTTCAGTTATTTGTTTACAGTGCATTCAAAATGTACACATATGTAACTTAAAAATGGAAAAACCCAAAGTGTGATGCATTTCTAATTTTAACAAGAATCAAGGACAGGATTCACACCTGGCTGTAGTCTTGTGACTTTAGTGAAGGAAATCGATATTTATATAGCGTTGTGCTGATTTCATCCATGTGTTCAGTGCTTACTGCTGGAATGGCTCCCTGATGATCTGAGCTGAAATCTTCCTCCTGATCAGCCTTACTGGTTTCCTATTTCCTAAAGCCATGATGCTGTCATTTGGGATTCAAGCACAGCCATGTAACGCTTTGACCTTTCTTCTCTGCATTCTAACCCGTCATTCATCTCAACTTCTGCTCCAATCACAATGAGTTGTTTGCAGCTCTTTATGCCTGCGTTAATTTCTCTCCTCTGTGTGCTTGTTTATCCCATTCCTCCTTCCACAATGCCTTTCCCTCTTTTCTGTGCCCAGATACGTCTGTCCTTTAAGATCCCCCCAAAACATTTTTTTTTTTTGGTCCGTGAAATCTTCCCTCACAACTCTAGATATAAAATATTTTATCTTCTTTCTAAATTCTTTCTTCTAAATATACTTATCTGTACCATCTTATGTTCCTTATCACTTCCTATTCTGACTTATGAGGCTGTTCTCTGCCTTGAAGGCAGGATCTATACTGAATTCAGCTTAGTCCCTTACCGTGTCTAGCACAGAGCCTTACATGTTAGAGGCATTAATTTATACCAAATAGTGTTGAATGACACGACTTCTACTTTCTTTTGGTCATTCATTCATTCAAGCAGACAAATGCTATTTTTTAGCAACTTTTATATTCAAAGCTGCATCATAGTGTCAGTACCAGATAGGTTGCAGTTTAGGTTTTGTTAATACAGGTATAATTAGGTAGCTTATATTTAGGTATATTTATTGTGCAATAAGGATGCACATAAATACCTTAGTGTAAATCTGTTGGTTATGGTGAGGATTAAGTAGTAATAAAACTAACACTTTTTAAGTGATGGATAATGTGAGGCCTTCACCTAAACTCATTATAGGTGTTAAGTCAATTAACCCTGTAATAAATGTAGGAGACTTGCAGGAGATGCTGGTTCGATCCCTAGGTTGGGAAGATCCCCTGGAGAAGAAAATGGCAACCCACTTCAGTATTCTTGCCTGGGAAATCCATGGACAGGGGAAACTGGTGGGCTACAGAGCATGGGGCCACAAAAGAGACATGACGAAGTGACTAAACAACAGCAGCACTAGTTAGGTAGCTAGCCCCTCCCCTTTCCCAGACGACGACACAGAATCCGGAGAGGTTCAGTGACTTTCAGAAGATCCCACAGCTGGTAATTTGCAAAACCTGGTCTTGAACCAAAATCCATTTGACTCTAGAGTTATCTTTTAACCATCTAAAAAGAATGTAGTGTAACCCCAATGACCCAGAGAAGACCATTGTAGTCATTGCAACTCTCCAGAATTCAGCATGAAACTGGAAGTGAGCAAAAAACAAGAAAAAAAGGTAAATAAAATAACAGACTTTGAGGTAACCAGAACAGGAATTTTAAACAAACTATGTTATCTGTTTTCCCAGGACATAGCAAATTAGAAGGAGCAAAGTATAGGCGGGTTGTTAGAAGAAGGCTCGTTGACAGCAGAAGTGACAGCTTAATGTCAAGGGCAGGAAAGGAAAACCTAAAAAGCAGATGCAGAACTATATTACTGTACTGCACGTTAATGACTGTTCATAATGACAGTGGCCCCGAGTAATCAAGAAAGAGATGGCAATTATATTCAATATCTTCTGTCTGAAACAGCAAGATGTGTGTAACGTGTCCTCGAAAGATTTCAGTGAAAACACAGTGTTTAGGGGGTTGGCTTCAGTTTTCTGCAGAGCTTACTTCCTGGAGGCACGTGTTAAATTGGGAATTACTGAATATATGTGCAAGGATCAAATGGGATGCAGACAGGAACTATACCGCCCAAGAACATTAGAATGAGTCACTCTTTAGTGTCTTACAGCTTTGATATCCTTTTCTTAGAGCTCCGCAAGAACCTGAAAGACTTTTTGGTGAAAGGTGAATTCACAGCTTGCTACTCTACCTTTTGGTTCTTGTGTTTTTCGTTCCTAATTCCTATATCTTTGCAGGCAAGATTGTGCCCTGCAAATGGCCAACTTTGATGACAAACACTCAGCCCCTTCCAAAGACATATCTGGCCTTTCTCTTTTATATTTTAATTTGCAAACAAAGAAAGCAACAACCCAGGACCCTAAGCTGGGCCCAACTACGGAATGATATTCCTTCTTGACTGAATGTAGAAAAACAACCCTCGAGAAAGAGCCCATTGTACACTTTCAAACCACAGGGGCTGGCGTTACTGGTGTCCAGTCTGCTCCGTCTGGAATACTCTGGACCTCAGAAACTCACCAGCGCTTTTCCAGCTCCCAGATGGTCAGGACGGGATCCAGTCTTTAATGGGGCCCAATTGGCACAAGATTTACATCCTGGGAAGAGAGCTGGAGAAAGTTTATTTAAAAAATAAATTACCGAAAAATAAATAAATCAATCAACCCACAAAAACCAAAGGTAGTTCAAGTATAATGTATTTATTTTAGCCTTTTTCTCCTCGATCTGTTATTTTGAAAGATGATCTTATTGCTGTTTTGTTTTGTACAATTAACTGCATTGATTTAGGGACCTGGTTAGTTTCTTGGTCAGAAGAATTGGGCAGTATATTTTTGTGAATGTTTAATGAGGCTGCCAGGAAGTCTGTGGGAGCAAAGTTAAAAAAAATTTTTTTTTCTTCAGTAGAAAAAGTTTTTTTTTGAATGGAGTAGTATTGATGATATCTTTTTGGCAGATGCATAAGGGATGTTGTTGAATCTTTACCCTAATTATTAGTGGCAGTTAACGGTGTCACAGTATTTACTCATTCAATCTTCAACAAGTATTTATTGAATGTCTGCTAGTTTCCCAGGCACTCTTAAAACTGGAAACAGTAGAGAAAACAAGAAGGACCAAGTTCATATCCTATGGGGCTTGTATTCTCATTGGGAGATGCAGACAGTCAATTGGAAAATAGATCTCTATCTCTTCTCTATGTATCTGTGTCTATGTTGATACCGCTATGAGAGAAATTTTAGACGGCATTAGGAGATACTGCTGACTGTTCAAAAGCTAGATTTTAAATCCCCTATTTAACTCAGTTTCTGCTACTTCAGTTTCCAAAGTCTCCTCTGCAATTCATACATAAAGTTTATCTTTGGGAATTCATGTGACCCAACATATTTTGCTAAACATTGGTTTAGTTATTTTCTTGAAGGGACAAAAGGAAACCAGAATGTTTGTGAAACAGTAAATGCTTCCACAGGCTTTCTCTCACGTTCCCTGAGAAATCGTATACTGCCTTTGAGACAGGCAATTCTTGGGAATGAAAAAATCTGTCTTACGAAACCCAAGGAACCCTGATTAGGGAACAAACCAGAATACACTGAGGAACTTGGGAGAAGAACTGGCATCCCTTGATTTATGTTGTATCCACTTCAGGGAAATAGAGATAAAATATGTAGGTTCAGCCAGCACAGTCCCCCAGCATACATGCTGATCATATTTCAACTTTCTTTAAGAACTCCAGAAAACAATGTTTTTTTAAACACCATGTTTAACTACAGAAAAATGAACACCCCAGAGTGGAAGGACAATAAGTTTGCTTGTATGGTCACCAAAACTGTGGTGTCTCTTTAAAAATCCTTAGTCGATTTGGTTTGGAAGCTTTAATTATGCTTTTATGTTATAGTTTCCTTATTTAAGTGTCTGTTTTATGTCCATCACTCAACACCCCCTGCCTATCTCAAAAGAGATAGATATTATTACCCTAACTGAGGAGGAGGGAGAATGCTGTGAGAATTATTAATATATAAATTTAAAAATTAATCTGGAAAATGCTTTAGGATCCCTGGAGAAGCTCTACCCAGCACAAAGCATATTTAACATTATTATCAGTACTCCAACAGAACAGAACACATGCAGGATAAGATGGTAAACTGAGGCACAGAGAGTGACAGTGGATGAATGGGCCAGTGTCCCTTAGAACCCAGACTCTTGGATGGGTGATACCTAAAAACTACCCTATCAGTGCCTACTTTAGGCTTTTTCTAGTCATCACTGTTAATTATTTTTCTAGAGAAGAAACCTTTCCTTCCTTTTACCTCTTCTCTTTAAGGCTTTGCTTGTTTTGGAGGGTTATTTTTTTTTCCTTGTAACTTTTTAGTGTTGAAAATGATTAAGGCTAAAATATTAAGTCCAAAGCATAATAAGGAAAAATCATTGGTGTGCTTTCTAGTAATCCCAGTAATTTTTTTGTGTTGTGGCTTGGAACTTCAAATTGCATTTATTTCATATAGTTCCATTGGTTGGAAAACATGCATGAAGGCTTGCCTTGGAATTGCTTTTTTGTTTTGGTGGGAAATAATTCCCAGCCAGCTTCTCACCAATGAGAAAGGGTATTTTGAGGACCTACTACGTTCCCAGAACTTTTTTAGATGTAGGAGATACTGGGGACCCATTCCATCCTGTCAACAGTGGAGGTAGGATGAAAAGTACAAGTACCAGGAATTATAGAAAAACAGTAAGTAGCAGTAGGGAGGGACAGTTACGCAGTGGTGGTCACCAGACAGGCAGACTTGATGCTTCATATCTGTTCCTTGATCATTTTTCTTAACTTTGCTGAAATTCATTTTTCATATGTGTGAACCAGCTAATACCCATGCTTGCCCTTAAGAGCAAAAATCACCGAAAGAACTTCTCACATAGTTAGCTTCTCAGATAGCTTGGCACATAGTTAGAAGACAATGAAAAGTGAATTGCTCCTAAGGTCACGATCAAGGTCATTATCACCATCCGTTTAATGTGAACCAGAGGGATAAGGGGCTTCCCAGGTGGTACTAGTGGTAAGGAACCTGCCTGCCAGTTCAGGAGACACAATGAGACACGGGTTTAACCCCTAGGTCGGTAAGATCCCCTGCAGAAGGGCATGGCAATCCACTCCAGTATTCTTGCTTGGAGAATCCCACAGACAGAATAGCCTGGCGGGCTACCGTCCATGGGGTTGCGCAGAGTCGGACATGACTGAAGCGACTTA
This sequence comes from Bos indicus x Bos taurus, assembly GCF_003369695.1. Lineage (NCBI taxonomy): Eukaryota > Metazoa > Chordata > Mammalia > Artiodactyla > Bovidae > Bos > Bos indicus x Bos taurus. The sequence goes on from NC_040082.1 coordinate 40,301,705, forward strand.
GCACGCATGCACTTAGCACACAGAGGAGTGCAGATAGTAAGTGCTACCGGCTCTCAGAGAAGAAAGTGATTCCCAAGACTTGCCCCCTTCTCCCAGAATTCTCCAATATGTCTCCATTAATATTTTAAAATACTGGGTACTCTCATTCACCCACCATACTTTTGAGACATATAAAAGCTGCATAGAGAATTATCCTCTCCCGTGTCCCTTGTCTGGACTCCAGACTTTGCAGACTGCCTCTTGGGGGTTTTGCTTCCACCTCTGTGCATTTCCATGATGCTCTGTGCATCCACAGACAGAGGCGTTCCTCTCTCCTGTCTCCCACTTTGATCAAGGACAGGCCCCACCCACGACCTCCATGTCTGTGTCTTGTCTCTCATGGCCACAGAAGCTTCACTTTGTACCCAGAAGCATGCCTCACCTGGTGACCACTCAGGACTCTTCTGCTCCTATGCTCTGATATGAAGAGAAAACGCTCATATAGGTAGCTCAGAGAGAGTATAATTACTGTTTGCTGGTAGGTCCTTGGTGTGCCAGCAGCCTCTACTGGGGCTTTGCAGAAACTATGTGTGTTTCTTTCATTGTAATATCACACTTAAAAGTGATTTCTTCTAATTATGATATTAATGCATTCTTATGGTTTGGAGAAGGAAATGGCAGCCCACTCCAGTGTTCTTGCCTGGAGAATCCCAGGGACGGGGGAGCCTGGTGGGCTGCCGTCTATAGGGTTGCACAGAGTCGGACACGACTGAAGCGACTTAGCAGTAGCAGTAGCATATGGTTGAGAAGCTTGAGAATTCAGGGAAGTATGCAGAAGAAAATATAGTAACCTGTAACTTTACCATCTTGTAACTTTTCTTGACCCTGATGATCTTTCTTTTAGCCTTTCTTCCATGCAAATATATATCTAATTCTTATTTAAGTCACATGCAATACATATTGCACAAACTGATAGTATTCTACTTTTGATTTTAGTAAGATTCTTCTCATAATTAATACCTATAAATATGTGAATTTATTTATTCCAGTATTGTTTATATGGCTATTATTTCCTGTGTAAGCACGTGTATACTCACACACACAAATACACATGTGCACACACATAGGAGGAAGAATGGGGAGAGAGAAGTTGTATCACATTAACATCATCAATCTAGAGATAAATGCTACTATTGGAGAGATGATCTTTTGTGGCCCTTTTTTGTATTGCTTAAATTATAATACTTTTTTGTATTGTTTAAATATTTTTTCTTTCTTTCACCTTATCCATTCTCACTGGAGTGAGTCACAGACCGTTAGACATCTTTTTTACCTCTTAGATGATATCTGAGCAGTGTTCTCATGCAGGGGTCTGAGTGCTGGGCCAGCTAGATAATTTTAAGAGCAAGTTAGGAGATGAAGGTTAAATATTATCAGGTTAAGAATGGTGGGCTCTTATGAATAGTTGTTGTCGTTCAGCTGCTCAGTCGTGTTTGCAACTGTTTGCAACCTCATGGACTGCAGCACACCAGGCTTCCCTGTCCTTCACCATCTCCTGGAGCTTGCTCACTCACGTCCATTGAGTTGGTGGTGCCATCCAACCATCTCGTCCTGTGTTGTCCCCTTCTCCTTGTGCCTTCGGTCTTTCCCAGCATCAGGGTCTTTTCGAATGAGTTAGCTCTTCGCATCAGGTGGCTAAAGTATTGGAGCTTCAGCATCAGTCCTTCTAATGAATATTCAGGACTGATTTCCTTTAGAATTGACTGGTTTGATCTCCTTGCTGTCCAAGGGACTCTCAAGAGTCTTCTCCAACACCACAGCTCAAAAGCATCAATTCTTTGGCATTCAGCCTTCTTTATTAAGGTCCAATTCTCACATCCATGCATGACTACTCGGAAATCCATAGCTATGACTATACAGACCTTTATTGACAAAGTAATGTCTCTGCTTTTAAATATGCTGTCTAGGTTTGTCATAGCTTTTCTTCCAAGGAGAAAAGATAGGAGATCCTGTATTATGGATAGGGTGGACTCTTATTACTTAGCTTAATGCAGTCAAACATCTAGTAGAATTCAGGCCTAATTTATACAAGAATTTTTGTCAGAAATATTTTGGGAAATATCCTGTATATGAGGTATTACTTTAAATACTTTAGAGGGTATGGACATGAATTAGACCCTGTTGCTGACTTCAAGGATTGTTTAATGAGAAAAAGATATTTAAGAAAATCTTTATAGCACAACGCAGAATAGAATGCTAAGCTCTCAAGTATGCATTCCATGATTATATAAATTTTTACAAATGTGTGAGTAACTGTGACTCTAAAGATCAGGTGAAACTTACTGGAAGAGGGAACATCTCTTCAGGGTATTAAGGAACAAGAGAAATAGCAGTAGGGGAATGTTTAGGCAAGGAATGGCATGAACAAGGCAAAGATGGTAGGCTATTTTCATATATCCACGTGGCCTTCTCTCCAGAGTGTGGAAGGGCAGAGTGGGAAGGATGACTCACAAGGGCAGTCAGCTCTCAAGCCTTGGAGCACCTGGCTACCATGCTAAGGAGTCTAGACTACATACCATACATGAAGGAGCAGGTGAGGGTTTGAGTCAGGGCATGGCATAATGAAGTTGGTTTGAAGAGGACAATTCTGGTTGAGAAAGTAGAAGCAGAGAAAGGCCATTTTAGAAGGCATTTATAATATTGCAATTGTCTGAGTAAGAAATGGTGACAGCCTGAACAAGATAAAGGAGAAAGGCGCCAGTGAAATTCAGTAGAAGGTAGAGTCAACATGACTAAAAGAAAATTTGAAGGGAGAAAAAAAAGATAATCCCAAGGTTTCTATTTTGGGTGATTCAAAGGGTAGTGTTCTCTTAGCTGAGAGAAGGAACACAGGATCAGGAAGTACGGTTATACGTAGTAAGATGATAAATGATCTTGCATCCTGTTGAGATTGAAGTTGCAGTAAGATACATAAGGGGAGATTCTGTTACTCTCTTGCTGATAAAAATGTGGTGTTTGGCCAAAGAGATCAAAGCCGCAGGCGTAGGCTTGGAAGTCAGTTTAGCTAACGTGGTTGAGCCAGTGAGTGAATTCAAGAATTGTTAGGCAAATGAAAGAGAAAAAAAATCTAGAACAGACTTGTGAAATGTCTACAATTAACAAATTGGCAGAAGGAAATAGGTGGCACAGGAAGAGATCAGGAATCAATGAATAAGAGAGGAGCTCTGGAAAACACTTATTTACACGGATAAGAGGTTGATTTTCTTCCTGCTGTTTCCAAATAATATTAGTTAACTCGTCTGACTCTCAATTTTTGCTTATCTGGAATACATATCCCATAAGGATGGGCTTTAAAAAGATAGTGAATGTGAAAGTGCTTTGGTAAACCATCAGACACTCTCTGAGGCTTAAGTCTTATAATTAGTGTCACAGAAGTGAAGAAAGTGTAGACTTCCAAAAAGGAAGAAAGTAGTATCAGATGCTACAGGGTTTCAGAAGTATGTTTATTTTTAACTCAAATTGTTCGTTTTGTGATTTAAGGAAGTTAAGCCAAGAGAGTGAATCTGTTCTCGAATCACTTAGAACAGAATTTCCCAAAGTGTGGGGAATGTGCCCCTGGTTGTACAGGAGACCGTTTTGGATTTGACACAGACATTAAATAGAACTGAATCATCGTGAAAAAGTGATTCTCCTTTTATTTCTCCTTTAATCCTTCTGATTTATGTTAAGGGAGAAAGTCTCAGTTGGAGCAAACAAATCTGTATTCTAACACTAGCTCAACTCCCTTTTCAATAAACCCATTCAGGTTGTCAACATTATCTAACTAGAATTTAACAACATCATATTAGCTTTAAGATTACCACAACCAGTTGCAATAGTAATATAGTGTCCTTTTAAAATAAGTTATTTGAAACAAAAAGTTCACAAAGACTTGGACACAACTGAGCGACCGAACAACAACAAAGCAAAAAGTTAACCAATTAAAATTTTTAATTACATAATTGTATGGGTATAGGTTGTTTATAGACATGGCGAAACTTAGGAAGTGCTATTGCAATGATGAAAGTTTGAAAAATTTAGACTTATACTAGAGCCTTTCTTCCTTCTGTAACTTAGAGGGGCTGCCTTTAGTTCAGCCCAATTAGAACAATGTGGGAAGTTTATCCTGAGATGGGGGAGGGGTTTGGGGTGGGTTGTGGGTACTAGGCTTCCAAATCTAGACCCTATCTTTCCCCTAAGATGTTGGGTCAATTTTTGAAGCCACTAGACTTTTTTGGACTTTTGTGTATTTAGCTATTAAAACGAGAGCATTCATTTTAAATGATTACTAGCATTCCTTCCTGCAATAAATTTGTACCTCTTTGAGTGATTAATAAATAAACCTCTCCGCTATCTAGTTGATAGTGGTTAGATACAATTTTTTTCCTTCTGAATGCCATCAATATCATGTGTCAGTGTGAGAGCCTGTTCCCAGACTAACATCTACAGCAGGGGAAACATCAACAAGTTCATTCTCTAATGATGATTCATATTCTACCTTATTTGCAAAGGACAGTTATTTCAATAGTGAATCTCTGCTTTAGTTAGACTGATTAAAACGGAAAATGAAATTGTAAATGAAAATTTGTTTCAATTTCCTTTATGCTGACCCCCTACTCTCTTAAGTAGTTTCTTTGCAGTCATATCTAATCAGTTTGTAAATTTTATAAATCAATTTTGTTCCTTAGTGTATCAACTCATAGGTCCTTATACTTAAAAAGATGTCTCTGATATCTATTTACTGATATCTTTCCATCTTTTAAAATGTATTTCCCCCTGAGAAAAGGGTGGGTAGGTGAAATATTCTCTGTCTGAAAGTTCTCCTAAATATTATTGTGATTTAATCTTACTCTACAGTCCAAGTAACTTTTAGAATAGAAGCATGCCACTTATTTGGAAAATAACTATATGGCAACTTCCCCCATCAAAGGTACAACCAGGGACCAGGTAGAAAATGAAAAATGAATAGCATGTGAATTTAAAAGCAACACATATACATATAGTGTTGGATCTGAAAACTTTGAGTTTGATGCTAGCTTTAAAATGTTTAAAGATATAAATATGAACATTTCTTCTTTATGATTAGACGGAATTACTCCCTATCATTTTTTGAACTGTTATCAGGGTCACTTTTGCTCTTATTTGCTCTTACGAGGGTGATTTTGTGTAAGCAGTTTAACAATTTATGATTCTGTTTTCATATCTGAAAAAAGCAGATGAGAATACATACAAATGACCTGACCAAATTAGTACTTGCAAGTAAAACCTTCAGTGACATAGTGGGTAACCTCCTACCCTGGTACTCAACTAGTGTTAATCCCAGCATTGTAAGAACACTGTCCGATCAGTTGAGATTAAACACACACTTGATTTTGGAAGATCATCTTTTACTGCTCTTCAGAGCTTCCTTCCTTCTCTTATTCTCTATACAATAATAAACTAGATTTCCTGTTTTCTATCCTTAAAGATTAGAAGAGAAGTACAGAAGGTGCAAAGGACATTAGGAGGAAAAAAGACAAAGAAAATGAACAAAATAGAAATAATTTAAAACTCATAAGTATCCAGGGCCATTTACTGCAGGGGAAAATAGCCCATCATACCTCATGGTCACTTAGGCCTTTTCTGTATTATAGAAGATACACCGATCTAAGATAAATAGAACTAAGATATAACAAGGGGTATTTCAAATGAAAGTCTTGATTTATTAAGGCTAAATTAAATTATATATATTTTGCTTATTTTAGAAAACATATAATGCATTTTGGAAGAATTTCAATATGAAAAGGTCAAAATCTTAAGTAAATATTTTTTGTGCTTTTATGGGTAAACGTTTAGCCATCAAAAAATGTAGCCATTGAGAACTCAGTCTCCAGTGGTTCCACATAAGTATGGTATTCCTGAAGAATCTTTTGTGTATTTCCAGCAAATAAGGGTGCACACATTCTATGGGAGAGGATCAGTTCAGTTCAGTCGCTTAGTCGTGTCCGACTCTTTGCAACCCCATAAATCGCAGCACACCAGGCCTCCCTGTCCATCACCGGCTCCCAGAGTTCACTCAAACTCACGTCCATCAAGTCGGTGATGCCATCCAGCCATCTCATCCTCTGTCGTCCCCTTCTCCTCCTGCCCCCAATCCCTCCCAGCATCAGAGCCTTTTCCAATGAGTCAACTCTTCGCATGAGGTGGCCAAAGAGGATAGGCATTTCTAATTACTAACTTAAAGTGATTTCTGTGCAGATGACCTTTATGTTTCAAGAAAGAGCGTTTGGTAGAAATCACTTGCAGATTTTAGCAGGAGCCACTTTCTTACATTCTTTTTGCCAGGCCTTTGTGCTGGGACTGTTTACCTAGGTGGGACTCAGGGGCTGGCATTTGTGCTGTCACCTTGATCCTCATGGAGTTGTCTGTGATTCTCTGGACTGCTGCTTCTAAGTCGCTTCAGTCTTGTCTGACTCTGTGCGACCCCATAGACAGCAGCCCACCAGGCTCCCCGTCCCTGGGATTCTCCAGGCAAGAACACTGGAATGGGTTGCCATTTCCTTCTCCAGTGTATGAAAGTGAAAAGTGAAAGTGAAGCCGCTCAGTCGTGTCCGACTCTTAGCGACCCCATGGACTGCAGCCCACCATGCTCCTCCGTCCATGGGATTTTCCAGGCAAGAGTACTGGAGTAGGGTGCCATTGCCTTCTCTGGATAAAATATTTAAATTTGCACATTGAAACAAAAGCCCTTTCTAAATTATAAGAACAGCACAAACATGAGTTAGTCCAAATGATCACCCATTACATACCAACTCAGTACTGCAGCCCTGAGCTAAACAAATCTGAAAGCAGTCAAGGAACAGGCAGTTGCACACACCAGAAAGAGAGCACAGAGAGTCTAGCACCATCAGAGGTCAACTACAAGGGCTGAAGTTTTCAAAGAAGCAGATAATGCCAGTTTTATGGCCATTAATAACATTTTAGTTATATAAACAATGATAAGAGTACTAAAAAGCAAATTCTGCTTTGCAGTGTGCTCTGATCGCCAACAGGGTTCAGAAATGAACTTTCTCCCTGTGCACGTGACATTGCATAATGGACCACTGATCATCCTCCGGCCCCTCCCCAGCTTCCAGCTCCCTTTTATGGACAGTCCTTAGTCTTGCCAGACCTCTCAGCTGTTCCAGGGAGAAAGCTTCTTGGGTTTCCCCTTTAAAGCTCTTTGATTGTTCCTCTGGTAGTTAATGCACCAAATGGTCTTCGGGGCATTTCCTACATGGGCTCTGCAGCTCATCAGAGCACCTCGACCATGGATTTCCTACCTCTGTGTTTTGCACATGTTGAAGGGCTCAGTTCAAACACCAGGCCCACCAGCTTCTGGAGAGGTGTGGCAGAGCTCAGTGCTGATTTGGGTGTCTGCCTTAAAACAGAGATTTTTCCAAAGGATATCCTGTAGTAGATAAATCATTTCATTAGACCAGGTTTACTTTTCAAACCAGGAAGCAGAGTGCCTGCCATGTAGGAAAACTCAGATAAAGTTGTTATGACTGTTCTCAGAGCACTTGTAAATATTGTTGTCAGTGTTTTTTATACAGGTTCCATCATGATTGTATTTAAACATGGACAGGTTAATTAGGTGTTTGAAGACTATGTTTATTGAGAACCGATAAGAAAGCTGTGAAATGAGTCCTTTACATATTGCAATGACAATGTTTTCTTTTCCCCCAAATGTCTCCCACTAGTTGATTACTCCTCACGCCATCCGTGTGCAGACTCCTCCTCGGCATATCCCTGGTGTTGTAGAGGTCACCTTGTCCTACAAATCCAAACAGTTCTGCAAAGGGACACCTGGAAGATTCATTTACACAGGTAAGAACTACTGCAGATGGTGGACAGAGCGGTCTTGACCTTGTGGGTCTTTGACTCAATCTTGTGTGTATAAGTGCTATTTTATTCTAAAATCTATTTCTTCTTAAGACCCATTTTCTCTGTTTCACCCCATTTATGGTGAAATGAGTTGCTACTACTACTATTATTACCGTTATTATTAGATAAGATTTCATCTAGGTGTCCTTGTTGAATGACAGGATCTGTTGAAATCATGGGTTAGATACCTAAGGCAGTGGCATGAGCAAGGAGGAGTGCTATACAGTCCTAAGAGTCTCTGGATGTTAAGCCATCATGTCGGGGTTTGCTTGCTTTATGGAGTAGGAATGTGCTTGAGTGCACAATACAACTTTCTTCTAGCCTGGTCATGGCCATTTAAAGACTTTTGGTGGTTTTCATATTTAATTCTGGGTTGGTGCTTTCTTTCCCTTTAAGCTTCATTTTGTTCCCCATGACTGCCGCCTACCATCCCAAACACATGGACCTGCCTTGACACATGGACCTGCCTTGGCACATGGACCTATCTTGCATTAAGAAGCTAGGGTTCTAGGGTGAGGGTGAATTTCCTCACGTCACATGGAGAGAACCAGGCAGGTTCTCTATGGAAACATATCAAGTGCAGAGTCTAAGTGCCCAGTGTGTAGTCAAAGAGATCCTCAGAGTGTTACATGTAAACCAAACACCCAGGGATCTTTGTTGCAATCCAGATTGTGATTCAGTAGCTCCGGGTGGGATCTGAAACTCTGCATTTCTAACAAGCTCACAAGGAGAGGCTGATGATCCTGGTCCGAGGACCACACTGGCTTTGGGGACAGTCTAGGTCCTCTGCTGTGTAGCAGCCATTGCTGGGTTGTTGCCTCCAGAAACTGGCCCCATGTTTCCTTCTTTAATCACTAAAGGACCACAAAGCCAGATTAAGTACTGAGTGTAAGTTGCTTTCACACAAAGAGACTCCAGAGCATGAAGGGATAACTGTGTTAACACATCCTAATTAGAACCATACAATTAAATGGACAAATTGTATTTTACTGTGACATTTTATCTCAAAGCATCTTTCCTGTTGTATTTTAATAGGAGGAACAAAATCAACCATGCTTCTCAGTGACTCGCTCTCCCGACTCAACCCTCTCTCAAAATTATAAAAACAGCTAATGCATCCTGACCCTTGGAAATGCCTCCCAGTCCTTTAAACAAAATGCAGGTTTGGTGCCTGCCTGACGATTAGTTTTAGTTAATTGAAAATTATAGGATTGACCCAAGAGGAAAATTTTATTTGCACTCCAATCACTTTTACAAATTAAGGAAAATTACCACAATTTTGTTTAGCTAAGGTTTCACACTGAGTTCAAGAAATTAGCTCAGCCATCCCAACAAAGTCAGCACTTTGTTAGCAAGCACTTGAAAAAATAATAGTCTATCTGGAGTTTGGTGGTGTATACAAACGAAGCATAGAGAAAGCTATGATGCTTTATAGAAGTAGGCCAAGTGTTTTTAATTAGGCTCATTGGTTCAGCGTAAGTTTTGAAGAACAATCAAACTAGCAGATTAGCTGTTTCTTTTAAAGCTAGGATTTCTTGCCATTCATTTTTCCCATGAGAACTTCCACATAGCACAATTTTTTTTTTTTTTACAAGCCTCATTATAGGCCTGCAGGAAAAGGACCAATTGAAACTTCTGATACTGTAACATTCCCCACCATCATTCCGATGGATGGGAGTTTTTCACAATGTTCTTCACTGAACTCGGTGTTCTGGAACATATTACAAAACCACAGAGGCCAAATGTTTTCTCTGAGGAGTTTGGACTCTGTTTTTGGTCGAAAACATTTAGGCCTCGCTGGCTGCTTATTTACTCTGCCATTAAGAACAAGAAAAGGAGAAGAAAAAGAAGAAGAAAACGCTCGTGTTGTGGGAGGAACGAGAGGCAATCAAGCGTGATTCCGCTTTGGTGACAGCGTCTCTGCCCATTAATGGTTCCATTCTGTGGTCAGGTCTCATTTAGAAGAAATTATTTTTAATCAGTGCTCAACAAAATATCCCCTTGAGCCACCTGGCCATAAAAGTTAAAAAAAAATCATCCTCATTAAATTACTTAAATTCTCAAAAGAAAATAGCTAGGGGACCCATCATTATTGGGATTTTTTTTTTTTAACCATTAAAAAAATTGCCATCAATTTAAGAAATCACATCTTGGAAAACCTGTATCAGACGGGGGAATTAAGATCAAAGATAAAAGTGGCCGATCTGCAAGTCTCACAAAGTAGTTAAGGATAAGAGAGAGAAGTCCTGGGTGTGCATGCACGTGTGTAAGTGTGCGGGAAATTTAAAGTATGAAAAAAATGCTTTTGCTGATCCTGCCTCAAACTGTGGACCATAGATAGGAAGACTTAGTTTTTTAAGTATTCTAAGAGAGAGACTCACCTCTCTCTGATTTGGAAAAATAAAATTTTCAAAGAAACCGGTACAAAAACTTCCCCACTGATATAGCTGGCTGTTCACAGTCACTGTGACATTACGTCATTTCTAACAAAAGAGAGTCTCTGTTAATTGGTGAACCGCACCGAAGACTCCTGATCATTATCATTAAATGCCCCTACCAAGGGTCACACATTCATGGCTGGTGCTGCCAGACCGGGGTGGTTTGCTCAGTTTACCTGCTTGTCGCCACTCTCTAGCAAAGGTGTCGAGATGGGTCATAAATTCTCTCTGTTCTTTGTATCCGAACAACCACTCAGCTCATTGGAAACCTGCAGCACCCGCACCCCCACCAACCCTTCCATCCCCTCCCACAGAAGCTCACACTTCATTTTCTTTAACATCCATGGCATTTCAAGATGCGAGGCTTGGTTTTCTGGATAGGGTGAGCCAATACTGTTTCTTAGGAGAAAATATCACTTGGAATTTTTCCTTTAAAAAAAAAAATGTCCTGGGACTGAAAAACAACATCCCAAACGAAGGTACTGCTTTTGAGTGCGTGTGAGAGGATTTGCGCATGCGTATGTGCAAGTCTGTAAAAATCCATAATCAATGAAAAAGAAAAACCCCCACACAACCGAGACAGAAACAGCCTGGCCTAATCTATGCAAATAAAAGCAGACTTCTGGGGGTGGGAGGAAAGAATTTGACTAAATACAGATTGCCTGCAAGCTGGCTCCACTTGTGGGGACAGGCGTGCAGCTCTCCATCTTTGGTGCTTCAGACCAGGGACACGTGAGGATTCTCAGCTGCCAGCTGTGCCCTTCTCTCGTGTCTGCTCCATCAGACTGAGGGAGCAAAGTGAATCCCAACTGGATCGGAACAAAAGAGGGGGATATTGCATCCCTGATCTGATTTATTGTGGCCAGTTATTCTCATGTAAATGCAGAGCAAGGCTGACTTTAAATTTTAAATCATGTTTTCTCATAGGAGGAAACAAAAACCCTTTCTGAGGACAGGACTTTTTTCAAAGGCCTCCCTAATCCTGTGTCTGGTCCGTCAGTCCAGTGGGAAGTCAATCCCCATAAACCTCCACTGCCCTGGAGGGGGCCTTCCCAGTATCTTTGTTCTTCTCAGTAGCCTCTTTGCTGTTACATCTTTAAGTGACTTGTAGAATTCTCTCCTGCTAAACTTGAAGTAACCTTGGGTGTTGATAAAAGACTCTCAGAAGGCTTTAGCTGCTTCTTCAAAGCTCTTCGAGTTGGTTTTTCTTCATAAGAGGTGCCCAAATCCAAATGTAGTTTTAAACTTCGTTCCAGTTATTTCTCTATTGGAGTGGGTGGTGTCTTTGGGGAAAATATGCCTGGAGCAGTGGGCCACCAGGATGCTAGACCAGCTTAGGTGTGTACCAAGAACCATATATTGCCTGTTGCCCCAAAGCTGATGAAAGCCCCAAAGGTTGCTCATCTAACAGCTCAGATTTGGTTTAGTTGAGTCACATCTCTAATCCTTTCTGCTGCTGAGTTCTTCTGTTCTTAACATTTTCCATCAAGCTTCCTGCTCTTGAGGAAGGACTAAACAAAATTCTTATTAGTCTCAGACTTTACTTTGAAGTCAATATTCTTCCTGGAAATGCTTCCTGTTTGTACCGTATGCCCAGAATTACTTTGCATGTAGAAGGGGTCGTGTTGCCTGAATATATTAGATGAAACTTGATGACATGTACCATATCTTTCCAGTTTTCTTTTTTTTTCCCTCTCCCCATTCCTCTGTGTTCTCCCTCTACCCCTACTCTCTCTTCTTCTTTCTTCCCTTCTTGCCCTTTTCATTCCTCCCCAGTAGTCTTTTCTTTCTCACTTCCAAGGAGATGATGTAGCATAGTGATTTAAGTCCTTGGGTTTAAGAGTTGATGGGTATAGATTGAAATCTCAGCTCTGGCTTTTACCAGAGAGATTATTTTGGGTATGTAGTGTGATAGCTCTAAACCACAGTTACCTCATGTTTACATTATTACAAGGAAAAATAACTTGCTGGGGTTGTTCTTAGTATCAGGAAAATGTGTATAAAGCACTTAAGGTGAGCTAGCATGAGCACTTAGCCAGATATTAGTAGTTTCCATTAATAAGTGATGATCATTATTATTCATTCATTCATTGCTGTCCCCAATATGGTGTAAATATTTCACATGTTGTTTGTTTTCTCCATCATGTTCTAGAGGTCTATGAAATGTCCTTTGGAATTTTAGTAATAAACCTGTGGTTATCAGTAAATTAGAGAAATAAGAATACTGCTACTGCTGCTACTGCTAAGTCGCTTCAGTTGTGTCCGACTCTGTGTGACCCCATAAATGGCAGCCCACCAGGCTCCCCCATCCCTGGGATTCTCCAGGCAAGAACACTGGAGTGAGTTGCCATTTCCTTCTCCAATGCACGAAAGTGAAAAGTGAAAGTGAAGTCACTCAGTTGTGTCCGACTCTTTGCGACCCCATGGACTGCAGCCTACCAGGCTCCTCCATCCATGGGATTTTCCAGGCAAGAGTACTGGAGTGGGGTGCCATTGCCTTCTCCAAGCAGCACTAATCAACCACAAATAAAGAGAGCACAGTATAAATAAGGTAGCAAGGAAAAGGTTTATGAATGTGACAATGACTATTTTGATTAAACAAGTATTTTTTTAGAAATGGCCTCAAATAATAAACATTTAATAAAGCATCCCAGATTTATTAAGTTCTCAGGTGTTGATTTTTCAGGAACAGCACACTTGTTCTCTTATTTCCATCCCCAACTTCAACCCCTCTTCTGGAGGCCATAGTAACATGGGTACCATCTATCACCAGCCCCCTTCAAAGGTATTAGGTTATAATCAGCTTTAACTCCCCTTTCAAGAGGTTTCAGGCAGAAAGCTCTGTTTTTAATTCTTGGAAACCTGCACAAATGAAGGCTGCCATCCTGGGGATAAACAAAGTTAACAGGCTTAGGGAAAAGGTAGAGAGTTTCCACCAAGTGAATCTCCTGTTTTTCTGCATCTTCTTACACTAATTCATTGCCAGATTAAGCTTCCCAAAAGTCACTTTTGTACCATTTCTGTGCAGAGAAACTTTTCCTTGCTCCCTGTATGTAAGATATAGTCCAAACCCCTGGGCTTGTCATCCACATTTCACTGTGCCCTCTGGGTCCGGTGCTTTCTCGCCTCCTCTAATCCCAGTCTCCCCACTATGCCTCAAGCTTACTTCATGATTAGCAACTTTGAATATGGTGATTTTCCTAGATCCAGTTCAAACTTGATTACCCTCTGAAGTGTTCTCTGGCCACTGTAGCAAGTGGCCAGAGCACTGGGTTGAGATCAGGGAGGTCTGTGTTGTAGTCCCAGCCCTGCTAACTGACTGTGAGACATGGGACAAGTTGCTGACATGCTCCAGACTTCAGTGTTTTTATTGTGAAATGAGCCAGTTGACTAGGTGACTTTGATGTGTCCTGTGGTTCATCTTGATTATCTGGAAGAGTCGCTGTCCTTGGAGCTCTTTTGTTGTATGTGCTTAGATGGCTCATTCATCGTTCACTTCCTTATACCTTCACTCTCTTCCTCTGTTCTTAGATAGACACATCTCAAAAAGTCCACAGGCAGCTAACCTCCCTGAAATTATCTTGTTTTGCCCACTGTAAGCACCTTGACTCAGTATCTTACTTACGATAGGTGTTCTCTAGTAATTGAGTGACATATTGCACAGAATCAATGGGTCCTCATTGATTTTTGTGCTCTGGATGGCAGGGAATGTAAATAAGAGCTGTTAATTAAGAATCTATCTCCTTTAATGTGAACTTACATGTAGAGAGCATAGTAGTTGGATTTTTTGTTAAAAAAAATGGGGATGGATCTATATTACATAGTACTAATTTTTTATCTGTAAAATGAGATATTTTAACAGTAACTGCATCTAAAAAGTCAATAGGTCAATGTATGTAATGCTCTCCTGGTACAATATGAGTGTTCCCTAAAAGCAAACACAAAAGGAGAGAAACAGATAATGGATATGTTTCTCTTCAAATATAAAGAACTGGTTGTGAGAGCACATTTTATTTAGTATTACATATGTGCCAGCTTTCATCTGATTAAGGAAATTGTTTCTTTCTAGGTATTAGAATAAAAAGATCTAGGTTGTCTGATTTTATGACTTTCTTTTGTTGCCCCATTCACTCATCTCACAAGTGTTTGTGGATTGTCTGTTCTATTCTAGGCAGTGTTCTAAAACTGTGTTGAGTAAAACCATGTTCTCGTGGATCTTGTAGTTAAAGAGGGAACATGGATATTCACAAGTTTACAACTTCAAACCTTAATGAGTGTCCAGAAAAAAAAGAACAGAGTTTCAGGCAAGAATATAACGAAGGACCCCCAGTCAGTCAGTTAGAGATATTGTCTGTCAGATAAAGATGCATGAATTGAGATTTAAAGGGTGGTTACGAGTTAACCTGGGAGTTCATGAGGGATTGGGTTGAGTGGGTTTGTGGAAAGAAACGGAGTGTTCTGGAAGAGAGGAGCATGTCACAGGGCTCTGAATGAGAGGAAATGTGGCTTCTTGGAAGGCTGTAAAAATTCCACTGAGGCTGAAAAATCAAGAGAGAGGGAAAAAATGGCAAGAGGAGAGACTGGAGAAGTGGGCAGAGACAAGGCTATGAAGCCTTGCAGCCGTGGGGAGGAATTTAGTTGTTTGTCATCTCAAGAGCAGTGGGCAGTCCTTAAAGTAGATAGGTGGACATAACCAAATTTTTGTTTGAAAGAAAACAAAAACAGAAAAACTCTGGCTGTCTGGAGCATAAGAAACCAAAATGGATTCTATAAGTAAGACCTGTAAGGAGGCCTTTGCAGTAGTCTGGGAAAGAGATTCGATGACTTTAATTTGGGTAGTAATGGGTAGAGGTGGAATATAGTGAGAGGATTCAAGAGATATTTAAGAGGAAAAGTGGACAGGACCTGGAGATGGGTTGGATATGGAGGTGAAGGGGATGAAGGGCTCAGGCCCAGATTTTTGGATTCCTCTCAGTGAATAGATAGTGGGACTATTCCTCCTCTGGGTGCCTCAAGGGTCTTGTGGGTATCAATGAAAGAATGGGCATGAAAATGCTTTATAAAGGGTAGTATTCTGCTCTTGTGTTACTTGTTACAAAGATGGGTCTAAGAAAATTCAGTAAGAATGGAGGAAAGGAAGGCAAGAATGTGTTTTCTTTTATATCAGATTGTTTTCACTTAGGACTCAGCTGAAGGAGGGCTGTGTAATGAACACTTGACGAGCAGTTTTGCCTTAGCTGTGTCCTAATTGGAAAAGACCCAAGAAGAAAGAAAAATTAACAGGCTGCTCCTGTCCGCATGTCTCAAATATTACTCCAAATGAGCCATTTACACACAAAGAAAAGAATTCAAGGCAGAGAGAATGTTTATTCTTTTTTTGCTTTTGTGATCCAAAGGCTAAGTCCCAAGCCTCTTCTCCTCTGCCAAAGGGAATTTTTTCACAAAATACGATCGCTTCTGATCTGACATACATTGATGTAATTGGTGGTCCTCAACCCAGTGGCATCTGTAAACTTAAACACCGTTGGTGCCATACGGGGACAAGAGCAACAAGAATCACTGAAAATACCCATTGTACTTCTGTGACATCTGTAAAATGAAAGCCGTTTCTGCAAAGAATAAAGCTGGTCTGAAGGAAGCATATTATTTTGCATATTTTATGTACACACTTTCCAAGAAATACGACCTTTATTTCCTATTTGGAGTGGAGTGTAATCAGGACTTGAGTAGCTAGTGTAACAGGATCATTAAAAGGGATATTTTCACTGACATTAGAGGTCTAAATGGCCACTAGGCCTTATATACAACCTTGGCTTTTTCCTGTCTACCCAGAGTTAATAAGTGATAAGGCCAGGAGAGAGATAAATCACAGAAATCCCTGTCCAAAGAAAACATATTGACTACAGCCAAGCAAATAACAGACCATAACCAACGGCCCCATTCATCATTCATGTAATAGGGATATAAAGTAGTTCCTACCAATGAAACCATATAGAAGGAAAAGGCAGATAAGCTTCCCCAATCTAAGGCATGTGATTTGGTTATTAAGGGACATGAACTATTTGTCACATGGCTTTAATCTTTAAGATGTGTTGCCATTTCTAAACTATAAATTTCTAGTCAGGGATTAGAAAGCTATTAACAATAAAGGTAGGGACTGAGCTTTATATGCATTCATGCCAACGTAATGCAATACTATAAAGCCTTGAACCTCTAATCTATTTAGTATGATTGAACATGATTTGGTTTTCAAAGCCAATAAACTATTTGGAAGTTTTCAAGCCTGTTGTTTTTTGTTTTTTAACCCAGCATCATGATAAATTAACCCTTCAGTACTTAAACTGTGTACCTTGAAACTTTCTCTAATATCCTGAGGGCAGTGGGCGGAAGGGAAATGAAAATGAAGTTCTTTATTTTTCTCCTTTCCTAACATTTATTCCAAATGTTTGATGGCAAAGTATTTTTTGTTTCATGTGTCCACCGTTATATTGGTATGGATGTTTGTCTTTCTGTCCATTAACTAAGTGGTGTGGCACCCACTAGAGCATTAAAACTTTTCTTTCTTTATTGCAAAGTTGCCCATGCTGATTTCAGACAATTCAGTAAGCACAAATAGAAAATAATTAAAACAATATTAAAAGTAATCAACATTTATCCCAGTTCTTTATACATAAATAACACGTTAGCTGTTAATATTATTTTTTAATGGGATATGTCTTATCTTTTTCCTATGCAGATATCTGAATCATTACCAAAATAGGGTGATGCCTTACATAATACTCATTGGGTCTTTCACTTAACTACATATCATAAACATCAGAGCTTTATAAATGTAAAATAATTTTTAATCTCTCGTGATCATTTCACACTTCAAAATCTCATCACGAGTTGTAGCTTCATCATCTTGTTGAAGCATAGGTACATTGAATCTGGATTCTCATCTCCTTTTGTTCCTGAAAAGCCTACGGCACAGGGTCATTGGTCTTATACCCATGTTGTTTTTGGCATCCTTATTGGTTGGGGTTCATCCGCCACCCCAACTAACTGCGCATAAGTAGCTCTGAAGGCCTCACCTGTCAGAGGACCCGAGTCTCGGAGGTTTGGACTAGCACCCTCTCCCCCATAGCTGTTTGTTCTCAACCTGAACCACCAAGGAAGTCAAGTCTGTAAAATTTCCCCCACTATGTGAAGCGGTATTGTGCTTCCCACAGGTAAAAACAAGAACTCATCTGAAACACTTAACATCTCTGAATTCCAAAATTATAACAATAAGTGGGGCAATGCAGCTCCCCCTCCGACCTTCTTCCCCAGGATTGCCGTGTTTCCTACTAGAGTTTTGGACTCCTCCTTTCTTTCCTCTCTACTATGTGGCTTCCAACAGCCTTTCTGGACTTCTCTACTGTTGTTCTCTCCTATTTCACACTTTTTTTTTTTCTTACTGTATCCTCTCTGTTCATCTTCTTCCTGACTGCATTACTGGAATGTAAAACATTTTTTCCTCTGAGAATCTGTGTAAGACCACCTCTCTTTAGATGAAAACATTTAGAAAGGTGAAGTGCCTAGGTGATGTAGTTAATAAATGGAAGAGCCAGGATTTGGACCCCAGTCAAAGGATACCAGAGCCTGGGAAGCAGTAAATCCCCTGTGGTGTTACTTTCACTTACTCCTTTTTTGAATTATGTGATTTCAAAAAGATTAGATTGTTGGCAATGGGAGAGTGGGGGTATTTCTAGGAGGTCTAGGAGGAACTGGAGCCTTACATATTTTAAACAAATCATGCCATGATGAACATCATGCATATTCATGTAGGAGGGAAAATTTTTAAAACACAAGAAGTATGAAGAAATCCATTAACCCATCCTTCTGTTATTGTTTTTTAGTCTTCTAAGATTATTTTGGGAACTCGTGTATTTTTGTCAGAGTTAATCACAGTATGTTTATATAGTTTTGTATCCTCCTTTGTAATTTGAATTGGAGAGTAAACATGTCCTCTATTAGCTTAATCTCTTCCTAAATGCATCTTAGTGGGTATGTAATAGTCTATTTGTGGCCACATCATAATTTACCTAATTGTTCCCCTCCTGTCGGATAGCCACATCTTTTCCTTCACAGAACTTTTAGCACCATGTATGTCAGAACAAGAGGATGATTTTGAATATAAGGTGTTCTGTCATTTTCCTAAAAAGTTTTCTATATTTTAGGACCAAGTTAGCCAAACATATGTATTTATAGATGCCAGTGAGTCTATTATAGTATTTTGCACATTAATTTAGTTAAGTATACATATTTAAAATCCCATACATAATTGACAACAGTTACAAATATAACTTTTTCTACCTTTAGGGTTTATACTTCTATTCAAACTCATTACAGTCATCTTTAACATCAGTTTATTTCATTACAAAGCAAATTGGCTTTATTAGCAAAATCAGAGCCATTTTTAGTCCTACTATATTCCCTTCTATTTTAGTTGTTTGAGGTCTTCTGTTTGAGTCTGGACGTGATGCTTTCACTGGAAATTTTATCAAAGCCATAACTAACCATTTTCTATATTTAAGTCTCCAAACATAACCACTTCAGCAATGTTCTTAAAACTGGTCTTTAAAAGTCTTGTTTTGAGGAACATTTATAAGAGAGACCCGAGAAAATTGCTACATTTATGTAAGTTTTCCAATCTTCCTTGTTTCTGCTATCCTCTTCAGGCGACCTCTTAAGCATTACCAAACCATCATAGATTATAGTTGCTTCCTGCCCTAAATAGTATTTAGTTTTAAAAATAACGTAATTGGAAACCACTTTGTCTTAAAAGAGACTTTAAAATTATTCAAGTATATAACAAGGGAGCTTTTTAAAAGAAGAGTATTTTTTCCATTTATGTCAGCATACTGATCCATCTTGTCTCTTGGTGGGTCATATGGCATATGTGATCCTTGGGGTGAACTGAATACTATGAGGGGCTTCCCTGGTGGCTGAGATGATAAAGAATCCGCCTGCAATGCAGGAGACCTGGGTTTGATCCCTGGGTTGGGAAGATCCCCTGGAGAAGGGAATGGCAACTCACTCTATTCTTGCCTGGAGAATGTGATTTTTGGCGTGAACTGAATTCTATACCATATAGTATTTTTGATTTGAATAAACTGGATCTTAAATGGATCTTATATTATTCAGGGCACTGAAGGTGCAAATCATCCCATTAATGTCAGATTGGAGAATTTCTGCCAAACCTCTCAACAGTGAGCAAGTGGACAGAAGCTGGGACTCCCTAAATCAGGGGCAGGAATAACATCAGAAAAGCAGACTTGCCCTTGAACCCATGGCTTTTTGACCTCCAAAGGTAGTTGTTCATCTTTTCCCTGTTAATATCAACTTTAGCTCCCTTCTGTGTATCACAGAGGATGCCTGACCTGCTGGGCAGTGCCACCTGGGATCAGCCATGGTGATTAGCGTCAGGAAGTCTAAACTCCCACATAATATGGAGTCATTTTAGGCCTGTGTTTAGTGCCAAGAGGGCTTCTCTTGTGGCTCAGCTGGTAGAGAATCCTCCTGCAGTGTGGGAGACCTGGGTCTGATACCTGGGTTGAGAAGATCCCCTGGAGAAGGGAAAGGCTGCCCACTTCAGAATTCTGGCCTAGAGAATTCCATGGACTATATATAGTTCATGGGGTTGCAAAGAGTTGGACATGACTGAGCGACTTTCACTTTAACTTTAGTGCCAAGAATATATTTACATTAAATATCTGCCCAGAATAAGGTCCTCCCAGTCATGCTGTAGATAGACATAGTTTCCTTTTGGTGTTAACTGACTTGTTAAATGTTCACTGAAACCAAGCTGATTATTTGAGTTTATTGGGAGGTTTGGGTGGAGGAAAGTGTCCCTGAAGAATCTGTTCTGAGCAGGCTTGTGTGTCTTGTTCTTCCCCAGTTTGTTCAAGACTAGAAAATGGAACATGTGCACCGATTAGCTCAGATGATGTAGGAGGATCATCTAAAGACTTGGAAATTTTGCTTAATAAAATTATTGGCATCAAAGCTAAAAAATTATTGTGACTTGTCAGAAAGTTGTATGTTAGGGACCAAAGAGCAAGCTTGACTATTGGGCCTCTGTGTCTCATCTTTGACTTTCTTTTTTAGATTAATTTTTATTGGAGTATAGTTGTTTTACAATGTTGTGTTAGTTTCTACTGTACAGCAAAGTGAATCAGCTATATGTATACATACGTGTGTGTGTGTGTGTGTGTGTGTGTGTTAGTTGCTCAGTCATGTCTGACTCTTTGTGACCCCATGGACTATAGCCCACCAGGTTCCTCTGTCCTTGGAATTCTCAGGACAGGAATACTGGAGTGAATTGCCATGCCCTCCTCCAGGAGATCTTCCCAACCCAGAAATGGAACCGGGGTCTGCTGCATTGCAGGCAAATTCTTTACCATGTGAGCCACCAGGGAAGCCTGTATGTGTACATATATTCCCACTTTTTTAGATTTCCTTCTCATTTAGGTCGTCAAAGGGCATTGAATCCAGTTCCCTGTGCTATATAGTGGGCTCTTATTATCTATTTTATACATAGTATCAGTGCATATATTATTAATCCCCATCTCCCAATTTCTCCCCCTCTTCCTCCCCTGGTGTTCATACATTTGTGCCCTATGTCTTTGTCGTATTTCTGTTTTGCAAATAAGATCATCTGTACCACTTCTCTAGGTTCCACACATATATGTGTTAGTATACAAGATTTGTTTTTCTCTTTCTGACTTACTCTGTATGACCGTCTCTAGGTCCATCCATGGTTCTACAGATGGCCCAATTTTGTTCCTTTTTATCTTATGTCTATGTAATTAAGTAAATTTACCTAAGTGCAGTCTGTATGGATGACCGAGCCTTTCCCATTTAATTCTCTTTTGTAAGGTAGAAAGGGCAAGTATTTTTAGACCAATTTTCAGGTATGAAAACTGCAGTTTAGAGAGAGGTACAGTGATTCATTTAAAATCATCTAGGTTACCTAGTTATGGGTCTGGTACTGGATCTTTTTCACCCTAAGTAACTGGTTAGACATTTTGGTATTTCATATTTTTACATATAAAAATGGACTTCAAATACTTTTACTTTATTTTTTAGTTTTCTGCAGATATGATTCAGTAATTAGACAGAGGCCTCTGGAGTCTTAGGCTGCCTCTTCAGCATTGCACATTTGTTATATGTAGTAGTTTTATTTTATTCATAGCACTCACCACTGGTTGATATGATCTGAATTGTTTCTTAATATTGATACAGTTTTAGATTGTTTCCTCATCTTTACAATGGGGAATGATAGTCTCTCATGTGGTTGCTGTCAGGATCCAGTTAGATAATGCATGTGACACCCTTAGCACAGTACTCGCATCCAGTGAGTGCTCACTCAGCAGCGGATCTCATCAGAACAGGACTGGAGAAAAGCAGGCTCGTAAGTCTGAACTTTAGAACCAGAAAGGCCCTCAGAGATACCCTGAACCAACCTGCCCATTTTGTAGAGAAGGTAACTGAGACTTCTGTAGGAAGAGCTTTTCCCAAACTGATCTGATGTATAATCGATTTGCATACAAAGCTGGAACAAATCATACATAAATGGACTCAACTAGTTATTTTGTGAATGGACTTCCATATTTATGAGTATGTAAAGACATCACATTTTTGCATGGATATAAAAATCGTTCAACCAACATCACCATAGTAATTAGCAGGCTCTTCCTGAATTCTTTAAGGTCATCAGTCTCTGACCTTTCAAGGAAAGGGTGAGATAATATAGCGTGTTTGATTCCTGGGCTTCCAATATGTGATCTGTCTTTTAAAAAGTGTCATAGACACTACCATTCCGATTTGTTTGCGTTCTTGACTTTTTGTTGACAAGACACGAAGGAGCTTTGCTTTGTCTCTGAGTAAATCAAACTCTGAGCGGAAAGTCAAGTGCCATTTTACCCTTGGTGAAGTGGAGCCTTGTGATCTACGGGCATTTTCTTTATCCTGTCTTTTGGTGAAAGCCCAGTTTAAGATCGAGACATCTATTGGTCACTAGAAAGGGTCGGGAAACCTCATCAGACAGGAGGGTCATTGTCCCAAGGTGCAGATGCAGGAGGGATGAGACAGCGTCCACCCAAATATGCTGTCCCCGCCACAGCCTTGTGGCTAGTGCCCGTGGAAACTAGTGAGCATGTTCCCTTAGCCTGAAGACACCTGTGGACCCTCCACTCTGCCTTTAAATCTCAGTTCCCTGAAAGTCCTTAAGGAGATGTGTCACGCTTTGCTGCATTCAGTGATCTTACACTTAGTGGCTTTAGACGCAAAATCATCATCATCATCATCATCAGGGGTAGTGAGAGGGAAATACTTGTAAGATGATGGTAACCAGGGACAAGATGCAAGTCTGTCTGGGAAGAGATCTGTGCTATGTGCCTGGCACTGAGGTGTTTCAGTTGCTATTTGCTGCCTGACTGGTTGCCAGTGAATGAATGTGTGGATTTTTGCAGGTCTGTTCCACAGTTATCAGAGAAGAATATA
Organism: Bos indicus x Bos taurus; assembly: GCF_003369695.1. Classification (NCBI taxonomy): domain Eukaryota; kingdom Metazoa; phylum Chordata; class Mammalia; order Artiodactyla; family Bovidae; genus Bos; species Bos indicus x Bos taurus. Next base: position 40,324,594 of record NC_040082.1, read on the forward strand.
TCGCTGCTTCAGTGGCATATCATAGTCCATTAAAAAATCCTGATTGTATAAGGGGGTTCAGCTCGAAACCTCGCTTGGGTCTTACGTTAGAATTGAAATAAAGCTTTTTATCAGACCATCCTTAAAAGGTACTCAGTTGGTGAAAAGCAAAAAAGACCTAGTTGTCCACTGATACTAAATGTAATGAGTAGAGTCAAAAATAAAATATATTAATTCCACTTCCTCAGTTCAGTCATGTTCGACTCTTTGTGACCCCATGGACTGCAGCACACCAGGCTTCCCTGTCCATCACCAATTGCCAGAGTCTACCCAAACCCATGTCTTCATTTCAGTTCATTTCAGTCACTCAGTCGTGTCCAACTCTTTGCAACCCCATGAACCACGCACGCCAGGCCTCCCTGTCCATCACCAATTGCCGGAGTCTACCCAGACCCATGTCCGTTGAGTCAGTGATGCCATCCAACCATCTCATCCTCTGTCATCCCCTTCTCCTCCTGCCTTCAATCTTTCCCAGCATCAGGGGTTTTTCCAATGAGTCAGTTCTTCACATCAGGTGGCCAAAGTATTGGAGTTTCAGCTTCAGTATTAGTCCCTGCAATGAATATTCAGGACTGATTTCCTTTAGAATTGACTGGTTTGATCTCCTTGCAGTCCAAAGCACTCTCAAGAGTCTTCTCCAACACCACAGTTCAAAAGCATCAATTCTTCAGTGCTCAGCTTTCTTTATAGTCCAACTCTCACATCCACATGAATACTGGGAAAACCACAGCTTTAACTAGACCTTTGTTGGCAAAGTAATGTCTCTGCTTTTTAATATGCTGTCTAGGTTGGTCATAGCTTTTCTACCAAGGAGCAAGTGTCTTTTAATTTCTTCACTGGATAAGGGAATGGCAAACCACTTCAGTATTCTTGCCATGAGAATCCCATAAACAGTGTTAAAAGGCAAAAAGATTCCACTTCTAACTGCAGCTAATTAAGAGTGGCTCATTTACAACAGACCCAATTTAATCTGCTAATATAAGTATTCAATTAAAGTTGTTCCTACTGCTTTCTTCTCCTCAGAATTCTTTTTTGTACACTTACATATGATGCATTCATGATGTGAATCCTTTTAAGGGTCCAGGTTGTAATGGAAAAGTGGTTTCAGGGTTTGATAATTGCCCAAATTAAATAATATATATGTAAATGGAGATTTGAATGTAACTTGTGCACTGCAATACTATAAGGAATTAGGTCCCTTTATCCTGATACCTTTCAGCCAATCAAAATAAAGTGCTTCACCTTTTATTCTACACCACTTAGAATAGTTTATTGCATTATTAAGTACATATTACAAGAAGCACATTGTTGTTTAAGACTCATTGATTTAAGTAGAACTATTCTTATAAAGTTTCGTAGGTTTTTACATAAAAAGAGAAGAGGCTGTATAAAATTATAAAACCTTAATGTAATATAACAGCCTGTAATATAACATAATTTCCTCCCATTTTCTAAAGAAGCCACCAAAATTTTTTAATGAGTTTATTAGAAGTGCTGTTTGTGAATTCTGGGATGTCATGTCTAATTAGACTTAATGGATTTAAGTATTTCTTTAATGAAATCTGTAGCTTAACTCACCAGGGTTGTATTGTCTTTCTGCCCTTAAAGTGATTTTACTTTATTTTTATTTTGGGTGGCATTAAAAAGAAATGAAAGACTATGATTCTGCTTCATCCTCAGATGGATATAGTGAAAAATACAGTGCTTATTATGAAGTTAATGTGAATTACCATGTAATTACCACTGGCTGCACAGTAATGATTATTTAGTTACCACTGAGCATCTCTGCCAAATAACACACATTATTTCATAGGAAGCATAGAATTAACTCAAGTCATCCCGGAACTCACAGAGGGAGTGTATTCCCGGTCTCTTTCTTAAGTGTGGGCGCTGCTAATGTGAACATCTAAATAATCAAGCTTGGAGCAAACTGACAGCAGAGCAGGGTTTGAGTTTACATGATTTGATTTGCTGATGTTTTAAACACTTAGCAGGAGACAGCTATAGAAGCCAATTAGCTCTCTCCAAGGTGCATAGACTTATCTCCTTTGTGAGAAACAATTTAAGGGAATTGCATTGGCCCTTAAACTGGAGGAGAGAAGAAGCATTAGGAATGAAATTTCAGATGCAAAGTGCTGATCAATCGCACCGCCTTCTGTGTTTTTCAGCTTTGCAGTTGTTTGGGCTGCTGCTATTTTAAAGGATTTGCACTTTTATTTTGCGAATACAGGGTTATGTTAAACTTTTCTTTGTGAAAACATTCCTTCAGCTATTGATTATGATGTGCCTTTAAACAAGGCACTGTGTATAAAAGAGTAAAACAAAAACAAAAACATGTCAGTACATTCCGTCCCTTTCAAATACTGCATCTTATTTAGTGTACCGGAATTCCCAGTTTAAAGTAATCACAAAATTTATGGAGAAACGGATAAAAAAGGTTGTAAAATATTGATTTGGGGAAAATAATAACACAACTCATCTATAATAAGAAGAAAAATGAAGCAATAATTCAGGGGGTATCGAGCGGTTTGCTGCTGGGTGTATTGATCCAGTCCTTACGGTATAAGATCGCACCTGAGATGGCTCTGAAAGAAAGAACAGCATTCCTCAGCTCATTATTTCTCAGATACTATCGCCTTGTTACATGGGCCCTGCAGAGTTGGGATTGTTGCAGCTGGGACAGTGGGACCCGCAATAGTAATAATAAATAAATAAATAGCTCAGAAATCTATATTGCCTTAAAGCCACTGTGCCTGGTTTTAATAACACATTGGCTCTGATTTGATAAGTTCTTCGTTGCCTTACAGTGGCTAATGACAATCCCAGTGCCGTGTGGTTCATTTAGGGACCAGAGAGATCTTTGTCTCTATTATGGGCTCTTGTATCTGGAGGGAATTCTTGTCTTGTCTAAAGACATTTGCATCTGTTGTATTTCTTCATAAGTTACTGAGTTGAATGTGATACATTTATGCCACTTTGTTTCGACATGACATCGTTTTATATTTTAAGATGGTTTTTGGACAAGGCTGTAGTATTATTGTTTCTGAGCAAAATCTTTAAGTTGGCTTGAAATTTTGACATTCATATGCGTCAATCATGAGTCTATAAATTTATCTGTAATGTTTACGATGTTAACACATGAACTTGACAATATGCCATCATCATAGTAACTCCTAAAATGGTAGGATGTATTTCATTGCTGAAGAAGTCTAAGTTCTTTCTAGAATTTAAGATTATCCTATCAGTAGTGAATATTTCGGAGAAGGCAATGGCACCCCACTCCAGTATGCCTGGAAAATCTCGTGGATGGAGGAACCTGGTAGGCTGCAGTCCATGGGGTCGCTAAGAGTCGGGCACCACTGAGCGACTTCACTTTCACTTTTCACTTTCTTGCATTGGAGAAGGAAATGGCAGCCCACTCCAGTGTTCTTGGCTGGAGAATCCCAGGGACGGAGGAGCCTAGTGGGCTGCCCTCTATGGGGTCGCACAGAGTCGGACACGACTGAGGCGACGCAACAGCAGCAGCAGCAGTGAATATTTTGTTATCATTTTGTTTCTTTTTTGAAAGAGAGGGTGTAATAATATTGACATTCTAATTTAACAAAAAAGTTTTTGATACCTGTTACCTTCTAGGCATTTTCTAGGCTCTGTGACCCAGAAAAATGAGGTTCTTGCCTCCAAGATACTTATATTCTACTAAGAGAAGGAAGGCAATACAGAAGTTAGCAAGTAAATAACATAATTTTCAGACTGGTAAAAGTGTCATGGAAAAAATAAGAACCCCAGTGTTCATTGCAGCACTGTTTGCAATAGTCAGGACATGGAAGTAACCTAGATGTCTATTGACAGATGAATGGTGAAGAAGTTGTGGTACACTTAAACAATGGAATATTAGTCATAAAAAGGAATGAATGTGAGTCAGTTGAAGTGAGGTGGATGAACCTAGAACTTGTTATACAGAATGAAATAAGTCAGAAAGAGAAAAGCAGATATAATATATTAACACATACATATGGTACTGAAGAACCTATTTGTAGAGCAGGAATGGAGAAGCAGATATGGAGAATTGACTTGTGGACATAGCAGGTGAAGTAGATGGGGGACGGATTCAAAGTAACAATGAGATATATATAAAACCATATATAAAATAGATAGCTAGTGGGAAGCTGCTGTATAACACAGGGAGCTCAGCCCAGTGCTCTGTGATGACCTAGAGTGGTGGGATTGGCAGGAGGGATGAGGAGGTCATTCAAGAGGGAAGAGATATATGTATGGTGGTGGTGGGGGTGTAGTTGCTAAGTTGTGTCCAACTCTTGCGACCCCATGGACTGTAGCCCACCAGGCTCCTCTGTCCATGGGATTTTCCAGGCAAGAATACTGGAGTGGATTGCCATTTCCTTCTTCAAGGGATCTTCCCGACCCAGGAATCAAGCCCGGGTCTCCTGCATTGCAGGCAGATTCTTTACCGACTGAGCTATGAGGGAAGCCTAATTATATGTATACTTATGGCTGATTGACATCATTGTGGGGCAGAAACCAGCATAACATTGTAAAGCAATTATCCTCCAATTAAAAATAAATTTAAAAAAATAAGTGTGATCTGGTAGAGAACATAAAGGTGGGAGGAGGGCTTCTTTAAATAGCAAATAGTTCAGGAGCGTTAGAACAGTATATAAATGGATATCACTTCAAGCCTGCAGAGCATCACCCAGACACACTTTTTTTCCTAAGCATCTTTGGATTTTCCCCAGTGCTAAAGCCTTGCTATCATTTGCCCAGAAGCTTCACTTTCACTACCCCATCCCCCAGTCACTCTGTGATCATTATCTAGAAATATGAGCCATACCGGCTGACTATGTTCTCAGCAGATCAAGCTTCCAGAAATTTCAATAAGCATTGATCCATGTCATTGCACCAGATCCTTGAAATTGTTGTTTCTATAATATTTGTCTCTCCATTTCTGGCTTTAAAAGAAAAAAAGATTCTGTGGAACAAGAGGCTAATGCCCATGTCAATAAAGGTAGATGGAGAGGGAAGGATGAAGAAACAGAAAAAATAAAATATCCAGCTCTCAAGACTAACTCCTAAAATAGCTTTTAGTAAACTACAAAGCATACCCCTCCTTCTTTATCCACAAAGTAAGATTGAAAGTCATCACTGAGTCTTAAACTGTGAATATTGAAATTGCGAGATGTATGGTACATTTAGTGGAGGCATTGGTGAAGTGCAGAAGTCATTTTAACTTTGTCTTTTAATTTTAAAGATTTATTGGCTGCAAGGAAGGAGAATATTTATAAGCGTTCTTAGGTATTCACAAAACATGTAGTTGCCAAACGGTGCAAAGAATGGAAAGAAATCATCATTATGAAGCTGGGTGATTCAGGAAATGTAATGATAAATATGGGAGTGACAACATATTATCTCAGCCCCTTCCAGCTCCACATTTTTGAGTCATGATTATCAAGTATGTCACTGCAGGGAGTATGCTAAGTCAGTTTGGAGATAAAGGAATTTTAGTTTTAAAAGAATAATAAGTTAATGTTTAGGAAGTACAAATACAATAAATGATGTCAAGTCATCTTAGCTTGAATAAATATATATTGTAAAATTGCTTCTACTCTTTAATTTCTTGTAATGAAAGGAAAGTGGTAAGCAATAAGGAAGCAATTAATTGCAACAATGATTGCTTAGCTTCTGTAGTGCCTGAATTAAAAAGAATGCTGATGATTTTTTCTAATAGATCATATATTTTTAAAATTGTGAATGCTTTTAAATGGAGGTGCATTTGAATCAGCTTGAAACACTATTTGTTTGCTTGTTGGCAAGCAGATTGTCAGAATGAACTGTTACTTGTTTAGTGTTGTTGTCCCATATTCATGGAGATAAATGTCATATCCTAGCTCAACTATTATAATCCTTCTCTGCTGTGTGCTTTTAATTTGAGACAGGTTGCTTTTGAAAAACTTGTGGCTGCCACTGTGGCTTCTTGTGTGTACCGGTTCTTCTCTTGTCAACATAGAGCCTTGAATACAGTGGTTCCCAGTGGTTGTTGAATGAAAGAATGGATAAAAGCCCTGCCTGCTCTCTAGCTTTTGATAGGTTACTTCACTACTTAAAATTTTTTTTTTCTTATCTTGAATAATGGGGGAAATAAACATATAATCTTTACTAGTTTGTTGTAGTGATTAAAACAGATAATATGAGTAAGGCACTTAGCAGATTATAAATGGTGCATATTAAGGACTCAAGAAATGGGACTTTTTACAATTGATGACCTTAGGTAGTTCTCAATCTGTGAATTGATTATCTGACAATCTATTTCTATTGGGTTCACCAGAGTATTCGCAGTGCCTAATACTATGTCTGCCCCAGAGCAGATGCTCAAAAAATGTTTGTTGACTGAATGAATCCCCCAGTTGTCTTTAGCAAATAACAACAACTATTGCTGCTAACACTTAAAAGGTACTAACTACACTCTACTCACTGTTTTGAGTATATGACATATTTTTAGATATCTGTTCTTAAAAAAAAAAAACCTAACGCTGTGAGAGAAGTACTATTATTATCCCCAAATTACACGTGAAGAACCTGAGTCAAAGAAGAGTTAAGAGTTTGCTCCAAGTCATGCAACAGTTCAGTTTAGTTCAGTTCATTTGCTCAGTCGTGTCTAACTTTTTGCAACCCCATGAATCGCAGCACGCCAGGCCTGTCTGTCCATCACCATCTCCCGGAGTTCACTCAAACTCACGTCCATCGAGTCGGTGATGCCATCCAGCCATCTCATCCTCTGTTGTCCCCTTTTCCTCCTGCCCCCAATCCCTCCGAGCATCAGAGTCTTTTCCAATGAGTCATGCAACAAGAAGGTGGCAAAACCAGGATTTGGCTACAGGCAGATGGCCTTAGCGTCCTGAGCATGTGGGCTTAGTGTCCTGAGCATGTGGCATTATCATTATTTAGTATTTAGCCACCAAGGTAGTTGAAATGTGGCACTGTGCCTTGATCGTTCATTCATCCATTCCACAGATATTTATTAATCATCATCCATAATGTACTTACTGGAGATATCATGTATCAGATGCGCACAGGCTCTGCCCTCATGGAGATTATAGTCCAAAAGATCTGATTTTCTCAGATTTCAGTTCATCCCATATTTTCCCCAGTGACTATTAGAATGAAGGACACGTTGATGTCTTACTTGATGCAGTAGAAGGAAGACTATACATGTGCAGAAATGAGAGTGCAAGGGTTAGCCTAAAAGGGAGATGATTCGGATGGCCCTGTGATGATGATTGTGGGTTACCCAGCACACAGCCCTCCTTCTCTCTAGAGAACATAGGATGCATGCCTTGTGAAGCTCTAGGTGCCACTGCGGTTTTCCAATTCTGTGAGCAGGTGTGTGGCCTTGCCATCTGTACCATGCCAACATCTGGGTCAGAGCTGAGCAAAGCATTGCTCCAGACTAACCAGGAGAAGATAAGCCTCTGGCTCAGCCCATGGAGGAGGAGGATGGGGTATCTGGGAAGAAGAGCTCACTTTATTTTCTTTTTTGAGCATCTGGGTCAAAAGTCATCATTTTTACAGAAAAGTCCCACCAACTGTTTTGTTTTTATGTCCAGAACCTCAACATCAAGGCCACAGGAATTAGTGATAAATGCCCACATTTTAAGTCTGTGGCAGAATTCGCTAAGAATTTGAGTGTTCAAACAATGTCACATGCATAAATTTCACTCCCCTCTGCTTATTTTCTTATTTGCATTTGGCTCCTTCATGACTTAGTTCATTCGTTCCTCATTTTATTTACCAAATATTTATTGGGGAATGAAAAAATATACTGCTGGAAGGATAAGAGTTTGCATTTTGATCACCTCAAGCATAATGCCTGGTGGGGCGTAAAAAGTTTAGTAATGGCTGTTGAATGGACAGATTGATGGATATGTGAATAAAAAAATTAGAAAACCATAATTTTTATACTTAGAGATTATTTTTAATTAGGAATGGGTTCAAGCAAAGTATTCAGAGTAGCTCTTAAAAAACAAATGTCATTCAATTTTTAAAAAAGGTGCAAATAAAAGTAAAACCAAATCAAATTTGTCCCAATAGAGTTGAGTGATTTTTACAAAACAAATCCATTGATTTAGATCTCCCAGTTTTGTCTGCCTGTGCCTGGGGTCACCAGTCAAGATGACTGATTATCCTGGGAAAGGCTCTGTAGCCTATCTCATAAACAGAGGGAAAAAAAAAAAAAAAAAACCCTATCTCACACTTGGTCAGAAGGCAGCCCAAATGCTTGTCTCCAGAGGCTGGGAAAGTTTAGCTGTGGTTGAGATTAGGCTGAAGGGTGAGAGTCTGCTGGAATGAGAGCTTGGAGCTGAGAGGCTCAGCCATGACCTGATGGTGTGAACCTACCTCCAGGGCATAGCAAGCTCAGTAAGTTAGGACTCTGGGCCAACTCCAAAACTCCCTAAGGTTGGCGCCTAAATTCTCTAAGCTGTTAAAGTGCCACCGACATTTTGGCCAGGTTAGAAGTTTCAGGGAAAAACCTTTTAAAAAAATATGCCTTTACACTTTGCTTTTTTCAGTAGAAAAGCCACCAGCTGTCTTGATTTACACTCTTTCAGGGGCTCTTTCTCCAAACTCTGGTTTGAATATACTGGTACTTGTGTTCACATCTGCTGGGTGACCCTGTCCTAGATTCCCTCGTCCGTCTTTGCAGGGTCTCTTGACATCGCTCCCCACCAGACATCTTCCCGAAGGTCCCTTCCCCACTCCCTGCTTCTCGGCTGGTAAGGGTGCACTTAACTTGGGCCGGGCATTGTTCTAGGTCTTTTGTAAGCCTCAGACTTAAACTCTGTGAGGATTCCAGGTCCATCAAATGCCTCAAAATGCCCTCTCAATTTCTGTCCTTTCTCTCACCTTTAGGTTTTCAGTGAACTAATCCCAAGAAGGGTTTAGGAGTTTAAAAATAAAATGAACTTCCTAAAACAGAGGCACATCTGTTGTCCACTTGAGTTTCATTCTCTGCCTTTCATTGAGTGCCAGCTGTATGCAAAGTATGGTGCAAAGGCTCAGGGATACAAATATGACTCCAGTGCACAGCAGAAATAAACAGAGGGCAGGCTGTGTTGGCATGTGATGCCAATCAAATGGATAAAACACTGGTAGAAAACTGGATAAATGGCCTTGGAGTGGGAGGGCAGCCCAGCCTGGGGGTCCAGGGAACTCTGCCCTGGGGATAGGTTTTGCCTGGGGCACCGAGGGTGTAGGACTGCTTTCAGTTCTAGTCTCCTGCTTTCTCCCCTTGTTATGGAGCACTAGCATCTCAAAAATGGGCAGTCTTTATATGTGAAAATTATACAATAAGCTATAAGAGAAATTCTGCCCCACCCAGCTCCCTCTCTTCATTGTTAGCTCTTAGCATATGTTCTACACTATTCCAGAATTTATATACAAATGATTTCCTAAGCTCATCATTTGCATTGCTACCCCCTGCCCTCATATTCCATGACATGTCCCTGTTAAGGTATTTGAGGGGGTTTAGTGTATTTATTCCAGAGAAGGCAATGGCACCCCACTCCAGTACTCTTGCCTGGAAAATCCCATGGGCAGAGGAGCCTGGAAGGCTACAGTCCATAGGGTCACTGAGGGTCAGACACGACTGAGTGACTTCACTTTCACTTTTTCACTTTCATGCATTGGAGAAGGAAATGGCAACCCACTCCAGTGTTCTTGCCTGGAGACTCCCAGGGACGGCAGAGCCTGGTGGGCTGCCGTCTATGGGGTCGCACAGAGTTGGACACGACTAGAGCAACTTAGCAGCAGCAGCAACAGTGTATTTATTCATCTTATTAAGGAAAATCCTGAACATTCACTTGCATTCAGTTTTGAGTAAGAACAATTACTTGCATTGAAGTGACTAGAGTTTCTTATCTTCATCCAGTATCATCCAGACACTTTTTCTTAGAAATAAGAGCCAATTATTTGGGGATCCTTGCTATGTAAAAAGCATGGTGTTTTTGATCTGATGTCGTAGATGTGGAAACAAGGCTGAAGTGGGAGGTGTAGGTGAGGGAGTTCTTACGGAAAAGTGTCTGGAAGAATGAATGGAAGAGTGCGTCAGCCTGGGTTTGTGAGTAATCCTTCTCATTTGCTTCTCTCTCAAGATGCCCTTCTGTGGATTCCCTCTGGCTCAGTTATTGCAGTTTTTGAGCATTTTGCTTGTGAAATCCTTCCATTTTGCTATATCAGCATTTTGATCAGACTTTATCATCTGTGGACACTGGGGACCGAGGTACATATGAAATCTGTGCTCAGTGAACGGTCATTGCCTGAGGGTTACATAACTTGACTTTTTACAGGTAGGGAAGAGCCTCTTTACCAACATGTAGATTTATTGACTTCTGGGGGGGGGGTGGAATTCAGCATTTATATTTTGAGAGAGTAAATCATTTCTTATTTGTGATGCCTTCAAAGGACATTTTGGATGGTGAACTTCTGCTCGAGCTTTGTGTAGTAATATGTAAAATATGCAGTTGACCAGAAGTTTGCAGTTTTGACTAATAGGATTATTAGTCAATGAGTAATACTTCAAGTTTGCCAAGTCCCAGTTTATAGCTGGACCTTCATAAGTCAGAACTTGGTGTTCTAATGATCAGAGGCTCTCTACACTTGGAACTTTAACCCCAGATAGAAACATTTCAGCAAGAACGACATTTTGGCCCAGAGAGAACACCGAGGGGTACAAGATAACATCAAGTATTAAGAATTGATCGGCTTTGTTTCTAGGATACAAGCAAAGCACAGGTGATCTTTGGTTGTCACCGTATGAAAGTAAACATTTTAGAAGTTGAAATTGGAGGAAGCCATGGTAGTGCTATTACATAATACTGGCCTGGAGCAATTTGACCAATGGAGATTGACAACTGTGATGAAATCGTTTATTATCTGAATAATTTATTTTGCTTCACACTTAGATATAGTCTACTTTGTTGATAAGATGAAAGCAATGGTTACTTTAAGGAATATATTCCACCCAATGTTTGGCACAAAGGAGAGAAAAACAGCTGGTTGATTGATTTCATTATTTGCCATCAAGCTGGTAGTTTTGTTGTGGCAGACACACACCATGGGTTTCCTACCATTAATATGCTAGTTGTTGTCTACTACCTTGAATGACCTGCCCTGGAGAAGGAAATAGCAACCCATTCCAGTACTCTTGCTTGGAAAATCCCGTGGACAGAGGAGCCTGGTAGGCTACAGTTCATGGGGTCGCAAAGAGTCGGACATGACTGAGCGACTTCACTTCTTCACCTTGAATAGAGAAAATATTTTGGTCTAACTCTATGGTTATAGCCAGAGCCCAGCAACTGGCAGTAATTTCTTTTCCACTAAAAATCTCTTTCCTGTCTTTTGTTCTGTTTCTAGGTGTGCATTTCGATGCTTTCTATGTTAATTGTTTCTAATAGTTCTGAGTCGGCGGCACTTTTGGAGAGAGTAAGATGGGGATGTGCTCAGGCTTTTCTTCTTAAGAGATTTCCTGTTATACAATGCATTGAGATTGTCGGCTTCTACCCTGTTTCCTTTCATTCTTTTTTTTTCTTTCCTTTTTTATTTTAGCTTGTTTCACCAGAGGTAGAAAACACAGTTGTATTATCCTGTTGGATTGCTTAAATCATGTTTAGATAAAAAAAATTACTCTATGCTTTTATTACTACAGTTCATTATTTCCATTTTGCAAGGCATCTTTTCTAAATTTTGTGCTTTATTATTCTTGCGGTGTTGAGAGAGCGAAAACAAACTCTAGTTCATAATTCACTTTAAAGAACATACCCTTTCTTTCTATTTTCTTGTTAAAACCAAATTGTGTGCAATTTGTAGAAAATTGGAACCACATTTTCACTTAACTTTCCAAAATTAAAATTTATGGGGAAAAAGAAGCAATAAAACAGTTACAATCTGGTCATCTATAATTATCTGTGTGGTTTGAGCAGTTCCACATTTGAAAAAAGTGACACTGAGAACTTATCAAGAGTTTACGACCATGGGACCTTTCACTTCTCCTTTGCTGCTTTGGAGCCAAGACCTCCACAAAATGCTCAAAGTTACACTATGAATTTAGAAGTTAGATGCGTGAAGAGTAACTTTGAAATGCATACAAAACGATGGACAGTATCTCAAAATAGTTGTTTTCCTCTCTCGCTCAATAATGAAATTTATTACGGTAAAACTGACCATTCTATACTGTTATTTCAAGCGTTGTTTCTGATTTCAGTTGAATTGGCTTTCTCTTGTCATGTACTACCTGGTAGGAAAAAACCCAGAGAACCAGTGAGACCTGCTGTTTCTATTTATTGGTGCCACCGTGGCTGTCTTGTGTCTCTCCACTTTCATTGCTTCCTCCATCCTTATGGATGCCCCAGGGAAAGGATCCTGGTAGACCTTAGAGTGCTAAGCATTCAACTTTTCCAGAATAAATAGTTTTTTTCATTGCCCTTCTTTTTTGATAATGCCGTCTCATTGTCTCCATATTATAACAGTAGAAATAAATTGTAGACCCTAAGAACTTTGCATTTCAACTTTAGTTCTTAGTATTTCCCTTTGTGGAAATATGCCCACATTTGGACAACTTGATGCAACTTGGGTGAAATAATTCATTCATTGACTTTTCCCCTCTGCATACCATTTATTTTATACCTAGCTTAGTTCTGAGTCTTCTGTTAGAGTCTTCGTGTTAGTCGCTCAGTCATGTCCGACTGTTTGCAACCCCATGGACTGCAGTCTGTCAGGTTCCTCTGTCCATGGAATTTTCCAGGCAAGAATACTGGAGTGGGGTGCCATTTCCTTCTCCAAGAGTCTAAGTATAGATTCACAAAGTCTTCCCAGGTGGCGCTAGTGATAAAGAACCTACCTGCCAATGCAGGAGACACAAGATGACATGGGTTCAATCCCTGGGTTGGGAAGATCCCCTGGAGGAGAACATGACAACCCTCTCCGGTATTCTTACCTGGAGAATCCTATGGACAGAGGACCCTGGTGGACTGCAGTCCATAGGATTCACAAAGAGTAGGACATGACTGATCGACTTAGCACGCACTCACAAAGTCACAAACCAAGCATTATAAACAGTACTAGCGCATAGTAAGTATTCCATTGGACCTTATATCATCACCAACATTCTAGAAATGGATGATGGACAGATCTCTGACAAGTAAGGGAAAGCCATCAAAACTACTATACTCCTGAGTACTGACTTAAATTTGACAGAAAACATTATACTCTCACCCCAGATGAGCTTATCAAAACACAAAAACTCAAATGTTTTACATGTATTTTGTTCATTTATTTGTAACTTTATTCTGATTGGTACAAGTCAATTTTTTTAATTTAATAATTTGAGTATTTATGTGTCACACTCTTCTAAGCATTTTAAAGATATTGCTGCTACTACTGCTGCTGCTAAGTCGCTTCAGTTGTGTCCAACTCTGTGCGACCCCATAGACGGCAGCCCACCAGGCTCCCCCGTCCCTGGGATTCTCCAGGCAAGAACACTGGAGTGGATTGCCATTTCCTTCTCCAATGCATGAAAATGGAAAGTGAAAGTGAAGTCGCTCGGTTGTGTCCTACTCTTAGCGACCCCATGGACTGCAGCCTACCAGCCTCCTCCACCCATGGGATTTTCCAGGCAGGAGTACTGGAGTGGGGTGCCATTGCCTTCTCCGTTAAAGATACTAGTGCTATACAGTTCATGGAATTCTCCAGGCCAGAATACTGGAGTGGGTAGCCTTTCCCTTCTCCAGGAGATCTTCCCAACCCAGGGATCAAACTCAGGTTTCCTGCATTGTGGGCAGATTCTTTACCAGTTGAGCCACCAGGAAAGCCCCAAACTGTATAGTCCATGGGGTTGCAAAGAGCTTAACATGACTGAGCCACTTTCATATAATGCTATAACATCCTATCCTCTCCATGAGGTTGATACTTTATTATATACAGTATCTTTATATACTTTATATACAGCATGGAGGCATGGAGTGATGAAGTCATTTTCCAGAGTTACTCAAATGTAAGTGGAGGAGGCTTAGTCAGACCCAGGCAGTCTGGCTCCAGAATCCGTTCCCTTAACTGCTGTGCTCTGCTGTATCTCAGAAGAACTTCAGTGTCTATGTAATTATATCCCTTCTTTAAAAATGTGATGATCACTACATGTTCAATACTTGGGTCTGGTAGGACTCTGTAGAAGACTCACCCATAAATGGGCAGGTTTTCAAAGAGGAGCCGGAGCAGAAGCCCCTGGGATGCAAGGGCTCCCAGATAGTCTTGAGCCAGGAATAAACATAATGTGGGTCAGACCTTCCATCCAATGTCAGTTGTCTATCCATTCATCTATCTATCGTGTGTTTAGTGATTATATATTTAGGTAGTTATAGTGATTACATTATAGTATACACTATGTAGAAATAATGTGTGCTAATTTTAGAAAATTTAAAGAAGAACAGGATAGAGTAAGAGAAATGAGCACCTTCCGGTACCCATCACCCAGAGATAACCACTGCTTACATTTTTGTATATTGCTTTCATATTTTTCTATGTGTAACAAATATATATAAACATTTTTTCATATTTGTGGTTATACTGTGTTTGTGTATATACACACACACACATTTTTATATCCTATTTTTTTTTCACAGAATACCAAGCATTTTCCCACGCATTAAAACTTCTTTATAAACATAGTGTTAAAAGACTGCATAATCTCCCACAGTGTGGATATACTAAATTTATTTACCCATTCCTCTGTCACTGGGTATTTAAATTGTTTTATATACACTTTAAAAATGATACACTCCTTGTTCTCTTTTCTATCTTTGATGCTTTAAAAACCATTGTCATTTCTGGCAATTAAATTTTCTAACCCCTTTTACATGTCTAAAAACATTGTCTAAATGGTCTCTTTTTGTAGACAGGAGATTTGAAAAAATATTTGAAATGATTTTGTTTTATTATTTTAGTATTTGCACTATATGATATTGCTATAAAACATAAAGTAGTGGAACTAAAATATGTCTAAGTATACAAGTGAACTTGTGATTAGCCTAGGAAACTATATCTAGCCATAAAGTGAGCATATTAAAGCTCTTGTATATATTAATACAATCAGACATACATTTTAATGTATAAGTGTGTAATCTATCAGTGTCCTTTCTCTTTTTTATCACTCAGTTGCAAACTGTATTCATTTGGGATAATTACCTTTGGTACTAAATGTATATTATCTGCTCAGTTAAGAAAGAGATTGGAGGGAATTCAGAAATCAATAGTAATAAAGTAAACAGAGAGAATGGAATCTATTTCCTCTCTTAGAATTTATTTGGATCCACTCTACTAAAGGCAGGGACCCTGTCTAATGGACTTTGAACAGACGACTACAAATAAAGCCCGCTGGGACCTGAAATCCTTTAAGAATTGATCTGATATTTCAGTAAATATCCTATTGTTTGAATATTACAGTGTCAGTTTTTAACGACTGCAAGAAAGCTTTGACTTCTGTTGTTTACAGCATTTATTTTAGTTTCTCTTTCAATGTTTATATATCACCAACTGGGTGTGCCTCCTGTGTGCCCACCCTCTCTCTGGCCTTCATAGAACTATTTTGACAGAGGATTGATGTTGGATTCACTGTGTTATGCTAACTACAATCTTTTTGTCCAAGGGGAAATAAAATCCAGTGCCCCATATTGCAGACTATAAAATAGATTCTCTATAAAGTTTCCATGTTGGTATCATCATGAGGAAAGATAATTGA
The DNA here is from genome assembly GCF_003369695.1 of Bos indicus x Bos taurus. Classification (NCBI taxonomy): domain Eukaryota; kingdom Metazoa; phylum Chordata; class Mammalia; order Artiodactyla; family Bovidae; genus Bos; species Bos indicus x Bos taurus. The sequence continues at coordinate 40,340,429 of NC_040082.1, forward strand.
ATACCCAGATTGGGACAAGTCAGTGGCTCGTTGCCTTAAGCACAAATGTGGGAGAGTTGGTTTACCTTGCCCAGACCTCTAAATATTCTGGCAGGCAAACAAAACTCAGAGAATTGGCATGCCCAGCCTTCCTTGTTGACATCCTAAATCCCAAAGCCAAGAAAATATTCCTGCCACGTAAAGGAAACTCATAACTGCTGTTATTCAGTGTGTGTTTATCTCCCTCATGTAACACTGTTATTTTGTTTTCTCCAAATCCTAAACTTTCTGGGAGCTTATGGGCTTATGTCACAACTAATGGCATTACTAGCAGGTGTATTGGAACCCTACTTTCACATCAGTTCCTACCGAGTGTGGATTTCATTGTGGGCTGGTTGGTACCTTCAATTGCATAGCCCAAGGCAGGGCTGTGGCAGGTCAGGCAGCTCCTTTCTATTATTCACAGAATTATAGTCATGGTTGATTTTAGAATCTTGGCTAAGGGAAGCACAGATTCTGAGTTTATTTCAAAAGCAAGATCAGCCTGTCTAAAAAGATGGTATTGCATATTTTGGGAAATGGATCTTCCTGGTGGTTTCTGATAATTTCATGACATTTTAAAAAAAATGTTGATAGAGCCTAAATAGTTCCCCACACAGTAAGAAATATGCTTATATCTCTTACAAAGTCTAATTATAAATGTCTTCATCATCAGAGACATAATCTCACATTCTTCTGCCTTCAAGTGGCTCAGTATGAGATCCAGCTGGCATAATTCCTGCTTCAGAGTTCAGCCGCCCCTGTCACAGAAGGGCAGTTAATCCAGGATCTCTTCCATGGGGACTTGCCGTGCTCTGCACAGCAACCTAACAGGAGTCTTCTGGGGACACATCTAAAAACCTTACTTAGATCTTCCTGCTCCAGAGAGAGAAAGAAAAGTGGGACCTTAAGACAGGCCAGATATTTCTAGAGAGAAATGTGCAATTAGTTTTTCTTTCCCACTTGCTTTTATCACTAATACCATCTTGGTATTATGTCCATGAAACATTTTAAGGCTCATCTTCCCTCAGTAGGCACATTTGAAGCCTGCTTAACTGGCATTCTGAGGGCACAATGGCATTATTTGTGAATCCCTGACAGTTGACACAGACTGGTAATGGGAGGACGTCAGTTTTGCAAAGGCAGTGTTATCCGTTGTTCCTCCCTCTCAGCCCTGGAACGCTCCTTTGCTGGTGAAGAGCGAGCCCTTCTCTCCGCTGTCCCCTCCCTGTTGCTGCTAAATCTCACGTCCCTCTCAGCACAGCCCTGAGAGTGCCAGCCTCTCAACAAGCCAGAAAGAAGCTGCTCTGTGAGAATGGGGCATTAATGGGTTGTGAATCTGAAGATAGTTAACTGATTTGTGCATTCAATTAAGATGAGTTTCTCAGTGAAAAGACTCCCCAGGAGGAGAGGTTTCATTCTCATTTCTGGAGTATGAGCAGTTAATGAAGAAAGCATATCAGAATTCTACCCGTGTTACCCAGAGCTGCCTCAAGACTCCATACAATTTTCAAGTTCCTTGATTAAGGAGAACTTGCCAGGTGAGAGGAAACAAGCAGGGGGGTGATAATGGAGAAGTGTGTGTCATTTCTCATCCTTTTTATGGGTGACGTCACCACCATGCACCTCATAGAAAATGGTTTGGGGCTTAGGTGTGATCCATTTTGGAAAGTTTCCCTTTTTAAACTTATGTCCTCTTGGGAGTGTATATGGCATATATGGGTACACACTTATCCTTTCAAGTCAAAGCCAGATAATTTTGCCGGATACAATCTTTTACTGTTTGTTTTCACCCATGTTTCCCTCAAGGGGAAGATAACGTCATCCCTTCCAGTGTATCAGCTAAATGCTTCCATGGGGCGGTCCAGTGTAGAGGGTGAGTAAGGGGGTGGGCACTGGACACTGCCGAAGTTTGGATCCAGGTTCTGCTCTTATTGCCGTAAAACGTGGGCAGGATCAATCATGTCTCTGTTGTCCTCAGGGTCTTCCTTCATCTGTGAAAACAGTGACAGTCACAGGACAGACTTCATAAGGATGGCTAGGAATTAATGACGTATAACATAGTGCTGAGCACAGCTCTGGTACATTCTAAGCTTGCATCATTTCCTGTGGGCTACAGTTATTGTCACATTTCTTTTACAAGAATTTAGGTCAAGTCAGAGCACGTTGTTTTTTGTCCCAGGAGCCTTCGCAAAACGGACTGAGAGATTGGCAATGGTTTTGTTAAAATGTGGACATCTTGTAGATATCCTCCATGATATTTTAAAGATCCTTGAAGCCTTTGCTGACCTTGCTTGCAGTCAATGGCCGTTTTATAAAATGGCAGCACCATTTGGCTTTGAAATGGTCAGCAGTTGTAGTAGATGGATCTTTTAATGAGGATGTTGTCTAAAGGGCAGTTGCTGTCTTTTTTCCATGGATATAATCTAGTCATATTTCTTTTCATTGCCTACTCACCCTTTATCTCAGTTTTCTCATCTGTGAAACAGGAACCTTTGGGGCCATTAAAGAAAAAAAAATAATAAGTTAACAAATTTTAAATGCCCAGTACCACATCTCATGTCTCAGTAAATGATCCTTTTTGTTTTAAATCAGGCTTTTCATGGAAAACTGATGTGGGACTAGTGTGAATTAGGTTCCAACATTGGAGTTTTTCTTTCTGATTCAACTGTTTACTAGCTGTTGGGTCTTGCACTGATCAGTTAGGATCTCTAAGCTTGGTTGTGTTTGCTGTAAAAGGAAGGATCTTTGCAGCAATAAAGTTCTGAAGCTGATTGAATGGATGTGCTTTTGCCCTCTGCCTGACCGCAAGATCAAGTTGTTAATTTCCAGACTTAGAAAGGAGACTTAGAAGAATGTATTCTTCCCTAAAAGTTGTTTGGGTAGCCTTTGAAAAATGCAACCCAGTATGTTTGATTTTGTTCTTAAAGGGTCACAGTACCTATTGTCCCAATATAATCATAAAAATTTTCCATCTGGGACTAGGTCAGCAGTTTATCAGGCCTAGTCTCTGTCCCTGCAGAAATGCCCCTGCCCTCTGAAAAACCCAGCAACAATATCTGACACAGTGGCCTCAGGCAAAGTGAATTCCACAGATGGTGTTAAATATGTATTTTCATTTCCTCTAAATGCACCAACCTGCATGGGGACAGGTAGATTGTAGAGGGAGAATATGGAAGGAAGGTCAGTTCTTTTTCCTTTTCTCATTTATTATTCATTTTAAGCCACTCCATCGCACCCATCAATTTAGACAGAACTGGAAGATTTGGTTTGGAGAATTTCAGTCTCTATTTCCAGTTTGAAGGAAGAGAAGGATCCAGGGCAGTCAGAGCAAGAACAGTGACCTCCTGAAACACACAATGGCATTTCTGAAGGCTGACAAGTCTGGTGTGTACCGTGTCCACTGGAAAAAATAGTGTTGTTAGAAGTGGTTTGTGTGGCCACTGGGCTTCCTTTGGAGATGTTTCTAAACACATGATTTGGTCTCTGAACTTAATCTTTCATCCTCTCCACTCAGTGTTAGCTAGTTTGCCCTGCAGAAAGTTTGTACCCATTTCTAAACAACCATCAGCATACAAGAGTACTTGCATTTCCAAGAGAGTTGCTGTCATTGAGAATGTAACCTACAGAAGTTACTTTCATTAGTAAAAGTGAGTCCGTTGTTGCTTTTCCAGTGAGCAAACGCTGGCTTTAGCATCCTGTCAGAGTGTCAGTTCATAATGCATGAACCTTAGGAGAACCATTTGCAACTCCTAGAAGGGCTAAGCAAAGATATTAACTGTTTTCCCAAAAGCTGGAACTAATCAAAGGCAGCAAGTAATATCTTTACGCATGGACTGTGCCACGCTTTCCTTAAACGTTCTGTCATAACTGTGGCTAAGGTTCTCCCCACCCCTACGCTCACACCTCCACCTATGGTATTTCATGTGGATGTAGGAAGCCTCTCAAACGTTTCAGGTGAGATGTATAAGATCACAACCTGAAAGCAGAGGCTGCTGTGTCTTCTGTTCACATTGGTGGCTTACCAGTGTGCTCATAGATCGACACCAACAATCAGAATTTCCTCACCTCCTGGACAGTGTGGCCCATGTTCCAACTAGACCCCCTACTTTCTTCTTCTACATTTAGAGGACCAATTGTACCCTCATGGTACAATAGCTCTCCCATGAAATTTCTGAATCTTTTTTTTTTTTTTTTTTTGAGGGCCTAAATTCAAATGGAAATCTGAAAGCCTGTGGGTCAGTAATTTAGCAATTGGTCTGTTCTCTTTAGCTCTTGAGAGTTGACATAGCATTCCTGGAGTACATTCATTAAAGTGCTTTTAAACAGAGACTTGATAAAGCTATGGGACACAAATACTCTTTTGTGCACCTGGCTTAGGTGGATGAGTTCAAGACTTTCTCACTGAAGGTCAGAACCAGTGTCAAATTTACAGCAAACCGACTTATGATGCTTGTTGCTCCCTTTGGTTTTTATCGTCACAGTAGGTTTAACCTGACCAAGAAGTAATTACACCATTATTTTTTATGTGGTGCTTTATTACTTGCTTTTCAAAATTGGTTTCCAGCATCTCCTGAGCTAATAACAACAAATGTGTGATTGTAACATTCACTCCATCAGGGGATGTGGGGTTATTGCGGAAGTGGCCACATACCCATTACCCACACAATAACTGTTACTCCAAAACAAGGGAACTGCTTAACTAAACATCTATTGATTGTTAAGTCATCAGGGACCAATATTAAGACCACCGACATCCAAAGAAGATTAAATTCTGGTTACATATACAAACATATTTTTGTCAATATTTTGTGGCAAGGAGACCCAGTCCCCATGGTTCACAAGTCCATATGTAGAGAATGTTAGAAGCAGTAGAGCCGAACTGGGTGCTGTGAGGGATTACCTGGGTTCTGCCCACTTCTGAGAAGACAGGCATCAAGACTGGGAGCAGAAAAACTCAAGAGCTATGGAAAATCCCATCATCCCCACCCTTCCAACTATACCTTCCAATTTCTAAGAGAAATGGCCAGACCTAGACGTGAGCTTGGCATCATAGTTTTTGTCTCAGGGCACCTGGAGTTCTACACTTTGCTTTAGGACCGAGGTGACTCTAGTCAGGGCTGAATGTCCTCTTCTCTCTTCTGCCTCTTGTGATTAGCTAAGCTTCAGCTGGGCAAATAGCTTTGCCTTCATCCCTTACTGATTTGATGTGCTTGGATCTTTGTATTTGGGGGTTATTGAGTGAGACACAAGAAAGCCCGAGCCTCTGGGTTAAAGTAGTCATGAGCCTTCATCTTGGAGTGGTCTCTTTTGACAGCTCCTCCCTAGCCCTCTCCTGGTCGAGTACCCAGCTACACTAGATGGTGTGGACAATTTTAAGCTCATTAGAGTTTAGGGACATTATTCTTTCTTGATATTTATTTCTTTGTTTTGTATCGACCTTTTTTTTTTTTGTATCTGAATCTTCTCAAACTATTCCTTAACTGCTGGCATTCCCCATAGCACTGTGTTCTTTGTTCTCCTCTCACATCGATGGTTTCAGCTATTAACTATATCTCAGTGTTACTGATAATGTGTTACTTTTTTAAGTCCGTCCTTGATCTTTTCCCTGAATATCAGTTCTTTATTTCCAACTGTCTACTAAACATTTTCACATGGATATCTTATTGGTACCCCAAATGCAGCATTTCTCAAGTTGAACTCATGATTTTTCCTTCTGTGGATAGTTTCTTCTTCCATTCTTTATCCTGCTAAATGGTCACTCTATTCACCTAGTCAGATACATTAGAAATGTCAGAATCATCCTCCATTTTTTATAATCCCTCACATCTACCATGTTACTGAAATCATGAAACTTATATTCTATAATATCTCTGAAATCTACCCTTTTCTCCACGACCACCTCATTATTAGTTGGTCTTTTATTTTCCATTTGGATTATTGTGATAGTTTTGAGTTTAAAAATCCATCTTTTACTGGACTCCTATGGTTGTGTCTTTGAAATATAGATCTGATTGTGTCTCTTCTGTGATACGGAACATCTTTAATAGCCCACTGTTACTCACCAGGTATATTTCTTAGCAAGGCCCTCCAGGCCAATACTGTTAGTCATGGTCACCCTTTGACAGCCTACTCCCAATATTTAGACTATGGTTTCCCCAAGCTGGAGTATCTAATCGTATCTGAACACATCATATCCTTTTACATCTCTTTGCCTTTGCTCTTGCCATTTCTTTTGTCTCAAATTCTTTTCCTACCCTTTTCAGTAGTAAAATCCGACTTGTCCTTATATGTCCAACTCAGATATGACCTCTTGGGTTTATGTTTCCTTGATTCCAGTACAGATAATTATTTTCCCCTTCTCCTGTGCAGCATACTATTACTGCATTAGTAATGCTACAGTTTTGTACCTTTTTGAGTGACTGATTATAGTCCTGTCTTCCCTGGATTATAAACTCTTCTCGGGCACATCACAGTGCCTGGGAGAGTTTTCAGATGGAAGCATCTCCTGGCTGGACACCGCATGGAAAACTGGACCTGTGTTATACTTCTCTCTCTCTCTTTCATTTTCTTTAGCACCTGGTTTTATACAGCAAGTACTCAATCTTATTGAATTAATTAAGCAACGTAAAACAACTCATCTCTGGGATAAAATTCCCAGTTGAATTAGGTGTCTCCCACCTATATCTTATTTCCATTTTATCACAAAATTTATATGATTTTAAAATAAGTATGTCTTATTCCAGATAGAGCTCTGTTTCAGAGTAACATTTGAGAGTCAGAAGTGGTGGAATTCTTTGAACTGTAATTTCCTATTAGTGTGAGTAGGGGAGGAAAGGCTGAATCTCAAGGAGAAGTGAAGAATACGTGATGTTCCCTTATAATTCTGCATCCTCATGGTGTAATTATCACATTGTTATAGACTTCCGTTTCTGTCTTTATGTCCCTCTAGCCTCTGGAGTTTCTTGAGGGTGGAGAATACATAAATATATCTAGTTATTCCTATATTCCCCACATCTGCCCCTATTTCAAGATGATGTCAGGTATTCTGTTTTTAGTAATAACAACTGCCTATTGAGGATTTTTTTGTGTACAAAGCATTATACAAATAGTATTATATCACATCTTCACAATACATACTAGGAGACTTAAAGAATATGACATTTCCAGAAGGTGCATAGCTGGTCAGTCACATAACCCGGATGATAATCTAGCTCTGTCTTACTCTAAAGGATTGGAACAGAGGCAGAGAGTGTGCTGTTAAAGAAATGCAAGTCAAATGAGGCTAGAGTAGGACATAAATTGGGACAAAAGTAAGAATTAGAACAGACTGTACGTAGTGGGGAATATTGGGAGCAAGAAAAGCATTAGAGGAGCACTGCAGGCCTAGAATTGCTAGAGGCCTGTCCTGGAGACCTCTCAGTTGTCTTAGCTAGGCTATTCTAACAGAGAGGTTAAGAGCAGGCCTTGGGAGGCAGACTCACTGCTCTTGAATCTCTAGCCTTTCACTCGTTAGCTCTGTGGATTGAGGCAAAATGTTCAATTCCTCTAGGCCTCAGTATCCTTCTCTGTATAATGAGAATAACAGTTACACTTCCCTTTAAGGTTTTGGTAAAGAGCAGATAGGTTAATCTATGTATAGAGTGCTTGGCACATAGTCAGTCCTTAGGAAGTGTTAGCTGGTGCTGTCATTATATTAATAATTAGAACAAAAGACACAATGAATGCAGTGGATCTTTGTAGCATCTTAGCATCTAATTGATTCTATGCTTCTAAGTCGGAGAAGGCAATGGCACCCCACTCCAGTACTCTTGCCTGGAAAATCCCATGGATGGAGGAGCCTGGTAGGCCGTAGTCCATGGGGTAGCTGAGTCTGACATGACTGAGCGACTTCACTTTCACTTTTCACTTTCATGCATTGGAGAAGGAAATGGCAACCCACTCCAGTGTTCTTGCCTGGAGTCACACAGAGTCAGACACAACTGAAGCGACTTAGTAGTAGTATGCTTCTAAGTAGTCCATGTTTCCTTAAACTTATGCACCGGGTGTCCCTGCAAATGTCCAGGGTGACATGGGCTGTTTAAATTAAAGGGAAACAAGTGGTACTTTGTCAGGTATCAGACAAGCTGCTAGTTCCAGGTGGTTCAGAGCTCACTATTCGATTGCACTGTTTTCCTTTTGATGGAATCATAACTTTGCAAGGCTGAGTTTTCAGCAGTTGCTGTGAAAATCATCTTGGAATAGAAAAGTGGGTGTCAGTGTCCGATCTTACTTGAAACTTTGAGAAGTTGTGCTGTGCTCAATAGGAGCACACATCCCACGAGTAAGTTCCTATGATTATTTTAGGATGAATTAAAAGGATTATTATTTTATTTTTAATTTCCATTTCTGGTTTTTTTTTTTTTTTCAAGAAACTAAGCTATTAGGATATAAATGTTAAGATGTGAGGATATAAATACTAATCTATTTGGACCTAAGTAGTTAATTAAGCAGAATTGTCGGGCATTTCTTTTGGTTTGAAGGCTTTGTGAAAAGATTATTGAGATGCCTAATAATAACTGTGAAGGGAGAAAGTTCAAGAAGCTCTAGCACAGAAAATGAATAGAGATATAATACATTCAGGATGTGTGTTGAGGCTGAAAAGGTAGGATTCCAGCCTCAAACACTCAGGCAGAGAAGACTTTCTGGCTAAATCAAAGGCTAATGATAGGCAGTAATAATCATTACTAGGTTGGGTCAACACTGAAGAAGGCTGACTTCATTTATTTTATATCACATGCTATTAAGGTTGGAGTCCAGGCTGACAAAAACCTCTAGGCTTATCTGCAAGGCCATTATTAACGCTCCTCACAGCATACTTGTTACACATTCTCTTTGAGTCCATTAGAATATAACCAAATAAGTACTTAATCCTCAAGTATCTGTTGGTCACAAGTACTCTCCTGTCTTCTTAGTAGAATGAATAGGCTCTTTGCAATCACACTTTGGTCGCTTCTTGGGCTCTTTCTCTCCCCTCCCAATCTGTCCGCAGAACTCTGCCGTGACTTCGTCACCCAGCTCTGCTGCAACCTGCCCACTGGCTTAGAGGAAGCAACTGTGTGACAGAGGCAGTAGTTTTTGAGTTGTGATGTCAACAGTCCCAAGTGGGACCACGGCCCCAAACTCCGCACTCCACTAGCGCGAGGCACAGAGCGGGCTTTCTGAGCTTTGGCGCCTGACTCAGTGCTCTTCCCTGCTGAGAACTATAAGATGCTGGTAGCTTGTTCTAGGAGAGTAATAAGTATTGTTGTTTAACAATTGTGTTGTTGAAATTCAGCTCCACTGTGTCTGACAGTATTTATCTAAAATACTTTCCCTGGTGCGCGTTCAAGTTCCAGTAAACCGTGTCTTATTGTGCGACCTTTTCATTTTCCAGTGAAAAGGGATCAGCTCGTCAGATAAAAGCTACAAGCCAGAGTACAGGAAAAATGCGTGCTCAGAAAATCCGAGCATGATTGAAAACAAGATGTGTTAAATCAATGCGGTTTATCGCCTGCCTATTCCCGGCAATTGCTGTTCTAAGCTCATTCTGAACACGCTGGATGATAAAAGTACAGTGTCAAGCACTCACTTGGGTGGGAACACAAGAAAACATGTTCATCAGACAGGGTGGGTGATTTTACCCCTTTGATAACAGTTATTGTCAAAACTCTTTGGGAAGAAATCTGAAGAACAATTATAGAAGGAATATTACTCTTGTTATATCAGAAGATATGCCAGTAGGGAAGAGAATGATGGATTTACCTTTAAACATTAAGGAAGAGATACAGAATGTGTTGGCCTCCAATTCTTAAAACACCAGCATCCATTACACACTGACAGCTGTCCTCTCTGCATTCAATTGAGCAAATATGGCTTTGAAACCTAATCGTAAGTGATTAATTAAAAAAAAGAAACTCCAAAATGGAAGAGATTGAAAGGCCAAAAAAAAAAAAAAATCCTGGAGATCTTTAAGTTTCTGTTTGCTTGAGGGATTTAATTTTAGTTTTAAACTTGCATCATATTTGGAAAACTAAGGATCCTGGAAGGCCAAACTGTTAAGAGCACATCATACGTAGTAACCGGGGCAACGTCATCAACTTCACCACAATTAGACAGCAGTAGAATTTTCCCTAATGATTCTACATTCACCTACTTCCCATTTTAGATAAGAGTATAACCCTCCAGGGCAAGAAGGGGGTATGTTTAAGAAATGCTCCACTTTTGCCTCTCATCAAAGATCTTCTGGAAAATACCAATTGGTTGTGGTAGGAAATAAGTCAGTTTAATGGATCTCAACAGCATTATGTATCTCTTTTTCTCAAAAGACAAATCAACTTTTGAGACCACAGCTCAGACCTATAAGAAGAACTTGATGAGACAGAAAGTACAGTTTCTTGATCATTTGGGAGGCAAGTTTAAAATGCCAGGGGGGCTTCTCCAATAGGTTTGTGCCTGTTGACAGTGAGCTTTAAAAAATCAGGCCAAGTGCGTGTTCACCTGTAAAAGTCAGGAGTCCGGCACAAGGATTCCTCCTAGTGCTGCATTTCTGTTGCACAGATACTTAGTTTTAAAAAAAGGTGCCATTTGATTGATTTGGTAGCTGGACTTGTCAATATGCTGCTAATTGAGATTTATCAATATTAAAATAGTCATCTTGGCCTAGTAAGTAGAGCACTGAGGCTTTTGTTCTGATTCCTGTAGCCAGCTCTTCCAGTGCCTCAGTTTCTCACCTTCAAATTGAGAGTAATAAATTTTAACATTTATGTCAAGGGCATATTAAAGGAATCAGTGAGATAAGGTCTATAAAGCGCTAGGATATTACTGGGAAAAGGGTTTTATATGACCTCGGGGTATGTTTGAAATGACACTTCTCCAAGGAATCATTGTGATCTTTAACATCTATTAAAAATATTCAGAGGTCCTTATAACTTAGAGAATAATTGAGTTCAGGAATGAACTAATCTTAAAAATTAGTTTTCTTTTGCAGATTCCTTCAAAAGTAACCCATCGATATGTAAATTGGTATATATTTTATGAGGATTTTTAGGAAATATATGAATCAAAAGTCTTGAAATGTATATATTATTTTATCCAAGAATTTCTCCTGAATGTTGTTCATTCCAACACTTAAACAGTGAAAATTTGGGGAAAAAATGCATCCCCACTAACAGGGGATTTATTGCATAAATTTTATGGACATCCATATAATATAATATGCTACAACCATTAAAAAGAATGAGATGGATATGAATATGTATATAATCTATATTTATATAAACCAATGTTGTGAGAATGCCTGAAAGCTTACACACTAATAAATAGCAACTCACTCCAGTATTCTTGCCTAAAGAATTCCATGGACAGGGGAGCCTGGCAGGCTACAGTCCATGGGTTTGCAGAGTCGGACATGACTGAGCAACTCTCACTCACTCACTCAAAAGTGTATCTGTTATGGGGCTTTCCCCCACTGTTTTGCATTTCTTTTGTATTTTTTATACAATAAGAATATATTCCTTTTAGGAAAACAGTAAAGCTTTTTCCATGTTGGAAAACAAAAACAAGTTGCTCTTAATTCTTGCTTCCTGCTCTTGATTGCTTTCACTTCTGGAGGAGTTATTAATTTCCAAATATATGCAATCCTTTTAAAACCATTCCAAGCGACAGTCCTCAGGGTCCTCCACCTCTCTCTCCCAGAGCCCGTGCATTTCTTCATACTGGGCTCTGATCCACTTTGCAGCTCCCATTCTGTCTCCAGTCTTTACCTCGCAGGCTCTGGCTCCAGTCTCTGTAAAGAGAATGCAGCCACACAAGCCAGCTGTACCTCTGATGGGACCTACAGTAGAGAGAGGTATTACTTTCTTTGCTTTACTTTTGAGTCTCAGTGTTGTTGCTCCACATCAAGAGCAAACATTTGAAGACTACAAATAAGAAATCAGAGCATGTTCAGAGCCAGTTTGGACGTTTTTCTTTGGCTCCTCTATTGGTAAATTCTGCCCATGTTGGCTTCATCCTGACACCCTTCTGGTTCAGTGACAGCTTTCTGCAGTTCAGTGAGCCTCTTCCTAAAGCTCCTCTGAGCCTCCCTGGCTCCTGGGGCAGGGCGCCAGGCTGTGAAAGCATTTCACACCGAAAGCAGGGGCTCTGCTTGCAAGGGGTCTGGTGTTAGGTTTCTTAGGGAGTGTATCCCTTCCGGGAAGAGGCAACCCGGAATGCCTGTGTGCCCTACATATATAGGCGAGAGATGAAACATCCAAGCAGCTGGAAATGCAGCACATTTCTTCATTAAGCATATTTCTGGCTCTTGTTTAGGTTTCTGGTTGATTTTGAGGTTTATATCTTTTCAAGTCAGTCTTAAAGATAGGTTCCTGAAGATAACTTGCTGTTTTATTGTTCACCTCTGGTTGTTAATTTAGTGACTGAGGGAAAAATAGGGCCATTATGGAACAAAAAGACTCTGCCTAACACACATGTAATAACTCTTATGCCCAGAATGGATCTGCCTTGAAGGGAAATGCTCTGCTGCTATTCCTTTAGTTCAAATATAGAGTAGTCACCAGGGAAGCGTGGAGACCCAGGTGCTGGTTTTATCATTGCCTCTGCTATGAGGCCTTATTTATTACTTGGCATTGAGTCTAGATATTTGTTTGGACATTAAATGGCAATAGAATATAAATATTACCTTTCTAATATCTGCATTTCTTTTTATTTCCAGTCAAAATGACATCATGTCACACAACCATTAAAAAAAGGAAATTAAAACCCCAGAAAATATGTTAAAGCACTGCATTGAGTCACTGAGCCATAAAAGCAAGGGGACTCTGAGCTCTCATGTTAGAATGGCACCCAAAGCGCTGTTCCCTTGATGTTGGGGAACACAACTCTCTTGCCTTTTATTCCCGTTGTTTCCAGGGGTACCTATTCCAGAAGTTAAGGAGGACTGAGGAGTATTTTCTCTAAAAGGCAACCTGGCAAAGAGAAAATTCAGTTCTCATAGCTGAGAATGCATTTATCTTGATTATACGATTTTAATTTGCAAATAAGTCCTCTTAAAGAGATTTTTCTTTATTTGATGTGTTTTTGAAGTGGATTAAAGAAATGACAACTAAAGGCATGAAAAGGCCACAATCCACATATATATTTGGTTAAGATTGACTCATTACCAGATGTTTTGATTGAGTTTTGTAATCTTGTCCTTGTGAGTAGTATATTAAATCTGGTTGTATTATTCTAAATTTTCTTTGCATGTAGCCATGTGGACATTTGAACCCTGTAAATAGCTTTGTATAACCAGAGCTTTTCTGTCTTCACCAGAACCTTGGTTGAAGCCCCAAGGGGAACGGCTCTGTGTAGACTGGTTCTGCATGGAAAGTTGCTGGTTTCCTTTAGGGGAGTTGGAGATTGTGAGGTTGGGAGGGAACCCAGAGCCATTTATAAGCTGACCCTACATAAGGCCACATGAAGTGCTTTGATGTTTTCTAAACTATTATTTAACTTTTCCTTTTTGAAAAGTAATGACTCCAGTGTTACTGAGCCTCCATGCATGGATCCTATGCTTCCTCCCAGTACCCATTCCCCGGTATCCTGTCGTAGCTGAGAGGACCCTGCTGAAATGTCAGCTGATACATCTGCCCTGCAAGCTTGCTCTGCTGTGCAGAGTCATTTAATCTCAACTTTTGTGCATTGATAGGGAAGTTTCAGACTTCCTGTAGTGTATGCATGTACACAGCTCCATGAGGTCTTATTGAGCTTTCTCGACTAATATGTATCTACCTCTCAGAGTGATCAGGGCAGGAAATCTTGAAAGCAAATGTTTGTGGCTCCGCAGTGGTCCGGCCGGTCTTTCAGCCCACGTGGCCCTGTGGAATGGAGTGTGATGCTAGTGTCAGAGGAGCAGAGGGCTGACCCACCATCTGACCATCAAGGAGGCAAGAGGATGCATTGCTGAGCAGGAAGAAAGCCTGGCCAAGGGAGCTGGATCTGGGTTACAACCCTACAATCAGAGCAGTTCTCTCTCTTTAGGGCGAGATTATGTACACCTCTCAGACAGTTTATTTTTAATTTATTTATTTTTAATTTAAGGATAATTGCTTTACAGTGTTGTATCGATTTCTGTCATACATCAACATGAATCAGTCATAGGTACACACATGTCCCCACCCTCTTGAAACTTCCTTCCTCCTCCACCCCACCCACCCCTCTAGGTTGTCACAGAGCACTGGGTTGAGCTCCCTTGCATCATACAGCAAATTCTCACTGCCTGTCTATGTTACATACAGTAATATATGTCTCACTGCCACTCTCTCAGTTCGTTCTACCCTTTCCTCCCTCCCGCTGTGTCTACAAGTCTGTTCCCTATGTCTGTGTGTCTGCTGCTGCCCTACAAATAGATTCATCATTACCATTCTTCTAGAGTCCATATATATGTGTTTATACAAGATCCTTGTTTTGCTGACTTACTTTACTCTATATAACAGGCTCTAGGTTTATCCACCTCACTAGAACTGACTCAGATTTGTTCCTTTTTATGGCTGAGTAATATTCCATTGTATATATCTATCACAACTTCTTTATCCATTCATCTGTCAGTGGACATCTAGGTTTCTTCCATGTTCTGGCTATTGTAAACAGTACTGCAGTGAACACTGGGGTAAGTGTGTCTTTTATTTTTAAGGGCTACAGTTCAGTTCAGTTGCTCAGTTGTGTTTGACTCTTTGCGACCCCATGGACTGCAGCATGCCAGGCTTCCCAGTCCATCACCAACTCCTAGGGCTTGCTCATACTCATATCTATCAAGTCAGTGATATCACTGACATCATTTAAGGGCTTTTGTGACATAAAAGAGTTAATTCCTATCATCATCATCTGAACACATGGGAGGTACTAAAAATGATTATAGAATCAGTGGACAATTAATTATCTTGTGGAATTTTTTCCTCTTATTTTTCTTTTCCCCTGTTCCATGTGGCATGTGGCATCTTAGTTCCCTGGCCAGGTATTTAATGCATGCCCCCTGTACTGGGAGCAGTGTCTTAACCACTGAACCACCAGGGTAGTCTTATCTTACGGAATTTTTAAAGTACCCTCATTGGTCCCATTTTATTATTCTGATTTAAAAATGGAAGCTTTTCATCTTTGGGATTATGGATTTTTCTAAACCTCTGAGCCTCTCTTTTTCTGTTACCATCTCTAGCTGGTTTGGGATAACAGCCTCTCAAACCCTATTCAGAGTGTAGACTAGGTGTTTGGAAATGGGGTGACGTGAGGGGCTCTCATTACTGCAATCCTTTTGCAGTTGACAATTTGTTTTTTCTTTTTACAACCTCAGATACTTATACTTTGTGACTAATCACGTCTGATTAAGTTTTATTCTTTCTCTACCGAATTCTCAGAATTGTCCCAAATTTTGAGGGGAAAAAACTGACTAGTTACATTTCTTCTGGCGCCCCCTGAGCCCTGTGCTTGAATACAATGAAGTCACTTTGTTGAAGGATTAACTTTATATTACATTCTTGCAGAGTAGAAGTATGTCCCTAAGGTACGACTACCCCCACTGATGAAAATAAATATACCATTCTTTATGATTCCTCCCCGTTACCTTCTCTGTTGATTTTCAGAGAGTTTATGAATAGTCACATATTTATTCAACTGGCCGAAAGTATACTACTTATTTTTCTTATGGTCTGTAATAACCTAGGCAAGGTTATTAAAGGGTATACAGACCCCTTTTAAGGCAAAGTTTCTTATGTCATTACTTTATACAAGCAGGTCAGATTCCATCTTGGGAACAATCTCTTGCTCTTAACCTTTTTCTCTGATTATAAAAGTAATATATGTTCATTGTGGAAAATGTATACAATGCACAGCACAAAGAGAAGGAAGAAAAGCACTTTAAGACTCACTTCTTAGAACTACTGTTAAGCAGTTTATACACAGAAACCTTTTTCTTTCTTCTCTGTATATGTTCATTAAAAAAAAGTAGCCATACGGCAAAATGCTTCTGTGATCTGCTTCTTGGCATAGCAATATATTTTATGCCACTAAATATTTTTTCCCCAAAGCATTGCTTTTGAGGACTCCATCATATTCCTATGGGTGTGCCATAATTTAGCCATCCCCCTCCCTAGACTGTTAATCAGTTTTCAGGGTTTTACTTTTTATAAGTAATAATCTTTATCAGATGGCCCTTCTCACTTGGTAATTGGTTTAATACTTTTCTTTAGTCAGTGCAGTCAGAGAAATCATCAGGCAACTTTGAATTAAGACAATGAGCTTTGCTTACATATCTTTAGTGTTAATCTTTGTTTACAGCACTGGACAATGCCATCGAAATATTCAGTACCTAAATTGAGGGCAGGTTAATAAAAAATATGAGTGTAGAGCAAATCATAGAGGCATGGGAAATAAATTAAAAGCCTTTGTCCCTCTACCTAAAATATTTCCCCTCACATAGCATACTTCCATAGACTAGATGCTTATTTTTCTTTGAATAATGAATTTAATATATCTAATTCAGTTACTGTTTGTGGTAGCAGAATGACTTCTCCTCAGCTCTTTAGCTATTAGTTCTATATGATATTTGAATCAGTTCTTTTAATTGTGGATACTAAATGTCAGTCTTTCTGCTGTGAGTTGGTCCTGTAGTCAGAGAAATACATCCTCCCCTAATACATCAGACAGTCATTCAGTTAACAGCCACGAGTTTCTTGACACAGTAGGAATTAATTCATTATGCAAACAGCTGAAGGGGTAGGTCAACAAGTCAAGTTTTATTGGTGGCTTACACTGAAAAGTAAAACCAAGAATTAGACTTTTCAGCATGCTGAACTGTATCTTTAGGTATTAAAATAATACGTTTAATTGCCTAAAGCTGTTTTTATGGTTAAACATCTTTGTTGGCAATTGGCATTATGGGTGGGAGATATGTAATATACAGGTTAACCTAGGTGCTCATTCCTGTTGCTCTTGTGCATTTCTTGATTAAATACTGGGGATTTTATGAGTCACAGCCCCCCTGCATAAAGAATTCTATGGCTTTTTCTCTACAAGTCTAATTTGAAAAAAGAATTCTTCTCAAGGGTTTAGAAAGTAATTCATAAAATGGGAGGAATAATAAATATTATGCCTTAACTCATATACTAGTATAGAGAGGTTTGGTTCACTTGGGTGTAATTTTAGTTAATTTCCACAAGAGACAGATTGAAAGTTTACCATTTGGAAGTGGTAAGTGGGAGAAATGGCTAAATCTCATATTTGTAAAAATGATTACATTATCTTAAATGAAAATGCTACTATATTAACAACTTCAACAAGTACTGCATTTGGGTAAAAGAAATCTTCTTAATAAAAAGTTGCCTGAAGTTCACTCCAACTTAAAATACACAAGTGAGGAAAAAGTACTTACTCTGATTTATATGTCTTTTGGAGGTGTAATTATTGGCTTTTTACTCACCTATGTAAAACAATGTACTTTTGTAAATGGATTTCTGGCCACTTTATGCAGCCTTTTTTCCTTCATTTTTTTTTTCTTACATAAAAAGTAAGCACTGTCAATCAAGGAATTTTAAGGTTTATTTCCTCTTTAGAAATGATTGATAGCCTTTTAGATTTACAAGTTGACAAGTTAAAGGGTTCTATTGGTATAATTATGTACTAAATTCACAGTCTTTCAATTTAAATGTCCTTTTAAAACCACAAGATTATCATACCTGTATTTTGAAAAGTGGGCCAGTCAGTTTGGGTTGGTATACAAATTGCTTCCATTAGCCTTGGGACCTATTTGAATTTAATACAGTTTTTTAAAGTTAGCAGTAGTATGAATCTTAGTTTTAAAATTTAGGTTAATGGAAATGCATTTTAAGTAAAGCATGTGGCACCTTGTTTTCTAATGTATATAGCAAAATGTCTTTTTATTCAGTAAGGGAGAAACTATGTGTTTGAATACTTTGGTTACACTAAAAATAAAAGAACAAACCCACACACCCACCCATCACTTAGAGGAGATGAGGGATGAGGTAGAGGATGGAGCCGCCATCTTTTTCTGGTCAGGCAAGGAAGACTGGAGATATTTCATATCCTGGGGAGGAACTTTGCAAACCATATACCAGAGTGCACTTTGTGGCGAGTTGAATTTAAGGATGCTTTGAAGAAAGTGTAGTCAATTAGGGTACAGAAAGACCCACTATCTCCACAAATATTATGCTCTTCTTTTACTCTTTAAAAATTCATCTTGGATACCCAGCTGTTCTAAGCTAGTTGCTCCATAGGGGTTAGCCTTTTCCTGAAATAATATTATGTTGGTGCATCAGTCTGTCATCTTAGATGTGAGGGTGTCATATCAAGGGCATTTTCAATACCTGTCTCTTTTCAGAGTCTTCCAAGGGTAGCACAGGCTTTGCATACTGAGAAGATCCAGTCTCCTGTGCCCATCGCCACACTCTTGCTTAATTGCCACCGCTGGCATTGAGATCCTCTATCAGCTGAAGGCCACTCAATATTTTGTAGCTATGCAGATACTTATGCCGTTTATGACTGTAAACACCCTTGGACAAGCCTTCCAGTGTTTTAACCCAACCTTCTGACTAAAGGAAATCCTATAGCCTTATATCCAATTCCATTTTACTCTCTACCTTCAACAATGTAAGAAATACGGAATTTGGCCAGAAGAGCAGAGTTCAGGACCTGCTTCTCATGTTCTTTAGAGTGAGTCAGTCCCCACCATGGTAAAGAGCAGGAATTAGATGGTAGAAGTGTTCAACAAAAGGGATCATCTGTCCATCATTTTATGATCTAATTCAAAAGTATCAATGAAACCTTGGACTTCCTAGTTATTTCCACACCATAAGTGCTACAAATCATATGCTGCTTTATTTCCTGAAATTGTTCTAATTGTATGACTTCTTCATTGCAGCGCTCAACGAACCCACCATTGATTATGGTTTCCAGAGGTTACAGAAGGTTATTCCCCGGCACCCTGGTGACCCTGAGCGTTTGCCAAAGGTAGGATACCTTCTCTTTGGTTTGTAGTCTCTGGAGATGTGGGCTTGGATGATTGGCAGAAAGCTTTGCTACCGATAAAATTTCATAGAGAAGCAACTCAGTATTTCTGTGCTTTGTGTATTTAGTACAGTAAGGTAAGCAGTGATCAAAGTAATAAGCACTCATGTGCCAGGTAGTGTTGTACTTATTTGTACTTGGGTCATTGTACATACATGCTAAGTTGCTTCAGTCATGTCTGACTCTTTGTAACCCCAAGAACGACAGCCCACCAGGCTCCTCTGTCCATGGAGATTCTCCACACAAGGATACTGGAGTGGGTTGTCAAGCCTTCCTGTAGGAGATCTTCCCAACACAGGGATCAAACCTGCATCTCTTAGGTCTCCTACATTGTCAGGTGGGTTCTTTACCACTAGCACCGCCTGGGAAGCCCACTTGTGTCATTTCTTCCTCTCAAAAACCCTTGGAGATTGGTACCATGACCACCTCTATTTTAGAGAAGAAAGTAACTAAAGAGAGGTTAAATCAATTGCCCAGGGTCACACAACATGTAAACTGCTGAACTGAGATTGAGATCCACGAAGCCTGGCTCCAACGTCCAGATTATTAATCATTCTATCATATCATTTCTCAAGAAGAAACAGAATATTTCTTTCTAGCCCCATGACAATCTTTACTTATTCCTGGTGAGGGGAGAACAGCTAGAGCTCAAAGGAAAACATATTGGCAGATCTTGCATTTGGGTCACTGAGACATGAGCCTCTTCCCTCCAGAAACATCCCACCTAAGATACAATTGGGAGAAATTAAACAGAAATGCCAGTCAGAGAAATATATGTCATACAGTGGTCTGTCATTAATTGCCAGTGCAGAAAAAAGGAAATGCACATCTGTTGGCTTCTCTTCTGTACCGTTGTCAGTGTTGAGATATTCCCATCTCTGTAGATACAACACCATGCATAACAGAAAACAATAGCCACATTTAACAAAAGGACAACCAATGCTGTGTGAGGACTCAGAGGAGAGAATGCTAAATGCTAAAGAATGTCAAAGGGCAGGACGATGCACAGTGAAATTTCATTGACTACACAAGCCACAGTAAGTCTAGAGATACGTCGTCTCCAGGTCTGTTTCCCCTCATAAAGCACCTACAAAAATGAAATTGACATCCTTCCAAGCTCAGCAAACTTCTTTAGGTGATCAATTCATCATCGCATCTTACCTGTGGGGTCTGCTGCATGGGGGGGGGGTGGGCAGGGCCACCTGTCAGAATGGGCTTTGTTCAGGAGAAAGCTACCCCACCCCCTGAAACTGATGCACAGATATGAGGGGCGGACAGGGTGGTGAGGCGCCCTGCCTGCCGGAAGAGAGGAAGAATTGTGACAAGCAAAGTCTGTCCTCTCCTAAGCCTGGGAAGAACTACAGAGCCTTCAGTCTCAGCCCTGAGTTCCCATTACAGTTTCACCTCCACTAGGTGCCATTCACCTTAGAAAAACTTCCTGAGAGCATTTCACCTGAGGAAGAAACCCTATGATGTGTCAGTCTGTTCAGATCCTTGTCTTTGCAAGGGGCCTCCACCTTACACCTCCTTCCCTTTAACCCTGACTTATTCTCGGTGAGCAATTAGAGAATCTAAGAGTAATAGTGACTCTTCCTCTGCTTCTGCAGCATAGGTGTGCCATGGAGAGAATTATCTTTAGTTTTCTTTGTCTGGCAAGAACCTAGCTCCCATGCATTTCCTATGGGAAAATAATTGATAATTTCATAGCACAAGGATGTAATTAATATGTGTCCACCCAGTGGTCAGTACCTAAGGTTTCTGAGTGGTAGAAAGAAGTCAGGAGTGCATAGCAGATTCTTCCCATTGTTTCCACTTGGAAACCATTTTCACTTTCATTTGGCATCTCTCTCGACTCTGCTGAAGGGACTGGAGAGTCAGGTTGGGTGAGGTGGAACTCAGAACCATGGCACCTCCAGCTCTGTCGTCTGGGTCAAAATTCATTTTTGCCCCATAATTCTTTACCACTCTATTCCTCAATTTCCTTATGTGTCAAATGGAGATAGTAATATTTCCTTCTTTGGGGGGTTGCCTTCATCACTTATTTATCACTCAACAAAAAGGTAGCTATGATTATTTGCCAGCTGTGAGAATGAGACTCTGACTTTGGAGAGCTCTCCTAACCAATCTCTGCCACTCAGGAAATCCCAATCTGGGTCACCAGTGGACTGTATGCTTTATTTTCTTTGCCTCAGTTTCTTCATCTATAAAATGGGGGTAAAATAACATGCAGACATTACTGGGATCACATCAGGATAAAAAAAAGTAATCCCGTGTGTTACATGGTATAGTTTCTGGTGCACGGCTGCCATTCTATAAATACTTACTGAAAAAACAGGAGACAAATTTGGTTTAATGGTTGAGGTCTCTAGCTCCCACGCAGTACTAATTCATAAAGAAAGGAGAGAAACAGGAATATATGGTTGATTTTCTTTCATCATTTTAAGTATGTCTTGCCATTCCCTCCTGGCTTGAAGAGTTTCTATTGAAAGATCAGCTGTTATCCTTATGGGATTTCCCTTGTGTGTTATTTGTTGTTTTTCCCTTGCTGCTTTTAATATTTGTTCTTTGTGTTTGATCTTTGTTAATTTGATTAATATGTGTCTTGGGGTGTTTCTCCTTGGGTTTATCCTGTTTGGGACTCTCTGGGTTTCTTGGACTTGGGTGATTATTTCCTTCCCCATTTTAGGGAAGTTTTCCACTATTATCTCCTCAAGTATTTTCTCATGGTCTTTCTTTTTGTCTTCTTCTTCTGGAACCCCTATGATTCGAATGTTGTAGCGTTTAATATTGTCCTGGAGGTCTCTGAGATTGTCCTCATTTCTTTTAATTCGTTTTTCTTTTATCCTCTCTGATTCATTTATTTCTACCATTCTATCTTCTAATTCACTAATCCTGTCTTCTGCCTCTGTTATTCTATTATTTGTTGCCTCCAGAGTGTTTTTAATTTCACTTATTGCATTATTCATTATATATTGACTCTTTTTTATTTCTTCTAGGTCCTTGTTAAACCTTTCTTGCATCTTCTCAATCCTTGTCTCCAGGCTATTTATCTGTGATTCCATTTTAGTTTCAATATTTTGGATCAATTTCACTATCATTATTCGGAATTCTTTATCAGGTAGATTCCCTATCTCTTAGATGGTAACAATAACCCGGTGTATGAGACAGCAAAAGAGACACTGATGTATAGAACAGTCTTATGGACTCTGTGGGAGAGGGAGAGGGTGGGAAGAATTGGGAGAATGGCAATGAAACATGTAAAATATCATGTAGGAAACGAGTTGCCAGTCCAGGTTCGATGCATGATGCTGGATGCTTGGGGCTGGTACACTGGGATGGCCCAGAGGGATGGTATGGGGAGGGAGGAGGGAGGAGGGTTCAGGATGGGGAACACATGTATACCTGTGGCGGATTCATTTTGATATTTGGCAAAACTAATACAATTATGTAAAGTTTAAAAATAAAATAAAATTAGAGAAAAAAAATAAATAAATAAAACTATAAAAAAAAAAAAAAAAAAGGAATATATGGTTGAGTGTTGTGTATTTGCTTTTAAAAACATCTTCACGGTTGCACATCACGTTCAGAAACGTTAAATAAATAGCCCAGGCACGTGTCTCTTCGTCCCTGGTGGCCCAGTGGTGAAATTCCCAGCCCTGCTTTCCTGGGTTTGGGAAGAGTAATCAAGGACACAATGGGTTTGTGTGTTAAGGAAACACTCCATAGCTTGCATCCAGCCACTGCGCCGTGCGAGAGCTTTGGCCGGAGCCCACCCCAGGAAGCTCCCTCTGTGACTCAGATCAGAGTGGTGTCCTCTTGGCTCTGAATGTGAAGGTGGAGTGAGAGTTCAAGAGCAGGGTCAGGAAGTGGCGGATGGAGCCAGCACGAGGTATTCCTGTGGACCTGGGAGATTTATAGTCCTGCTGTCCATTGTTTGAGGGATGAAAACGGGCTCCGCCTTTCTTAGAATCGTGGTCAGTGTTTGTCAAACAGGAGTGTTTCAGTGCGCCATGGACCACACACCTTAAAAAACAAACTCCACTTTATTAAACCCATGTGTTTGTGAATAGACAAAGCTAGATTCATACAACCACCCACATATTCTGTCAAATGAAACTGCTCCAAAGACCAAGCAGACAGCTTTCCATAATAATATGCCTTTGTATGCTGGCTTGCACTTTTTCAAAGAACTTGTACATGCTTTGTTTTATGGGAGCCCCTCTTGTGAGAGAAGTCGGGAAAGCAGACCTCATTCCCATTTACCAAATGAGAAAATGGGAGCAAGTGGGAATCCTTCTCTGTAGATGATTTTTGTCCCCAAAAGCTACCATCAGGGATAGTTGCCATACACACCGATTTAAAATCCTGTCATTATGCAAAGCCCAGGTGTGACTCGGTTTCGTTTCTCATGTGCGTGTGGAGAAGGGCAGGCTGAGGGTTTTCAGCTGCAGCATTCTCTTCTGTCATACAGATGTGCCTACCTCTCTGGATTGGCAGGAGGGAGAGGAACTTTTGACCAACTTTGGGGTGAAAGTTGACTTTTCTTATCATGTGGAGGTGAGGGGGATGGCGACTGTGGTCACTCAGAAGCTCTGAGATGCTGAGATGCAGGAGGCCCTCCAGAAGTACTGAGCAAGGAGCTGGCCGTCTCTGTTTTGAAGGCCAGAGGTGTCCCTGTCCCGTTTCAGTTTGCCAGCTGTCTTCCTGAGTGATCCGTGAGCATCAGTACCGAGGCATCGCGCTTGGCCGGCATTCGCATGTCTGCGGTGAGGCCCAAGGAATCGGTAACATGTACGTCGTGCCCGCAATGTGCCTGGCATGGCTTTATCAAGGTTTCTGAAAAGCATAGCGGTCAGGAGGGGAGACTCAGGTTAGGTGGACATGGATTTTGAAAACCGCCTGCACTGTCTGTGCACGGACTCACCCTTCCCAGACTCAGATTCCTCCTTCGGAAAGCAGCTGCCCCACATTGTGGCTGTTGGGTGTTAATGAGATAATTTATGCAAGGGGCCTCTCGGGCGGATAGCGAGACTTCAGTATATGGGGGCTATTATTCCTGGCAAGATGGGTACACCCCACATCACAGGGTCAGAGTTTCCAGAGGGCTGGCGGTGTGCCTCTCACAGCAAGCACATGGGAAAACTAGGGTTTGCACGCAGGGCCTCGGGCCTCGCTGCATCAGGTTCCCATTTCCCTCCAATTCTGGAAACCCAAGTGATTCTGCCTTGAGGCCACAGGCTTCTCTCTCCTGTCCCTCGCCTAACCTCAGCCCCATCCTACTTAAACATGCACCAGCTTTCTCTCTTTTCCCTGCCCAGAGGGGTTGGCATGGGGACCTGCACAGGGTAAATGTGTCTCTTCTCCAAGAGCCAGTCCCTCTTTTAGAGAAAATAAAGCAGTTTGAGAAAAGTAACAAAGGCGGCATTTGTGTATTTTGCTTTATGGAGCTGAAAATATCTGGTAAATTGATCCAGTGGGAGTAATAAATACACATTACTTTATCTTGTTCTTCATGTCCTATACCCTTGAGCCTTGATAGAACAACACCACTTAATAGACTTAAAAAAGAGTAATTACACTCATTGGTTGTGTGATTTTTCAGCCCTCCCAGCCCTGCCTGACCTTCTAATTTAGCTCACCGTGTCTAACTAATGCATTTATATTCATCTTTTATGAAGCATGTATAGTACAGAGTTGACTTTAGAGCCTTTCTCAAGCTGTCCTCCCCACTTTCCAGTCTGGTGAGCAGGGAGGAGAGTGGGGTGTCTCCATACCTCTGTGCCTATAGATAACACGTGCACACGGCACACAGCATTCTTTTTGTTATCCTTTATGAAACATAATATAAAGTATTTATTACATTTTTTACTTTAAAGCTTTTATACATTCTAGCATTATTTACAGCTAAACACGCAGGCAAAAGATGCAAGTGTTTTTAAAATGATTACTGTTAATGTTTCTGCTTGTCAGAAGTGCTTAAATTTTCCTGCACTTTGTCTAAAAACTTAGTACTGTTGCCTTTTAAGCACAACACATTTAAAAGATCTTGCAAGTCAGATTTGCAAACACTGCTGACAGTTTGTGATGAATGATATTGCAAAATTTGCAAGATGTTTGTCATTTCACACAGCCGACATATTAAGGAACAGATTAAGAAACACGAAACCCCTACAGAACACAACCATCCCAAACGCAAACCCAAACAAACCTCAACCAAACCTTGAACCCAGAGAGCGCACACACCGGAATCTCTCACCCGGGTTTTCTCTCCCTACTTCCCACTCAGCCAGTGGAACCCAATTGTTCTCACTGCATTTTCTCTCACCATATGGTCTCCTCATTACCATACACTAAGAGTCCATATGGGAAACTTGTGAAATGAACTGTATTCATTTTAACTGCCAGATGAGCAGCCTTTTGCTTTGCAAGCTTAGCTTAAGTCATCTGCTGTCTTCATGTTGTTATGGCAACAGGGCACCAATAAAAAATTCTAATCTACTGTAAGTGATCACAGTATTTTAAGTGCTTGCCTATAACTGCCCTCAAAGGGGAGGAAGAAGGAGGGGGTTATCTTTGTCCAGGGAGCAAGGGTGGTTCTTCATTCCAGCAGGTGTCAGTAAAGATGCTGGTGAGACAGAGAGTGAGGTCCCAGGCTGGCTGTGGAGTAGGTGCAGTAGATGCTGACGGTAAGGAGGTGGGCTGCTGAGGCATGGATGGTACTGAGGAGGGGCTGTGGACCCTTTGGGCAGGTATAGAGAAAACACTGAATGTTAGAAACCATAGTTCTCCCATTAGAAATAAGACTGCTCGCATGGTGCAGCCCGCCATGAATAAAACTCAAGGTTCTGAACCACAACATAGGCAGCAGATCCTTGGGGTAGCTTCTCATTCACTGGTGTGCAAAAAAATAACAATCCCAGCCTCTTCTTCCTGTACACGGGAATTAGTCATTTCCAACACCATGCTAATTAAGAGTACCTTAAAGTAATGGAAGTAGGCAGCAACATCCTTAAATATAAATCATTTTCACCTCCACAGGCCACATGATATGTTTCATCTCTGTCGCTCTATCTGTATTGAAAGTGAATGTTTATAGTCTCAGTTCATCAGTTCGCATTAGCCTCATGCTGAATATTTAAACACAGAACAATCTGAACACACCATGAAAGAAGACAGTGACTGCACTTTCATTTGGAACAGCAAGGGCTCATCTAATAATAATTTAGTAAATCAGCCATTTAGTGACTCAGTTGTGCACTGCATTGTGCCAAATATTATTCAGTTCCACTGTACACTTGCAGAATGGAAATTCAGATGCTAGTCACAGGCACTGGTTTTGCTCAATGCAGACACGAGACCCAAAATCACCCGCCCTAAAGATCGGCCGTGTTTAGTGATTTATCATAAATACAGAGCTGGGGCAAAATTAAACTGGAGTCGGCTGTATACCATGTATTCTAATTATGTTTTTATTGTTTTAGTCTTTATGCAAAGACTATCTGTAATTCAAAACCTGCAGTTGCATCAGTGAAAATACAAATAAGAAATCTTTGCATAACCACATTGCCTGTTAGCAGAAAAGGGGATGACTGAGGGTTTCAGAAGAGGAGAAAGAAAAACCCTATGTCTTTATCTTTTACTCTGTGACACCGGCCCTGCTCTCTAATCCTAATCATTTATTTGTTTTGTTTTTAAGAAACTCTATTAACATTATATCTGGGAACCAAAATGACTCAAAAAAAAAAAAAATACAGTAACAAAAACAAGTCATATGGTATATTCACCTCTTAGGAAAAGCATGCTTGGGTTTGATTCCAAAAACCATTTTGTCTCTGCCTTTTCTTGTCAAAAACACAAACTGTGGAATGCAGTTCTTTTTTACCCCTCTCTCCTCTGTCTCTGCCAGAAAACTCACAGGCAAATTCCACTTCCCCATTTTGATAATATGCCCAGTTTAGGGGCTTGGTGTCCCCTCCTACTTATGCTTTTATCAGGGGAGTTTAACCTAGTTTTGTGTGCCCTTAAAATTGTATACACAAGTGTGTGTGTGTGTGAGATGAGTATGCACACACCTGCATCACACATTATTTTTCTGGGGAGGGAGATTGTAGATTCATTAAAAAGGCCATGACTCCCACAGAAGTTTTAATTTTCACTGTGTTACTTTATGTATGTTATCTTTAACTAACCAACTCTGCAATAAGTTATTCTGTCACTATTGAATCATGCCCAATTTAGAGATGAGGAAACTGAGGCTCAGGACAGCTCGTGCAGCTGTCGATAGAGATTTTCCATTTCCAGATTTCCTCACCATTAGTCTGTTCAGAGTCTTTCACAGGGTTTTGCAGGCACATAATCCACATTGGCTCTAAGAATGCACATAGTTTGCCCAAATTCTCTGGAAAATAAGGAAGGGTTATCACTGCTATCTCTGCCTCCTGCTCCGTAAGCCTCACTGGCTGTCTGCTGAGCTCGAAGCTGGTCTGAGTCCACCGATGAGGAAACGGAGGAAACCGAGGGTTGCATTTGCAATGCTGAAAGTGGCCGAGCAGGTTTTGAGTCAATGCTTTTGGATTCCAGAGCCCGAATCTCTAAAGCACTGCCTCCTAGAATTAAGAAATGGGAATTGTAAGAAAAAAGGCAGTTTTATAAACCAGATTTTTAGAATTTCGCAAGTTCAGCTAGGGGGAGGAGGAAGGTGGTAGCAGGGTCTGAGGGTAGCTCACAGATGGCTGAGTCAGGGGAAAGAGGCAGCAGGAATTAAAAATACAGTACCAGGAGATAATTCTCTTTCTCTTTAGCCCCCGAGTCATCACGGCAGGGACTTGTAATAACAGCTACTCCAATAGCCTGTATTCTTGAGCCTCCTTCAAGTCCTTTTTTAGCATGGAGCTCTTGATGGGTGGGTGCGCACGCATGTGTGTGGGTAACTTTAACCTTCATATCACACCCTGTGTACAGAGGCTTTGAATATAATTACTCATTAGTTCAAGGAGAAGTCACAGGGGAGGCACAAGGGGCTCATTTCTACCCAACACCCTTCTCTTAAAGACCAAAGAAACAGAGACACTAGGAGGTTTCCGGCCATGCTTGCTGTTTTCAGCCTTGAGTAACACTTCAATTAAACACTGGAGTAATAAGAACCAACAGAGCCCCAGCAGTCTTGAGGCAGTGAATTTTAATTGCAGTTATAGTCAGGACCATCTGTAAAGCTTTGGGAATCATCATTTACAGATACCATTCGTCTGGAGGTACATGCAATAACCAATGATGTTCAACAATTTAAGAAGCCAAAACCAACTCTATTTTTGCCTCCCTTAGATATCCTTAAAGTTCAGCGTAGTTCCAGCCTGCATGCATCACTTACTCAAGTTGAACTACACGTACTTGTCCAAAAATATAAATATACACATACATTTGTATACACACACGCCAGACACACATACACAGACATACGCCGACGTACATAAAATGAATCTCTTTGTTTACTCAATGGTCCTCTTACTTTCAAACTAGATATTTATTCTCTCTCACCCTAGGGAAAGGGAAGCCACAGCCAAAAGACAAAGAGAAACACAAGTAGTTAATTTCTGGCTTTCGTGTTTCTAAGAGCCCAGGCCTTGGCAACTTAAAAGAGTTTCAAGGGTAATTTTGACTCTAGGCAGGTTTTGTTTCATGTGCTGACTTTACAACCTAGCCCTGAAAAAGGCACCTCTGTCCACAGCCTTCTCTTTAAGCAGAGACTTTCATCCTGATCAGAAAGTCGATTTCCAAGGCCACTCAGCAGGACCTAACCCAGAGCGTTGGTCTTAAACCAGTACAATGAATCGGAATAAGAAGAGCCAGCCAGAGGTTACCAAGTTCAGCTCTGTACCTCCAAGCAGGTCATATCCACAAGGGTGCAGACACCATTTTTCACTGTATTTGTGGCGGGAAGCACCCCAGGCTCCCATTCACCAATTACCATGACACCATTTAGAAGAGAATGCCACGAGACCAAAAAGAAGCGGGGGAAGCCATTGTCATCACTCTCCTCAGGAATACCTGGTTTCACAATTTATACTTAACTGCTGACACTTGAAAAGTCGAACATTTTGGTAAAATGAATCAAGCTGTAATGTTTCTTTTATGAGATCCCCTTGCAGGAAAGGGAGGTTTGGCACCTCGTGGAGACCAAGCTTAGTTATCCATCATAGTAAAGTCAGCTGTCCTAGCCGGCTTCTCAGAGGTCACGCGATCGAACCAGCAGCTCTTACAACTATATTATTGCTTACGGAACAGTAATTGAGGCACAAGATAAAAATTACCTGGTCTAATAGGCAGCGAACAATTTTCACTCAATAAAATTATAAGCCAAATCATTCATTTCATAACACTCTGGCTAATTTATTTGTTGACCTTTTAATATCCATAGCTCTTCAGTGGTATTAACTGCAACTCAGACAAAATCTCTTGTTCATTTCACTTTCATTGATTTTTTTTTTCCATTGAGGCAATAACAGCTGCCTGAAAACAGCCTTTTTCTTTCCACTGTAAAAGTCAATCATGTAAGTTAGTATGTCTTACGTTGATATAGCTGCGTTAGCTTACAACTGCCTTAATTCCATGTGATTAAGAAGTCTTCTATACCATGCTTCTAACAAACGCAAAGCTTTCTGGTGCACCTTCAGCCACGTGGCACAATGATACCTAACATACGTTTGAGAAGTAAGAGGAGTATCATCTAATCTAAACACAAAATCGGCCTCAAAATTAGAGGATGTTTGGAAGCACCCCTCCCCTTCAAACCTCTACAGTGTCTTTAGAATACTTTTGAAGCCTCCTGTGTGAATAGCAGTAGACCCTTTCAAAATACTTAAATCCTTTGTTTTGAAAATTTCTGCAGATTTTGATTATGGTTTGAATTTTATCTTTCTTTAAAGGCTATGGGCAATGAGTGTGTGTTGGAATGCTCCTTAAGCTTCAACAGGGGCTTCTTATATAGTAAAATGCTCTGAAGTCTTTAGAATGCAGGGTTGTAAAATATAATTGTTACACATTTGGCATTTTATGCCTCCCTAGAAATAACCACTTGCTACCTACACCTCATCTATGTTCCTCCTTTCCATTTCAATTTACTCTAAAGTGGTCCTTAGCCATAATGAGAATGCCCCTTTCAACAGAAACATGTTTAATTATATCCATGCTAAATGTAAGCGACACTTCTCAGTCATAGGGCTTCTGAGTAAAGAGTGTTTAAAGTGTGACACTAAAGGCTTATAATGATCTGTGGTAAGCTCCATTTTGAGAAGTTCATAATACCAGAAAAAATGAAAAATTTAAGGAATGTCTCAGAGGATTGGAAACTAAACAGTGCTCAAGTATTATTTTGGTTTGTTTTATTCTTTCCCTCACCGCCCTCATTATAAGATTTTTTTTTTTTTAGGATGCAGAGTCTACTATTGTGGAATTTTCCATTTGGCTGAATAAACATAAAGGAAGTTGGGATAGAAAACTACCCTCCACAGAAATACCTTTCAGTACATCTAGTATTTATTGTGCTGTACATACAGCTCTGTGGGAAATGGGCTGCCAGAAACTTCCAATCAATTTTTCAGCTCTTAGACTTTCCAATTAGTGTCACCCACACTTTCAGAAGCAAGTGGGGAAAGAGCTGGAACTTAAAGGCTAATAAGCTGAATTACACTGTTCAAAATTTGAACCCAGTGTAAACTCCAGAGTGAGGAGGTGCATGGAGTCAGTGCTGATTTCATTGATAGGTGCTTATCGACTTTAAATCAGGAGTGATTTTGCCATTCTGATATTTGGACCCACTGTATCTTGAATCCCCTGATAAGGAAAGCAGATTGGTGATAAATGGGTGTCCAGGAAATGTGCAGTGACAGGAAAGTACTGTACTTCTTTCATAGGAATCACCCAAGTCAACTTGACTTTGATAATTGATGCTTATCATTTAGCTTCTGTTTTCTGCATCCCTCAAAACATTATTTTCTACTTGAGGGAGCATAAAGCCAAGCACAGATTGTCTTCTGAAATTACTGAAGCATCCCTGGGCTTTAATTTTATGAGGGAGTTTCCAGAGTCTCAAAATCTGATTCTGATATTTGAAATTAATGTTGTGTTGGTAAATGGGTACCCATCTGGCTTTATGAGTTGGTCTATATGTGTTCTGAATGGAAGGGAGTTCAGGCCATCTCCCCTGCTCATCTGGGTTTGAATTACTTAAAACATTGAACTGGATTTATAAATGGGCTCAGTATCAGATGGTTAGACACCCTTCCCACTCTCCCTGGGAGGCTGGGTGGGCACAGTGAATATGCACTTATTATGAAGAGCAACACATTTGGGATCAGATGCCGACGATTCACATGGAGGGTGAATAATCCTCAGAGATTTTACTGTCATAAAACAGAAGGAAAGATGAGTTAGCCATGTCTGCATATCAGATATGATATGCCTTGTTCCTGAGAGTATGCAAAAACCTAAGTATTTCTAAGGGTCTAGGAGTACAGTTAATAAAAGGCTAATGTACATCAAGACCAGCCTCATGTTGATAGCAGCCTATAACTTGAGATAATGTCTGTACCCAAGATGATTCATTATATTAGTCACAAAATTAAAGTGTAAGTACAAGCCAGCAGGAGTGAAGGAGCAAATTCACTTAAAAAAATGATATAAAAAACCTCCCCAGACTTGACCTTTGGGAATTTATATATTGGATTAAAAAGTCTAGAGCCAAATGGGGCACCAAATTTAAGTCTTCTACTTTTATAAACTCTGCCAAGTATATGACTTGGTCATTTCCTCATGTAAATTAAGCACATACATTTAAAAATCAGTACCTATTTTAGACTCTTCAATAAGAATTTCTCAAGGGCTGTGGTTTGCTGAACACAGTGCTAGGGGCTTGGAGAAGGAGATTAAGACATAGCCATGACCTCAAAGTACCTACAGTCTAGTTGTTGGAGGTTGAAGACTCGCACACGTAAGAGCAGAACAAAATGACCCTACAGAATCTACTTCTGTGTGGCTCTGGGTGGGGCAGTCAGCACTCTCTTTCAGAGGAATGAGAGAGGTTAGAAGCTGGAGTCTCAGTGAAGGTGGAATTAGTTCTGATAGGATAGTGTAAGTATGAAGAGTTCAGGCTCTGATGTGTAACAGGACTGAGCTTGAATCCCTGCTCAGACATTCATTAGCTGTGTGACCTCAGGGCAAGTTGGTGGACCTCTCTGAGTCTGTCTCCTTATCTGCCAAATGGTGATACAGAGCCTCACCATGAGGACCGAATGAGTTAAAAGTCTCCCTTCCAAACACAATAGTTTTCTTTTCCACCACCATCAGTACCACATTCATTACCAGACTCTACAGGATGGGAAGGCATTGCAGATGGACACAGACTGAAGCCAGTGTTCCAGATGAAGTAAGAGCAAACGAGTGATGGTTTGGAGATAGGAGGGGGCCCAGCATGTTCCTTCTAGACTGAGGAGGTCAAGCTAGCCCAGAATAGAGAGCAGTTCTTCAGATGTATAGGGAGAGGAGGTTGAATAAAGAGGGGTGGAGATCTTTTGCAACCTCCTAGGAACCCTGTACCGTAATTCTGGGAAGATAGGGTGCCTTGAAAGGTGCTGGAGAGGAATGTTGGTGTGCGACTACTTGGGCAACAGCAAGTTTAAGAGTTATTTGCTAACTGACTGGGTTGCAACATGGGAAGTAAAGCCGTATCTTCTCACTTTTTTGTAGCCCATTTGCCATTTTTATCATTAAGGTTCCAAAACATAG
Organism: Bos indicus x Bos taurus; assembly: GCF_003369695.1. Classification (NCBI taxonomy): domain Eukaryota; kingdom Metazoa; phylum Chordata; class Mammalia; order Artiodactyla; family Bovidae; genus Bos; species Bos indicus x Bos taurus. The sequence goes on from NC_040082.1 coordinate 40,373,300, forward strand.
CAAAACTTAGGACAATTATACTTGACTGTTCCTTGAATCTCTCCAGTGTTTCTACTAATTCTAAACAGATTTAGTATAGCTTATCCATTTTTTCTCTCCAGAATCCCATTCACATAATCATCAATGGTCATAGCAAGGCAGGTAATGACCAGTTTTGATTGTGAAAGGAAATAGGTCAGTAAAAAGTTGTTGTTTTTCAAGAGTAAACATTTTCTATGTCTTTAAGAGAGAATAAGTCCAAACTTATGAAAAGAAAAATAGTCTGACTCAGGATATAGGTTGGAGAATAAGCATTACCTCTATAAGGAGACTCTGGGGCTTTTCAATATTTAGGGTACTAGTATTTGTCTTCTTAATTGCCCAATGGGATATGTATTTTTTTAATCCAAGGATAGGATTAATTATCTTGGAAGAGTCTAATCTCTACCCTCATGTTTTAAACTGCAAGCAGGGAGTCGTTTTAAACATTAAGAAGAGAAGAGAAAATCTCTCTTGACAAATAAATGCTTTGAAAAATTAGATATTAGTACTAGTCAAATGCTCTTTCTTTTCAGAAATATTAAAATTGCATATCAGAATGGAAGGATCCTTATACGATGTCACAAAAAATAAGACTTTAGGAACAGTTTCAGAGACAAAAGATTATATGAAACATCCAGCTCTTCCCCTTATGGGAAATTTCTCTCTCTCTTTTTTTAACATCCCAGGCTCAATCATTTCCTAATGTGAAGTTACAGATTTTTCAAATTACCATATAAAACTGCAAAAAAATTACACTTGTGACCACCGAAGAGATCGCATATACTATCAATTTGATTTTAAAAGGCATATATCTTTTATACTACCTGTCATTTTTATAATGCCTTTTACAAATTTAATCAATACATTTTAACATTCTATATACTTTAAGTGCAATATACAATAAATATTCAAGTTTCATCTTAAACATGCTTTAGCCTTTAAATTGTTAAAACTGCAGTGCCCTTTCAATCTACTTACATAATGTCATAAAATATACATTTCAAGGTAAATGAAGTCAGCTACTTCAATTTAGTCCCTCAAACTGGTAGTAAATGAGAGGTTAACACTATGGTGCCAAACCCATTATTGAGTAAATTTAGCACCTTGGACAGCTCTGTAAAATCTTTATTGCTTTCCTGACCTGCTCGTCATGTTCTGTCTGTGTGTTCAGTGGTTCTCAGCTCTGATTGAAAGGCAATATATTAGATCCCCAACACAAACACGCTTGGGGGCTAGTTCACTGGGAGCCTAATGACATGGAGGTGAGAGCAATTTTCTGGTCACCGAAATCCAAGCACCTTGCAGGTTCGCTGCACTAACTCATAGAGGACCCAGACATTTCCTTTCTCCTTCCCATTTGTAGAAATAACTAATAGAAGCTGAATCACATTGGCCAAGCTGAGCCAAAAGCTGTCTCCCCCTTAAGCCCCAAGTTGATACCACAATGAAGGACACTTTAAAATAGGCAAGATGCTATTTAAGAGAGTCACTTTCAGGACATGACATTGGGTTCACTGTCCTCAAGCCTGCTGGTCTGAAGCAATGCTGGGCTGCTGACCCGACTACAGCAATGTGCCTAGTGGACAGCGTGTCCTGGCTCCATGGATTGAAGGAGGAGGCAACTCTAGGAAGTGAAGTTCACGTTTCACTTTCAGGGAGTTGAATACTGATGAGAACTCTGGGCATTGAGTAAGGAGAAAAAGAAACAAGTGAATTATGTCATCAAAACCTGTTATCACTAAAAATATCAGTTTAAAATATATATCCTACCCTGATAATTGGAATTTTTCAGGTACAAGAACTTCAAAGATACTGGAGTTTATTGGAACTTGCCTCCTCCCTGGTCCTGTGAAATTAATTAAAATAAGCGCTGCTTGAAATCCTCAATGATACTGTTTCAAGATTGAAGTTCACAAATGCAGGTTCTAACTGCATACCTCATCTTGCTTTTGACAAACAACAGTCTTGTATTTTTTCCCTAAAATGAGAAGAAAGAAAAATACCTTCTTTGCCAAGCCCAAACACTGACATAAATATTCATTTGAAGAAATAAAGAATATAGACCGAGAGAAGTCAACTTTTAGTATATAAACTAACTTGACCCTGTTTTGTTTTCATCTTTTCTAAGAGCCAGGTAAAGCTGTGAGGTTTTAATGAAAGCAGTGCGGGCTGAATTTGATCTGGGGATAGGGTTTACTGTGCCCATACCATAGTAAATTATTAACTGCTGCGGTCAGACAGCACTGCAAACAAAAATGTGGTAGGTTATCTTGTAGCTTCCATTAAAAAATAAATTATTTCAGATGGATTGATTCAAACCCCATTGATTATATAATGTTTTCCACTCCTTATCTGAAAAATAACAGAACTGTTTTGTAAATGGGGTATAGCAGCAGCTTAAAGCACGCATAAATGTTTATTGAGAACTGAAAACCCCTCTACCTCATTTTTGAATTTAGGACATTATATATGTCATAAGTAGTTACTGCAGTATGACAACTATTTTATCTTATATTATAGAGAATTTAAAATTGAAAAATGCTAATATGTATCTAAAAGCTTGTCATTTCAAGAGTTGTTCAAGAATTTTTGAAGAGGCTATGGTGACAGCAAAATGAATGTAATTATATCCCTATTTTGTGATCAGTGTCTGCAGTATGTGAAAATTGAACAGTACTGCTTCTCCATGCAGAAATCTATTGTGTAAAACATTTAAAGTTAAACTTCTTCTTGAAACTTTACCCACAGCAAGAAAAAAAAAAAAAAAAAGTAAACATATCTTCTTGCAAATCACCTCTGATAATCACATCATGCCTTCATGTTTGGTTCTCTGATAAACCTCCATTTTATATGTATCAAGCTTAGCTTTTCTTTTCACACTGCAGTATAAATGAATCTTCAGAAAATTGGGGCTGAATAAAGGAACAATTTCTTGTGGTTAGAGTGAAAAAAATTACCACCACACGTATTTTTGTAGAGTGCCCTATATTATTAGAAACAGGCATGCTAGCTAAATATGGGAGTCCACCTAAATGAAAGGAGACATTTTTTTCTTCAACTGGAGTGAACAGCAGAGCATAACACCTAGGAGGAGGATGAATGAGCAGTTGGGGAAAATGACAAACAACACTGAAATAGCAGAGAATTGCTATAAAAGAAGCAGACTCTGCCAGTCATGACAGTTAGTGCAGAGGGAGCTTCTGGGGGCAGGAGAATTCTTTTGTAAGAACCTCTGACAAAACAGCACATCACCCCCTGATCTCATGACTCTGCCACACAAGGGAGATATACAAGAGGAGGCTAATGCCACATGCTTCTTACTAGCTGAAGACTGATTGGAAATCTCTTGAAAATGACCTGTCTGATAAGGTCATGGTTCCTGGAATAAGCAATTAAGTGCAAAATAAACACATCTTAGGGATTCATAACATGCACCAACTGACATCGATCGTAGTAATCTAGTAAATGACCTTGCAATTGTATTCAGCAATAAACATATGAGTGCTTTATCGTGCTTATGGCAGACTATTGAGTGATGTATTTTATCTTGCAGTACCAATGATGCTCACCTTTTGACTTGATTAAGTGTGTATATGAACAGGGATAAATTGGTGATTTAACACCATTCTGGGGTTCCCCAAACCCACTGCCCTTAAAGCAGTGTGTTGGCAAAGGACGGTGAGAGGGAAAATAGAACATGATCATGTGAAACGATAATGACATCCTGCCTTCACTCAGAGGACTGTATCTGCTTTTCTCCTTGACAGGAAGTGATACTCAAAAGGGCTGCAGATCTGGTAGAAGCACTCTATGGGATGCCCCACAACAACCAGGTGAGCGCGCTGGGTCTCGAACCTTCCACATTCAGCTGAAGCTCCCAAAGTCCTCGTTAGAATGAAAAAGTGTGAAAATTGTAAAAGTGCTTTCGTGAGTTCAGAGTAAAAGTCATTCAGGCCTAACATGTTGCAAAGCCATTCGGTTCCTCTCTTCTTTTGTAAATCTTTTATTGCCTTTTCTAGGGAATAATTTTTCTTATGAGAAAAGGTACTTTATTTAAAAGGAATCTCCTGTGGGAATATAGTTCATCATTGAAGAAGAGTTACTGGTGCTCAATTTCGAGAAAATTTAGGAGGAAAAGGGGGGCTTAATTTCTTCTCCTAAAAAGTGTAACAAGGCCTGAACATTGTCTGCATCTGTTTCATAGAGCAACTCCATGTTTCTGATTCAACTTGCTCAGGAAACTACAAGTCTGAGATAATCCTTCCTTTCTTGTGTTGCTTGAATCGGTTGGTGTCCAAGGGACACAGCCCTACTAATACTTAAGGACACACTTAACACACTAACACTTAAGGACACTTAACCTTCCCTTAACTTCATCCAGGGAGATGAATTTCAGGGCACGTGTGCACACGTGTGTGAGAGAGTGACCCCAGAGTTTTCTGTGTTACTGGTGGGGAAGGGAAGGCCCCAGGTTGCTGTCCTGTACTGCAAGGTAGTATGGAGGACTGGCTGAGTTAATCAGCTGTCAAAGTCACACAGAGTTATGCAGCCCAGCTTTGTCCTTAGGGAGGTAAGTGTCCTTAAATGAGGTCTTCACCTCTCTAAGCCTCGGGTGGCCCATCTGAGGTATGGGCTTGATGATGATGAGACTAAACACACAGGTTTGTTGAAAAGGTTGCAGCAGTTAGTGCAGTTAATCATGGAAAGCCCTGAGTGCAGCCTGCAGTAAACACTTGGGTTGTGGTACTCCCAGGAATGTGACTGGGGCAGTTAAACGGGATGTTCCTGTTACTTTTCAGGAGATTATTCTGAAGAGAGCGGCTGACATTGCAGAGGCTCTGTACAGTGTCCCTCGCAACCACAGCCAGCTCCCGGCACTCACGAACACCTCGGTCCATGCGGGAATGATGGGCGTGAATTCCTTCAGTGGACAACTGGCCGTGAATGTCTCCGAGGCGTCGCAGGCCACCAATCAGGGTCAGGAGCCCTCCCTTGTTCCCACCCCCACCTGGGCTAATTTCCTTGCCCCCTCCCAACCTCAAGCTACCTCTCCCCATTTATTTGACACAAAAGAGTTTATTTAAAAAAAATTCCCCCCCCCCGCAAAAAAGGGAGATTCCTGGGTCTGTGTGTATCAGATATTATTGTAGACTTTTGGTTCTAGCCATCATGTCTGACAATCTGGTGGGGGGTGGCTAGACAGGATCCATGAATTTAGCCATCTCTGCATTCGACTTTTCACTGTAAACCATGACTGACAGGTCCCAAAGAGGGCTGGAATTGAAGTTCTGGAGGGGCCAAAGCCTATCATCCTCACCCAGGAGTAGGAACCTGTTACCTCCAGGGTACATCTCTCAGATTGGGATTTATTTCTCTTCCAAAATGGTAATTTATAGGTCCTGCATTGCCACTTCTCACGGGCCCGCTAAGTATTTATGATCTCCTGAGAAATGTGTCTTTCGCTGGCTTCCCATTTTAATCACAGAGCTAGCACCCATGAATCACTCGGCCCCTTCCCTTTGGGATGTGGTGAGGGGGCAAGAGACAGAGACCTCCTTTGCCCCGGCCTCCCAGGCCCACCACCCACCTGAATGCCACCCTCATCCTTGCTTTCGCCCCCACCTCTCAGGTTTCACCCGCAACTCAAGCAGCGTGTCACCACATGGGTATGTGCCGAGCACCACCCCGCAGCAGACCAACTATAACTCGGTCACCACAAGTATGAATGGATACGGCACTGCTGCCATGTCCAATTTGGGCGGCTCCCCCACCTTCCTCAACGGCTCAGCTGCCAACTCACCCTATGCCAGTAAGTATAAAGATGTGTGTCCTGTGTTTCTGCACATTTTTTGCTTCAAAACCTGGGCGTTGTGCTGTGTTGGCTCATTGTGCAGGCTCTGCCCTGCCAGGTGTGGACCCAGTGATGCGACCCAAGGCAGCACTGTCTCCAGCAGGAGTCTCTGCCCTCCTTGCTCATCACTGCATCATTGCCTCCTTGCCCTGTCTCTCTAGCAGAGCTTACCTGTAACCAGAGTAGCAATGTGAGGTCATTGTGAGAACCCAAGCTTCCAGTCAGACGGAGCTGGGTCTGACTCTTCAGCCAGTCACTGACGTGGCTCTGAGCAGGTTCATCTCCTCTCTAAACCTCAGTTTTCTTATCTGTAAAATGGGGAAGGAACCCACTCTCCCTCCCACACAGTTGCTGTGAGACTTGGATAAAAGAATGCATGTAATAAGCTTGTCCTAATGCTCAGCCCATGGGTGATGCAGTTAGTAAATCTCGGTAATAATCATAATGATAGAATGATAATCTTAAGTGGCGCTAGTAGTTTAGCATGGTAATGACTATCTAAACCTTAAAATCTTCTATTTTTAAAGATATTTACTTAAGTGGCTGCACTGGGTGTTAGCTGTGGCATGTAGGATCCAGTTTCCTGACCAGAGATCGAACGTGGGCCCCCTGCATTGGAAGCCTGTAGTCTTAGCCATTAGGCCACCAGGGAAGTCCCTCTCCTTTATTCTTTTAATGTTTAGATGTTTTTCCCCTTTGTGTTTAATATGTACAAAGAAAAACCAAACATTCAAACCAAAAAACACAGTTTATTTTTCCCAAAAATTTGGCATGATGAAAAAGCATATACAAGAGATTGTTCTTTTGTGCATTGTCCCTGTCTTAAAGAAGCTGAGGTTAAAGGATTTTTTTTTTTTTTTTTAATGCAGTGTTTCAATTGCATCTAAAGAACCTCAGGGAACTGGCATCTTTACATACAAAACATCATGAGCTGTGTCTCCACTGTCTCTTGATTGCCCTCTGAGGATTTTTACATAGAAAACCAAGTTCATCTTGGACAGTGTGGGTGGCTCTTCTGGTGTATAATAATTCTAAGCTCTTAGAATTTTGTGAGCTGATAGAAACTGTGTTGTTACATGAAAGAATGGTATAATTTTTTTAAAAATGAGAGTCTCAGCTAAAAGTACTGAAAATGATGCTTTCTCTGAGAGAGGAAATGCAGAGTGTGCTAGGCTGTTGAAAGAGGAAAGATCATTCTTGGCCTTTGCAAGAAGTTAACTTCTGAAAGTAATACTTAGCGCCATTCACCTTTCAGCTGAATTTGAGGCTCAGTGTGAGCTAAACCTCTGGATTTCTTTATTTCTACTTGATCTGTTTGGAATCAGCAGCTTGTTGCACATTTAAAATTCTCCCCAATAATCTGCATATATTACATCTGTCTGCTGAAGCATCAATGTTTGGGGCCAGTTTCACGGTAGATTTTGATTCATCAAAAGATTGTTTCTTACAAATCTACCATTTCAGTGTTCCCGTTTCAATCAGAAAAGGTTTCAATCATGACCTGAAAATTAAAAGGTGGCATTCTTAATTAAATCAATAACCTAATTGCTATATGGTAGCAATTCAATTTAGGGCCTTGGATTGCTCTGTCTTCGTAAGCCTGTGCAGACACCCAGCGACCTGAGCCTGAGATTGCATCTGTCAGACTGTGAAACTTCCAACATTTAATTTCCATTAATTGATTTTCTCAGTGCTCACAAATATAGTATTAAATTCTCAAATAGGCTCTCAGATGGGACGGTTTTATCTGCATAAATGCAAATAAAACAATAAACAAAAAAGCCCAGCTGATTTGAATTTTTGCCTCCACAATATTTAATTATTCATAAACCACTCATGTTGAAAAATTCCAAACAGAATAAAAAATAAAATAAGACATTTCCACTGGTGAACACCCTTTCTGGTGTGGTGGCTGATAACTAATAATGTTATAACAAATGGAACTGCTTGACTATATTTCACCCCTTCCTCTGTTAAGGCCCCCCTCAAACACCCCACCTCTAAATACACATAATGATCGCATTTGCCAACGAGATTAATTGCCTTCCTCAGTGAACCAGCAGGATTTCAAGTCTACGAATATTTAAAAATCAAACCTCCAGTGCAGGAGTTTTGCAATTTAAATGGGTGTTATTATTGAGCGCATTTTCACATTTACAAATCCTAAGAGATGTATAAAAATGCTGGTCTCATTAAAAGAAAAGTAGAGTTTAGAAAATGTTTGTGAAAATCCTGAGGATGGCGGCTCCCTGTTCTGCTCCATAAAACATCCAGTGCGTTTGGGTTGTGTAGTGCTGAAGGCTGATTAGAAGAGGTCATTTCCCCCCATGGCAACTGCTGTCTGTGACTGACTTGATAAGCTCTTCCCTAAGTTTCCAAAGCCAGGAGGTTGAGGGGGAGGCCACTTACTCAGGGATCTGGACTGTGGTATGCTCCTGGGAAGGGGCCTGTCCCCTTGTGATCTGTTTCCTTTGCAGGGTAGCCCTGCACTGGGGTGTGGTTCCCTAACTCACCTTTCAGTTCACTCACCGGGGCAAGTCACTGGACTGTTTTCTGAGTCTCAACTCACTTGGTTTGCTCAGGTGTAAAAAGGATGTAATAGGTCCCAACCTAAGCTTGCTTGGCTACTGACATAGATGCAAAAGATGTGACGATTCCTGCAGGTGACAAGGCAATATAGAATGTTTATTACATAATGTGGAAAATAATACAGTGAGGAGGAGGTACCTAGAATTTGAATTAAGTGCCTGAAAAATCATCGGACAGGACTCATACTTTTCCCTGGGGTACAGAGGAAATGGAAGGTGGGTGTGTGATGGCCCTAAGTCCTGAGTGTAGAGGGCTTTCGTGTGTACAATATCTATTTCCTAAAGTGACCTGAGATGACTAGCAACTAGTGAAAGATGAAAAGGCCAGGTGGAGAGGACCTGCATCACTCACACTCTTTCATATCCCCCAAGCAGCTAGGTTGTCTCTCTCTCTCTGAGTCACCAGAGATCTCCTGTCATTGATAATCCACGTCCCCACCACTCCCAGACTGTGAGTATTTACATAAAGCTCCGATCCTGCTGCTTATTAGCTCACACGCATGCATCTCTGTACAGTTCTGCAGGCGGTAGAAAGGATTTGGAACTTTGACTTGTAGTCCCTCATTAGTCACTCAGAAAGCACGTGGTGGATTATTTATCCATCTGGCCTCCTACCTACCTCTATCTATCTGTGTTGTGGAACATGGACACACAGTCATATCCTTCAAGAGGGCTTCTTCCCAGGTGGCTCAGTGGTAAAGACTCCACCTGCCAATGCAGGAAGACTCAAGATTCCAGTTCAGTCGCTGTGTGGGGAAGATCCCCTGGAGGAAGAAATGGCCTGTTCTTGCCTGGGAAATCCCCATGGGCAGAGGAGCCTGGTAGGCTACAGTCCATGGGGTCCTGAAGAGTCAGACATGACTGGCACACATACACATACATTTCAGGAAGCTGTAGTAGCTTCATGGGGAGACATCAGACACACACACCGCCATCCGTTCATCAGTGCCTTAAATTAGAATCCTGGAATTGCCTCCAACTCACTCTTCTTCCTCATACGTCTCCTTCCGCTAGTGACCACACCCTCTCTGTCTGGCCACCTCCTGTCTCTTGTATCCCAGACCCTTTGCTAGAACCTCAGTATAGGCCCTACCTGAAATACTTCCTTTGGCACCTCCTCCATGAAACCTTCTTTGGTTTCCCTTCCCCGACTCCCCAGAGTGGGCCATACTTACTGTTAAAGCTATTATGTGATACTATTCCCTTGGTAAGAACACTTTTGCCTCCTGACCTGAGATGCTCTAGCATACTGCCTGGCACATAGTCGGCCTACAATAAACACACAAAAGATCACAGTCACCACCAACAAAAGAAACACGTGCCAGGTACCAAACGATGAAATCTGACAAGACCCTGAGAGTTCAGGGAAGGCTCGTGCTAGAAGGGTGGCCTGAGCGGGGTGGGCGTCAGGGTGGGAGCTGAGAGGCTGTGTGTCAGGATGCCAGGAGAAGCGCTGATTTTTCTTTCTTTTCCCCTTGCCCCTTAGTCGTGCCATCTAGCCCCACCATGGCCTCCTCCACAAGCCTCCCCTCCAATTGCAGCAGCTCCTCCGGCATCTTCTCCTTCTCACCAGCCAACATGGTCTCAGCCGTGAAACAGAAGAGTGCTTTTGCGCCTGTCGTCAGACCCCAGACCTCCCCACCTCCCACCTGCACCAGCACCAACGGGAACAGTCTGCAAGGTAAGCCCGAGGCCCCACCTGGGGCCAACCAGATGCCCCGACTCACCTTCCCAGGGCCTGCAGCAGATGCGCTGCTGCTCAGGGCTCGCTCGGCCTTGGGCTTGCCTGCCCCTGTCTGCCCTCAGCTCTTCTGTTCCTGAGTGTTCGCCCTTGTTGGACCTGGCCCCAGGCCCCCATATCCCTCCTCTGCTGGAGTTGCCTGTGCAGTTCTTCCAACTCCAGCAGTTCTGCTCAGGCCCTAGATTTCCTTGAGAAACACCGTCACCACTTACTAATGTCGTCGTTTCTCTTTCCTCTCTCGTTCTCTGTGGTCGCCATAATCAGATCAGTCTTTTGTGGACTCTAGCAAGTTCTCCACTGCAGGGTCTCTCCCGGGACTGGCCTTCTCCTGAAGTAGGTTCCCTTCCTGTTGCCTGTGTCAGCATGAACACGTGTGGGGCTGATCATGGGGAGGGGGTGTGACAGCCCAGTCAGGGCCCTGAGGTTACAACATCTTAGACCAAACACCCAAGGCTTACTACTGCTGGGAACCAGAAAGCCCAAAGTGCCCCTGGAGGACCCTGGTTCATATTAAAACTGTTTGATTTCCTCCCCCTCATGGAATGTGGAAAAGAAGAGTCACAAAGATTTTAGGGGACCTTTCTATTCATTGAGAAAAAAGGAACCTTTAAAACGGGTCTACCGCTTCTTACCTTCTCCTTAAGTGCCGGCACTGAGTTGGGGTATTGAGCTGCATGGCCTCTTTCCTTTCCCACAGTGGGACTGTGGGATCGGTACTCATATTTTATAGACAAGAAAGCAAAAGACTAGTGAGGTTAGGGAATGGCTTGACTTGGAGACAATGGTATGTGGCAGAGGCTGGCTTCAAACTCAGGCTCAAAAGTTCTATCTCCTGCTCTATCTTCCAAGCACTATGCTACTCAGAGTGGGTAAACAGGATGCAAACAGGATTCCTAAGGCAGCTGGCAGGGAAGTAAGATCAATAAAATCATCAGTTGCCATTCTTTGAGCACTGACCAGTGCTAAGTACTGTGCCTGCTTTATCTTATTTAATCCTCACAACTTCCTGATGAAACACAAGGACCGTTATGGTCTCCATTGAACAGAGGGTAAAACTCAGGCATCAGGAGAGTAAACACCTGCCCAGAGGCACAGGCAAAAACAGAGGGGATAAAAATAAACCCTCAGGATCTGTGCCCCAACCCAGTGCCCCACAGAACCTGCCTTTCAGTGTCCAGCATGCCCATCTTCACTGACAGAGCTCAGCCGTTGGGTCGAGAGCACTCAAGAAGGCAGTCTTGTTTCTCATTGTCTATTTATACGTCCAGACAAGTACTTTGTACTGATGTAAACTTACATCCATTCTCTCGAAGACTCCGTAAGGGCAGTACTATTCCTATTATATAGATGGGAAAACGAAGGCCCAGTTTGCTCAGGGTCACGTATCTAGTAATGATAGTGCCAAAACCGAACCCCCTCTGTGTGTCTCCTAAACCCGAGCTCCTCCTGCCTGCACCTTTCTGACTCCAGAAGGGCTCTGCTGAGCACTGGCCAGTCTGTCCAGCACAGGTGAGGTGAGTGCCCATGCCCATCCCTGAAACATCCCCCAGCAAAGCCATCTTCTTAGAGGGAAGAGGAAGATACTCAGACTCTGGAATGACATTTCAGGCAATATTGTTTGTGATAGAAAATGCTCAACCCCACAAAAGGGGAGCCACCCATTCGTGCAAGTATCTTTTTCAGCTAAAAATAATGCTCTGTCACCCTGACTACATCTCCAGCTGGCAAACTGAGGATGTAATGCCTAAGTGAACATAACTTATAATGGGTTTAAATAAGGATAAAAACGTATGGAAAGCAGAAATCTGCCATTCCCAAGCTGCCAATCATAGCCCTTGTTAAATGTAGACTTGACGTCAGGAAGGAGGTGTAATGGGGTTTGTAATCAGCTGTGGAGAGGGTGGCATGTGAGAAGAAAAGGCCCATGGCTCTTCGAGGGTCCGTGACTGAAGTGGGCAGCCCTTCGGTGAGGCCAAAGGTCTTTTCATGCTGTGTGGATCAAGGAGGAAACAGGAAGGGTCTGAAAGGAGGAACTCAGCCCCAATTTTAGAACCTCCTGGATTAAGGGAACTTCCGGTGGTGTAAGGTGTGTGTATGTGTGTGTGTATGCTTAAGTAATGATGAGATGGCATCAAGACAGGGCCACATAGAAGGTGTGTACATTTGTCACCCCTAGAGCGTTTCTAACCCAGTCTGCACAGATCCCCAAAGTACAGAGCCTGCTTCCCCCTTCTGACCTACAGCCGTCTCCACCTCTCCAACCCTGCCTAGTGCACAGCGGGAGCATATAACTCCGGCACGCTTGTGCTCGACTTGCTGTTGTGGATGACACTGCCCTTCCCTTCTAGTTGAGCGTGGGTTCTGGTGGTTTTTGTGTTACCAATTCTGTTATGCACCAAAGGTCCTTAGTGTCAGGGTGATGGCAGCAGAGGAGGTATGAGGAGAGAAATTAAAGTCACAGTAACTGACACCAACTTCCGGGCAGCTCTCCTCCGCCCCGCCCACTCTGCTCCCGCCGCCGCCGTCCACTCACCAGGCAGGCCCCACCCACCCGCGCTGCGTGTCTGTCCTCTGTCTGCTTCCCCTGCAGATGTGGGCACAGCGCGCCACTGTTTTCAGCGGTCTCTTCCTTGGGGGCCTTGGCTTCTGGGAAAAGTAATATTCTGACCGTGGGCTCCTAGACCCGAAACCTAAGAATTACCTCATCTTCAGCTTTCTAAATTCCACTTCTATTAAAAAATTTAAAAAGACATGTAGGCTAGAGAACTGAGGAGGAGAATCTCTGGAGTTGTGGTATTCTCCTCCTCGTCGTCTTTGTTACAGTAACAGCTGTTTCATTTGGACCCACCTTGTTCAGAATTGTGATCATTAAGACAGGGCAAGTGACGGAGGAAGAGTTGGTTAAGCAAATTGACCATATAAGCAAGATTAGAGGTGACACAGTTAGGCTGTTTAAGTGTTTTAAAGGTCTATTTACCTCCAACTACCACTCTGCTAATTGTCCATCATTCTTTTTTTTTTTTTTTTAACCAACTCCTTAGAGATCCGTTTCCTTAGCAGCCCTTTCTCAGCCTCCTCTGGTGACAGCACACATTTACTCCTCAACAGATACACACTGTGGTCTCAAGTGATGGTGACGACAATGGTCAGAGCCACTAATGTGGGAGGTTTTCTTCCCAGCCTGTCGTCTTCACTGTCTCATGTATTCCTTCCAACCAACCTTAGATATGGGCTCCTTATTGTCCCCATTATACAGATGCAGAAACTGAGAGCTGAGAAGGCTCATCCAGAGTTATAGGACTAGCACATTAAGGGAGATTGGGGTTAAGCCCCAGCCCAACTGACTATTATGTAAGTATGAAAGTGTTAGTTGCTCTGTCATGTCTGACTCTCTGCGACCCCATGGACTGTAGCCTACCAGGCTCCTCTGTCTATGGGATTCTCCTGGCAAGAATAGTGGAGTGGGTTGTCATGCCCTCCTCCAGGGGGTCTTACCAACCCAGGGATTGAACTTGTGTCTCCTGCGACTTCTGCATTGTAGGTGGATTTTTTACTGTCTGAGCCACCAGGAAAGCCCCAATATAAGCCCCTATGTTAAACTAAATGGTCATATTCAAGCCATTGGGCAACCAGCTGTGGAAGTTTAGACGAGGGAAAGATTAGGGAGAATTCAGACCAGCCTCATGGAGAAGGTTGACTGGACCTTGGATGAGGGGCAAGTAGGATTCAGGCCCAGGGAGATGAGGTGAGGGGGGGAGGCATTTTAAGCAGAAGGTTTAAGGATAACCTGAGCCGGAGTCTTGTGTGGTAGCCACTAAGCCATGTACCCTCCTAGAGCACAGGTACCAAGAGGCAGGGAGAAAGGGTAACAAGGAAGTCCTTACCTGGGAGTCAGGAGCTCCATTCTTATATTTTAGAATTTTCAGTTTCTCCTGTGACTCCAGCTGGTTTTCTCTCCCAGGTAGGTAAAACCTTTGACAGTCTACCATTTGCCTGAGACATCTGTAGGACAAACTCTTATCTATCTCAGTATTTCTGGAGTCTCATAAAATGTTCTGTTTTAAAAAAAGAAAGAAATGGTTATGGTCAAACAAACCTTGAAAATGGTGCTTACTATCTTGGAGTCACAATGCATGCAAGTTTAATTAAAGGCTCTAAGACACCCCGCAGCTAAACAGAAGAGAGTCTCCCTCTTAGTTCTCTGCACTTATTGGCCCATTAAGACCAGTGAACATCCTATGAAAAACTATGTAAAATTTAGACATATTTTGGATTTAAAGATAAGATAACAACACAGAGACATCTCCTTCCATTGTTATCAAGATGTCATTGTTCAGTCCTGATCTTAGACTCCTCAAGTGTGTATGTTTTCAGAGGCTTGAGTTACCTCATATGCTCAGTTATAGTCCTGGAGACACACTTTCCCTTCTCCCAAAGCTGGGCCCCTGAAGCATGGATTCTATCTAATTTTGGGCCTCAAAGGATTTCATTAAGAGATAGGCAGCCCCCAGAATGCTGTCACCACGTCACTGGACCTGCCCCCAAGGTGGGGATTTTAAACCCTATGTTCCAGACAGTCTCCGCAGTGAAGAATTAACAGAAATCGTACCCACATTGTGCTTTTCTCCCCTTTCCCCACCTTGCTGGAGCGCAGGCTGGCCGGCCCCACCTAGCTCTCCACAGTCTGGTAGCACATCTCCTGGAATTGTCTTCTGCTTGACACACATGTTGAGTTTGTGCAAGCTCGTCCCCTCGTCCTGTTCCCGATTAGCTCCGCATCCTTACACATGTGGTGGTTCGAGGAAGTTCACATTCCACCCTCTCATTCCAGATTTCTCCCAGCTCGGCAAAACTTTGCATTTTGTCTTTGTTCTTATCCAATTAAAAAATGCATTGCTGCTGAAGCCAGTAGTTTTCTGAGCTTCTGTCAGGGAATGTGATCACCCAGCTGCCAGGGGGATGGTAGAGCCACTTCGGTCTTGTGATGCCCTGGCACACATTACTCTCTGAGAGTGTGGGGGTGTCGTGTCCTCATGGAAATCTTCATGGGCCCCACTTCGGCAAGTCCGTGTGCCAGCACCATTTCTGGAACATTCTAAGCCTCAAACACCCATCCATCTCACCCACATAAGTAATCTTGAGGATTAGGGCACAGACACAAGAAAAACAGCTTCTAACATCCCGGGAGCTTCCCCGCAGTCATGCAATGAGGTTTTTTTATTAAAAGGCCTCTTTAGCGTGCCTAAACCCAGAGGCCACAAACGGGACTCCTTGCCCAAAATTCACTCATCAATAAGGGTTCTGCATCTGGAGTCTAGGAAGTGATGGAAGAGATTTAGGGAGCAGTAACCCCCTGATGTTATGTGCAAAATTCTGGGTGTAAGCATCTCCGAGCCTTCTTGGACAGAGGTTCCCTGGCTTCCATTAGACCCTCAGAGGAGTCTGAGGACCAGTGAAGGAGAGGGAGGGAAGTGGGGACAGACCACAGTCACCCCTAGACACCCCCAGACTGTAGGTTTGTTTATTTGGCTTTGATTTTAACTTTTTGCTAACACATACAAACTGGGCTATTTTATGTTTTAGAGAATCCACCTCTCCACCTTCTCTGGAGTAACATGTGGTGGCTATGTGGAGGCATTCTCACATGGCAGCAGTGAGTGCCGCTCTTGCTACAGAAGGCCTGAGTCTGGCTGAGCCACCTCAGTCCCCACAGCGGGAACCTGGCTCACTTAGGATGCCAGCCTGGGCTCTCAACGTGCTGAAGTTTTTAACCCCTGTGTCCGAGATTAAGAAACACTGTTAGCTCTGGACTGGCAACATGTTAGTTAGCTTTGCTTTATAGCTTTTAATGTGGCTGTAATAGAAGTTTCATCTTATTGATTTAACACATTATTCAGGTATCAGAACACTGAGTAGGTTTTTTTGTGTTTTTTTTTAATTCTGGTCATCTAGAATTAAAAAAAAAAAACCTGATGTTTTTAGGGCCCCATTGATAAATTTTGACTGGGTCCACCGACCCCAATTAGCAGGAATTTTGTCCATTTTCCCTTTTGCTTTGTATCATATGGAAACTTCCTGGTGATCAGGCTCTGCTCTAGGAGACTGCTGGGCACACAGGCTAGATAAGGAGACACTTCTTTTGCCAGAGGCCTTAGCACTCCCTTGGGAAGGTCTGCCTTTTAGTAGAGGTGCCTGGACCTACCTTCAGCCTGGAAGAAAAGACCCTTAGGGAGGCAGCACCATGCTGAGCTCTCAGTCTGCAAAGACCCTCTTTCCCAGTCCATCCTCCTTGCCTTCGGAGCTACAGCATCTTGAATTCTCAAGGCTTGGATTGAAATACCCAGCTTCCTGTGTCAGTCAAAATCTAGGGCTCACTTGCATCTTAGGGGCGCACTGCATTTCCAATGGATCCCAAATCGTTGGGAGTTTAAATTGGCCTGCATTTGGCAAGAGACACTTCCTGTTTCTAAGAAAAATGGCTTATGAGGACTTACAAAAAAGACTCTAGGAGCTTTTGGACTGCAGAATGGCTCTTGCAAAACAACATTTGGATGATTTACGTGTAAATGAATCAGAAACATGTGGATTAAATTTCCTTGTGAATACAGATGGGTTTAAAAATTAACGGAAAAAGTGTTTGGCAAAATGCTTTTTTAAAAATTGAATAAAAAATGTCGGGGTCGGGGAGGGGAAACAGAGGCTTGCGGGGCTCACAGCACTCAGAGCCTCACCTGGCCTTCCTGTGTCTACTGAAGGCTTTGGGGGTCTCTTTAAAAAAGCCCATTCTTGCAGACATGAGAGCTGGGAAATTTAGAGGGTCACTTCCTAGATGCAGTCACCACTGACAAGGACATTAATTTAAATTTAGAATTGCCAACAAAAAGAAAGCAATGACTTCCTTTCTCCGCCTGACAGGATGCTAAGCCATCGCTTAAAGCCAAAGATGGCTGCCTCTTGCTTCTAATGTAAGCACTGCTCTCATCTCCACATATTTCAAAGCTGCCATCCTGAACTCTGCACTTGTCCCTTTATTCCTTATACCCATCAAGTGAAGTGTTCCATGTTGGACAATACCTAGTTGATATAAGGAAACACAGCCCAGAAAAGTTCGGTAGTTTGCACTAGGTCACACAGCTAATTTAGCAGCAGAATTTAATAGGAGCCCAACTCTTCACTAGGAGCTTATCAAAACTAAGCACTTCATATTGGTCGTTAACATTTAAATCTCCCACAACTCTGAACAGTATCACAGCCCTAGCAAATACACCCCATTCCTAGCCGAGGAGGCAGAGAGGTTCACGGAGACAAATAAATAAATCTGGGTGGAAAAGGAAGTGGCAACCCACTCCAGTATTTTCTTGCCAGGAAAATCCTATGGACAGTGGAACCTGGTGGGCTGCAGTCCATGGGGTCCCAAAGAGTCAGACACGACTGAGCATGCACGCAAGCAAGCAAGCACCTCTGGGGGACTTAGCAAACGGAAAAGAGGTGGAATGTGGGCCTGTGGGATTCCATGCTCTTTTAATACAACTGTGTGAGGCCTCCTAACAATGCTTTGCAAGATTTTTAATTCTCCCATACAGCTTTCCCTTTGCCTTAGGATCTCCTTTAGCTTTCCTAGGCTAAAGTTTTCTAGAGACATGGTCAGACCATTGCAGAAACCTTGACTGCAGCAGAGGTATAGGGGACACCCTCCCTCCTCATCCCCCAGGGAATGACATCTCCTGGAGCTGGCTGCTTCTCACCTCAGGCCCGAGGACTGAAGTGGAGGCGCCCAAATCGCCGCTCCAGTCCTCAGTGCTCAGCTCTCACGCTAATACAGGACACAGGCAGAGCCATGGTTTTTCGTAGCAATTGCTGGTTGTTATGGTGGGCCAGTTTTTCATTTTATATTTTGGAAGTGAAAGCAAGGGGGACAAAGAGTGAAAAACTGAAAATTCCCACTCCTTTGCAAGCGACGGGGCTCTAACTTTCCCAGCAGTATTCAAACTCTGACTTGCCAGTTACGTCTTAAAATTGAAATCAGATTTGGAGGGACGTTTAGGATCATCTGTTAAAGACACATATACTCACTGATAACACTACATTCTTAATAAAGTACATGTATATTTTGTAATTACAAATTCCTTCCGGGGAAGATGAGAAAGCTCATTTGTGGCTAATGTTCAACGAACATAGTGGGGTGTGGGTGTTTTTTCCCCCCATCTTTTTTCTCTTTTAGTAGGAAGTTTGGACACAAAAGCCACTGACTCTTGTCTTCTCTTTCCACAGCAATATCTGGCATGATTGTTCCTCCCATGTGAAAGAATTGCCTTGAAGAATTTTATTAATGAAGAGGTTGGATTCTGCTACAGAGAGTAATCTGATACAAGTCCCAGAGTGGAACTTTTAACTCAGGCCTTTTTAAGAGGAATCACAATAACTGCAGATTTTTAAACAAACAATATCGCCGACCTTGCAAATACTGAAATTGGAAGGGATCTGCTAACGCAGGGTGTTGGTTACAGTTGTACCTCCCGCGTCCTTGGGGGGATATATTTATTCTGTGTTGATAAAAGCAAATCCACTTTTTCTTTCTCTCTCTCTTTTTTTTTTTTTAAGCTTAACTGCAATCACTTGTCTTTTATAAACCATAAAGCTGTATACAAGGGACACTATAAATAAGACTCCATGTTTTAATTTATGATGTTTTTAAAGCTGTGTAAAAGGAGAATGAAGTGGTGATATTTACAAAAAAGTTTAAAAAAAAAGGAAAAAAAAAAAAAAAAAGCTTGTATGGGACAGAATAGGAATGCCAGTTAGATTTTTTAGGAAACTAAGGGTCGGCTTCTGCGCCTTAAAGCATATCAAGTCGTAGTTACTCGGACAGTGCATTTCCAGTATCTAACTTAACATGCCACCCTTTAGCAGTGCAAGCTTATTTCTCCCTTTCGTATTGTTGTCTTAAGTAACTGTGTAAATAAATGCAGCCTGGAAAGTTAACCAGTGATGTGAGTGATCACATTTTCCCCTTCTACTCAAAAATCCAGTGCCTCTAGACAGATGTTAAAACTGCATATTTAAACCTGATAGCACTCTCTCTCTTGCTTATGTCAACTTCTTCTGAAGCCGATGGCCTCTCGAGAGCTTGTAGGCACACACACTGTGTGAGAATCTCCTTTGAGACTGCGTGGAACAGGGTCAGGCACAGAATTCCAAACTATCCCCTCCAGTTACTTATCGAGTCAAAATCCCAGTAACACGCCGCCATTTACAAGGTTAAAGTTTACTCATCCTAAATGCTGACTTCATCCCAATCCTCCAACACAGCAGGTCTTTGAGATTTCCCATTCGAGATTAGCGCCTCTGTCAGTCGACCCTTACTATTTGTAACATAGTAGATTGAAACAACGGGTTAAGTGCTTTGGAATCAAGAATAAAAGGAAACTGGGAGAAAGGAAAAGAAGGTTGAGACCTCAAAACACAGTTTTCTGTTCGATGGGAATTTTTGCTCTCATTATCTGGGAAGTGTTCTTACAATAGAAGTTAATGGCGAAGATGCAGCAAAGCTCCGAGGATGCATTTGCCTGATATTTTTTTCTTTGCTGTTGTGTTTTTGTATGTAGTTATAAATACTGTAGATTTTTTGTGATTTTTTGCCAAAGTTGTTGTTCTATTTATACATTTTAATGTCTTAAGACGGTTTTTCAATATCATAAAAAGATTTTACTGCATATTTTGCAAAGGAAAAAAAAAGCTCACTACCTTTAGCTTGCACATACTTGCAAAATTAATTAAAAGGCTTTTTGTTTTAATGGGGATTTTGTAAGATATCCATATAAATAATGTATTTATCTTTGGAATTTGTACATTGCTTTCCCCTTCCTCCTTTTCCTCTGACTCCCAGTTTATTTTATTGTGTATGTTTGCTATGTGAAAAGTGCGTATTTGTTTGGTCACCTATAGTTAGCTGTTTCAATGTGATTTTTAAACATTTCATTTATAGTTATTTTTAGTATCGTTTTAAACCATGCTTCATTTTTTTTTAATTTTCACCCAAAAGCCATTGTCTATTTTTGTATTATTTGTAAGTTAAGAAGTTTTTTCCAATTTATGGCAAAAAATAGTAGCATATTATTCTTGTAGCATTTAGTTCCGTAGATTAAAAAAAAAAATGTATCCTTTGCTTTGGAAGCTTACAGAAGAAAACCCTAATGCTGTTTTACTCTATTAATATGCATGGAACCTCTCCCTTTGGAGTGACGCATTTTGTGCATTAAATTCCAGGGAGAAACTTCATAGAAATCAGTGAACATACTTTCTTTCCTAAGTCTGCTTGTATATTTCCTCTGTCTTTCACATAAATATAAACCAGCAGATTGGATGCCTTAACAATGCAAATCATATTCATTTCACTTGTACATTGTAACTGTGCACCAGAACTGTCAGTCATCACTAACATTCTAAGAAAAAAGAAAAAGAAAAAAAAAGAAAGAAAAAAAAAAAAACAAAGAAATTGAAAAGCACAAAAGAACTGTTTTGTTACCTTAAGATAATGTAACTTTTTCTAGTAGAGCAAGAAAATTTACAACAATGCTGCAACTGTGCATGCCCCCATATGGATTTTGCAATGGTTTTCACTAGACTGTCAGAGTGCGATTTTTATGGGTTGGGGCGGGTGGGGGAGGGGTGTTGCGGGAGGGAAGGGAGGGGAAGAAAGCTGATTTTTCTTGGTGAGAAATAATAATGATAAATAATAATAAAACTGGAAAATGTAAGCAAAGTGGACACATTGCTTCTCGGTACTCAGAAAGGTTGTCTGGATTTGTGTGGTAAGCGCTGGCCTGAAGATGTGTACAATTTAAAGCCATATTTTGTCTGGTGAGCCCCTTAACTGTTTGTGAAGGACCCCAGGTCAGCCGGTGAGGTGTCCGGCTCAGACCCTGGTGACAGACGCCACCCATTGTCAGCCATTGTAGTGGTTAGAACTTTTCTTGAAAGTCCAAAGAGCCTTTAAAATGTGTATAATTTGTGTTTTGTTGCCTCTATTTACATTGATTAGACGAAAAGACATTCTGGCCCTCTGACCCTCTCTCTTCTACATGGAACTTTTACAAATAAAAGATGTTCCCCTAAATACAGAATATGGCTTTAAGAAGAAAACAAAATAGAGAATTCAACTAAGATTTCAGTTTGGGGGGAAAAATACAGCTTCTGGATGACTGGATTGCATAACACACCCTGGCCTCACATTGTACTAGGATGCAGCTTAACGAAGTCATCTCTAAATCTAACCTTTCACCTTCCTATCAGACTTTTGGAATAGACACACACTGTACAGTTCAATCGTTAGAGAACCTAACTACTGTAGAGATTGTTATAATTTTTTTTTTTTTTTGCAAACATTCAAGCTGTAAAAACTTTTCAACTTTCACAATATTTAATTAAAGTTACTTCTTGTCTGTGATGGCAGCTCCTAGTTGTGTGTTCATTTCTCTATTTTGGATGAGCCCAAGTCCAACATAATGTAAAAAGGTCTGTGTGTGCAATGGCGTGGGGCCAGTGTTATCACCCAGAGAAAAGCAGCAAGAGTGAGTAGTCCTGGGACACCCACTTTCCCTCTTTGTCAGTGCATGGGTATTTGCTAATCTGGAATGCAAATTGAACTCACACAGCATGCTGCTGCCCTCTGCTGGCAGCAGCTGGACACACAATGCCCATCCTGGTCTGAGCCAAGAGCCCCGATTACACTAGGCAAGCCATGAGATCCCCTGAAGTGACTGAATTATGTACCTAGGATCTGGCCTCGCTGGAAAGTCATCCTCCATGTTCCAAGTCTGAACCAAGCTCTTCACATACCACTGCTAATTAATCCCAGTGAGCTTTCTGGTCAACTATGTGCCCTGGTTTACTGAGGAGGAGGCATGTGTGAACACAGAACTTTCCATGATCTATAGTTTTAAATCCCATGTCGATAAGACATTTTTTCCTGTTGGAAAAAAACAAATTTACCTAGGGTCAAACATTCCACAAACACCCAATAGGCACCTACTCCTGTAAAACTGTTTCACTTTAATTTCCATCATCATCATAAGTCTCTCCAATTGCACATTCAATGCTTTCCCTACTTTTACAATTATTGGACATGATAAGCTTAATGATGCTTATAAAATGCCTCGAAAACTCAGCAAATAGGCCATGCACCAACAGAAACTTGATGACCAGAGCTGCTGGGTCATCTTGCAACGACCATCAGAATCATTTGTGGTGGGCATTGCTGATACACTTTTGCTCTGGAATAGAGCCCAATCCTGAGGTGATGAAAGAGTGTAATGAATAAGTTAATAAGCAGAGAAGCCACCATCCTCATCTTAAATCCATGCTGATTAATTTGGTCATTCAGTATACATTTCTGGAATTCTGTATCACGTACGGAAGATAAAAAGGGAACAAGAGTCCCCTGCCCTTAGGCCACGCATAATCTCAGACAAGAGGAATCTATACTCAGAGTAGTTTAGAGTGTTAAGGACAAGACACTCACAATGCTCCACAGAATAAGACGGACATCCACACCTCTACATACTGGCTTCTACTTTCCTTAAGGCCTATTTCCTGGAAGGCCTACTTATTCACATAGACCTTGAGGGTTTCATCTGGCACCAGGTGAGGCCTGGTGGATTCTATAACAAGCACAGCAACACTGATCCTGCCCTCATGGATCTTTATAGTTGAGTGAGGCAAGGAGACATTAACCAACGATACAAGTCTAACTAACCAACTGATAAGGGCAATGAAAAAGTCTAGAATGCTCTGAAAGTGTATTACAGTGGGATCTGTTTTTAACCTGAAGGGTTGGGGAAGGCTTCCAGAGAGAGGGACATCTAAGCTGAGATGTGAAGGATGAAGTCAGCAGGTGGGGTGGCACCAAAGGAGAGGGAATGAGAGCAGATATAAGGATCTAGGCTTTGGATATAGACAGGGCCCATTCAGGAGAAGGAAATGGCAACCTGGAAAATCCCATAGACAGAGGAGGCTAGTGGGCTACAGTCCATGGGGTCACAACGAGTTGGACACGACTGAGCATGCATATGCAGGTGCGGCCCATTCAAGAACAGGAAGACTGTCTGTGGAGTACACAGCTGTGCGAGATGGCACTGAGGAGCCTGGGAAGTTCAGAACAGAGACTGAGGACTTACTACCCGTTTGGCACTTCACTGGTTTGCTAGGATGCAGTAGGCAAACCAGTCATAGCTCCAGCCTGTAGGGCCTGAACCAATGGTCATAAACTCAATGCTCTGTATCTGACCACAGAGACCATGATGGTAAACCATGAAGTGGGTAAGCTGGGGTAAAAAAACAGACAAGGAACCCTCGCTTACTCCAGGCAGTTGTCCCCACATGGGAATGTAGCCCCAGTGATGCCCATCTTTCATTTTTCAAGAATGCCATTGTTGAATTATTTGAATATTATTGAATTATTTTTGTGTGAAATTTTCATTTTTTAAATGCTGCCATCTAATCCAAAAATAGTGCTTTCAAAACACTGCATTGGGGAAAAAAGAAAGTCCATGGGCCTCTAAGAATGTCAGTTTGGGACTTGTGGCCAAAAGACAAGTTACTAAAGGAGATGTTTACCCAGCTTGATTTGAGGGTCCTATTCACATTCCTAGCACTAGGTTAGGAAGGCTGCATGGAATGGCCTGCCTGCGTGGTATAAACAGACTCTCCAGGCAAATAAGGGAAAGCAGGGCATGGAGGGCCATGCTCAATGCCTCTAGAGCTGGCTATGTGAAGAAAACAATGTTAAATTCATCAAAAGGAATAGGAATGTGGGGAAATGGAATATATAATTGTGAAAAAACTCTCCATATCCTACAGTAGCCATGTTCAATGTTAAATATACAGATAAGTTTTTTTTTTTTAAATAAATTTCCTTTTGCCTTGCCAAAACACCCTCATTGAAAAGTTCATTTTTAAAAGATGTCCAGAGAAGTAAACCTTTTCCAGCACATTATGCTCATGGCCATGCCTGCGCTCACAGGCTCCAAGTCACATTCTCAAAAATGTTGCTCCTGGAATGATTATGCTGTCCCTCCAACATCTCAATTTCTTCTTCCTCAATATTACTATCTAATCAGCCTACACATATTATCTCATCTTAGAGAAAAGAAAATACGATTAGACCTCACTTTGCTCTCAGTCTGTCCATTAGCCTTCTGCTCCATTTTATAGCAAGTCCTCTCTAAGAGGTGTCTGTCTTTTCTTCTTCATTTCTATTCTCTTATTATCTTACAGTAGATAATTTAACAACAGACTGGTTCCAAATAGGAAAAGGAGTATGTCAAGGCTATATATCGTCACCCTGCTTATTTGACTTATATGTAGAGTACATCATGAGAAACGCTGGGCTGGAAGAAGCACAAGCTGGAATCAAGATTGCCAGGAGAAATATCAATAACCCTTATGGCAGAAAGTGCAGAGGAACTAAAGAGCCTCTTGATGAAAGTGAAAGAGGAAAGTGAAAAAGTTGGCTTAAAGCTCAACATTCAGAAAACAAAGATCATGGCATCTGGTCCCATCACTTCATGGGAAATAGATGGGGAAACAGTGGAAACAGTGTCAGACTTTATTTTTTGGGTTCCAAAATCACTGCAGATGGTGACTGCAGCCATGAAATTAAAAGATGCTTACTCCTTGGAAGGAAAGTTATGACCAACCTAGATAGCATATTACAAAGCAGAGACATTACTTTGCCAACAAAGGTCCATCTAATCAAGGCTATGGTTTTTCCAGTGGTCATGTATGGATGTGAGAGTTGAACTGTAAAGAAAGCTGAGCACCAAAGAATTGATGCTTCTGAACTATGATGTTGGAGAAGACTCCTGAGAGTCCCTTGGACTGCAAGGAGATCCAACCAGTCCATTCTGAAGGAGATCAGCCCTGGGTGTTCTTTGGAGGGAATGATGCTAAAGCTGGAACTCCAGTACTTTGGCCACCTCATGCGAAGAGTTGACTCATTGGAAAAAGACTCTGATGCTGGGAGGGATTAGGGGCAGGAGGAAAAGGGGATGACAGAGGATGAGATGGCTGGATGGCATCACCGACTCGATGGATGTGGGTTTGAGTGAACTCCGGGAGTTGGTGATGGACAGGGAGGCCTGGCGTGATGCAATTCATGGGGTCACAAAAAGTCAGACATGACTGAGTGACTGAACTGATCTTACAGTAGATAATTGTCTTACAGTAGATAATTGTCTTACAGTAGATATTTGCTATAATGATGCACAGTGGGGAGTCTTAAACTTTGCAAACAAGGGATCAAACATGTATTTTACAAATATCCTGATAACTACCTAGAGAACAAATTGGAGAGAGGCAGAGGGGAAAAAGGACAATTAGGAGGCATTGCCATGGGTGAGGCAAAAAAAACGCATAGCTTGGGCTATAAGCATGGGAAAGGGGAAAATAGATAGGATTAGACATATTTAGCATTTGATTACGGTCAACAATAGTGTATTACAAGCTTCAAAGTTGCTAAGAGACTAGGTCTTAAATGTTCTCACCACAAAATGAAATAATTATGTGATGCAATGGAGGTATGTGTTAGTGCTAAGGTGGTAATCACATTGCAATTAACATGTCATACACCTTAAACTTACACAATGTTAAATGTCAAGTATACTCCAATTAAAAATATCTAGTGGATAAAACCACTCTGATTTGGTGATGAGGCAATGTTGGGATTGGGGGAGGAGGAGAAGTCAAGATGAAACTCAGTTTTCTGACTGAGACACCCACAATTAAAGAAGTGGTTGATGTCTCTATTTGGGCTGTTTCCTACTATTAAGCTATGGAGCTTGGTAGTGAAATCCTTTCCTACCGTTCCCTTTGCTTTCCTTCCCTCTTCCAAGTATGATCCTCTTCTCCAGAGGTTTCTATATTTACATTAGGAATGAAATTCAGTTCCCGGAACTGGAAATATTTTGCTACTTTTTTTTTTTTTAACTTAAGTATCAAGCAGTTTTATCTCTTCTCTCTGGAGAGTTACGCTACAGTGGGACTGATTTTTATCTACTTGGCATACTTTTTTCCCACTGATTGTATAATTTCCACATTCTATATTAAGAAGGAACGTTCTGAGCCCTGGAGTGAACCACAGGCCTGAGAGCTGACTCTTCGCAGGAAATATATTGCACAGGGAATTAGGTTAAAAGGAGAATCCAGTACTCCACAAAGAGTCAACAAAATGTCAACAAAAAGGAGGGAGTTTCATTGAAGTTGATTCTTTAAATAACATAGATTTGGGTGGGACTCCGCCAGGAGTCATGGCCATAAAATGAGGGAGAGCAGGAAAAAATGAATTAGAACCATCAGTCATGCCTTCTCTCACACATTTGTCTATTCAGTATATTTTTACCAAGGACTTTCTCTGTGTTAAGCACTTTGCTAAGGGCTGGAGTTTAACTGTGTCTTAAATAGACCCATTTCCTTCTCCCCATTACTGCCTAAGGAGGATACAGATATGAAGCAAAGAACCACACAAGAATCGTTTCACACTGTGATAAATGCTGCTGTAATCCTAATATAAAAGCTTCCCTGGTAGCTCAGTAAAGAATCCACCTACCAATGCAGGAGATGGAGAAGACACAGGTTTGATCCTTGGGTCTAAAAGATCCCCTAGAGAAGAAAATGGCAACTCACTCCAGTATTCTTGCCTGGAAAATTTCATGAACAGAGGAACCTGGTGGGCTACAGTCCATGGGGTTGCAAAAAAGTTGGACATGACTTAGTGACTAAGCAACAACAAACCCTACTATATCTGAACAAGCCTGTGGCTCTGTCTCTGCATACATGTCAACACCCACATTTAGTTTAAAAAAATTTGATCCCTTATTCAAATGCCTTAAAGGCCATTATAAGAACCTATCTGTAAAGTCCACAGCAATACCTGCTAAAATTCTCTTTCCTCTACCATCCTTTTTCCTACTCTCCTTACTCAGACGCTACTTTGCTCAATCCATCTGACAACAGTCTATTCTGAGTTGATGTGATTTTTCTTTTTACCCCTACCCCCACCCCAGTGCATTATTTTCTCTCACTGCATTGTCTTTCTTCCAGCAAGAAAATCTTTCCTCTTCAGCAGAGCTGGGGAAAGGAAAGACATTGGACTGGCCAAACGTGATTCCCTTTGGCAACTGGGGGAAGAGAAAGTCCATAAACACTTCCTTGTTAATAATGTTTGAACATATTAGACTGTGAGGGGCAAGAATAGGGAGCAGTGAGCACAGAGAGCAAGATTCATGGGTCCACTCCTATTTGAGAAGCAGTCAGCAGGGCTTCCCTGGTGGCTCAGATGGTAAAGAATCTGCCTACAATGTGGGAGACCCAGATTCGATCCCTGGGTCAGGAAGATTCCCTGGAGAAGGGAATGGCAACAAAGTTCAGTATTAAGTGGAGAACCTCATGGAGAGAGGAGCCTGGCAGGCTACAGTCCATGGGATCGTGGAGTCAGAAATGGCTGAGTGACTAACATTTCATTTCATTTCAGAAGGGTAGAGCTGATAGGGGTGGGAGGGTGTGCAGACAGCATTCCACATGGAAGCTGCACGTCACCCAGAGTGGAAGACTGCTCCTCCTCCTCAGTTCCTCTCCTCCACTGTCGTATCCTTTTCCGTTTCCTTCTGTGTAACACTCCTGATCAGTGTTTGGCTCACTGGTAGCTCTTCAAGCAGAACAATTACTCTGATGATTGCAGGACCACTATGGGGAGACCTTCTCCTTCTCCCTGCCTCACTTCTGCCTGCACCATGGATTTATTGCATGGGATTCTAGGGATGTGGTCAACTTTTCTATAATCCTTTAAAACCAGCTGTAACCAGATGAAAGGTTAGGGATCCCCAATACTGCTCTTTATAATTCAAAGGTAAACATTCCTACCCTAAACTTCATGCCCCAGAAACCACCATAGCCCAAAGTACTCAAGGGAGAAGGCAGACACTGAGCTCCCATTTCCCCCCTACAAGCACAGAATACTGTGGCTCACCCTCACATCCAGGAAAATCCAGGAGATGGCACAATAATGGCACCTGGCATTCCTTTCTTGGAGGCTACTTTTACACAAGGTGATAGTCTATTAACCTTACAGATAGATGTTTGTTACATTCTCACGATGACCACGGAACACTGGGGTCATCATGCTCAACTAAAACGGAACTGCTCACCAACTTTGTCTGAGGACAGAGGGCCCCCTTTGGATCTTGAAGGCCATTTATTTAAGATATATGGGCACAACAGTTAGTCTGTCTATGGGATGAACTAATCCAATAATCAGTATATACTGAAAATAACTTCAAAAAAAGAAATTACTAAAATTTTCTAATCCTCAGCATATCATCTATTAAAAAGAATTGACAATAAGAGTATTATTTTAAAATGTATCTAAGAAGATAATGTTAAGTAAGCCACAACATGAGTTATCATTCAGTGCCTAGAACGTATTAGCCAGTCTGTCAGTATAGGGGATTGAAATTCCATTGTATGTATGCACGTGTGAATGGATGGATGCACAGGTGTCAGAAATACACAGATATACCATATGTTTTACTGATTTCAAACTGGTACACGTTAGGTGGTTTCCTATCTCTTGATAATAATATATGCAACACTTTGATGGATATAATTGATTAAAAAAAATCTAAGTCCTTCCGACTACTTAAAAGCCAATGGCATAGTGTTCTTGGCATCCAAAGAGCCACCCCCAAGAAAGGATTCCTTCTTTACCGCAGAAAAAACTGTCCCAATAGTTGCCACATCAAACCAGAGCATGATCTGTGTCTGATGCTTGTCAGAAGTACAGGCTAAACAATGGATCCCCCAGTCATTATACTTTGGTACCAGAGTAGGTACCAGTGAGCTCCAGACAAGCAAAAAGAAGAAGCATTCTGAATACACTCATATGCCAAAGGAAGGGAACTCTAGGCAATAAATTTGCAGGGCAATGGTTTAGCACCTACGCTGAGGATGAGACAAGACAAAGGTTGACATGGATAACTTAGGGACACAAGGAAAAGAGCAAAGAAACATTCCTTGTATGTTGGCATCCATAAATCATTTCATGAGTGTGATCCTGCTAAGCCCTTTCATAGTTCTAAAAAGACACATGTAACAGGTTTAAGTGAAATGAGATTAGCTGAAATTTAGACATGATTAACTCAGTTCTGAAAGAGATGGGAATACCAGACCATCTAACCTGCCTCTTGAGAAATCTGTATGCAGGTCAGGAAGCAACAGTTAGAACTGGACATGGAACAACAGACTGGTTCCAAACAGGAAAAGGAGTATGTCAAGGCTGTATATTGTCACCCTGCTTATTTCACTTATATGCAGAGTACCTCATGAGAAATGCTGGGCTGGAGGAAGCACAAGCTGGAATCAAGATTGCAGGGAGAAATATCAATAACTTCAGATATGCAGATGACACCACCCTTATGGCAGAAAGTGAAGAGGAACTAAGAAGCCTCTTGATGAAAGTGAAAGAGGAGAGTGAAAAAGTTGGCTTAAAGCTCAACATTCAGAAAACGAAGATCATGGCATCTGGTCCCATCACTTCATGGCAAATAGATGGGGAAACAGTGGAAACAGTGTCCGACTTTATTTTGAGGGGGGCTCCAAAATCACTGCAGATGGTGACTGCAGCCATGAAATTAAAAGACTCTTACTCCTTGGAAGGAAAGTTATGACCAACCTAGATAGCATATTGAAAAGCAGAGACACTACTTTGCCAACAAAGGTCTGTCTAGTCAAGGCTATGGTTTTTCCAGTGGTCATGTATGGATGTGAGAGTTGGACTGTGAAAAAAGCTGAGCGCCGAAGAATTGATGCTTTTGAACTATGGTGTTGGAGAAGACTCTTGAGAGTCCTTTGGACTGCAAGGAGATCCAACCAGTCCATCCTAAAGGAGATCAGTCCTGGGTGTTCTTTGGAAGGACTGATGTTGAAGCTGAAACTCCAATACTTTGGCCACCTCATGCAAAGAGTTGACTCATTGGAAAAGACTCTGATGCTGGGAGGGATTGGGGGCAGGAAGAAAAGGGGATGAGAGAGGATGAGATGGCTGGATGGCATCACCGACTCGATGGACATGAGTTTGGGTGAACTCCGGGAGTTGGTGATGGACAGGGAGGCCTGGCGTGATGCAATTCATGGGGTGGCAAAGAGTCGGACATGACTGAGCAACTGAACTGAACTGAACACAGTTGTGGAATGGACTATTAGAGGCCTATTTGCAACTCAGCACAAGAAATCTCTTGAAGTCACTTATTCCTTCTTTGCTTAATTAGTCAAATATATAAGTGCCTCATATAGGCCAGACATCATTCTAGTTGCTGAAGGTAAGAGCCGTTGGACATGGGCAATAATTCAGCACAAAAAAGCATATTAATAAGCAAACATACTCTATCATATTGAGAAGAGCCCTGTGAGGGAAACTGGCAGGATGCTGTCTGCCTCCTCACCTTACTGATGGTGGGCTTGGACACGTGACTTGATGCGGTCCCTGGAACATGATATCGCATGATATAGGCAGAGGCCACAGATGTGACTGTGAATTTTGACTTGGTTCTTACACACCACAGATATGCCAGGAAGAGGGCTTCCTCCAAAAAACTGCTGAAACTTAAACTTGGATCCTGACGTGTCCATACACAGAACAGATCAGAGCCCACTGACATCTCGGAGTTGAGCTGCGCTGACTCTCGGCCTCAAGCCCGCTCACCCAGACATGCTGACAATATCAGCTGTTCCTTGGATCTACTGTCCTGCAAATCTGCAAGGGTGAGAATTAAAACTTGCTATGTTTGTAAACACCTGTGCTTTGGAGTGATTTCTTATGTGACATTATTGTGGCAATAGCTGTTCGACACTGAAATAGAAGCCTAGATGTAGGTGCAGTTATAAGAAAAAACTGAAAACAAATTATTTTAAAACTCAGTGGTAGGTGGTGAGGAACCAGTTGGAGGTGGGGAGAATCATGACCAGTGGTATGCAACAGAGAAAATATTTAGTAAGAATTTAATAAAACATGGTAAAAGTAATACCCAAGATAATCTAGACAGGCAGACCGGGAGTAGGCTAAGGAGATTTGGGAATGAAATATTAAAAGCCTGAGCTCATTGTAGGTAGCTACATTTGATAAGATGCTATATGAAAGAGAGGAGCTCAGAAAACAACTGGTCCAGTTTACAAACACAGTTGAGAAAGAATACAGAGAACTCAGAAAAGTTGTCTATGTAGGGCTAAGTGATAATTATTGGAGATAATTATGGAAACTGATGTAGTCAAAACTAGGCACCACAGAATAAACCTTAACTATCACAAATCAAACCCAAGAAATGCCAAGCTTTCTTTCTCGATAGCCATCAGTCCATGTCTGCATTTGTTTTGTCCATGAAGATCTCTCAGGACTGAATTCCCTTATTTATTCAGCTGGCACTATGCTAGGTGCTGGAAAGCCAGACATGATTTTTGCCATCAAGGAGCTTTCCATCTAGTGAGAGAAGCAAACCTTAATAAGATATGTGCTGTGCTGTGCTTAGTAAGATATGTATGCAATTAAATATAATACATGATGTAGGGCAGGAAAGCAGGAGATCATCCAGTTAGAAACCAACTTTCTTCAGAACACCAAGGAAAGCTTCCTCTGAAAAAATGGTGTTCAAGCTGCCATCTGAAGGGTGAATAAGGCAAGAAAGAACATTAAAGAGAGAAAGAATATTCCTTGCAGAGAACCTGAGAAAGATCAGTGTGGTTGGAGGGGAAGAGAGGTGAAAGACGGTCCTATTGCGGGACCCAGACTATGCGGAGTCATGTGCAGGTCAGAAAGAGTATGATTTGTATCTAAAGAGTTTAAAGAAAGCCGCAGTAAGATTGACTGAGAAATTTATCAAGCACCTTTCAAGAGACTTAGGTAGACACTGCAGACAAATATTGGGGGGCACTTGGAAGACAGCTCTCAAACAACTCCCCTCTACTGGTGAGTGCCCCTGGCCTGGAGCACGGGGAAGAGCTCTGCGGCATCTTGCCCACAATGCTGTGTGTCAACTCGTAATAGCTTGTTCACCTTTACCTTTCCATGAAGCCCATCATGTTTTAAACAAGACCCATCAGATCTTGTAAGGTTTGATATTTATTTTATTTCAACTATCACTCTTTTTTGTCAAGTGTAGTCTCATGCACAGCAGGTGAACCTTAATGGCTTAAGGAATAAATATAAAGCTGACGGGCTCCCACCCATTAGCTAATGGATTACTAAGCAAAAGGGACTACATTCCACCCCAGTGCACTTAGCCCAGGATTGCTAGAAATTTTAAAGACTCCAAGCTAACACTTCATGGGCCCAGGGGAAAGGAGCTCAAACTCAAGTATGGCTCCTTTGATAGACAAGTGAATGAACGTGGCTATCATTATGTAATCACACAACTTAGGAGTTATTTATTATCAACTGCACAACACATTCTAGAAACACATTGGAGACACTGGTCTGC
The DNA here is from genome assembly GCF_003369695.1 of Bos indicus x Bos taurus. Classification (NCBI taxonomy): domain Eukaryota; kingdom Metazoa; phylum Chordata; class Mammalia; order Artiodactyla; family Bovidae; genus Bos; species Bos indicus x Bos taurus. The sequence goes on from NC_040082.1 coordinate 40,406,021, forward strand.
CAGCTTGGTACATTTGTTGGCGCTAACATGGCAGACGAAGGATCCTGATGGGAGAATCACTCAGCCCTTTTGCTTGTTCTCACTCCATTGGTGTCCCAATATTTCATGGGAAAATACGTGAGGAAAAACAGGCCATTTTAAGTACATCTCTTTGAAGTAAAGGTACCTGACATTCGTGTATCTGGAATGCTCCTCACCTATTTAAATCAGCCACCTTGCATGTTGTGTCCAGACCTTCTTTCCAAGGTCTTTAATCAGTTGTTTCAGATATATGTGTCTCATTAGCATCCAAGCAACACAATCACTTTTTTTCTTTTTTTTTTTAATCCCAAGTCTCACGATTTTATTGGGCTACTAAGAGCTTGATTCGTGGGAATAGTAAGAGAACTGATGCCGTGGATGACATTTTCCAGCAGAATGAAGAAACCAGCAAGTGGAGCCCCGGGGTCACATGCAGGGGTGGCACTGGAGAGCTCAGAACTCCAGCTCACACATCAGCCAAGGCAAAGACTATCACTTATCTAATCACCCCTGAATACATTTATTAGGTGGATTATGGGTGGGAAGGAAGAGATTGAAAATTAATTGGATTCTGGACCTGCTAAACCCAAAAATGGGGTTTTAGGAAAAGGGACCAAAAAAAAGGTAAGTGAACCACTAAGCTGTTTTCCATTAATACTAGTCTCACACTCAGAGAAACCAGTAGCTAACGATCAACCTCAACCTTTGCTCTGATCCAAGGCCAAAGAATCACAGTCCCTTTCGGGCTGAACGGATAGCTTTAGAGATTATTTTTCTAATGCCCTTGCAAGACGAAGGGACTCAGGAAGGGGCAGCCTAAAGTCATATAGCAAGGGTGAAGCTGGCACCAGACCCCTCAACTCCACTCTAGTACAAGAGTTGTTCTCATTCCCTTTTTGTGCACCCCGACTTTCTAGGGCAGTGGGAGCAAAGATTCATCATGTGAATTTTAAAAGCTGAAGGACTGAATAAAAAAGTCCTCTTCTCATTGAGATGTTTTCACAAAACAATATCCAAGAAATTATTAACATGTCATTTTAAGAAAACCCATGTAATTCCTAACTTTTGAAGTCAATTTCATGATGCATTCAGTAATAGGGACAGAATTCCCTGGAGGGATCAGGAGAAATTAATTAGCAATCAGGCAAATCTAGGCTCCTCCTTCCCAGCACTGGGTCCATCTATGAAGAAACCTGTCCTGGAGGAGTCTGGACACTAGGAAATGCTAGCTGTGATTCAGGCAAGAGATGATGGCCCTTCCTGATTATCTCTGTGCATCTCTTCTCATTCTACTTCCCATTAGCAGCAAGTGTTGTCTGCTTACATCACGAATCAGACCATGCAATATATTCCATCTTAAAACCTTTCAGTAGCACCCATCACACTTAGAAGGAAACACCTGCCTCTTCTCTTAGCCACTGAGCTTTTCAGGATGGAGCTGTGCTTCTGTCTCTGAACATACCTCGTGCAGGTCTCCCCATGCTCATTATACTCTATGGACATGCTGTGCTTTTTCCCACTACATGACCTTTGGACTCACTCTTTCCTCTGTCTACAAGGAGTTTTTCCTTTCTCTTTGTGTATCTGGTAACTTCGTGTCCTTTAGGTCTTGTTTAACACGGTACTTTCTCAAATGGACTATCCCTGAATATCTCAGATTTCAATCCTTTTCCAATGGAGATGGCTTACCCCTCACACCCCATGTTTCAGTCTTCCAGCACTTAGCCTGAGCTCTCATGATTCTGTTCATAGGTTTACTCGTGTGTTCCTCCCATTAGAATGTAGGTGCCACAAGGGTAGAAGCCATGTTTGTCATGCTCACTGTTGCATCCTCAGTGAATATTACAGTGCCTGCCTGGTATGACTTAGGAGTTAGGAAGTATTTTAGAGGGGATGAAAAAGAACCTTCCCTGGGAACAGAAAAAGACAGATTATGAATACTATTTTCCATAGAGAAACTGAGGCCCAGCACTTGCCTAAGTGGAGCAAGAGTTAAACTTAACTTCCCAGGATTTACTGGTACTGCATGATGATTGGCAAGGGTTTCCCGGAGGCTGTGCCTCTAAGCAAAGATGCTGGAAAGGGCTCCTGTGGAGTTCATGAAGCAAGACAGACCCCTCCAAACTTTGGGGAGGACTTCTAAGGCTCTCTATCTGGCTCTCTTCCTCCTCCTCCTCTGTTTTTTTTTTAAATGAAAAAAATCTCTAGATCTGAGGAGAATTTTTTTCTAAGTCAGCCTCTATTCATTTTAGTGGAGAGGGAAATGGCAATCCACTCCAGTATCCTTGCCTGGAGAGTCCCATGGATGGAGGAGCCTGGCAGGTTACAGTCCATGGGGTCGCAAAGAGTCAGACATGACTAGAATGACTTAGCACTTACCATTCATTTTAGAGAGAGAGATTTAATTGTGTAATCTATCTTCTATGCCTCTCCCTATCCAATTTTTTCATCTCTACAGTCCACAGACTGACAGCATAAATATAAAGTCAAGATGAGGAAGAAATTTTCATTTCCCTTATATCATGCATGACATTTTTAATATGCCTCTCCCTTCTAATAATGTACACTATATGTTTTCCCTTTTACTTTGGCTTCTAGGGAGCTCAGGAGAAAATGTAAAGTTCAACCACAAAATTTTACAAACATCATCCCCTACTCAATGTCCATTCTTATCATTCCCAATTTGAAATATATGGGGTATAAGTTAAAGAAAACTTAGCTTAGAAAATTGATCTACTATTCCTTTCCATCACTCTGTTTATCCAGTGAGATGATCAGACACATTTCTCTCTCTGCCACCTTTTAATTCTGGCTGTAAATTACCACCTTCATTTCATTTCACTTCATTTTCTGAGCAGTTATGCTATAGATATATGCTCATAAGAAGAAATCTGTTCTAGTGGTAATGCATAGAAATAGGAGGGAAGATTCATGTTTACTGTGTGCTGGGTGTTGTGCACATATCAGTTCATCTACATCACCTAGTGACATGAATGCGGTTCCCCCAAGGACCTGGAGGCTTAGAGAAGGTCTTTAATTTGCATGAGGTCACTGAGCTGCTAGTAAGTGCAGAACTGGGTCTGATTCCAAAGCTCATGTTCTTAATCACAGCACTAATTCAAAGACTATAACCTGCCTTGTAAATGATCTGAAAGACTGTTAAAAGGAATGGCTTAGTACAATGATCCTTGTCACCAGTATTAACTATGGGCACTATTGTCTTTGGCTCTTTGTATGATAGAAAAGTTATTTAAACAGTCTCGAAGCAAAGGACGGGTTAATTAAGCTGGTTAATTAGCTGAAATGAATACTAAAAAAGGGGGGATAGCTGGTTTATAGTGGCTGCACATTCTTCCTTTCTTCCACATTTCCTCTTTTATGTATTATTTCCCCCCAACCATCCAAGTCACAAGTTCCTAAAATGGCTGTGACTGAATGCAAAGCAGAGAAAAAAAGATGTTTCTTTCAGGCTTTTGTGTTTTAAAAGCCCTCACAAAGAGGATTCTAGGCATTCACAAAATGGCTGGGAAAACCACCATGAGTAAAGCAAAGGGGTTTCAGAAGAACTGGGCTTTCCCTGAAGATCAGAAAGATCCTCCAGACTTAGGAGGAATGGAGGGGACATGTTTAGACAGAAATGTGGGAGGTCCCAGAGAAGGGCTCTATCTGTAGTTCCTTGGCACGTTCCAAGATGCCTAGAGAGAGAATGGCCTGAGGGGAACGAGAGAGAGACAGGTTTACACAGTCTGGTGGGGATCTCCATATCCCAGTGAGAACCTGATCACCAAAACAGCACTCCCACTCTCAAGGGCAGACCAGTGAGTGGCCAGGGTTGAGGGATGAGACTGAGTAAAACAAGGGATGCCTCAGCAGCAACCAGCCTGGATTACAAGTGAGGACCACACAGGCCACAGCAGCTCAGAAAAGATGCTGAGAACCATGTCGAGCTGACCTTCCTGTGTTCTGGGGCCATGCCAATTGTCTGGATCTAAATTCACCCTTGGGGAGGAGGCGCTGAGGAGAACCCAACATGGCAGAACTTAGGCTTCTGCCTCATCAGTAGAATGGTCTGCAAAATGAAAGCTTCAGTTAAGAATGAGGCCGAGACAGCAAAAGAGACAATGATGTATAGATCAGTCTTATGGACTCTGTGGGAGAGGGAGAGGGTGGGGAGATTTGGGAGAATGGCATTGAAACATGTATAATATCATGTATGAAACGAGTCACCAGTCCAGGTTCAATGCACGATACTGGATGCTTGGGGCTGGTGCACTGGGATGATCCAGAGGGAGGGTATGGGGAGGGAGGAGGGAGGAGGGTTCAGGATGGGGAACACAGGTATACCTGTGGCGGATTCATTTCGATTTTTGGCAAAACTAATATAATATTGTAAAGTTTAAAAATAAAATAAAATTTAAAAAAAAAGAAAGAAAAAAAAAAGAATGAGGAAAATGTTCTATTTCTCGCATTCTGTGGGTATGAACACTGAGCTGCGTCTGCTCTGCCCATTTCCAAGGGGCCTCTGAACATCCACGGTGTTAGAGACTCAGCATCTCAACACAGACTTTGAGCTACAGTATCCACTGGGTGGGGAAGGAAAAAATCTAGTGTCTTCCCACATTCTCACAGTTTGCCAAGGGAGTAGTCTCTCTATCAAGCCACACAAAAAACTCGAGGCTACAGACATCAGAGCTCGCTAGCCCACGTAATCAGACAGCAGCCCCGACAGCACAGGCTCCATCAGACGTGTGTGGGTGCATGGCTGCCACCTCCGTCAGTAAGGCCTCTCCATCCAATTTAAACTGAGTTTCAAGTTGGTTTTGGAGAAATTTTATACAGTTTACAGGTTTAAAGTCGTTGCTTCATCCCAGAGGACCAGCAGGCAAGGGGAAGGGAGTGAGGAACTGCTAAAATTATTGAGAGGAAAGAAAAGGAAGGCATCCCCAGGAGACGGGGAGTAAGGAGACCGGAGATGCAAAGAGGGCAGATGACAATTGTCAGATAAGTTTCATCACTCGGCTGTGCCTCTACCTGCTCCCAACTTCTCAGAAAAATTGTCCTTTGGGGCCCAAACTTTCCCTGTTTAGTCTCAGCCCAAAGGTGAGTGGGTAGAAAGTTTGAGCAAAATTGTTTCAGGCATCTTGGAGTTATGCATGCAGGCAATGAAATGACATTGTTTCCACTTTCAAAATAGATAGAAGAGTTTTTGGTCACGGAGAGCTCAGGAATGAGAAGTGAGAAATGGCTGCACCTTCAGACGCCAGGAATACCACATCCCTCGTAAGCAAACAAACCTCAGAGACTTGGGAGAAAATAATCTGAAAAAAGAAGATGCAGGAGTTTGAGGAGGGCAGGAGGTAAAGCAGATTCTGTTAGCAAAGTGAAACTTATTTTTTAAGCTTAGATTGTGTAATTACTGGGGGGAATGGAAACCACAGGCCAGTTCTTATACTCTGCTTATTCTTACACTTTTCTGTTCAACCACAGAAGACAACAAAATTCCCTTTGGTAGGACTCTGGTTCTTTATAATTTTCCAGATTAATTGTATGGTTTCAAAAAGGATAAAACTTTGTGCTTTTCCTTCTGGTTTCCTTTCTTTTGCAAATAAATGGCTATTTAAACACAGCATCTTTACACACAAGCAACTAATAAATATCTCTGAATCCAAAAAATAGCTATTGCAAAAAAGATGCACAAAATGGATTATGCACACTATGCAGAGGCTGAGAAAATAGTGTGAGGCACATTTTCCACTGATGTTTCTTAATTATTAAGTGCCTCATAGATCCAAGTTGGCAATGTTTGGTGCAGGTTATATAGCTGTGATGATGTCCCTTCTGGTCTCAATATTCTTTATTGATTTAGCAAATGCACAGTCTGGAAAATGGGCTGCCTAGTACCTATTTCCCACTCTGTGCCCATATGACACCATCACTAAGTTTAAAACATGCCTTAGGTCTTTCATGCTGCCCTGCAGACAAGCTATAAAATGGCAGAGAGGCACATGTGCACACACAAGCAATGCACTTTAAACACCTCAATCTATTACCTGTCTAGGTCTGGCAGGCAGCAAGCATCTCCACTACTCTGTAGATGCTTCCCTTCCGCCTTCCCATCCTTTGATATGCAATGAGCTGAGGCCAAAGCAGCTACTCTATAATTTCAATTGTAGGCATCTTTGGAGATGAGCACTTTGGCAGAAAGGTGCTGGGGCCCCCAATTGGACTCCATAATGAAGCCCTCAAAGTGGAGAGATTTTGCAGAATTTAATGGGCTTTGGGGGACAATTTTACAGGCTGATTTTCTAGGAGCACAAATATTCAAATTGCTCAGCCCCTATTTGAAGGCACATCTGAAGGTGCACCCTACAACCTGTGTGTAGCAGGCTCTTTTGAATCTTGTCCTTGAAACAAAAAAAAAGGGAAAAAAGAAAGAAAGAAATGAGGGGCCCCCTGGGACTTTGCCAGCAGAGACTCTGGGTAAGTGCAGAGTGACTGCAAAGCCCTGCCAGGAGGCCTTGGGGCTGGAGGGAAGAAGTGGATGAGAGAGACCCGAGATGAGAAGGGCCTTCAGCAGCCATCAGGGAGGTGGTGGCGGGGGAGAAGAAAGGAAGACATGCACTAAAAACAACAGAAACACAGGTGGAAATGGCCTTGTGGGAAATCAGCCTGTCAACAAACAAAGCTGGAGGCTAGAAACCGCTGCCTCACCAGCCCGGCTCCTGGGCAAGGAGATTGTTCTGTAAATAAATTAGCGGTGGCTTTGACTGCTTGGAAATTAATACTGACACCATGAAAGCTGCAAATGACTCCCTTTTATCAGCAGCAGAAGCGCTCCACTTCGAGAAGAGATCTTTTTGCCATTCTGCCTTTTATTTTGCTTTGTTTTCTTGGGGAAAGTAAATTAGAGCCACTTACATCAGCAGCCCAGGTTAAAGAAAGGGGAAAAAGAAAGAGAGAGAGAGAGAGAAAAAAAGTTTCATTTCATGTACCAGTGGTTTAGAACTTCATTTAGAGCTAATCACACCCCCATCTTCGTCCGAGTCATTTCTTACAGAAACACAGCCTACATTGCCAAGTGGAAGCCATGGCAATCAGCTTTGCCTGAAAGGCACCAAAGAACTAGGTAGCGGGTCCCCAGGTTTTTGTCAATGGTCAGGAAAGTTTAGCCTCTGGAAAGAGAAATTAACCTGTGATCAAGTAAGCCAGGAACTAATTGTTAAGAGCTGTCTGGTATGGGCGTCTCCAGAGGATCTCAGGTTTGTCCTTCAGCTCTGGCTTCTCCTCTAGAAGGATGGCTGAATTTCCACCACAGAAGATGGGAGAGGAAAAGCTTCAGGTTTTTTCAGTGGAATAACTGTGCTAATGAATATGACACAAAGAAGCAAAGCAAAGGCCTCAAATTAGTCATGTGTAAGTTCTGGTAAGAAATTACAATTTCTTTCTTTCATCCTCAGTTTTACCCTATTAACCACTCCCACCCCCAAACAAAACACTGGAGATCTTAAATAATCACATACTTTTAGGAAAATTAGCACATTACAAATTCTATCATCCTATATCATATTAATTAAAACTCTCCCTTAACAATTTCCATACATTTATGGTTAACTCAAAACTGATGGAAGTAAAAAGGAATTTGAAGACTCATAAATTCTAAAAGCATGTTCTGGACTATCAAAGGTGCAATTATTTGATCTGATTTTATAGGAAATTACATGTTGTCTTTTTATGCCTTGGAAAAGCGATGATCCATATATAATGGTTGTGATGACTATATTATAGCCAGAATTCTAGATTAGTGAGCATGACTCCAATGCTACCAGATCAAACTTTAACTGCATATTAATTCTCTAGCTGATATAGACACAAGCTTACTAGGACTCCTGTTGCTACTTTGTTATAAGTGCAAACTCTGAAACAGACAAGAAATGCATAAAAGTCAAAAGAAAACTCAGCCCTTGGACATTCAGCAAATGAAAAGGATTTTAATGGATACAGTGGGGATCCCCTTGAAGCATCACTACAAGCTGACTAGCTGAAGTGAACTAAAGCAGCTCTGACTAGTAGTGGAGACCCCTCAAACTTTGAGAACTGAGAAGCACTTGGCAGTAACTAGTGCTGGAGGTGACACAGGAAAGACAGCACAGAAAGTGGACCTGTGACAGGGATGTTGGGCACGTTAGTGATGAGCACAGTGAGGACAAAGGGCCCCCTGCTGCAGCAACAGAAAGGTATAGCCCCCTCACTCCTCCGCTGCAGGACAGAGCTCGCACCAGGAAGGGCCTTGTCTTCGTACGTGGGCACTAGGTTGTGTGTGAATTGGCATTGAAAGCTCTCTGGACAGTTGCTTCATGGAAAATAGACCAATTTGCCAAGCAAGCAATTCTGACTAACCAATTTGTCAAACTGTAAAGTTTGTAGAATTCATACTGCATGAGCCAGCCGCTTTAAGGATTTGTTTTTTTTTTTTTTTCCAAAGCTGTAGTTTCAGCAATTAGGAAAGTTGTCAAAGATTGGTGAAAATTACCATGCAATATAAAGCTACCATTTGGAAATCAAGCCCACACACAACAAAAGGATGCAAATCAGCATAGAAATGCATTTAAAAGGCACAGATATCCTTTGTGTCTGAATGGTTGGAATTTTGAAATTTGAATCCCTCACAAAATACACATTTAATCAAGTTAGTTTAACAAATCATTGAGCTAAAAGATGATGGAAACTCAGTAGACTGGACTCAAAGCTTTAGAAGAGAATTTCATTCTTTTATATAAATCTGGGCTTAAATTGTGCACATTGTTACTGATTTAGAAAATAAAAGAAGTTTTCATTCTGAAAATTCAGAGGCTCCAAAGAACAAGATAACATGGGATATACTGAACTTTGGCTGGTCTCTGCCGAATGCCTGTGGCAAAATGGCCAAGCTGACTCTTCAAGACCTGGTTTAAGGTTTTTGAGAGTTTTTGGTGACTTGATAACTTGTCAGGTTGGTCATTTGATGAGTTTGTTTTTGGAAAATAGACCTAGAGTCTGCTCAGTGGTCCTCAAATGCACAAGTGACCATGTTGAATGCAGCTGGCAGACATAGGTGGGAGTGACAAGCAATAGATCATTTAAAGGTGTACAAACAGCAAGATGCTCTTGCATTGTAGAAGCCACCCTCACTACAAAATTTCATGGTTAAGTAAATAATAGAATTCCAAAGTCGTACCAAATTTAAGAGAAGAAGAAGAAATGGCACCTGTGGATACAACTCATAAATCTTGAAGACGTTAATGAATAAGATAATACATAATACTTGATCATCAATGACATAAGATGGCAACTTAGGCCCAAATGACTACACAGGATGCTTGACTTTCCAAGATTTCTTTGGTACAAAGTTGGAAATATTTCCAACTTTTCATAAAGGCAAAGAGCTGCTTTCTATTTTCTTCACACTCTTTGACAAATCTGGGGAGTCTAGACTACTGCCCACTGGAAATGTGTTCAAGATTCTGATCATTCAGCAAACAAGGACTGCCAACTGCCCACAGAGTACCTGTGTGTGAATTAGAAAACAACACTTCTGCCTTCAAAACAGGTTATTTCCATGGGTCACGAAATGACAATAATGTGCTACTTTGGCTCCACGTAGATACTTTGTTGCCATCTGCAGAAAACTGATCATAACAGTTTTCCTAATCTGTGATGTCAACCATGTAAACTGTGTTCCCTTAGCTATGACGTCGTGCACAGTAGCAATCTTTACGACTGTACCACAACTGTACCTGGGGGCAGACGATGGGTGGGGAGATGAGATGCAGGTCTTGGGAGATCAGCTGTAGTGGAAGAGAAGGTGATATATCACTGGTCTGAGGTCGAAGGAGGGTACCAACTTGAGAGGCAATGGATTACCTCTAACACAAGTGCTTTCCCAATGACCACTGCTATTCTATAAGACAGAGTTCACACCTACCTCATTTCATTTCAGTTCTCTCCAGGAATAGTGTTGTTCTGATTTCCTAATTCTACTAGTATTTCAGAGCCTGCTTTGGCTTCCATTTTTAATGATTTAAGCCTGATACTTCCATCTCACTTTGCTGATAAAGGTACATATAGTCAAAGCTATGGTTTTTCCAGTAGTCATATACAAATGTGAAAACTGGATCACAAAGAGGGCTGAGCACTGAAGAACTGATGCTTTCCAACTGTGTTGTTGGAGAAGGCCCTCGAGAGTGTCCCTTGGACAGTAAGGAGAACAAACCAATCAATCCTAAAGTAAATCAACTCTGAATATTCACTGAAAGAACTGATGCTGAAGCTCCAATACTTTGAACACTTGATGTGAAGAGCTGATTCACTGGAAAAGATCTTGAAGCTGGGAAAGAGTGAAGGCAGGAGGAGAAGAGGGCAATAGAGGATGAGGTGGTTGGATGGTATTACCGACTCAATGGACATGAGTTTGAGCAAGCTCTGGGAGATGGTGAAAGACTGGGAAGCCTGGTGTGCTGCAGTCCACGCAGTCACAGAGAGTCAAACATGATTTGTCAAACTGAACAACAACAACTTCTACCTCAAAATGATTATCTTCCCTTCTAAGTTCTTCATATATTTATCATGCATAACATATATACTGGCATGATTGCAGTAGATGGCTGGCATTAACATAGTTATCATTCTGGCTCAACCATTTGCTAACTTTCCAAAATGGCCAATTCAGAATTACTAGTCATTTGGCTGAGGCAGAGATTTTAAACAGGAGTTCCTCCTGTGCCGGAGCCCTTCTAATCAGTATTTACTCACTTTCATAAGTACAGGAAGCACACGAGAATAACCTGTTTGGAAAGTAATAATGTACTTGACATAATAAAGGCTTCTTTGGGTCTCATCTGGTCTTTGCTAAACATATTTGCACAAGAAACTCCAAACCCTTTTTGGGGTTGTATCCTCTAGAACTAGTGCTCCATGGACTGTGCATTGGAGAACAAAGCTTTGGAAAAGGGAGGAAAGACAGCTAAAGATAGCCGGTGAAGAACTTAATAAACTTAATTACTAATGATAAGTTAATGTGCTAAACAATATATACCTGGATACATTGTTTATATATAGTTGGCTGAGAAAAATTTGCAATACATATAGTATAACTCACAAATAAATAATTAAGTAGCTTGAAGATAAGAATCAGTTCATTTCAGTTCATTTCAGTCACTCAGTCATGTCCAACTCTTTGCAACCCCATGAACCACGCACGCCAGGCCTCCCTGTCCATCACCAATTGCCGGAGTCTACCCAAACCCATGTCCGTTGAGTCGGTGATGCCATCCAACCATCTCATCCTCTGTCGTCCCTTTCTCCTCCTGCCCTCAATCTTTCCCACCAGCAGGGTCTTTTCACATGAGCCAGCCCTTCGCATCAGGTGGCCAAAGTATTGGAGTTTCAGCTTCAACATCAGTCCTTCCAATGAACACCCAGGACTGATCTCCTTTAGGATGGACTGGCTGGATCTCCTTGCAGTCCAAGGGACTCTCGAGAGTCTTCTCAACACCACAGTTCAAAAACTTCAATTCTTCGGCACTCAGCTTTCTTTATAGTCCAACTCTCACATCTATACATGACTACTGGGAAAACCATAGCCTTGATGAGATGGACCTTTGTCTGCAAAGTAATGTCTCTGCTTTTTAATGTGCTGTCTAGGTTGGTCATAACTTTCCTTCCAAGGAGTAAGAATAGCTTAAGCCTAATGTACAGCAACTAAACTTCCTTACACTTTAAGTGATAGGAAGCAATTGACTTCATAAAAACATATCAGGGATACATTTAGTAAAGCACACAGCCAGTCCACTGCCTTCCTCTTCAGTAACATAACCAGGATGACCCCAAATTATCCCCATGATTGATCAGGAAGCCACTCATAAATTAGGCAGATTACTTGGAAAGACAAACATTCTAGGATTTTCCTCAAACCTCAGCCTCAGGTGTGTATGTGTGTGTGAATGTGTGTGTATGTATGTATATGTGTGTGTATGCATTTGTGTTTAAGAAGGTGGGTGTTTAATATGAGAGAGAATTAATAAGAGATATGCAGACAAAGTGTGACTATAGTGATAGAAAAGATCCAAAGCACAAGGTCAATGGTTCCTTTAGAGTTCTTGAAAAATTACATTGACTGAGCAACTTTCAAACAACATTAGAGAAAGAGTTAACATTTCTGGAGCAACTTCCTTCTACACTGGAAAGTCTTTAATGTGATCTACTTAGAAATCTGTATTTTCCAGAATCTGGGATAGATTTATCTCTTCACCAAGTGAGGGAAAAGGAAAAACTTTGACTGTGAAAGACAAGGCGTTAGGTGAGTCTAGAGACAAGACAATCAGATCAAATCTATTCCACTGAAACAGAGACACATAATTTCTCTCCAGAGAATACAAAAGATTGACAAAATAAACAAAGAAATAACATGTTTCTTAACTTGTGAAATGTGACAGTCAATGGCATATGGGAAAACAAAATGCAAGGAAACAATGTTATAAGTTTTCCAACCTTAGTAGCTAAGGAGGAGGAGAAAGCATGTCTCTACTCTTTAACAGTAAGTGCTAAAAAGAAGTCTCTTTCAAAAGTCTCTTTATATGCTAGCTCTTCTTATTTTTACCATAGGCAGTACTTTGCAGTTTGGGGACAGAAGAGCCAGATTGCTCAAGTCAACTCTTCAGAATTTTCTAAGGTACCTGGTTTGGCTGCAAACATCCTCCTCCTGATAACAAAACTCAACAGAACCAATATCACTTCCACTCTCATACCTTGTCATGGGCACACAACACAGACCTGGCTCCTGGGTACACCCCTTTCTTTTCTAGCTATAGTGACTGATTCAGGGATGTACATGGGATTGATATCTAGTGCATGGGATCTTTGAAGGGCCAATGAGAACCCTTTGCCTGGAACCATCATGCCTGGCAAATACATAGGGCATTTGCCAGAACTAATGGGAGAGAGGGGCTCTTGTCTTCTGGGGAGATTGCTAACCTAGGAGGCTAAAATCCTAGAGCAACTGATACCACCTTTGCTACCATTTGGTGAAGTCTTATCTGAAAGAAAAGCCAAAGGCGAAGAAAACAGAGCTAAAACCTATAAAGAAATAGATTCTGGGTCTTACGTGAATGCATGGGTCTGACCAAGATGAACTTTTCATCTATGTGCAGATAATCACCTTCTATACTTACCTAGTTTGAAGTTTTCTTTTTTCTCTTTTCTTTTTCCTTCCCCCATTTCCTTTTCCTCTCCTCCTTATTCCTCCCTTTCCTCTTCTTCCTCCTTTTTCATTAGCAACTTAACAATAAAGAAGCTGAGCCTAGACCAGTGGTTGATTAATTTGAACAAAGAGCTGTTGAATATGCTTCATGAGCAACAAATAAGAAAGTTATGCACAGAATAATCACAATCACTTTCAGGATTGTGCTTAAACAATGTACTCCTAGGTCTGATGAATACCTGATGGTCAACATATTCATTATGCCATGGGGTAATTAGTCATGGGTTCTAAGTAGTTTGTATAATCTGTTGTAAGTACTTCATATACATTATGAAGAACCTTACATATGGCTGGCATTCCACTTGTGAATGAAATAAACAGGACTTCCTATGTTTGCTTTGACGTGTTCAAATTTACCTATACTAAGATCCTAGGAATGTTGCTGATAGTTTATTATTTCTCAAGCAGGAAGACAGAGATCAGCAGAAACACAGTTTGATATATATGTTGGAAAGCAAAGAGTTAATATCCTTGAAACAGATAAAGACAAAAGAGACTAAGGAATTAGTAATCGACCTGGAATGCTGATACCCAAATTTTTATTTCAGGTATGTTACATAAAACATTAAATCTTCAGAGAGAACTACTTCCTTGACTTTTAGGGTCTGCTAAAACCTTATCTTAAAATTTCACTTCCTCAGTCCCTGAAAAAAAGCAAATTCAATATGCCAGCCCTAGAAAGAATTGTTCAGTAAGTGAAGAGACATGGTTATTTACTGGAAAACAAAAGTCACATTCCTGTCTTACTTCATATACCAAGATAAACTCTAGACAGATGAAATGTGAAAAAAAATCCAATAGTTAAGAAAATATTAAATATACAATTTATAGGAAAATCATGACAGATGTGATACTTGTACCCCCAAATGGTATAAAGAAACCAATAAACAAGCAACAAACTGAGAAATAACATTTGAAATACAAAGTGGACAAAGGGTTGATATTCTAAACATGTATAAGGTACACAAACATGCAGTTCACAAAAGAAGAAATATAAATGGCTGATGCACATATGTGAACAATGTTCAATTCTGGCAGAAATAAAAATTACAAAAATAATAAATCAAGATATAATTTCTTTGGCCCAGTAAAATGGGAAATATGAATAAGAATCATAAACCTCATTCTTGGCAAGGGAATGAGTCCTTCCATAAAATTTGATTGGAGTATAGTTTCAGTATTTTTTGGAGGATGATTTTAAACATGTATTAAAGGCACTTATTAAAGTTCAAAATTGCATTTTTTTTCACCTATAATTCTACTCTTATGTTAAAAAAATACAGATGAGTATGATGACTCATTGGTGATTTAACAACTCATCTAAGAGGTCAGGTCTAGAAACAACCATCATGCCCAACAATAGGGGACTGGTTAAGTAAAACTGGATATGTTCCAGGAATAATTTATATATTGACATTGGAAGATGGCTGTAGCATATTATTAAGAAAAAATCAGATTATAAAGTAGGGAATATAGTACAATTCAATTTTTGTAAGAAAAAGAATATTTGTACTCAAATATGCATAAACATTGAATAGGAAAACATGACCTAAACATTAACCAAAACATTCGGGGTTAATGCATTAGTGGGACTATGGACATTCATTCATTTGTCTTTCTATTTGTATTTACAAATCTTTGAATGGAGTACATATGCATAACATACATACAGAAAAGTACACACATCACATGCATATAGCTTGATGTATTTTCAGGAATTACATAGAATATTTTGGTACTGCCAGAATTCCTTTTTTTCCCTTTTCCTCAGTAATTCTTCCAGTTGTTTTATTATGACTTCTAGAAGCATAGAATGGTTTTGCTTGTTTTGAATTTTATGTAAATGACATCCTACAGTATAAAGTCTTCTGTGTCTAGTTTCTTTTATGCAATGTCATGTCTATGATATATCCAATTTATTGTATTGAGTGTGCTCATTCTCATTGTTGTAGAATATTTCAGTGTATGAACATATTACAAATTACTTATGCATTCTACTTTTGATGGGAATTTGTCTAGTTCTCTTTTGGGAGTTACTATTAATTGCTGCTGTTATGAATATTCAAGAACATGTCTTAGTGTGAATATATGTATTTGTTGGATGTATACTTAGGAATGGAATTGCTGCATCATAAAAATGGTACAATCGAGTTTAATATATACATCCAAATAGTTTTCTAAAGTGGTTGTACCAATTTACTGTCCCTGTATCAGTATTTGAGACATAGATTCTATCGTTTACTCTGTTATCCAATTCTTCAGACAGTTAGGATGAATTTCTTTTACATACATGTCCCCTGGGAAAAGGTTTTTTACATGGCAAGCAGCAAGTCAGGTTAAAAACAGACAACCTCCCAAGTGAAGTCTTCAAGGAAATACCATGTATAACAAAGAAGAGAATAAGGTTTGAAGGAATTCCAATGCCACACGTCCCCCTTAAGTTTCTGCCTGGCTGATGGCTTTCACCATTCTAGTGGGCTGTGGATTTTCAAGGTGGGTGGGATGGACTGTCCTTTCTGAGGTATAATTACAATTCTTCAATAAATGCTCCTTGGATTGTTGCAACCCTTTGATTCATCTCCAAGTTCCAAAAAAAAAAAATTGATTCTGACTAGTTTTTGCTCATTTTCTCTTTGCTTTTGTGGAGGAGATAATTTTTGGAAACCCAAGACTTACTTATTGTTGCTGATGTCACCTCAATATGTCTTTTGAGAATTTAATCTTCACCCCAATTCTATGAGACAGATATAGTGGCCGGACCATTTTAGAGGTTATGAAACTAAGACTGAAGGAGATCAGGTAATATCCTCAGGGACACAGTTAGCGTCACTGGGGTTCAACCGCTGGTTTACTGAACTTCCCTGCTTGACTCTTAGCACCACATTTACTACAGAAAAGCAAAGGTGGCAGCAGGCAAACAGCTCCAGGTTCGGCCGTCTTCCTCGCAGACCCATTTCAGCAAGTGCCATGGTGTGTGGAGCATCCCTGGCACTATTTTCCTTAGCCTAGGAAAGCCTAGGAAATATATTTCCTAGCCTCTGAGGTCCTGGAAAATTGGTGTTATATAAGAAGCAGTACACTAGAAAATAATATCTTACAGCACCCTCAGAAAAATGCCAAACTGGCCTAAACCATCAATGTCCTTCCTGGGGGAGCTTCCTTCACAAGCAGGAAGGGCCCCTCGCTGTGTGGGCTGCATTCCACGAGCCAAGCTTTTTAGCTCACATGGCCGTCAGATCAGAGCGTGTGCTACTGGTCCTCTCTCAACTCCATGATTAAATGCAAACAATAGCCAGGACAACACCAGCTTGAGGAAGAATGTTCTTCTCTGTACGCTCAACCTTCAGAAGGACTGTTTTCTTACGTCTGTCACCAGAGTCTGTGGAAACAGGGAGCTCCATTTTTCAAGTCAGTGATGGAAACAGGACTCACATGCGGTCCCAGATTCACTCATATGAAAACAATAACACATTCTGTGACTTGGAGGTCTGGAGGTTTATGTTGGCACCAACTGGAATGCTAATGTGCAAAGAATCTGGTCTCTCCTCTCAAACACTAACAAACACCAGTCATTTCCTACTGATTGGTTTCAACCTAACAAGCATTTTGTTGAGGCCAAAAGAATATTTCATTTTAGAGTATTTAGATTATGTTGATTACTCATTTATGAGCTGTAAGTTGGTCAATGAAGAACAGATTGCTTCAACTTGGTATCCCCCACCCACTTACCACCACCACCACCCAGAATTAATACGCATAAACAGAACAAGTTATCACAGGAAAAAGAGTCTACAGTTTTCTTAAATTCTTCATGAACTTTGGGGTCTCAGAGACCCCTTTGAGCACATGATAGAAGCTGTGGGCATCTTCTCCTGTGAAATGGCCCAGATTACAAATTCCACATTCATCTTGGGGCTCAGGGACTCTCCAAAAGCTCATTAATCATTGGGAAGCCTCATTCTATGGTGAATCTTTGTCCAGGGCCACTAATGCCTTGGTCACAGTGGTTTCAGAGTGCTTATCACAGAACAGCTCTGGATTCTCCATCTGCCAAGTTAGAATTCCACTTTGACACTAGAATTTGGCATATACAAATGAATGTGGACCCTCATTTCTGGAGGACTGTTACCAATTATGTGAGCAGGTTCTGACAGAGAGTATAAAGTGCCATGGGACAAACTGTGGCCTCAGGAATGTCATGGAATGGCACTGGTTACTTAGAAATGTGTGTGATTGCTACTTCTCAAAGAGGCTTTTTTTTTTCTTACAATAGATAGCTCTTTTTTTTTTTTAGTGATAGCTCTTCATTTCCTATTAGCATGTATGGAAGATATTAGTGAAGGTATTAAGAAATAGGAAAACAGAAAATAAGCAACTTTCTGGTCACTTAAAATATGAGTAAGTGAAGAAAAATTATAACTAGGCGACTCTTTTAGCTTTCACTTTTCTGTACTGCCGAGTCTGGAAATATGATCACTTACAAGCACAATTACCTTCTTTATATTTAACTAACTTCAGTCCAGTAGGCACTATGGAGTAGCAGGGAAGGAGCAGGACATGTGATGGGCACTGGGCTCAAGCTGGATGAGATTTTGAGGCGCTTATGGTGTCACGTGGAGCACCAACATGCAACAGATAACCTCCTATATACACCAGGGTTGGTCTAGGTAATACTGGTACCTAAGAGGGTTCTGACAGCACAAACATATATGGTCTGTCTGGGCAGAGAGAAGCTGACATGAAAGAACAGACGCTTGAGTGAAGAGCAGAAGGCAAGCGGAAATTCCAAGGAAAGAAGACAGTATTCTAAAAGACATGAAGAAACAGTCCCCAACAGTCTAATTTTTTTGGCCTCCCTCCTCACACCTCTTCCTCTCTCCACTTAGCACTCACAAGGGGGATGACAAACTCATCCTCCAAGTATGTGTGTGTTGGGGGAATCAGAAGGTGTCTGAGTCCTTGCCCAGTGTATGATGGTACAGAATAATTTTTCCAAGGAATTTTTATACCCAATATTTCTACTGCTTCTATTCAGTTCAGTTCAGTTCACTCGCTCAGTGGTGTCCGACTCTTTGAGACTCCATGAATCCCAGCATGCCAGGCCTCCTTGTCCATCACCAACTCCCAGAGTTCACTCAAACCCATGTACGTTGAGTCGGTGATGTCATCCAGCCATCTCATCCTCTGTCGTCCCCTTTTCCTCCTGCCCCCAATCCCTCCCAGCATCAGAGTCTTTTCCAATGAGTCAACTCTTCGCATGAGGTGGCCAAAGTACTGGAGCTTCAGCTTTAGCATCATTCCTTCCAAAGAAATCCCAGGGCTGATCTCCTTCAGAACAGACTGGTTGAATCTCCTTGCAGTCCAAGGGACTCTCAGGAGTCTTCTCCAACACCACAGTTCAAAAGCATCAATTCTTCAGTGCTCAGCTTTCTTCACAGTCCAACTCTCACATCCATACATGACCACTGGTAAAGCCATAGCCTTGACCAAATGGACCTTTGTTGGCAAAGTAATGTCTCTGCTTTTGAAAATGTTATTTAGGTTGGTCATAACTTCCCTTCCAAGGAGTAAGCGTCTTTTAATTTCATGGCTGCAATCACCATCTGCAGTGATTTTGGAGCCCAGAAAAATAAAGTCTGACACTGTTTCCACTGTTTCCCCATCTATTTCTCATGAAGTGATGGGACCAGATGCCATGATCTTCATTTTCTGAATGTTGAGCTTTAAGCCAACTTTTTCACTCTCCTCTTTCACTTTCATCAAGAGGCTTTTTAGTTCCTCTTCACTTTCTGCAATAAGGGTGGTGTCATCTGCATATCTGAAGTTATTGATATTTCTCCCGGCAATCTTAATTCCAGCTTGTGCTTCCTCCAGCCCAGCGTTTCTCATGATGTACTCTGCATAGAAGTTAAATAGGCAGGGTGACAATATACAGCCTTGACGTACTCCTTTTCCTATTTGGAACCAGTCTGTTGTTCCATGTCCAGTTCTCACAGTTGCTTCCTGACCTGCATATAGGTTTCTCAAGAGGCAGGTCAGGTGGTCTGGTATGCCCATCTCTTTCAGAATTTTCCACAGTTTATTGTGATCCACACAGTCAAGGGCTTTGGCATAGTCAATAAAGCAGAAATAGATGTTTTTCTGGAACTCTCTTGCTTTTTCCATGATCCAGCGGACGTTGGCAATTTGATCTCTGGTTCCTCTGCCTTTTCTAAAACCAGCTTGAACATCTGGAAGTTCACAGTTCACATATTGCTGAAGCCTGGCTTGGAGAATTTTGAGCATTACTTTACTAGCATGTGAGATGAGTGTAATTGTGCGGTAGTTTGAGCATTCTTTGGAATTGCCTTTCTTTGGGATTGGAATGAAAACTGACCTTTTCCAGTCCTGTGGCCACTGCTGAGTTTTCCAAATGTGCTGGCATATTGAGTGCAGCACTTTCACAGCATCATCTTTTAGGTTTTGAAATAGCTCAACTGGAATTCCATCACCTCCACTAGCTTTGTTCGTAGTGATGCTTTCTAAGGCCCACTTGACTTCACATTCCAGGATGTCTGGCTCTAGGTGAGTGATCATACCATTGTGATTATCTTGGTTGTGAAGATCTTTTTGTACAGTTCTTCTGTGTATTCTTGCCACCTCTTCTTAATATCTTCTGCTTCTGTTAGGTCCACGCCATTTCTGTCCTTTATTGAGCCCATCTTTGCATGAAACGTTCCCTTGGTATCTCTAATTTTCTTGAAGAGATCTCTAGTCTTCCCCATTCTGTTGTTTTCCTCTATTTCTTTGCACTGATCGCTGAGGAAGGCTTTCTTATCTCTTCTTGCTTCTATTACATGCCCATAAATTTTGGGTGCACAGGGGTCAGAGTGAGCTGCGCAGTTTGACTTGCGTGTGATGCGCACCTGGGTACATGGGAAGAATGGAACTGAAGAAGCAGGGAGGGTGGCTGGTCTTGTTTACTTTTCTAGGAGTAAAAGTAGACCTTTGTCCACGAAGCCCCAGTATGCTGTGTGAACGTGGTCAGGCCATGTCTTAGACGGTAGAGTTGGCTGTAATAGGGAGGACAGATTTAGGGCAGAAGTAGAAAGGCCAGGAGGGAGGCTGTTGTACCTGTCAGGGTAAGAGGTGGTGAAGGTCTACCCTGGGGAAATGGTGTTCAGGGCAGAGAGAAAGTGACCAGCTCAAGGAAAACTTCAGAGAAAGACTTGCTAGGACGAGTGACTAATCAGATGCCTGAGTGAGGAGTGTGGTGCAGAAGGATGGACCATGTGGTACCATGAACTAAGAGATTGTATGGGACAAGGAGCATAGGGTATAGTAAGAAGCAGCCACATTGAATTTGAGGTGTAGATGGAGACACCTTGCCAGTATCTGAGAGTGGAGGTAAGGATAGTGGTTAAAACTCTGGGAGTGAAAGGTCACCCAGTGGAAATTTGGGGTCATAAACTCTCAGAAGGATATGAAGAAAAAATTGACTTTCTTGCCACAGAAGTGCCCCTGAGCACACAGACAGTGTGATTTTACTATTGCTTCAGGGGGTCACGGAGTTCAAATCTATGAAGAGTGAGAGGAGCATTCTAGGGTGGGATGGGAGGAGTGTGGGATTCAAGTGTCTGGCTCATGTGTCAGGAAAGCACCAACTTCTCCCAAAGGCCGTGGCAAGGCCACCAGACCAAGAAATGGGGACGAAGAAATGCAGGAGGTTAGTGATGGCTGGTGTGCCCTTAGTTTTGGGGCCGACTGCAGCTCTGGAGCGTAGAGAATTGCTGACCTGAAAAGCTGCCTCTCTTTTCCTCTCCCACATCAGCCTAATTTCTCTGCTTTCCTCCTCACACCTGTGCCTCTCTCAACTTAGCACTCAGAATGGCGATAACAAACTCACCCTCCAAATATATGTGTGTTTGGGAGGGATTAGAAGGTGTCTGAGTTCTTGCCCAACGTATGATTGTACAGAATAATTTTTCCAAGGAATGTTTATACCCAATATTTCTACTGCTTCTATTACATGCCCATAAATTTTCAGTCTTAGAATTTACAGGAGGATCTCAGTCAGGGAAGAGGTAATGGATATGTCTAAGATCACAAAATCAGTCAAGTAGGGAGGTTGTGTCATTGGCAGGCCCATTTTCTAGCTGTAAGACTGTTACTTTAATCTAAAGATCCATGGAAACATGTCAAAAGAGAACCAAAAATAAAACATAATTTTCTTATTCTCATTAAAATTTTCTTTAAGTAACAAACAAGTGCAACATTAGAATAACAACCTGTCACTTCCAGGTGAAAAAGTAAAAGAAAGATCAAGAAATAAATGTTCCTGGGAGTTTACTGTTAACCAAGTTTTGTTTTTACTTATTTTGTGATTTTTGTTGGCTTCTCTATATTTTGCTTTAAGAAGGCACAGATATTTGAAATGTATATTAAGGTTCCTAAAAAATTCTATAAGATTAAGGGAGAGACTAAATTTATTGAACATCTACTACATACCAAGGATACTTCTACACATACATTTAACATTCACAGCAAGTTTTGAAATGACATTGTCCACATTTCACCAATGATAAAAGATAAGATCAGTGAGTTCCGATCTCACCCAAGGTCACATGGCTTCCATATGTCATAATGAAAACCTGTATCTCTCTAGTTTCAGAACAAATGTTTTCCCCACTGCACCATCCATCCTGTCCACTTTGTACATGACAGAAAGCTCAGGAAGCTCAGTGTGGACCATCACCAAGCTAGGGTAAGCATTGGCATTGTCCCCTTGCATGTCATAGATGGTGACTGAGCCCCCTCCCTTCACTACAGGCATAGCTCTCTCTTCCTTCCTCTCCTTACATGTCTGCTTCACTCCATATTATTATCTTATCTCTATTTTGCTTCTTGAATCTTTTAAAAGAATTTAGAGCTAAAGATTCAATCCTACACAGACTCAGTCATTTACACCCAAATCTTTGTAACATCCATGGTATTAAGGGAATTGAGTGTAGGAGTTCAGAGGGAGGATCCTGGAGACTCATTTCTCTGGTTCAAATGCCATCTCTGAACTGGCTCTGTGGCCCCACACCAAGCCTGCAACCTCGGTCTGCTTTCTCTCTGTCCGTCTCTGTCTCTACCACATGAGGACACAATGGGGAAGCAATCATCTGGAAGAAAGGAAGACAGCCTTCACCAGAACCCGACCATGTTGACATCCTTATCTCAGACTTCCAGCCTCCAGATCTGTGGGAACATAAATTTATGGGCTGTTTTATGGCATCCTGAGATAAGACATACATTTTGGAGACTGTCATTTTAGACTGTATAGTCTGAGAGGGCCTCTCTGAAAAGCAGACATTTGAGGTAAGACCTGGATGTTGATAAAAGTGAAGACCTGGGGTAAAGGAGTGAATTTGTGAGCGAGAGGACTGCGTAAGGAAGAATGGGTCTTTGTAAACTATGACATAGGCAAAACTGGACATCAGTTCTCCTCTCATCCCCTTTCCACAGAGTCTGCCAGCAGCGCCTCGTGCTCAGGAACTCAGTGCCCCTAACTGGTATTTGCAGTCCCCATGGAAACATCCACGGTCCCACCCATCCCAGAAAGACTGTGGGGCTTGCTATTTTCCTGTTTTTCTTTCTTCATCAAAACTTGCCTTTCCTTCTCCAGTCACTCACATGCACTAACATTAGTAAGGGACATAAATTACTCCCCCAGAGGCCATCTGCATTTCACAGGGACCTTCTACAGGCAACGTGATTATAGACAAATGGCAGAGATGAGGGGACCAGGCGTCATGCGGGCCTGTGAGGATGTACTTTAGGGCAGATGGGCCTCTCGGTACCTGCACTACCCAGCATAAGACAGTCCAATCTACCTTTTCAGGACTGGCTGAAATCACTGACCGCCTAGAACACACCAAACTGAGACTTAGGGATAAAGACTTCTATTTCAATTCCAAACACAACTGAAAATGGAGCTAGGTTGCAACTTAGGGCAAACGTTGACAATGGCTCCAATAGATTGTATCCCAGGACATTTATATAAGCTCTAGATTAATTCCATGTGAAAGGGTTTAGGATGAGTATCTGAGTTTTAAATTTTGAATCACAAAGGAGTTTCATAAACCTCCTTAAGCAGCTAAAATCTAGCCCCCAAATTGCAAGAAATTTGGCCAAGAAAGATATTAAATAAAGTGGTGTCACTAGTCAGAGTTGATGAAATGCAAGCACAGAGATGGTACCTATCAAAAAGGATATTAGAATAAATGAATATTAAAATATTTAAATCTATAATAATGTGTTCAAAACACAGTTCTGAAGAACATTATCATTGGAAGTGAGAAACCAGTGCTAAGTCACTTACAATCTTTTCTAAGCAACCTTATTCCCCTATTTCAACTCATTAGGATAATATTAGTTTCAAGTATAATGGTGCAATTTTAACTGTACTGTACACAAATTACTCTGGTTCTTGCTCTGACAAGGTTTAGCAAAAATCCCTCTTGGCAGACCTTTAGCAATTGCTACAATGCTAGAAAAACAAAAAGGAATGAGGCATTGAGAAATTTAAAAATATATAGTTAGGACAGCCAGTAGGTTATATTTATCTAGAGAGAAGAGAAGAATGCTTCTAAGTTCTCTAGTTCAGTGGCTACCTTTTTAAGAGTTAAAAAAGAAAGCAGGAAAAAAGAAGAAGAGATTTTGCCATTTCTGAAATGCCCTGGACACCATGATACTTTATAAAGTACAATGTCATGTCACAGCACTAATCTATATATCGTTGATTTTTTACTGTTAACCATCTGATGGATAGACTTTAAATACTAACCTGAACACACACACACAAACACAGATGCTTCTTTAAAGTTCTAAAGGTCAAGTTAATTTCTGCCAAAGAGCATAGAGAAAATACATCTTTTTCATGCTCAATGACCATTATCCAGTTTTCCTTCTTAGAACAATATACAGGGTAGCAGCTTCCTTGACAGTTTCTATGAGGATTAAATAAGGTAGTGACTGTGAAGCACATAATACATGCCTGCCACCCAGGAAGGACTTAGTAGAAGGCAGCTGTCATTATTAGTATTATGATTGCTATTAGCCACATGGTAAATCAAATGACATGTATATGAATGAGAACTGAGGATCCCAAAGTACTTTCATATACATTATTACATGTGAACCTCAAAGCCATCTGTGAGACAGGCAGACAACATTCTGCACTCTTGCAAATGAAGTTAAGACTTAGAATAAACTATTGACTCAAGGTCATGTAACTGGAATACAACTTAGATCTCATATACCTGAGTAACCCACAAAACCTGTCCTTGTTATTCTTAACTCTTAATTCACTGAACTTGCATCTATCCATTCACTCATTCAACAAATATTTATCAAGAGTCTACTTTGTATGAGGTATTCTTTCCAATGCAGAGCTCACAGGAGGGAACAAGACAGACAAGGTGCTTGTGGTCATGATCTTAGCTTCCCACATTTAGGGCTTATGGAGTTGAGATAGAGAATAATTAACAAATGCAATAAGTTACCTAGTATTATGGCCTAAATTTTGTTTCCCTCTCTGCCCCAAATTTGTATATTAAAACACTAACCCCTCATATTGGAGAAGGAAATGGCGACCCACTCCAGTATTTTTGCCTACAGAATCCCGTGGATGGAAGAACCTGGTGGGCTGCTGTCCATAGGGTCACACAAGAGTTGGACACAACTGAAGCAACTTAGCAGCAGCAGCAACCCCTCATATATTCTGAGGAAAGTGAGTGTTTTTGGAGATAAGCCTTTAAAGAAGTGCTTGAGTTAAAATGGGGTTGCTGGGATGGGCCTTCATCCAATCTGTCTGGCATCCTTATAAGAAGAGGAAATTTGCACACAAGGAGAGACACCAGGCATGTGAGTACAGAGAAAGGACCCTGCAAGGACACAGCCAGAAGGTTCAGTTCAGTTCAGTTCAGTCACTCAGTCGTGTCCAACTCTTTGCGACCCCATGAATCGCAGCATGCCAGGCCTCCCTGTCCATCACAAACTCCCAGAGTTCACTCAGACTCATGTCCATCGAGTCAGTGATGCCATCCAGCCATCTCATCCTCTGTCGTCCCCTTTTCCTCCTGCCCCCAATCCCTCCCAGCATCAGAGTCTTTTCCAATGAGTCAACTCTTCGCATGAGGTGGCCAAAGTATTGGAGTTTCAGCTTTAGCATCATTCCTTCCAAAAAAATCCCAGGGTTGATCTCCTTTAGAATGGACTGGTTGGATCTCCTGCAGTCCAAGGAACTCTCAAGAGTCTTCTCTAACACCACAGTTCAAAAGCATCAATTCTTCAGCGCTCAGCTTTATTCACAGTTCAACTCTCACATCCATACATGACCAATGGAAAAACCATAGCCTTGACTAGATGGACCTTTGTTGGCAAAAAGGTGGCCATCTGCAAATCCAGGAGCAAGGTCTCAAAAGAAACCAAACCTGCTGACACCTTGATCCTGAATATCTAGCCTTCAGAACTGTGAGAAAATAAATTTTTATTGTTTAAGCCACTGTGTCTGTAGAGTTTTGTTATAGCAGCCCTGGCAAACTAATATATTTAATAAGAGAAGTTGATAAGTACACCACAAAAACATAGAAGAGAATGCTAAGGGTGACCAGGAGCTTCGGAAGAGCACATTGCAATATTTAATAGGATCTTTGATAGGGAAGAAAAGATCTAAGCAAAGGCTTGCCAAAAATTATGGACATAGCTCTGGAGATATTTGGGAGAAGGGTTTTCCAGGTAGAGGGGACAGTTGGTACAAAGGCCCTGGAATGAGAATGTACTAGGTAGGTTGAGGAACAATTGTTGAGAAGGATGTGACTGGGGAAAAAAGAACAGGGGGAGCAATAGGTGAGGTCAGAGAGGCAGAGGAGGAACAGATCAGGCAAGACCTTGTCAACAATTTCAAGAACTTTGATTTCTGACCGGCATGAAATGGAGTCTCTAGGTTCTGCACGGAGTGACATTACCCTATATGTTTTAAAAGAATCAATTTGCTTTGTGTTAAGAATAAACTTAGGCTATACTCAGTGTTTTGTAGTGACCTGTAAGAATCCGAAAAAGAAAAAATGTATATATGTATACATATAAAAATGTATACATACACTTATATATGTGTGTACACAGTTTTATACACACACACATCTGAATAATTGTGCTATACACCTGAAACTAATTTATAAACTAAACTAAATTCAGGTGCTAAACACCTGAAACTAATTTATAAACTAAATTTATAAATCAACTAAGTTTCAATAAATAAATGAATAAAACTGCTAAGCAATTTTTAAAAAGAACAGACTTAGACAAAACGTGGTCCACTGGAGAAGGGAATGGCAAACCACTTCAGTATTCTTGCCTTGAGAACCCCATGAACAGTACGAAAAGGCAAAAAGATAGGACACTGAAAGATGAACAGCCCACGTCAGTAGGTGCCCAACATGCTACTGGAGATCAGTGGAGAAAAAACCTCAGAAAGAATGAATAGACAGAGCCAAAGCAAAAACAACACCCGGTTGTGGATGGGACTGGTGATGGAAGTAAGTTTGATGCTGTAAAGAGCAATATTGCATAGGAACCTGGAATGTTAGGTCCATGAATCACGGCAAATTGGAAGTGGTCAAATAGGAAATGGCAAGATTGAACACTGACATTTTAGGAATCAGCGAACTAAAATGGACTGGAATGGGTGAATTTAACTCAGATGACCATTATATCTACTACTGTGGGCAAGAATCCCTTAGAAGAAATGGAGTAGCCATCATAGTCAACAAAATATTTCAAAATGCAGTACTTGGATGCCATCTCAAAAATGACAGAATGATCTCTGTTTGTTTCCAAGGCAAACCATTGAATATCACAGTAATCCAAGTCTATGCCCCAACCAATAATGTTGAAGAAGCTGAAGTTGAACAGTTCTATGAAGACCTACAAGACCTTCTAGAAATAATACCTGAAAAACATGTTCTTTTCATTATAGGGGACTGGAATGCAAAAGTAGGAAGTCAAGAAATACCTGGAGTAACAGGCAAATTTGGCCTTGGAGTACAGAATGAAGCAGGGCAAAGGCTAATAGAGTTTTGCCAAGAGATGGCACTGGTCATAGCAAACACCCTCTTCCAACAACACAAGAGAAGACTCTACACATGGACATCACCAGATGGTCAACACCAAAATCAGATTGATTATATTCTTTGCAGCCAAAGATGGAGAAGCTCTATACAGTCAGTAAAAACAAGACCAAGAGCTGACTGTGGCTGAGATCATGAACTCCTTATTGCCAAATTCAGACTTAAATTGAAGAAAGTAGGTAAAACCACTGGACCATTCAGGTATGACCTAAATCAAATCCCTTACGATTATACAGTGGAAGTGAGAAATAGATTTAAGGGACTAGCTCTGATAGACAGACTGCCTGATGAACTATGAATGGAGGTTCATAACATTGTACAGGAGTCAGGTATTAAGATCATCCCCAAGAAAAAGAAATACAAAAAGGCAAAATGGTTATCTGAGCAGGCCTTACAAATAGCTCTGAAGAGAAGTGAAAGGCAAAGGAGAAAAGCAAAGATATACCCATTTGAATGCAGAGTTCCAAAGAATAGCCAGGAGAGACAATAAAACCTTCCTCAGTGATCAATGCAAAGAAATAGAGGAAACCAATAGAATGGGAAATTCTAGAGAGCTCTTCAAGAAAATTAGCGATACCAAGGGAACTTTCCATGCAAATATGGGCACAATAGGGCAGAAATGATGTCAGAAATAACCTAACAGAAGCAGAAGATATTAAGAAGAGGTGGCATATTACTCAGCCATATAAAAGAATGCATTTGAATCAGTTCTAATGAGGTGGATGAAACTGGAGCCTATTATACAGAGTGAAGTAAGTCAGAAATAAAAACACTGATACAGTGTAATAACACATATGCATGGAATTTAGAAACATGGTAATGATGACGCATATATATGGAATTTAGAAAGATGGTAACAATGACCCTATACCTGACACAGCAAGAGAGACACAGATGTATAGAACATTCTTTGGACTCTGTGGGAGAGGGAGAGGGTGGGATGGTTTGAAAGAATAGCACTGAAACATGTATATTATCATATGTGAAACAGATCGCCAGTCCAGGTTCGATGCCTGAGACAGGGTGCTCAGGGCTGTTGCACTGGGATGACCTTGAGGGATGGGATGGAGAGGGAGGTGGGAGCGGGGTTCAGGATAGGGAACAAATGTACACCCATGGCTGATTCATGTCAATGTATGGCAAAAATCACTACAATATTGTAATTAGCCTCCAATTAAAATAAATAAATTTTAAAAAAAGGATTATTCAGCTCCAGATGTCAATACTGCCAAGATCAAGAAACCCTGGGCCAATACACTGAGAATTACAATCCTAAAAGAAAAAGACTAAATTGTATCCAAAGTTTTACTATGAAATCAGTATAACTACAATTATATTCAAATCTTGTAGGAGACAGCAAACAAATAATCAGAAGAGCCTCAGAAATATAAATGGAAAGGAATTAATCACATTTGTGTGTTAGAATCATTTGTACAAACATCACTTTTCTATGGCAGTAAGTTGACTATAAACATATTTTTGTGTAGACTAAAAAAAAAAAAAAAGAAGAAGAGGTGGCAAGAATACACAGAAGAACCATGCAAAAAAGATCTTCATGACCTAGATAATCATGATGGTGTTATCACTCACCTAGAGCCAGACATCCTGGAATGGGAAGTCAAGTGGGCCTTAGGAAGCATCACTACGAACAAAGCTAGTAGAGATGATAGAATTCCAGTTGAGTTATTTCAAGTCCTAAAAGATTATTTTGTGAAAGTGCTGCATTCAATTTATGTCAGTAAATTTGGAAAACTCAGCAGTGGCCACAGGACTGGAAAAGGTCAGTTTTCATTCCAATCCCAAAGAAAGGCAGTGCCAAAGAATGCTCAAACTACCACACAATTGCACTCATCTCACATGCTAGTAAAGTAATGCTCAAAATTCTCCAAGCCAGGCTTCAACAATACATGAACCATGAACTTCCAGATGTTCAAGCTGGATTTAGAAAAGGCAGAGGAACCAGAGATCAAATTACCAACACCCGCTGGATCATCACAAAAGCGAGAGAGTTCCAGAAAAATATCTCCTTCTGCCTTACTGACTATTCCAAAGCCTTTGACTGTGTGGATCACAATAAACTGTGGAAAATTCTTCAAGAGATGGGAATATCAGACCACCTGACCTGCTTCCTGAGAGATCTGTATGCAGGTCAAGAAGCAACAATTAGAACAGTCTTATGGACTCTATGGGAGAGGGAGAGGGTAGGAAGATTTGGGAGAATGGCATTGAAACATGTAAAATATCATGTAAGAAATGAGTTGCCAGTCCAGGTTCGATGCACGATACTAGATGCTTGGGGCTAGTGCACTGGGACGACCCAGAGGGATGGTATGGGGAGGGAGGAGGGAGGAGGGTCCAGGATGGGGAACACATGTATACCTGTGGCGGATTCATTTTTATATTTGGCAAAACTAATACAATTATGTAAAGTTTAAAAATAAAATTAAATTAAAAAAATAAATAAATAAAAATGCAAAAAAAAAATAAATAAATAAAAAGAACTGGACATGGAACAACAGATGCTTCCAAATTGGGAAAGGAGTACATCAAGGCTGTATACTGTCACCATGCTTATTTAACTTATATGCAGAATACATCATGAGAAATGCAAGACTGGATAAAGTACAAGCTGGAATCAAGAATGCTGAGAGAAATAATAACGTCAGATATGCAGATGATACCACCTTATGGCAGAAAGTGAAGAAGAACTAAAGAGCCTCTTGATGAAAGTGAAAGAGGAAAGCAAAAAAGTTGGTTTAAAAGGCAACACTCAGAAAACTAAGGTCATAACATCTAGTCCCATCACTTCATAGCAAATAGATGGGGAAACAATGGAAACAGTGAGAGACATTATTTTTTTTTTGGCTCCAGAATCACTGCAGATGGTGACTGCAGCCATGAAATTAAAAGACATTTGCTCCTTGGAAGAAAAGTTATGACCAACCTAGACAGCATATTAAAAAGCAGAGACATTACTTTGCCAACAAAGGTCCATCTAGTCAGAGCTATGGTTTTTCCAGTAGTCATGTATGGATGTGAGAGCTGGACTATAAAGAAAGCTGAGTGCCGAAGAATTGATGCTTTTGAACTGTGGTGTTAGAGAAGACTCTTGAGAGTTCCTTGGACAGCAAGGAGATCCAACCAGTCCATCCTAAAGGAAATCAGTCCTGAATATTCATTGGAAGGACTGATGCTGAAGCTGAAACTCCAATATTTTGGCCACCTGATGCGAAGAACTGACTCATCGGAAAATACCCTAATGCTGGGAAAGATTGAAGGCGGGAGGAGAAGGGGACGACAGACGATGAGATGGTTGGATGGCATCACTGACTCAATGGGCATAAGTTTGAGTAAACTCTGGGAGTTGGTGATAGAAAGGGAGGCCTGGTGTGCTGCAGTCCATGGGTTGCAGAATCAGACACGATGGAGCAACTGAACTGAACTGATTGTAGTAATTCACCATTAAGGAAATTTTAGTAAGTTCAAACTATGGCAGTAGGCATAGCAGTGGTAAAAACAGTCAAGTTCTGAATCTATTGAGAAGCTGAAGCCAACAGTATTTCTTGAGAGATTGGACATGAGGCAGAAGAGAAAGAGGTGAGTCAAGGATGACCCCAAGTTTTCTGGCCTGAGCAAAGGAAATGATGTTTATATCCCTTCTGGGATATGTAAGGCTCTGTATGGGAAGGCTCTAAGGAGAAGTGACAGGGAGAGAAAGAACAGTCATTGAATTTTTGATGTACTGAGTTTGACATATCAAACATCTAAATGGAGAGATAATATTAGCAGTCTAACACTGGAGTTGAAGTTTGGAGTAGAGCACTGTGCTAGGGACAGAAAAGCATGAGTGCAGTTAGAGAAAAAAAAACCACTACTAAGACCCAGGGAACCTTAGAAGGAAGAAATTAGGGAGACGAGGAAGAATTAACACAGGAGACTAGAAGGAGCAACATGTCTCATGTTGTCCTAGAAAGGAGATAGAGAGAATGTTTTGGGGAGGAAAGGTTGATCAACTGTGTCAAATGCTGCCGTTAAGCTGAGTAAGATGAGTTCTAAGAAGTGACCTTTGGATTTAGCATGGAAGTCACTGGTGACCTGAAGAAAGAAATGTCTGTGAGCACAGGGGAGAGAGCTGGGCTGGAGTGAATTTATGGGGATGAGAGGAGAGACACTGCAGACAATGAATATGAGTAACTTCCTCCAGGAACTTTATTGAAAAGGGAAGCAACAAACTGAGGTAGTATGGTTGAGGGAAAGTGGGAATCAAAAGGAGATTTGACATTTTCTTGAAGAACTTTTAAGAAAAAATAGGAGAAATAACAAAATGTTTGTATTCCTATAAGAACAATGCAGTAAAGAGGGAAAAGTTGATGAAAAGGACAAAGAGGAGAAACTAGCTGGGGTGATACCCTTGAGGAGGCCCGGAGGAGGGCATGTAGAACATCAAATGGG
Source organism: Bos indicus x Bos taurus (assembly GCF_003369695.1). NCBI lineage: Eukaryota > Metazoa > Chordata > Mammalia > Artiodactyla > Bovidae > Bos > Bos indicus x Bos taurus. The sequence continues at coordinate 40,437,941 of NC_040082.1, forward strand.
CTTTCAGTAGAAGGTGCATGGTCGTTCATGCTCTTGTATAGCTGAGTATATGTGGTAGTGGAGGCTCCTGATGGCTTTTGTTTTTCTCAGGGAAGGGAAAAGCAGAGTCATCACTGGAGAGTGAGGATGGGGAAGAAATGTTGAAGATTTCAGGTTAAAGAAGATGTGACAGAATGACGTATCTGTTTGCATAACCAAGTACCACAAACTGGGCGCCTTAAACAACCGGAATTTATTGCCTCGGTTCTGGAGGCTAGAAGTCCAAGATCAAGGTGTCAGCAGGTTGGTTTCTATTTCATGCTTCTCTCCTTAGCTTCTGACAATCTCTGATGTTCCTTGACTCACAGAAGTTATCTTCCTGATCTCTAAACTTCATCTTCACCTGAAGTTCTCCCTGTGTATACGTCTGTGTCTGAATTTTCTTTTTTACATAAGGATATCTGTCATGTAGGATTAGGGCATACCTTCATGACCTGATTGCAGTTTACTAATGACATCTGCAATAATATTGTGAGATAGGGTCACATTCTTAGAAACTGGGCATCAGGACTTCACCATATGAATTAGGCTGGGCGGGCGATACAATTCAATCCCACTGGGAGCAGGCTGGGCTAGGAGTCTACCAGGCTTGCCTGACAGCAGAAGGAGCTGCATAACATTTGTGGTCACAGCTCCAAAGTGAGTCCATTCAGCATGGTTAGACCAATCCACCATATGAGTGGAGCCATATGCAGCCATATGAGTGAAAGTACAAAGTAGAAAGAGAATGAGATTTAACCAAGGTGCTGGCTTTAACCTGGTAAGTTCAGCAAGGGGTTCAAGGATGTATGCTAGTCAGAGGCTGTTATGATTTACTATGCAGCTAAAACTGGAGTGGGAGGGAAGAGAGGACTTGATGGTGGTAAGGGACAGAGAAAAAGTGTTGGGATCGATGGATCTCATGAATACATGAAGTTGCAGCACTTGAAGTAAACTGGAAAATCATAAAGTGGTAAGAAGAGAGTAAAGCATGTGTAATTGAAATATGACTGTGTTTGGTTACTGCTAATCACACAGTCTCAGTTGTATCAAGGGAGTTAGTGGCTGAGGTGGGGGAATGGACAGGACTGTTGGAGGAATGGAGGCTCTACTATTGAGAATCCAGTATCTTGGAAGCTTCATCTATGTGTATGTTGAAATTATGTTTCTGTTCCTTCATTCATTTCCTCCTCCATCCACCCATTCATTCATTTCTTCATTCAAACATTTATGTGCTGGCCATAAGGGAGAAAGCAGTTCTCTTGAGAGCAAGGCTCATGAAACTCAACAAGAGAACCTGTCTAGCCCATCTCTCCCTTTCTGAGCTTAGAAGATGGTCTTAGATTGGCCTATGTTGAGTGATTATGGGAGCAGAAAGAGGGAAAAAAAAAACAACACTTTGTTGAAGTTAACTTTGAAATTCCAATGATGCCCAAACAAACAATTAACACAGAGGAAAATAAAAATCTTATGGTCTAAACATCCTTCACTGCTTGTTTTAAAAATTATTATTATTATTTGGTCTCCTCAGTAAGCTTATATTCATTGTGTTGATATGTGTGTTTCCTGGGGATTCTACACACTCCAAAATCTGAAGAGTAAGCAAAAATAGTGCTTCTGCTTAAACCCTTCACAGTTTATAGCCACATTTACATAACATTAAATAAGTCAACAAAGGCATCATTAGCTCCCATTAAAATATGAGCAAAGAAATTTAAACGAACAAGACAGGCTAATTGGTAAGTAATGTTGTGTATCAAAAATTATGACTGTAAGATACCCCAGTTAATGAGAAGCCCTACAATCATGTTTACTACATATTTAAAAATTAAATGAAGGTGAATAAAAGTTAACAGAAAAGATTTTCCTCTTCATGGATGCTACTGTGTCTGTTTTTCAAAGTTAAAAGTAATACGGATTATTTTAGCCAGCTACAGCAAAAGATCTCCTTGTGATTTTTACCTTTTTTTTGTTGTTGTTCTACTTGGGCCACAAACAGGGAAGTCATAACTCTAGTTTGATCCCTGAGTCAGGAAGATCCCCTGGAGGAAGAAATGGCCACCCACTCTAATATATTTGCCTGGAAAATCCATGGACAGAAGAGCCTGGTGGGCTACAGTCTATGGGATCGCAGGGTCAGACCGACTGAGTGACTGAACACATGCAAGTGTGCACATAGCCCTGGTAGATGGCAAAGGCAGATCTAGTCTTCCCGGTTATTGGAGGAGCTCCCCCTTTACCCTTTCTCTGTGGGGGCCTGGGCCCAATTCTAGGCAAGGTGTGTCCTGCAAGTCAGCCTCAGGAGGAAAGCAATGCGGTCACCACTGCAGGCCAGAGGGACAGGGGTTCCTAAGGTTGTCCCTAAAAGGATCACCTGGGATGAAACTAAAAGATGCTGATGCATGCGTTCCATTCCAGACCAATTCAATCAGGATGTCAGGAAGGGGAACCCAGGCATCTGAGTTTTAGAAAAAGGTTGAAAACCACTCTCCTACTCCTCTCATTACTCAAACAACAGCTCTCACATACTAAGTGACCTTTACATATGAGGCTCTCTAATAGGACCGTCAGTCGTGTCCGACTCTTTGCGACTCCATGGACTGCAGCCCACCAGGCTCCTCCATCCATGGGATTTTCCAGGCAAGAGTACTGGAGTGGGGTGCCATCGCCTTCTCTGAATAGGAACATGTGTGTGTGCTCAGTTGTTTTAGTCGTATCTGACTCTTTGCAACCCCATGGACGGCAGCCCACCAGGCTCCTCTGTCCATGGGGTTTTCCAGGCAAGAGTACTGGAATGGGTTGCCATTCCCTCCTCCTGGGGATCTTCCTGACCCAGGGATTGAACCTGAGTCTCCTGTGTCTCCTGCATTGCAAGCAGATTCTTTATTGCTGAACCACAGGTGAAGCCCCAATAAGAATGTCAGCAGGTTATTTACTTTTCTCTTTCCTTCAACATTATGGCAGTTTTCATACAGCAAAGTTGAAATAATTTTAGTGAACATCTATTTAAAGATCATCTGGATTTTACCATTAATGTTTCATTATTTGGGGTTTTTAATCATATATCTGTCCCTCTAGCTGTCCATCAATTCATCTATTTTTAAAAACATATTTCAAAGTAGATTACAGACATCTGTACAACTTCCCTTAAATACTTCACAGGCATATAATTGATTAACATATATTTATTTGCTTTTTCTTTTCATGTAAACTTTCCAAAAAATAAAATGCTCAAATCTTAAATGAATATTCACTGACTTTGTACATATGCATGTACTTATGTGACTCACTGCTTTCAAGATATCGAATATTAGGCTATTTTATACTTGATTTGATGTAATTTAAGCCTTTGCTATTTAAAGAGATTACATAGAAAGGGCAGTACTTTATCCCAAAGAAAAACCACCTAATGGAGGGAATTTCAGACACTGAGACATTGAGTAGAAAACTATTTGGGAAGAAAGTAAACAAAAGAAATATTTTTCTGGCATCCTCAAGTGATTCAGACATGGATATGTCAAAACTGGCTCACACTAAGTGATGGAGGCAGCTTGTGAACGGCGTGTCTGGTGTGGAAGCCATCTTGCAACAGAGAGGTCTATGGATTGTATGCATGTATATGGAGAAAAGATGTGTTTTTGACACTTTGTTTAGCTCAAGACACTAATATTGCTTTGAAAACAAATGGCTTTCTTTATATATGTCTTTTCCTGGCTGGCACAAGTCTATAGTAACAGATAAAAAGAGAGCTGGTCTTTCCAAATGACCTGAGAGAAGCCACATCACTGGCTTTGTCAATTGTCCTACCCCCTCACTCTAAATCCAGAGCCTGCCCAGGTCCTCAGAGACTCCATACTTGGCATTGTCTGTGGGGAGAGGTTTCTAGAAAGCAGAATATTACAGGAATCAAGTCCTTTAGATGCTAATGGCAAGAGGAAATGTCTGTGCTTCTAAACTCTGAAAATCAGAGTCAATTTGGTAAACCATCAAGAGTTTTCAACAACATATCCAACTTTCAGTAAAAAAAAACATATCCTATATAACCGTGCTGGGATTCTCCACTTCTTCTCTTCCAACTGGAAAGCTGTGCTCCTGGCACAGGGGAGCCAAACATAGATACTTTCAAATGATGACTTTTCATTTTGTGGCCTCTGAGTTATAAATCCTTTGCCTAGAAATTTGAATTTGATCTTTTTCCTCTGCTGGAAGGTCTTCACCCTACATCTAACACATCTCTTTCCCTTCCTTTAAATTGCTTCAGAAATCCCAAATCCTTCTAAAGGGTTTTGGTTCACTCACTGGGTCTTTCAATGCTATTGATGACAGTTATTGACAACCCACCCTGCTGCACAAGGGGCCAGGGGCTGGGAAGGCAGCAGCAGGCAGAACAATCACGCAGAACAATCAGGGTGTTTGTTCTTACCACGTTTTGACTCACAAGGAAAGAGGATATAAGATAATCAAGTAAACTGTTACTTTCTTGCAACTGAGAATGTTTTAAACATGTAACAGAAGGGCCTGACCTAGTCTCTGAGGCCTGGTGGGGTTGGGGGTAAGGGTTTCCTGAGGTGCGGCTCAGATAATACCTCAAGGATGAACTAAACAGAGAGCAGCAGCGAGAGCATTTACGGGGGAGCCACCGGCCTGCAAAGGTGCTGAGGCAGCGAAGAACAAAGCGACTGCCAGGAACTGAAAACAAGGAGGTAGGTCACTGTGGCTGGAGTAGAATGAACCATAGAGGCAGAAGACGGAAGGTAGGAAGACACATGTGCAAGGCTGGTGGCCATAACATGGATCGTGCATTTTATTCTAGGTACAGTGGGAAGATGTTAAATAAGACTAGAAGTGAAGATATAGTAAAGACAGTCTTATAGGCAAGTGGCTGACATGATCCCATATACATTTAAAAAAAAAAATTACTCTGGCTATGTGTGGAAGTCAGATTGGAGAGGACTAATGTTGATATCCAGATTGATTATTTTGGAAATGCAGTTATCCATGAATGCAGATGATGACCTGGACTTGGGTGAGGGGGTTGCTTAGAGGTGGGGAGGAGTGTCTGAGGTTAACAGCAGCTCATCGGCCGCTGCAGGCTCTTGCTTACCATGCCCACGTGACAGCAAGAATTCCAGTCCACTGACTCATAAGGCAGATACAGGCCTTACCAATAAATAAATACAAATTGGCATGCCTGGGAATTGTATATAGCCTGAAAGACCAAGAGAAAAGATTCTTTTACATTAGCCAGCTGCACGTCGGAATAATACACAGACCTCTGTGAATCATTTCATGGTTTATTAAACAAAATTCTGTTTGCAATTGGCAAGTTAGGAAAATAAATGTCCACGTTTGTTTTCACTTTCTATTTCCTTGTTTTTTTCAGAGACTTACAGCCCAAATCTTAGGGCTGTCCTTGGAGACCCAGGAAACAGACCCGAATCCCCAGTTCTGAATGTCCCAGTGAAACACAGATCATCATTAACTCCTGTGAGAACAAAGAGGATTCACTGATGTTGTTCTGTCATCTTCTTATTGTGCATTACTGCTCTAGACCCCTTGGACCATCTCCTCTTCCCAACCAAGAGAATGCTGTGAAGAATCCACGGGCAGAGGAGCTTTGCCTTTTTTGAGAAGTGATACTCTACAAGCTCAATCAAGATTTGTTTGTAGGCGGGTGGTGAGGATTTAGTTGGCTTAGTCTTATTTGAGTACGTGGTTTCTAAAGGGGACAAAAAACCTGCACTAAAATTACTTGGAGGACCTGTCAAAACAGGGAGTGCTGGTCTCCCAGAATTTCTGAGTCAGGTCTGGGATGGAGTCTGGAATCTGCATTTCAAATGTGCTTCTGGATGATGCTGTAGCTGTTAGGCTGGGGACCACACTTTGAGAACCACTGGTCTATATAACACAGCCCCACAGACCAACTGTACTCAATGGACACATGAACTATTAAATGCCTCCTGTGCTTGGCCCTGTACCTGCCTCCAGGTCTTTGACCATCCAGTTTCCTTGGCTGGGAAATTTTCTGGAGCTTTCCTTACTTCTAAGGATGAGTTAATCTGAGCTCCTGGGACCTCACTGGTGCTTTCTCACCATTAGGTTATTTATCACTTTGCCCTCCCTTGGCGGCAGGAACAGTCTCATTCTTCTTTGTTCAGTACTTGGCACATAGCAGAGGTTGATTTAAGCAAAATCATCAGCTTTTGGTAAATGAATGGATGAGTGGTTCAGAATGGATCTTTGACCCAGGACATCTTGGCAGCATCTAGAATATTTACCTGGAACGGAATCATATTTCTATTGACTTCATCATTTAATACCCATATTTAGGGCCTCTAATACGTGCTCTGTTTTATACTAGGTAAGGCATTATCTCTGCGGGCAAGGATTTTAAAATCCAATTATAGCAAAGGAAACAGTCAAATATAAAATTACAATACGAGGATAACCTTTACTGTTGATTGGCATATCTAAAGTCACTAAGCACTTTAGGCATCAGGAAGAAAAGGTCATTTTTGCTGTGTGCAGGTAAGTCTTTGATCTCATATGTTTACAAAATCTGTGGACTCAGTTATTCATTTACCAAAATTCTTATTAAAAGACTACAATGTGTTAGGGCAAATCCAGAAGAACACTTTTCAGCGTTGTAAGAAGAATTAGGGTTAATTTAGTGTAACCTATCTCCAGATACTAAGATACCCTCAGAGCTTGCCCATCTCAAGTGACTGTCCGATAACTCCTTGAATGCTTCTAGTAACAAAGTCTCACCACCTCACGTGGCAGCCAATCCTTGAATTACTGCTGACTGTTAACCTTTCTCAGATTGAGATGAAATCTCTTTCCCTGAACTTTCTACTACTGGTCTTTTGGGCTCCTGGAGTAATAAGGGATATTTAATTTCTCTTCCTCCAACAACCCATTAGATAAGTAGATAATGGAGATGAAGTTGGCACAGCAGGGGCCCAACACAGACACAGGAGTTGGTGGACTAGCTTTGAATTTCAGTTCCCAGTTTTACTAGTTATGTGACTTTGGGAAAGTTCTTAACCTCCTTGCAACACAATTTCCTTATCTAATAAAAATGGCTTGAAATATTTTTTGTTCTGAAGGTTAAAAAAATGTCCTACTTGCAATTGATTGAGAACAGATTCTGGCATATAATTAATGATCAACAATGTTGTTACTGTTACTCTTATTCTTTGCAAAGAGATCTCTTGCCCTCAATTTTAGACAAAATATCCCTTTATCAGACAACCATGCTATGGCCCAGCACTGGCTGCTCTCTTCTTCTTGGTCTTTTCCAGAACTCAATGTGTTAGATCTCCTTCACAGTCAGGGGACCGTTGTGAAATGATCTGCAAACCCAGCGGCACAAGTTGAAGAAAGTGTTCACATTACAGCATTATTTATTCATTGCTGCAATAGTTTAACTCTCTCTGACTTTCTCCCAAAGTCTCTTGAGTTGGGCAAAGAAAACACTCTTGGGTAGAGTATAATAAAACCCTGAAGCCACAAGGAGGACCAAGCCTGTTGCATTTCAAACACCAATAAGACGGGAAAGTTAATATCAAAAGAATGCAGCACATTGGGTGTTACCTTCTCACGTTATCCAGTCATTCCTGGATCCACATTACCGTGCTTCTTACTACTAGTGAGTAGCTTGTAGTAAGTGTACTCACTGCTCAGCACTGTCATTAGCACGGACCATTCAGTGGATCAAGAGCAGAACAGCCGGCAATCACTGAGCACTAGCCCTGTGCCAGGCTCTCTGCTTCATGCTGCAAGGTCATTCTCTCTCTATGAATGCTTGTGCTAAGACAGTGACTGAAAGTGAAAGTGAAGTCGCTTAGTGATGTCTGACTCTTTGTATCCCGTGGACTGTAGCCTACCAGGCTGCTCCCTCCATGGGATTCTCCAGGCAAGAATACTGGAGTAGGCTGCCATTTCCTTCTCCAGGGGATCTTCCCAACCCAGGGATCGAACCCAGGTCTCCCACATTGCAGGCAGATGCTTTAACCTCTGAGCTACCAGGGAGGCCCCTGTGAAATCTCCCCTTCTCAGATTCAGTTCAGTCACCCAGTCGCGTCTGACTCTTTGTGACCACATGGAATGCAGCACGCCAGGCCTCCTTGTCCATCGCCAACTCCAGGAGTTTACTCAAATCCATGCTCTTTGAGTCAGTGATGCCATCCAACCATCTTATCCTCTGTCGTCCCATTCTCCTCCTGCCTTCAGTCTTTCCCAGCATCAGGGTCTTTTCAAATGAGTCAGCTCTTCACATCAGGTGGCCAAAGTATTGGAGTTTCAACTTCAACATCAGTCTTTTCAATGAATATTCAGGACTGATTTCCTTTAGGATGGACTCGTTGGATCTCCTTGCAGTCCAAGGGACTCTCAAGAGTCTTCTCCAACACCACAGTTCAAAAGCATCAATTCTTCTGCACCAGCTTTCTTTATAGTCCAACTCTCATATCCATATATGACTACTGGAAAAACCATAGCCTTGACTAGATGGGCCTTTGTTGGCAAAGGAAACAGAGATCAAATTGCCAACATCTGCTGGATCATCAAAAAAGCAAGAGAGTTTCAGAAAAACAACTATTTCTGCTTTATTGACTATGCCAAAGCCTTTGACTGTGTGGATCACAATAAACTGGAAAATTCTGAAAGAGATGGGAATACCAGACCACCTGACCTGCCTCTTCTCATATTAAGAAGCTGAAATTCAGGCTGGTGATGGTTAGATTTCAGGCTGTTTGATCTCCTTTGAAGCCATAATTTTGTCTTGGAGCTGTTTCTACCTGGTTCCCACTTTTTTCTGACTAGATGTCCAGGAATCATGCCTCCTCCAAACACGCAATATCACTGCCCTCACCATGATGAAGGAAGGGCTAGAGGGAAGCCAGGGGGCCCTGGCAGGGACGTGGGGGACATGGGCCTTCCTGTGGGTGAGGACACAAGTACCACCCCCTGAGTCACATACGAGGCTCACAGACAATTCTTAAGGAAAGACTTGGCTCCCCTGGAATAGAAGGATGCCAAATTAGTAAACACAAGCACTTAGTCACAGAAAGTATATACTTTACAAAGCATTCCCATGAATATTAAATTATCAAATGCTCACAATGTGAGGAGGGTGTAGTTCTCATCACTGTTTCATAAGTGGACCTAAGGATGGGAGAACAGGTTCCTCAGACACAATGAGGCTGGGGCAGGACCTGTGCATTGGAATCTCTATATGATTTTTTCCTTTGGTATCTCACTTTTTTAGCTTTTAATTTTAAATGGAAATATATGTACACTTGAACATGCTAAGAAAAAGAGGGAAACTGAATAAGCAAAGAGAAAAAATGTAACCCACCCCCTCCCCAAATCTCCCATTTTAAGACAACCTCTGTTAACATTTTGGTCTACTACCATCCAAACTTTTTTGCTTTCAAAGTACATACATTTTTCATTGTTTTAAAAGAAAGAGATACCATGCACATTAGTGAACGGCCCATTTTTCTTTCCCTCACTAAATACTATGTATGCGTATGCTCGTCAGCATTTCTGAGGCTGTACGTATATCACAATTCATGGTCCATTCTACCCCACTCTTCAGTCTCCTGAAGTTACACCGGCAATCCCTATTCTTCCACTTCATGCTCTACGGCCAAGGCCATTCAGGGAGTGATGGGCCAAAGAAAACACAACAAAATGAAAAGTAAAACTTTTCCTTCCCAATCATTTTAGTAAGAAACTTACATATCTGCCAGGCCCCTGCCCTAAATCCCAGTCCAACATAGCCAGCCTAGAGTGTAGGGTAGCTCCAAGCTGGAATGTACCATGAATTTAGAGAAGCATCTTAAACTCCATCCAAGCCCAGAAATAACAAAGGGTTTCCTATTGCCTTCTTTGGGACAGGGTTTTGTGTTTGGTAAGAGAAAGGGCGGGCTCATGTTATCGTATTCCAACCACTCTGATAAGGGCAAGGTCTGCAATCTTAGCTAATGCCCCTAAACCTTTGTAGTGGGCAAGGAGAGAATCCCACCTGCTGACTCGGACTCTCCCCAGAAGAAAAAATGCACCCGGCCATTGATGGAAAACCTTTCCCAAGCTCTCCCCTTACCAGGTATTGTCCCAGTTATAACCAGATAACTCTCTGTGTGTACATCCAGACCCTGCGAGCTGCCCCAGGATAACATTTGTCATTAGAATAGAAACTACCTACTTTGGAGGTTTGTCATTCTCTGCCAGATCAGATGAAGTTTTCTCTTTAAAGAAGACAAAAAAGAGAAAGAAAGAAAGAACAGAAAAAAAGAGGCTGGAGAGAAGAGATCAGTGAGGTTAAATATGTATGGGGAATGTTTCAAATGATTAAGCCATGGATACTTGCTTAGTGCTATATGGGGCTTCCATTTCTAGGCATCGTATTCATTAATTCCCATCCTCCTTTGCATGTGTGAGAGAGAATTTCTAAGTAAAGTACCCTTCCATGCTTTGAATCCATGCCAACAATCAAAGGTATACAATGGGACTGCTGAAAGCAAGAGAAGGGCCAGTGCAATCTTAGTAGCTCTGGGAACTCACTCACTCCTTCCTCTCCTTGGAGCCCTATTAATAGTACAGTTTGTAACATCAAATGATTTTGATTCCCCTTCCACAACCGCTGTTTTGGCTCCTTTGCCTCTTCAAACTATATTTCCTGTGCTAATTATTACATTTCCTTTATTTCTAAAGTCAGCTGATTTTCCAAGAAAAAAAAAAGAAATCATACCACACAGCTGAAAGAGCCAAAATAAAACAATTTGTTAGGTTAAGCAAATACTTATTTGCATAATTGTGACTCCCATTTCTGTATTAGCATAGCAGCAAAACCAACAGTCTTCAGTCCAGAAGGACATAGTATGTAAGGCCTTCTGTCTTACTGGAGAGCCGTCATGGGGTCAATAGCAATCTCTCTTCCATCCAAGGCCAAGGTACACTTGCCAGTTAGACATTTTCCCTACTACACCACCCATTGCCCCAACCTCATTCTTTCAGGGAAAATTTTTGACATGTTTTAAAGATTAAATTCTATCCTGAGATTGCATGTAACTTGGTATTAGGTTAAAAACAAACTGGAAACCACAATGTGAGAACATTGTGTTTTTTTGGAAAATGGGTCTCCGAAAATAGCCTCAATTAATTCTAAGAAAGATCAACTCTCTCTCCTAATCATTCCTGAAACAAAGCAGGTAAATCCAAAGAATTCTGTTTGTTTGTAATGTTATTGCCTGAGACTTGCTACCATACAGATTTATGGAGGAAGTGGGTCTCTCATAGGTCTCTTGAAATGGGAGTTGACAATAAGACAGTCTAAAAGTATGCATGTTAATTCACACGAAGTTGAATAACCTTTGTACTTAAAATGTATAAAGCATTTATTATGTTGACTCAATGTGCTGCCACAGATAATACAAAAAGGGATGATCTTTTTTTTTTTTTTTTTTACAGAAAAGAATATTCAGGATCATTTCATGTTAATGAGTACTTGAAAAATTACACCATTTAAACTGAGAACCAACCTTTTCTCAATTGGAGAGTCTACAAATTTTTGATCTAGGTACCTGGTCATTTAGGGGAAAATATCTGATATCAGAGGTGTCCCTGAGATTGGGTTTTTCAGGATTCAAGCACACAACTGTATAATTTGAAGAGCTTGGTTGTTTACAACAGTGAGTCAGATATGGGGAAATACCAACCCCGGCACTTAGAGCTGTGTGATGCTGGGCATGTAACCTGACCTCCGGGAGCATCATTTTCCACACCTGCAAAAAGAGACCAGGAAATGCCCATCACCTGGGGTTGCTGTGCCTTTTATTTTTTTAAATTTTATTTTATTTTTAAACTTTACATAATTGTATTAGTTTTGCCAAATATCAAAATGAATCCATCACAGGTATACATGTGCTCAAGATAAGATACATGTGACATGCTTAGCAAGGTTCCCAGCACATGTCAATCAGCAATCAGCAGTATTCACTATTAATATGTGAGCTAAAGTTGTTAAAACAACAAAAAAAAACACCTTCTCAGCTCAGTATTTGAAAAAGCCACATCATACATGAGAAGTCCAGGCAGTGAGTGGGAGAAGGAAGGTGCTAGGTAAGGTGGGGGAGGGGTTGGTGAGGCAGAAATCCATTTTAGTTGCAATTTGAAACTAGAATCTTGACCTCCCAGAGCGGCAGCATGATCCTCTGTCATCAGGGCCTCCATTAGTCAGAATTGGGGACTTAAAAGTAAGGCAGTTTCTTTCAAATTATTCACTAGCATACCGCAGGGATCTTTTTTCTCCTTCTCTAGAATCTTCTGCTAAGGTTACGGAGTTTATGGTTCCCATAATGCACATGTACAGTATCTATTTTCATTTAATTTGCTATTAACACTTACAGTTTCACTTACTTCAACACAACTGGATAAAAAGAATTGAAATCAACCATCTATGGTAGAATTGGAATGTAGCTATTAGCAATTTCATTTGCAAACCCACCGTACTCTCACCTTACTTACGTCAAGGCACAAATTCCATCAATACACAATTATTAAACACAGATTTCTGCCAAGCACAGTCACTATGCTTTCCCCAGCAAACCCAATTCTTACACTGGCTCTGCTTCACCTCAGTGTCACCCAAGGATGAAAGAACTTTTTGTAAAGATAAACCAAGTAAACAATGAAAAAAAAAATCCCCACCACTGTATTTAAAAGTTTTAAATCTATACTAGAAGGACCTGTATGAGTTCTAGTTGTAGAAAGGCACCTACCTAACTAGCTTAAAAAGGAGTGTGACCTATTTCTGGGTCTCAGATGGACTAGAAATGGAAAACCACCCATTTTCAAGCCATCTATGCTTACCATGTTTCTCTTTCTGAGAAAACATCATCTTATATCTTTTTTTCTGTGCAAGGGATCAAACTTCCCACTTCTCTGGGCAGATTGACCTCTGTTAATCCTCCAGTTTGCAACAGGCTGAAAAAACCTCCCCTCTCCCATTTCCCATCTGAATGTGATCTTTCAGTTTAGGAACCTGCCATTGTCTGATCTCAGGCACTGGGTCTCTTAGTTCAGTTTTTCAAAAGAAAGAGAGAATTGGATTAGTCATCACCTAATCCATGGACTGACTCCCCCGGGTCATGAGTTTACCCCTGATCTAACCAGCTGTCATGGGGGAGAGGTTACATGGTGCAAACCTGCTGGCCTAGACTCAGCACTCACAAACATGTTATCAACAAGCCACTGAATCAAACTCCTCATTTCCTCTCTCAACAGAAAGAGTAATTCACTGGTAATGAGAGCTCGTGATGTAACTCTTCAAACTACTTTCAAAATTAAAACCCAAATAACTTGATGCTTCTTCACAAGACTTGTGTTTCAAATGTACTTAAAATTCCACCATTTTCCCCCATTCTGATTCTTTCTAAAATAAATTCTTCTAAATGGGTATCTTCTATTGGTTTCTTTACGCTGCTCACTTGTAATCGGAGGACAGAATGTAATGACATCAGTACTCATATGGAAAAAAATTTTTTTCTTCCATGTGACTGGAAATTCTCATCTGAATCTAGTTTTCTTTTATACACACCAAAATTTTGGACAAGTTAATGAACATACAGTTTATATAATCATTAAGTCACTTATGCTGAATAAAAATTGCCAACACATACAATATTCCATTGTTCAGCATTATTTCTGAAAATCATACCAGGAACAATATTTTTAGGACTCTCTCTTTGAGATGGGGCCAAAACCCTCTTGTGTATCTTTCAATGTATAGCTAACTGCTGAGGGTTGTATCAAGCTCCTTGTTGATTTGGACAAAATGTTTCACTTCCAAACTCTCCTTCCCTGTGCAGGAGGAAAAAACTGGGGGTGAGGGGTGGGGTGGGATGGGGTGGGACGCAAGGCTCATTTTGAAATGTATGAGAGTTGGATACTCCCAAAATTCCAGCAGGATTACACACACACACAAATCTCATCTGGTAAATATTACGTTCTGTTTTTGTCTTTGCTTTAGTTTTTACACAACTTGACAGTTTGTGGTACTGTGCCACATTTCAGAGCTAAGGTTTACAAACATCTGGCTCATGGGCAGCATTCCATTCCCCATGGCCCCCAGTGTCTCCAGGATAAGTGTTTGCAAAATACCAACTGAGGTGGAAAACAAGAGTTTTCCTAGAGAACAATGAGGGTAAGCAAGGCATTTTGCTTCATAAGTTTCCTCTGAAAGAGACTTTGGGCCTTTGGAAAAGTTAACTCACTTGCTGCCACCAAGATGAACTTTGGAGAGTTAGGAATTCTTGGTCCCTCTGCTGAATGGTCAGTTAAATTGATTTGTTTAAATCCCTGGAGATTAAAAAAAACTTACATAATGAAGTTTAATAACAATGAGGTAACAAAAACTCTTCCATCATTTTAATGGTGTCTTTTAAATCTTCCTTCACCCTGGATTCTGTCCTTCTAGGAATAAGAAAATATCTTTTTTTCTGGTAGATTTCATGGAGGACGAGGTAAAAAGACCATATATTTTAGGTAAAGCACATGGAATAATGCCCGTTACTTTGTAAGAGCTACTTAAGTTTTTTCTTTCAACAATGCTTTTATTTCTATGTTGAGCATCAATGTATACAGGAAGACTACTTTTAAACAGTCAGATTTTGATGTTTAACTATAATAGATAATATGCCATATCTCTTTGTCTCTCTTTATCTTCTCTTGTTCAAATGCTATAAAAATGATATTAGTATATTGTCCAAAGCAAGAACTTCTACTGTTACTGTAACGTTTTTAATGAAAATGTCAAAACTGAAGACAATTGTTTGGAATGCTTCTAGTTCCTCAGAAACAAACACCAAATGTTCTATATTGTGTAAGATACCTGAAAAGGATTAATATTGTTCCTGGAGGGGATTTCCTCATCAAATCTCCAGAACTTGTGGCATTATTAACCTGTGTTGGGGGAGATCCACAGATGCTCAGGAGGGTCCATTTTGTCCCTACACCTGTGTACAAACTTCTGTGTATGCACAGGCATGCATTTTCCTAGGTGGTGGTTTAGTAATTGAGTTGTGTTTGCAACCCCATGGACAGACCAGGTTCCCCAGTCCATGGGATTTCCCAGGCAAGAAGTGGGCTGGAATGGGCTGCCATTTCCTTTTCCAGGGGATCTTTCCGACTCAGGGATAGAACCATGTCTCTGCATTGCAGGCAGGTTCTCTACCACTGAGCCATCAGGGCTAAGGTCAGGGTGTATTTCTTCTCCTTCTCTTATCTGTTCTATGGCAAATAGGTGCCATCATCTTGACCCCAATCGCCCACTGGCAGACTTCTTTGGGATTCTGACCCATGTCCTGCTGTCACAGTATCTGATAGGTCTCTGGGAGGCTTATGTTTGCTTCCAGAAGATGGTTAATAACTAGTTATATCAGGGGGTGGAGATAGCCAGAATGAAGAAGAGTTCTGTGCAGAATTATGAAGGAAGCAAAGCCTCTCCCCTCTGTGCTGTGTTGTGCTTCGTCACTCAGTCATGTCCAACTCTTTGCAACCACATGGATTATAGCCCACCAGGCTCCTCTGTCCATGGGGATTCTCCAGGTAAGAATACTGGAGTGGGTTGCTGTGCTCTCCTCCAGGGGATCTTCCCAACCCAGGTCTCCTGCATTGCAAGCAGATTCTTTACCATCTGAGGCACCAGAGAAGCCTACAGAGATCCTATAATTTTTAAAAAAGTAAACATATACTTTTCCTATTTCCATACTGGCTGTTATCCTCCCACAGACACACATACAATCTTTTCCCACTTTCTATGAAAACTTAATTTTGACTTCTAATTCATTATTAAAAATGTGCACAACAAAAAACTTTTATAAGAGATTTCTTTTTGGATACCAAAGTCTTCATCTAATGGGAAAAACTGGGAACTAGACCCTTAGGCTCCATTGGCAGGTGAATGCTTTGGGCTTATGTACTTTCTGTTTACAACTATGCTGTCCCAGAGTCACCAGAGAAATGTGAAATGGTCTTCCTTGAGGCAAACGTGAAAGGTAATTCCACTGGCAATCTAGAGCCTTTGGTTAACTCATCCAAAAATAATCCTTGGGGAGAAGGCAGTTCTGGCCAGCAAAAATCCAACACCCATGACAGAACAACATCAGTAGGCATCCCACACAATGGGAGAGGAACACATGGTTATTCATTTACTGTGCCAAGCATGTGCCAGACATGCTGATAGGATAGAGCCTGGGCTTCATATCAGGCAGAACAGGGGTCAATTCTCACTCTACCACTGGATGAAAGATGAGCCTTGGGCATACTACATAACAGCCCAAATCCTAGAGTCTTCATTTACAAAACAGACATGATTGTGTTAACAGTACTTTTCTCATAGGATCATGTGCATGCTCAGTGGAGTATTTCTTTCAGACCCCATGATTTTCCAGGCAGGAATGCTGGAGTGGGTTACCATGCCCTCCTCCAGTGGATCTTCCCGATCCAGGGATAGAACCTGCATCTCTTGCGTCTCCTCCTGTGTTACAGGCAGATCTTTACCACTGAGCCACCGGGGAAGCCAGGGATCATGGTCAGGATTAAACAGGAAAACAAGCACATCAAGAACATGGTATGGCCTCTGGAAAATGACAGGAAATGAATAAATTTTAGGTGTAACTGATTCTGTCACTGAAGCTTCCTAATTTAAGATGGAAGATAGACGTCTTCCCATTTTGCAGAGGGAGAGATTGATTTTAAGAAAGAAAAAAATAATGATTGCAGCCACGTGGACTTTTAGTGACAGAACTGACCTCTGGTACAAGAAATTTCTGAAATATAGTATGCATATCACTGATCTAATGGGGGGTTAATATGGATGGTAAATGAAAAAAATGATTATGCATTTCTACTAATGCATGTAGAAAATATAAATACTACTGATCTCATATCACATATGTTTGGAATAAAACTAAACATAAAAAATTAAATTGATTTAAAATCACTAATAATACAGATGAGACAGTGAAATGGCTAAAATTGTGAACGCGATTTACAGAAGCAGAGGAGGAGAGAATTGTCTTCTCATTAATGTAAAACAGGAAAAATATCATGAAAGAGGTACAAGGTTGAGATTTAGACATAGGGGCTGGACTATATATTTTTAATTCATCCTAGAATTTCAGTGTAGCTTGCCAACACACCCTCACTCCAGCTGTTAGAGATCTGATTATGGCACGTGCCTGTGACTCAGGGAGTTAGTTCCTTCCAGAGAACATTGGCACTCCACATCACCCAACTAATATCCCTGTGAAGAGACCACTGCTAATGATTCTGATGACAAGAAGAGGCTGAATCTAGGAGGGCCTGTGTGGCACACAGGCAGAGACTCTATGGAAGTGAAAGAAATGATGCACCCATTTTAACCACAATGCTCCCTGTAGCAAATCCATCAAAGCCCCATAAAGTAGCACTTGGTACTCATTTCAAGGCTATGAAGTATTATTGGAGGATGATGAAGTTTCCAACCCATTTTACTGTTGCTTTCTTACAAAATATCTTTTTCCTCCTTCTTCCAGTATTTTGTCATGCAGTGTCAAGCTTTGGGGCTGGAGAGACAGAAAAGTGGGACAGTTGTTGATTTCTCCTCTCTACTTGTCTTGCTTTCTCACTTTCCATAAAGGCAGTTATTTACACCTTCAAGAGTGGAATGAGGGGGAAAGTCCTTATAGAAAAGCCCAGTTCAGCCAATGAAGATTGGGGAAAAAAATGCCACAAGTATGGAGGTCTCATGTAGTAAAAGGAGGCTGCCTTTGAGGACCAGATGGCAGGAGGTTCAAGTCTTATCTATATGTCCAGGCTGAGTCACCCTGAACAAGTCATTTAAGGTCTCTGAGCTTAAATTTCTATGACTATTGTCAAAAAAAGTCCACAAACAACAAATGTTGGAGAAGGTGTGGAGAGAAAGGAACTCTCTTACACTGTTGCTGGGAATGTAAATTGGTTGGTTCAGCCACTATGGAGAACAATATGGAGGTTCCTTAAAAAAACTAAAAATAGAGCTACCATATGACCCTGCAATGACTCTCCTGGGCATATCTCTGGAGAAAAATATGATCTGAAAGGATACATGCACCCCCAATGTTCGCTGCAGTACTGTTTACAATAGCCAAGACATGGAAGCAACCTAAACGTCCGCTGACAGAGGAATGGATAAAGAAGATGTGGTACAAAGAGCTAACACCTATCCTGCTCAAACTCTTCCAGAAAACTGCAGAGGAAGGTAAACTTCCAAACTCATTCTATGAGGCCACCATCACCCTAATACCAAAACCTGACAAAGATCGCACAAAAAAAGAAAATTACAGGCCAATATCACTGATGAACATAGATGCAAAAATCCTTAGCAAAATTCTAGCAATCAGAATCCAACAACACATTAAAAAGATCATACACCATGACCAAGTGGGCTTTATCCCAGGGATGCAAGGATTCTTCAATATTCGCAAATCAATCAATGTAATACACCACATTAACAAATTGAAAAATAAAAACCATATGATTATCTCAATAGATGCAGAGAAAGCCTTTGACAAAATTCAACACCCATTTATGATAAAAACTCTCCAGAAAGCAGGAATAGAAGGAACATACCTCAACATAATAAAAGCTATATATGACAAACCCACAGCAAACATTATCCTCAATGGTGAAAAATTGAAAGCATTTCCTCTAAAGTCAGGAACAAGACAAGGGTGCCCACTTTCACCATTACTATTCAACATAGTTTTGGAAGTTTTGGCCATAGCAATCAGAGCAGAAAAAGAAATAAAAGGAATCCAAATTGGAAAAGAAGAAGTAAAACTCTCACTGTTTGCAGATGACATGATCCTCTACATAGAAAACCCTAAAGACTCCACCAGTAAATTACTAGAATTAATCAATGACTATAGTAAAGTTGCAGGATATAAAATCAACACGCAGAAATCCCTTGCATTCCTATACTCTAATAATGAGAAAACAGAAAGAGAAATTAAGGAAACAATTCCATTCACCATTGCAACGGAAAGAATAAAATACTTAGGAATATATCTACCTAAAGAAACTAAAGACCTGTATATAGAAAACTATAAACACTGGTGAAAGAAATCAAAGAGCACACTAATAGATGGGAAATATACCATGTTCATGGATTGGAAGAATCAATATAGTGAAAATGAGTATACTACCCAAAGCAATTTATAGATTCAATGCAATCCCTATCAAGCTACCAACAGTATTCTTCACAGAGCTAGAACAAATAATTTCACAATTTGTATGGAAATACAAAAAACCTCAAATAGCCAAAGCGATCCTGAGAAAGAAGGATGGAACAGGAGGAATCAACCTACCTGACTTCAGGCTCTACTACAAAGCCACAGTTACCAAGACAGTATGGTACTGGCACAAAGACAGAAATATAGATCAATGGAACAAAATAGAAAGCCCAGAGATAAATCCACGCACATATGGACACCTTATCTTTGACAAAGGAGGCAAGAATATACAATGGATTAAAGACAATCTCTTTAACAAGTGGTGCTGGGAAATCTGGTCAACCACTTGTAAAAGAATGAAACTAGACCACTTTCTAACACCATACACAAAAATAAACTCAAAATGGATTAAAGATCTAAACGTAAGACCAGAAACTATAAAACTCCTAGAGGAGAACATAGGCAAAACACTCTCCGACATACATCACAGCAGGATCCTCTATGACCCACCTCCCAGAATATTGGAAATAAAAGCAAAAATAAACAAATGGGACCTAATTAACCTTAAAAGCTTCTGCACATCAAAGGAAACTATTAGCAAGGTGAAAAGGCAGCCTTCAGAATGGGAGAAAATAATAGCAAATGAAGCAACTGACAAACAACTAATCTCAAAAATATACAAGCAACTCCTACAGCTCAACTCCAGAAAAATAAATGACCCAATCAAAAAATGGGCCAAAGAACTAAATAGACATTTCTCCAAAGAAGACATACAGATGGCTAACAAACACATGAAAAGATGCTCAACATCACTCATTATCAGAGAAATGCAAATCAAGACCACTATGAGGTACCATTTCACACCAGTCAGAATGGCTGCGATCCAAAAGTCTACAAATAATAAATGCTGGAGAGGGTGTGGAGAAAAGGGAACACTCTTACACTGTTGGTGGGAATGCAAACTAATACAGCCACTATGGAGAACAGTGTGGAGATTCCTTAAAAAACTGGAAATAGAACTGCCTTATGATCCAGCAATCCCACTGCTGGGCATACACACTAAAATAAATTAAAAAAAAAAAAAAAAAGAATGTTAAACAGAAAAAAAACAGAAGATGTGGTACATATCTACAATGGAATTATTACTCAGTTGTCAAAAAGAATGAAATAATGCCATTTGCAGCAACATGGAAGACCTAGAAATTGTCATACTGACTGAAGTAAGTCAGAGTAGCAGACGCATCATATGACATCCCTTATATGTGGGATATAAAAAGATATGATACAAATTAACTTATTTATAAAACAGAAAGAAACTCACAAACTTAGAGAAAAAACTTATGGTTGCCAAGAGGAAGGGTGGGGGAAGGACTAGTTGTGGAGTTTGGAGTGGACATGTATACACGGTTATATTTAAAATAAATAATTAACAAGGACCTACTGTATAACACATGGAACTCGGCTCAATGTTACGTGGCAGCTTGGATGGGAGGAGAGTTTGGGTGAGAATGTCATGTATATGCATGACTTAATCTCTTTGCTGTCCACCTGAAACTATCACAACATTGTTAACTGGCTATACCTCAGTACCAAACAAAAAGTTTGTTTTAAAAAAATAAGGATACTGGACTTCCCTGGGTGGTCCAGTGGTTAAGAATCTGCCTCCACTGCAGGGGACCCGGGTTCAATCCCTGGTCTGGGAAGATTCCACATGCCTCGGGGCAACTAAACCCATGCACCACAGCTACTGAAGCCTGAGCACCCCAGAACCTGTGCTTCACAGTAAGAGAAGCCACCACAATGAGAAGCCCACACATTGCAACTAGAGAATAGCTCCCACTCGCTGCAACTAGAGAAAGCCTACATGCAACAATGAAGACCCCACACAACCAATAAATAAGGGAACACATGTATGCCTGTGGCGGATTCATTTTGATATTTGGCAAAACTAATACAATTATGTAAAGTTTAAAAATAAAATTTAAAAGAAAAAAAATGAAAGAGGAGAGTGAAAAAGTTAGCTTAAAACTCAACATTTAGAAAACTAAAAAAATAAATAAATAAATAAAAATAAAGATAGGTAAAAACCTCAGTGTTGTCATGAAGATTAAATAGCACCTGATAAGCAAAGAAACTAGCATATAGTGTTTATTAAGATGTAGGTTGTTGGTTCTTTCTCCCTCTTGTCACGTCAGCATCTTGTACCCTAAGAGTTGTTATCCTGTCTTCATTTCTTGGTAGTAAATGGAGATGTTCTAATCTAATTCCAAATGTTTTTTTTTTTTTTTTTTTCCTGCATCAGGCACTCTGGCTAAAGACCCATTTTCCAAACCTCTGTCTCTGAAAATTTCATATCTAAAAACTGTCAACACAGGCCTGTGAAATGTTAGCCAAAATCTGCTTTCGTGCAAGAGCAAAATCTTGTCATATCCAGAGAGATGAGCTTTTCCACTGGAGGTGCCAAGGGCTGTGCACCTCCCATAAAGCTCATCCATTCTTAGAAAAGTCATGATTAACATACTTTGTTGGAGCACTTTTATTTTCATTGCATGACAATAGAATGTATCATTTCTTTCAGCATTCTTTTCCTTCTCTTCCCCTGAACATGTATATGTATCTTTTTTTTTTTTTTAACTTCTCAGCACCACCAGAAGATTCCATGCATCTAAGCAAATAATTTCTGAACATTTGTATAGAATGTTGGTGGCCTGTTCATCCCATTGGTAGTATTTAGATTCTAGTAGAGGGTTTCAGAGAAGGCAATGGCACCCTACTCCAGTACTTTGCCTGGAAAATCCCATGGACAGAGGAGCCTGGTAGGCTGCAGTCCGTGGGGTCGCTAAGAGTCGGACACGACTGAGCGACTTCACTTTCACTTTTCACTTTCATGCACTGGAGAAGGAAATGGCAACCCACTCCAGTGTTCTTGCCTGGAGAATCCCAGGGATTGGGGAACCTGGTGGGCTGCCGTCTATGGGGTTGCAGAGTTGGACACGACTGAAGCGACTTAGCAGCAGCAGCAGCAGTAGAGGGTTTACCAAATAAACTACTCCATCACCATGGACAAAGGCAGAGCTGGTATTTCAAGGGTAGAAAATATCAGCAACATGAGATGGATCTAGTCTATATTTATTGCCATCTCTTCCTACCCCATCATAATCCAAGCTCATTGTATCTATTTTTGGCATCTCTCTAATCCATTTTCTAAGATGTAACCAGCATACTAGTTTCAAACACAAATCAAGCACCAAGCCTCCACCAGTTAAAAATCATTCAGTGAATTTCTATTTCTAAATGGATAAGTCTAAAATCTTTAACATAACTTGAAAGATCCTTTATAGATCTCCTGTTTCACTCCTTCCTGGCCTACCACTCTGTCTCCACTTGTGCAACTTTGGTTCATGCTTATAGATTACACAGAATATTATATAGTGCACAAATTTACTGTTTGTAGATTAGGTAAAAGAGAGACATGACACTCGAGTTCAGGAAGATTCCTTTTCTGTAAATGCTTATCCTACCTTATAATTATTGTATACAACCATCAGCATCATTGTGCTATTAATTTCCCTTGCTGAACTCTAAGCAAGAATGTTAACAAATTTGTTGATCATTGTAGCTCCAAGAGCCTTGTTCAAGACCAGGGACATAGTAGAGAGACTAACTAACAACAGCTATCATTATCCAGTTCAAAGCACTTGAGATGTTAACTCAATTTTCACAACAGCCCATGAAGTAGGTATTATTATTCTCCTTTGACTAATGGAGAAACTGAGGTACAGAGAGGTTAAATATGCTGCCCAAGGTTATACAGCTATTATAATAAGTGGAACACTCTGGGTCTTGAACCCACCTAATGTGGTATCGGAGTCCATGACCTTAATCATTACACAAGCTACTTCTAAAGTAGTAGCAGGTATTCAAGTCATAGAAGCTAATCAATAAATATTTGTTAATTCCATAATGAGTGGACTGTTGCTTAAATAACCCCCGAGGAGGCCCAAGGCCCTCTAATCTGTTGAAGATTGGCGAGGAAGTCATTGAAATGGCATAGGATCTGCATCATCTGGCAAACCAATGCAGTAGTGAATACCAAAGAAGCAGCCCTCACGAGCTGTGCTCGTTATATTGGAAGCTGCTGTGTCTTTCTTGCTGTTAGGAAATGCTGGCAGGCAACATCTCTGCTCCTGACTAAGCAAGAGAAAGTTTAAATATAGATGAGGGCTCTAAAAATGCTGCTGTTGAGTTTGTAACTGGTGACGGTAGACATTTTTTTTTGGTAGGTAAGCACATTACAAAGCCTTTGAAAGTCGAGCCTGAATCATGACTACCCTTGAGTGTTTATCCCCAAGAGTTTTTAATGTGATGCTGGGGACCACTGTCATTTACTGAAGGATTTGTCTATTTGCTGTGAATGTCAAGAGACTGAGAACTTGTCTATTTACCATGAATGTCAAGAGACTGACATTCATAAAGATGAACAAACACCTTTTACCTACAGAGGCAGTGCCTTCAAGGAGGTCACCTGGGGCTGATGGCAAGTGAACAGCATAGAAGAAATTCTAGGGGGATTCTTTTGTCCTCAAAGAACAAGGAAAATGGCAAAATAAGGATTTTGCTGACCTCTTAAAAGGATTTAACATTTGGAGAGTTACTTGCTCAACACTTGGTCAACAATATGGACAGAGGACATTTACACAGACCAGAGCAGAGCATGGGTCGGCAGGAGTGATAAACAAGGAGGAAAAGATGGGGGCCCTGTCCTTGGAGAGCTGATACTTTAGTTAGGAAGGTCAAACACTCAAATAATGTCACAGCAGTGCTTCCAAAACAACTAAGGCGCTAGGGCAAATGAAGTGTGCAAACTGAGTAGGGCGATGTAAAAAGGACAGCAGGCAAATTTCAGTGGGACCAGTTTAGACATTCACTGGCCACTGTGTGTGCTACGTTAGAGATGAGACAGAAACAAAAATAAGATGTTTCTAGTCCTGAAAGAACCAGGATGTGGACATAGACATATAATCCCAGATGTGATACATGCTAAGAGATACTGAGAACTTTAGAAGTCCAGAGCAGAGTGACTAACCTAGACTAAGAGGATTCAGAAAAGGCTCCCCAAAACTAAGCCTTGGAGTGTAAGAAAGGCATCATTCATGCTGGTGGGAAGAGATGCAAAGTGAAGAAGTAGTATTTTAGTTCACATGGAAAAACAATGGTAGTGCCAGGATTTGAACCCTGGTCTATCTAGCTCCAGATCCTTTATACTTGCTACTATAACCTCAAATATGCAGATGACACCACCCTTATGGCAGAAAGTGAAGAGGAACTAAAAAGCCGCTTGATGAAAGTGAAAGTGGAGAGTGAAAAAGTTGGCTTAAAGCTCAACATTCAGAAAACGAAGATCATGGCATCTGGTCCCATGACTTCATGGGAAATAGATGGGGAAACAGTGGAAACAGTGTCAGACTTTATTTTTGGGGGCTCCAAAATCACTGCAGATGGTGACTGCAGCCATGAAATTAAAAGACGCTTACTCCTTGGAAGGAAAGTTATGACCAACCTAGATAGCATATTGAAAAGCAGAGACATTACTTTGCCAACAAATGTCCGTCTAGTCAAGGCTATGGTTTTTCCAGTAGTCATGTATGGATGTGAGAGTTGGACTGTGAAGAAAGCTGAGCACTGAAGAATTGATGCTTTTGAACTGTGATGTTGGAGAAGACTCTGGAGAGTCCCTTGGACTGCAAGGAGATCCAACCAGTCCAGTCTAAAGGAGATCAGTCCTGGGTGTTCTTTGGGAGGACTGATGCTAAAGCTGAAACTCCAGTACTTTGGCCACCTCATGTGAAGAGTTGACTCATTGGAAAAGACTCTGATGCTAGGAGGGATTGGGGGCAGGAGGAGAAGGGGATGACAGAGGATGAGATGGCCGGATGGCGTCACTGACTCGATGAACGTGAGTTTAAGTGAACTCTGGGAGTTGGTGATGGACAGGGAGGGCTGGCATGCTGCAATTCATGGGGTCATAAAGAGTCGGACACAACTGAGCGACTGAACTGAACTGATACTAAACCGTCCTCAAAGCCATTAGATATTTACTTAATTTTTGCTGTGTTCAAATACTATGCTATAAGTTTTGATTCCTACTCCTTAAATGTACTAATTTTGATCCTTAATTATGCAAGAGCTTAAATGATTGAACTGGTATGATATCTTCAAGTGGTTTTGTTTATTGCTATAGCTTAAAATCTGGTGTAAAGTAAGCACTATATAAGTACTGTATTTGATGAGTATGTTTAATGAACAAATAAATGAATGTATACCTCCATACATAGATGATGAGGATGTAGAGAGACATGGGTTAAAGGATAAAGGAAATGGAAGAGTTAGTCTGGAATAGAGTTTTGAGGGAAAGGAGGACCATGAAAGAGCAAAGAGAAATCAAGAAGGGCAAATACAGCAGCCAGGAGGAAGCAATGACAAGGTACTCTCATAACTTTCATCAGTGACAGACACAGCATCAGTGCCACTGATGCACAGGCCTGATATGATTAACAAACAGATTTCATATTATGACTTTTTGTACCTAGGGTTAACCCTTATTACAAACCTGCAAGTCAAGTGACATGAATTGTATTGCATAATGGTAATATAGAGTAAGAAATATTTCTAAGTTCAGTTGCTTAGTCGTGTCCAACTCTTTGCGACCCCAAGGACTGCTGCACACCAAGCCACCCTGTCCATCACCAATCTTGAGAACCCCACAAACAGTATGAAAAGGCAAAAAGATAGGACACTGAAAGATTTCTAAGTTGGCATAGCAAAAATTAAGAACTTCCCACGTGGTACAGTGGTAAAGAATTCGCCTGCCAATGCAGGAGATGCAAGAGATGTTGGTTTGATCCCTGGGTTGAGAAGATCCCCTGGAGTAGGAAATGGCAAGCCACTCCAGTATTCATGCCTAGAAAATCCCATGGACAGAGGAGCCTGGCAGGCTACAGTCCATGGGGTCACAAAAGTATCAGACACGACTGACTGAGCACAGCAGCACAGCACATATCAAAAACTGGAGACAGAATTAAAATCCAGGTCCCTTGACCTAAAGAGCCCATGTTTTTTTTCAACATTTTCCCCTCCAAGGAGCTACTATAAGTATCATCCATGTGCTGTCCACTGTAGTCACACAGTCATATCTGACTCTTTGTGATCCCATGGACTGTAGCCAGCCTGGCTCCTTTGTCCATGGAATTTTCTAGGCAAGAGTACTGGAGTGGCCATTCCCCTCTCCAGGAGATCTTCCTGACCCAGGGGTCAAACCTGGGTCTCCTGCATTGCAAGCAGATTCTTTACCAACTGAGCCACTAGGGAAGCCCTAAGTTTACGATATAAGTGTTGCCATTGGCCTAGAAACTATTTACTCTTTCATACATTCCAATCTAGATATGAAACACATTCATCTGTCCATTTGCCCGGAGGTTTAATGTATTGAGTCTTGATTGCAGCACTTCAAGTAGCTAAAATTCTATACTTCACTTACTCCTAATTATTTGTTGACCAGCTACTGTGTGCCAGGTCATTTTCGAGGTGCTGGAGTTACTAGTTAGACCAAGTATGTGACTTCCGAAAACTTATATACTATAGGAGGATGGCCAGAGAAACAAACAAGTAACATAAATGGGAATTTTTAATTATCCTGAACCTATGAAGAGAATGAGAGCAAGTCCTGGGAGAGCGTGTGACTGTTGGGAGGGAGAGACTACTAAAGAGAAGACTATCTCCCTTGAGCAGTGGCCTGAGCAGTGAGATTAGACAGGGCTGAGCATATCTGGGGGAACTGTGTTCCTTGAGAAGAAACGTTAAGTACAAGGGCCCTGAGATGGGAATAAGCACAATGAATTTAATAAACAGAAAAACCCTAGTGTGTACAACTTGATCTTAGAATGTGGATGAGATGAGGAGGAAGAGGAATTGAGAGCTGTAGGCAGGTAGTCAGGGGACACATCAAATACAATCTTGTAGATCATGGTAAGAATTTAATTTTGGTTGAAATAAGAATCCATTAGAGAGTTCTGTGACTCTAGAAAACAGTCTCCTAACCTCTTGACAGAATATAGATTTTAGAGGACAAGGTAGAAGCAGGGAGGCCAGGGAAGGGCTGCTTGCTCTGTCTGGGTGTAAGGAAACAGTGGCATCAACTGAGATGAGAGAAACAGCGTGGGAAGTGATAGAAATCTGGGATATATTTGAGAGGGAGAGTTGATGGGACTTGATGATGGAGTGACTGTGGCATTGAAAAAAGAGGATTCTCATATAACTCCTAGGTTTTTGACCCAAACAGCTACATGAATTAAGTGCCATTTCCTGAGATATGAGGGAGATAGGACAGGAATAGTTTTGAGGGGAAATAAAGATCTGTTTAATTCATATTATGTATGAGGTGCTGTGTCTTAGATACATAAGTAGAGATGTTACATAAGCAGTAGGATTCAAGAATTCAGGGTACTAAGGGGAAGTCAGGGCTGGAGATAATAATGAAGCCATCATCACAATACCGAGATTTAAAGCCTTGGGTCCAGAAAAGAGCCCCAACGGAGTGTTTGAACAAAAAGAAGAGGAAGTCTGAAGACTGAACCTTAGGATGCACCATCATGCGGAGGCCAACGGAGAAGGAAGAACTAGCAGAGGTAAAAGGAAAATGAATGGAGTGTGGGATCATTTGAACTGAGGGAAGAAAGAGTTTCAAGAAGAAAACAATGGTTAATTGGTATGAAATACAACTGAGGGGCCAAATAACATGAGAAAAGAGAATCTATCATCATATATCACACCAAGGTAACTGTGGGTTTGTAGATTACATCCTGCACAAGGATTGTGGCTGTGCGGGTGAGGGGGCACCAACACCCCATGACTCCTTCCCACTTCAGGTACTTTACACCTGCTGTTTCCTCTACCTGGAACATTCTCCTATCATTTCCCTCTTCTTTATAGCCCTTTCCTCTAAACCTAATTAATTTCTTCTCATTCCTTGAAGTCTCAGATGAACAACTTTGCTTCCTCCTGGAAGCCCAAGCTTCTGTATGTATTTCTTATTAATAACAGCAGAAATAGAATTAAATCATTTACTGAGTAATTAATCTTCATGACTTGTCTTCCCTGCTACTGTGTAAGCTCTGGGTAGGTGGGACCATGTCTGGCTTGTTTACCTCCTGATCCTCAGGGTCCCGCATGGTGCTTGACACACAAAAGACTCAGTATCTCTTCACTGAAGTTTCACTGAACACGATTCCCCCAGATATGCTTCACTGAAGGAAAGAAGGAAGGAAGGAGAGATGAAAGGAAGGAAGGAGAGACGAAAAGAAGGAAAGAGAGATGAAAGGAAGGAAGGAGAGATGAAAGGAAGAAGGAGAGAAGGAAGGAAGGCAGGCGTGCATGAATGAATTATGAAGCCTATTCAAGCCTTCCTTGTTCCCTTCAGAACTGGATTGCTGGCCCAGAGTCCTGCCTCTCACGCTCCTCAGCACCAGTTAGAATTACGTGGATACTGGCAACTTCTGACTCTGTCCTGACCCTCCATCTCCCTCACTTGCCTCTCTGCCTCCGGTCCCCAGGTCTATTGCCTCTTTGGTAAGGCAATGGTTCCAGATTGCAGTACCCAGGACTCCTACTCCTATGTCTTTTTATCATCTGTGATAGTGTTAAGATCCAGCACTTACATTTTCATGTTGCTTGGCAGTGCTGCTATGTCCGTAACGAGAACATACTGCTCACCCGGAATAAGTTATGAATCCTATTAATAGCTAGAGAATCCAAGGGGAGAGAAGTGGCAATGGGTCTCATGAGGCAGTGGATCTCAGTCTTTTTTATCTCTTACTATGCCCATGATGTTCACACTCATCACATTTTCCCGGGAGTTAGCCATATTTTGACCACCCCCTCCAAACCTTCCCACCCCCACAAAACAAAAGAGTGTGAGGCAATAAAAGCATTTAAATAGACACAATTGGAAAGTTAGGTCAGTAAAAGTCATAAATACAGCAGGTTGAGGGTTAGTGAATTCTTGGTGTAAACTAGAAACAACTCCACACTTCTCTCCTATTCAAGAAAATATAGTATTATACCTGAAGGGCAGTGATAGAGCTATCATAATAGCTTGCAACTGGTTGTAATCAACATAAGAATGTCTATAATAAACACAAAAGTCTTGTTTTTTGTCACGATAGAAACAAACAAGTCTTTATTTTCCTTAATCTGAAGATTTCTATTTTGATTAACTATCTTATTATATATTTCATGAAGTTTAATTTTTAATGATATCAAAAGCTACATAGTAAGTACTGTTGAGACTGACTCTGACTTTAATATTCAAAGAAATGAAAACAAGGACTCCTGTGATGGTGGACTGTATGTGTCAGCTCAACTAGGCCATGGGGTACCTAGACGTTTGGTCCAACATTATGCTGAGTGTGTCTGTGAGGGTGTTTTGGAAGAGATTAACATTTGAATCCATAGACAAAACAGATTGGCCCCTCTAATGTGGAAAGGTTTCATCTAACCAAGGGAATACCTGAATGGAAAGACAAAGGTTGAGTAAGAGGAATGTTTTTCTGACTGTTTGAGCTCAACATTGATCTTCTCTTGCATGTAGATTGGAACTTACACCAATTGGCTCTCCTAGTTCTCAGGCCTTTGGACCCAGATTGGAACTACACTGTGGGTTCTCCTGGGTCTCTGGCTTGCCAACTGCAGATCTTGGGACTTCTCAGGCTCCATAACTGTGTAAGGCAATTTCTTATAACAAATGTTTACTAATAAGTATTTACCCTATTTTGTTGTTTGTTGTTGTTCAGTTGCTAAGCCATGTCTGACTCTTTTGCAACCCCATGGACTGTAGCCTGCCAAGTTCTCCTGTCCCCAGAATTCTCAGGCAAGAATAATGGAATGGGTTGCCATTTCCTTCTCCAGGAGATCTTCCTGACCCAGGGATTGAACCCACATCTGCACTGGCAGATGGATTTTTACTATTGAACCACCAGGGAAGCCCCATATATACTACTGGGATATTAATAAATACTAATAAATATCCTATTGGCTCTGTTTCTCTAAATAATCCTAACACAACTCCTTATATCCTTGAGTTGCACCATAGTAATTCCCAAGATTTTCAGTAAGATTTAGCCTGGTGTGTTTGCATGATGATACTGGTTTAGTGGTGAAAGAAAATCAAAAGTTGGTGATCTGTGTAACACATGGGGAAAGCCAAGAGCAGCTTTTCCTTTCATCCTCTAAACAGTGTTTTTCAACGTGTGGTCCTGATCAGCAGCAACAGCATCTCTTTGAAACATAGTAGAAACACTAGTTATTGTGATCCACCCCAGATACTGAATCAGAAACTCTGGGGTGGGATCAGGTAATTTGTGTTTCACCAAAGCCTTCAGGTGATTTTGATGTGTCTTAACAATTTGAGGACTACACATCTAGAATCTCAACATGATTGTTCACTAAAGAAAAAATAGATTTAAAATATGGGACCAAATTTAATAAAAGCAGGATTCATGATGCTCAGTGCACCAAGACACTAAAGAAAATGTAGCCATCATAGTAAAAACTGTGGTCAAAAATCAACTGGTGGCAGCAAGAACAATCAAGTTGCAAAACTTCCCTTCTAAAGCCAAGGATGCAATTTCTTCAAGTAAGACTGAAGCAAATTAAAAGTCAAACTACAAAATATGAAATATAATAAAGTAAAATTGGCTTCTACACATAGTGTAATGAAATCTATTCAAAAAATAGTTTTGAAAATTGGCAGCTGGCACTGAAGTCATCAGAAGATGCCTGCTGTAAGATTCCCACCAATGTCCTAGTTCAAAATTATATATAATACACTCATTATAAACTTGTTACTGAGAAGCATGAGAACATTAAGTAGAGAATACTTTTTAAACTTCCCCCAAGAAAACTGGGCAGCTCAGAGGAGCTGAGATGGTTCCCAGAGAGATTAGGACTTAGGGATAAATCCCTTCATCCTACCCCCTTCTCCATCCCTCCCCCCACGTGGCAGCACAGGCTGAAGACAGAACCCTGAACCAAGCTATGGGAGCCCTCAGAATAAGCAGGATGCTTGACACCTGGTCCTAGAGAACACGCAGTGAAATGGAAGAAATCAGGCCAACATCATTGAAACCTCCCAAGGGCAATTTACCTGAATTCATTGGGACACTAAGACAACAAGTAACAAGAACTCCTGTCCCATCAAAAAGGGCAAAAGAGAATTCACTGTGAGATATAAAGGTGTCTCAGAGAAATCAAGGGCAGGAATTGGTTGGACCTCAGGATATAGAACTAGAAAGAAACTCTCTTCATCGCTCCCTTTCTCTCAACTTTGTCTCGTTTTGTTCTTCACTATCTCTGCATCTCCGATACATGTGGCTGAATTTGGCCACCCCCAATTTAAGTCTACATGTTGACTTCTAGCCACACAGATAAGCTGACTTTATTTTCTCTTTGTTCTAGTTACAGATTGCCAACAAAGAGAACTGTATGACTTACTTGTGTCATGGCTAGCTTTGCCAGTGAGTGTATAGTCACTCATTATGGGAATGGCTGCTGGGGTCCATGACTAGTGAAGAAGGAAAGAAACAGGAAGTTTCCAGAATAACATAGGCATAGGTATCTCTGTGGTTAGAAAGATACCTCCAGATGACTTCTGCCCTACCAGAGAAGTGTGTCACCAAAGAAACCAATTAGCTCTCTTTATATGAACACCTCTCAGCGAAAGGGTGGTTAATGGAGCCAGTCTGGAAAGGCTGCCTGCAGGAGGTGTTTGTAGCATCTCTTACAGTTCTAGTTCTCACTATAATGGTATGTTAGGATGAACTGAGAAGCAAATAAGAGGTCACTCACCAAAGTTTGCAACTTTTGACTTAATTACCAAACTATTATCATCAAGCACAATCTAGATGGTAACATTTTGTAGAAAATCTTTGGAAAGTATCATAATGCAACTCAAGAAACAATGCATCATTGTTTTCATTTATTTGAGTATTGAAGCCAGAACTACATGATATATTCCAACAGATATATTTTTACTATAGTATTTGACATCCTTAAAAAATGTAACAACATTGCTGATGAAAGAGTTTTTCTTACTGAGAAAAAATTAGATTTTTTTCCTGTCATGATAAAGCCAAAATTTTTGATAGATTGGTGGAATTCAATGCAAAGAAGATTGAGAGTCACTGAGATGTACTACACTGGATAGATAACTAAGATTTACTTGGATTTCTCTACTATTATCAGGAAGAGGGAAAATCATGAATGTAGTTTTCTTGAAGCAACAAGTATTTATATAAAATTTAAGATTCTTCTATATCTCATTAAGTAATAAGTCATTCCTACTATTTGCTGTTAAAAAAAAAAGTATTTTAAAGTGTGTGTATAGAATCCACTGACCTGTAAAGTCTCACAAAGCTCTTAGAAATAAATCTCTTTCATAATATATTTTCTTAATCATGTACATGACCTGAGTAATTCTAGATTTTTCTCTCTTGTGATTCTTTTAACTTTTTTTGTTCTATGATTTATGAATATATCTATATAAAAGGGATTTAAATTGTCTCACTGTACAACATAACCAATCATTCCCACAAACTATCTTATAAAATAGTACCTTGAACTAAGATTAGGAACTAATCCCTCCTTTCAAATTTCAGATTCAAAGGAAGAAATCAATTGGCCTGTGAACACACAGAGGTACTTCCATCCCTCAACATAGCCCCCTTTGACTCTATAATAGACTCTGAGATTTTGGAATACAAATCAAGCTGGTAAAAATAAAATTATCTGAGTTATACAGCAAATTAAACCATTCTAAAAGTCAATAGAATTTCAGTCTCAATTACTTTGTTAGATTTTAATGGAGTCAAAATCAAGCTTTAAGGGAATGCAAGCAATACAGTTATGGTAAGTTACAATTTGGAGACTCCATAAAAATTGATAAGAACATAGAACAGAGAACTGAGACACTTGTCTACTCAACTATTTTTAAAAACCCTAGGGTTCATTCTATTGTGCATTTGCTCATCAAATTTAGTTAACAAATATGAATTGAGCATATACTATACCTGTAACACTATTCCAGCCAGTGGAACTCAGCTTGGCGACTGAGGGTAAACATGTATACCTTTCCTAACTTAAAATCCAGAATAACCCCAACTGGGTAAAATTGACCCTTAGGCCAGGGAAGATTATGTCATAAACCAAAACAAAGATACCTCTTTAGATGGGGAACACATGTATATCTGTGGCGGATTCATTTCGATATTTGGCAAAACTAATACAATATTTTAAAGTTTAAAAATAAAATAAAATTAAAAAAAAAAAAGAAGAACATCATTACTATCAAAGATTCTTTGAACTTGTAGGAGCCCAAAAAAGAAGTGTTTAACACTTAGGTACTGGTTTATTTTAGATCATGAGCTTGATG
Organism: Bos indicus x Bos taurus; assembly: GCF_003369695.1. Classification (NCBI taxonomy): domain Eukaryota; kingdom Metazoa; phylum Chordata; class Mammalia; order Artiodactyla; family Bovidae; genus Bos; species Bos indicus x Bos taurus. The sequence continues at coordinate 40,471,703 of NC_040082.1, forward strand.
TGATGGCTTTTTTTTTTTTTTTTTGAGGAATCTTGGATCCCAGGTGTTGTGATCAAATCCACAGAGATAAGAATTTCCCTCTTTCTCAATTTTTCCTGATTGAAGGACTTTAAATGAACTTGGTAGGTAGGTGGGGGAGGTGGGATCACAGGGGCTCTGAAAACTCAGCAACAGTATCCAATGTTTTTCTTGTTTGTTTGTCCGAAACTGTGACTTGAATTACCATGGTTTGGGAATTGAAATCCTGACATGAACAATTAAATTCTGTATTTATCCTTCCAGCAATTTCATCTTGTCATTTGTGGTTTTCTTCAAATTACAAAACAATTAAATGAAGAATTTGGCAAAGAAATTGAACCAGATGCAAGTTTTTTGTCCTCCCTCCTCCCCCATTCCCTTTTAATGGCAGGAAAAAGAATGTAATTTAAGTCGTCCCAGCTCTTCAGCTGTGGAACAGCTGAACAGGCATCTTGAAGGAGAAAGTGTCTCTTTCACTAAGGAGTGTGATGTAGTGTTTATCTGCAATGTTGAAGAGGAAAGCCGTTGAAGTACAGAATTCCCTGAGAAATGAAACACACACATACTCCAACCACAGCATTTATTATCCTGACATCGCAATTTAGTAAAAAAAAAATACACAAAAAGTGTCATTCTGGTCTACCTTTTGGTAAACAATATATATGAGGGGGTTCCTTAAAAACATAATAAAGCAGAACACTTATTCTTAACTTACTATCAGGCAAAAAGGCTGTTAGGTGAAGGAAATGCTGTAAGTGGCTCCATTTTTTTTTTTTTTTTTTTGCCCACCATCACCTTCAACCATCCCCAAATATACACACAGACTGAAAACAAAGGAAAGTAGCTTTTTGAATTTTGCTTCTCCTTCTAAGGAGGAAGGCAAGGTGGGGAAAGCAGACTTTTGAATTAGACAAAAGCCACGCTTCTTATACTGGTTGTGAAACTTACTAGCCATGGGATCTAGGGCAAGTTACTTTCTCTATTCTAAATGGTTCTCTCATCTTAGAAAAATGGATAAATACTATCACTTACATCATGAAGTTATTGTGAGGTATAAATACAGAAAATTCTTATGAAGCAGTTCTCAGCCGAGGGCAAGCACTGCCTAAATGCTCTCTATCATCATTGATATCAGAATTCAACCTCAGCTGAAGTCCCACCACTTCCCATGACTACTTAGTAGTTGTTCCCTCTCTGTGCTCATAAGATTTAATGTCAATACTTATGCCTGGCACTTATTTCCTGGAATTTGAATTACTTTTTATAATTATACTTTGTTTATCTTTTGTAGCCTGAATGACCCTTATTTTTTAAAAACATAATTTTTTCTGTACTACAAAACAATAAAATTTCCAGATGACAAATTTAGCAAATTCAGATAAGAAAAGTAAATAAAAATCATCTCATGCCTAGATGATAAAATTTGGATGCATTTCTTCCAGGTTTTGTTTTTTGCTTTGTATACAAATCTGGTTATTATAGTAAAACATGTTTTTTCACCTGTTTTCTCCCAGTAATTATTGAGAACATTTAACATGTTATTAAAATACTTATTGTTTATAATGACTAGTAGTTTATGGCTATATGGGCCTAAGATAATTTAATTAAATAATCCCCATATTGTTAATATTTAGGCTATTTCCAAATTGTTTTAATAAATCTAAATTTTTAATGCAAGACCTTTAAGAGGAGGTCTTTAAGATGGATCAATACAGTAAATATTTGTGGATTAATGACAGCTGTGTTTGGGATTCAGAAGTATGGATGAGACTGGACCTCAGAGACTGGGTTGAACCACGGGCTCAGACTGGAGGGCAGACATGGTAGTCCCATCTTTATCTATTCTAGAGGGCCATATATTTGTTTTAAAAACCACGTCTGTACTTCTGTACACCTGCCTCTTCCTTGTAGATCTACTCAAAGCCTTCCTTATCTCAATAGACTTCCAAAATACATGATATCTTACCTTGTGGCCAAACTTTGGCTGTGGGTATATGTTTTTACCTTTTTATTGAAATAAAACATACCTAGGGAAAATGCACATATAAGTGCAGTTCAATGAACTGATCACACTAATGTAACCAGCACTCAGATCAAGAAACAGAGTATTTCCAGAACCCTGAGGCACCCTTAATTATGCACCTTCTAATCACTTCGAATTGTGGTGCTGCAGGAGACTCTTGAGAGTCCCCTGGACAGCAAAGAGATCAAACGTGTCAACCCTAAAGGAAATCAACCCTGATCCTTATTGGAAGGACTAATGCTGAAGCTCCAATACTTTGGTCACCTGATATGAAGTGCTGACTCATTGGAAATAGACCCTGATGCTAGAAAAAATTGAGAGCAAGAGGAGAAGAGGGCAGCAGAAGATGAGATGCCGGGATGGCATCACCAACTCAATGGACATGAGTTTGAGCAAACTCCAGGAAATAGTTAAAGACAGGGAAGCCTGGAGTGCTGCAGTCCCTGGGGTCACAGAGCTGGATACAATGTAGCAATTGAACGACAACAATCACTGCTCCCAGGGGTAAATAACAACTGCTCTAACTTCTCACACCATGGACTAGTTTGTCTGATTTTGTATTGTTTATAAGTACAACCGTGCAGTTCATACTCTGTTTTGCTTGGCCTCTTTTCTCAATACTGTGCTTGTGAGATTTACCAGGTTGCTGTGTGTACTTGTGGATTGTTCATAATTATGGTCAGTAGTCTGCTGTATGTGTGACTTGAAAATATTTTTTCAACTTCTATCTTTTTCTGCTGTAGAGACTTTCTTTGACATGAAACCTCATATGGGCTTCCATCGTGAGTGTGCTCAGTTGCTCAGTTGTATCTGACTTTTTGCAAGCCTATAAATTGTAGCCCACCAGGCTTCACTGTCCATGGGATTTTCCTGGCACGAATAATGAGGTGGGTTACCACTTACTCCTCCAGGGGATCTTCCTGACCCAGGGATTGAACCCTTATGTCCTTCATTGGCATGTGAATCCTTTACCACTGCGCTACCTAGGAAGCCCAGGATTCCACTGTACGAAACACCAAATAGGAGAGCAACTGTGCTGGTAGGAGCAGGGATGGAAAGCCTGGATCACCATCTATTACCTCCCCTTGACCCACTCTCTGTCTCTAAGCACACTCTGTGCTTTTTATTTCTACTCTATAATTTTCTCTACTTCCCAAAGAAAGTTTTCTAAACATACATATGTATGTGTGTGCATGTGTACATGTAAGTCATCTTTATCCCATGAATGTACCATTCATTTAAATGCTAAGATGTATACATCTCTCAAAATGATATATTTCTCTCTTCAGCCAGTACAGTCAGACAGTTACAACAGAACCCCATCCAGGTCTGGGATCAGAAAATGTCTAGGTGAAATGTTTACAGAGAGGAGACATCAGCTAAAATATCAATGTGGCAGTTCTGAGCATTTATGGGCCAACATAAGATGCCTCCTAAAAAGGGGCGAGGGAAATAGTATCCAAGGACAACCTTGGTTGACATCACCATTTCACCAGCTGTCTGCCATTATTGGAGTCACAGGAACAGATCTGTCCTGTAGAAAGAGTTCTTTCACTGGGATGTGAGGGAAATAACCACAGTGCAGTGACTGTCATCCTTTACAACCAAGTCAGCAATTGCAATGGTCAAACTAGATGTGTTTTTCTTGGCATGGCCAAGCTAAACTTTTGTCATTCACTAAGCAGACATCCACCAAATTAGAAACACTGGGACAGGCAATTTCTCTGATGTTTTGGTTTCAACAGTACTGATCTGTAATTATTTCTCCAAACAAAAAGAAAGTATTTGACAGAGACATTTAAAGACCTAAAACAACTTTCTTATAGGAAACATATGCTTTCTCCAAATTAAAACACACCATTATGCTAATAGAGGGACACTCAGCAAGTGGAATTTGCTAGGGATTTGTTGCGAGAAGGGGGAGTCCTGTGGGGGCGATGAGAAGGTAAGAGACAACTGACTTTTGTTAGCTGTCCTGAACAGATGCCAGAAGACTGAAGTCCAACAAATGTGTCCTTAAAATGACCCTCTTATACACACTAGGCAAGTATCTTTTTGCTTTTCATGGGACTGTACAAATTTGAGCTCCAGAAAACACATGGAGAATGAACTTCTGGTTTGTATTACTGCCTTCTCACCTGGCCCCTATATTGGATTATATGGCTCTTTAGGTTTGAAGACAAATAGGTCTGTACACAGGTATGGGGGGTCTTTTGTAACTTCTATGGTACAATCTGATGTGAGAACATAAATTCAGCTCTTTCTCAGAAGGCACTTCATCTTCTGTCTCATTTTCCTTCTCTTTTCAAAACCCACTACAATCTCCACAATTATCAGAAAGAAGTGACACATTAACATTAACATTAACACACTTAGTACTTGGAGACACTTGAATTTGGAAATGAGGGATTTATAAAGCACAATAATAGTCAGGAGGAAACTTCTACAATTAAGTACTTTTGGTAATTAGTGGCACAAACATTGATGAAAACAATGAATTTCAGGATGTTCCAGTAAACCTCTAAATTACTCTACACGTAAGGGGTGATTTCATTTGTATGATGATGAGTCCCAGGAAAGCAAAGAGAAAAATTCAGGGAGGAAAGTTTTGCAGAAGTCACGTTTTCTAGATTTAGCTTTAATAAAATTAATAAGAATACTGCCAATATTTTTTTCTATTTATCATTAACTCATATTTTTCCTATCATCATCCTTAGTCTTAGAAAGCTCCCTCCATATTTATTTGATTTGATCCAAGTGCCTTTTGTATCCAGTATTGGTCATGACAAAAACCCACAGAATCATCAGGGACCCAGAATTTGTTTTTGGTTTGTTTGGTTTTGCTTGTTTTCAAGGTGTGTTTTGCTTTGTTTTTGTTTGCTAAAAAGAATATTCCCTGCTCAGTCCATCCCCCCACCCCTCGCCCAATAGCTTTCAGTTTGTTTACAGAAAATGTTCAGATTCCATAAGTATCATCCCCACATTATTCACACTTGACTTAGCACATTACAGCCCCGCATCAAAATGTAAATGGTATCAGGAAGGGACATCAGTTTAACCTCTCACCAATAATCACTGCTTCAGTATGAATCAGGCTATCTGCCTATTTCTTGAAAAATTAATCATCCCCTCCTCAGATAGTTGTCATATAGCCCAGTTTTTCCAAGCACTTTCCAATTTCATGTAATTACTCCTTTCAAAAGGATGACTCAGACTTTTACTTACTTATCATTTTATTTGTATATACTCATAATATTTTACATAAATTGAAATGTCAACTGAAAAAAAAAAATCTTGTGTCAAAGTATGTGACTTGCATTTCCATTCTGAAAAACCGGTATAGGCCTGGGGAGTTTGCCTGTCGCCACCTTAAGCAGTCACTGGCATGTGTCACAGTGGTTTGCATACATGGCCCAACTCACTCCCCAGACAATGTCTCCTCAAAGGCAAAGTCCACTGCTGGTGCTCAATAAATGTTTCCCCATGATTGGTGGAAACCGGGATTCTAGGTGGGTCACTCAATTTTGATGTAAGAAATAAATGAACTCAACAACATGTGCCCTAGTCTGGGTAAACGTGATCTGACATAGAGAATTACTGGAGAAAAAGTGGTCCCAATCAACAAATGACAACATGAGAGTTTTAGAACAAAAGTTTTCAACTAGGAATGATTCTGCTTCCCATGAAGTCTTTGATGATGTCTGAAGACATCTTGCGGTTGCCGTGACTAAGGGGGATGCTGGTGGCATCTCGTGGGTAGAGCCCATGAATGCTGCTAAACATCCTATGATGTACAGAACAGTAGGGCAGAATTACCTGACCCCATACTACCTGTCAATAGCACGGAGGTTGAGAGAACCTTCTCTAGGGCATTAGATCCGTGGATTTAGGTGGAAGAGTTGGGAGGTGGGACTTAAACCCTCCCCCCAAAAATGTACAGATTACTTCCTTTAACACTGGCAACAATTCCATGGGGCAGAAATTATTATTATGATACTTTATGGATGGAGAAACTGAAGTAAAGTAACTCATTCAAGGGCATACAACTAAAGTGATAGAACTGGCATTTGAACCCTGGGTCTCTTAATCTCTTAACCATTCCCACAAACTTTGCCTTTACTGGGATTACATATGAGATTCTTATTTCCAATTAATAAAATTAAAGACACCACAGAAAATGTAATAGAATGTTAACAGTAAAATGCAGTAAGAGGAAAAAAATCATGATGACAGGGAAAGAAAGAAAAATAACACACTAGAAGTGAAAAACACACTTCGGTACACAATGACTAAAGTTGGCTTTGAAAGTCAGTTTTGACTTTCCAAGTGGACAAAGAGAATCGGAACTTGGATGAGTTACACAATGCACATTGTTCATAAGACAAAAAGCCAAGCAGTCTTACAAAACTAAACATACTCTTACCAGAGGTTCTAGCAATGCACTCCTTGGTATTTACACCCCAAAGGTTGAAAACTTATATCCACACACACATGTCTGCACACAGATATTTATAGCAGATTTATCCATAATTGCCAAAACTTAGAAGTAACCAAGATGTCCTTTAGTAGGTGAATGGATAAATAAACTGTGGTAAATTCAGCACTAAAAAGTTAAGAATTATCAAGCCATGAAAAGACAAAGAAGAGATTTAAATGCATATCAATAAGTGAAATAAGCCAATCTGAAGAGGTTGTATGATCCCAACGACATGACATTCTGAAAAACAAAACTATAGAGACCATGAAAAAAATAAGAGGTTCTCAGGGGTTGGGAGGTGGGGAGAAAAGGGATGAATAGGTGGAATAAAGATGCTTAGGGTAGTGAAACTACTCGGTATGATACCATAAAGGTGATTATGCCATTATATATTTTTCTAAACCCAAAGAGTGTACAATGCTGAAAGCGAACCCCAGTGGTAAACTATGTACGCTGGATGATAACAACATGGATGTAGCATCATCAGTTGTAACAAAGGTACCACTCAGGTGGCAGATATTGATAACAGGGGCAGGAAGTATGTGGGAACTCTCTATACCTTCTTCTCAATTTTCCTGTGAACCTAAAACTTCCTTAAAAAGCAAGTATATTTAAAAATAAAAACAAAACATCTCCATCAAAAAAAAAAAAAACCACCAAAAAACCCAAAACAAAAGCCCGCTAGTTACTCAGGAGGAATCAAAGCTTCCTAGATCAGAGCACTGAGAAATCTCTCTCAGAGTCTTCCTAAATAGGTCATTACTTTTATACTCAAGAATATCTTGATAATAAATACAATAGCAAGTTTTGTTTGGCCATTTTTCCAGCATCCCTCAGAATCCAAAACAATTTGCTCAAAGTGAGAGATTATATGTGGAACAAAAAGGTCCAAAGCTACAGACCTCTTATGTCTGACTGAGATTAGGTACCCAGACCAGAAGGATGGGTAGGCTGCAACACCATGTGTTGCTCCTTTGGGGATCCTCACTTTACCGTTTTAGAACTCAGTTTCCACAGATGTAAAATGGGAATATTAATCGTATGTACCTTGTTGTTGTTGTTTAGTTGCTAAGTCATACCTGACACTGTCCACCAGGCCCCTCTGTCCATGGGATTGTCCAGGCAAGAATACTGGAGTGGGTTGCCGTTTCCTTTTCCAGAGGGTCTTCTGGACACAGGGATTGAATCTGCATCTCCTGCATTGGCAGGCAGCAGATTCTTTACCACTGAACCACCCAGGAAGCAATATGTACCTTGTTAGGCAATGTTTTATCATTTTTTAGGCCATTCAGCAAATACTAATTGTAATTAACTTTGCCACTGTCTGGGGCCTGGACCCGGGTGACAGAGATGAACAGGACAGTTCTCATCCCTGCTGTGACGAGTTACAGCTTAATGAAAGAGATTCACCAACACATAAAACATAGAGGGCTTCCCGGGTGGCACTAGTGGTAAAGAACCACCCCCACCCCCCGCCAATGCAGGAGAAGCCATAAGAGAGGCAGGTTCGATCCCTGGGTTGGGAAGGTCCCCTGGAGGAGGGCATGGCAACCCACTCCAGTATTTTTGCCTGGAGAATCCCATGGACCAAGGAGCCTAGTGAGCTACACTCCATAGGATCACAAAGAGTCAGTCAGTCAGTCAGTTCAGTCGCTCAGTCGTCCAACTCTTTGTGACCCCATGAATTGCAGCACGCCAGGCCTCCCTGTCCATGACTAAAATGACTTAGCACGTGCGCGTGTACACACACAATATATAAAATCATACACCCAACAAAAGCTTACTGAGCATCTAGAATGGGCTGGGCACTGGATTGCAATGAATATATCCATCATTTTGTTGCTTTATAAGTGATCACTGCAACCAATATTTTTCTTTTTTTATATTCTTGCACTGAGGGAAGCTGAGTGAAATAGCAAAGTGACTAAGTGGAGCAGATCTGAATGAGAAGAACTTGCAGGGCTGCTCCTACTCTTGTAAAGGTCTTGCACTTTACTTAAGGAGGCTACATCCATACTGCAATCTATGTGAGCGAAGCTGTCCTGAAGGTGTGCATGCCCAACCTGCACTTCCAGACTCTCTGGCCCTGGAGTCCAGCTATCCACCCATCTAACTCTAGGCTACAAAAATCATTCAGGTTGGTCCTGAGAAACCAATAGCAAGCTTCTACAATATAGGATCAGAGAAACATGCACTTCACAAAATCATGGCATTCCTTTGAATGTGCAGTGTCGTATCTATCAGTTCCATGAATCCAATTTGCTCAGTCAATATTACTAACATCCTCTGATGTTCAGCTCTGGCAGGAGGTACTCTTTCCTCTCTGATCACTGGGATATAATAGAGATTCATTTCCCTTCTGAAAGGAAGCTCTACCAAGAGAAAAGGAAAAGAGAATGTGTTTTGTCACCTCAGGTCTAAAACCATTGTATTTCTCTTCTGGCAATCATCTTTAGACATTACAATGGCATGCGCAGGGCACCGCTTAGCATTTGTTTTAATCCGTGTGCTTTGTCAGTTCCACCCCAGATTGGATTCATTCTTCTTCAGAAATCTCAACAAATTGAGTTTGATTTTTCCTATGAAATGCCATTTGGCTGCACAAACATGCTTGACCCTACTGAAGGGCACAGGCAAGAACACCAGCCTCTCAGTGATACAAACCCAGCCCGGATGAGAAACATCAGAAGTCTTCAAACTCCCTACGCTTTTCCCCTCTAAGAGTTCAAAAGGTCTAATTCTTTCCCACTTAGCTCTTGTCCATTCCCAGATCTGAGCTGGGAAAGGAGAATGCAAGAGTTTATTTTAAATTATAGTTGGCTTTAAAAACTCACTGTGCTTTCAGTTCTGAGAATGAACAAAAGAGAACTGAGTTATCTGAAAAGACAGAGAAAAGGCTATGATCACTAAATCATGCTAGAATCTGCAACTGTTTTGTTATTATTACTAATAACTCTACCTAGTGTACTGTTAGACAAGATATATTATCTAGAAAGCTTATTTGACTCAGAGGAATTTCTTCTCTAAAGCAACAAATATTGATGTGGACTTAATTGATGTTTAAATGAAGTTCATTCTCCCAGAGATAAGATGTTTAAAGATATAAAACTAACCTATTAGGGTTGATGCAGTTGATAATATGCTAAAAGACTCACTAATTTTATTGATAACACATATTTTCAAAACTAAACCTAAAGCTGGAATTATTTTTTGACCAAAGGCTAATAAATGAAAGATGTTTCTAATTTTTATAATAAGCGTAAACTTTAGAGATTTATTTCGCACCCATAAAACAAGTGCTCTTAATACTTTCAAGAAGCAAAGTTTCTAATTAAGGGAGGTAAGACTTTGATAAAAACCCTTAAAAATGGAAAGGCCAATAATTGCAATAATTAAATTGATTATTCTTTTTGTGCCATGATGAACAAGTGCTAGTTGTAACATCAATTATGACAATGATATGACAGTTACTGTCTAAGATGTGAGATTATCTAGACTATGTATTGTGTTTTTCTTTAAAGAGGTATAAAATGAATATGACAAGGAGCTATTAATTACTATTCACTTAATCAAAAAAAGATTCATGCAAAAGGAAAGCAGGCTTTTAGGCCGTGTCCATTTGTATCTATCTACTTTAAAAACTAATACAAAATTTAGTGACATTTAGCATGTTGTTTGTGTTGCACACTCTATTTTTCTATCACATTATGTAATGGGAATTAAGAGCTTTCTCTTGACCAATACCTTCCAGAATGAGACCAACAAAGAATGCCCCTTGAAGAAGAGACGTGATGCTTCACCCTTTTACATTATTTTTCTTTTAACAGCGGCATTGAACTACCACCTAGCGATACTTCTCCGCACATTTTAATGAGCATATTTTTAATTGTATAAAAAACTTCAGAGTAGTACCTGAAAATAGAATATCCATAAAATGCTAGGGTCTATTTCATATCAAATGACAGTTGTTTATTTATGGCATCAATTTATTTTTCACTTTGCAATTACGTAAAAATAGCAATAACGTGGCAAGGGAGATGATGCGATTGATCCACATGCTGAATTATTCATTTGATTTCAGTTGTTGACTTCACATCAGACAACTCCCCATGTACAGGGCATAAATCATGACGAATCTTCTTTTTTTTTGCCACAACCACTCAAAGAATCTATCTAATGCTTTTTGTATCCATTTATGCATATAGTCAGGAATTCCTAGTATTCCCTTAACTAGGTCCCAAGTGGTACCATACATCAAATGCTGAAGGGTGGGGCTCCAGCAAGTGGTCTCCAGGAAGAGGGATTCTCTTTGGACGAAGGTCAGTTAGTGGGTTGAGCACATAAGGAATTTTCTAGATTCACTGTGTAATCATATTCATAGCACCAAAATCTCAGCAAGGTAAAAAATGCCCCTGGTGAGGGTGGTTGTTTCAAACAGTTGAAATATAAATCCTAATCTGCTGTGGTTGCTTAAATGGTCTTCACCATGGACCAGACTGAACCCCTTGCCTTCACATTGTGTGAGTTTAAAGGGTACTTGATTATGGAAGGCTTCTCTCATTATCTAGGGTAAGTTAGGGACCTTGGTATGTGATCTCATAGCATATGTATTTTCCTTTATGGCATGTGCCCATAATTCTTAGTGAAGTTACTGGCTTAAGCTCATTTGTCCCCCAGACTAAATACCTATACCTCTACTTTGCAGTCTCCTCACTTAATCACTGGCACCTAAAAGACACTGTATTAAAAATACTGACTTATTAAGTAAAAACCATTCTCACCACTCAGCAATACTTATAGCTCTCTTGGACATAAGAATTGTCCTCTTTTATGAAAAGGCATATGTTAACGTTTAAACAAATATAAAACATGAAATAAAATACTATTATCTCATCCTATATCGTTTTCTGATTCTCATAGCCTACTGGTTTGACAAAAATACTGGTAGTGGTGGTTTAGTTGCTGTTGTGTCTGACTCTTTGTGACCCCATGGACTGTAGCCCACCAGGCTCCTCTGCCCATGGGATTTCCCAGGCAAGAATACTGGAATGGGTTGCCATGTCCTTCTCCAGGGGATTTCCCCACTCAAGGATTGAACCTACATCTCCTGCATTACAGGTGGTGTCCTGCACTGCAGGCAGATTCTTTACCACTGAGCCACTAGGGAAGCCTCTATCATTGTCTAATCCTCATATCCTACTGGTTTGGCAAAAATACTAAATTAATGTAAAAGATTTCACCCAGGATAGAAACCACCATTTCCTAAAGAATCCTTCCATTAGAATACTATTCTTCCATCTTTGTCCCAGGAAGCTGAATTTGCAATATAGTAAGATCTACTTTTATAGTAAGATCACATTTATGGATGTGAGAGTTGGACTATAAAGAAAGCTGAGTGCCTAAGAATTTATGTTTTTGAACTGTGGTGTTGGAGAAGACTCTTAAGAGTCCCTTGGACAGCAAGGAGATCCAACCAGTCCATCCTAAAGGAAATCAGTCCTGAATATTCATTGGAAAGACTGATGCTGAAGCTGAAACTCCAATACTTTGGCTACCTGATGCAAAAAGCTAACGACAACCCTGTATGCGAGACAGCAAGAGACCCAGATGTATACAACAGTCTTTTGGACTCTGTGGTAGAGGGAAGGGTAGGATGATTTGGGAGAATGGCATTAAAACATGTACAATATCATATAAGAAACGAATCACCAGTCCAGGTTCGATGCAGGATACAGGAATCTTGAGGATGGTGCACTGGGATGACCCAGAGGGATGGTATGGGGAGGGAGGTGGAAGGGGGGTTCAGGATGGGGAACATGTGTACACCTGTGGCAGATGCATGTTGATGTATGGCAAAACCAATACAATATTGTAAAGTAAAAAAAAAATAATAATAATAATAAAAAAATTAAAAAAAAAAAAAAGCTGACTCATTTGCAAAGACCCTGATGCTGGGAAAGATTGAAGGCAGGAGGAGAAGGGGACGACAGAGGATGAGATGGTTGGATGGCATCACCGATTCAATGGACATGAGTTTGAGTAAACTCCAGGAGTTGGTGATGGACAGGGAGGGCTGGTGTGCTGCAGTCCGTGGGGTCGCAAAGAGTCGGACACAACTGAGCGACTGAACTGAACTGAAGATCTATTAGCTTAATATAAATAATAAAGACACATTTTCTTGGTCTAAAAATTCCCAATCTATGCCCAAAATGTTAAGAATGGTTTTAGGGGTAAAAGGGTGATAGGTAACTTAAAAATGTTTCCTAAATGAATATTTACTTTTGGAAATTTTTTACTTTTGGAAGTAGATAGGGAAACATTAACTACTAAAATATCTATTTCCAGACAAAGGAACTACTCTATTAGCAAAGTGAACAATATTTATGCTCTGGACTTGGTAACACATGATATAATCATATCTATTTAATAAGGTAAATCTCAGTCTATGAGTTTCTTCTAAGTGCTGACAGCAACAGCGGCTGTTACAAAGTCACAGATTTAGATGTAGATAAATGTCTATCATTTATTTGAATAGTGAATTTTAATATTTTGGTTTATCTACTGTCTTCCTTATACCACTATGGATCTAGCACAAAGCAGGGACTCAATGAACATTTGTTGACATACTACATCAGTGAATAAATTTCTTCACCAGAAAAGTCTGAGTTCTGAGAGGTTACCTTACTCAGAGAGAGACTGTAACTCAAAGTATATTGTTGGATATTCCCTTGGCCATCCTGCCTTTGTGCCCACGTGTGTCCATGTCCTTACTGAAACTCCTGATTTTCTATGGTGTATTGGAGACATCTGGCATCAGAGCATTGCTGTCGGATACAGCAAACTCTTATTCCCTCAGCTTGTCTCACCTTCATTCCTGGCCAAGCACTGGGCTCCAGATACGAGGCAAAGGGAAGGGGAATCTTGCCAAGTGCTGAGGAAAGCCTGCTTTGCCTGGTTGCCAATGCCTGGGATTTGGCATGCTAAGGCATCTGTTGTGGTTGCGGATTTGAGTTGAGTGATTCCTGCTGAAAACACTGTGAATAATTCTAACAATGTCACTGCATGCTGTTGCCCTGCTCTTTCTCCTCTCTGGGTCATGTTTCTAGCCACAGATGATTAGCAATAAACACTAATCAGTAAACTGGTCAGAAAAACAATGCCAAAGCTAAGGTCTGCCAAAAGTGCACTCAGAGGATACTGGGTTCTGATTTTGTTTTTTAAGTGGGTTTGGGGGAAGGGGGCGGAGGATTGAAAAAGAAAAGCAGCAGCAGGGAACTGATCCTCTGGCAGATTAAGCATCATCAATCTTTCTTGTTTTCTGAAGCTAGAAAATAAAGTCTTAGAAAGTTTGTACCACATTATTTCTTCCACATGTAGGTATGTGATAGAGGCTGGATCTCCACGAAGGCTCAAATTAGAGTCTTGTTTCCTCATGCTTGGTAGTTTTCCGTGTCTGTTTGTTGAAGTGTGTGTGTGTGTGTGTGTGTGTGTGTGTGTATTATGTATTTTAAAGACATTGCCAGTCTAAAAATACACTGCACCTAATGGATAACTTTCTCAGACACATGCCCCATTTTCCCTAGATGTCAGGAGCATAAACTGCTTTTGGGTTAACATAACCAGTGAGAAGGACTGCAGTGTTTATGCTTAGTCTCATCTAAATGTCATCTTATAAAAGGAGCATTAAAATGAGCAACTTCAGCTCTTTATCTTTTAAACTTAGAGTAGTCAAACAAGACTGTTTCTCAATGCCACTGACTCTCTTACCCCACAACCTTTGTTCACAAAATCCATCCATTATAGTACTTGATCTGTGCTTTGGCCACATTTCATCTTAAATATCCAGCCTTCCAACATCCAAATTTACATTTCTTCTCCTTCCAGGAGAAGCATCATCATCATCAACATCTTCGTCATCATCCAGGTCATCATTCTCTTAAAGTCTTACTATACGCAAGGCACTACACTAAGTCACTTACACACACCATTTAGCCCTCACGGAAGCTCTGTGAAGTAGATGCTAGCATTGCTTCCATTTCACAGGTGAGGAGATCAAGGCTCAGAGAGGTTATATAGCTGGCTCAATATCACACAGCTTATAACAAGCGGAGCTAAATTCTAATGCAGGCATCTGATCCAGAGCTCATGTCCATTAACACTAAGACAGAATTGGAAGCTTGAGAAAACAGCATCTCAAAGGAAGAGAGAATTTAAAGTTTATCTGTTTTGAGATTCTTAACCTAAGTTGTGTATCATACTCATGTGGGAAATTTTTAAAACACTGGTGCTCCAGTCTCTTTTGGATCAGAATCTCAGGTGCCGGGCCATCGGTACTAGTAACTTAGGAAAGATCCTCAGACGACTCTAACGGAAGACAGGAATGAGATTTGGTTCCCAAATTTCACCAAAGATAGTGTCATCTGAATTGTTTTTCAAACTATAATAGCTTTTTTTTTGAGATGCAATTATCATATAGGTCATCCATTAAAAGTATTCAATTTGATGGTTTCCAGAATATCCACAGAGTTGTGAAACTGTTACCCAAATCAATTAAGAACATTTTCGTAACTCCCAAAGAAATCATGAGGCAGTCACTCTGCATCACCCCACAATACTTTCTAGCCCTAGGCAAGCATTCATCTACTTTCTGTCTCTACAGATCAGGCAAATACTTTCTCCATTTCATATAAGTAGAATTGTATTATCCCATTAGTCCTTGTAACAGTCTTATTAGGAAGATAAATCAGTATATTTCTTAATCCTTATTCTGCCATTTACTGTGTGACTGGGGGCTTATTATTTCATTTTCCTATGTCCCCATTTCCTCATCTGTAAATGGACATAATAAGAGGACCTACTTTAAAGATTGTCATCTGGACTTAATGAATTAATTTATGGACATCTGTGGGGACAGGTAATTGACATATTAAGCACTCTATTATTATTTCAGGATAGATAGGTAGAGAAAGCAGTTAAGTAAAAAGTATAAATATGTATAACCCAAAACAAGAAAAAAAATAGCACTGTGAGTGAATGAGAGAGACCTGAAATGAAGAGCCCTGTGTAAGTGGAGCGATTCCCCCCAGCGCCATCTGACTGCATCTGACCATGACAGTACAGGGACTCTTAAAACCAGAGGGTTCTGGGAGAGAAGTTCTTCACAATTTGTGTACATTGGAGACATCTGGTGAGCTTTCAAGAGGACAAAAGGATAACCTGGCTTCTAGCCTCAGGAATTCTGATTTGATTGGTCAGCCTGGGGCTTGAGCATCAATATCTGTTAAATTCATCTTAGGTGATTCCAAGATGCAACAGATTTGAGATCTATTACAATAAGGAGAATGGATCTAAACTCTGTCTGGAGTCAACAATGGCCATCAATAACCTGGTTAGCACCCTAATGTGGAGCTGAGAAAAAATCACAGTGCTATCCTTCAGACTGATAGCTTCTCTCATGAAAAAGAATAAAACACAAAAACTTAAATGTGCAACCCCTTGCCCTCAAGAAGGCACACTTGCATTCAATATCCCCAGTTTCCTTGAGCATCACGGCAGCCAAAAATAGAGAGGAGGACAAAGACTTTCTTAATTTCATTGTTAAATGGTAAAACAAATGAGCCGCCTCCAAGTGCTTGAATTTTTGTAAAGAAATGTGTTCACGCAATGGGTCTTTTCCCTTTCTCTTAATCTCTGTATTTAAATAGAGGGGTATTAGGTAGTTTTCCTAATCTTTCCTTCAAAATAGCTAGGGATAAAAATGTACTTCAGGGTTTGAATTTCATCCTTAAGTGGCTTATGAGGATCTTCAGAAATCAGTAGGAAACTTAAGGAGAGCCAAATATAATTATAACAAAACAAAGTGAAGCTGGTGATAACTTTGTTGTTGAAGTCACTCTCCAAAAGACATAGTTCTCAATCTGAACAATAATACAATTTGACAGTCACTAAAGAAGCATCCCACAAAAACTCATGCAGAACAATGAATTGCATTAACTATTAGTGGGGCCTGGAAAGTTGGGTTAGCCTTTAAGGAGCAGGTGTGTTTCACCCACAAGCAAAGACAGGAAGTGAGCAGAGTGTGAGGATGTGACTGTGATTGAGAAGGCTGTCAGCAGAGGGGAAGGAACTGAAAATGATCATATCCCCATTCATATATATATATATATGTTTCTTCCTGGAAAGAAAAAAAAAAACTTTCCATGGAAATTAACTATTGCCTGTCTGTAACCATAAGCCTTGGTTCTGGAACTAACTGGTGAGGCAATGACAGAGCACGGCACAGATTTTCTCAATGTGTCAGAAACTGCTACTTATGGTACATGAAAAATTTGTTAGGGGATTCATGGATGGATTCCTAAATTTTGAATAGTTTTGTTTATTGAAATGGACCCTAGAAAAATATACACTTGGTAACACTGAGTATTATCACCTAGAATGAGATTAGAGGAGATACGTGGATACTTAAGTAAAGTCAATAAGTATATTACCATAAAATTGTGAAGGAGGACAGCAGTTCAGGAAACACCAGGACAAGAGTGAAAAGGATAGGAGAGTTAAGTTGCTGCTCAACCTTTTACTAGCCGAGTGACTTTGGATAGTCATTTAATCTGTCTGAGCTTTGGTTACATCATGTGTAGCATAAGGTGGTCTGTTAAAATCCTGGAAGCCAGAAAGGATTAAAAATTCTGATCTTTCAAAGGAGTTTCAAAGATGCTCTCACAGGACCAAATATCCAACACCAGATTATTATTTATAAAGCACTGAGGAGACCTAATGCTATAAATGAAAACACATTCATAAAATTTAGTTGGTCAGTTTGTGGTCACTTCATTAAGAAGCCAGAAGAATTTAATATTGACACCTTACTAGTGGGAAGATATATATTCCTTGGACTTGTATATTGTGTTCCCTATACTTTATCATGAGATAATCCTCATGGTGGGGGGGGGGCCATAGTCACAGATAAATATATATTAGCCTGGGGCAGATTCTTCCCCAAAGCATTTTAGATCAGCACAGCAGTTAAGGACATAGCCTATGAAAACAGATTTGAGTTTGGATCTCTGTTTTTCAATTAATAATTATAATACTGTAGGGAACTAAAATAATTGAAACTGAAATAATGTTAGGAAAGCCTGAATTTTCCCACCTGTAAAATGTAGATGCAGCACATATCCCATGGGACATTCCCTTTCTGAACTATGAATTAATACCACGTTTGTTTTTGCTCATCATGCTAAGACCACAACAGATGAAGGTAGTGCCTGATATCGGAGAAGGCAATGGCACCCCACTCCAGTACTCTTGCCTGGAAAATCCCATGGATGGAGGAGCCTAGTAGGCTGCAGTCCATGGGGTCGAGAAGAGTCGACACGACTGAGCGACTTCACTTTCACTTCCATGCATTGGAGAAGGAAATGGCAACCCACTCCAGTGTTCTTGCCTGGAGAATCCCAGGGACGGGGGAGCCTGATGGGCTGCCATCTATGGGGTTGCACAGAGTCGAACACGACTGAAGCGACTTAGCAGCAGTAGCAGCGGCAGCAGCAGCAGCAGCAGCAGTGCCTGATATAGAGCTCTCAACACATGGCAATAGTAGTGAGAGTTCATATTTATCATGGATATCTGTTTTGGTAACTCCTAACCCATGGACTTCTGGAGAGAAGCACAAATGCCAGGAATAGGTCATCACTTTGTCACATCCCCACCCTAATTACAGTGATTGGTTTGGAGATGGGCCAATGACCCAATCACACCAGTCAGACACTGGCAAAGAGTCCTGGAAAGAGATCATCAATTTTTCCATCTAAGAAATGAATCAGAGCAAAAGTAGGATATCAGATCACTGCAGCCATTCTGTGAGTATGTGGAATCTAACATAAGTGCCAGTTTTGAGAGACAGGTGACTGGGCAAGGGGGAGAAACAGGGTCATGGTGACATCATTTGAGCCATGCAATAAAGCGATAGGAGAGTCAAGTCTACTCTGATCTAGTTGATTACTAAACTTTACTGAAAGCTGTTTGTTTTACAGCTTACAGCAATTTGAGTTATGTCAGCTGCAACAAAAGAATCTGCATATAGCAACATTATCGCCATCATTATAAATAACAAAAATTAGGATCAAGTATCTGCAATTCAACAACTTAACATTTTTAGTTTTGCTTGGCCAAAATTTGAGAGATGGCTTAGCTTCAAGTTTCTTCCACTTAAGACAGAACACAGCCAGATCCTTCTTGAGTGGCTCATATTGGTTCTTTCCTAATGTCCTGAGAGGTGGGGATCTGACTAACACAAATGTTTAGAAAGGAAAGTGTGCAGACACTATGCTTTTCTTTTAAATCCTGTAAAACATCCTGCCTCCCTGGTAGACAAACAGTTCAGCCATCCTTTTCCCTGCAGTGATTGCTTTCAACACATCACTATAATTCTCTCCTTCCCAACTGATCTGCGTGGGACCACCTCCTCAAATCACAGACAACTTATTTTTCAAAGTAACATCTGGGCCCCCAATTAAATTCACTCACACATCAGAAGCTGCCCATTAGTTGATACTGGAAACATGGCATCATTTGAGAATTAAGCAACCACTACCTTGGAGATGAAGTCTGAGGCATTAAGAGGAAAGACAACTCCAAGTTTTCCTTCCTCCACAGGAGGGGTTGTGTTCAGATAATGTTCTATGATCTAGGAACTTGAGAACTAATTTCATGGTTTCTGTTTGCATCCCCCAAAGCATACAAGAAACTTGTTTTTAAAACTCATTTGCAATAATTATATCATACAACCAACAGGGATAGGCGCTATAAAATCACTCAACAAATATCCAAGAAGTGTTTTTTTTTTATTTTTATTTTGAGAATTCACCAATATATAGGCCACACAGAAAAGGAGAATGAAGATTCAAAGTTGAATGAAACATGGTATCTGCCTTCAAGATGCTTACAGTCTAGGAGAATAAAACTCAGTGCTGGGAAGTCCACTTGAATCACAGGGTGGGGTACACACCTACTCCTGATAAAACTTTAAAGAGTGGCTCTGCAAAAGTTAAGCTCATAACTTCTGAAATCCAAGTATGGGTTTGAGATCCAGCTTTTCCACTTGCTAAGGGCAATACATTTAATTCATTCTTCAATCTCAGTTTTCTCATACATAGGATGGGTTAGCAGAAAGTACCAAATGCAAGTGGCTGCTCTCCAAAGATTAAAAAAGCTTACACGTGGAAAGCACTTACACATGAGAGCACTTACTCTCATGCTTGGCATAAAAAGAACACTCAATTTATTTTATTTCTTATGTTTTTTTTTTTTAAAGAATATTCAGTATTACTACAGTAAGTCATTTGATGGTTTACTGTATATAGGCACATACTTTACCCCATTTAATCTTCACAACAACTCTCTGAGCTAGATCTTATTAAATTTTCACACTAGAAGTCTAAGATTTCCTCAAAGTTAAATACTTTTGTCCAAGTCTTCTAAGCTGGTAGATTGCAGAGCTAGAATATCCTAGACCTAGGTCTTGTTTGCTATAACTCATTGGAGCTACAAGGATGGAATCCCCATATCTAACATAAAGTTGTCCAGTCTTTTAAAATCACTTTCAACATGAGATATTCAACTATCACTTTCATAGGCATATGTAGGGACAATGGTTGAACCCTACTTTCAGTTCAGTTCAGTTCAGTCGCTCAGTCGTGTCCGACTCTCTGCAACCCCATGAATCGCAGCACGCCAGGCCTCCCTGTCCATCACCAACTCCCGGAGTTCACTCAAACTCACGTCCATCGAGTCGGTGATGCCATCCAGCCATCTCATCCTCTGTTGTCACCTTCTCCTCTGGCCCCCAATCCCTCCCAGCATCAGAGTTTTTACCAATGAGTCAACTCTTCACATGAGGTAGCCAAAGTACTGGAGTTTCAGCTTTAGCATCAGTCCTTCCAAAGAACACCCAGGGTTGATCTCCTTTAGAATGGACTGGTTGGATCTCCTTGCAGTCCAAGGGACTCTCAAGAGTCTTCTCCAACACCACAGTTCAAAAGCATCAACTCTTTGGCGCTCAGCCTTCTTCACAGCCCAACTCTCACATCCATACATGACCACTGGAAAAACCATAGCCTTGACTAGACGGACCTTTGTTGGCAAAGTAATGTCTCTGCTTTTCAGTATGCTATCTAGGTTGGTCATAACTTTTCTTCCAAGGAGTAAGCGTCTTTTAATTTCATGGCTGCAGTCACCATCTGCAGTGATTTTGGAGCCCCCCAAAATAAAGCCTGACACTGTTCCCACTTTTTCCCCATCTATTTGCCATGAAGTGATGGGACCAGATGCCATAATCTTCGTTTTCTGAATGGTGAGCTTTAACCCTACTTTAGAAGGTATATTAAAACAGACATGAGAGTGACTTATGGCTCAGGAGGTCTTTAATTCTAGTTTAGTTTAAAGACAAAACTACCCACCAGTGTTGTACATGGTATTTAGCAACCTGTGACTTTGTGGCGCAATATACAAACATGTGCCATGACCCATGATTGAGAGCTGCTGGTCCACACTAAAGATTGAAGGTTATCACAAGGAAAGTCAAGCCACCTGTTTCAAGTCTTCTATCCTATCATCTCTACCCAGCTGCCTCCTGAAGAGGTCACACACCTTGGTGAGTAGACTTAATATTCATGACTGGAAGTGGAACGGGATTGGTATACCAAATCCTATCTGAGGATGTGGTTTCAATGAGTGAGCAAGAAAAGAGATGGACACTTAAAAGAGGTGGATAAGTGTTCCTGAAGTGACACACACTAGCAAAAAAAAAAATCTCATCCAGAATATGGGAAAATTTTAGACTTAGTGGATCTTCCATGGACCCAAGTAGTCATGGCTCCCTGACTTCTCTCCAGGGAAGTCTATCTTTGGAGAAAAACAATTCTATTAGAATAAAGCGTATTTGGGAAGGGAGAGGAAATACAAGTTGAACCACATGGACTCCAACTAGCCCATTATTTATTTCACGGCTACACTTCAGTGGGACTAAAATGAGCAACCCAGGACTGTAAGTCCTCATCTCATTTTTCAATTCCTTCTTTTCCATTCTATTTTTCATTACTCTCAGAGTTTTGCTATTTTAACAGTTTAATATTTGACCATTTACATTGGGAAGACTGATGTTAGCTCAGCATAATGCTTTTATAATTTTAGTTACAAGGTGATATGGTGATTGAAAGCCAGACATGTTTCAGTTTCCTAAGACTGTGATCTCCCTCCAAACTTTTTGTTAATATAATCCCAGAAGAAAATGATGCATATAGATTCCCCCTAGAAATTATCCTTCTGTAGGTGGTCAACTTGAGCATTCAGGAGTTGGTCACTGACCAAAACCTCACACACAAGAACCAACAACATGGAAGATGAAAAGACCTACATTTTAAATTTTAAAAATGAAGGAAACTATTTTCCCATGTCCTGGATAAAACTTTGATATTAATTCTATGCAAACTCTGAAATATCCATTTAACCAACATTTGTCTATTGACTATTCATAGCATGATGCCAGGCACTCAGGGAGAATTCAAAAGAAATGGAAAGCATAGTTCATTTCCTTAAAGAACATTTACTCTAATTGGAGAGAAGAGACATGGAGACAGCACTCATTAGGCAGGTAAGTTTCAAAGTAAGCTGCTTATACTTAAGTAGCAATCAGGTAATAGAGACAAGGGAAAAGGGAGCTATCTATGTGGGCTACAATGAGGAAGGAAGTGCCTACTAGAAGGAAAACATGCTGGGTTTTGAAAGAACAGGTAATCACCAAAAGAGGCTTTGAGTTAAGAATAAACATGAATAAACAGTCTCATATTATCAAGTAATACAATCTTCTCTGATCAACAGTTGCTCAGATATAGAAGGGAGAAGAAAAGGACCATTTTGCTCATTTTAAAGAAATGCCTGAGAAATCAAGTGATTTCCTCAGAGTTCCATACCAAATTAGACACATTCCCTGAGCCCAACTGCCTTATAAGTGCCTAAGCCACCAGTTTAGATAAATTGAAGGAAACTGGCCTCTTTTTACTCCTCTGGACAGGACACATGCTGAGAGCCAGTAAACGCCAGAGATTGAAGGTACTATGTTCAATAAAAAATAATAGTTCATTTTTATGAGCACTTCTAATTATCATTATCTTAAAAAATGAGAAAATGAGGCTCAAGGAGACTGAGTCTATTGTCTGTGGGTTATCCAGTCCTAAAGTCTAGGTTCCTCATCACTCTCCATCAGGTTCTCCAAGTGGAGGCTTTGAAACGCCAGCCTCACCTCAGGATGCAAGGTCCCAGTCACATTCCAGAAATTCTAGGGCTGGAGTCTAGCAATCTGTGTTTTCAAAAGCTTCCCAGGTACTTCAGAGGCAGACTTAAGTTGGAGCCTGTTTATACCATTTCTCTGACTACTGAGTTTAGAGTTGAATATAAGTCAGAAGAGCAAGGAAGCAAGTCTTTTACGCTAAGCATCCCTAGGAGGGCCAGAACTTTTGAATGCCTCTGAACAGCTGATAAGTCTACCCTTTCCAACCAGAATATAAATGGAACTGCTATTTGTAAATGAAGGCAGAGGCTGAACACAGGGATCAACTCCTGTGACAATGTACTCCAGGGTAACAGCTACCAGACAGAGAGTACAAGCCTAGCTATGCTATCAACCAGCACTGTGACCTTGGCTGAGTCCTTTAACCTCTTTAGGGCCTAATTTCCTTATCTGCTCCAGAGGGCCACTCAGTTACATGTCTTTCCCTGCTTTAAAACTCCTGATCTTAAGGCCTTCATTGCAGGGTCAGGGCAGAATTTGGTGATCTATTCAGTGGCAGGCTAAGAAGCTGGGAAGAGAAGGTGATCCAGAGGCTTAAAAGATTCAGGATAATTTATTATTAAAGGAAGTGGGGGCTGAAGCTAGAAAGGGTCCAAACTGGAGGAGAGGTGCAGAGAGAGAAAACAGTACATTCCAGATGTGGGGGCCAAAGATCAGGGACAGAGGTGGGGTGAACCAGATGTGCCTGTGAGACCAACCTAAGTAGGTAAGTGAGTACTGGGAGACAAGCGAGCAAATCTCTCAGTTTTCACTGTGACAGAGCAGTGGAGCCATCAAAACACTGATTATTGTTTCTCCTTTACTAATATAGTGATTTTCAATCTGGGACAATTTTGTCCCTCAAGAGACGTTTGGCAATGTCTAGAGATGTTTCTGTTGGTCACAACTGGGTTTGTGTGTGTAGGGGAGGTGCTACTGGCATCTAGTAGATAGAAAACAGGGATGGTGGGATGATGCTAAGCATCCTACAATGCACAGGACACCCACCAACCACCCCACAACAAAGAATTCAGTTCAGTTCAGTCGCTCAGTCGTGTTCGACTCCTTGCAACCCCATGAATCACGGCACGCCAGGCCTCAACAAAGAATTAAATGGCCCCCAATGTCAATAGTGCCCTGGCTAAAAATCCCTGACCCAGTGGATGAGCCCAAGCTCGATACCTAATACCTAGTTTATAAGCAGCAGATTATGTCTACCATGCCACATAAGGTTCTAAGCCTCCATGACCCTTTGTGCTCACATTGTTTTCAAAATAGACTTTATTTTTTAGAGCAGTTTTAGTCTCACAGCAAACTGAATGGAAACTATAGAGATTTCCCATATATCCCCTACCATCACAAACCTACAGCCTCCTTCCCTATCTGTGCTTACTTTTAGTTGCTGTTTTTTTTGTTTGTTTGTTTTTGCCTGTAAGAAAACTAAGGCTTGCAGAGGCTCCAGCAGTAGGCCAACAAGGCATGGTCCTGGAATCTGGACTCAGGTCAACAGAATGTGAAAGCCAATGCTTTAGTACATCACCTGTTAGCTGGTAAAGAATCCGCCTGAACTGTGGGAGACCTGGGTTCAATCCCTGGGTTGGGAAGATCCCCTGGAGAAAGGAAAGGCTACCCACTCCAGTATTCTGGCCAGGAGAATTCCACAGACTGTACAGTCCATGTGTCGAAAAATGTCGGACACTACTGAACAACTTTCACTTTCACTAGTTCTTTCCACAGCCCTGCTGTCTTCCCTACAGAGTTAACCTGTCAGATCTGCGGTGAGTCTGCTTCTGAGGACCCAGGAGCCTTTAATTCAGAACCCCTCCACTACTCAGATCCTCGCTATTATCGCATAGGATGAGTCAAGAAGCAGCCAAGGCAAATGGAAGCAAACAAACTTCAGAATGACAACTGCTTGATGACAGTCTACATGAAATGATTGTTCTCCAGGCATTTAAATGCCTTTGCAGCCTTTCTTATTCCTTCCAGAGGAGTCCTGGGTATCAGCTGATAGAAGAGGTGAACCATGAAAAATGCTGGGTTCCAGTCAAAGTAATTCCATTAGGGGCAGAAAAGGCTTGCTGAAACACAAGGAAGGGAAATCATTTGCAGCATACCAACAGCTGGGCCCAAATGACATCACTCGCCAAAATCAAAGGAAATGAGCTAATCAGATATGCACAAAAGCCCTTTTTGTTTGCTTGCTTAGAAAGTTACAATTTGCTCTCAAGCTAGAGGTGAAACAAAATGATCTCTTTGAAAAATTTTGGCCCTGATATTTTGCTTCTTTAAATTGTTTTTAGTGATTGGAGCAGACACGAAAATAAAATGCTTGAAATGTTCTCAGGTCACTGCATACTAGGAGGAATTACCACAGGAATGTTATTTTCACAGGTTCCTGCCAGACGTTTGATGGTGTTCGCCCCAAAGAGCTATCCGTTGGTCTTTGTACACTACATCCCTTCACATTTTGAACTTCCCTTTCTGTTTCATGGCAAGTTCATCCAGTCTTAAGGTTGAGTAAATGCATATTAAACCAAGGTAGAATTCTGTCAGTAAAACAGAATTAAATGGCATTAAATAAAGAAGCAAAAGGCAAGGAATTCTAAGCGACCCACCTGGTAAGGGCCAAGAGAGAAGAGCCAGTCATTCTCCAAGAATAAACGCAGGAGATGGCGCCAAGCAGGCCTTGGGTTTTGAGGACACTAGTACGAGCAAGCAAGAGAACGAAGGGAATGGAAGACACTAGGGTCTAGCAACATCCATCTGCTGCTTCTCCTGGCCTCTTACCACAGAGCTGAGCTGGTAAAACACAGCAGAATTTTACTGTCACACGCAGTGACCCAGCTCAGTCCTCACTTAGGAGTTCTCTCAAGGAAGGAGGCTCCCCAGAAGGAAGGCTCTCATGGCTGATGCTTTGAGGTGATAAGGTATGCGGAAGGAGTCACTGTTTGAGGTTATGGGGGTGGGTGGGGTCCGGTTAATTATGAGGCACCCTCTTCCCTTGTAGTCATCCTGAGGCACACTGGGTTGGCCAGGCTCATGGACAGTCTGCTACCAAGCAGGATAAGCAACCTTCCCCTCATTTATGGGACCTGAGTGGACATGGGAAAATGTCAGGGCTCCAGAGGCAGAGGTCTTTCCTGTACTCTCTCACCCAAGGTCTCTATTTAAGCTACTCCTAGGGAAAGGGAGATTTATGGCCACCTATGGTTAAAATAAAAAGAAAAGAAAAAACAAAAACAAACTCACAGTTCCTTTAAGAATTTTTTTTTTTAAGAAAAAATAAGTTTCTCCATAAAATGAGTTTCTGGAAGTTTTATGAAATGTCTTTTTTGTATGACTGAACAACAAAAAACCTTATTAAAAGGTAGACAAAGAACTTGGAATACACATTTCTTTGAAGAAAATATATAAATGGTCAATACGCATTTGAAAAGAAAGTGAAAGTGAAGTGGCTCAGTTGTGTGCAACTCTTTGGGACCCCATGGACTGGTCTACCAGGCTCCTCTGTCCATGGGATTTTCCAGGCAAGAGTACTGGAGTAGGCTGCCATTTCCTTCTCCAACATGAAAAGATGTTCTGTGTTAATAATCGTTTGGGAAATGCAAATGAAAACCACAGTGAGATAGCTCTTCACCCATTAAGATGGTTACCATAGAACCAATAGAAAATAACAAGTGTAGGTGAGAATGTAGAGAAATTAGAATCCTTGTCCTCTGTTGGTAAGAATGTAAAATGGTGCAGCTACCGTGGGAAACAGCGCAATAGTTCCTCAAAAAATTAAAAGTAGAATTACCATATGATCCAACAATTCTCCTCCTGGGTATAGATCCAAAATAACTGAAAACAAGGTCTCAGAGAGACATTTGTACTCCCATGTTCATAGTAGCATTATTCATAACAGTTAAATGTGGAAGCGATAGTCTAAGTGTCTATTTTTAGCTTGATAAATGGATAAACAAAATGTGGTATAAGTAGACAATGGGTCTTTAAAAAGGAAGTCCTGACACATGCTATAGCATGGATGAACCTTGAGGACATTATGCTAAGTGAAATAAGCCAGTCACAAAAGGACACATACTATATGATACCACTTATCTGCAGTGTCTAGAGTAGTCAAATTCATAGAGACAGAAAGTAGGATGGTGGTTGCCTGGGGTTGAAGGCAGAGAGAGAAATGAGTTATTCAATGAGTACAGAGTTTTTGTTTTGCCAAATGAAAAGAGTTCTAGAGATGTGTTGTGGTAATCCTTGTCTAACAATATGAATGCTCTAAATATCACTGATTGGTATCCTGAGCAATGGCTAAGATGGTAATTTTTTGTAATATGTATTTTAGCACAATTGAAACAACAAAAAAAAGTCATTCTCATGAGGTGTGGCTATGGAGGTGGCAGCCATCTATGTGATCTGAAAAAGTCTGTTAATAATAACACTATTATAATCTATTGAGTATTGACTATATGTCAGGAATTGTACAGAAATCTCATTTAACCCTCACTCCAACTCTGCAAAATGGGTTTTATTGTTCCTTTGTTTCAGATGAAGGAACTGAGGCTCAGAAACGGTGCACATCTTTCCCATTATCACACAGACACTAAGTGGCAGGAGGGTTGAACCAAGAACTGTACGGCTCTGAAGTTCACGTATCTGACCGCACACTGCCTTATGCAGATTCCATTCATTAAGTCTCCTAAAGTAGGCATTAGCATCCTCCTATTTTTAATAAATGAGGAAACTGAGGCTCAGAGATGTTATCTGGAGGACAGCTTCAGGAAGGGGCAGGGCCAGGATGCAAAGTCAGGTTTGTCTAATTCTAAAATCCCATCCTTGGTCTACAATATAACACTCAACTTATTTTATTAATTTTAAAGTCAAATCTGTATCTTGCCCAGTGACGTCTGTGAGATACATTGACTGCAGTGACTTCTATCTTGACTTTTATCTTCTCATTTGAAGGCATAGGAAATAACATTCATTAAACTCTGAATGTGTGCCAGTATACCACATTTCTAAGTAATTGACATGGATTCACTAATTTAACCCTCACAACCACTCCCGGAGGTAGATTCCATTATTCTCCCCATTTTAGAGGTGGGGAAACTGAGGCACAGAGAGATGAAGTGAACTTGCCTTGGACATAAAGCTAATGATTGGCAGGGTGATGATTGCAAGTCAGGCAGGTGGGCTCCAGAGAGGTCATGCTCTATAACCACTCAGTAACACTATGGAATTAGAATTAACCAAAAGGATTTAGTGGAAAACCTACCCTGGAAAACTTTGATGAAATAAAATACTTAGTGATGGAATGGGATGATATTCAGGCGGGTTTGATTTCTAGAAACAGAAAAGTCTATCTGCTATTAACTTGGATTGTTCTCAGACAGTTCACCTGAACTTACCTATATTTCTTTTAAAAAGTTGTTAAATACTCAGGCTGCTATATTCAATGACTCCAGAAGGTATCTGAATCATTTACAGCAAAAGTTGAAGGTTGATAAAAGATGCTACTCTATGTGGCCCAGCAATGTTCTCTTTAGAGTTCAGCACATTCTGACATAAGATGAGGCTTCTCACAATTTTTTTGATGAAAAATTGTGATGTAGATACATCTCACTAGGCCAGGCCCTGAACTGGTACCTCCCAGAGCTGGTATAATTTCAAAAGCCTCAAAGCGTTGGGCCACTGAACCGGTTCTTACCCGGCTGGTCTAAAGTCTGAAGGGGAGGCAGGGCCTTCAGAGCCCATCAGGTTCAGGAGACAAGCCTCTGGTTTAATGCATTCAATTCTCTATGGTATTAGTCTTATATATCAATACTATCTCTAATATTGTATCAATTATCTATAGGATACAGTATTCTCTACAGTATCTTTAATGCAAGCTATAGTTGGAGACTAGTTGCTATAGTTGCAAAAGAAAGAAGTGAAGAAGTCTATACACAGATGTCTGGGTGTCAAACATTCCACCTTTAAGCTAACCTTCACATCCCTGACTACAATGGAAGGTGAATGAAGAGTTCTGGTGTTATCGACTATCTGAGGGGATAATTTTGTTCCATTCTGTTTTAATAGTCAACAAGTTAAGCCTTAATATATAGTAATGAATTTGTCTGTGCTTGTGAGTTATACCACATAAGTGTGTGTGTATATGTGTGTGCTTGTGCATATATCTGTGCATGTATGTAGTTTGGAGAAAAGAATATGCTTAGGTTGTAAAGTGAGCTCCTAAATCATGGGTTTGGTTCCCACTCTGCTTAGATGAATCCACTGAAACCTCAGGCACGGGGTCCAGTGAAAGGCAAACATGCAGTCCAGCAACAAAAATTAACTGACACATAACAGGAATGCTTCATCTGCATGTATCACAGTGAAGGTTCTACTTGATATTCAACTGCCATAGAGTAGTGCTGGGAGTGCACGCTGGACCCAGATGCCTGGGTATAAATCCTAGTATACTTACTAGCAGGGCACCTTTGAGCAAACTACTTAATGTGGGTAAAATAAATATTTATTTAGGATAAATTAATAGGGTTTGAAGGACTGAAATGAAGAGAAATATGAGAAAGGTGCTTAGAACAGCTCCTAGAATATGGTAAGTGATTGATAAACCTTTAACTTGAGAATTTAAAAATCTTTTCCCCTGATTCTCTGTGAGCTGCCCAACACATCTTCTAAATCTTACCCAAAATTCATCCTCTAAGTCCTATGATTCTCCCCTTCTTGCTGCTCCTGTATCTTCAGAAGCTAAAAGAACCATAGTAAAGAAGAAAACCCTGGAAAAATCTGAATGGATAAAGCTAGAAATACGGGATTGAGTGGGAAGATGCCTAGGAAAACCTACAATTTCTTTTCAGACACACATAAGGCATTGCTATCATCTCATTATCTTTGGGTGTGTGTGTGTGTTAGTCGCTCAGTCATGTCCTACTCTTTGCAACCCCATGGACTATGGCCTGCCAAGCTCCTCAGTCCATGGGATTTTCCAGGCAAGAATACTATAGTGGATTGCCATTTCCTTCTCCAGGGGATCTTCCTGAACCAGGGACTGAATCCAGGTCTCCACATCGCAAGCAGTCTCCTTATTGCCTGAGCCACCATTATCTTTACCATTGTTAAAAGCAAACTCTGAAGAGAAATTAACAACTGGAGCCTTGTAATCAAAGACCTCTGGGTTTGAATCCTTGCTTTGCTGAGACCAGAGCAAGGATCTGAAGTGGACAGAATCTCAGTCTCCTTTTATGTCAAGTATAAATGGTGATACTGACCTTATTGGGTTCTGATGAGGTTTCAAGTCATTAATACTATAATGTGCTGGCATGTATTCAGTGCCCAGTAATCAGGAGTCATTGTTACTATGTTTTTCTAGTTCTACAAAAACAGGAGGCAGGATGGGAAGAGAACATTAAAGCAAAGACTGTCAGAAAACAGGAAACCTATTTTCAGCTTTGCCCCTAATACAACAGCTCCAAGAGCATCAACCTTAAGCTTACTGGCTCTTGTTGTCTTACCCAGAGTCAAGAAATTCTGCCTCCTTGTAAAGAGGCCACCCTTTTTCTAGAAACTGCCTAAGAAAGAGGAGAAAAACAAAGCTGAGTTTCCCAGGTTGCCACTCTGAGCATAATAAAATCTACTTACAGAGCCTACGAGCAGAGGACAGGGAATCGGGGGAGGGGCTCAGGCATTTAGAGGAGGGGGTTCGGGTCCCTAAGCCCAGAGCAGCAGGCTGTCTTCCAGGTCTAATTGCAGCACATTCCTAAGATCTGTCGTCATTCACGGAGCCATGATGTGAATGTCTCGGTGTTGTGGGAGGAGAGGAGTTAGAGTATCTATGAAAGACACGCAAAAACATATGCTGACCCCTTCAAACCTATGACCATATTCTAAGTGGAGCCAAACTAAATGAAATCAAGGTCTCTGTCCAGCATTTGAGAGCCAGTGAAAATAGGAATTCAGTGTTTCTCTAAATTCACAGAGTATATTACCTTAGTCATAAAATTGGGGACTTTCAAATCTAATTTGTTCAGCGCTAGTGCTGTTGAAGGCTGGGCAGGGTTCCAAAGGAAATCACCTCCACGCAAACAGAGATTAGCAGCTCTCCACTGGAGACATATGGGAATGATTCCCTATAATCTCCAGTAATTGTGCCTGTATTACATTCAAATCCTGTTTTCAATTTTCTTAAACTTCTAGACTGATTGTGTTATTAAATCATGCTGGCTGATGTGTTTAATAAGGACCTATTAAATGTTTATAAAATTAGGGAAATAAATATGGGCTTTTAGTCAGATCGCCCAATGGATCTGGTAACCTATTGTTAAAATAACAGCACTGCTGTTAAATCTGGGTTCCTTGACTACGTACACTGGTACTCACTTTAAAAGTTCAAGCAGAACTCTTTATTCTAACAATCCATTTGCTAAAGAATTTGGCTCCCCACTTCCCATTCCATGAAGAAAGAAATACACTGAAAGAAGACTCACAGGAAGATGTAACATCTTGGCTGACAAGAAATGTTACCCCGCTTCCAATGAAGTTGTGACAACACCAACTTCCGGATTAGACCCAGAGATATCAGCTTTGCTGTTGTGTTATTGCTAAACTATTCACCTGGCTTAATTTCAAACTGGTAATTGCACGAAAGTTCTCCAAGGTCTTTGGTAGGAAGGGATGATCAGGCTTTAGAGGGGAAAGGAATACTTGTCTGGGATTTGTCTAGCAGGAAGAGAGAATAAAATCCATTCTTTAAACAGAGGGGCTCACTTAGGAATGATTTCTCTGTTTAATATTGGTGATTATGGATGATTTGAGAAATACAGTCCTCTGTGACATGGCTCAGACTAGTTCAGTTGCTTTTGCTTCCTTGACATTGAAAGCAAAAACTAGTGATCCTTGCAGAAGAGATCCAGGCATGGATGGCTAAAGACATCTTAAACCAGAAGGTTCATAGGGCCCACGAGTCTGTGTTGTCAGGGGAGAGGGATTTGCATCCAGCCCCATATTCAGCTGTGATTTAACCTGGGAAAGATGCTTTCTTATCTCTGAGATGGAGATGTTAACAATATCCACCTCCATGGTTGTTCTGAGGATTAAATAGGATTATGATACATGTCAATCATGGTGTTTGGCACATGATAAGGGCCCAAAACTGGTTGCTAAAAATAGAAAGAGACAGAGAGAGAAGGGAAAATGTAGAGATCAAGGTCCAAATCTACGATCTCTTTAACAGGGCTAACAATAGTTACAATAAGCATGTTAAAAATAAATACTAACACAACATTAACTGTCTGAGCATGATCTGAAGTGTGGCATTAAATGCAGGACTACGTGATTCTCGTGCCTAACACAGACACAAAACCATAACTTCAGTCATCCCTGCCAAAACACTCTCGGCCACCTGGCCCTAAACCACAGTTTCCTATACCCTCAACCACAGCTCAAGTAATTCTGTTATCTGCAGGGCAAATGCAAACCCTACTTTCTCGGACGAGTTAACCTTTGAGTTTCCCCTAAGGAAAGGGAGGGCAATTAAACAATCTTTCTGGCACTTAA
The DNA here is from genome assembly GCF_003369695.1 of Bos indicus x Bos taurus. Taxonomy (NCBI): domain Eukaryota; kingdom Metazoa; phylum Chordata; class Mammalia; order Artiodactyla; family Bovidae; genus Bos; species Bos indicus x Bos taurus. The sequence goes on from NC_040082.1 coordinate 40,504,097, forward strand.
AAAAAAAAACCCTACAACAACAAACCACATCATTATCTTGGTATAAACACACCCCTTAAGATATTTCTAACAAGTGTGTATCAGCTCCCCCCACTCACCCACTGCTGCCACCCCCATCCCAGAATATTGTAAAGTGATGTGGGAGCTGGCCTGGTTTACATTAGGGGCTCTGAAAGGTTGAAGGAGAATTGGATAGAAGGTTAATATTTGGCAGAACCTTGTAAATGACCTGATTGTTATTTTATATTGCCTACAGTCTCCAAATCACTGCTGCTTGCCAGAAAGGCCCCAAGTGTGGCCAGGTAGTTACACACAGCAGTGTCACAAGCCAGCTCCATGGAGGGACATACTTACTCTGCGTGTGTCTGTGTGTGTGTTTTCTCTGAGTGTGGGCACAGGCAATCGATGTCTTTGCTTATGCTCAACCAAACTAGAGCAGAAACCCAGCACGGCCATTATTTTTACGGATTTTTTTTTTTCTGCCCTCAGGGGACCTTCTCCCAGTTTAATTGTCTAAGAGGATTGTTTCCTTGTGGGATTTTATTTCAAAACGTTCCTGTTAAAATTTCTTTCTGAGAGGGAAGGAAAGAGAAGATGGAATTAAAAAAATATATATCCTTAAACATACAAACCCACAATCACATAAAAATTCTCCAAACTGCGTATCCTGAAATTAATAGAGGTGTTTCGTGATGCATAGATTTTTAAATTATTTGTCTAAAGATATGTTTAGAATTGATTATATTAAAGGTGTATAAATCTTGGGTTCCCTGCCCCCACTGCTATGCCTTGGAAATGAATTCAAGCAAACCAACTGAATTTTAAGTTAAGACAAACAGGGGAGAGATCATTTGTCTCCAGTTATACATGAAATAGCTTCTAATAGCGGATGCTGAGTTCATGAAGTATATGTTCGACCCCCTTTGATATAAATTCCATCATCAGCTCACAAAAAAAATTGTATTTATGCATAAGACAGTGCTCTCTAACATGAACTCCTATAAATTACGAGAACAGAAAATCCAAATTTATAAGATGCCATTTCTGGATTTATTTTTAATGCTGTCTCCCACATATTACCAAACAAATGCCACATTAGCAGAGCATGAAAGCTTTTTACTGGCATAAGCTATGGCCATGAAATTCACAGCACAGGCTGGGCGGGCAGTTAGGTGCAGATGAAGAAGCAAAGAAAAAGTGTGAGAGGGACCAGGGTTTCGAAATGCTTGGGAGGTCCCAGAGCCTGGTGTTTGCTTTAGTGTAGACAAGCTGGTCATTTACTATTGAAAGAAGGCATGTTTCTTGATCCATCAATGAAAGCAAACACAGGTGATTATTTTTATTTCCTAAGAAATATGAATTTGTGTTTTCCCATCCAAACCCCACATGGTAGCACCAGACCCAATTCTCTTCTGTATCTTCTACTAATTCCCCCTGTATCTTCTACTAATTCATTCATTTATTCATCAAGTATTTATTGATTGCTTTATGTGTGTCAGCCGTTCGACTGTGGGATGGAGGACACAGAGTCTAATAAGAAAAACATTATAGTATTAGAGTAAGAACACAAGCTCTGCAACCAGTGGGCCTGAGTTATACACAAAGAAATAACAATATTAATAATATTAGCTAACATTTATCGAATGCTGACTTGGTGCCAGGTACTAAATTTTTACAGTTCAGTTAAGTTCAGTCGCTCAGTCGTGTCCGAATCTTTGTGACCCCATGAATCACAGCACGCCAGGCCTCCCTGTCCATCACCAACTCCTGGAGTTCACTCAGACTCACGTCCATCGAGTCAGTGATGCCATCCAGCCATCTCATCCTCTGTCGTCCCCTTCTCCTCCTGCCCCCAATCCCTCCCAGCATCAGAGTCTTTTCCAATGAGTCCACTCTTCGCATGAGGTGGCCAAAGTACTGGAGTTTCAGCTTTAGCATCATTCCCTCCAAAGAAATCCCAGGGCTGATCTCCTTCAGAATGGACTGGTTGGATCTCCTTGCAGTCCAAGGGACTCTCAAGAGTCTTCTCCAACACCACAGTTCAAAAGCATCAATTTTTACATGTTAACTCATTTAATCTTCTCAGATTCCTATGAGTCTAGATACTACTATTTGTTTATTTTAACAATGAAAAAAGTTAAAAGTACGTTCTCATAGTATGAAACAGAACTGGTATTTTAATCCATGGCTTCAAGTCAGAAGATTTAATCACCATCTTGAAAGGAGTTGATGCTTCTAAATAAATCAACATCAATATTCCAGCTCCATCCTTCATTGACTTTGTGACCTTGGACGAGTTAGTTAACCTCTTAATACCTCTGTTTTCCCATCTATAAAATGGGGATAATAATAGTGCCTGCTTCATATTGTCAAGGTGAAGAATAAAGGAAAAGTTCTACCTGTGCAGCACTTAGAAGAGTCCCTGGCACAAGAATGTGCTCAGTGTTCATTCTTAGTATTTCTTTATTATTATCATCATTACTTGATAAGCCTCTTTTATTACATACAATGGATGCATTAAGACATTAGGATTTAATTCTCTTTTAGAATCTGATTGAGGAAGGGCCAGATTCAAACACAGTTATCAACCAGCAGAGATACCAAGAAGGTCTTAGGTCATAAAGGTGACCAGACTGGTCTAAACCAAATCACAGTCTAGTAACCAGTCTACTAAAAATTACTGCCACCATTTTGTAGCTCATAGAGAGTTTTGGAGGTTATGGATGGATGGGGTTCAGTGGAGAGCTCTCTGAGGCTTCGGTCTTCAATCTAAGTCTCCATGAAGAGCACAATTCTCCCTCCCCTCCTCCATTTAGTCTCTCTTCAGGAAAGGCTTAAGGCAGTGTCTCTGAGCACGTAAGAATTTTGACTGTTTCCGTTTTAAAAACAAAAAGAGCAAAGGTCATGAGGGCAAGCTACTGAAGTATTCCAAATAACAAGAAAATTCAAATGACAACTACTCACTAAGAGCTCATTCTCTCCAAGTTCGAGTACCAACCCCTTTTGATCTGTCTTATTCTTGGTCTCAGGCAAAGTTCCTGATGGAAAGCAACAGAAACTGAATGGGGATGACTAATGCAGAAAAATAACTCACCAAAAGGATACAGGGGAAAGCACTAGCGGGAACTGAGCACAGAAACTAGGAACCTGGAAGACAGCCCTGCCTGTCGTGAAATGCTGTGAGCAGGGTAGTGTCTCCTCCAGTGCTGAGCACTCAGCTCTAGAACTTGTCTCTCTGGACCACACAGTCTTATGGATAGTCCTTCCCCTGCTTTCCTGGAAACTACATCTTACTGTGCCCCTATAACTGCCAAGGCGCTTTCTATTGGCCCTGCTTCTTTGCAGCTCTATCTTCAGATACAAAACTAGGAGTAGATACACATGACTGGCTGAGCCTAGGTGCATATCCTCTCTATCAGGGAAGTCTTGAAAGCAAGTTTTTGGCATTTTCAGATACTGCAGAAGGACATATGCTCTGTCTCCGTATTTCATAAAGTAGGGGATTCCAAATTAAAGAGAAAAGGTTCAGCCATTACTAGCCAAAAATAATGACAGAAGTCCAGTACATCTCTCCAGTTTGAATACTGATTCTCTGGGGATGATTCTACCTGCCCTACTCAGGGACATTTACAGTGTCTGGAAATACTTCCGGTCGTCACAACTGGGAGAATTGCTACTATCATCTAGTAGGTGGAGGGCAGAGATGCTGCTCAGTTCCCTACTGTGCAAAAATAGTTGCCCACAATACAGGATTAAATGGCCCCAAATGTTAATAGTTTCAAGAGGGAGAGAACTTGTGTCAGGCTGAAAGCTAAAGGTAAATGGGGACCCTCTCTGGATTTTCTCACAGTTATGCCCTGACAGCCATCAAATGAAGGGCTCTATGTGTTGACCAGATAAACAAAAGAAAGACTACATTAATAGATGTAGCTACATAATCTACATATTCAATCTACATGTTGACCAGATAAACAAAAGAAAGCCTACATAATCAATAGATGTCATCGATTGCCCACCAGTCTCAACAGCAAAGGGACCAACAGATTGTTCTTTCTTTTTGCTTCTGACTTCTTCCTGGCCATTGTGGTTTCTAACACATGACTGTCCAAGAAACAGAAACCTAATATCTACTTGTGAAATGAATAAACTCAGAGTAAAATCCAGAGTCTAATCAATGTCTACAAAGCCCTCAATGATCTGGGCTTCCTTTAACTTTGCAACCTCCTCTCCAACTATTTTCCCCATGGCTCACCCTGCTCACACCACACTGGCTTTCCTGTTATTCCTCCTGATACATCACCCATTGTGCTAATCCCTCTGCAAGAATATTCTCTGTCCTTTTCATTTCCAATGTAGCTCAGTCTCTCAGCTAGTGCAAGTCTTTGATGAAATTATTTCTCTCCAGGTGTGCTTACCCCGAACACCCTAAGAAGACACACCTGCCGCTCCAAATTCTGCATTCTTGATAACTTTATACTGCTCCTTGTTTTTAAACAGCTTTCAATACAATTGAGATATGAACAAAGCTAGTGGAGGTGATGGAATTCCAGTTGAGCAATTTCAAATCCTAAAAGATGATGCTATAAAAGTGCTGCACTCAGTATGCCAGAAAATTTGGAAAACTCAGCAGTGGCCACAGGACTGGAAAAGGTCAGTTTTCATTCCAATCCAAAAAGGCAATGCCAAAGCATGCTCAAACTACTGCACAGCTGCTATCATCTCACACGCTAGTAAAGTAATGTTCAAAATTCTCCAAGCCAGGCTTCAACAGTACATTAACCGAGAACTTCCAGATGTTCAAGCTGGATTTAGAAAAGGCAGATGAACCAGAGATTAAATTGCCAACATCCTTTGGATCACTGAAAAAGTGAGAGAGTTTAAGAAAAACATCTACTTCTGCTTTATTTGACTATGTCAAAGCCTTTGACTGTGTGGATCACCACAAACTGTGTAAAATTCTGAAAGAGATGGGAATACCAGACCACCTGACCTGCCTCTTGAGAAACCTGTATGCAGGTCAGGAAGCAACAGTTAGAACTGGACATGGAACAATAGACTGGTTCCAAATTGGGAAAGGAGTACGTCAAGGCTGTGTGTTGTCACTCTGCTTATTTAACTTACATGCAGAGTACATCATGAGAAACATGCAGAGTACATCATGAGAAACACTGGGCTGGATGAAGCACAAACTGGAATCAAGATGCTTGCTCCTTGGAAGAAAAGTTATGACTAACCGAGACAGCATATTAAAAAGCAGAGACATTACTTTTCCAACAAAGGTCCGTCTGGTCAAGGTTATGGTTTTTTCAATAGTCATGTATGGATGGGAGAGTTGGACTATAAAGAAAGTTGAGCACTGAAGAATTGATGCTTTTGAACTGCAGTATTGGAGAAGACTCTCGAGAGTCCCTTGGACAGCAAGGAGATCCAATCAGTCCATCCTAAAGGAAATCAGTCCTGAATGTTCATTGGAAGGACTGATGCTGCAGCTGTAACTCCAATACTTTGGCCACCTGAAGCAAAGAACTGACTCATTGGAAAAGACCCTGATGCTAGGAAAGATTGAAAGTGGGAGGAGAAGGGCATGACAGAGGATGAGATGGTTGGATGGCATCACTGACTCAATGGACATTAGTTTGAGTGAACTCTGGAAGTTGGTGATGGACAGGGAGGCCTGGAGTGCTGCAGTCCATGGGGTCTCAAAGAACACCACTCTTGGACGCGACTGAGCGACTGAACTGAACCGATCTATAAAATATCAATATGTAAGGGATAATTGATCTATATGACTTATACACAAAGAACTATACATGACTAATGTGTACAACTTGACTTTGGACATATGCAAAAACTTCTGACACCTCCTCCACAATCAAGGTAACAGTCATGTCCATCATTTCCAATAGTTTCCTTGTATCCCTTTGGTTTTTGGTTGTTGGCTTTTTGGTTTTGCTTTTTTTCTGGTAAGAACACATAACATGAGGCCCATCCCTTTAAAGATTTTGAAGGGAACAACATTATATTGTTAACTGTGGGCACCACGTTGCACTGAGGATCTCTAGAGCTCAGTCATCTTGTACAACTGAAACTTAACACCCATTAAACAACCCACAACTCTTTTATTCCCCCCAGAACCAAGCAGTTTCTAACATACTCCAGAATTTACTAACATGCTCTATTATGGCTTACTATCTGTCCCCCACCCAACCCCCACCAAGAGTGGTGTTTTTAGTTTATCTTGTTCATGATGTGTCCCCGTGCCTAGAATGGGATCTGGCACATAGTAGGTGCTCAGTAAATGTTGGTTGAATAAACAACTAAAGCAACTCTGAAACATGGGATAGACTGAAAAATGCAAACATTGTCGCCAAAAGATATGCTAACATTCACAGAATGACAGATCCATAGTGATACAGCAGATACACAGCACTGTGGCATTTTTTGGCAATGCTTGGAGCTGATGCTGGAAGTAAAGCACTGGCCTTGCCAAATGCAGCCTCCTGAGGCTCCTAGGTAACAGACAGGGGCCCAGGGGTGTTCCCGAAATAACCTCTGCCTCTCACTAGTCTGTGAGGAAAATATTAGTATCCAAAGTTTAGAAACAAGGAAACTGGGGCTCAGGGAGATTGTGTAGCTTTTTCAAGGGCAACAGAGTTGGAAAACAACAAAGCCAGCATCATGATCTGGTATCCAAACCTTATGATACTGAACCCTACCTAGAAGTTCTGTGAACGTGGTGGGGCAGCTCTCTCGATTATAGATCTGTGGAGCATGTACCAAGTAGCTTGAGAATTTCCAGATGAACAGGCAAAGAAGGAAGCAAAGTCATAATGTCACCACACAAGGGACCTCACCAAACCACCATTTAATTTCCTGGCTGCCTAATAATATTCACTTATATAACAATGTATTATGTAGGTACAACAATTTCATATTAACAATCTGATTAGCACCTCTAAAACCCAATGCATTGTTTATATCAGAAGGTTTGTCCCTATTTTACAGATAAGAAAACAGAGGCATGGAATGATATAGTGACTTGTACCAATATGGGCAGGAGTGGAATTCAGTTCTTTCTGTTATTCAATGTTGCTGCTCAATATAAACAGCCGTTCTCAAAAGCAAACAATACAAATAGGTATGTATCAGTTCAGTTCAGTTCAGTCGCTCATTCGTGTCCGACTCTTTGCGACCCCATGAATTGCAGCACGCCAGGCCTCCCTGTCCATCACCAACTCCAGGAGTTCTCTCAGACTCACGTCCATCGAGTCAGTGATGCCATCCAGCCATCTCATCCTCTGTTGTCCCCTTCTCCTCCTGCCCCCAATCCCTCACAGTATCAGTCTTTTCCAATGAGTCCACTCTTCACATGAGGTGGCCAAAGTACTGGAGTTTCAGCTTAGCATCATTCCCTCCAAAGAAATCCCAGGGCTGATCTCCTTTAGAATGGACTGGTTGGATCTCCTTGCACTCCAAGGGACTCTCAAGAGTCTTCTCTAACACCACAGTTCAAAAGCATCAATTCTTCGGCACTCAGCTTTCTTCACAGTCCAACTCTCACATCCATACATGACCACAGGAAAAACCATAGCCTTGACTAGATGGACCTTTGTTGGCAAAGTAATGTTTCTGCTTTTGAATATGCTATTTAGGTTGGTCATAACTTTTCTTCCAAGGAATAAGCGTCTTTTAATTTCATGGCTGCAATCACCATCTGCAGTGATTTTGGAGCCCCCAAAAATAAAGTCTGACACTGTTTCCACTGTTTCCCCATCTATTTGCCATGAAGTGATGGGACCAGATGCCATGATCTTTGTTTTCTGAATGTTGAGTTTGAAGCCATCTTTTTCACTCTCCACTTTCACTTTCATCAAGAGGCTTTTTAGTTCCTCTTCACTTTCTGCCATAAGGGTGGTGTCATCTGCATATCTGAGGTTATTTATATTTCTCCCGGCAATCTTGATTCCAGCTTGTGTTTCTTCCAGTCCAGCGTTTCTCATGATGTACTCTGCATATATGTTAAATAAATAGGGTGACAATATACAGCCTTGACATACTCCTTTTCCTTTTTGGAACCAGTCTGTTGTTCCATGTCCAGTTCTAACTGTTGCTTCCTGACCTGCATACAGGTTTCTCAGGAGGCAGGTCAGGTGGTCTGGTATTCCTATCTCTTTCAGAACTTTCCACAGTTTATTGTGATCCACACAGTCAAAGGCTTTGGCATAGTCAACAAAGCAGAAATAGATGTTTTTCTGGAACTCTCTTGCTTTTTCCATGATCCAGCGGATGTTGGTATGTATATGTGTTGGTATGTATATGTGTGCATAAATATGTGCATGTGCATAAATCTAAGTGTGTGTGTGTATGTGTGTGTGTGCACACACAAGTCCTGGACGTTAATCTCGAGAGCATACCTGTTGCTTATCCAAACCTTTAGGCTCTCTGCTTCAGACACATCTGGAATTTAAGAAGTGCCAGGAGGTGCTGGGCAACACCCTGAATGAGATATGAGTCGAGACATTTGGTCTCTAGAAGACCTTCTCACCTTCCTCACTTACCAAAAAAAGAGCTTGGTCATGTGATCTCCAAAGTAGAACGATTCCCTGATGCTGATGTGAGCCTCTGAGTTTCTGCCCATGGTGTTCCCCTCACAGTTTATTTGTTCTCTCATTTTGTCCAGTTAATTCCTATTCATACTTCACGTCCTAGCTTGAACCTTACTTCCTCAGGAGGGTAATACTCACTCATAAGTCCTACACTTTTCCTTAGTGGAATTTATTTTAGCACAGCAGTGTAAAACCGTCTTGCCTATGCTTTGATCAAAGCTAGGCTATGGCTTTCAGGAACACACAAGTCTTGTGACTTTTCCTTGCTGCTGGATGCCCAGGGTTGAGCGCTAAAATGTGGTAGGTGCTCCATCACCCTGTGCCGATTGAATGCACTGGGGCTTGAGTTCAGTTTGCACTAGTAGGAATTTGTGTGGGGTAGCGTCTCCTAATGGAGAAGGCAATGGCACCCCACTCCAGTACTTTGCCTGGAAAACCCCATAGACAGAGGAACCTCGTAGGCTGCAGTCCGTGGGGTCGCTAGGAGTAGGACATGACTGAGCGACTTCACTTTCACTTTTTACTTTCATGCATTGGAGAAGAAAATGGCAACCCACTTCAGTGTTCTTGCCTGGAGAATCCCAGGCACAGGGGAGCCTGGTGGGCTGCCATCTATGGGGTCGCACAGAGTTGGACACTACTGAAGTGACTTAGCAGCAGCAGCGGCTCCTAAAGATCAGTAAACCAGCAGCTGCTCTCTCTCTCTAGCACCATTTTAAGATTAACCATATTTAGGACATTTTGACTATTTCAATTCTAGTAGTAGATTGAAAAAAAAATTGTATCAGAAGCTTTTGGTGAATCTGTGACATAAATGTCAAACCACTAAGATTTCTTTATTCTACTGCAGCCTTGCTTTTTCCCCCATACCTGAGCTATATAAGATGTGGCCAAAAGCTCTTGGGGTGATTTTAAAAATAAAGAATGCTTATCCAAAGAAATCGAGCAAAACTTCACTTGGTAAGACTTCTGAGGCGTGTCCATTTGCAAAGTCACTTTAGCTAACCTCAGAGGAAGCTTCATTTCATGACCTTATGATTCCACTTTGTTTTAAATCAAAGTATTCTGCCCAGTTCGATTACTTTCTTTCTTCGTTACACTTAATGCCAAGTAACTTTGGGTCCATTTCTAAAGTTAAATCTGTGCAGCAGGGATGAAGACTGACCACCGCCAAAGCTAGTCAAAATACCCTTAGGACTTGGGTGTTCTTCTAATGGCAGCCTCTCTGGGATAATTATACAGTCTCTCTCGGTGACCACTTTGAACATGAAGAGTGTTTATGTGGTTTGTTTTTTAAGACAGCAAAATTACTTGATATAGTCACAACTCAAAATTTCCTAAAGTTAGATGATTAAGATAAAATCAGTTTTTACAGGACTATCTTCATAGTACTTGATTTAGACCTCTTGATACTATTCATGGGAGATGAAGCAGTAAATAATGCCATTTATTGGTATGTTCCTTAAGCCCATAAGGCTGTAATGTCAGAAGGATTGAGATCATGTCTCTCCTATGACCACTGTAGCCCCAACCACAAGCGCAGTGCCTAGAGGCACTACAAGATGGTACCGATACATTCTCATTTGCTTACTCTGGGTTCCTCTTTTGCTCTTGAAAATGTCTTGGTCTGGGAGATAAACTATATAGCAATAAATGTTTTTTGACTGTATCATGGGTGAAAGAATGGATGACTAACCAAACAATGAGTCACACATCTCTCATCTATCTAAGACGTCTGATGAACAGATTAGCTGGCTTTCTGAAGACAAAACCAAAAAAGCTCTGATTTGTAGCACTTGCTGATTTCTACAGTGTAAATTCTCCCACTATGGCTGATTCTAAGGTACCAATGTTCCATTACTGAAGAGGGGTTGGGAAGAGTGGTATGAGCCCGTATGAGCCATCTAGGCCACCGTTTCGAAAGTTACATCTGTGTGGGACACCAAATTGAAAATGGGCATGGGGTTTGTTCCAGGAAGATAGTCAGAAAGTTTAACAACAGATAGGACATGGGTACCACGTCCATCAGACTGGATGCTGGTCTAACTGCAGACCCGGAGTGTAAAGGACAAGTCCAACGAAGCAGAGTATCCTGGCTCCAGCCCTGTGGGGACTGAATCCACCGCTTCGAGCTCATCTGTCCTGCTACTCTCTTCCCAAACTTACTGACTTAGCTTGTCAAAGGCAGGGCAAGGGCAATAGCAATATGACGTGCAGATCCTGGTGTTTCCTGGAAGTTTGAACAGGAGCAGACTCGTTCTCCCTGTGCGTGGTGTGCTCTCCAAAGCTGCCAGTGGATCACAGAGCATCACAGATCCGTGCTGGGAACTCCTGCTGGCCTGCCCTACTGGAGAACACCCCACAGTTTCTCTGTTACCTTGATGTAGAATTGAACTGTGGAGGAGTTAGACAACATAAGCTAAAAGTATTCTCAACTTGCCTTTGATTTAGGTAGGGAAAAGAAATTTTTTTTTAAGATAAAATAAAACATACTCCCAGACCATCAAGACCACAGTTCTTAGAAGATGTGGGCAAACTTTCAGCTCTGTCAAGAAATAGATAAGTGCTCTAGTCGACAAACCATTAAAGGAAAATGAGGACATATCAAAACTCATTCCACGACATCTGTCTTAGTCCTTCTGGGCTGCTATAACGGAATGCTGCAGATTGAGTGGCTTATAAAAAATGGAAATTTATTTCTCATAGTTCTGGAGGCACTGGCAGAGTTAGTGTCTGGTGAGGACCAGACTCCTGGTTCATAGACAACTGTCTTCTTGCTGTGTCCTTACAAAGGGCAAGGGAGCTCTCCAGGGTATCTTTTATAAGAGCATTAATCCTATTCATGAAGCCTCTACCTTTATGACCTAATCGCCTCCCAAACACCTCACCTCTAAATATTGTCACATTGGGGAATAAGTTTCAATAAATGAATTTGGAGGAGAGGGAAACAAATGCTTAATCTAAAGCATTATCCTGAGAGGCAGCTGCAGGAAGCTGAGTGGAGCCACTTCTTTGATGCTGGAATGCATCACTTTCTCTGCAGAGAACAAAGATGAGGAGGTAACATTCCTGAAGGTTGTCACACTCCTTAGGTAACTAACTCCTGGATGTCACTGTCTTCCTAATATGGCAAGGTCTTGCTTAGTAGATAGGATGATGGAGATAAAGGTATTGCCAGTTTGGAGAGGCTCTATATACAATCAGAACTGACTGTCATCTACATTGCAGGATTTGAAAGCATTAAGAACTCCCACATCACACACGAGGGCTGGTTTCATGGATAGGCAATCAACACAGTTATATAGGGTCCCATACTTATAAGGGTCTCACCCTTCGTATTATGCTCTGCTGTTGCCATCTTGAAAGTCTCAAAAACTTCTGAACAAGAGACCCAGAATTTTCGTTTTGTTCCAAGAGCTGAAAGTAGGTTTCTATCTTTCAAAAGGGTCATTAAAGGAATTAAGGTTGGAATTTTTCAAATTGTCTATCCTGTAAGCTTAGAGTTGCCATCAATGTGTATCATGAATCACCAAGAGATGAAGGGGAGGTCAACAGAAGTATTTATTACATTAATCAGGAAGTATCATAGATTTCTTCACCTGTTAGCAAGGATATATCTTATCTGAAAAATTATCCCATTGTAACCAATCACAAGATATAACTGGAAGGAAGAAACTGTGAGGCACAGAAAGAGTAGAGGGCAACTAGAATAAAAAGCCATTTGCGGAGGGAAGCCCAAAATATAAAATAGAGAGGCAAAGACCAATTTCCTAAATTTGCAACTGTTTCTTCCACACTACTACCCATAATCCCCTAAATTTGCTTCCTTCTTTTTCTCCTTTCTCCTTCATCCCTCTATTCTTTCTTAGAATCATCAATAAACCTTTATAGTAGACAATGGGAAATATAATGAGAGAGATAATGGTGAAGTGCTTTGAGAGTTCAGAAGAGGGGAACATCAGTCCTAGCTGGTGGGAAGACGCATTTGGAGGAGTCGGCATTGTAGCTGGTCCTTGGGAGCTGGGAGTGACTTGGATGCAAGGTGATAGAAAGGTTTTCTAAGGAGAGAGGACAGTGGGAACAAAGGCATGAAATGAGAAAGCCTGGGGGTGATTATAAAGAACAGTGCATTGCTTTGTTCGGCTGGAGCACAAGGTTCATGACGAGGAACAGTGGGAGGTAGAGCTTTCATTTTTCCCTCTATTGATTCTTTTCCTAAATATTTCAGGTGAACAGAAGCCACAGTTTAGAGAAGGGGATGCTTAGCCAAGTAACTGGTCCTTAGCGACCAGTCTCATCACTACCTTGTACTATGACATACTGTAAATTCCCAATTTAGAAAATGTATCAGTCAGGACAGACTCAGTTATATTGTAGCAATAAACAAAGCCCAAATTTCAGTGGCTTAAACATGTTAGCACAAGTTTCTTTTTTGTTCATGCTCAGCTGGAGACTCTGCTCTGCTCCATGATATCTTCAGGCAGTGATTCAGGCTGAAGAAGAGCATCCTGCCTGGAGCTTTGCTGGTTGTTATGGGAGGAACCAGGAAGAGCAAGCCATATACTGGCTCTAAAGAGCTTTTGCCCCAAGGGGGCCCTTGTCACCTCTGTTTGCTTTTCATTGGCCAGTGCAAGTCTGTGACCACACCCACTTTCAAAGAGCCAGAGAAGATGCCCTCCTACCTTGTACCTAGCAGAAGAAATACTGGAGATATTTGGTGGATGGCATTAGTAAATACCAGAGAATCTCTAGGAGACTGATTCCAAAATACCCAAACACTTGTCCATGTATGAAATAACTGGATGAGTAGTTTTTTGCAGTTTCAGATTTTGATGATTTAGCAGTTAAACCAGTTGATTCATTTATAAACCTGAATAGAAATTTTCAAACAAATTGTTTTAATTATTAATGATTTTTTTCAAATTCAAGTTAGTAGTAGTGTTAGTCGCTCATTCGTGTCTGACTCTTTGCAATCCCACGGACTGTAGCCTGCCAGGCTCCTCTGTCCTTGGGATTCTCCAGGCAAGAATACTGGAGTAGATTGCTGTTCCCTTCTCCAGAGGATCTTCCTGACTCAGGGGTTGAACCTGGTTCTCTTGCATAGCAGGCAGATTCTTTACCATTTGAGCTACAGGGAAGACCTTAAATTCAAGTTACCTGGGAACCATAAACGTTTGTATCATCCCAGACCTCCTTTATTCCTCACCATTTTACAGAGATGTCAACACCTGAACCTTAAATACTCAAATATTACTTATGTTTTAACCTGGAGTTTTCTCTTCTGAGCATAAAAGATGCATCACCACTTTGTTCTCCTTTCCCCCAATACAGATATCACTAATCAATCATGGTCTTCTTTTCCCAATTTGAATTCAATTTGAATTCTTCTCAATAGAGTGTTTCAACTAGCTGCTGCCAATTGATCACAATTTTAAATGAGATAAAACCAATTTATCATCTAAGAGGAAAAGAATGCTACCTAAAACCTAGACTAATTTCTAAAAGATCAATAGCATATTAATGGGAAAGACTTTATTTTTTTCCACATATTTATTGATTTGTTGATTCTTTCATTTATTCAGTAAGGATTTATTCAGAACCCATCTGTGTCAGGCACTGTTCTAGGCACTGGGGATGCTGATGGGCATGACAAGCATAATTGCTTTCCCTGTGAAACTAATGTTCTAATATTGTTAATCTGTCAATGAACTTGTGTGTGTAAGTTTGAGAGCAAGAGACAGAAATAATCTGTGCTGCAAGGCACAGCTGAGAAATGTGAATTTGAAGTAAACAAAGGAAGAGCAGAGAACCTGAGCACTCTAGGAGGTAAAGCCAGAGAGGAAAAAAAATAAATGCTTCCAGTAACAGTAACAAGAGCTATCTTCACCCTGAAGCACCAGTCAATTGATCGCTACTTACTTTCAGTTCAGTTCAGTCGCTCAGTCCTGTCTGACTTTTTGTGACCCCATGAATTGTAGCATGCCAGGCCTCCCTGTCCATCACCAACTCCTGGAGTTCACCCAAACTCATATCCATCGAGTCAGTGATGCCATCCAGCCATCTCATCCTCTGTCATCCCCTTCTCTTCCTGCCCCCAATCCCTCCCAGCATCAGGGTCTTTTCCAATGAGTCAACTCTTCGCATGACATGGCCAAAGTATTGGAGTTTCAGCTTCAGCATCAGTCCTTCCAATGAACACCCAGGACTGATCTCCTTTAGGATGGACTGGTTGGATCTCCTTGCAGTCCAAGGGACTCTCAAGAGTCTTCTCCAACACCACAGTGCAAAAGCATCAATTCTTTGGTGATCAGCTTTCTTCACAGTCCAACTTTCACATCCATACATGACCACTGGAAAAGCCATAGCCTTGACTAGACGGACCTTTGTTGGCAAAGTAATAATGTCTCTGTTTTTGAATATGCTATCTAGGTTGGTCATAACTTTCCTTCCAAGGAGTAAGCATCTTTTAATTTCATGGCTGCAATCACAATCTGCAGTGATTTTGGAGCCCCCAAAAATAAAGTCTGACACTGTTTCCAAGGTTTCCCTATCTATTTGCCATGAAGTGATGGGACCAGATGTCATGATCTTCGTTTTCTGAATGTTGAGCTTTAAGCCAACTTTTTCACTCTCCACTTTCATCAAGAGGGTTTTTAGTTCCTCTTCACTTTCTGCCATAAAGGTGGTGTCATCTGCATATCTGAGGTTATTGATATTTCCCCCAGCAATCTTGATTCCAGCTTGTGCTTCTTCCAGCCCAGAGTTTCTCATGATGTACTCTGCATATACGTTAAATAAGTAGGGTGACAATATACAGCCTTGATGTACTCCTTTTCCTATTTGGAACCAGTCTGTTGTTCCATGTCCAGTTCTCACAGTTGCTTCCTGACCTGCATATAGGTTTCCACTTACTTATATATTTGCTAAGACTTGATTGGCTATCATTTTAGATGTAATTTTTTACAGATACATATATTTGCTTGTTGATTTAATTTAGTTGAATGATTTACTGAGCATTTTTACTGTATGTCAGATAATGGATGATTGCATAGAGGTTTAAATACAAGATAAAAAATCCTACCTTTAAAGAGTGCCCAGTCTGGGGTTTGTGGAACTGAGCAGGGACAGGGAAGACCAAATGAGAAGCAAATACTTACAAGGCAAAACAATACTAGAGATGATGGTGCCGCAGAAGAAGGAGTGATCTTTGTTAGTAGCACAGGTAAGGCTTTGAAAGGGGCTGGAGAAAAGTAAGTGGAATTTTCCACAAGGAAGAGGAGGACAAAGACTTTTGGGGCAGAGAGAGGGGTGCGGCAGGGCAGAAGGTGACAGATTGGAGTGAGCATGGGGAATTGATAGGACCGAGGATGAGATGGTTGGATGGTGTCACTGACTCAATGCACATGGGTTTGTGTGGACTCCAGGAGTTGGTGATGGACAGGGAGGCCTGGTGTGCTGCAGTTCATGGGGTTGCAAAGAGTCGGACACGACTGAGCGACTGAACTGAACTGAACTAGCTTTGGGATGTTGAGTGCAGGAATGTTGAGTTTGGGGAAGATGAGGCTGGGAATATTTATAAAGATTTAAGCCAAGGGAATAAATGAAATTCTCAGATGGAGTTTCAGAGCTGAGCAGGAGGAGCTTGCGAGGTTCTTCTGATGCCACTGAAACCAGGATGCCCACTTAGGATGCCACCCACTCCATCTGCACGGGGAAGTGCCCTGATGCTAATGGTGTATCTGTCTTCTTTGCTCTGCCCTTCAATTCAGGTTTTCTCCTCACTCTACAGCCCTTTGTCTGAAATGCAAAATAACATGACCTTTGTAAGAGGACAGTATGCTCTTTCAAGAAAAAAAAAATCATGACTTCACTGAAGGGTACTCTCTCAGTTGGTGGTATGAAAATTTTCATCGTTTAAAGCCCAAGGCAACAGACCTCCCCAGCACCAGAACACTTGTATTCTCAAGGTCACTTATGATTAGAAGCCTAGAGTCATATAAGTATGTGAAACTTCACCTTTTCATCACTGAGGAGTTGGGCTTGAACTTGAGCCATGTTATCTTCAAGTCTTTTAAAGTGTCTTTGTGCAGTGGACTAAAGGTTGGATGTGTATGCTACTCTGTTTGTAAGTGCAGAGACCTCTTAAATTACCTGAGGCCACAATGGGAGTTCATTATAGAGATGCTATTTGTAGCCTGTGCTTACTTCATTTCCCACTCTCCTTAGGGTCTGACTTTCTTTGTTTGCAGGTTCACACAGGTGGTGAAGCAACGCTATGTGCTCACTATAACATTTCCTTTTCCTTGATGTGCAGAGAGACTCCAGTTCCCTGTTTCTCGCGGCATTATGTTTGGACCATCTCAATTAATTCAGTGGAATGCAAATGGAGACAATGTAAGTCTTGACCCTTAAAAATATCCCTTGTGACCCTCCACCTCTCTCTTCTCCTGCCACTGCAACCCGAAGGCTGCTCACATGGCATTCCTGCATGCATGAATAAGAAATATACTCTTACAGTATTAAGCCACTGAGATTTGGGGTTTATCTATTGTGAGAGATAGCACTAATTTCCCTAGTACTGCCTGGGGGAAAACCTGATTTTCCTTGCTAGTAGGGTTCTATTTCCTCTGTTCAAGAGATCAGCCCTAGACCTAAATAGAACTTCTCCAAGGAAGACAGACAGATGGCCAAGGGCGCATGAAAAGATGCTCAACATCACTAATTATTAGAGAAATGCATATCAAAACTACAATGAGGTACCATTGAGGTATTCACAGTACCAATGCAGTACTCACACCGGACAGAATGGTTATCATTAAACAATCTATAATTAACAAATGCTGGGAGAGGTGTGGTGTAAAAGGAGCCCTCTTATACTATTGGTAGGAATGTAAATTGGTGCAGCCACTATGGAAAACAGTATGGAGGTTCCTCAAAAAACTGAAAATTGAGTTGATATGATTCAGCAGCTCCATTCTGGGCATATATCCAGGCAAAACTATAATTTGAAAAGATGCATGCACCTCTGTGTTCATAGCAGCACTATTTGCAATAACCATGACATAGAAACAACCTAAACATCCATCAACACATGAAAGGACACAGAAGATACGGTGTGTGTTTATATGTATATATAAACACACACCATACACATATTACATAATGGAATATTACTCACTTATTAAAAAGAATAAAATAATGCCACTTGCAGCAACATGGATGAACCTAGACATTATCTTACTAAGCAAAGTAAGTCAGAAAGAGAAAGACAAACACCATATCACTTAAATGTGGAATCTAAAATATGACATAAACAAATATATCTATGAATCAGAAACAGACTCATAGACATAGAGAGCAGACTTGTGGTTGTCAAGGGGGACGGGTTGGGGAGAGAGGTATTGGGAGTCTGGGTTCAGCAGATGCAAATGATTGTGTATAGACGGATAAACAACAAGGTCCTACTGGATAGCACTGGGAAGTATATTCAATATCCTGTGACAAACCATAATGGAAAAGAGTATGAAAAAGAATATATGTATCACAGTCATTTTGCTGACAGCAGAAATTAATACAAAATTATAAATCAATTATGCTTCAGTAAAATTTAAAAGAGAGAGAGGGAGACTTGTTCCACTGAGATCTTAATCTCAGCTCTACATTCTTAGGGGAGGAAGTCTGATTGGTCTTCCATTAGCTGAAGCCAGGGCACAGAGCCCACGGCAGAAATACAGTTTCTCCCACAGGAAGCGTGTGGATTGAGGGCATGAGAAAGTCAGTTCTTAGAAGACAAAGATACATTCCACATAGGTGGGCCTGAAAAACAATTCAATAGATATCTAGAATTTTCTCAATATATTTCCCTGAGCATTAGGAGAGAGACCTACATTGAGCACCTTTAGAAGGTTCTAAGCTCTACTCTGCCAGTATTGGCCTCTTGGACATAAACAGAGTTCAAAAAGACCACTCCTTTCTGAAGGTCCTCCATCCCATCCCAGGATCTGTGCTGTGATTGCCAAGAAAGCTTGCAGCTCTGAAAGGCCATACTGGGAATCCAACCATGAAGCGGTAAGTCATTTTCCATATACCACTGAACAGATGTCAGATGTTAATGAATTTGACTCAGTACCACCCAGGAGCTGGATTTTGTGGACGAGAATTGAAAAGTTTCCAAGTCTGTGACACAGCTGGCCACACCTCTGTTTCTCAGAGAGGTTTCCAAGGGAAGACAAGGACTTGCCACCAAAGCATCGTTGACCACTCATGTAGATGCAGCTTCTGTCCAATCCCCCAGTGCTTTTCTTTAAAAGCCCTCCTGCCCATGGGGCTCTGATGCTTTGTAAATGCAAATGAGCATCTGTGGCATCACCCTCCACTGTTAGCTATCTATAGAGGCAGACAGACCTGATCTGCAAGCAGCTTATCTAACATGTAACAGTGCAAGAACCCTCCAAACCTTTTTGAACCCTCTGTCCTTAAATGCCAACCATAGGGAGGGTGGTGGGAGTAGGTGGTAACTTAAAGACATTTCTTATGCAAGAGGGAGGAAGAGGTAGCTGGCAATTCTAGCAAAGCTCCTTAATGTATGAACATTCCAGGAAGGGAGTGGCAGAAGAGCTTGGAATATGAAACTTTGCTTGTGGGAGTGAAGAGACTGCTGGGAGGATAGGATAGATGACAGGATAGCACAGTCTGGTGGGAATCGTGTGGGAAATGGATGGTTGACAATAACCCTGTTATTTCTACCTCCTAAATACAGCTTGAATCCACTCAGCCGCCATCTCCACTGCCCACTCTTTCAGGGCTCCCAGGCTACTGCCACTACCTCCTAACTCATCTCCCTACTTTCTCTCTTATCCACTTCAATCCATCCCCACCAGTAGCCCAAATTAATCTATTTAAAATTGGAGCATGAGCTGCCTGGCCTGAAAGTGTCCAAAGACTTAGAAGAAAGCCAGTTCCTTACTGTGGTCATTACTGGGCTGACCTTGTCTTGTCTTTCTCATCTTATTCCACCCTCTCTCACGGACTGCCCGGCAACCTCACCGGTCTCCCTCAGTTTCTTGAAGTCACTCAACACTCATTTCTGCCAGGCTGCAGAGCAGGCTGTACTTTGTCTTGCAGTGGGGTCTGTTGCATCACTCCTCTCCTCCCCAGCTTCAACATCACCTCCTCAGAGAGGTCCTCCCCGACTATTTAAGAAGAAGCCCCCTTCCCACATTTGTCACTGCATTCTGCTTGTTTCCTTGGTAACATGTATCATATATATAGCACAAATTCACACAGTTTTTTCCTTTTTATAAGCTGTACCTCCTGCTAGACCACAAACACCACAAGGGCAAGGGCCATGGCTATTTCCTTTGCCAAAGAACTTCCTGGTATGCAACATAGTTGTTGGCGCTCAAAAATATTTGTTGATAAAATGATAGGCTTAGCCTCGGAGCCAGTGTTTGCAACCACAGGGATTGGATTAAGGTAGACTTGCATTTGGCTCCTAGCTCTGTCCCTTGCCAGCAATGAGGCCTTAGATCCATGGCCTCCTCTCCAAGCCTCCACTTCCTTCTGTGTTATGGAGATAAGAATAACCTCCCTCTCACACGTGTTGAGAGGGTGACATGGTCCAAGAGCGGCCCAGGTACATAGCAAGTGCTCAAAAAACGTTAGCTATTATTATTACTGCTATTAATATCCACAGCGTTATTATAGTTATTATCGTTATTTAGCTCACTTAGGCATCACCTCAAGGCCTGACTGCAGAAGAGCGAACATTCTCATGGTACGTGTGTGCATTTTTTTATTGTCGTGGTGGTACATAACCCCAGCCTTCTGTTCTGTTCCTTTTATACCAGACAGCATTTTACCACAAAGAGCGGCTGCTGTTTCTCTAACGGCAGTCACACACTTAATGCTTCAATTTCCACATTTTATTTTATATGTAATTTAAAGCCCATGGTGCCTTAATTGTAAAATAGGCCTTATTAAAATAATAGCTTGAAAACCAGTGGGGCTCCCTGTGCCGAGCAATGAGGGTTTTTAGCTTAACGGCTGTTTACTGGGATTTAAAAAGAGACACAACCCAAATAAAGCTGTAAAGACATTTCCAGCGTGAGTGATGGGCTGAGGACCAGCTGATAATTAAGCCTCCCCCCACCCCCGGATGGTGTTTTTTTCCTTTTGGTGCTGTGCAGAGCTTTCCTTAGGAATCTGAAGCACACCCTTTGCTGCTGTTATGATTGATGAGGCAGTGAGGATACTTCAGTACAAGTAAGCAACGTGGTGCTTTGATTAATGATGCTGGTGGGACTCCCAGAAGACCGGAGAGAATAACACTGTTATCAGGAAACAACTGAGGCTGCTGAGAGGGACAGCAGCTCCCAGGCTTGTGAAGCCCTCGAGCCATCCACGGGTAGGGGAGGTAGAGTCTTTAATGCCGCCCAAACCCAGACTCTCTTCCAGAGTGCCAGGAGCTAGCCACAGAGGGGACCGAATGGCAGTATTTTCCACTGAAACCAGAAAACTGGCACCGAGCACAGTGAGGTTTCCTGGAAATCTCAGAGGATGAAACACACATGAGCTGTGGGAAGCTCAGGCTCTATCACATCACGATGGGTTTTTATTCAGTGTGAGCTTTCTCAGACAGCAACAGTCGGATGAAGAGATTTTACAGTTTAAGAAAAATAACAGTTTCTAGCCACCGAACAATCACTTTATGTGCAATTACACTGAATCCTTACAATAACCATGAAGTGAGTGTTACCATTATTCTTCTTACTTTATGACTAAGCAAAGCCAGATCCAGAAAGACTGTATAGTACAGGTCCACAGAACTCGTGAGCTGACCCTCTGTCTCAGATCCAAAAGGTGCCACGTCTAAGCCTGAGCTCTTGGCTACTTCCCAAGTGAAGCGTCTAAGAGGACAGTCTGGAGGCTCATGGGAAAACCTCCAACCAGGTTTCAGACCACCTGGGTTTCCCAGCCTCTGCTGCTCGCTGTGTGACCGTGGGTAAGGTGTTTACTTCTCTGTGTCTTAGTGCCCTTGAATAGGAAACTGAATACATCCTCTCTACCTCACAAGGCTTCTGTGAGGATCAAACAAATTAACGTTTACAAATGCTGTTTGCAAGGTAAAAACCCCAGTGGGCTCTTCATTATAGCAAACCTGTCAAGTGAACCCACATAGAAAAGCATTTATAAAACAAATCAACACTGAAACACTAAAAGAGCCAAGCAATTTAAGATTCCTGCTTCTAGAGGAACCCAATATAATTTCTAACTCCTAGATGTATGACTTTGGGTAGGTCATATGATCTCTCTGAACCTCAATTCCCTGCCCTGTAAAATCAAATACTAGCCGTCTCTCAGTATTGCTGTGAGAATTCCATGATATTTGCCCACAGAGCAGCCTAAATCCTGGCTGGCACATGTGCCCCCTGGATGTGAGCTACTGTTATTATCTCTTTCATTTCTTTTCCTTCAAGCCACAGTCCCCTCTCCTCGTTACCTACTCGGGCAGGGCTGTGCCTGACTTTCTGGCCGTCTCTCCGAACCTTTGTGCCATTATAGACTGAAGAAGGAAATATGAGTCAAAGAGTGCCCTGAGGCTCCAACACTGTGGTTTTGAAAGTCAATACGCCTGTCAATAGCAGGACTCCTGGTGTCTCCAGGGACCACCCATGGCGGTATGGCTGAGTTTTGTAACTTCTCAGGCACAGAGAAGCTTCCTGGTCGTGGGAAGTGCTGCCCAGAGCAAGGGCTGTTCATTTTCAGGCCAGAGCATCTTCAGCCTCTCCTGTGAACAAGGATTTGAGCACAAGGCAAGCCAGCCAGCCTGTGCCCACTTCCACACCCATAAGGTGGTGGGAAACATCACCCCACACTGTCTCAGTGTCTGCACATCCCTTCACACTTTACGAAGTAAGTTCACATCCTGTCTGCTGGACAATGAGTGGAAAAACTAGGGTAAGACACACGGTGGTCACTCTTGATCAGCCTGGAACAAAACTGCAAAGCAGAGCACAAAAGACAGTGTCAACTTTCACAGTGTGTGAAACCAGACAGACATGGGTTTGAATCATGGTTCACCATTCCTGAGTTCCATGGTCTTGGGCAAGTTCCTCAGCTTCTCAACTATCTTTTTCCTTCTCTTAGAAAGTGGCTTAAGCATAGCAGATCATAAGGCAGCTCTGGCATCAGAATGCCTGGGTTTACTTTCAGGGTCTGAGACATCCTAACTGCCTTCTTAGATAATTTACTGACTTCACCACCTATAGAATGGGAATGAGAGGGCTGCCACGAGGATGAAATGAAATTTAAAATATACATAGAGTCCTTAACATAGTAGCAAGCACTAAATAAATACAGGCTGTTGTGTTTGTCAGGATGCATCAAGCTCTGCTCCAATAAAAATAAACCTTGACACCTCAGTAGATTCACAGGATAAAAGTTTATTTCTCACTCATGTGAACGTAGGGATTTCTTCTCTATCAGGAAACTCAGGGATCTAGGATCCTTTCCTCTTTGACATTGCCCCATCGCCCTGTGGCTTTCCAGTTTACCAAAGCTGAGGAAAAGGTGAAGGAGGCTCCATGGTGCCTGTTCTCCTCTGTGCAGATGCAGACGTGCACCACAGCAATTCCCCACCCCCGTCCTGCAGCCTGAGCTGGTTCTGTCTCACTAGTCTCACTGCACAGAAATGGTTGTTACTAAAAATTAGGCCAAGTACCTGCATCTCAGTGCTTTTAAAGATCAAATGAGGATATTATGGAATGGATTAGCATGATACCTGGCACATAGTTGGTGCCTGTTGTATGCTCTGATGATAGTTGCAACTTTTGACTCAGTGTCTATGAGACTTGATTCAGGGCAGTTCTGATTCAGATCAAACCCACTGATCACTCCCAAATATAATCCATGGTAGGTCCCAGGAATGCCTATTATCTTTATTAATGTATTCCTATCTTTCTACATCGTTCTTCCCTTTCCCAGTGTGCCCAGGGTGCCTAGAACCCCAGGTGAATTCCAAGGCATTGATGCTTCTTGTTGCATTCTACCATGTAACAGCTTCAGTGTTACATGATGATTTTTGATGTTCAAAGTGCTCTCACATGTCTCTTATGACACTGTACTGGTTCATTCAGGGAGCCCTGATTGAGCGAGTACCCACGACATGCCAGGAACTGGAGCTGACACATGCTCACAATAACCCTGGGAGATGACTCAGGATTCTAAGGCTTTTTGTTTTTCACATGAGCAAACTGAAGCTCAGAGAGGTTAGAGAACTGCCTCAAGCCACACAGCCTGCCTGAGATGAGGGCAGACACAGGTCAGGACTCCCTAAAAGAACCTTTCTGCTCTCCTTGGCCTCTACAGTTGACTTCTGTCTATTCTTATAGGTGGTTACACACATTATGGGCCTTTCCTAAGTCTTATTTATGCTGCTTTCCATAGTGATTTAAATTTGATAAATTCATTAATTGAAAATAGCCTCTTGCAGAAAAGAATGGCTTAACATGTTATTGCTGTCTGGAACACTCTCTGGCTGAAGTTGCACCATCTTAGCCCAGAGTCTGTTAACCACTAATCGTGGATATCAAGTACTCACCCAGCCAGTGAAGATGCCATCTGCAGTCAGGGTAGACAATGGGGGTGTCCCTGAGTCACAGTGCATAGTAACAGATTTCCACACAAATGAAAAGGCTGATTTTTCCAGTTTCAGCAGCAACATCCCCAAAGTGAAGACTCAAATGAACACTGAACTCAAGGGACTGATGCTCTAAATGTGGATTCAAGACCAACACATACAAAGGAGGTGCCACATAGACTGCCTCACACAATTTTTTTTTAAGGCTTTGTAGCTCGCATTCACTGAATGCAGATTCCTGAGTCAGGTATGTTAGAAATATTATTTTAAAATCCTCACAACCAACCAACTTGTGGTATCAGGATTATGTATCCAAATTTTTCCTCACAGATGAGAATGCTGAGCTTCAGAGGGGTTAAAGTGACTGGCCTAAGCCACACAGCAAATGTCAGAGTTGGAACTTAACCCCCAAATTGATCACTTTCCATACTACCATCCAACAGCAGAATCCCACAGAGGGGACTGGCCTTGAAGACAGTAAGAGGTGGGTTAATTTTTTCAAAGAGGTTTTCAGGGTCCTGGCATATCAATATAACATCTGAGAGGTTGATGGAGAAATACATGAAGGGGAGGCCAGCCCAGCAGGACTCTGCTTCCATGAGAGAAATTTCATTTTTTGTGTTTTTCACACTGGGTTTTCTCATAAACATTTTTTTTTGAAAAATACATTCTATTGCACAAGACAGAGAGAAAGAAAGTAAAAATGAAAATAAAAAAAAGAGAACTAAAACTAGTTTTAGTACCCGGGTCTCAATTTTGGGAACTAGACATTAAAGCTCAAGAGCTGAACATATTTGCCTAGTGACCAGACAAAGAGTTGTAGGTAATAGATTGTGGTTTACAGAAGGTTTGGTAACCCTTTTCTGTAAAGGGCAAGATGGTAAAGACTTGAAACTTCTCTGGCCGCAGAGTCTCTGTCACAACTACTCAATTCTGCTACTGTAGTGAGAAAACAGACAAGATACATACATGAATAAATGTGTCTGTCTTCCAATAAACTGTAATTCACAGAACAGGCTAAGGGCTGGGTTTGGCCCTTGGGCTATAGCTTATATACTTCTGATTTAGAACCAAGAATTTGTGACTATTTATCTGGCACTTTTTTTTTTTTTCTATAAAAACAAAGCTTCCTCTTTAAGGACAGATGAATTGTACAGGCCTTCTTTATGCTGAGGAAAAATGGAGGATCAAAGTTGGAAAGTGCATGAGGATTTTCTAAAACAAAGCATGGATAAAGAATGAGGTAGCTATTAGACAAGTTAGCATGGCTGTGTGGGTGGTGGTGGGCAGAGCTCCCAGGATGGAGAATAAAAGAGAATCACAAATAAGTGATTTAAAGAAAGGGTCCTGCTCAGATGATGATGTTAATGTGCCATGAACTGGCAAGTGTGACTAACTCGACTCTTGAGTTTAAAATAAGGTTTAAAATAAATTTAAAATTTATAAATTCTATAATTATAACCTTTAAATTTATAAATTTTA
The DNA here is from genome assembly GCF_003369695.1 of Bos indicus x Bos taurus. NCBI lineage: Eukaryota > Metazoa > Chordata > Mammalia > Artiodactyla > Bovidae > Bos > Bos indicus x Bos taurus. The sequence goes on from NC_040082.1 coordinate 40,529,825, forward strand.
ACCTTTAAATTTAAAGGTTTAAAATAAATCAATCTATTTTGAAACTGGATAGGAGTGATGCTTGAGCAATATTGTGAATGTACTAAGTGCCACTAAATTATATACTTTAAAGTGATTAATTTTATGTTATGTGAATTTCACCTCATTAAAAAATTTTAAAAATAAATAAACAATTAAAGAACAAAAACTCAAAAATGAAATGGTGTGGTTCTATGTAGGTAATCTTTCATCTTGCTTCATGTCCCAGAACTGCTAAAGGTTTCCTTGGATGAGGGGGGAAATCATCTGCTATATTAGATGGCAGGGTGATGTGATTTTTTTTTCCTGCTTTATCGTCACATGGGTCTGTTTTTGATTCCTAGATTCTTTGGGGTTCAGTTTTCTCATCAGTAATATACTGATCATCATGTGTATCATTTAAGATTTATGGGGTCATTAAATGAGATTTTGGTATAAGTACTTACATCTAAGAAGTGTTTAATAAAAGTAGCTTTCAATGTCTTTATTTCTGGAAAGTCCGTGGCTTTTATTCCTTAACTCATTCATTCCCTTATTCATCATTTACTGAGCTCTTTGTGTGTTCCAGGAAGTATAACTATACTAATTTATATTGCTATGTTAGAAAAATCAAAAAACAACTATCCTCAAGATTTAGTAGCTTAAAGCAACAAATATTTATTATCTCACAATTCCTGTATGTTACAAATTTAAGAAATTTGCTGCATGGTATTGGCTGAAGATCCCTGAAGAGGTTGCTTTTAAGGCAAGGACTAGGGCTTCAGTCACCTAAAGGCCTGACTGGGTCTGGTGGACTTGATTCCAAGATAGTTTGCTGATGAAGCTGTTGCCAAGAGGTTTTGGTCCCTTGCTAAGTGGGCCTCTATATAGTGCCACCATGAGACAAGAAGAGAATAGAATAGGACTATGAAAGAAAAGACACTAAGTTATATGAGACATGTAACTAGGGCACATGACTCAGGAGGGAGGGACAGGGACAGGAAACCATTTGCGAGGAAGGTACACTTTTGTTGAGGTTTGAAGAATGAGTAATAGTTAATGATAGGTCAAAATATGATGGTTGCCTCAAAATGTTAAACAGAAGTTACCATATGGTCCAGGAATTCCATTCCTAGGTATATACCCAAGAGAAAGGAAACAGATCCAGGCAAAAACTTGTGAGTGAATGTTGACGCAATATTATTCATAATAATTAAAAAGTGGAAACAACTCAAATGTTCATCAGCTAACAAATGGAGAAACAAACTGTGGGATATTCATATAATGGAATACCATCTAACAATAAGAATGAACAAAGTACTGATATAAGGTACAATGTGGATGAACCTTGAAAACATTATGATGCGTAAATAAGTCAGACACAGGGACTTCCCTGGTGGTTCAGTGGCTGGGACTCTGTGCTCCCAATGCAGGGGGCCTGGGTTTGTTTCCTGTTCAGGGAACTGGATCCCACATGCTGCAACTAAAGACTTTGCATGCTACAACTAAAAAAGGAATCCTCATGCCACAACTTAAAAAAAAAAAAAAAAAACCCTACATGCTGCAACTAAAACCTGGTGCAGCCAAATAAATAAATAAATATTTTTTAAAAAGAGGTCAGACACAAAACAAAACATTCTGTATAATTCCATTTGTGTGAAATGTCTACCATTAGAGAGAGAATAGAGACACAAAGGAGATTAGTGATGGCTTTAGGCTGGAGGTGGGAAGGTAAAATGGGAAGTAACTGTTAATGGGCAGAAGGTTTCTTTCGGGGGTGATTTTAAAGTATATCATGGTTTAACATCATACCCAACAGTGAAAAGCTAAAACTATTCCCTCTAAGATCAGGAACAACAAGGCTGTCCACTCTCACCACTTTCATTTAACATAGTTTGGAAGTCCTAGCTATGACAATCAGAGAAGAAAAAGAAATAAAAGGAATACAAACTGGAAAACACTGTTGTTGTTTGCAGACTACATGATACAATACATAGAAAATCCTAAAGATGCTACCAGAAAACTACTAGAGATCATCCATAAATTCAGTAAAGTTACAGGATACAAAGTTAATGCACAGAAATCTATTGCATTTCTACACACTAATCCTGAAAGATGATGCCGTGAAAGTGCTGCACTCAATATGCCAGCAAATTTGGAGAACTCAGCAGTGGCCACAGGACTGGAAAAGGTCAGTTTTCATTCCAATCCCAAAGAAAGGCAATGCCAAAGAATGCTCAAACTACTGCACAATTGCACTCATCTCACATGCTAGTAAAGTAATGCTCAAAATTCTCCAAGCCAGGCTTCAGCAATATGTGAACCGTGAACTTCCAGATGTTCAAGCTGGTTTTAGAAAAGGCAGAGGAACCAGAGATCAAATTGCCAACATCCACTGGATGATGGAAAAAGCAAGAGAGTTCCAGAAAAACATCTACTTCTGCTTTATTGACTATGCCAAAGCCTTTGCCTGTGTGGATCACAATAAACTGTGTAAAATTCTGAAAGAGATGGGAATACCAGACCACCTGACCTGCCTCTTGAGAAATTTGTATGCAGGTCAGGAAGCAACAGTTAGAACTGGACATGGAACAACAGACTGGTTCCAAATAGGAAAAGGAGTACATCAAGGCTGTATATTGTCACCCTGCTTATTTAACTTATATGCAGAGTACATCATGAGAAACAGTGGACTAGAAGAAGAACAAGCTGGAATCAAGATTGCCAGGAGAAATATCAATAACCTCAGATAGGCAGATGACACCACCCTTATGGCAGAAAGTGAAGAGGAACTCAAAAGCCTCTTGATGAAAGTGAAAGTGGAGAGTGAAAAAGTTGGCTTAAAGCTCAACATTGATAAAACGAAGATCATGGCATCTGGTCCCATCACTTCATGGCAAATAGATAGGGAAACAGTGGAAACAGTGTCAGACTTTATTTTTTGGGGTTCCAAAATCACTGCAGATTGTGATTGCAGCCATGAAATTAAAAGACGCTTACTCCTTGGAAGGAAGGTTATGACCAACCTATATAGCATATTCAAAAGCAGAGACATTACTTTGCCAACAAAGGTTCGTCTAGTCAAGGCTATGGTTTTTCCAGTGGTCATATATGGATGTGAGAGTTGGACTGTGAAGAAGGCTGAGCACCGAAGAATTGATGCTTTTGACCTGTGGTGTTGGAGAAGACTCTTGAGAGTCCCTTGGACTGCAAGGAGATCCAACCAGTCCAACCTAAAGGAGATCAGCCCTGGGATTTCTTTGGAAGTAATGATGCTAAAGCTGAAACTCCAATACTTTGGCCACCTCATGCAAAGAGTTGACTCATTGGAAAAGACTCTGATGCTGGGAGGGATTGGGGGCAGGAGGATAAGGGGACGACAGAGGATGAGATGGCTGGATGGCATCACTGACTCAATGGACGTGAGTCTGGGTGAACTCTGGGAGTTGGTGATGGACAGGGAGGCCTGGCGTGCTGCAATTCATGGGGTCGCAAAGAGTTGGACACGACTGAGCGGCTGAACTGAACTGAACTGAATGACAAAATATCAGAAAGAGAAATTAAAGAAACAATTTCATTCATCATCATTTCAAAAGGAATAAAATACCTAGAAATAAACCTACCTAAAGCGACAAAAGACCTGTACCCTGAAAACTACAAGATATGATAAAGAAACTGAAGATGACACAGATGGAAAGATATGTCACGTTCTTGGATTGAAAGAATCAATCTTGTCAAGACGACTATCCTCCAAAGCAATCTCCAGATTCATTGTAATCCTTATCAAATTACAAACAATATTTTTCACAGAACCAGAACAAAAATTTCTTAAATTTGTATGGAAACACAAATGACCCCAAATAGACAAAGAAATTCTGAGAAAGAAAAAGGGAGCTGGAAGAATTAGACTCCCTGGCCTCAGACTATATTACAAAGATATAGTCATCGAAACAGTACTAGCACAATAATAGAAATATACATCAATGGAACTAGATAGAAAGCACAGGAATAAACCCACAAACCTATCTTTAATTAATATACAAAAAGGAGGCAAGAATACATAATAGAGAAAAGACAGTGTCTTCAGTAAGTGGTGCAGGGGAAACTGGATAGCTCCATATAAAAGAATGAAATTAGAACATTCTTTAACACCATATACAAAAAATGAAAAAACTCAAAATAGATTAAAGGCCTAAATGTAAGACAATACTATAAAACTCTTAGAGAAAAACATAGGCGGAATAATCTTTTACATAAATCACAGCAATATCTTTTTGGATCCACCTACTAGGTTAATGAAAATAAGAACAAAAACAATGGGACCTAATTAAACTTAAAAGATTTCACGCTGTAAAGGAAACCACAAACAAAATAAAAAGACAACCAACAGAATGGGAGAAAATATTTCCAAATGAAGCAACCAACAAGGGTTTACTCTCCAAATTATACAAACAGCTCATGGACCTCAATATCAAAAAAAACAAACAAACAACCCAATAAAAAAAAATGGGTAGAAGATCTAAACAGACAGTTCTCCAAAGAAGACATATAGATGGCTCAGAATACACAAAAAGATATACAACAGCACTAATTTTTAGAGAAATGCAAATCAAATTACAATGAGGTATTACCTCACACTTGTCAGAATGGCCATCATCAAAAAGTCTACAAACAAAAAATGCTGGAGAGAATGTGGAGAAAAGAGAACCCTCCTACACTGTTGGTGGGAATGTAAAATGGTACAGTCACTATGGAAAGCAGTATGGAATTTCCTCAAAAAACTAAAAATCAAGTTGTCATATGATCCAGCAATCCTACTCCTGGGCATATATAAAGAAAATCATGATTGGAAAGTGCACTCTGATGTGCACTGCAGTGCTATTTACAAAGCCAAGACATGGAATCACCTAAATGTCCGTTGACAGAGGAATGGATAAAGAAGAAATGGCACATACATATAATGGAATATAACTCAGCCACAAACAAGAATGAAATAGCCATTTGTAGCGACATGGATGGACCTAGAGATTATCATGCAAAGTAAAGAAAGTCAGAGGAAGACAAGTATCATATAGTATTGCTTATATGAGGAACCAAAAAAATGATACAAATGAACGTATTTACAAAATAGAAACAGACTCTCAGACTTAGAAAACAAACTTATCACTACCTAAGGGAAAAGGTAGGGGCAGGGATGGATAGATTTGGAGTTTGGGATTGACATAGACACACTTCTATATATACGAACAACAGCAAATATATAAAATAGATAATAAACAAGGACCTACTGTATAGCACAGGGAACTCTACTCAATTTTCTGTAATAATCTAAATGGGAAAAGAATTTTTAAGAGTAGATATATGTTTAACTGAATCACTTTGCTGTACACTTGAAACTAATACAACATTGTAAATCAACTATCAGTTCAGTTCACTTGCTCAGTCATGTCTGACTCTCTGTGAACTGTGCTCATGACTCTGTGCTGCTCATGAACTGCAGCACGCCAGGCCTCCCTGTCCATCACCAACTCCTGGAGTTCACCCAAACTCATGTCCATCAAGTCAGTGATGCCATCCAACCATCTCATCCTCTGTTGTCCCCTTCTCCTCCCGCCCTCAATCTTTCCCAGCATCAGGGTCTTTTTAAATGAGTTAGCTCTTCACATCAGGTGGCCAAAGTACTGGAGTTTCAGCTTCAACATCAATCCTTCCAATGAACACCCAGAACCGATCTCCTTTAGGTTGGACTGGTTCGATCTCCTTGCAGTCCAAGGGACTCTCAAGAGTCTTCTCTAACACCACAGTGCAAAAGCATCAATTCTTCGGTGCTCAGCTTTCTTTATAGTCCAACTCTCACATCCATACATGGCTACTGGAAAAACCATAGCCTTGACTAGACAGACCTTTGCTGGCAAAGTAATGTCTCTGCTTTTTAATATGCTATCTAGGTTGGTCATAACTTTCCTTCCAAGGAGTAAGCGTGGTTTAATTTCATGGCTGCAATCACCATCTGCAGTGATTTTGGAGCCCAGAAAAATACAGTCAGCCACTATTTCCACTGCTTCCCCATCTATTTGTCATGAAGTGATGGGACCAGATGCCATGATCTTAGTTTTCTGAATGTTGAGCCAACTTTTTCACTCTCCTCTTTCACTTTTGTTAAGAAGTTCTTTAGTTCCTCTCTGCTTTCTGCCATAAGGGTGGTGTCATCTGCATATCTGAGGTTATTGATATTTCTCCTGGCAATCTTGATTCCAGCTTTTGCTTCATTCAGCCCAGGGTTTCTCTTAACTCTGCATAGAAGTTAAATAAGTAGGGTGACAATATACAGCCTTGACATACTCCTTTTCCTATGTGGAACCAGTCTGTTGTTCTATGTCCAGTTCTAACTCTTGCTTCCTGACCTGAATACAGGTTTCTCAAGAGGCTGGTCAGGTGGTTTGGCATCCCATCTCTTTCAGAATTTTCCACAGTTTATTGTGATCCACACAGTCAAAGGCTTTGGCATAGTCAATAAAGCAGAAGTAGATGTTTTTCTGGAACTCTCTTGCTGTTTTAATGATCCAGCAAATGTTGGCAATTTGATCTCTGGTTCCTCTGCCTTTTCTAAAACCAGCTTGAACATCTGGAAGTTCATGGTTCATGTATTGCTGAAGCCTGGCTTGGAGAATTTTAAGCATTACTTTATCAGCGTGTGAGATGAGTGCAATTGTGCAGTAGTTTGAGCATTCTTTGGCATTACCTTTCTTTGGGATTGGAATGAAAACTGACCTTTTCCAGTCCTGTGGTTACTGCTGATTTCCATATAAGATAAAGATTAAATTAAAAATAAAGAAATTATATTGTGGTGATGCTTGAACAGCTTAGTGACTATACTAGCAACCATTGAATTGTACACTTTAAATGGGTGAACTGTATGGTATGTATGTTATTTCTCAATAATGATGTTTAGTAGGAAAAAGACAGTTGGAAGAGCACTGCACAGAGGGAGTATTTAACAGTAGAAAGAATGTGGTACAGGTGAGAAACTCTAATGGGTCTGGAGTGGGGAGATAAAGGGGAGAAGGGAAATCAGATGTGGTAGGGACTACATCCTACAGGACTTGGCGACCCCAAAAAAGAGGTCGGTTTTTATCATTAGGGCAGTTGGAAGCCATTGAAGGATTTTAAAGTCACTTGATCCTATTGAAGTTTTTCAAATTTTATATAGTAAGTGCTCAATAAATTAAAGCTAATATTTATATCATGAATAGGTTAAGAGGGCAGGCCAAGTATGGAAAACCTTATCTTTAATCGTTTTCCGGAGAAATGCAGGCCCCAAAGCTTTAGGATCGTGTTTGGACCTTTGTCCTCATGAGTGGCTAGCTTGGTGTTGAGTCCATCTTGTGTCCTAAATGCTCAACAAGGGACAAGCTGAATGTGGTCACCCTCAGGTGCTGACCCCAGGCTCCCATGTTGCAGAGTCCTTGGGATTCGGGCCTCCACGGAACTCTTTATCCTTCTCCAGATGACAGGGTGAAAGAAAGAACTGGTAAAATGTTCATTCCACCTCATTTAATGTGGTTTAATGCGGTTTACATAGGTGTGGTGCAGTTGAGGCCTCGACAGGAAAAGCTGATTTCAAGTTCTGGCACAATGATTAGCTGATTCACAAAAGATGTGAGTCTCCATTTCTTCCCTGCACATCTGTCCTGTCTGCTTTTAATTTGGAAGAACCAGTTTTAATTTAGCGGCAGGACTGTAAACTCCATTTCTGTGAACACAGAATGACATACTTTGTGGAACGGAGGCCTCTGGCCAAGATCTGACTCTTAAGTAATTGATGGCTAGTGACTAGCTGAGAAACGCTCCAATGCGTACACTTTCCATGGCAAAACCCCTGTCATATCAGCTGGATTGCAAGCGAGGCTTCTGGGCCGCTGCCCATCTAAACAAAGGCCATGTCTTTAAGCACAGCCTCCAAAGCCCAAAGGGAGCCTTCAGCTCCATCCTAAACATGGAAGTTCTTTCCAGTCCAGAGCTTCCCTCTGCCTTTTGCACTGGATTTTAGGCTGTGGCCCAATGCACAGATTTGTTCATCTGGGGATATCAACCCTATCAGGAAGGAGGCTTCCGCATTAGGGGTTGTTTTGTTCTGGTAGAAAGGACACTCTTTTCATCACACTTGAAAACCAATTTTTAAAAATCTCACTCATATCCAATATTTTGTGTGCATAAGAGAGAAAAAACAGGCCTACAGTTACATCACTCCTGTGGTTTAAGAAATCTTTTTCACACTATGAAGACTGTTTTCAGGACTGGAATTTTTGGAGAGTGGGTAGGGGCAGAGCAAGAAGAACAGAGAAATAAGAAAAATAAATTATCCTCCTAGTAAGAAGAAATGGATAAGCATAGAGAATAAAATGGACAAAACGTCCATGAATTTGGAATCTTCTAGATGCAGAGATGGCTGTAATGTCTTTCTTAATTAATGTTATTTAAAACCATCTGTCTTAGATCACCACTGACTATTACTTATCATGGTACCTGCTGTAAAGTAGTTTTGAATACATATTTTTGAATATATAAATGAGGAAATAGGTAAGTATTAGTGTTTATCATATGTACAGCACTGCTGTAGGTCACAAGGCATGGAAAGTGTAGCTGGTGAACTTATGGGCTATCCAGTGTAGAATAATATGGGACAGAGACATCAGAGTTAGTTTATCCTGGTCTGGCTTTAAGTCCTGGTTCTGTCACTTATGACTTGTGTGGTAGTAGGGGAAGTAAGTTGCCTAATTCTCAGTTTCCTCAGATTGACATGTGGGTAATAGGATCCATCCCTTATGGTTGTTGGGAGCACTGATTGAGGTAAAGGGTAGATGGTGCTTAGAAAAGTGCCTGGAACACAGTAATGGTAGCTGTTATCACAGAGTTTGGAAATGGCACATGGCACATGGCACAGTGCAACAATCCTGGCCATGACTCTTCCCAAAATGTCCTTGAATTTCCACCTTTGTTTTACAACCAGTTGGTTTCCAGTTTCTTTCCGAAGCCATACTGAGGCCAACATTGCACACTCCTGTTGGTTTTACTTAAGTGTGAAGAGTTCCATTGTGAAAATCATTTCTCAATGGAGGACAGTGGCACTGAGCTCCAGTACAAACAAGAGAACATCCCGGATGGTTTGCAAAGTACTCTAGTTTTTGCCAAACATGTTTTCCTTTAATTTTAAATTCCCTATGTATTTTAAGTGAAATGTAATCCACATGTTCTGGGTCAAGTAACTATTGGGGAAGGAAGTGGGGAAGGAATATGGGAGAATCCCAACACTAGCAATTAGAGAGATGGCAACATTTCAGGGTTGTGAGTGCATGTGTGCACTAACTAACGAAGTGGGCTCTGGACAAGGAGGAGAGAGGAAAGTGCTCTCTGGACTCTCCTCTCCCCCACCACTCACTCACTCGCCTACTCCATATTTATTGGCCCTAGCCAACCCTGCACTGTAGTGAGCCCTGTGGGCCACATGACCTGTCCTGAACGAGTTAGATTAGGGGTCAGCAAATTTTCTTTGTAAAGGTCCAGATAATAAATGCTTTTGGCTTTGTGGGATGTGTGGCCTTTCTCATAGTCAACTGTGCTGTTGTAGTGTGAAACTACCCATAGACCAGCGGTTCCCAACCTTTTTGGCACCAGGGACCAGTTTTGTGGAAGACAATTTTTTGGCAGACCAAGATGGGAGGAGGGTGTGTAGGGAAATGGTTTAAAGATGATTCTCATAAGGAGTATACAACCTAGATCCTCAAATGCACAGTTCACAGTAGGGTTCTTGCTCCTATGAGAACATAATGCTGCTGCTGCTATTACAGAAGGCTGAGCTCAGGAAGTAATGTGAGTGATGGACAGAGGCTGTAAATACAGATGAAACTTCACTTGCTCATCTGCCACTCACCTCCTGCAGTGCAGACCAGTTCCTAACAAGTCATGGGCTAGTACCAGTCTGTGGCCCAGGGGTTGGGGACTCTTTTGTGCAAACAAAAGGGCAGGGGCATGTCCAATGAGTGCTCAGTCACTTCAGTCATGTCTTACTGTTTGTGACCCCATGGACTGTAGCCCGCCAGGCTCGCTTGTCCATGGGATTCTCCAGGCGAGAATCCTGGAATGGATTGCCATCCCCTCCTCCAAGGGATCTGCCTGACCAGGGATGCAACCTGTGTCTCCTGCATTGCAAGCTGATTCTTTACCCTCTGAGCCTCCTGGGAAGTGTCTCTGTGTGTGTGTAAGACAGTGGGGCCAAATTTGACCTATGGGCCCAAGATAGTTTGTTGAACCCTGGATTAGATTCATGGAAGGACAAATCACCAGCAAGAAAACTCAGGGAGTAGGTAACTCAGCACTGATCAGTGCAGAGGCTGGCCCTAAACAAACAGGAATTCAGTGGCAGGATAGCAAGGGGCCTACAAGTGTACCTTTCAGGAAGAAGTAGATTTAAATTCCAGTCCTGTCACTTATTAGCTGTGTGACATAAGCCAAACTACTGCATCTCTATAAGCCTTGGCTTGCTCATCTGCAAAGTGGATATAATAACATTATTAGTGGCAAGTAGTATTATAATAACATTTTGAATAAACATGAGTCATTAGTCTTATTTAATCTCAGAATTAAAATAAGCACTGTGTATAAAGATTTTGTGAACTGTCTGGCATCTAGAAGAAAGCCAGTATTCACAGTGGGTAAAGCACACCTTTTGGAGTTAGCGGTCCTGGATTAGACAGTCATCTAGACCAGCAAACTTTTTCTATAAAGGGCTGATAGCAAATATTTTATGTTTCATAGGCCAGATTGTTTTTGTTTTTAATTTTACCATGCTTTAAAACATAAAAATCATTCTAGCATTTTTAGCTCATAAGCTGTGTAAAACCAGGGTGTGGGCCTATTTGTTGATCTCTGCTCTTGACCAGAGCTGCCCAGTGGAAACAGCAAGCCACATTTGCGAGGCATGGAGGTAATTCAAAATTTTCTAGCAGTCACATTAGAAAAAGTTAAAAAAAAAAAAAAGTTAATTTTGGGCTTCCCAGATGGCTCAGTGGGTAAAGAATCCCACTACAATGCAGGAGATGCAAGAGACATGGGTTTGATCCCTAGGAAGATCCCCTAGAGGAGGGCATGGCAACCCACTCCAGTATTCTTGCCTGGAGAATCCCATGGACAGAGGAGCCTGGAGGACTACAGTCCATGGGGTCACAAAGAGTCAGACAGGACTGAAGCAGCTGAGTACACACAAAGTTAGTTTTAAGAATATATTTTAGCTAATATATTTAAAATATTATCATCTCAATAAGTAATTACTGATAAGACATTTTGCTTTCATACTTTTTCCTTTTTTGTATTGTCTTCAAAATTCTGTGTATTTTACATTCACAGCATAAATGTCCTCAAGTGCTCAACAACCACACGTGGCCAGTAGCTACTGTGTTGCCCAGGGCAGCCCTGGACCTTACTAATTCTCCCTAAAATGACCATAACAACAGGACTTAGCTTTTAGGGCCATGGGACAATTTAATGATCTCAGATGGTAAAGAATCTGCCTGCAGTACCCCAATGTTCATCACAGCACTGTTTATAATAGCCAGGACATGGAAGCAACCCAGATGTCCATCAACAGATGAATGGATAAGAAAGCTGTGGTACATATACACAATGGAGTATTACTCAGCCGTTAAAAAGAATACATTTGAATCAGTTCTAATGAGGTGGATGAAACTGGAGCCTATTATACAGAGTGAAGTAAGCCAGAAAGAAAAACACCAATACAGTATACTAACGCATATATATGGTATTTAGAAAGATGGAAACGATAACCCTGTATGCGAGACAGCAAAGAGACACAGATGTATAGAACAGTTTTTTGGACTCTTTGGGAAAGGGTGAGGGTGGGATGATTTGGGAGAATGGCATTGAAACATGTATATTATCATATGTGAAATGAATCACCAGTCCAGGTTTGATGAATGATGTAGGATGCTCGGGGTTGGTGCACTGGGATGACCCAGAGGGATGGTATGGGGAGGGGGGTTCAGGATGGGGAACACGCATATACCCATGGCAGATTTATGTCGATGTATGGAAAAACCAATACAATATTGTAAAGTAAAAAAATTTAAAAATTAAAAAAAAAAAAAGAATCTGCCTGAAATGCAGCAGACCCAGGTTCAACTCCTGGGTCAGGAAGATCCCCTGGAGGAGGGCAGGCATGGCAACCCACTCCAGTATTCTTGCCTGGAGACTTCCATGGACAGAGGAGCTGGGAGGGCTACAGTCCATGGGGTCACAAAGAGTCGGACATGACTGAGTAACTAACACTTTTACAATGAAATAATGCATGGAAGGTGCTCCCTGGAACCAAGTGATCTTTAAATCTTGGCTGATCTTTACTAACAAGAATCACTGTGCATTATAAGAATGGTAATGATTATTTGAGGATAAGTTTGTATTTTCCTTTTGGAAAAAAAACAAAAAACTCCATCCTGGTGATCAGAGAGGCCTTTCACAGGACTCCCAACTTCTTCTATCATTTTTTCCAGGGGCCCCAAAAGATTCTGCCTACTTCTCTGAAATTACTTGTGTCCCAAGACCCAAGATATAGGTAATAGCCTTGGCAACCAAACACGGAGTTTAAGGAATAAGCCACAGCCCACAGCCCCTGTGGGGCACTATGAATGTCAGCATCACCCACTCTTTTTGAATGCATGCTCCTTGGTCAGTGTTTCAGAGAGCTTCTTTGGTCCATGTAACATGTGGGGTGGTGGTGGTGATGGTATGTGTGTATGCGTGTATTTCCCCTCTACCCTGTAACATTTCTAATTCTAATTTTCTTTTCCCCATGTAGATGCCCTGCCAGCATTCCCTACAGCTTGGCAGTAACAGCGGGCACAAAGGTTTGCAGACAGGTTTTTGACCAAGGGATTTGGTCAACACAGCAAAAGTTCTTTTTGCTTGAGTTTGAGAGTACAACTTCCTTGAGGAGGGACTTTTAATATTGAATAACTCCAGTTCAGAGTGCAAATGACATCACCCACTCAGGAAACCCAATCTTCTCCCCAAAAGTCCCTCACTTAGCATTTTAAACGAAGATTTGGAGCGTAATCCTTGCTCTGCCATTTAGCAGCTGTGTGTCCTTGGGCCAATTACTCAACCTCTCTAAGTCTCAATTTCTTTATCTTTAAATGTGGATAACAGCATACTTTTGAATGAAGGGTAAGACTCAGTTAGTTGGCATAAGTTAGTTGGTATATAATTAGCTTGGTGTTTAGCATACAGAAGACACAAATAAAATGGTAATTAATTATTGTTCTCTTTTCTAGAGTGAGGGGGACAGGGTGGGGAACACTACTTGGACCAAATCCCTTTCCTTTCTTTCCAATGCTATGCCTAGGGTTCCCTCTTGCACCGAGCAAGGTTCAAGATGCTGCCATGGCTACACAGGCTCACTGGCCCAGGGCCATCCTGTGAGTACACATCCTATAAGGTGAATACACATACCCAAGGGGCTTGGCTGGGATTTGTGGAGAAAACCAAATCATTCTTCTTGCCACAATACTTACTCTCACAACAGTACAGTCCACCCTCCGCCCTTACCCCCCAGCTAAGCCAGCAAGTCTCTGACAGTAATATTCATATGTTGAGATACTGCATTTTGCTACTCCTGCCAGAAAACGCCTTAGCGCTTTGGCAGGTGTAAAAGTATCGATTTCCAGGACACAAGATGATTTCTAAATCTTTGAGACCAACTGGATCACTGTTATGAACACTGAATCTCTTGGGAAAAGGAAGGTACAAACTGACTGTGTCTTTAATACATTTGACTTAATTTTGATGCAAGGGGTTGCAGCTAATTTCTATGAATGCATATTTTACCACAGCAATCCCAGGAAAGACTTTTCTGCTACTCTGTTAAAAAGGGGAGCATTTTGTTATAGTTATTACTATTTTCACTACTATTAAAAATGAGTATTACTCAGCCATTAAAAAGAATACATTTGAATCAGTTCTAATGAGATGGATGAAACTGAAACCTATTATACAGAGTGAAGTAAGCCAGAAAGAAAAACACCAATACAGTATACTAACGCATATATATGGAATTTAGAAAGATGGTAACAATAACCCTGTGTACGAGACAGCAAAAGAGATACCGATGTATTGATCAGTCTTATGGACTCTGTGGGAGAGGGAGAGGGTGGGGAGATTTGGGAGAATAGCATTGAAACATGTATAATATCATGTATGAAACGAGTCGCCAGTCCAGGTTCGATGCACGGTACTGGATGCTTGGGGCTGGTGCACTGGGACAACCCAGAGGGAGGGTAGGGGAGGAAGGAGGGAGGAGGGTTCAGGATGGGGAACGCGGGTATACCTGTGGCGGATTCATTTCAATATTTGGCAAAACTAATACAATATTGTAAAGTTTAAAAATAAAACAAAATTTAAAAAGAAAAAAAAAGAAGAGAAATGAAAACAGAACTACAAAAAAAAATGAGAGTAAAAACTTAGTATTAATGAACTGATATATTAACTTCCATGCTATATTAAGACTTTTATAAAGACAAGCCTCTGTATCTCTGAGTCAAAATAAAGTCAAACTTTGAATTAATAAACACTTTAAAAAGAATTTCAGGAATACCATACTAACTCCTGTCTGCCTCTAAAATTCCCACTCTAAGAGTGAGTAAATTTCTCTTGTGTCAAAAGACCAGATGATACATATTTTAGGATTTGCAGGGTATCTGGTCTCTGACATGATTCTTCAGTTTTGTTATTTGTGGCACCAAAGCTTCTTTACCAGCTGAGCCACCAGGGAAGCCCAAGAATACTGGAGTGGGTAGCCTATCCCTTCTCCAGCAGATCTTCCCGACCCAGGAATTGAACCGGGGTCTTCTGCATTGTAGGTGGATTGTTTACTAACTGAGCTATCAGGGAAGCCCCAGAGTTGTCTTAGATGATATGTAAACCAACTATTATGGCTGTGTTCCAATAAAATTTTATTTATAAAAACCTCAGGCAGGTTGGATCTGGCTTGGGGAGCCATTTGATTGTCAAACACACAAAGTATAAAATCTCCATGAAATTCTCAACAAATTTATTTCTATTGTCTCTGCATTAGGTAAACTCATGATAATAATAATGTGGGAAGAACATGGAGGTATGTGAAAGATTAAATAACCTTTCTGTGAATGAGCCACTGTTTCACTTATTTTAGGGAACACAAATATAAATGGTTCCAGATCCTAAGAATGGGATAAATAAGGAAAGCATGTGATTGAACTGAAAAAAAGATAGAAAACTGGTTTTAGTCTATGTATTCATTCATTACAAATTTACTAGAAACCTATGGCATGCCAGACATAAAAATTCAAACATTTAGTCATCAGTGACCAGGCTATGGGAGAGGTTTGTGTTTTTATTTTCTTTAGTTCTTTTTTGTTTTCAGACATTCTCAATACTTCTAAAACTTTTTCAGACTATGAAAAATTTCCTGTCCTGTTTAGGCAAAAACCATAGTAGCAATTCTAATCCTGGCTTTCCATAATGAGAGTCCTGAAATATACATGGGAATAATTAAAACCAAAAAAATATATTAAAAATAATGAAAAGCCTATTAGTGTTATAACTGGGCACTGTCACCATATGACATAATTGGCGCTCGCCTCCAAGCTTCATCTGAATCCAGCATTCTAAAGCCGTTTCGTAACAGCCAAGAACATCTGCTCTAAAGAGGAGCTCTACACCCAGCAAGAAGAATAGTACAGAAGGGTGTGTTTTCCTTAAAGTGCAATAAGATGTTATTAAAATGTCAAATACCTACATTTGCAACAATAATTGTATACACACAGGCTAGAAGTCTGTAGAAAAAAAATATATGTGAATTACACACACACACACACACACACACACACACAGCCCATAGGAGATGTAGTATTGAATATGGGGATGAGACATTCAGTTACTTTTCCTGGGTTGGAGTTGAACACATCTGAAAGGAATGAAGATGATCCTAGTGGTGTTTTTATTACTATTTCTTCTGCTTCAGGACTTCCTCACTTCGAACAAGATTTATTAGCAAAGGAAATCATTACTTTGGGATTTTACTTTGCACAACATTCTATGGAAAAAATAGGCTCCCAAACTGAAATGCATGTCAGCATGTGATTTCCCCACTTTTTCTAAATTGAGCTCATCTATAAATTTTTAGAAACTGTATTTTTAAAACCCACCAACAACTTTTCCATGCCCTTCTTATTCTGACACAACTGAAGAGTTTTCTACTTCCTTTTCAATTGAGAAAGAAAGAAATGGAAAATAGAAAAATGGTGAGAAAACACTGATCACAGAGGATTCGCTTACCCACAATTTCTTTAAAATTGTAATTGTTTGTGGATTCACATGGTCTCTAGAGGATGGAACAAGATGTATTTCATCAAAGTGTTGAAGCCCATCCTGAATGAGGTTGATGTACTGTATATGTGTGTCTGAATATGCCAGGTAGGTCACTGTGTGCTGGAGTCCCCTTCCAAGGTTAATGAGACAAACTTGACTCTTGAGGGAGCTGTCTCTATAGCACAGTCAACACCACCTATTTTTAATGCTGAAAAGTTTAGAAGATTTCAGTTGGATTCAGTGCCTAAATTCTCTCAATGGATGGCTTTATCAGTGCAAGTTAAAATGGCATCTGAAAGTTCCAATTTTCTCCCTTCCCTGGCCTTAAGGGTTGCTTTGTAAGGCTTGTTCAAGAATGGTGAGGGATGAACCAAAGGTACATGAGAAAAGTACAACGTATTAAAAGCAGAGACATCACTTTACCAAAAAAGGTCCGTCTATTCCAAGCTATGGTTTTTCCAGCAGACATGTATAGATGTGAGAGTTGGACCATAAAGAAGGCTGAGCACTAAAGAACTGATGCTTAGCACTAAAGCACTAAAGAACTGATGCTTTCAAATGGTGTTGCTGAAGACATCGCTCAAGAGTCCCTTGGGCTGCAAAGAGATCCAACCAGTCCTAATGGAAATCAACTGTGAATATTCATTGGAAGGACTGGTGCTGAAGCTAAAGCTCCAATACTTTGGCCACATGATGCAAATAGCCAACTCATTGGAAAAGACTCTCATGATGGGAAAGATTGAGGGTAGGAAGAGAAGGGGGTGATAGCAGATGAGATGGTTGGATGGCATGACTGACTCACTGGATATGAATTTGAGCAAACTCCAGGAGATAGCAGAGGGCCAGGGAGCCTGGAAATCCATGGAATCACAAGGGGTCAGACATGACTTAGTGACTGAACAATAACAACTATCTCAATGACAGACACACTTGGTCTTAGCCTATGTTTTACGATGACAAGTATATATATTCCCAAATTTCAAACATTCATCTCACTTTCACAATTTCTGTCAAATTCACATATCACTCTGATTTACTTAATATTTTTCTTTAAAATGGCTTTTTCTCCATACTTAAAGTTGCATAGAAACAAAACTTTATATTATGCTATTAATGGAAAAACATTACCATTTGCCATTAAAGAATCTATGACAAAAATACATGAGCAAGGAAAACTGAACCACATTATTAAAATCCAGCTAAGTTATGTGCCTGGCCCCATGCCTGAGAGGTGCTCTCCCTTTAAGGAAAGGGAGATTAGCAAGTGTTAAAGATGTGCTGGAGACATGCTGGAGACCAAAACAAGATGTAGGAATCAGAAACGGTGACTGAGAAGTGAAAAAGGATTAACTTTCTCACTATGTAGTTCAACACAATTTAATGTACATCTCCCAAAGTGAAAAACTGAACACTGGGGTATGTTTCATCTCACCAGCAATGCATCCCACAATTTAGGGAACCCTGTGTGCATTCTCATGCCTTTTAATACCTTTTCAGACTTCAAAAAGGGCTTCCATATACAATATTCTATTTGGTTCTCATGATAACTCTGGTGATGGAGAGGGGCATAATTATTAGTAGTACTTTCATTCACTGGAAATGAAAGTGCAAAACAAAATGTTTTAAGCTCACATAGCAAGTTGGTAGCAAAGCTCTCTCTAGAATTTGGGTTTTTGAAAAACACAGTTTGAAGTTTATAATAAAATCCCATTATATCTCCTTGTATAATATACTCTGAGGCATCTATCAAGTTTTCATTTAAAAAAAAATCACCTTTCCTTTCAGACAAGATATTTCAAAACTATGCTCATTTATTTATGACTCAACACTCAGTCTTCCATGTTCATCAATGAAAAGATTGCGATGAACTACCATACTCTTTTCACACTAGAATTTTATATAAAAATGTGAATAAAAAATGAGTAAATAGAAAAAAATGAGGTTTTCAAGGACCACTTTTATAAATGGTGGTATTTCTCATCTATGTATCACAGAAAAACTAGCTATTTCCACCAAGAAAGGCTAAAACCTATGGGTCTTTGGTATTTGGTATATATTACAGGACAATCATCTGGTTGCAGAGTAGGATTTTATGAAATTCCCTGAGGTCTCTAAGCTTTGATTCACATTGTGACTCCACTGTAATAACAATTCGACCACTTGGAGCTTAGTTGGTTTTATTTACTGGAATGAGTGCTGAACAAACTGATCGATCACCAATCCAATTTGGTTATCTTGGATTACTGAAATAATTCTGCCAAGTAAAATAGCCAATCCTAGTTATGATGACGGTAGAATTGGAGTGCCTACAGAGCAGAGGAGATGAACCGTTAACTTGATCAGCTGTATAAACAAAGTTTCTGACCAGTGGAAAATGTTAGCCAATATCCAAGGCAAGGAAAGAGCTTTAGATGAAAAATCAGAGAGACTGCTAATGGAATATAGCATGTCCCCAGATCCAGAGGGGAAAAGAGACGGTTCCTTCTCACAGTTAGTTTAAGAATCAGCAAAAAGGCTTTAAGTTTGATGTGGCATCAGGCTGAAATACAACAGAGGGCATGCATCAGTGAGGTATTTTCTCATCTGCTTCTCCTGCTCCTAAAATTGTGTTCATTCTGAGTCATCATGTTAGAAAGATGTGTTGTTCATTGCTGGACCCATATCAGATTTAGCAAGGAAAGTACAGAATGTAATAAACATGAAATAAACATCTTCTGAATCATGTTATTTTAGAGATGTCCAAAAATTGTGAGGACTGGAATCGTTCTAGCACAGTTATTCACGTTATATACACCAATCTAACGTAACTGGAAAATTCTACAATTCTTAATGATTCTACAGAAGGCTATGTACAATTTTAGAATAAGTTCTATTGTTATGAAAATTCTAGGCTCATTTGATGATACACATTTAGTTTATATGGGGATTACCATATGTATGTTACTTACAGGCTACTTACAGACAAGACTGTGAGCACTTTAAGAGTAGGGGTCAGGTCTCCCTCTCCTTTTTGTCAGCAGACTATCACCATCACATGACATTCATTAATGAATTTGTTTTTAATGAATGATATGGTGGATTGTGTATTGACTGACAAGTCTGTCTTTAGCCATCTTGTCCAAAGCACCAGAGTAAAAGAGGAATTTGATGTAAAAGAACAGCCTCAGGTGTAAAGATTAGCCTGACAGGGAAGTTACTACAATCAGTCATTTCCAAATGTAGCCCATGAATTAACCCTGAGCTCAAATTGCTGAGTCTTGGCCAACCTTGAATTATTTAAATTAGAAAAAAAAAACATTCTGTAGCTAAGTTTTAAAGAATTCCTATTGTTTATTCCTAGTAGCCTTAATACGTAATGAAATAACTAAAGGTACTTTTAAAATTAAAAAACCTTTTAAATATTTAATTAAAAACATTTTGATCATCAACAGTATACTTCACATGTATGGCAGCTTTTCCCAAATCTCTCTCTCCCTCCTTTTCTTCTCTTAGGCATTTTTGCAGATACACAGTTCTTCTATCTCCTATCCACTCTTGTTCTTTATAATATAGTTTAAATTCACTCTTTCTTTAATTTTATTAACTAGATTCTCAATAATAACACCAAAAAATTCTGGAATCTAACTTAGCAAGAAACAATCCTTTCCTGCTCAAAAAAGTGGGGAAGGAGGTAAAATTGTGTGTTCTCATGCATAAATATTTTTTTGTCCTTGTAAAACAGATAAATATGCTTAATTGCATTCTGGGTATTTTTAGACCCAAAATAACATTTAGAGCCACAAATACTGAAATTTCATGAAATCCTGGTTTTAACAAGTCATGACAAACACAAATGTGTACATTGCTAAGCCATTAAGTCACAACTTCCTATTTTGATATAGGAAATATAAGAAGTAACAAAGATGGTAGGACCAGAAGCAGAAAAAAGGCTTAGGGAATGTCCATGGAAATGGGCTGCTGACTCTGTACCACATAACCCTTTCCTGAGTCACCCCGAAAGGACTTACATGAGGCTAGAGATGCTTTTGGCATGTGCTTTCTCATCCTACTTATCTCATTCTGTGTTTAACCTTTAAGAACATTAACTCTGGCTCATTCCCTAGCCCTGAAAACAAACAAACAAACAAACAAAAAACAAAGAACAGAAATTAGAGTTATTGCTATAAGAGATTTAAACATCATTACTCTACATTTTCATCTTTTAGCTTAAAGTTGCCATTTGCTATACAATCTTAGAGACTGATGAAACATAGCAAACTACAACATTATTTTGGCTTCCCTTGACTCTTTTCTTTTGACAATGCATCTGGGTACAACTGAAGCCTGCTGTGAGTTCTGCTTGGTGTTAATTCTGACTGGGTGGGGAATGATGATGTCAAGATATAAAGAATCAGTTTCTTTAAGGACAATGGTTCTTAGCCAGGGTTGTTTCCCCCACCATCCCCACCCAGGGAACATTTGGCACTGTCTGGAGACACTTCTGGTTGTCGCAACTGGGAAGAAATGCTACCAGCCTCTAGTGTGTAGACACCAAGGATGCTGCTAAATGTCCTACAATGCAGAGGACTGCCCCCATAACAAAGAATGATCCCATCCAAAGTGTCCATAGTGACAATATGTTGAGAAATCCTGCTCTAAAAATATTTGAGGATTTCCCTGGTGGTACAGTTGATAAGAATCTGTCAGCCAATGGAGGGGACATGAGTTCGATCCCTGGTCCAGGAAGACTCCAAATGCCATGAGCCACTAAACATGCCCACCGTAACTGCTGAGCCCACATGCTGTAAATACTGAAGGCTGTGTACCTAGAGCCTGTGTCTGCAACAAGAGAAGCCACTACAAAGAAGAGTAGCCCTGGCTCACTGCAACTAAAGAAAGCAGGTACACAGAGATGAAGACCCAGCGGAGCCAAATAAAATAAGTATTTTTAAAAATATGTGACTCTTTAATCCATTTTGAGTTTATTTTTGTGTATGGTGTTAGAAAGTGTTCTAGTTTCATTCTTTTACAAGTGGTTGACCAGTTTTCCCAGCACCACTTGTTAAAGAGATTGTCTTTTCTCCATTGTATATCCTTGCCTCCTTTGTCAAAGATAAGGTGTCCATAGGTGTGTGGGTTTATCTCTGGGCTTTCTATTTTGTTCCACTGATCTATATTTCTGTCTTTGTGCCAGTACCATACTGTCTTGATGACTGTGGCTTTGTAGTAGAGCCTGAAATTAGGCAGGTTGATTCCTCCAGTTCCATTCTTCTTTCTCAAGATTGCTTTGGCTATTCAAGGTTTTTTGTATTTCCATACAAATTGTGAGATTATTTGTTTTAGCTCTGTGAAAAATACCGTTGGTAGCTTGATAGGGATTGCATTGAATCTATATATTGCTTTGGGTAGTATACTCATCTTCACTATATTGATTCTTCCAATCCATGAACATGGTATATTTCTCCATCTATTAGTGTCTTTGATTTCTTTCATCAGTGTTTTATAGTTTTCTATATATAGGTCTTCAGAGAAGGCAGTGGCACCCCATTCCAGTACTCTTGCCTGGAGAGTCCCATGGACAGAGGAGCCTGGTAGGCTACAGTCCATGCGGTCGCTAAGAGTTGGACATGACTGAGCAACTTCACTTTCACTTTTCACTTTCATACACTAGAGAAGGAAATGGCAACCCACTCCAGTATTCTTGCCTGGAGGATCCCAGAGATGGCGGAGCCTGGTGGGCTGCCATCTATGGGGTCGCACAAAGTCGGATACGACTGAAGCGACTTAGCATAGCATATATAGGTCTTTAGTTTCTTTAGGTAGATATAGTCCTAAGTATTTTATTCTTTTTGTTGCAATGGTGAATGGAATCATTTCCTTAATTTCTCTTTCTATTTTCTCATTATTAGTGTATAGGAATGCAAGGGATTTCTCTGTGTTGATTTTATATCCTGCAACTTTACTATATTCATTGATTAGCTCTAGTAATTTTCTGGTGGAGTCTTTAGGGTTTTCTATGTAGAGGATCATGTCATCTGCAAACAGTGAGAGTCTTACCTCTTCTTCTCCAATTTGGATTCCTTTTATTTCTTTTTCTGCTCTGATTGTTGTGGCCAAAACTTCCAAAACTATGTTGAATAGTAGTGGTGAGAGTGGGCACCCTTGTCTTCTTCCTGACTTTAGGGGAAATGCTTTCAATTTTTCACCATTGAGGATAATGTTTGCTGTGGGTTTGTCATATATAGCTTTTATTATGTTGGATTAAAGATCTAAACATAAGACCAGAAACTATAAAACTCTTAGAGGAGAACATAGGCAAAACACTCTCCAACATACATCACAGCAAGATCCTCTATGACCCACCTCCCAGAATATTGGAAATAAAAGCAAAAATAAACAAATGGGATCTAATTAAAATTAAAAAATCTTCTGCACAACAAAAGAAACTATAAGCAAGGTGAAAAGACAGTCTTCAGAATGGGAGAAAATAATAGAAAACGAAGCAACTGACAAACAACTAATCTCAAAAATATACAAGCAACTCCTTCAGCTCAATTCCAGAAAAATAAACAACCCAATCAAAAAATGGGCCAAAGAACTAAATAGACATTTCTCCAAAGAAGACATACAGATGGCTAACAAACACATGAAAAGATGCTCAACATCACTCATTATCAGATAAATGCAAATCAAAACCACAATGAGGTACCATTTCACACCAGTTAGAATGGCTGCGATCCAAAAGTCTACAAGCAATAAATGCTGGAGAGGGTGTGGAGAAAAGGGAACTCTCTTACACTGTTGGTGGGAATGCAAACTAGTACAGCTACTATGGAGAACAGTGTGGAGATTCCTTAAAAAACTGGAAATAGAACTGCCATATGACCCAGCAATCCCACTGCTGGGCATACACACCGAGGAAACCAGAATTGAAAGAGACAGGTGTACCCCAATGTTCATGGCAGCATTGTTTATAATAGCCAGGACATGGAAGCAACCTAGATGTCCATCAGCAGATGAATGGAAAAGAAAGCTGTGGTACATATACACAATGGAGTATTACTCAGCCATTAAAAAGAATACATTTGAATCAGTTCTAATGAGGTGGATGAAACTGGAGCCTATTACACAGAGTGAAGTAAGTCAGAAAGAAAAACACCAATACAGTATACTAATGCATATATATGGAATTTAGAAAGATAGTAACAACAACCCTGTATGCAAGACAGCAAAAGAGACACAGATGTATAGAACAGTCTTTTGAACTCTGTGGGAGAGGGGGTGGGGGATGATTTGGGAGAAGGGCATTAAAACATGTATAATATCATATAAGAAATGAATCGCCAGTCCAGGTTCGATGCAGGATACAGGAAGCTTGGGGATGGTGCACTGGGATGACCCAGAGGGATGGTATGGGAAGGGAGGTGGGAGGGGGGTTCAGGATGGGGAACACGTGTATACCTGTGGCGGATGCATGTTGATGTATGGTAAAACCAATACAATATTGTAAAGTAAAAAAATAAATAAATAAAAATATGTGACTCATGGCATTGTGCATACATTCTTGGCTATGGGTACAGCCATGCATTTGTCACAGTAGGAAGAGATTGTATTTTCAGCTAGTATAGAGGGGCTACCTCTAATAAGCAGATTCTTCTTAAAGTATACAAATCAAAGTTTCTCTCATTTGCTATTAGTGTCTGAAATTTCCACTCTTGGTCACTCCTTTCCTATATGAAACAATTTATAAAATTCTAGTAGGTCATTCATTTGTTTATATAGAATGAATTTAATAAATACCTATTATGCACTGGTCAGTGCTATTCAGGAGGGGTCAACAGTCTTAATGTGAATGCATATGCTTCATTAACCATTGTTAAATCAACTGTGAAATGAAAAGATGCTTGCTCCTTGGAAGAAAAGCTATGACAAACCTAAACAGCATATTAAAAAGCAGAGATATCACCTCACTGACAAAGATCTATATAGTCAAAGCTATGGTTTTTCCAGGAGTCATGCACAGAGGTGAGAGTTGGACCAAAAAGAAGGTTGAGACTGAAGAATTGATGCTTTTGAACTATGGTGCTGGAGAAGACTCTCTAGAGTCCCTTGGACAGCAAGGAGATCAAACCAGTCAATCTAAAGGAAATTAACCCTGAATAGTCACTGGAAGGACTGATGCTGCAGCTGAAGCACCAATACTTTGCCCACCTGATATGAAGAGCCGACTCATTGGAAAAGACCCTGATGCTGGGAAAGGCTGAAGGCAGGAGGAGAAGGAGGCATCAGAGGATGAGATAGTTGGATGTTTCATTGGACCTCAGTTTGAGCAAATTCCAGGAGATGGTGAAGGACAGGGAAGCCTGGTGTGCTACAGTCCACGGGGGTCATAAAAAGTCAGACAGGACTTAGTGACTAAACAATAACAAATCAACTGTCTCTGGACTTAAACTTGTAGCGTCCTATGTAGAGTGGCCCATATGAGAAGCAGCTTGATACCAAGTGCATGGATGTAACAGGAACTATTGGCCCTTTAGGTCAGTATACCTTTATACTTGGACAAGAAGAATCCTATCCTAGCCCTGAGCTTCAGAAAGTGCCCCCAGACCACACCTGGTGCACAGGGCCACAGGAATGTGCCATTTGGAGCCTCTGCTGCGCTTCCTTCTAGACTATACTCTGTAAACCAAGGACCTTGGAATTTTCTGCCCAAATGACTCAGCCCACTTTCAGAACCTGAATAGTCTTGTTCTAGTCTCAGTCCTGCAGTAATACATGCACAGACATAGGCATCATAGAAGGCCAAAGGAGAAGGGGGCAACAGGGGATGAGATGCTTGGATGGCGTCACCGATTCAATGGGCATGAACTGGGGCAAGCTCCAGGAGATGGTGAGGGTCAGAGAGACTTGGCATGCTGCAGTTCATGGGGCTGCAAAGGGCTGGGCATGACTTGGTGAAAGAACAACAACAACAACAAAGGCATCACTAGGCCTGAGAAGGGGCAGTTGTTGAGGTAATGGGCTAAACCCAGGGCACTGACAGTACACATGAGGATCTTCCTGGTGTGGGACAGTGCTGGGCATGTGATGAGAAGGGAGAGTGATTGCAGACCTGGCACCATGGATCAAGTCTTCTTGCTTTACCATATTCTGGTGCTAATTCCAAGGAGACCAAGAATTCTAAAGTTAGAAGATAGCTTTATAGGATATTACAAAGATGTAATTGTCACATTGGAAGGAAAAGGCATTTTATTAATGGTTAAGTGGACTTATATCTTAACAGAGTACATGGTTCTACATTTTCATGCTTCCCCCAGTCAAGGATTGACTTGATTTGAGGGGAACAAAAGCACTGTTTGGTTTCTCGGTATAGAATACCTCAGGATTCAAGGCATATCTCTCACAGGTGGAATCACACAGGCTGCTCTCTAAGAAGACTGCCAATCTTTTGACGATTTTATTTTACGTAGCCTCATTGATAAGTCGGCACATCTTAAACTTATTGACATTTTTTGTGGGATAGAGGCAACAGAGAAACAAAATAGAAATTTATTTCCTATCATAATTAGTTGCCTGAGTCAGAGCTAACAGAAGGAAAGGACCACAGAGTAGGTAAAACGTTTATATGTGACAAAGCAATAGGGTGAGGAGAGAAGCCCAGAGAAAAGGGAAGGGAGTGCTTGGAGCATCTAGCGTGACACTTAATGAAAAGGGACAGGAAGGAGTGGGAGGGCCTGATAGGAGGGATGGGCACCAATAGAAAAGAAAAATATAAGAAAAACAAGGAGAAAAGCCAAACTACCTTCTTCCTCTCCCATTCTATTCATTGTTTCAGAAGGCTGTAAAAAGAGAACACAACTTCTGGTTCCATTTAGCAGCAATTGTGACATTGGACAGGCCCCTTGACATGGAGTCTGAGAAATGGGGTTCTTCTCCTTGATGCAATTCTATCCTGAGGTCCTGAAAAGGGAAAAGAACCTCAGAGGGTGCTAGATTTGCATCTGATACAGCAAATCTCCCTGGGACATCACTCGTTTCTTTCCTCTTGGGAGGAGGTGCTGGCTCAGAGACAGGAATAAGTTTCCAAAGGGTGGTTCCCACAGATGCTGGGCTGTGTCTCAGATGGAAGGTTCAGACCAGAGAGCCAGGAAAGGAGAGGTGGGAGTGAGGGCCTCTGTTTAAAATGAACAAAGGCCCAGCTTTCAGATATTTGGAGACCTCTTCCCCAGGAACGAGCCAATATCCAGTGGCTGGCAATTTTTGGAGCAGCCTCTGAACCACAAACACTCATGGGGTCACACACTTGGGGCTCTCGGCTAAGTTCTGGAGCCACATCCACATCCTCAGCCAGCCAAAGGCGAAACTTGGCTGCCCTGTGATTAACTGCCTTTGTTTCCTCACGAAGGGAGTGGATGCACTGAAGATCAGGGCAGTAGGAGGCGGGGAGTGGCGTCAACAGGGAGGTTCTCCTTCCTCCTTCAAGTCTAGGGTACGGCTGGAAAAGGGCTTCTGTGCTTAGCTCCTCAAAAAGGTATCTTTCCAAGAAAAAAATTATGCAGCTCAAAAAATTAGTCATTAATGTAATGGTCTGAATCTACAATGAGAAAAAGATTGAAGCTGACATGATTTTTATCTTTGATATTATAGCTTCTGAAGTTGAGAAGTAATTATGTATGTTAATATTACATCCATTTTATATTCAGAGAATTTTTTATGGTTCTTCCTTAATTAATCTTCCTTTTCCCCCCTCTCTGTTCA
Source organism: Bos indicus x Bos taurus (assembly GCF_003369695.1). Classification (NCBI taxonomy): domain Eukaryota; kingdom Metazoa; phylum Chordata; class Mammalia; order Artiodactyla; family Bovidae; genus Bos; species Bos indicus x Bos taurus. The sequence continues at coordinate 40,556,975 of NC_040082.1, forward strand.
CAGGGTAGGCATACAGCCCTGTATTTGATCAGGGGTGAGCTGAAAAGAATGCAGTTAGGAATCAGAAAGATCTGGGTTTGAATTCAGATTCATACTTGACTTTAGACATTTATTTTGATATTTGGCAAAACTAATACAATTATGTAAAGTTTAAAAATAAAATAAAATTAATTAAAAAAAAAAAAAACAAAAACAATAATCACTAACACCTGTTGAAAATGTGATATTGTACCAAACTCTATGATAAGGTTTCATGGGCATTATTCCATTGAAACCTCACCAAACTTTACAGGATGTGAACTATTCTTATGTCCATTTCAGAGATAAAGAAACTGAGGCTCTCAATATACATGCTGAGCTCCCAGCCATGGCTGCTTGTACACAGCAGACTAACTTCTGAGGATACCATTCCCTTTCACCTGTGTACTTTGGGAGCTTGTGGTGAAGATGGAGGTGGGGTACATGAATGGGGGTGGAAATAATAAATTTTACTGCCTTACAAATCATACTACCTTCTCTATCACTCACCTTAGGTCTTAATAGGCTAGAGCTACTGCATTTCACATGCTTCTTCCCTACCTATAACCCCCCAAGGACTAAATAACTGAAAGCATCAGAAAAGCAATAACAACTCTTTCTCTGCCCTTCCCTCTTCAGCTGAATCCAGCAGACTCAGAATGCTGAAAAGAATTACAAAAGCAGGAAAGCCACAGCCACTGCCCTTCAGCTCAAAATGCAGACACACTGGAGAGACACTCTGTGCAAATCACAAAGAGTAAGGCCACTGTTCTCTGATTCCCCAGCAAACCTGGGACACTCTGAGATGCAGATTGCTGAATTGTTGCATTCCTGGAGAATCTTTGAGGGCCTGTCCTTTGATATTTGATAATAACAATAGACTTATAAAGAGCAAATAAGTTTATAGATAAAGCTTACATCACAGGGTTGCTGTGCTGTGTTCAGTCACTCAGTCATGTCTGACTCTTCGCCACTCCATGGTCTGTAGCCCACCAGGCTCCTCTGTCCATGAGGATTCTCCATGCAAGAATACTGGAGTGGGTTGTCATGCCTTCCTCCAGGGGATCTTTCCAACCCAGGGATTGAATCCAGGTCTCCTGCATTGCAGGTGGATTCTTTACCAACTGAGCCACCAGGGAAGCTGTGACTAGCTTTTTTTTTTTTTTAAGCTAGGTATGGCAACTGTTTTTCAGACTTGTGATGCCAATTCACTGTCAAAGACAGGTATATGTTTAGTCCCCGACCTCACAATGAATTTGAATTGCTTTCCAGGGGTTAATATGTTTTTTTCTTTCATGCATACTAGGAATTGGTCACCCTGCTTATTTAACTTATGCAGAGTATATTATGAGAAATGCTGGGCTGGATGAAGAACAAGCTGGAATCAAGATTGCTGAGGGAAATATCAATAACCTCAGATATGCAGATGACAACACCCTTATGGTAGAAAGCAAAGAGGAACTAAAGGGCCTCTTGATGAAAGTGAAAGAGGAGAGTGAAAAAGTTGGCTTAAAGCTCAACATTCACAAAACTAAGATCATGGCATCCAGTCCCATCACTGCATGGCAAATAGATGGAGAAAAAATAGAAACAGAGACAGACTTTATTTTGGGGGGCTCCAAAATCACTGCAGATGGTGACTGCATTCATGAAATTAAAAGACGCTTGCTCCTTGGAAGAAAAGTTATGACTGACCTAGTCAGCATATTAAAAAGCAGAGACATTACTTTGCAGACAAAGGTTGGTCTAGTCAAGGCTATGGTTTTTCTAGTAGTCATGTATGGATGTGAGAGTTGGACTGTAAAGAAAGCTGAGTGCCGAAGAATTGATGCTTTTGAACTGTGGTGTTGGAGAAGACTCTTGAGAGTCCCTTGGACTGCAAGGAGATCCAATCAGTCCATCCTAAAGAAAATCAGTCCTGAATATTCATTGGAAGGACTACTGTTGAAGCTGAAACTCCAATACTTTGGCCACCTGAAGCAAAGAACTGACTCACTGGGAAAGACCTAATGCTGGGAAAGATTGAGGGCAGGAGGAGAAGGGAACAACAGAGGATGAGATGGTTGGATGGCATTACCAACTTAATGGACATGAGTTTGAGTAAACTCTGGGAGTTTGTGATGGACAGGAAGGCCTGGCGTGCTGCAGTCCATGGGGTCACAAAGAGTCAGACACGACTGAGAGACTGAACTAAACAGAACTGAACTAAAAAGCAAAGGCCACTGACCTTTTCTATTTCCTAGCACCAGACTAGATGCGTCTGCAAGGAAAGAATAGCCATCGTGTAGACCTTTATAGTTGTGAGTATGCTTTTATGTATGTTACCTCACTTTGTCATAATGATCCTATGAAACTGGCATTATTTTACAGGGCTGAGAAGGTATTTAATATCATCACCATTATCCCCATCATTATCACTGTATTTTGAGGCTGAAGAAGATTTGTATAAGTGAAGAAGACTTCAGGGAGATAGAGCAGAGAAAATAAAGACTTATAAGCATTTATTATAAGATACCTATAGTAATTGATTAATCCAATTACTTAATTTACCATTTATCCAACAAATATTTATTGAGCTTCTATTATACTCCAGACACTATGCAAAGCACTGAACAAAGAGATAAAACAATTCAGAATCCTACTGAAAGAGCTTAATAATCTTGGGAAGACAGACATTAAATTAATTCAATTAACAAATTATTATGTGATTACAAACTGTGATTGATAAGTACTGTAAAGGGAAATAATTTGGTTTATGATAAACATAGCAAAGGAGCAAACTTACAATGGATAAGTCTTGAGATAGGTCAAGGCTAGAATGCTTAGGAGTTCAAACCCGAAGAGCAAGCAGGAGTGTGAGACAATGAACTGGGAGAAGTGTGTCCGAGGCTTAAGGAACAGCCTGTGCTAAATTACCAGGTCAGGAGGGCGTAATCCCTGGAAGGTGGGAAAGGGGGAGATGAGTCCCCACTGGACTCTCAGTAGGCCTGACATTTTACCCCCAGGAATTCTTTCACGTTCTTAGAGGGCCAGACAGAACACAAACTCACTAAGACAGCTGCTGACTGCTCTGCTGCATTTGAATGTATAATTGCAAACTACAAAAAGCCCTGTGCACAGGGAGTTCCCATCAGATTTCTACTGACCCACTCCTACTTCTCACTGAGTTGGCTTGTCATGAAATGTTCATCTACATCTGGTTCAGGTCAGTTCAGTTGCTCAGTCGTATCCGACTCTTTGTGACCCCAAGAACAGCAGCACGTCAGGACTCCCTGTCCATCACTAACTCCCAGAGTCCACCCAAACCCATGTCCATTGTTGTTGGTGATGCTATCCAACCATCTCATCCTCTGTTGTCCCCTTCTCCTCCTGCCCTCAATCCTTCCCAGCATCAGGGTCTTTTCAAATGAGTTAGCTCTCTGCATCAGGTGGCCAAAGTACTGGAGTTTCAGCTTCAACATCAGTCCTACCAATGAACACCTAGGACTGATCTTTAGGATGGACTGGTTGGATCTCCTTGTAGTCCAAGGGACTCTCAAGAGCCTTCTCCAACACCACAGTTCAAAAGCATCAATCCTTCAGCACTCAGCTTGCTTTACAGTCCAACTCTCACATTCATACATGACTACTGGAAAAACCATAGCCTTGACGAGACGGACCTTTGTCTGCAAAGTAATGTCTCTGCTTTTGAATGTGCTATCTAGGTTGGTCAAAATTTCCTTCCAAGGAGTAAGCGTCTTTTAATTTCATGGCTGCAGTCGCCATCTGCAGTGATTTTGGAGCCCCCCAAAATAAAGTCTGACACTGTTTCCACTGTTTCCCCATCTATTTGCCATGAAGTGATGGGACCGGATGCCATGATCTTCGTTTTGTGAATGTTGAGCTTTAAGCCAACTTTTTCACTCTCCTCTTTCACTTTCATCAAGAGGGTCTTTAGTTCCTCTTCACTTTCTGCCATAAGGGTGGTGTCATCTGCATATCTGAGGTTATTGATGTTTTTCCTGGCAATCTTGATTCCAGCTTGTTCTTCATCCAGCCCAGCATTTCTCATGATGTACTCTGCGTATAAGTTAAATAAGCAGGGTGACAATATACAGCCTTGACGTACTCCTTTTCCTATTTGGAACCGGTCGTTGTTCCATGTCCAGTTCTAATTGTTGCTTCCTGACCTGCATATAGGTTTCTCAAGAGGCAGGTCAGGTGGTCTGGTATGCCCATCTCTTCCAGAATTTTCCACAGTTTCTTGTGATCCACACAAAGGCTTTGGCATAGTCAATAAAGCAGAAATAAATGTTTTTTTGGAACTCTCTTGCTTTTTTGATGATACAGCGGATGTTGGCAACTTGATCTCTGGTTCCTCTGCCTTTTCTAAAACCAGCTTGAACATCTGGAAGTTCACAGTTCACGTATTGCTGAAGCCTGGCTTGGAGAATTTTGAGCATTATTTTACTAGCGTGTGAGATGAGTGCAATTGTGCGGTAGTTCTACATTTGGTATTGATCTTTAATTGCCAGTGCTGACCAATACTGCTACCCCAGCCCTCTTCCTGTGCCTGGTGAAAAGGAAGCAGACACGTCTGTGGATAAGGGAGCCAAATAGTTAAAATAAATGTTTTGATAGATTCTCAACTGTCCATACAAAGACACAGTCACTTGCCAAATGATCCATTTGTATATTTTCTTTACAGTTTGGAGACAATCTCTCTTCCTCATTCTCTCTCTGTCACTTTTTCAGAAAACACTTTAAAGGATTATAAAACAAATTCTTACAGTCAATGGGTAGAAGGTCAGAAGCTTGAGTGACAGTCAGGAAGGGCTTGTAACAAGTAACAGAATCATAAAGAGTGGCTGGAGCCTATTATACAGAGTGAAGTAAGCCAGAAAGAAAAACACCAATACAGTATACTAACGCATATATATGGAATTTAGAAAGATGGTAACAATAACCCTGTATACGAGACAGCAAAAGAGACACTGATGTATAGAACAATCTTTTGGACTCTGTGGGAGAGGGAGAGGGTGGGATGATTTGGGAGAATGGCATTGAAATATGTATAATATCATATATGAAACGAGTCGCCAGTCCAGGTTCAATGCACGATACTGGATGCTTGGGGCTGGTGCACTGGGATGACCCAGAGGGATGGTATGGGGAGGGAGGAGGGAGGAGGGAGGAGGGTTCAGGATGGGGAACACATGTATACCTGTGGCAGATTCATTTCGATACATGGCAAAACCAATACAATATTGTAAAGTTAAAAAATAAAATTAAATTTAAAAAAATAAAAATAAAAAAAGATTTAAAAAAATTTGAGATATAATTGATATGTAAGGAAGGGGTGGCTATTTTATTTTGCAAGAAGGGGTGTGGAGAGGCTCAATGGGGAGGTCTCCATGGTATGCGGAAGCTTTTAGGACCCCCAAAAAACAGCAATATTACAACCTTGAACTTTGGACCACTTAAACACATCTTTATTCTCTCTCTCTCTTTTTTCTTAATCACACAAGTCATGTGTGAATACATTCTTGTTTTAAAAGATTTGGATAATGTAGGAGTAACTGGAGTAAAATGTGAAATTAATTCTTTTCCTACTCCATCTCCATCATTCCCACTCCTTTCTTAGAGTGGGATTTCCTTTTTATGCATTTTCATGCCTATATATGTACACATATAACATGAATAAAAATGTACCTTTCTCACTTGTTATGTTTGAGAGAGTTTACCTCCAAGTACATGGAGAATGTATCACATTTGTGATGGCAGCATGGAATAGAGGTGGATACAAGTGCTGAATAGAGTTCTGGGACTGGGTCAGGGCAGAGACAATAGCAGAGCCAGACAGAGTGGAAAGGGCTTGGCTAGTAAGTGACAACAATTCATATTCCTTATATTTTTCTATCTTTAATAGACTAAGTATTTATCAGAATAATAATAGCTTCATTTTAGTCAGTGAGTCAAGACAAAATGCTAAGAGCTTTGTATATTATATTAATTATTCTTTAAACATTTACAACCACTCTAAAAGGCATGTGCTATTATTATTCCCATTTTATAGGTGGTGAAACTGAGGCTCATTTTAGGAATTAATTAACTTGCCAGAAGTCACACAGCAAGGAAGTGATGGAGACATGAGTCTCAGGTAAATCTTCCTAACTCCTCATGTTCATGCTCTTAACCACAGTAATTTACCCCTTCACTATAATCGTATCCAGGCCATTGGGACTTTTTCAGAAAGTGGCTTTTCTTTTAGCCTCCAAAGACTACTTCAAGTAGTTGAAGCTACCAACCTGACTGGTTGATTCCCTTGCTAGGATGGCCCACAGTCATTTGCATTCTGCAAACACAAGCACCCCCACAGCTGTCCTTATGGTCCCCCATCCCTGGTGACTCTTCAGGGAGATGCCCAGCCAGCTAGTGAGCACCAGGCAGGTGGCCTCATTGCTGGGAAAGGTGATCTGAGAAGCCGTGGTGGTGGTCAGCATGTGGATGAGGCAGAAACACACCCAGCAGATGCCGTTATTGGAAACTGCACTCATTAGAATACTGTAATTGGTTCCTGCAGGGCATTTGAGGTTAGTGACACAGAGGAGAAAAAAGAGAAGGGGCAGAGGGGGAGTGCACTGTATGGATTTTGTTCTTTTTTTTTTCCTTGTCTCCTACCAGCCTGGCTCACAGTGTGGGGCTGAGGAAGGAGGTCTAGATGTAAGGCAGGGTGGGAGTCCCCTGACATGCACTCACCATGCTCTCCCAGCTCGGCTTCCCTGTTAGAGCTCTCTCTCTCCTCCACCCTTCATCAGGAGCCCATGGGCCTCATTCCTCCTTTTTGTCAGAGATGAAAGCTACTGATTAGTAGATTCGAAGAAAATTGTTGGAAGCTGATGTGAACCCCTCCCAGAATGAATGTGGCAAATAGGACTCTTTAAAGAACCTAAGGCAAAGGTCAATGCTTAGTCCATAGTCTTATGGCCTGAATGGGTGACCTTCAAGGATCACTGAAATTCCAAGTCACCAGGTAACACAAAACACTTTGTTACCCACATGTAAAGTTGGACTTGGCAATCAGCGTGTGAGGGTGCTCCCAATCTGTAGCATGAAGAAAGGAATGGAGGTAAGTCCCCACCCCATGGGGTTGAATTCTCTTTCTGAACAGTCTACCGTTAGGAGGTTAACACAAAATATGACCTTGTGATACCAAATTCAGCATTCCCAGTATGCCCTACCCTGTCTTTCTGAAAAACTTGGTAGAGGGGATTAAGAATTTCTTGCTCAGAGTCAGGAAACTTCTGGGGACCTGGATATATTCTACATTTTGATCTGGGTGTGATTCCATGGTTTTAAGCGTGGTGAAATGTATTTCAGTCCAGTGCAGTCACTCAGTCATGTCCGATTCTATGAGACCCATGGACAACAGCACACCAGGCCTCCCTGTCCATCACCAACTCCCGGAGTTTACACAAACTTATGTCCATTGAGTTGGTGATGCCATCCAACCACCTTGTCCTCTGCCATCCTCTTCTCTTCCCACCTTCACTCTTTCCCAGCATCAGGGTCTTTTCCAATGAGTCAGTTCTTTGAATCCAGTAGCCAAAGTATTGGAATTTCAGCTTCAGCATCAGTCCTTCCATTGAATATTCAGGGTTGATTTCCTTTAGGATGGACTGGTTGGATCTCCTTGCAGTCCTGCTGCTGCTGCTGCTGCTGCTGCTGCTGCTGCTGCTGCGTTGCTTCAGTCGTGTCCGACTCTGTGACCCCAGAGACGGCAGCCCACCAGGCTCCCCCGTCCCTGGGATTCTCCAGGCAAGAACACTGGAGGGGGTTGTCATTTCCTTCTCCAACACAGTCCTAGGGACTCTCAAAAGTCTTCTCCAACATCACAGTTCAAAAGCATCAATTCTTCAGCACTCAGCTTTCTTTATAGTCCAACTCTCACATCCATACATGACTACTAGAAAAACCATAGCCTTGACTAGACCGACCTTTGTCTGCAAAGTAATGTCTCTGCTTTTTAATATGCTGACTAGGTTGGTCATAACTTTTCTTCCAAGGAGCAAGTGTCTTTTAATTTCATGGCTGCAGTCACCATCTGCAGTGATTTTGGAACCCCCCAAAATAAAGTCTGTCACAGTTTCCACTGCTTCCCCATCTATTTGCCATGAAGTGATGAGACTAGATGCCATGATCTTAGTTTTCTGAGTGTTGAGCTTTAAGCCAACTTTTTCACTCTCCTCTTTCACTTTCATCAAGAGGCTCTTTAGTTCTTTGCTTTCTACCATAAGTGTGTTGTCATCTGCATATCTGAGGTTATTGATATTTCCCTCAGCAATCTTGATTCCAGCTTGTGCTTCACCCAGTGCAGCGTTTCTCATGATGTACTCTGCATATGAGTTAAATAAGCAGGGTGACAATATACAGCCTTGACGTGCTCCTTTCCCAATTTGGAACCAGTCTGCTGTTCAATGTATTTAGCCAAGCACGATATATTTTGTGCTTCATGGATATCTCAGTTTTAGAAAGTAAAAAATATTTTATTGATTGTCAAAAACATTGGTCTTCAAAATTTTATCTGTAGATCATTATTTTCCTAGAGCTCTCTCTACTCTGATGATGGCCTACTTCTAACTAGCCAAATCTTGTACTTTATTAAGGACTGAAAGTTGCTCAGTCGTGTCCAACTCTTTGCAACTCCATGGACTTCTCCAGGCCCGAATACTGGAGTAGGTAGCTGTTCCCTTCTCCAGGGATCTTCCCGATCCAGGGATCAAACCCAAGTCTCTCACATTGAAGGTGGATTCTTTACCAACTGAGCTACCAGAGAAGCCCAAGAATACTGGAGTGTGTAGCCTACCCCTTCTCCAGTGGATCTTCCTGACCCAGGCATTGAACAGGGGTCTCCTGCATTGCAGGCAGATTCTTTACCAGCTGAGCTACCAGGGAAGACCCTTATTAAGGGTTAAGTGAAGACAAACTTAAAAAACAAACAAACAAACAAAAAAGCCTACCTTGACTCTTCAAACTAGAGAGGTACTTTTTGAACCCCTTATAGGACCTGCTGTCAGAACCAGAAGCAGGTCCAGAGTAATGGGATTTGAGGCACATACAATATATGAAATTCTTTACAAAATAAAGAATACAACATTCTGAATACAAAGTTAAGTTATAAAAAGGAGACTGAAGGTTTTAGGCCTTTTTCTATCCTGTGATCTCTTTAAGCAATTGATTAGCTATGTTCATATAAAACTGCTACCTGTTAGTAACTCAACTTCTCCTCTACACCAAGAACTCTCATCAGCTCTCAAACCATCCCCAGAAACTATACAGGTTAGGCAAGAGAGAGGAGCTCACTGAAGACCAAACTTCATTGCCTTTGAGTAAATCTGTTTCTGTTTCTGAACTGAAATAGATGTGAGTGTTTCAGTTCAGCCTAGTGTATGTTGAGGCTTCTCTGTTTCATTCATATATGGCAGTTACCTAGGTGGACTATGAAATCCCGCAGTGCAAAACCATGGTTTCACACTGCTTTCCTGCCTCTTAGAGTGTACACATCAGTGCTTTTATAGGACAAACTCTTCATGCTATTGAAATCAACGTTTTGTGGGGAGGGAAAGGGAGTCTCAAAGACAGGTGGTATTGATAATGGGCAATGATAAGTCATTAGCTGGATTAAGTAGATTGTTTTCATCTCCCACTATCCAGGCCCTGAATATTCATCCAGCTCTATACTGAGCCAAACATTCTTAAAAAAAGGGGGTGTGACTGAAAATTAACCTCAGGCCATATGGAAAGTTAGGGATGGTCTGGCTTGGCTCGAGCAGGTCAAGTCTTTTCCTTAGACTGGCTTCTCTTCTGCATGACATGAAGGATTCCAGAAAAAATAAAGAAAGAAGAAATAACAGAGAGAGAGAAGAGAAAGAGGAAGAGAGAAGCCGAGGAAGCAAGGAAGGGTCTTATAAAAACAAAAAAGTAGGAGATTAATGGAAAAAGAATACTTAATAAAGCTCTCTTGGGCTCACACTCTGTCTTTTTTTTTTTTTTTTGGAGGCTGCTGTATTAAATTAAAGTCATACATAGGTTTCAAAGGAAATCACATTTCTGCAGTCTGGTGAGCCCACCTGACAATGCACGCTAACAGAATTGTAAATGTAAAGGGTAATGCTTGTCAGTGCCTGACAGTTCTAAATGGCCTTTTAGTTCAGTACGCAGAGCTGTCATAAAAAAACATAAAAATGCATATGCAGACAGCTGAAACTGCTATGCACATCATTATCTGCAAATGGTATAAGTATCCTGAACAAAAGGCCTTCCAGTTTAAGGACATGCATAAGACATTTCTCTGCCTCCAGCTTTAAAACAAAGTGCTGTCAAGAAAACAAGATTCCTGGTGCCAGAACTGAGGTTTTTCTGTCAATCAGCGAGGTGCTACATTTGTACATATTTTTCTGACCCTGCATATGAGAAGAGCATTCTTAACAGATGTGTATTTAACCTGTGGCAGCTATATCTGTTTCTTCTGCATTTTCCTTCTTATTTCTTTATCATTGTTCTAACAGACTGCGGCGGAAGGGCATTCTATTGTGTTCTTATTTATCATACTCTATCTTTGCATTTTCTTCCCATTTCCTCTATCTCTTCTTTTCTTTAAAATCCTTCTTTCCTTTTAAGTTTTTTTTTTCTTTAAGAAGGTCAAAGGTGCTCAAGTTTGTGCCTATGGTGATCAAACTGGTGGAGATGTTTGTTTTTCCTTCTTTGATTAGTGACGTATCTGTGCTCTAAGACTGAAAGTTGCTTGAGAACAAAAGCAATTTGTACAACATAATCGTCCTGCAACCTAGTTGCATGTCAGAATCACATGAAGAAATTTGCAAAATTCCCATTTCCTTGAATCCCCCAAAATGATCCTCTGAATCAGTCTCTAGAGTTAGGGCCAGGGCATTTATATGTTCGGCAAACACCCTGGTGGTTACCAAAGTTTTTTTTTCTCAAGTTTTTAAAATTTAATTTTTTGGCTGCACTGTGCAGCTTGTGGGATTTTAGTTCCCCAAGGATCAAGCCTGGGCCCTCAACAGTGAGAACACCAAGTCCTAACCACTGGATCACCAAAGAATTTCCACTGATTTTTCATTCATTCAAGCATGCATCAGACCAACATTTATTGGGTATCTACCCTGCGTCAGTCACTATTTTAAGCACATGATATAGACATGAACAAAAAAACAAACCCCCCAACCTCAAACAGCTTGTTCTATTCAGTGAATCAGGCCCATAAGTATATAAACAAATATGTAAATACATTACGTACAGAGAGTGATAAATATTTGAAAAACATATTATTATAGGGCTATAGAGCAGACAGTAGTATGACCAGAGTGAATAGTTCATGTGTAGAGGCCAGGAAAGTTCATTCTAAGAAATCAAAGACCTGAATAATGAAAAGTCAGTCATAGGAATATCTAAGGAAGAATATTACCTCAGTTTTGTCTTTCAAAAGAATGGAAATCATTAGCATGAATTGAAGAATGAGGAAATAGATGCTTCAAGAAATCAGTAAGTTGCCCCAAATCATGTAGTTAGGAAACAGCCAAAGTGAGATTCATACTCAAGTAAGGTACAGGTGAATCAACTCCAAGCCTCACTCTTATTTCCACACCTGTCCAAATCCTGCCCAAACCGTGGGGTCAATCTGAAGTACCACCTTTCATTCTGTCACCTAAGGCGCATCCATCAACGCATCTATCCAATGTCTGCTGCTACTGCTGCTGAGTCACTTTAGTCATGTCCGACTCTGTGTGATCCTACAGACAGCAGCCCACCAGGCCCCCCCGCCCCCCACGGTCCCTAGGATTCTCCAGGCAAGAACACTGGAGTGGGTTGCCATTTCCTTCTCCAATGCGTGAAAGTGAAGTTGCTCAGTCGTGTCTGACTCCTAGCGACCCCATGGACTGCAGCCTACCAGGCTCCTCCATCCATGGGATTTGCCGGACAAGAGTACTGGAGTGGGGTGCCACTGCCTTCTCAGATCCAATGTCTATCCATCCAATATCTATGAAGGATGTATTCCAATACAGGTCTGTAGGACATTCTATGATAATTTCTCTAATAAAGGTCAACTTTAACCCCATTATTTTTGAATTCTTGGATATGGACCACAAAAATGGATATCCAATCAAGTTGCATAGGTAGAAAGACCTAAATAAGACTAAGCTTCTTAGGGCAGGCACTGTATTTTACAATCATAGTGTTCCTGGCACATTTAGGACATTCTTTAATCCTTTTCATTAGTTTCTGAGTTTTGAGTTGAAGTCTTATAACCTCCAGGTAAATTTCAAAGAGAGATAATTACCTTTAATAATGATTTTCCTCCAACGACCAATGACTACCTTGTTGCCGGAGGTAAACTGGAGCATAGGACTAGGAAGAAAATCAGACAATTGGCTGAAAATGTGGGCCCTGGACTCAGAGATCCACTAGCTGTGATAGTGGACAAACTATGAAGCCTTGGTTACTCAACTTAAAAATTGGTAATAATAAGACTGACTTGAGATTTATTGTGAGGATTAAACAAGATAAAGTATATATGATACTTAATACAGTAGAGCATACAGTAGGCACTTAATAAACGCTATCAGTTGTTATTATGACGATTATTACCTTCCATTTCGCTATTAGAGTAAGGCACTGCTATGGGGCAAACTGGAGCAGTCACCAGAGCTCTGGCCATCCCGGTTTCCTCTTACCAGGAGAGACAGAGAAAGTACAAACCCTTCTCAGCCAGAATGCCAGTTACCCTCTGGAGCCCTTTCTAAGGAAGGCATCATTTTTCATACTATGTTTTCCTACTGTATTTTCTTCTAAGAAAACTTAGTTCTTCTAGCTATTATAAAAAATAATGCTCTCCTGATATATCTCTTGGGGTTTCACTTTTGCTAAGAGCAATTTCCTTTTATTGAATGTGCAATTCTGTTGCTACGGAAAATATATTGTGATTAATGAGGTCCTGGGACCAAGGTTACTTGGGACAGGCTTGGACTGGTTACCATCATGTCCTTACTTTGCACACTGCCAAAGTTGGCTGTAGTAGGAACTGCATTGTCAATCCCATTAAATAACTTTAGGACGGCATGTGGTCAATAGAAGGAATGACTTTGCTCTGTAGATTGTAAAATGATTTAGAAATGAAGTAACCTAAGAGGTCTCATGTGATGGAATGTATAACATACATAATTTTTAATTGCAGAAAGGAAAGAAAAATTAACAAGATAAATAGGAATTTATAAAATTTACCATATAAATGGGATAGACGCCTATGAAAATTTTCATAATTTTAACTGTGTGAAAAAATGCTTGAATTACATATAATTTAAAGTATATACATATGTATATATGTATATTACATGTACTAATATAATTTAAGCATATATATTATATACAGAGTCAAAAAGGGGCATCAGAAGTCATCAGTATAATCTCTGAGGGGAGAAATCCATCCAATGGTATTTCCACAGTTGGTCTGAATTAATTGCCTCATATGATGGGAGATTCACTACCTTCAGAGGCAGCTCTACTGAAAAAATTCTGCACTTCAATCTGACATCTAAACCTGCCTCTTGGTAACTCACTCTGGCCTTTTAGAACATGAAGAACAAGACTCTCCCACTTTTTTTTTTTTTTTTCCATAAAATGTTCTAGTTGAAAAGAGGCTTAGTGATCTCATTACTGAGGCTTCTCATTTTGCAGTTAACAAAACTAAGTGCTTCTTTTCCTTTAAGCCTTCCCCTCCAAGTATGTGAAGAACTATTGTTTTCCTTACTGCACAAGCTGAGCTTGAAGCGGTTGTGAATTCCAAATACTTAGTTGTCAGTTACAGTCCCAAGCTGGGACTCAGAAGAAAGGTTTGGTACAGAGCAACAGAATTGATAGTCATTGGTATGTTTCTTGGTAGCTAAACTCATGGAAATTATGGAGACTTTCCAAGAAGAAAAGATGAGAAAACCAAGGGGCAGGATGAAATCCTGAGGTTCTTCCATTTTTACGTTACCATGAAAGTTTGTTAACTGTTATAATAGTATAAATTAGATGTAAGTAACTGAGACCCTTCTCCCATAGCTGAGGCTGTTCCATGTGACAAAGATAATAGTTGAATACAAAAAAAATCTTGAAAAATAATGTAAAATTCATCCTGTGAGTTTCTTTAAAGGGAGTAGTATAGAAAATGCTTCTCAAAAAGTTCTGTATAATCTTTTCCTTTCCGAAAACTCTGACTCAGGACAGCTACTAAAATCTCTCCTCCTTTCAAATGTCTTACTCTTTCTCTTTCTACAATTCTTTTCACCACTCCTCTGCTTTCTTTCCAAGTATCTTTACTCTTTTCCCAAAGTCATGCTGCTGCTCTTAAACTGAAAGTCCCTGTTGAGCTTTCTGCTTCAAGTCATACTGGGCTTGCTAAGGATGGCGCAGTGGTTTGAAAGCCCCATAATACCCATTTTCCTTTACCACACATGGGAAAGCAAGGAAAGTCCCAGCTCCTTCACCTGCCCCCAGACACGTTTTTCATGTTTTCTTATTTAAAATTCTTATGAATGATTTCTGATAAGTCAGTTTTCTGTGACACTGTAAACAACAGTCCCCTAAAGGTTTCTGCTAACCTGAAAATTTTATAAGCACATATTATTAATATAAACAGTTGCTGACAATTTCACTGGGACTGAGTCAAAGGTAGAATCAAGTGGCATGCCAAGAGAGACCTTCTCTAGATTGAGCAAGATCACTTTTACTTGAATCGTGTTGGAGTGACTACACTAAGTGACCATACATCACTAAACTTCACAACTGGTGTAGGTATAGGGAGTTGTCTGAAGTCCAACATGATATAGAATTAATTTCCATGGCTGATAATTCATTTAAGACCATTTACTATCCAACAAGTTTCAAATGTATCAGAATTAATATTTGGTATATAGCCCACTAATTTTTCCAAAAAGAAATTCTGACAAAAACTTTACTAAAATTCAGCTCATCTTGATTTATGACCCATTATCTCTCAGTGTGGTCACACTTCTTTTTTCTTTTTTTTTCCCCAAAGAAAACAGGCTATTTTTGCCTGCTTCATTCTTTGGGAACCTATGTTTGTCTTCACAATTCACCACATTCTTTGCTCAGGTTCTAAAGCTTCTCTAGTCAACAGCCTGTCCTAGAATTTTGGTCAAGTGTAGTTAAAATTAAGTTCTTGTCTATGGTTCCCAGAATTTGCTGTTAAAAAAAAAAAAAATCATTAAAATGTTTATTTGCCTCTAGCATTCTGGCATGGACTCATTCCTGAAACAGTCTCAAAGATTACAAACAGCTTTGCTTAACAACATAATACAGGATCCATGTCCACACCCACACCCATGTTGTTAGCCTTCCCCTCCTTCCTTCCCTAGCAGTCAGGGGAGAAATAAATTTCTCTTTCTACATAGAACACTGCAGCTCATCTGTAATTTTCCCTTTCACCTGCTGAAATGAAGCAGTTCCCTTCTTCATCCTCTTCATGACCCAAATGTAAGCCTGAAGACAGGTCCTCTTGTTTTTGGAAGAGTCAGCTGCTAGGGAGACTTCACAATAAGGCCAGCCCCCATCCAGTTTTGAAAGAGGAAGTGTGAGATGCAGAGACAAGGATTTCTGTATAGAGTCCTGAGTTCTGGTCTCAGCTGTGCTATTAATGTTGTACTCTGACCCTTAGGCAGTTATTGAACCATTTTCTGCTGCTGTTAATCTAAAAACTACAGCTAATACTACCTTCCCCAGTGAATTCCAGGGTGGTTGAGAAAATCAAGAGAAGACAGTGCTAAGAAAAAAAATATAAAGTGATAAAGTATGTCCTTGATGTATAAGGTTAGAATAATTCAACCTCAGAGCTGAGGCCTTAGGTTGAGGTTGTGCCCACTGGCCTCCCTTGCTCTCTGTCTCGATTGCGGTGTTGCCTTCATTTGTCTCTCCCAGCTATTACCATCCTCGGTCTGTTTCCATCCTCTCAGT
This sequence comes from Bos indicus x Bos taurus, assembly GCF_003369695.1. Taxonomy (NCBI): domain Eukaryota; kingdom Metazoa; phylum Chordata; class Mammalia; order Artiodactyla; family Bovidae; genus Bos; species Bos indicus x Bos taurus. The sequence continues at coordinate 40,573,004 of NC_040082.1, forward strand.
CCCAAACTTAGCAATTACTGGTCCTCATCCTGACACACTGCCTTGCACGTTCTCAGCAAATGATTACTCACTAATTGGGAAAACAATCCAAACTTGTGAGGGAATGGGTCATAACGTGTTCCCTCTCCAGGCAACAAACAGCAAACCCTGGACCACCATGGAAGTTATGTTCCTGAAAATTACCAGGGTTGACAATGTCAAGGTCGTCTAACAAAGAGGAAATTGGAGGGAAGGGGCATTACAAATGAATGCTTTCATATCTACTTTTAAAACACAAAAAGAAAATGATTCTAGAAGGCATCTATTTTCAGATTACACTCATCCATGTTTAAAACTTGCTTCCAATATCTCAAGTGTCTATGAAATATTGCTGTCAACTTCTAAGGCAGATTCTTTCTCTAGTTTTCTATTAAGCAAAACCTTGATGTTCCAAAATTATGTTTACAAATTGAAAGCTTGTCTGTTGAATCTGGCCCAAGATACATTTTTTTCTCATGCAGTATTTAAACATTTTTTAATTTGAATGCCTTTAGACAGGTCATGTTCTTTCCTAATTGCCATAGTCTATATCACTCTCTACTGTTTACCACTGGTGATATTTGTACATTAGCATAAAGAACACAAAGAAATGATAAGAAATTCTAGGTGCTAGTTCAAAGAAAACACAAATTAGAAGTAAAATAATGTTGTTTCATCTCTCGCATGTGTTAGCATTATGATCTTGTTCTCATCCCTTCTCTCTAAGTCTCAGTTTCTTCTTCTCTATAATGAGGGATCAATATCTTCTCTCCAGAACTGATGTGAAGGTCACATAAAATAATGTTCATGAATGCAATTCATACACTGTGAAGTATACAATAAATACAGCGTATTTTTAGGTAACAGCTCCCGTCTAGTACAACTCTCCCCCTATCTACACTTATTTGAATATCCTGTACTCTATCACCATCTGCCAACCAAACTTTGTAAGAAATACAGGAGCAGAAGACAAAGGGTTATTTACCTTGGTAGTTAATGCCCTATATGGATTCTGTTTATATAGGACTGTCTACAATTTTTCAGGCTAAAAATTACTCTGCACAGTTGCTTAATGGCCCTTTTATCTTCTCTTTAATCACATCTAGGACTTCTCACCATTCTCCCATTAGAGTTCCCATTTGTCTGTTTGATCATTTTCCTGATCCTTATTTGTATGCAGAGCAGAACATGACACTTGCTATATTTCTAGGCTAACTGATAGCAACTGGGGCCAAATGTACCAAGCATCCAAGCAAACAGTAGAAAAATCATATTTTCCTAACTACATAAAACATACATGCTTATAGAAGTTTGAGCATACAGATAGACAGACACCGAACAATAGTAAATACGGCATATTCACTGTTATGTTGGAGGTACCTTCATTAAAGCAGTGGCTCTAAACCTGACTTAAGAAGCTTAATAAAATATATACAGATACCTGGACTCTAATACCAGAGATTCTTTTGTAATTTGTCAGGGTGACATCTAGCCATCAGTTCATTTCACAAAGCTTCTCTTCCTCAAGTCAATCTGGTGAGTAGCCAGTACTGAAAACAACAGGAATAAACCATGGAACTAGTCTTATCTTATGTGCATCTGAGTCTTGCTGTGTCACTCAGTGAATATTCTTCTTTTTCATGATAAAGATATTTGCCCTCGGAATTACAAATATTAATAATCTTCTCCCTCTACAAATTCAGCTCTCAGGAATCGCTTTTAGAGAAACACAAGTCTAATGTGTAAAGACAGAGATTCAAGGTGACACAGTATCCACTGAGTAAAGTGGGAGCAACTCAAATGCTCATCCATAGAGGATCAATCAAAACATTAATAACAATAAGGCCCAGTCAATACAATGAAACACCACACAATCCTTAAAAAGAATGGCCTATGTATGGAAGTCCACTGTGACAGAACTGTACCCAGAATACAATTTTAAATGAACAAAAGCAAGATGTAGGGTAATATGTATACAAGATATATTTTTCTATCAACCTCTCACTCTCAAGTGATATGACTAACACAAATTATAGAATCTCAATCAATGGTTCTTCAATTAGTAGGAAAAAATTCTACACAAGCATCAAGCTATTTAAGGAGTTAAACTTAGACGAGATGGGGAAAGGAAGACTTCTACTTTTCACTTTACAGTTCTCTTTATTAGTTAAATGTTTATAAATGGAATAGATTATGTATATAAGTTTTAAAAGAGAGGAAAACTACTCCCTCCCTTCACACACACTTCTTTCCAACACAAATGTTAATCTGGCTCTTTTAAAAAAGAAAATGATGGACACTAAACTGGCTGGGTTTCTCTGCAGATCAAAAACACCCTGCATCTTTTCCATTCAGCATTCCATTAAAGTGTAGTACAGCCAAGTCCTGTGTGTGGGAAAATGTGTCTTTATGTGTGTGGATCCCGTTGTAGTTACAACAGCCCCTCCCTTTGGTAACAATTTAACACCCACATGCATCCTCAGGAAGGTCAAAAGGGAAAGGCAAGAATAAAAAAACATGTTTAAGAAATGTTAACTAGCTCCCACTTCCAAAATTCTTTTCCCTCACATTAAAAAACGACATCATGCATGTTTCCATGAGTGTCTGGTGGCTTTAATAAAATGAGTGGTGATATCGTCCATAGAAGAAGTGGGAAGCTGGCAGCATGCTTTCCGTCGGAAATGAGGCACTGTGCTGGGAATAACATTGGATTTTACAACATAAATTTAAAAGTCATCATGCTTAATTCTGTATCCTTTCATAATTCCTACAGGAGCCTTGTGGCCATTTTGAAATGTTAGAGTCCTAGGAAAATAAAAATCATGGTATTTCCATATTTATGGAAAAGCAGCACCTTTCAGATGATTTTTTAAAAAAATCAAAATTCCACTCACAAAGGAGAAAGGAGGTAATTTTATATTTGAAACTTAAACTTGCATCTCCAGTAGATTTAACTGGCAAATCACAAATTCTAATCACCAGAATGTTTTAAGGTGTTTCAAGTGAAAGAAACAAGCTTTGGGACTCATAATGATATTTGGGAGGCACTTCTGAATGTGCTGGGGTATCACACAATTGTAAAAAAAAAAAAAAAAGAGTTTAACTTTGGAATCCTTAGACAATGCACATTTTAATACTAGTTTTACCCTCAAGTCTCTATGTATGCTCAAGTGTGTTACTAAAACTTTGTGTCATACTCTTATGACACATGGAAGTCCGCCAGTGTTACAAATCAGGGCTTCCTCTTTCCCTTTCCCCTCAGAGCTGGTTTATCAGCACACAGGGTTGAGCCCACGTAGAGGACTGGTATTATGAGAGTCCAGATAAAAAGCCTATGCTTGGAAGCACTAGGAGAAAATGTAAATGTATGACTTAAATCCCATGTGGGCAAAGACCATGTGTGTTTTCTTGGAGAATTTATGCCATGATGGTGGGCAGCACAGGAGCTGGCATAGAGTGAGTACTGGGTAGGTATCTGTTGAATGGATGCAGTACTGGTGGGTGGATAGGATTCTCTGTAGCAGCATCAGGTCAGACCAGACTCCCACAGGAAGCCTTCCTGAGCTGTACATTTCTCTAGTCACCCAGGAAGCAGGCTGTCATTCTCTGTACAGCCCTCATTTGTAACACTGGCAGATTTCCATGGTACAATACTCCCACTATAGATAATTTCAAGCTACCGGTGGTTTGATAGGAGGCTCAAGACATTCCTAAATACTTCATCACTGGTTTTTATAAGCTGTTAAGAGCCAGTTCTAGCACACTATTGGAGACCAATGGGTTTCTGTGTCCTATTTAGCCCAAGAAATGGCAACATTTGTTAGATTCTTGATGAGCATCCACCAAATTCCTCTTAATTCCAGTCTAGATTCTTCTTCAAGAAACTACAAAGAACTTCCAGGATATTCTCCAAAATCCACAGGGCAATAGCCAGGGTGATTCCAACTGGCCCCTTCATCTTGGAAACAAAAATGCCCAACTAGGCTAAAGAGTTCTTTAGAATGCTGAAATATCATCTTACAAAACAAAAACAAACAAAAAATCTGCACATAACCCTTTCAACCTTATGGTGTGATTTCTAAGTTAAAAAAAAAAAAAAAAAAAACCCAAGGGGCTAGGAAATAATTAATGTCCGGGTAGGAAAGAAAAAAACAAATGAGGTCAAAAGAGAGAGGGAACCTGTCCGTAAGTCCTTCACTTTGTAAAGAAGTCTCACTACACCAAATACATGCTAGTTCAAGGGAACAAACTTTCCATACACGTGTTGGGTGGGGCCTAAGGGTCCTTACCCAAATGGAAAGCTATTTGCTACTTCACAACGTACTCCAGATAAAAGTGCATGCTCCATTAAACTTTACTTAACACCAAGTGCAATTGATAAATATTTGTGGAGAAGCTACATAGGCAAGACAGTGCCCTTGAGAGGTATGAGATAATTCCCTATCCTCCAGAAATGTGTAGTTTGGTTGGATTGAATTTACGTATACTTGCAGAAGGATGGCTTGAGGGTGCAAAATTAGGCGTTCCCCAGATGAGTGGTTTTCATGGGAAAGGTCAATGAATTCTAAACCACTCCAGGCTGCTTTCCACTCTGTTTACTATCCAGTCTACCTACACCCTACCTAATCCCTTTCTTACCCTTTCCACTACAGTCACAATAAATTTGTCTCAGTTTCTCAAGCAAGGCATGCTCTCCTGCCTCTCTAGGGGCCTTCACATATTCTGTTCCTTTTTCCTGAAAAAGACCCAACCACCACATTCCTTCCTTCCCAAATCCCCCTGAACATGTCTCTCTTGGAGACAGACTTTAGATCTCAACCTAGCACTGCTTTGTTGTTTTGTCTCTTCCAAATTGCCTTCTCTGACCAATCTGTGTTTCATGTTCCTCCTTTGGACTGCAAAGTTCCGTGTGAATTCTACCATCCCCAGCTATGTATCACACCTAATTCTAATTTCCCATTTACTTGCTTGCCCTCTGTGAGAGCTCATTTGTAGCAGCATACTCTGTGATAAATATTTTACATGCATTGTTTCATTTGAGGCAACTCTTTATTATATACTATTTTGCAGAGGAAGAACTGGGCTCAGAGAAGTTAAATAATTTGGACCTAGAATCTGTCATACAGAGTGAAGTAAGTCAGAAACAGAAAAACAAATATCATATACTAACACATGTATGTGGAATCTATAAATAGAAAAACAGTGGATGAACCTAGTTCCAGGGCAGGAACAGAGATGCAGATAGTAGAGGACACACTTGTGGACACGGGGTGGGGAGATGAGGGAGGGGAGGGTGGGTTGAACTGGGAGATTAGGTTTCTTGTGTAAAATCGATAGCTAGTGAGAAGCTGCTGATCTCAGCTCAGCTCAGGGAGCTCAGCTCAGTGCTCTGTGATGACCTAGATGGGTGGAATATGGGCGTGGGGTGGGAGGGAGGTCCAAAAGGAAGGGGATATATGTATACATAGAGTTGGACACAGAATAGCACATGGCCGGTTCGCTTAGTTGTACAGCATAAACTAACACAACACTGTAAAGCAATTAAACACCAATTTAAAAAAAAAGTTGAATAATTAATTTGTGGTAACAATCCTAGGGGGCTTCTCTGGTGATACTAGTGGTAAACAACCTGCCTACAAACATAGGAGCCATAAGAGATGTGGATTCGATCCCTGGGTTGGGAAGATACCCCGAAGGAGGGCATGGCAACCCATTCCAGTATTCTTGCCTGGAGAATCCCATGGACAGAGGAGCCTGGGGGACTGCAGTCCATAGGGTTGCAGAGTCAACATGACTCTTAGCACACACTCATGAACAACAGTTCTAGTGTATCAGTGAAGATCTCTGGTTGCAGAACAAGCAGAAGAGATACTACGTAGCCTACAGAAGCTCCGAGAGAGCCAAAGAACTGGGCTTGGGTGCTACTAGCCAAGTAGATGGACTCACTCAGGAGAAAGGGTGACTTATACCTCTGACTCCATTGGCCATCAATCAGCATGTCTGACTCTAGGGATTGGACACTGGAAATGGGACTGCAGGACAGAGGCCTCCTTCAAATGAAGATCTGCTCTTGCTGGCCACAGCCACCACCTCCCATTGCTCAGAATGGAGTCTAGACAATGCTGTTGTTAGCTTCCCAGTCTCTATAATTATAAAGAATGTCAAACTAGGGACCTCCCTGGTGGTCCAGTGGTTAAGAATCTACTTGCCAATGCAGGGTACACAGGTTTGATTCCTGTTTCGGGAAGATCCCATATGTTTTAGAGCAGCTAAAGCCTGTGTGCCTCTACTAAGCCTGTGGCTCTAGCACCCATGAGCCACAACTACTGAAGCCTGTGTGCCCTAGAGCCCATGCTCTGCAATAAGAGAAGCCACTGCAATGAGAAGCCTGCACAGCACAACTAGAGAATAGCCCCTGCTCACCACTTCTAGAGAAAGCCTGTGCACAGCAAAGATCAATGCAGCCAAAGAGTCAGGCTAGCAGAGTAATAAAATGAGCACCGGGTACACTGTCTTACAGTCATAGCCATTTGCTTCACCTGGAGCGTTCAAAGAGCTGCAATTTAAACTCTAACTCCAAAGTCCATGAAGTGAATTGCTACCCTACTTCACACTGGTAGATGTCTGTGTGGAATGCCTTGTCTCCCAGTCTATTTAGGCCCACAAATGTTGGTTTGTATGGTTCTTCCAGGCTTATTAGCAGAGGAACACCTAAGCTGTAGATCTTTGGACTTCTCATATTCCTCTTTTGTCTCTCCTGGGGATGAACACAAAACCTCTACTGAGTCATACAAGGTCAGGAGGAATGCGCCATCACCCTGGGCTTAGGTAGCCAGAAATGGACAATAGGGCATGATCTAGAAAAAATGATTAGAATGAAAATGAACAAAGGTCAGTGACAGTGGCTACCATTCATTGGTTAGGGATCTGAGAAATATTAACTCTGATTCTCTTAGCAACCCTGCAAGGGAAACAGTATCACCCCCACTTTATAGGTAAAGGAGACATCTGATCAAGATCACACAATCAGTGAGTGCCAGAGGCACGACTGGAAGGTCGCTTTCTCTGCTTCCAAGACTGTGTCTTCCTAGGTGCTGATAATAACAAGCAGCACAGATTCTAGAATCAGAATCCAGAATGCAAATCCCAACTCATAAACTGTGTGACCTTGGTTAATTCACTTAAGCTTGGAGCCTCGGTTGCCTCATCCATAAAATGGTGAGATTTATATTCAGCTGATGGAATTATTGAGACAATCAAAACAGATCATCTTATGTGAAGGGTCTGGGCTATAATCAGCACTAAATAAGACATCAGCTGCCAGTACTACTAGTGTTGCTCTGCTATTATTAATATTACCCTGTGCTGTTGCCTCCTTGGGAAAAAAATAAAACACAATATCCTAGGAGGGCAAATAGTATGTTGAATAAAACTGCTAGAGATGTACATTGGCATGACACATTCTTGGGGCCATGAGATCCTCCCCTCTTTCTGGACTGGAGAGTTCCTGCAAGGGAGTAGTGGGTGATAAGGCTGCAGACGGATGCCGAGCTGCATTGCACTGAAAGCTTTGAATTCCCTGGGAGATGGGCTCAACTGGGCCCTGGCAGAGACCTGCCTTGGGGGGTGGTAGTCACAGAACTATTCCCAGCTGCTGTGCTTCACATCCTCGCCCCAACACAAAAGGGAAGGATGAGTGACACCTCAAACAACTTTGGAGAGTCTAACAACAATTTTCAACTTCAAACAGGCCACACATAAAAGTTGAAGACTTTTCCTACAAACCCAGCCACTGGGAAATCACTGCCTGGCTGACATTAATTCCCCTGTCACTGTGAAGCTGTTACTGAAAATGCAACTTTTTTTTTTTTTTTTATTCTAAATCCTTTAACGTTTCAATCTAGGGCATGGGTAATGTGGAACAAATCCAGGTCAGGTCCTGCTTTTATCCACAAACTCAGTATCACTGTTAACTCCACAAGGAATTAAGGCCCAGAGGTGAGGGCAGGGAGACAGGAAGGGCAATAGAAAATTATTTAGCTTTGACTAGAATTTGCTCTGTGTTAGCATCAATATTCAGCGGGTCACTATTATTCTCATCAGTACTGGGTTTTTAAAATTTTAATACCACATTTCATAGCATTTTAGACCCTTTAAAGCTGATCAACGTATGTTATTTTTTTTTATTCATTTGCTTTGGGGGGGGTTAAACAAGTTCAGTTTCAGAATGACAAGGTTAGGAGTAGAAGGAACCTTCAAGATCATCCCAGGTTTGCTTTAGGATGAGCCATCTCAGGAGAAAGTGTTGACCATGCCTCACTGCCAGGCAATGCTAGCATGTGGAATAGCTTCCAGATCACCAGCCTTCTAGGTTAAAGAATTAAAACCATTCACTAAGTATCAGTTATTGCAATGATACACGGCACAGGGGATTGGGATGAAGGTGAAATCCTGATTTTAAAGGAGATTTTGGTCTAGTGGGAAAATAATCAACTACTTGTGTAATTACAGCATGAAAGAGCAGGTGAGGTACAGTTCAGCACAGACTGAGATAGAAATATCCATGCTCAGGGTTTCAAACTGGCATAAACATTTTCAGGGAACATGTAGTTTTAGTGCTTTAGATAAATATGGCATAGGTTCATTTTTTTAAAAAAATTCACATAAGGTAGAAAAGTATAAGAAAAGGGAATTTACTCAGCTGTCACTACTCAGATAAAACAATGCTAAAATCTTATTCAACATCCTTCCATGTATCTCTCTGTAGCCACCTGATTTTGCATAGCTGTGAAGTATGGGTACAACTGTGGATACATATACTCATATATGTAATCACACTATACATGTGATATATAAACTCATTCTTTATTTTGAAATGGTGACATGGACAAATGTTCATATTGTTAAAGAGTTAGCATATCATTTTTGGAGGTTGATTATTAGTTCATCCTATGAATGTACCATATTTAACCAGTGCCCTTTTGATGGTCATCTAGGTGCTTTGTAATTTACCCTTATAAACGATAATGTGATGTGGGTACTTACATGTGCACCTTCCATACTTAGGTGAATGGATAAACTCCTAGAAATAGGATGGCTCTGGATGATCCACATTGCTGATACAATACCAATTATTGAATTGCCTGAAGGGTTAGTTTTCAAATTTTAAGTCCTAGACACCCAGTTGTGATGCCTTTTTGACTCACTGTTAGTGCCCTTGATTCTGCAAAGAAGACTAGGGTAGGGAGAATGTGGAATGGAAAGCATATCATTATTTTGGGTAAGCTACACATCATTTTCATGCATTGGAGAAGGAAATGGCAACCCACTCCAGTGTTCTTGCCTGGAGAATCCCAGGGACGGGGGAGCCTGGTGGGCTGCCGTCTATGGGGTCGCAGAGAGTCAGACACGAGTAAAGCGACTTAGCAGCAGCAGCAGCAGCAGCACACATCATTTTTGAAAAACTGGTATCAATCTATCCACTTTCTACATGAAGATCTGGGAGCTGAGAAGCTGGGTAAATTTCTGAAAGATAGAGGTCCAGCATTGAAACTTGGGCATTCATGGGGCCACAAAATGTCCTGAGAACCTGGAGGATGAGTGATAAAAGTAGAGAGAAGAGGATAAACTTCATCTGCTATGAATGTACTCTCGACTCCACCGTCCCTTTGTTTATTCCTACTAACATCCATCAGAATTCAGTCTTGAGGCTGAGGACTGTGCCAGCACCTGCTTGGGGCTCCTAAGCTTGACTTTTATCTTCCCCATGGGGCTGACTTTTTCATGAACTTAGGTCTGAGAAACAAGTGAGTTTCCTACTTCACCAAGATCTTAAAATAAGAAAGATCAGCCAGAAGCTATGCGGGGAAGCTAGCCAAAGAGTATGTTTGCTGGAAATAAAACTAGTAGGCCCTCCACGGCCAAGGGGAATAGACTCGGGGCATTTCTTCACCATCTGTTTCAGCCCCAATGTGCCTTGATAGATGGTTTTTGCTTATTATCCATTACTCACCTCATCTCTCTCCCTGGACTCTGTTCCTTGAAATATGGTTCTTTCATTTGAATAGCAATGACTAAATGCATTGGAACTTACTTAAATACATTCTAAGAGCATTAAATTGGGAACACACAATTCAGCAATGTACCAATTGCCAAACTCTAGTAAAAGCTGAAGTGATTAAAACAATTTAATGCATGAAACACGCATTCAGGAAGGCAAAGAGTAAGTTTTTCCAGTGCACCGTCAGCCTGGTGGTTGATATTTCAGAAGAAGTGGGTGGAGGCCATTGCCAAGAGAAAGTGAAATAATTGATGAAGACCCAAAGGAAAATGCCCTTGATCTTGAAGTTATTACTACATTTCATGAAATACCTTAAAAGTCAATGACAGACTATAAAGTCAGAAAGTCAATTGTTTTTTTTTTCCGTTTACCCCTTTGGATACAATTCCAATATGTGCATATAAACATGTCAGACAGTTCTCCGGGGGCGGGTGGAGGGGAGGGGAACAACAAAAAACTATAGCTTGGGGTCTGGGTCATGTTTTCAAATAGCCTTATTATTCCTGTTATGAAGTGGACACTCAGGTATTTGGCCCAGGACTTTAATCCACACCCAAGTGACTGTGTGATTTATAACTTGCTGTCTACATTCTCATAGCTGTTTGGTCAATTTTAAAGCCTCAAACTAGGCTTGATGTTTACTTCATCAGGAAAAGAAAAGCATACACACCCACACACATACACACACACTCATCAAATTCATGTGATACATTAACTAGCATCTCAAAATGCCTTTGCCCTGGAGCCAGATTCTACATGTAGCTCTCTCCCTTCCTTCTTTTTTCCGCCTTTCCTTCTTCCCTCCCTTTCTCCTTACTCCCTTTCCTTCTTTCTTCTTCGCTTCCTTCCTTATTTTCCTTCTGTTCTTTCTTACTCTTTCCTCTCCCTGACCTTCTCGTTCACCTCTTCTCTCTTCCTTTGATATCCACAATCAGAGAAATAAATGACTGACTTCATCTTGTCTTATTCTAAATGATTTCATCCTCATTTGTTTTGTAAATAATGTGAACATCTTGGAGAAAATGTTTCTTGTTCAATAGTACTGATCCTGATGCTTCCTACTTCTCGTTAAGCTCCACACCCCACCCCACCAAAAAAAAAAAGCTCCTCAACAACTGAAACCAGGGTGCATCAAGAAACACAGGAATGAAATTAAAATCTTGTGCACTTTTCCCCAAACGAAAAAAATCCATGTGTTCATTTATAAATATTTATTAAGTTCCTGTGATGGTAGGTCTTGTAACTCATGCTGGTGCTATATCAATGGACAAGAGAGACTCCTGACTTCACTGAGCTTAGAGTTCAGTTATCAATACTTACCTTGAGAATCAATGGTAAGGTCTGTTACCACCCTAGGCATTTATTTCTCTATATATGTCACCATGGAGCCTAGGGGAATTAACACCATCTTTACCTCAAGGGGTAAATCTTGATTGGCCTAAATCAATTAATAAAATCACATCCTTATTGCTGCAGTTATCATTATCAGAGATGGGCACATTAACTGTGTCAGTCCAAACAGACTGAAGACTCTTAATGATTGAGGAAGGAAAACGAATTCCTCTGTCCCTTCACTGCCTCTGCCCTATTCCTGTTGGACATGAGTGAAGAAGAAACCAGCCATCCTATAGCCATTAAGTGGCAGATTTATGGGAAATATGGAAAGCAAAATGGAGAACAGAAGAAATCAGGTCTTTGGTAACATGAGTAAGATACTGGATCGAACCCCACCTGAAGCTCCTTGACTTTCAACTATTCTTTTTATCTGTATACCAGTTATAGTTGGATTTTCTATCACTTAAGAGATAAAAGAATACCCATACATACAGTGATGTCTTATTTCTTCAATAACTTTGAGAAATAAAATACTCTACTCATGGACTCGTTCTACCTAATTGAAACTTGACATTATGCATCAAACCATTTTGATTTAAGCTATTTTTCATGGGAATTATTACAAATTATTTGCTTCAGTACCTTAAGAATTATACCAAATAGAGAATTGCTAGTGCTCCTATAATATCAAATATCTCCTCCATGTTCCCATAGTACTCTGACACCTTCACAGACTATTGACATGGATTAGATTGTGGTCCAAATGCTAAATATTTCTGAATACTGTCCTTTTAAAAAAGCTGCTTCCTCTAATTTAGCCGTTAACAATCCTAGCTTCTAGCTTCTGTTCTGTGTGAAGATCACCAAGCCAGTCTCAGATAGCTTTTCCTTCCCTGTAATTTATTGCTTATAAATCTGTTTTAAGCTAGGAAACGAAATAACTAAACCTGCTAGAATTGTGGCTAAAATAAGAGTGAATGGACACTAAATAAAAGCCCTGAGGGCTGTGGTGAGCAATCTCCTATGAATCACCGGCTCCTAATCCTGTTGTTGGAACTCTAAGGTTCCATAGGAAAATGTCAGAAGCCCCTTAGAGGGCATAAGAAGTCATACAGCTATGGAGTCTTGGGACTCCCAAATTCTGCTTCAATCAGTATATAAATCTCCATTTTTACGCATTATAAAACAGATAAACAGAGTTCTAGAAAAAACTTCATTTGAAAAAAAGGATTCAATTGTTTAGGAACAAAGATGAAAATTGCTCCTCTCTACCAGTTACCTATGACAGATCACCATTCTATCATTCTACTTGTTCTTTTCAGGTAAAACATTTTCCATGGTAGAGAAATTCTTATATGTGGAAACTTACCTATATAGTTCCAATGAGGACAAATGATATACCCCATCTCTGCCTTGAAGACCTCCAAGGGCTTAATTAAGCTTTACAAATGTTGTTTATTCAAATCTCACTTCAACAAAATTCACCTTTGCAAGGTCAACCTATCTATATACCTATGGAATAAAAGTCTGTAATCTTCCATTACTTTAAGATGTCATCAGTTGTAAGATGTGCCATTATTGTAGGTAACACCAAGAAAGAACGAAAGAATTACAATTAAACCATAAACCACAGATGCCTTTTGAGCAATACCTCACATGCAACAGTTCTGTGAAGACTTTGGCCCATTTCTATCTTGGTTTATGCCCCAGAATTTCTCTGACATTGCAGTGTGACATACCTGCAGTTTTGATCCTTTCACATTTGCAACAGAAGATGTGAAGAATTTATGCCCCATGGGGCAACTTGTTACCAACAGTAGACAGGGTCCTCAGGCAGATGATACTGAGCAACACTTTACAAAGGTCTCCACAGAAAGTACAGGATGATTTACAAGTCACCTATAACCCTGACCATTCAATAATACTGCCTTGTATTAACATCCTCTCCTTCCCTGTTCACTCACCCACTGCTGACCTGGGTGACTGATTCCCAAATAAACTACCTGCCGCAGGTGCTACAAATAGTAATTCTCAGGCATGCACCGCAGAAGGCAATGGCACCCCACTGCAGTTCTCTTGCTTGGAAAATCCCATGGACGAGTCACGACTGAGCGACTTCACTTTCACTTTTCACTTTCATACATTGGAGAAGGAAATGGTAACCCACTCCAGTGTTCTTGCTTGGAGAATCCCAGGGATGGGGGAGCCTGGTGGGCTGCCGTCTCAGGGGTCCCATAGAGTCGGACACGACTGAAGCAACTTAGCAGCACCAGCAACAGGAATGCACTGTGACTAGTAAAACATTTCAATTTCTGAGATGTTAAGTTGTGAAAATATTTGCATCTTAGAATCATGAAATATGGTAATTTATTATAGAAGAAACTGATATCAAAGACAAGCACCTCACTCCTGCTGCTGCTGCTGCTAAGTCACTTCAGTCGTGTCCAACTCTGTGCAACCCCATAGACGGCAGCCCACCAGGCTCCCCCGTCCCTGGGATTCTCCAGGCAAGAACACTGGATTGGGTTGCCATTTCCTTCTCCAATGCATGAAAGTGAAAAGTGAAAGGGAAGTCGCTCAGTCGTGTCTGACTCTTAGCAACCCCATGGACTGCAGCCTACCAGGCTCCTCCATCCATGGGATTTTCCAGGCAAGAGTACTGGAGTGGGGTGCCATTGCCTTCTCTGACTTCACTCCTAAATGAGTAAATAAGCACTGTGATTTTCTTTGTAAATGGTTCTGTTTCAGTGTCACAACTTTGCAACTCTCTCTACAGCCCAGGACAATATTCCCTGCTTTGTAAATTACTCAGTCTTCAAAGAGAGACTGGATTATGTTCACTTCACTCTACAGAAAGGAAGGAAGTCCATTAGAGACTTTTAAGATCTTTCTTTAAATCCGCCCCTGATTGGCTTAATAAACAGTACCTGCTTCCACCCAGGTGTTCATAATAGAAATTGGAAATCACTATGATTTCTCTTTCCAAGTCACAATACTCAATTCATTAGTAAGTTACGTTAAGCCTGCCTCCTTAAAATGTCTCACATCTGTACACTTCACCCTATCTTTGCTGCATCCACCTCTTCCACCTATTCCATACCATCATTTTCTTTTTACCTAAAAATTCACTGTGTCTAAACTGGCCCCTGCTTCTACTTTACTATTCCTCAACCCATTTCCTGTATTACTCCTCCCTCCCTCTTTCCGTCCTCCATTCTTTTATCAAATAGTTATTGTCTATGTGCCATGCTCTGTGCTTTTCTTCGTTATTATTTTCATGATGCATCTTCTTTTCATCCTTTTATTTTCAACCTAACTGATTTTATATTTAACTTATGTCTCTTATAAATGGCACATAGACAAGTCTTTAAAAATTCAGTTTTTAAAAGAATTTACCTTGTTTGTAATTTTGACACTCACTTTTAGTTTTCTACTTTTCATATATTTTCATTTTTTTATTCCTGCTTTCCTTCCTTCTTTTGAATTCCTCACGTATGCTTATACTCATTTTTTCTCTATTAGCTTTTTAGTTCTATATTCTTGTATTTTATTTTTAGTAATTATCCTAAAGATTTCAATATGCAACCCTGAATTTAACAGTCTACGTTGTTAGTACTTTTTCCACTTCCTGAATAACAAGAACAACAAAACACATTAGCTTCATTACTTTTTTGCCCTTGCATCCTCTTAGCTACTGTTGACATATCCTTTTACTTCTATGATGTTATGAACTCCTTAACAGTTTTATTATTGTTGTTTAAAACAGTATTTTTTTATATTTACTCATCTATTTACCATTTATGGTGCTCTTCATTTCTTCCGGCTTCCACTAGGGAAAACTTTTCTCCACTCTGAAGAATTTCCTACAGTAGTTCTTGGAATGCCTACTTGTTTGCAATTAACAATCTCATACTTTGTCTAAAAAGTTCTCTCCTTATCACTCATTATAGAAGAGTATTTTTACTGGTTATAGAAACACTGATTGAAAGTTTTTTCCTCTCACCACTTTAATCAATGTAATTCCATTATCTTCTGACTCCAATAACATTGAGTAGAAAGTTATCGCTTCTTCTTTGAAAGTAATGTGTCTTTTCCATCTGGCTGTTTTAAGGTTTTTTTTCCTTTATCTTTTAACTTCTGACAGATTAAATAAGATATGCCTATGTAGTTTGTTCTGCTTTTATCTTGAAGTGCATCAATCTGTGCTTTCTGAATCTGTAAGTTAATAGTTTTCATCAATTTTCAAAATTCTTGACTATTTTCTGCTTAAATATTTGTTTTTGCCTTGTTTCTCTCCTGGAATACTAACTGCATGTAATCTTTTCATTGTTTTGCATATGGTTCTTGTACTTTCCATTCTTTTTTTTCTCTTTACATTGCAATTTGAATACCATCCATTAATCAGTTTTTGCATTTACTAGTTACATATTCTATGTCCAGACTCCAGTTTGAATATTGTTTGTACTTCTAGACAACTTAATTCTTTTCATATAATTCTTGATTGAAATTCTAAAATTTTTCATTTTTTTCATCTGTCAATTTTGCTTAGAACATTTATCATAGTCATTTTAAACTTGTCTGTAATTTCCAATATCTTATCTGCAGGTCTGTTTCTATTAGCTGTTTTTTTTTTTTTTTCTTGATTATTGCACAAATTTTCCTGCCTCTTTTGTGTCTTGTCATTTTTATTCTATGCTGAACACTAAGATAAAAGAACCATAGAATCATCATATTTTACTTTCTACCAATAGGGGTTCCCCTTTCCTCTGTTAGACAGTAGGAGCTGATCAGTATAATCCTATCATGGGTTGACTGGATTATGACTGAGTTGCACTTTTAGTAAGGCTTGGGGCTTCCCTGGTGCTTCAATGGTAAAGAGTCCACCTGCAGGAGAAACAGAATACAGGTTCAATCCCTGAGTTGGGAAGAACCCCTGGAGAAGGAAATGGCAATTCACTCCAGTGTTCTTGCCTGGGAAATCTCATGGAAGAGGAGCCTGGCGGGCTGCAGCCCATGGTGTCACAAAAGAGTTGGACATAACAGCAACTAAACAACAGCAACAACTGCATCTTTGGTTCCTCTGGCATGGCCCTTCCAGGTTCTGTTTGGGAAACTTGATGAATCTCCTCAACTATGAAAGTGTAAAACTTTGAAGTTAATTCTTCAGCTCCATATCTTATAGAAGTTACATATTTGGCAAATGTCTTGAGGAAAGAGAAAAGCTGTGTATTTTGTTTGTTTGCAGTAGGTCCCCCATTCCCTAGAGTGGGATGTTTCCTCCTAAACACCTAGGGTGACCAGTTCAATCTGGTTTTCCTAGAACTCTCCTAGTTTTAAACCTAAAAGTCTACTTTCTGGGAATCCCCTGATGCACAGATGGATTAAGATAATTGGTCACACTACACGCACTGAAAGAGTGTGAGAGTTTTCACTTCTTTCTCCCCAGCCCCTCAAGTCTCATATATACTCTTAGAACTCAGCATGTTTCCCTGTGTTTGGGGCTTCAATATTTTGAAATGATTCAAATGAATGAAGTGGTTGAAAATGAAATATTGAAAGATGTGTAGATACAACCTGGTATTTAAAAGGTACAAAGAAATGTGAAGTAGGAGATTTGTATCACATTTAAGTAAACATAAACATTAACCCAGCTATGAAATGAAATCAAAATTTACAAATAAGTTTATCATGTCTGATCTTGACTGCCAAAACCTCTCATGATTTATCTTTCCTCCATAAAATCCCTCCATATGATTTAACCCCAATCCTGAGGCCAATATTATAATTTGCAAATGCTTCCAGTTCAGAAAATTGCCAAGGACCACTGGATTTCCTATCAAGGAATCTTTATTCTCTGGGGTTTATCTAGTTCTTGTTGTTCCCATAGCTGTCTTTTGCTTTGACAAGTTGATTTTTGTAATTTATTCTTTTTTTCCTGGTTATTTCAATAGCATTTTTTACCTGCCATATTCCTATTACAGTCAACTTTGAGGCAGGAGTCCATAGATTATATCTCTTAATATGTAAACTTGTTAGGTAAGTGCTGATATTATCTCTATAAAGGGATCAGGGAAGAGAAATGAATTGAATTGTGTAGCTTATAAGAATCTAGCTGGAATCTAAGACTGTCAAGCTCCAGAGTTTTTATTCCATAAACTATAATAATATCCTTCTAAAAACTAGGAAGCCAAGGTTTAGAAAAACTTAATTGATTTGCCCAAGGGAAAGATAGAAACAGCAAAGATTAAATCTTAGAGTTCCTGACTCTTGATCAAGAGATCCTTTCAGACCCACATAAGAGTATATCCAGCATCATATACGTATGAAGAAACTGGTACGGTAATTATTACTATATAAAGGAAAAATACATGCAACATTTTTCATACATCATTAATTACCACACTGTACATGGAGAATTTCACTCATTTATACTACACATACATTGTCATATTTTATCCAAGGGCTGCTACTGCTGCTAAGTCACTTCAGTTGTGTCCGACTCTATGGGACCCCTGAGACGGCAGCCCACCAGGCTCCCCCATCCCTGGGATTCTCCAGGCAAGAACACCAGAGTGGGTTGCCATTTCCTTCTCCAATGCATGAAAGTGAAAAGTGAAAGGGAAGTCGCTCAGTCGTGTCCGACTCTTTGCGACCCCATGGACTGCAGCCTACCAGGCTCCTCCGTCCATGGGACTTGCCAGGCAAGAGTACTGGAGTGGGGTGCCATTGCCTTCTGATACCACATAAATACAACTTCAAAAAAATTCTTGTTTTTTTTAAATCAATAAATAAAATATAGTTTCCAAATTTGCTAGCTGCAATGCCTTTTTTTTTTATTTTAAGTGGGATTGCTTTTCCTAATAAAAAAATCATAAGGGAGGTGGAACTCTTCTAAAGTGGTTACCAAGAACACTGATTAGAAATGGTGGTGGAAGGGATGTGAGGGAGGAGCTTAAGGGTTCTTTAAGAGCCTTATTTTTTTCAGTTAGGCTGATCTGGTTTCTTCCCTGAGAGTTTTCTTCTCCTTCAAAAAGAGGAAATACCACAATGGAATTGAGGAAATGACTCCCTTTTTGTGGAGATAGAGCAAGATGATGCCAAAATGATAGAATTTGAGTAAAAACAAAAAATAAACATCTGCTTCTAAATATCTCTCCTGTGGGCCTGTTCTGTTCATAAGTGCCCACTGTTAAAACTTCTTCTATGGATGAAAGTCCTGTGTTGGTAAAGGTGCTATTAAAATGGAAATGTCTCCTAGGATCAAAGGTAGAAGCGGGTCCATGGCTAAGATCTCACTGTGCAGCAGAGGTCAAGTTACAGGTAAGGGTCCTAGTAAAATCCTGATGAACCAAGGAACTGGTAATTCTGGGGTCCCAAAGACCAGAGCTGACTGATTCTCCCCAAATCCTTCCCCTCATCTATTGCCCTGTGTGATCCTGCAAAGGAAAGCTTAGCTTTGGGCTCCTCCTCTTTATGACTTATGGCACACCATAGCCCTTCTACCCAGAATTTGCAGGAATAGCTCATGTTAATTGTTTAGACTGATCACAAATGTGTACTATGTTAGGAACTAGGGGCTCAAGATGACTAAGGCCATCTGATTAGGGACTGAAATTCACATTTTGCCATTTATTCATTTCTTCAACAAATATTTATGGAGTACCACCTACACGATAGGAGCTGGGACTACAATAATGAAGGTGACAGGCATGAGTAAATTCCAGAAACTTCTATACCTAGGAATGGCAGAGAATACATGTTGGCCACATAAACAAACAAACAAAATGCACATATTTACTATGAATTTAATCTGTCATTGATTTTTTTTTCCCTGAATTCAATGATATCCTCAAAGTATAACCAAAATCTCAGCAGTCAACAGAAAACTGCATGCATATGGCTACTCGCATCCATCCTCAATAATGTGTTGTAATGTCCCTGTTTCTCCAAGCAAGCCCCAAACACCTCAGGAGCTGTATTCACGCAGCAGAAATCTGGCTGTATATTGCCAGGTCAGTGTCATTCAATCTCGGACTTAATGTAGTTGGGAGAGTGCAAGACAGAGGCGCAATATGGAGGAAGAAGCAAGCTGCAGGGGTTGCAGAGAAGAAAGGTGATGCAAACAATTGAGGCAGAAGACTGTGCAGTACTTGATGAATTGTTAGGAATTCAGAAGCCTCAGTGACCTTTGAGAAACTTCACCAAAATTCTAATCTTCAGAGATAGGCAATATACAAGACATCTGTGAAGGTCAAGATACTCTCCAAGCTCATAACAGAAGGGACCCTTTCTCCCTGCTGGTTCCTAGCCTGACACTGCTCATGAGGAACTAACCAGCAGCCATAAAAGATCACCTCCAACATGTCCTTTCTGCACGACCAGGACTGCTGGGAGGTGGTGAACTTCATTTTCTTAGCTTTTTGTGGCTTCTGAGTGTGGATTTCCATTTGTGTCAAGCCAATGAATGGTAAATATCAAGTCCTTGACTTTCTCAGACCTGTGGGACTGGTGTAGAAAAAAATAAAAGGATTCTCAACAGTTTTATGCTCCTTTCTTAAGCTGACCTCTCCTCTCTGTTTAGAGTTCTATTGCCTGGTGTACAGAGAAGCAATAAAACACGGCCGAGCACAGTACAAGGTTAAGATGTCATACATCCACATTGGGGAGTATTATGAAACGGCTCCATGAGACTCAGAAGCAGCGTCAAACCTGAGTCCCTGGCTCTTCTTCTTGTGTTTAAATCACTGCCCTAGCATTTTGTAAATTGATGCCATCTGCCTTAGGAATATAACTTATATTACAGTCTTCAGCCTCAAACCTTTTTAATTGAAGTTCCAGCTAAATAACTTAATGCATGATCTTGGAAAAATCACTTCACACTTAGGAAGCCTCGGTTTCTTCATCTGTAAAATGGAAACCAATAAAAACGCCTTTCTCATAGGGCTGCTTTAAGGATTAAATAGGAATGAACTTTAAACTCTTAGCACAGTTCCTAGTCAACATTAAGGCATGTTTGCTAATGTGTTTATATATGTGCACGTGTATACACATAGCTATGTCCTGTGGGGGAGAAGCTCAAGAAGTTTGGTCAAGAGCTTGAGTAACACACACAATTTGTATGAACATAGGTATATGTGTGTGCAAATAGTAGCCTGCCCTGGGGTGAAGTGAATCACTAGCATCTGGGCAAAGGGGTCCCAGCTGAATGAGGAGCAACAGGTCTATGAATTTTTCTTTGCATCTGCCTAAGTCTCTGTGAATCTTTTGCTTACCAGATTATAACTTATTTTATCTATTTTATATAATTACCTCTACCTTGAAATATATTGGAAAAGACCCTGATGGTAGGAAAGATTGAAGGCAGGAGGAGAAGGGGACAACAGAGGATGAGTTGGTTGGACGGCATCACCAACTCTATGAACATGAGTTTGAGTAGGCTCCGAGAGTTGGTGATGGACAGGGAAGCCTGGCGTGCCGCAGTCCATCGGGTCACAGAGTCCGACACGACTGAGGGACTGGACTGAACTGAACTGAAATACATTTCTCTCTGTTTCCTTTAATAACACCACACACTCTGTCCTGCTGATTCCCTGCAAGCCCTCTCCATACCTGGCACAGGATCATATACACTGCCCCCAGTAGCAACCCTCCCACAAGTCCAGTGGGGTCTTGTGTCTGCCGAGTCCCCAGCAAACTGAACCCCAGTGGGCTCTCAGCCTTGCCCCAGCTCTGTTCTCTTCCTTCACACTCTCCGCTCCCCGCTTCCTCCCTTGGTGTTCTTCCCACAGCATCCCACGCACCACCCCATGTGCACATCTGTCATCAACTTCTTTGGTCTCACAATTGTTCTGTCTTTTCTCAGTAAACTTGTGGTTCATTATAAAATTAGCATTCCCTAAACCCACAAGCATGCATTTCCATGTGAACACCCACACACCCATACACACATAGAATTTTGCTTTACATTGGAGAGAGAATGACTAGGTACAGTATACATACAACAAGGAAAGAATCACAAATTACTAACTTTTTTTTTTTTTATTCTGAGCTGTGGGATCACCACACAGATGAAGCCAAATCAGAAAGAGTTGGCTTTATTGTTTCTTTTGCTCACAGACCCCTTTGAGAATATTATGAAAGTTATGAACTTTAGCCTTCAGGAAATGCACATGTGCATGGTATTTTGCATATAATTTCAGTAGAGCAGATAGAGTTTAGGTCCTTGATGTCTTTAAATCCCCAAGTTAAGAGTCTGTGCTACAGAGATTCATTAAGTACTATAGTGAGTAAATAAATATAAACAAATAAACACAGTACACACCCTATTTGTGCCAAGAACCTCACAGGCAATGTCTCTGCTTTTCTCAATACCCTTGCAAGTTAGATAATACTGTTCCCATTTTGTAAATAAAGAAACAAGGGCTCAAAGGAATTAAACAATTTATATCAAGCCATTCATCTGGTAAATAACAGAGCTGGGATTTGGTCTAATGCACAGCCCTCCCCTCTAGTCCACCCTGACCTCTGGTCTTTGTATCTCAATTGGTCTCCAAGTTGGTACCACCAACTGTCTGAGCCCACTATATACTGAGGTCCCTGAGCATTTAGAGAACTGATTCAAATTACAAGCCTTGGTTTAATGCCAGGAGGATGACTGGAATTAGCTGCAGATGGTTCTGTGGTAGCTGTAGTCATCAGCTCTGATACTGATGATCAGATTACCCAGATCAGAGTTGTATGTCACCTCCAGAGCATTCTAGACAACACAGTTCCCATGCACCAAACCTGCCAAATAATTTATGCAAAAATAGCCCTACAATTTGAGTTTTCCATAGACTTGTCTCAGTAGAGTTAGAAGGCTTTGATGCAGTGCATGATTTTCAATTCCTATTGTCTTTTTTAAAAAGAGCACGCATTAATGTAGCCTAACACACCTTTGAAGCTGTCATCATGTCAACATTCTGACATATAATGACCGTAGCGTTTGTCTTCCAATTCTATTTCTCCTGGAGGAAGGAAATTTACACAGTGGGAAAATATGTTACCCTTTGCTTTGTTTCCTTTCCTTCTGGGGGAGAGTTATTCATGGTGTCTTGAATACAATAAGAAATAGCACACACCACTATCAGGATGTTCTCAGAAACATTATTTCGAGCTTTTGTTCTCATAGCTGGATTCCACTGTAATTCTCAGATAGCGGGAGTAAACTATTAATAGGATTCCAGCATTTTTTTTTTTTTCCTAGTAGACCCTGGAGAAGTCTCCTTTGCCATGTGAGTGAAGGGCAGATTGGATCTTGACATGACACATCGATTTAGTTTCCAAAACAGTAACTTCACTAAATAAATCATTTCAGCGCTTGATTGTTATTTATTCATACAAATCTGGTTTTCATTTGTTGGACCCGGACAGGAGGAAAGCTAATAATCTCATCAAAAGCTGAATATTTTCCATTTTGGAAATGGCACAAAGTTTATAATCACATGACTTAAACTCTGCCATGGGCGGGTAAACCAAACACCTCCTTAATATGTCTGACAGACACACAGCATTGACCTAGGAGGACTCTGGGGAGCTTGCAAGCAAGAGTCTCAACTCGGGCCAATGACTGTTGGCCTTCTTCCTAGCATCATGCTATCTATTTCTAGTGACAATATACTGAGCTGAAAAAAAAGGGGATAGGTGAGAACAAAAACAGACAGTTTAAAATCTTGGGCCATTAATCAGTAGTATAAGCTTCAAGAATAAATTAAGGGACTGAACTTATAAGCCAGGTTCCTAAGAAGTCTGATTATACCTGGAAGAGATTTCAACTTGATAAGCAGGGATATATGGACTCTGAGAAGATACGTCTACCTCTAGTAGTTCCCACACTAGTATGAAAAGTCCACCCATAATTCCTGATTTTAAGTACTGTCCTCTCTCTTTTAATTCTCTTCTAGTGTGTAATAAAACAGCAAGTTCTACACATCTTTGGTGGCAGAATGGATTCTCTGATCTCTTCCTTCCTTTGGGTCCTCTTTATCTCATTTTTGGTGGGAGGGATGTTTTTTTCTAATATAATCAGTTGTGCTACAAAGGAGTAAGAGAGAAGCTTGTGAGTTTACTGGTGCACAGTTATTACTATGATATGCTGAGGATCTGGAGCAAACTAGCCTTACTGGCTAGAGAAGAAAGATACTGATGAAATGGGACTGTCTGTATGACAAGGGACACATGGACATGGCTGGGAAGCTGAGAGAGTATAAAAAGGTTAGAAAGCATGAAGGAGGTCAGAAAGGAACATTCAGGGTCCCAGAAAGGGCAACTTGAGGAAGGATGAAAGATACCTTTGAACCCTTACTGGATTCTGGGTATATCTATCATCAGCATAGTCTATCCTTCCATGAAGGAAGGACTATCCATCATTCATCACTCCCAGCTGCTGCAGGGCATGCCAGCAGTATTACTTCTTGCATTACATGGCTTCTCTTCCCAGACAGCTCTCACCTCAAGGCTGAAGCTCAGAAAAGAGAAAAGAGGGAAGACAGAGTTCTAGGGTCGGGTGTAAAGGAAACTAACATTCCTTGTCTATACCAAACTTTCACCCAGGGCTGACCTCATTTGGAAATTTCAGTGAAGATCCTCCTTTTGTAGAAAAGCAGGCTTCTTTTTTTCCCCCATCTTCCTGGAGAAATCCTTGGTGGTCTATTCCAGGCTTTAGGGGAAAGCTTCCACATTTGGAAAATACATCAGATGTCAGACTATGTAACTATAGCCTGCAGGTGTTCACAACATTTCTAGATTTGTGAGAAGATGGATATGTGGCCCTAGTATGCAGAGCATTTGGGTTTTACAGGCAACTGAAGAAGGCAGGGTAACTTTGGTGTCAAGACCAGAGAAGAAGATGCTTGGGCGCCCTCTTTGGCAGTGACATTTGGGATTTCAGAGTAATGTCCTCTCATCTTTCTTGCATTTGTGTGGTCTTTTTCTGCTTGATTTTATACTGCTACTTTCCATTTAATTTGTTCCAGTTCTAAGAGGATTATGCTTTTAGTACCATCCTTGTGATGATTAATGTGTACTAATTGTTTTACCTTTGAATCGAGACTCTTTGGAACTGTCGAGGCAAAATCTCCCTTTTGTAGGAGGCAGGGCTGATGAGCAGGAATCCCAGGGGACCTCTACTCTGCTTAGGTTGATGTAAGGAAAGAGATGAAAGAAAGTGCGGAAAGTAGTTTCCTTTTTGATTGTGCCCCAATGGAAATCATGTTGTCCCACACATTGTATTAACTATTCTGGTGGCTGAAAAAATAGAATCAGTCTGAGCAGTTAAAGAGGCCCTAATGAGAACATTTACTGCTACGCAGCTTGCTTTTGTCATATTACAGGAAGCTAGGCTGTGATTTCTCATCTCTGTAGCCTGGCTTAGCCAAGAGACCGGTGGCCTAACAAGCAATGTAAATCAAATGTGCCTCTGTCCACTGCTTCTCAATGGATGTGGACCATGAAGGCATGCGAAGTAGACCACACAGATGATGATAGGGGAAGAGTAACACAGCCTGGTACGTCCTGGCTAGGAATAAACCCAGAGATCTCTTTCTTCCGAGCTTCTGTTTGAGCCTCACATTCCTTTAGATGGCAAACAGCCTTCTGAATTTTCAGAAGTTATATTTTAATTCACGTCAAAGATCTATAAGTTTCAATCCATGAACATTGCTTTAAATTGCCCTCAATGTTCACATAAATTGCTACCACTGAAGAAAAGGAGGAAGAAAGGGAGAAAAAGAGAGAGAAGGGAAGAAAGGCAAAGATGAGCAATTTTGCAATTTTGTAAGGTTCTTTTTTAATAGTACAACTACAATTTTAGTTGTCACTCAGGTTGAGTGACATATTCTAGCCAGTTGCTTCTAAGGCTGGCGGCAGTTATGTTAGGAATACCTGGGGAACTTTATGAAAAGCATCAATAAAAGTCCCTGGGCCCAAACCCACTCCGCATTCCTTATCCATACCTGACTCCCAACATAGGCATTGTACAGGATCCAGAAAGTTTAACTTTTTAAAGGGTCCTACATGATTTCTAATAGACACGTAAGAGCAGCAGTGCATAACCAGTGAACAGGTTGAAGTATCTTTAAATACAAAGAGCTCCACGGGTGGGTTCTGAGACCTGCTGCCATGTACCTTTGTTGGGCTTGGGAGCAGACAGAAAAGAAGCAGAAGCAAAAGTTGACAAGATCTTCCGTATGCCTTTCTTCACAATCAAGGAAAAATATTTCTCAAAATTTCCCAGGGAAATCTTCAACAGTGGAAGAAGCAAAGAATAGTTAAAATATACATGTGGTTCTCTTAATTTAGATGTTTTAATTACAGGAAAAATGTCATTCACAAGAGAAAGCTAGACACATTGCTTATCGATTTGCTAGGAAAACTTAGGGGCCTGTGAACTTAGTACAGCAACTAATGCACAGAAGCACAGTTTGATAGTAGATAAGGCCAGAAACTAGAATGACCAAATTATCCCAGTTTTCCTGGGACTTCTGTTTTCAAATTGAAAGCTAGGTCTGTCCTGATTTTAAAACTTGAAAGTCCTGCATCCCAGGAAAACCCTCAGTCACCGATAAATCAGGACTCTTGGTCACCTTACAGGACACCATCTAGAGCAACATGATAAAAGATAGATCATTTCTGTTGACCCAACCAGCCCATTCATCACAATCAGTTGACCTTTTGCCTAGATTGGCTGGCTGTTGCTTTGTTGTTGCTGATTGATAAGTGTGGAACCGATGGTCAAACACCTTGGGACAAACTCAGTGAAGAGTGTTGGAAGCCAATGTTCTGATGTTGCTTCTTTCTGTTGTATGATCATCATCCCCAGGCTTAAATTCCATCCTCTGGCATGCTATTGGTATCAACATGGAAGCACTGACTTTAAAATTGCATCATGCATGTGGAAGCACACTATAATTTTTAAAGCTCCACACCGATGGTTAAATGTATACAGATCATAAAGCCAGAACCACAGTAGGAGAATTCTTTCACTGGGATAAACAGGAATGAATGAAGCACCGTTTGGGATTGAGCAGATCAAGATTGCCAGCCCCAATCTTAGACATATAGCCAGGTTTCCTTAAGCACATTCCTAGAGCTGACATCCTCTTTGGTTCACAGAATCCTAATTTGATCAGGTGGCTCTGGATCCACTCTGAGGGGACAAATCACAATTGCGCTAAGCCAACCATGGGATTCTTATTAACCTTTCCTAGAGACTGCTATAGGTATGAATTATGTGACCCACAGCCAAATAAATATTGGAGAAGACTGCTGCTTGGGGAAAGTTTGTCCTGCCTAATAAAAGAGATTGTAGCACATGTGGAAAGCTCTGTTTGCCTCTCCTCCTTCCTTCCTGCTTTGGGACATTGCTACGTGAGGATGCAATGATGACTGTAGCCACCATCTTGAATTAGAAAGAGAGAAATGCCAAGGATCACAAAATGAGAGGTGGAAAAAATCTGGGTCCTTGATAACATGGTTAAACTGTCAAACCTGCCAACCTCTACATTAACTGTTAGGTGAAATAATAAACATCTTATGGGACTTCCCTGGTAGTCCAGCAGCTAGGACTCTTCGCTCCCAGGCAGGGGAACAAGGTTCAGTCCCTGGTCTGGCACCTAGATCTCACATGCTACAACTAAGATTCTCATGCCATAACTAAAGTTCCCACATGCTACAGCTAAGACCTGGCACAGCCAAATGGATAAATATCAAATAAATAAACATCTTACTTCTTCGTGTTTTGGGCCACACCCTATGTGAGATCCTAGTTCCCCAACCAGGGATTGAACCCACACCCTCTGCAGTGAAAGTGAGAAGTCTTAACCACTGTGCTGCCAGGGAAGTCTCTAAACATCTTACTTCTTAAAGGACAGCTACTCAAAGTGCCATCCATGGAATGGTGTTGTGCCATGGATTATTCATTACTGACCCATGTCAAGTACAGAAATTCAGAGTGTTTATGAACCTTTACCACAGTTTGATGGAGTAATTTTATGTCCATTGAATCCAATAACAAATTTAAAAAAACATTTCCTTTTTAAATTTCATTCTCTGTTAATTCATTTTATGGTATTTTACAAAAGTATCAATTATGATATACCAGAAATTAAAGGAAAAGTTGGCTGGTAATTTGTCACAGA
This sequence comes from Bos indicus x Bos taurus, assembly GCF_003369695.1. Taxonomy (NCBI): domain Eukaryota; kingdom Metazoa; phylum Chordata; class Mammalia; order Artiodactyla; family Bovidae; genus Bos; species Bos indicus x Bos taurus. The sequence goes on from NC_040082.1 coordinate 40,600,592, forward strand.
TAGTTTGAGAAGCATTGCTTTAAGCCAGGTTTCAATAAAATATGACCTGCAGACCAAATCTAGCCCAGTGATTGTTTTCATACATAATTTTTATTGGAACACAGCCATACGTTTTGTTTACATTTTATCTGTGAATGTCTTCACGGTACAATGGCAGTTAGGGGATCCTGATAGAGACCTCATGGTCCATAGAGTTCAAAATATTTACTTTATGGCTCTTTACAGAAAGAGTGTTTTATCCTTTAATTTTCAACTGCATATTCTAGTTTTAGCTGAATTCTAACTTACACACAGTTAATTACTTTTTCTAGGTTTCAGTGTGCTTACCTATAAAGTGGGATAAAAAAAATCACACTGGCCTGTTGAGAGTACTGCATGAGACAATACATATAAGGCTCTCAGGAAAGTGTGTGCCTTATAATATATACATATAGGAAGCCATATAATATATACATAACATGTAAAAGTTCCCTCATCTTGTTTCCTTGCCTTGCCTTTTTATTAAGTAGCTACTGTGTCAAAGGCCAGTGGTTTCTGTTTACAAACCACAGGATGCAGTAGCTAATTGATGCTGCATTATTGCTCTCCAGTGTCAGGAAAACTTCATCATCAGTTGGGAAGCTTGACCCAGTGGTTGAGAACAATACATGGACAATAACCAGTGACTAGGTTTTTAGGGATAAACTACAAGCCTTTTTATAATGCCAGGTTCAAGGTTCTGAGGACTTGATACAATTAAAAAAAAAAAAAACAAAAAAACTTTCTAAGCAGAGAGGAAAATGGGTTGAGAGCTCCATTTTTACTTTTTAATATTTAATAGGGCTGACTCCCTGTGTTCTCGTGTGCTGCATTTCAAGGCTACGCATTCTTGAACTCTTACTGGTAACGGGAAACTAATGTGATTTTTTTTTTTTTTTTTTTTAAAGGAAAGCTAACAATGATTTCAGAAGTGTGTGTTTGTTATCAGATTTAGGGCACTTGTCACATTTTGGCCTGAAGGCAAGCCAGGGGAGGGTTTAAAAAAAAAAATCCAAGAAACGTCTTCATTGCTCTTTCTCTCTTCTAATTAAAATGCAGTTTGTCTTACAGATTCCAGAGCATTTTGGATTTGTGGTTGCAAGCATGAGGTCATTTTTCCTGCCTATATGACCACAGTGAATTTTTAAAGTCTTTAGTGTTTGGTAACAACAGACAAATAACTGTGGAAACCTGAGAGCAGGGCTCAAGTTCTTTCCAGAATGTTCCCATTATTCCTCAGCATGGGGTAAAAATGAGTCTACCTCGCTGGGCTAGTGCCAGGGTCCCTGGACGCCCTGCACTGTGAGGCCAAAGTTTGAGCCACCACCCCAAAGGGGTGAGCCAACCAGACAACGCAGAGGTAAAGAGCATGGCTCTGGGGCTTGAATCTATATTCTTGTTCTGTCAACCTTGCCAGGGATATAGAGCAAGGGAGTGATTTAACCTCTCTGAATTTCTCTTTCCTTATCCATACAAAGAGCAACCTTAGAGGGTGGCTGTGAAGATTAAATAAAAACATACATATGGAATGCTTAACACAGTCCCTGGGATGTAGAAAACTGTAGTGAACATATTTGGCTCTCCTTTTCTTTATTTCTAGCTATTTATCCATCCATCAAAACTCAGCCTATGAAACTCAGAGGAAGCTCATATTACCCCCCAAGTTCAGAGATACTTCTATTATAGTTTGTGTAATGGGATGTCAGTGACTAGATCAAATATCCAGACTTCTGAAAAGCAGCCAATCAATGCATGTTCTTATTCTCAGGGAAAGCACGTGACTCATATTGGTCCAATAAGAGTCAGTAGCTGGAAGAGGTATTTTCCTTTCCTCTTCTGGATGTGAGCAAGAAAGCACATAATTTCAGCTATTGCTGTCAGTCATCTTGTGACCATGAGGGAAGCCAGTGTGAGATGCAGAACGGGCCAGAACCAAGAGAATGGGTCAGAACCAAGAGAATGGGCCAGAACCAACGGGTCCTAGTTGCATCACTCCTGGAATCCCTCCTTTATTTGGGTGTTCTGTATTATGAAATAACACTTCTTATCATTTATACTGGTTTGAATTAGGTTTTGGTTACACAGAGTAAACTCATCTAACTGATAAGATCTCAGTAAACATTGGTGATTATCTCAGACTGTACCCAGTAAACTAAACTGTTGTGGATCCTAAGAAACTTGGGAAAGAGGTTAGGGAAAAATACAATTTCATTGCATGTATTTATTGGACAATCAATTTAAGCTTGGCATCTTAGATGCATGCATTACCTCTTTGAATCCTAAAGCTCTGTGTAGGTCCGTCTGGATTCATAACCTGTGCTTCTGCCACAGCACCTTCTGTGTTTCTCCTACCTTCTATGCTGCCTCCCTCTGTCAGATCTTTGCTGCAGAATTACCCTCTTCTACTCCAAACCTGCATTTGGATGGTGAAGGAGACACTGAGGGTGTTCTTGCCAATACCAGGCAAGTACTGAACACCTCATCAGGCATGGGGTACTACAGAGGAGCCCTTCCTTTCAAACAACAACAACAAAAAACCCTAGGAGATGTTCATAAAGTTATCCACTACCTCAGATATATTAGGAAATGTATTCAAAGTCTGCCCTCCCTAATCTCTACATTAAAAAATATTAAATAAAGAACTAACAATGATTAATGAGAGAGTCCTTTAATTATCCACTCCAAGTGTTATGCTTATTTGTGGGCACAAAGAGAAGAAGGGCAGAGAAAGTGACTGCCGGTACCTGAGAAGTCACTACCAAGGGAAGAGAAATCAGAACAGAAGCTGGACTGTGTCCTGATTGGTGTCCTGGCACTTGTATGACCCTGACAGGGAAGCAGCCCTGGTGTCCCTTAGCTGTGCACACTTCAGCTCCCGCCTTCCTCTGGACCAGTGGTTCTCAAACTCTTGCAGGTACCAGAATCATCAGGAAGGTTTATTAAAACATGGATTGTTGAGCCCCAACCCCAAAGTTTCTGTACAATAGGCAGAAGATGGGGCCAGAGAATCACCTTCTTTAACCAGATCCCAGATAATACAGTAGCTGCTAGTCTGGGGGTTGCACTTTGAGAACTCTGTGTGCGTACGTGTGTGCTAAGTCGTTTCAGTCGTGTTTGACACTTTGCAACCCTATAGACTGTTGCCTGACAGTCTCCTCTGTCCGTGGAATTCTCCAGGCAAGAATACTGGAGTGGATGGCTGTGCCCTCCTCCAGGGGATCTTCCCAACTCAGGAACTGAAACTGTATCTCCTGTGGCTCCTACATTGCAGATGGAATTCTAAAAGATGATGCTGTAAAAGTGTTGTGTTCAATATGCCAGCAAATTTGGAAAACTCAGCAGTGGCCATAGGACTAGAAAAGGTCAGTTTTCATTCCAATTCTAAAGAAAGGTAACAGCAAAAATGTTCAAACTACCAGACAATTGCACTTATCTCACATGCTAGCAAATTAATCCTCAAAATTCTCCAAGCCAGGCTTCAACAGTATGTGAACTGTGAATTTCCAGATGTGCCAGCTGGATTTATAAAAGGCAGAGGAACCAGAGATTGAATTGCCAACACCTGCTGGATAATCAAAAAAGAGAATTCCAGAAAAACATGTTTCTGCTTTATTGATTATGCCGAAGTCTTTGTGTGGATCACAACAAACTGTGGAAAATTCTTCAAGAGATGGGAATACCAGACCATGTTACCCGTCTCCTGAGAAATCTGTGTGCAGGTCAAGAAGCAACCATTAGAACTGTACATGGAACAATTGAGTGGTTCCAAATTGGGAAAGGAGTATGCCAAGGCTGTATATTATCACCCTACTTATTTAACTTATATGCAGAGTACATCATGCTAAATGTCAGTCTAGATGAAGCAGAAGCTAGAATCAAGATTTCAAGGAGAAATATCAACAACCTCAGATATACACATGATACCACTCTTATGGCAGAAAGTGAAGAGGAACTAAAGAACCTCTTGATGAAAGTGAAAGAGGAGAGTGAAAAAGCTGGCTTAAAACTCAACATTCAAAATAGGAAGATCATGGCATTCAGTCCCATCACTTCATGGCAAATAGATGGGGAAACAGTGGCAGACTTTATTTTCTTGGGCTCCAAAATCACTGCAGATGGTGACTGCAGCCATGAAATTAAAAGGCACTTGCTCCTTGGAAGAAAAGCTATGACCAACCTAGTCAGCATATTAAAAAGCAGAGACATTACTTTACCAACAAAGTCTGTCTAGTCAAAGCTATGGTTTTTACAGTAGTCATGTATGGATGTGAGAGTTGGACTGTAAAGAAAGCTGAGCACTGAAGAATTGATGCTTTTGAACTGTGGTGTTGGAGAAGACTCTTGAGAGTCTCTTGGACAGCAAGGAGATCCAACCAGTCCATCCTGAAGGAGATCAGTCCAGAATATTCATTGGAAGGACTGATGCTGAAGCTGAAATTCCAATACTTTGGCCACCTGATGTGAAGAACTAACGCACTGGAAAATATCCTGATGCTGGGAAAGATTGAAGGCAGGAGGAGAAGGGGACGACAGAGGATGAGATGGTTGGATGGCATCACCAACTCAATGGACATGAGTCTGAGCAAGCTCCAGGAGTTGGTGATGGACAGGGAGGCCTGGAGTGCTACAGTTCATGGGGTTGCAAAGAGTCGGACACAACTGAGTGACTGAACTGAACTGAGCCACTAGTTACATTTTGTTTATGGAAACTAATACCTGTTCAGACTCTCCTCTGCAATGACCTTTTGCTTCAAAGAGTATAGAACTCCCACTTCATTCTCAGCAGCCAACCTCCTTCAGATTCCAAGACTGGATCTTTCTCTTCATTCACCTAGTGCCTCAGGCTCTGGCTGAGCAACAGCCTAATAGGCCATTTCTTCTGGGATCTGGATCTCAGTTGGCTCTCACCAGTCCTCTCTGGACGGGCACAGTGTCCTTGATTCCCAGTCCGTGCTGCCAACAGCTTGACTCTGCTAATGCCAGTTACAAGCTGATACCTATATTAAAAATGATAACACTAGCATCAATAACCGTAACAGCTTCTGTCTATTGAATACTGGTTGAATAATGATAGCAGTCTTTCTGTGGCTACTGTCAGGCTCTGTTAGGTCTTTATGAGTAGTCACCTACCACCCCATCCAGCCCAGACTGTGTGACACCAACCCTGTCCTGTCCTGCCGCATGACAAGGTTCACTCCTAGCTGGTCAGCTTAGTCTCAAGGTCCACTTGGGCCAAGTCCTGGTCCAGATAAAACATCTCTGAGAGTTTTTCTATAAAAATGTTTGTCTCTAAGAAAAATGACCTTATTATCCTCTTGCATTTTTGGTGGGAATATAAATTGATAGAGCCACTATGGAGAACAGTATGGAGATTCCTTGAAAAACTAGAAATAAAACCACCATATGACCCAACAATACCACTACTAGGCATACACACTAAGGAAAACAAAATTGAAAAGGACACATGTACCCCCAATGTTCATTGCAGCTCTATTTACAATAGCTCGGACATGGAAGCAACCTAGATGTCCATCAACAGATGAATGGATAAAGAAGCTGTGGTACAATGGGATATTACTCTGCCATAAAAAGGAATGCACTTGAGTCAGTCCTAATGGGGTGGATGAACCTAGTGCCTATTATACAGAATGAAGTAAGTCAGAAAGAGAAAAAGAAAATCATACACTAATGCATAATATAAAATTTAGAAAGAAGGTACTGATGAACGTATCTGCAGAGCAGTAATGGTGATACAGACATAGAGAAGAGACTTATGGACATGGCTGGCAGAGAGAGGAAGGAAAGGTGAGGTGTATGGAGAGAGTAACATGGAAACATACATTACCATATGCAAAATAGATAGCCAATGGGAATTTGCTCTATGACTCAGGGGACTCAAACCAGGGCTCAGTAACAACCTAGAGAGATGGGATGGGGAGGGAGGTGGAAGGGATGTTCAAGCAGGAGGATACATGGGTAAACCTATAAGTGATGCATGTTTATGTTTCATAGAAACCAACACAATACTGTAAAGCAATTATCCTTCAACTTAAAATAAATAAAAAGAAAAATGTATTTGAGCTGAAACATTGGTCTTTTCCAGCCTTTGTACTCAAACTAAAACATTGACTCTTCCTGGGTTTTGAGCCTGCCAGCTTTCAGACTGAAACTTACACCATGGGATCTTCTGGTTATCAGGCCTTCAAGCAGGGACTGGAACCACACAATTGGCCCTTCTGCATCTCCACCTTTCTGACTGCAGATCTCAGGACTTCTCAGTCCCCGTGGTGACGTGAGCCAATTCCTCATTTTATATATACATATATTCTGATTCTTTGGCAAACTTTGACCAAGCCCTTCTGTCAGAAATAACCCACACTTGGGAAACACTGGTAACACAAATGCATTGAGCTTTTTACCAACCCACCATGAGTGGGAAAGACTTTTTAATTGTGTTTATTTATTTATTTTTTGCTTTTGCCCTTAGTGGGAACAAACTGGAAGGAGCAAGTGTTTATTAGATATATATTTTTTGTTTTGTTTTGAGAGCCTAATGAACAAAATATACTTCTGAGAAGCAGTTGTTTCTCTATTAGATGGCATCTTTGAGAACAAGATCTAGCTTTGTCCTCAGCAGGGCACCGCCCCACCTCACTTATCTCCTGTCAGATCCCTATAGTTCCCCCGACTCCTGCCATACTGACCTTCTTTCTCCAGGCTCCTCAACATGTCTCACCCCTTCTGCCTATGGGCATTTGCACACACTGAGCTCTGTCTGAAATGCCTTCTCCACTCCCACCTTTTGCCTTTTCTGTTGACTAAGCCAGCCACTGGTTTAAATGTTGCTTTACTCCTTTACAAGGATGAGCCTTGCTGCCCTCCAGACCAGGTAAGCATCCCCCCTTATGATACCCCATCATTCTCCTCTGATTCATTCTTCACAACTGAAATCAGATAATCATTTAAGCATCGATTTGCTTAATATCTGTCTCCTCTGCTGAATCTTAAATTTGTGAAGGCAGGGAACTTGCCTCATGGTTGGTTCTCAATGAGCACTTTTTTTTTTTGTCAGTGACTGAATCCTAACCCATCACAGAGTATTGTGTAGGTACCAGGGACTTACAAGACACATAGGTGACTAAACAAAAAGCACAGAACAATTTTTACTCTTAGGCATTGAAGTCAGGTACCTCTGGCTACCAGCCATAACAAGTGGCCAAAAGTATCTGTGCCTCCCATGAATCAAATGACCCAAATGTGCAAACCTGGTCCTCCAGATTTGCTGCTTATAGAGACAAGAGACTGGGAACATTGGTTGAAACCAGATGTTCTGTGGGCTGGAGCTCGCTGTCCTAACACTGCAGATTCTCATAACTAGAACTATGTGTGTTTGAGATGCTGGGACATAAGATCCAACCCAGAAAATATTTTGAAATAATGTTGTTCAATTACTTAATCATTATGTTATTGAATAGAACACTCTATTATATACAGTATTATAAAAACATTATGCCTGGGTCTCGAGTTCTGGAATATCCAATTACAATAACTTTTTTCCACATTTGTATTCTCTTTTTTATTTAATCGCCTTAACATTTTCAGCAGATTTATTGTATATGACAGTCAGCAACCTGAGCCTGTATAAGAGCGAGCCATGCTGTTTCCTGTTCCCCACCCACTGTTTCCGTCATGTTACTCTGTCCTGCCTTTGAAAATCCTCATGAGCCTAGCTGCTGTTCCCTGTGTAGACTGTGGACTGTCAGGAAGGTCCTGACTTAGGAAAGAAAAAAAAAATGCCTACTGCTGGACCCCATCTCTCCATCTCTGAACTGATCTGAGATTTGCCTAATACCAATTTGTCATCTCAACCTAAATCAATCTATAACATGTGGAATATACAAAATGATCTCTATTTCCAAAGTGTTCCATCAAGGAATAATAAGCGGAAAGTCACCAACTAGAAGAGCCTGTGTTTGTGTGTGCGTGTGTAACACGCACTGCTTTAGCCTATATGTGTTTGTGTGTTTAGTTGCTAAGTCATGTCCAACTCTTTTGCAGCCCATGGACTGTAGTCCACCAGGCTCCTCTGTCCATGGAATTCTCCAGGCAAGAATACTGGACTGGGTAGCCATTTCATTCTCCAGGGGATCTTCCCGACCCATGGATTGAACTCAAATCTCCTGCATTCCAGGTGGATTCTTTACCACTGAGTCATCAGTTTATTTGCTCCATTTTTTCATTCGACTAGTATACTGAAGCCCTGTAAGATAAACAGCTTTGATAAGTGAGACTTTATGAGTCACCTGCAGGTCCCCACATCCTATCGTGGACAGCCTGCCCAAGGTAGGAGAACTGAAGGCATGACCATATCAAACACGTAAGTGGTGGGAACAAAGTGGCAAAGAGATGTGGGTAAGCTTTCTGGTGCCCTGTGTGTCATAGAGCTTCCAGAGCCTCAGACATTTCTCCCTCCTCATTCATTTTGACTGGCCCCACGCTCAGGAGATCTGAAGATGCTAACTGTTAGTAACTCTTGCCATTTATTGAGTATGGGATATGAGAATTGGACTATAAAGAAAGCTGAGCACCGAAGAATTGATGCTTTTGAACTGTGGTGTTGGAGAAGACTCTTGAGAGTCCCTTGGACTGCAAGGAGATCCAACCAGTCCATCCTAAAGGAGATCAGTCCTGAGTGTTCATTGGAAGGACTGATGTTGAAGCTGAAATTCTAATACTTTGGCCACCTGATGCGAAGAGCTGACTCATTTGAAAAGACCCTGATGCAGGGAAAGATTGAGGGCAGGAGGAGAAGGGGACGACAGAGGATGAGATGGTTGGATGGCATTACCAACTCAATGGACATGGGTTTGGGTGGACTCCGGCAGTTGGTGATGGACAGGGAGGCCTGACGAGCTGCAGTTCATGGGATCACAAAGGGTCGGACACGACTAAGCAACTGAACTAAACTGATACAACAAATAATAAGCCCAGTGTTTTATGTTCATTATTTCATCGAATCCTCCTAATAACCATTTGAGGTAGGCATTACTACTCTTTTCATTTTACAGACTTGGAACCTGAGATCCAAAGTGACAAATTAGCAATTTTAGAATTGAAAGCAGTCTTCTTGACTCCAGAATCAGGGCATTTACCCATTGTGTCACCAAACATTTTGTTACCTCTAGTCTCACCTATGACACACAATTTGTGCAATGACTCTGAGGTTGGTCTGCCCCTCTACATCTGGGTGCAAAGTGATTTTCTTAGAAACCTGTAGATGTCCCCAGATGTACTGATAAGAAATTACTGTGATAGAAGAACTTACTGTGCTTATTTTTGGGATAAAACAATGGAGTCATCCAATGCTGAATGGAAAAGTTTGTATAAAAAGGCAAGAACATCTCAAGTTGCATCTTTTCAAGGGAGAAGAGACATTAAGAGGATTGCGGGCAGGAAGAGCTGCTAGAGGCTAACTGGCAGTCTTTCTGGAAGGATGCTTGAGTGTCATCTTATCTCCAGGGTATCGATTTTAATATTAACGAAGATTTTAACTGGACCTTGAGGAGTTTACAAAAGTTTCTCTCTCTGGTTGAGAAGCCAAGGACTTGGCCTTCAGGAAGAATCTGGGACATATCTGATGGTTGTATAGCAAGCCCCTGTTCTGCTAGCGTGTCACCACAGTGCTTCTCAACATCTTTTCTCTCTTCACTCTTGCACATGAAAGCCCTGTCTTTCTACAAAGAAATGCATTTACAGGTGAAATTACCACAGTGGCCCATTATGTTTATCAAGACAGAAAAAGAAAAGAAAGGCTTCAGTTTGTTCCAGGTGTCTGAGAACAGCTCTCCTGCAAATGGACGGGTGCTGAGCCATATCTTTTTTCTCCCTCTTCTTAAAAATTAAGTTCGTTGTAGGAATAGCCTTTATGATGTGATTTCAGAAAAAAAAAAAAAAAGTGGTGCTTGGCAGGACAAAAGGTCAGAACATTCCAGAACACTGAGATTTCCACATAGCTGCATTTCAAAGCTCCCGCCACGTGTGTTCCTCTCTCACAGCAAAGGGTATGGAGGGGATCAATAATCCCGAGGGAAGGTTTTTCAGAGTTGAATTCACACCAAACAGAAATGGGGTTGGAAAAAAAAAAAAAGGAAGCTGCATTTCACTGACAATGGCTAACGGTTGTGACTCATTCAGTTTTGGGAAGGTAAGAGCTCCACAGACTGTGTGAGCTGCACCATGCTTCCTGTTTTAATTAGTGGCACCACAGGGAGAAGATGGGCTTATAATTGAGCAGTTTGCTGATCGGTCAACTTCAACCTGTAATCAGACATGCTGAGAAGTGGACATTAACCAGGAGCTTTGACTAGTTGGAAGTCTGCCCCATTAGCATGGCTGGTATCAAATCAAGTAGCTGTCTTCCCTCTAGACTCTTTCAGAAAGGGGATGCCAAACAAAACTATTTTCCAGACTCCCCCTCCCTCTCCATCTACCTAACTTGCTGTAGCAATTTTCCCCAGCAAGTCTAGGCTCAGGCTTACTAACATAAGTCAGTTGATAGGCACTTCCACTGTTCAACTTTCCCTTCAAGCCCTACTGCTGGACATTTGCTGTTGGACCTCCCTTCGCCAAGCCAAAGCCATGACCATCATCATATCTGATCTCCTTCCTTCCATACATGCACTTTAATTGTTCTTTTGAGAAATTCTCTCTTACTCCATGTAATCTTGATGAGACACTAAGGAGTCTCTACCATCTCCCTCCTTTCCCTTTCACATTCATCTTCCAAATAGAAAACTGGATTCATGGTCCAAATTAGGCCATTTGGACTTTTTCCCCCAACACTTTGAATCTTGAGAAAAATGACAGGAAAGAAAATAGTTGAATCTAAATGAACTGGGATCAAACTGTTCATTTTTTGTTCTTGCTACAGAGATCCCTAAGCTGTCAGATTCTTGTCTGATTCCTACCCTGATTCTCAATACTTTCTCCAAATCCACAAGCCCTTCACTCTCCTATGTTGCATTCCTCTCTGCCTAAATCAAGCAAAGTCTGTTGTTAACTGTCTGTAATTAATTAACCTCAAATGAGAAGGTATCCAAGAGAAAGTACCCAAATTTACAGCTTGGTGTTCATTCTCTATCTTCCTTTTCCTGCTCCCAGTAGGAAAATGGGCAGAAGAAAAGCAAATCATACTTGCGGTAGATGAGAGGATAAATAAATAGATGAGAAAAAAACTGAAGCATTATTACTAATGAGTCTGGGTTGAAGTCTGGCGTGAGCGTCTTCATCCCAGATGTTCTCATGGGATCCACTTGGAAGCTGCATTCCCATGGGATTCTCGCTGAAGTTTGGAACTTGAGAGTGATTTGTCTGGCTCCTCTTCCTGCTCAAGTTTTCTGTCAGGGGCCCCCACACTCACTCATGCCCTCAACCACTTGGGGTTGACGGCTGATACATGCATAAACGTCATACAGCATCTAGTGCAGGAGGGAGAGATGCTACCTACCCTCTGTTCCCTGGCTGTGCTGGGGGCATGGTTTGTATTAGCGTGCCTTAAAGAAGGCAAGTCTTGGCAGCCTTAAGATGGGTGTGTTGCCCATGTGTGTGTACTCTGTTGCCAAGTTACCCCAGGAACAACACACCCTCGCTGCACTAGTCTCCTGCCTAGTGTGTTCTCAGTGCCTTTGCTGGGGGAGAAATATGCCTCTCCCCCTCAATCCCCAATGGACACTCTAATCTTTTTCACCTAAGTGTATAAATCAGGCCTTGGTCCTCAGTACTATTCTAGCGTTTAGAGGTTCCAGCAGCCAAAAAGCCACAACTCCCATCCTGTCGATTCCAAACTGCATGCTCAGAATTCTGAGGAGCTGAAGCATTGCCCTAGCTGACTGGGATTTATACCTCTCACCAGTTATGGACATGAAAGTGTGGAAAACATACATAAAGAGGGAGTTCACCAAAGCTAGACAGGGGCTGGGGGAAGGAAATCCACAAAATCAGGTCAGCTTCACCTGGACCAGCTTGGCCAATGCACTCTCATAACCACATCAATTCAAGGGCTTTCACGGGTTTGATTTTCTTTCAGCCCAATCCACTAAGGAGTTGCTCATGAGTTCTGTGGATTTTCTGCACAATTACAGATTATTGCCATGGCAACAACGGAGTCATGTGACAACTTTGCTACCTCAGAGACCAGGAACAGCCACTTACAGGCACCACACATCATCTCATAATGGGACTCTGCGCTGTTGGCCTCACATTGTTTTAAGGCTAATCACTGCTTTTTCACAGATGGAGTTTTTCCCCCACCCACTCTATTTTCATGATCTTTTAAAACAGTTTGGATTTGCTCTAAAGCAGTTCCACATTTGCCTGTGTTTATTTGGTCATAAAAAAAGGTATTATTTGGGGGGTTGGCGGAAGGAAAAAAGTGGGGTAAAACTTGATGAGTGGAGGCAGATGGGAGACAAGAGGCAAAGGAGGACTGATTTTGCGAGCAGATGGTTTTCTCACCACTATGTCACTGGGCTGAAACCCATGACAGTGCTGAGAGTCTGGGTTGACTGTGCAGAAGGCCACCCTGGGAAGGAATAAAACTTGCTTTCTTTCAAATGAACTCAACCCTCCTGTCCACTTTGCAGCCACAATGAGAAACGGGGCCACTGACAATTAAGTTCGAGATGTGATTGAGAAGGGGGACCAGGTAATATATTCTCTCTGGCAAAACAATCAATTTATTTTTCAGAAACTTGTGCGCACAGCCAAACCCCAGGTTCTTTCTGCCAAACATTCCCCCCTTAATTTTTTAACCTCTGGGCATTTCAAGGAAAATTGAATCCACATGTTTTCAGATTTATTTGCAAATGCAGTTTGCTCAGAGCTGTTTGATGACCAGTATGCCCTTTGAGTGTTTTTATGAGCTTAAACTTATTTTCCCCCAAGCCTCTTGCTTCTGAACCAGGATAGAGTTTGTGGTAGAATTCAGAAATAATCATTTTTCTAAAGTCTTCGCCAGGGTCTCGTGTCTCTCTCTGGACCCTGGTAAAGCTAAGCAAAGTTTTTCACAGTGTGTATAAGAATAATCGAGCATAACTTACTGTTTTTACAACTGAAAAGCAGATCTGATATGAACACGATCCAATTCCCAGATCACACTGCTTCCCCATCTTTCTTTATTACTGATGACATCTGTATGAAAGCAGATGCTGTCTTTCCCAGGGATATGTCTCCACCTGCGACATAATTCCCTGATTGGAATTACGCTTCAGAAGCAAGCTGAAGTTGATTCAGTCATTCCCTCAGACCAAATTGCAGAAAATAACCTTTGTTTACTATAGTGAATCATATCTGCAAAGTAGATGAGGCCCTTTTTCCTGTGGATCCCTGGAATTTGGTTATTTTTCCCTAACTCAACCATGTGACCCAAAGCAAAATTTCAACTTGCAAGAAGATGGGAGTTTTATGTGTACAAATTCTAGATATGGTGAAAGAATACTTAATAACAAGAGTGAAGAGTAATTGGAAAAGATGGACAGAGCAGGAAAAAAATTTCTGTAAGCCTGAGGTTTTTCTGAGTTAGCTCTCAAGTTTCCTTCAAGGATGTTCTGATGGATTCCACCTACATTCCAGGACACTTTTGTTAATGAGGAATTAGTCTGAGGAGTCCTTTGAATAAACATTTGTGAGCAGATAGCATTCTTCCAGGAAGCTCATTTAATATAGTGTCTATTTTTTTCTTCCCTCTTTACTTCCCTTCAGCAGACTTATGATCCCAGAGAAAGTTGCATTAAATTCACATGCCCTATTTTTAACTTTCATCTGGACTTCCTTTCTTTTTTTTTCCCCCTTTAAGCATGAGAATCAAGCAAATGACGACCCTTTGTATTGTGTCCAATGGAAGGTCACAAGCTCAGGGAATTTACTTAAGTTCCCGGGAGAAGTCAGGCCATAAAAAACTTGTATGCGTGGTCTTCATATTGTGCCATTTTGGCTGACAGTTATGCTAAGTATTTTCACTCCCATCCTATAGACAAAAGCAACGGATGTATGGATATAATCATTTCAGGTTTCGTAGAGAAATTGGCTGCAAATTCAGAGCTTCACTTTGTCCTTGGCCCACCCAAATCAAAAAGGTTAAGTGAAGGGCAGACTGCTGCCACTGCTGTGGTCAGCACAGCCTAAGAAGAGAGCACCAACAGACACGTTATCAGATTGCTCTTTAACAGTTTTTATACAACTGCATTTCTCCCCTAGGATACATTCCTTAGAGTTTACTGAAGAGACGTGGAGAAGAAAGTGAGGAAATGGTAAGTTTACTGTCAGTCACGGCAGGGAACTCAAACGCCAGTGTACATGGGGCAGGTAATCTGAGTGAGGGAATGTACTGACCTGAGGACACTGCCTGTCCTGTCTTACATGGACAGTCGCTGCTCAACCAAAGTTGACTTTTGCCATATGGGATGGCAGGCCAAGGGTAGACAGATGTATTTTTTCTTTTCCTTTTCAATGAGAAGCCATAAATTAATATTTTTAGATGAAATCTCCAGATTTTAAAATATTGGGGATGTCTTCATACTGATCAAACTGGAATGCTTAACTGAAGACACTAGATATGTGTGTATAGGTGCCAAACAAGCTGACTGGAGCGGTCAACACTTGATTTCCTGGCATGTTTAAAACTCCTAGTCTTAGTGCTCAATTGTGATATAAAGTTGTAATCAGAAGAAGCTGTGGTTTTGTTCAAGGTGTGGGGGAAGAATGGGAAAAGGTTAGAGGGAAGGGGCAGGATGTAACGAGCATCCTTCTCCTGACCTCCATCCTAACTCAGACGATTCACCCGTATAGTCAATCCTTAATATTTACTGAGCATCCCCATGTCTCAGCACCATACTGGAAACCAGGTAGGTGGTGGGGGACAAGTCAGTCATTGCTGCCATCTTCACTAGGCAATGTCTGGGGGACACAGACACCAATCACACATCCATACAAATAAAGGTTAACTGTCCAAGGCCATGTGTCCTCCAAAGGAGAGGTATGATAATATACATTTAGAGGAAATGATCTGGTCAGGCTGGTGGATAAGGGGAATAAGGTTGACTACAATGGCTGTAAGTAGGAATTACCCAGACCTAGGGAGAGAGAATGAGCTGTAAGGCAAAAGGAAGACTCCTTGCAAAAACCCTATAGAAGAAGGAAATAGGAAAAATGCAAGATACTGAAAGGCTAGTCTGGCTGGAATGCAGGAAGCATGAAGAAGGCAGCAGAAGTGGGCAGAGGCCAGACCTAGTAGAACTTTCTATGTGGTATTAGGAGCTGTAACTGATCTTAGACCCAGGCAAGTGCAATTGAGTGATTTTAAACAGAGCAACACAGAATCTGGTACGTATTTTTAAAAGATGTCTGGCTACAGGGTGAAGAATGGTTTGGGAAAAGCTTAAGCAGGGAGACAATTTAGGAAGCAATTGCACTGGTTTAGGGAAGATGATGGCATTTAGATTAGGGTGGTATGTGGAGTCACAGAGAGAAGTGGATGGACTTGAGAGAGAGTAGACAGATATAAGAGGACTTGGTACATGTAATGCTTAATTTTATGTGTCCACTTTGCTAGGCTTTACAGCCCAGTGACACCACCAGGCATTAACCAAGGTGGTGCTGTGAAGGTATTTCATAGATGAGGTTAACATTTATAGACAGATGCCTTGACATAATTCAGATGGGTCTCATCCAATCATTATGAGGCTTTAAGAGAAAAAAATTCAGATTTCCCAGAATAGAAAATTGTGCCTTAAGACTGTCCTATCAACTCCTGCCTGAGTTTCTAGCTGTTGGTTTAGAAGATGCTGTCTTTTATGGACAGTCACTTGAGCCTCTGATTGGTGGAGCCCAGCACTGGCCACAGCAGAGCTGAGTTTTCCCAGGTCTTGGAGTGAGGGAGTCCTCAGGCTGGATGAGGCTGAGGTCCTGGGTGAGAAAGGCTGAGGATGCTGGTACTCACCACCAAGCAAACTGGCCCAGAAGAGAGTCCAGAGGAAGAGCAATAAATCGGTGACCTCCAGTTTCCATTACTGTGAGCCCT
The DNA here is from genome assembly GCF_003369695.1 of Bos indicus x Bos taurus. Taxonomy (NCBI): domain Eukaryota; kingdom Metazoa; phylum Chordata; class Mammalia; order Artiodactyla; family Bovidae; genus Bos; species Bos indicus x Bos taurus. The sequence goes on from NC_040082.1 coordinate 40,616,685, forward strand.
TTAACCCCTGGAGCTGAACAAAAAAGTAAATAAAGTCCCAGAATAGAACTGGCTTTAAAAATAAAAAAGGAAAAGCTTTCTTTTCTTCTTCTGCCTTCCCTTCTGCCCACCCCCTTCCTTTCTGTGGCTCAGGTTCTGATCCTGGCCTCCTCGGGAGAGAAGCGAGTCTGTTGTCTGCATGAGCTGGCGACGTTGGGAAAGATCCTGTTACTGGTGTGGAATCTCAATCCTTCTGCGCTCCTGCTAAGCAGCCCTGTCGACATGGGCACCTGGTGACTCTCTGGCTTGATCATCGTACCCTGATAACGCAGCAGGTTGTGAGAGGAGGCAGCAGAGGGAAAATAAAGGCAGGTGAGTCCAGTGTTGAAGCCAGTTCCCTCAGGGGAGAGAGACAAGGAACTGGTACATACAGACTGGTCTGTGTTTGCTAGTTTCCCTGCCCCTCCCGCCCCACACCTTTTGGATCAATAAATAGACCAGAGAGGCAGAAGACCTTATCCAGAATCTGAATCCCAAGACCCATCACATAGATGGGAACTCATGTTCAGTCCCTGAATACAGTATGCAGGGTTATCATGCAAGGCAACTACATTCAGCGTCTCAGTTTCTCCCTCTGATCCCCCATCCCCTGAAAAAACAAAACAAAAAAACAGGAATGATAATTTTCATACACTGATAGCACAGGAGGCAATAGAATTATAATGTGTGAAGTGACATCAGACATTCAGCTAAATTGTGTGAACTCCCAGGTGATGGAGGAAACCTCTCTCCTCACCTCTGACTATTGTTCAGCTGGGTGCTCCTTTTAACATGCTTAATGGTGCAAGGTAGAGGGAAGGAACTTAACCCAGCTCTCATTCATTCTACTGTCGCACAGCTTGGGGTTTTGCAAATTTATTTTCTCTACAGAGCCAAAAGCTCTCTTCGGTAAGCTCCACCGGGGAGGGAGGAGGCGCTGTTGGCGGAACTCAGATCCAGCGCAGTTTATTACAAGAGCTGCCGATTTACTGGACATTCTCAGTTATCAAAAGTCCTGCCTTCTAACACAACTTGCCAAGAAATAATCCATCAAGTATAACCAGAGAAAGAGAGAGATGTGCATACATATGCTACAGACACATACATAAAATATCTCAGGAGCAAAGTGAGAGCATAAAATCAGCTAGCAGAAATGGCCCAACTTAAACAGGGCATTAAGGAGTATTAACAGACTAGTTCTAGAAATGATCAGAAATTCCCAGTTGAATCAAAGATTGATATCAAAGATTCAGAGATACCTCAAGGCCAGCCTCTCGAGAGAGGATTGGAGCTGATTGGAACTCAAGCTCTATCTTTTCCCTGTGCATTTCAGAGAACACTTTAAATCTCCAAAGATTGAACTATAAAGAGAAATTAGTTTATTAATAATTCACAGCCTTCAAGGAAAAAAAAATGTCAAAAGCATATGTTCAGGAACAAAGCTGATTTTATTTTTCTTGTTTAGAATAGAGTGACTTGTAGAGAAGTTGTAGTGCCAGGCTCAAAAATTGAATTTGGTCTTTTTTCCCCTTGTCTTCATGTTTTTAAAGAAATGTTTCCAATAAAATATACGTGAGCATTTAGTCTGATTTCCCTCTGCATACTTCAAGTTTTTCAAATCCTAGGAGGTTTGTGGGTAGTGTCAAAAGCAGAATACTTTATTCAGGACTTGAATAGTTTGAGATATTTTCATGGTGAAGTTATTAGCCTAGCATACTTAATTGGACTTTGTGAATTCAGGACGACATCCTCAAGAATGGGTGTGAATAAAAATAAGGTTAACAAAAATCCAGATTTAAAATGACTCAACTAAATCACTCAATGATCAAGTCACTCTTTGAGAGAAAGCTCTTGTTAATATGAGGAGAGGTATGCATTTTTCCAGGAACCTACTAGACTGAGATGTTTTGGAGGACAAGAGTTCTACCCCCGTTTTCTTGCGATCTCAGAGCTAACGCATGAGCCAATGATGGAAGTGCTTCAGTTTCCCCAGTGGGGCTGAAAATAGGCTTGCATAAAGACACACACGGGAACAAGAAGAAGCACATCTGACCTCGTCCTGGATAGCGTAGCACTCCTGCACAGACTGGCCTTGACCTTCCTCAAAAGAAAAGCTCTGTGCCGGTGGCGGGGCATCTGTTTACCACATCCCACCCATTTATGACTCCTCCAGTACATTTTCCCTACAATTAGCTTCCTCTCACTTTTGCAAAGATTCTCCATCCTGTGGATTGCTGCCATCATCTCTGAAACCCTCATTCCTTAAGAAAATCCTTGACCTCAATACTCCTATACCTTTAACCAATTCTATTTGGCATCTGTGTAAAACAAAATCCAGTTTTAAAAATCTTACCTTGCTATTTTATTTCCTAACATCTCATTTCTTCTTGAATCTATTCTAATCAAGTTTCTGACTTTACTATTCTACAGAAACAAATAATTTGTTATTATCTGAGATTATATATTTATGCTTTGATTTGTTAATTGTCTATCTTATTAAAAAGTAGTCTCCATGAAAAGGACTTAGCTTTATTTTATCCTTAGCACAGGGCTGATACATAGTAGTTCTCAAAAAAATATAGTTTGTATGAAAGTGAAAATGTTAGTCAGTCGTGTCCAAATCTTTGAGACTCCATGGACTGTAACTCACCAGGCTCCTCTGTCCATGGGATTCTCCAGCCAATAAGACTGGAGTGGGTAGCCATTCCCTTCTCTAGGGAATTTTCCTGACTCAGGGATCGAGCCCACATCGTCTCCATCTCCTGCACTGGTAGGCAAGTCTTTACCACTGTGCTACCCAGTCAGTACTCATGCATAGTCCAAGCTATAGTCCCTTTGATGGTTAAACAGTAATATTGACACATAGAATTACTGCTAGAGAAATCTCTTTAGTAACGGTCACTCTTTGAGAAATGACTGCTGGAGAGATATTCCTCTTCAAAAATAGAAATTCAGGCTCAAAAATCTCATCATGGAGGATACTACAGGTACCTAGTAGGCAGTAAAAAAAAAAATTGATAACCTTACAGCATATGACAATTATTCAATCCCAAAGAAAGGCAATGCCAAAAAATGCTTCAAACTACTTCACAATTGCACTCATCTCACACGCTAGTAAAGTAATGCTCAAAATTCTCCAAGCCAGGCTTCAGCAATATGTGAACCATGAACTTCCAGATGTTCAAGCTGGTTTTAGAAAAGGCAGAGGAACCAGAGATCAAATTGCCAACATCTGCTGGATCATGGAAAAAGCAAGAGAGTTCCAGAAAAACATCTATTTCTGCTTTATTGACTATGCCAAAGCCTTTGACTGTATGGATCACAAGAATCTGTAGAAAATTCTGAAAGACATGGGAATACCAGACCACCTGACCTGCCTCTTGAGAAACCTATATGCAGGTCAGGAAGCAACAGTTAGAACTGGACATGGAACAACAGATTGGTTCCAAATAGGAAAAGGAGTACGTCAAGGCTGTATATTGTCACCCTGCTTATTTAACTTCTATGCAGAGTACATCATGAGAAATGCTGGGCTGGAAGAAGCACAAGCTGGAATCAAGATTGCCGGGAAAAATATCAATAACCTCAGATATGCAGATGACACCACCCTTATGGCAGAAAGTGAAGAGGAACTAAAAAGCCTCTTGATGAAAGTGAAAGAGGAGAGTGAAAAAGTTGGCTTAAAGCTCAACATTCAGAAAACGAAGATCATGGCATCTGGTCCCATCACTTCATGGGAAATAGATGGGGAAACAGTGGAAACAGTGTCAGACTTTATTTTGGGGGGCTCCAAAACCACTGCAGATGGTGACTGCAGCCATGAAATTAAAAGACGCTTACTCCTTGGAAGGAAGGTTATGACCAACCTAGATAGCATATTCAAAAGCAGAGACAGTACTTTGCCAACAAAGGTCCATCTAGTCAAGGCTATGATTTTTCCAGTGGTCATGTATGCATGTGAGAGTTGGACTGTGAAGAAAGCTGAGCGCCGAAGAATTGATGCTTTTGAACTGTGGTGTTGGGGAAGACTCTTGGGAGTCCCTTGGACTGCAAGGAGATCCAACCAGTCCATTCTGAAGGAGATCAGCCCTGGGATTTCTTTGGAAGGACTGATGCTAAAGCTGAAACTCCAGTACTTTGGCCACCTCATGTGAAGAGTTGACTCATTGGAAAAGACTCTGATGCTGGGAGGGATTAGGGGCAAGAGGAGAAGGGGACGACAGAGGATAAGTTGGCTGAATGGTATCACCGACTAGAGGGACATGAGTTTGGGTAAATTCCAGGAGCTGGTGATGGACAGGGAGGCCTGGTGTTCTACGATTCATGGGGTCGCAAAGAGTCAGACACGACTGAGTGACTGAAATGAACTGAACTGAACTGATATGCAGCTACAGCATTTTTTTTGCTAAGTAGTATAATTTGGTGCAGAAAGAATGTATTCTTGACCTTAGCTGAGTTGCCTCAAATACATGACTAAATGAAGGAACGTGCACATGCACTCAGTAACGTTTGACTCTTTGTGACCCCATGGACTATAACCCACCAGGCTCCTCTGTCCATGGGATTCTCCAGGCAAGAAAACTGGAGTGGGCTGCCATCCCCTTCTCCAGGGTATCTCCCCAACCCAGGGATCAAACCTGGGTCTCCTATATTGCAGGCAGATTCTTTACCATCTGAGCCACGAGGGAAGCGCAATAGGATAATTTAGGTAGACTGATTAGGGAAGCATGATCTTAGGAGATAATGTGAAAGATGAAACCTGCAGGAAAAAAAGAAAAAAGAAGAAGTCATATCAGAAAAACAAACAACCCAATGCAAAAGTAGGGAAAAGAGCTAAACAGACATTTCTCCAAAGAAGACATACAGATGGCTAATAAACACATGAAAAGATGCTCAACACCGTTCATTATTAGAGAAATGCAAATCAAAATGACAATGAGATATCACCTCACACTGGTCAGAATGGCCCTCATCAAAAAGTCTACAAACAATAAATGCTGGAAAGGGTGTGAAGAAAAGGGAACACTCTTGCACTGTTGGTGGGAATGTAAATAAGATACAGACATATGGAAGACAGTATGGAGATTCCTTAAAAAAAACTGGGAATTAAACCACCATATGACCCAGCAATCCCATTCCTAGTCATATACCCTGAGGAAACCAAAATTGAAAGAGACACATGTATCCCATTGTTCACTGCAGCACGATTTACAATAGCTAGAACACAGAAGCAACCTTGATATCTATCAACATATGAATGGATGAAGAAGTTGTGGTATATATATACAATGGAATAACACTTAGCCATAAAAAGGAATGCATTTGAGTCAGTTCTAATGAGGTAGATGAACCTAGAACCTATTATACAGAATAAAGTGAATCAGAAAGAGAAAGACAAATACTGTATTCTAAAACATATACACAGAATCTAGAAAAATGGTACTGAAGAATTTATTTACAGGGCAACAATGGAGAAACAGACATAGAGAATAGACTTATGGACATGGGGAGAGGGGAAAAGAGGGTGAGATGTATGGGAAGAATAACATGGAAACTTACATTACCATATGTAAAATAGACAGCCAACAGAAATTTGCTGTCTGGCTCAGGAAACTCAAACAGGGGCTCTGTATCAACCTAGAGAGGTGGGATGGGGAGGGAGATGGGAGGGAGGTTCAAAAGGGAGGGGATATATGTATACCTATGGCTGATTCATGTTGAGGTTTGACAGAAAACAGCAAAATTCTGTAAAGCAAGTATCATTCAATAAAAAATAATTAAAAAAAAAAGTCAGACCCAGGAAGCTGGGACACCTAGTACTGTAGGTCCAAATGTCCTGGGGCAGAAACTACCTGGGCCTGTTCTCAAATCATTAGTGACTGGAGTACAATGAATGAGGAGAGAGTAGTAGAGATGGTATGAAAAGGCAGGCAAGAACAGATTAGGAAAATTTCTAGAAACGGTAACAATAGAGTTCGCCTACCTGCCTGAAATTTTTGTTTATTTCCTACTGTTAGACTTTCCACTTACCACCATCAGCTGGCTCCCAATGTATTAATATCTATGCAGTGGCACCTGGGATCAGACATGTCCCAGGACAGCAGCTTAGTACTGAGACATCTCATTGTAACCTATCACATCCTTATGAGTCTGGTAAGGAGCCTAGGCTGTGTTCACTCTGGTCTAACCCAGGTCCAACTAAACTCTGGCACAGATTCCATTGCTCAGCGTTGCCTTTGCCACCTTGCTTTTATCAGGTTTCCAGATTTCAACAGATTAAAACCATCAGCTAGAAGGAAAAGGGATGCTTAAGGAGGATTTGTTTCTGACAATCACCTGAAGCACTCTGTGACAAGGCAGCCTCAGTTATAAAGTGGTCCCAAAGCACAGGCCCCAGGGGCAGTGCTACAGCAAGGCACTAATTACTCTTTCTGAGAAATTGCCCTGTTTCAAAGACTTAGAGCCCAGGGGCATTGACTATCAAAACTCAGCTTAAAGAGGCTTCTTAACAGGGACAGCTTATTCAGCCACTCAAGGGGCCTGTGTGAAGATCCTTGCCCCCAAATTATCCACACCGCCTGTCATTTGGTTTGATACTCTATTGTTATAGAGTCAGTCTTTTGCTTCTTAAAGATTTTTCAGTTTAGCAAAGAGAAATATTATCACAGAGTCAACACTTAAAGCCATTATTAATTTTGCCTCAGTTCCTCTCTTGCTCCATATTTGCTTGTGAAGCCACCAACTTCAAGTCTTTCATTCTTGCTCTCACTTGAATTCCTAACAGCCTATTTCTCTAGTCCTTTTAATGTATGGTTTTGTGAGTACACAGTGCTCTATGTTTAAATACCATTCCCTAAGTGCTGGTGGGAAGATCTAAACTATGAATTCCACTCTTTAACTCCTTGATGATATCTAGCTGAATCAAAACTGGCAGAGGTTAATTTCAATATCAACGTCCCATAGCAAAACGGAAAAGCAAAACCAAGAGGCAAAGGAAGGAATTTTCAGCGAGTACCAAGGATTGTTAAACAAAGCTACTCTTTCTCTAATACCATGGATGGGTTAGAATCACAAATCGCAAGCTAGATACAGATACTTTATATCTCATATATAGTAACTCAGCTGGTTTCTTTCAACACTGACTTCAGTGCAGAAGATTTAAAGATCTAAGTCCATTTAATACCAGATCAGACTAGATCTTTAGAAGAGGGTCTTTCGTGCTGGTATCCACTGAGGGAGTGATCTGGGAAGAGGGCATCCTGAGAATATGGGTTCTACAGGGCTCCAAAGAAGCTATAATACTAGAGAGAGAACAATGTAAGTATAATAACAGAGATGGGGGGAATGTTAAGTCCTATCCCTTGGGGTAATTGACTCAATAGAGTAGCTCTTCAAACAATGGAATGATACATAATGCCAACATGAAAACTGATTCTAGTTTTTTTAATTAAAAAAATAGAAAAAGCGTGGTGATAAAAGAAGATATGAGGAAAACACACAGAGCAGAAATCTGTGCAGACGATGACAAGGTTATGAAGGCCTCCTCAGTAGCTAAAAAGTCAGATATTTATGATTTTTTAAACATATTAAAAATTGATAGCAGCATGACCTCATTAAAGAGCTAATATTAGTAGAAAAGTATAGGTCAGTGTCAGAAACAATGCCTGATTCCCAGCAGAAGGTACCTGCCTTAGTCAACTTTTGTCAACTTCAACAAGGCACGAGCACAGGCAGGATAGAGGCTGTCATTCCAAATCAACACAACCTCTGGTCTGTCCACGCTAGTGTCAAGAGATTACGACACATCCTTGAAGAAACAGCCATCAGACACCAATGTCCAGTTCACACCTGTCTCACAGACAACCCAATCTGGTCACTTATTAATGTCACCAATTCAGTTTGGGTCACATTGTTCACATTATTTCTTTTTTCCATGTAATCCCAGAATGACCATCTTTGCAAGGAAACCAGAGAGATGACATACTACCTCATTTCCCTAACCAAATGGCATACTGTTAGCCAGAGGGAAAGAAAACACACCAAAAGCAGGTGTTCTCTGGTGATCAAAACAACGGTCCCAGCCAGAAACCAACACCTAGAGTAGTCCAAAGGCAACTCCAGGATAAGCATGGATCTACGTTGATTCCCAAAGAGCTCTGCTCACTGAAAGCCCATGTTAGCGGGAAAGTGAGTATTCAGCAGTGGGACTTAGAGGGCACATGGCAGATGTCACTCCCCCATAAGATGACTATTTATTTCCCTTATAAATAAGCTAAGGCAGAAATGGTCCCAGGACTGCCAGAATGAAGAACATCAAGCACTGAAATGACACTTGTCTTCTGACAAGCTCCTCTTTTTCTATTTTTTTTTTTTTTAATCTCTTAAGCAACCAGAGGCTGGATTTATTCCCAAAGTTCAGTGCAATTTTCAAGGTTTATAGGCACTCCATGGTTCCTGAGGAACAGAGCATAAAAATCTGGTGGAGTGAACCAAACTAATAAAATTGAGAATGCAAAATATGCCCCCCCCCATCCTCTTTACACTGGTTCTAGCAATTGGAGGTTTTCCAGGTCCATTAACACAAAAGTGTTATCATTTTTTTTTTTTTTTTTAACCAGAGGTCAGTGTTAAAAGTCCCCTTGCTGCTCCAGACCTATAGTCAGAAATTTGAAAGATGGGGAGATTTGGCTTGGCTCATCCTATTTAATTTGCACTATGCCTCGATCTGTCAGGTTCTAAAGAAAGATACAGCCCAGGAGATTTGGGAACTTCCTAATGTGACTCAAGTTGGCAGCCCACACACTTGGCTTCCACTGATACAGCTTTAGTTTCTGACCCCCAGGAGGCCAAACCAGCAAGAAGGAAATGTGTATAGTAAATGTTGAGACCTAAGTCTTTAATGAAAGTACCCTCCTTTCATTAGGCTGGTTCCTGTCTCAAAGTCCACGCTTTAGAGTCAATGCCTCCCTATGGCATGGAATTGAAGAGAAATATCAAAAACTCACGTCAACCCGAATGCCCAACAGCAGAATTGCATAAAACAACATGGACGCTGCACGGCTGAGTGTCAGCATCCCCTAAAAATCAGATTTTTGGATATTATTTAATTAATTACATGGGAAAATGTTTAAAACACTAAATTATTAGGATTCAATACTATAATGTATAGCATAGTCACAAAAAAACTGTAAAATGGTTATGTGTATATGGCAAGATTTAATTTTAAAATTAATTTTCTAATTTTTTTAACATGAAATAGGATGATAATTATTAACATGTGTGTGGCAGGGGGAACTCCATCCCTTGATCCCTCCTCGCTCTCTGGAAAAAAACTGCAGCTGTTTAGAGAGATTCTCTTTAAATGATTTACTCAGAGCCATAGCAAATGAATTCCCCTCCTGTGGTTGGAGAAGAAAAGGCACTGGGAAGGCTGTGGGTGGAGCCACCATCACTCGATGGACGAAAGTGTTCTGTTGTGGAGGGGGGTAGAGAGAGACAGAAAAGGAGGAAGAGGGAAAGAAAGAGAAAAGGAAGAGGGAGGAAAAGAAGGACAAGAGATGGAGAGAGAGAAAGGGGGAGAGGGGAAGGGAAAGAGAGAAATGGAAACAGACATTTTCTGGTTTTAGAGAAGAAATACAAATAAAAGGTTTAAGGAAAAGCTCGCATGTTGTAAAGTCTTCAGTATCTTTCCATTTTTGACAGAAATGTGGATAAAGATGGTTATTTCCTGTTGGACCACCCATGCTTCTTTAAATATGACCCTGCTGTATAGGAGGGGATATCACAACTTCATAAGAATTACATATGTCTTCAAAAATTTTCATAATACCTAGGTTTTGCTCTTATACTCAGTAAAACAAATCAATTAGTCAATAAAATTGACTCTTTCTAGTAATTTATCTGGCTACTGAACAATGACTACTCTGCTTGGTTATGACAAGTCACAACGTGTATTTACCCTTAAGCCACAAGATAAAAGATGGTTATCTTTTGAATCGATTAACTCAAATACGTAACTGAGCATCACCTCCGTGCTAGACACAATGGAATATACTTAAGATACAGTACTGAGCACACCACTTCAGCCCCTGCATGAAAGAAAGAGGCTAAAAGAGCATCCTGAGGATCATCTGGGCAGTGCTCCAAACCAGCCCTGGATAATGCAAATCCTCTCCCGAATGCGCCTTGAAAAGTAAGAGCCAAAGCCAAAGTATAAAGTCCTTTCTTAATTAAGAGTCATTATAAATCAATTTTAGTCTAGAACGAATGGCAGTGAAAAAAAAAAAAAAGACAAATTCAGGACAGTCCTCATAAGGAGGAGAAAGTTCTTGTTATTCTGGTTATTATTATTATAATTCAGTGTCAGAAAGTGAAGGCTTTGTGAAGTGACTGGAGGTGAGGAGAGAATCCTACCCTTCAAGGCTGTGTAATTTGGAGGCTGTTAAAATCGTCTCACCCTTTCTTTTAATGCAATTTGTTACAGAGGAGCAGTTGCCCAGAGTTTGTCAGTAACAGCTCAGCATATGCAGAAAATCAATCCCAAACAAAGTTCAAAGAAATCCTTTCAAAGCTCTGTTTGAGGTGACAAATGGTTGCTAATGAGCAATGGAGGCCTTCTCCTCACTTGACTGACAGGTGAAAGGATAGCTGGCTGGTGAAGGACCACCTGCTCGCTCCTGGCCCAATTAAGACCTCCAACTGTTTGCAGTAACATGAGATTCACATTAATTGATTCTCCTTCTTAATCTGCTCCAGAAAGAATTCAGTGCAGGAGGAAACTCTTGAGGAAAGATCATAAAATAAACTGATGCGGATTGTTTTAACATTTCAATCGCTTTAAGCTGCCAAAGACTCCTCCTCCTTTGTCATCAACCACAGTCCTCCCTAGTAATCTTTGAACTGTGCCCTCTACCACCTACCTACCTATCTTTTAGAGAGAGACATGTCAGAGTTTAATTCAATTCCTGCCAGAGTCTTCTATCCTAAATGGATGGGGATCAGCTAGCTCATTTGATCTGATTGGGGCTTGCAGCTCCTACCCAAGTTTCTTCCCTGACATAAAGTCATGGCCATTCAAGGTCTGTGAATTTCTCAGACATTCTTCCACTGGATTTGAGCTGACCTCCCTAACTTGCATGAGAACATTTCCTTGTGTTTTGTGTTCATAGAACTCCACATCTGGGTCTGGATGGAATTTGCTATCATTTTCAAAATTGTATTTAAAAGTGAAATTGGCTTTGCATCTCCATATTTTTCTCCCTTACACTGAACTTCTTGACTATGGAAATGACTGCTTATAGCCACTGAAAGGTACATGCAAGGATATTCACAACAGCTTCATTTATCATGGCCACAAAATGTAAATATCCCAAATATCTATCAACAATAGAGTGGGTAAATAAGTTGTGGCACAGTCACATAATGGAATATTATACAGCAATGGAAGAAGAGTGAACTTCTGGTTTCTTGCAAAACCACAGAAGATTCTCAAGTATATAGTGTTGAATGAAAGCATCCAGGTAAGAGAGAAATTACCTGGGAGAATCTACTGGGAGGAAGAATGAGGAAACCATACTAAGAAAGGAGCTGGGGATTTTCTATATTTTGATCTGCATCTGGTTCCTAGAGGGTAAACATATATAAAACTTCGTTGAGCTGTAGCTAAGATTTGTATGTTTTACTTCCTGGACCTTAAGAAATGCAACAATCAATCAAATTTTGCTGTTTATTTGGGACTGGAAGGAGGTGGGGAATTCACTAAAACAAAAACCCCGTTTGAGGACAACGTGCTTTAACTGGCACGTGTAGCAGGGATCTAGAGTACAGTGTCAGTAATGGTGACAATGACAATAAACCACGTGTTTCATGTACCCCAGTGTTCACTGCAGCACTATTTACAACTGCTAGGACACGGAAGCAACTTAGATGTCCATCGACAGATGACTGGAGAAAGAAGCTGTGGTACATATGAATGGAATATTACTCAGTCATAAAAAAGACTTCATTTGAGTCAGCTCTAAGGAGGTGGATGACCCCAGAGCCTATTATACAGAATGAAGTCAGTCAGAAAGAGAAAAACTAACATCATATATGAATACACATGCATGGAATCTAGAAAGATGGTCCTGATGAACCTATTTCCACAGCAGCAGTGGAGATGTAGACATGGAGAACAGACTTATGGACACAGGCAGAGAGGAGAAAGGAAAGGGTGGGATGTATGGAAAGAGTAACAGGGAAACGTACATTACCATATGCAAAATAGATAGCTAGTGGGAATTTGCAGTGTGACTCAGGAAACTCAAACCAGGGCTCTGTTAACACCTAGAGGGGTGGGATGGGGCTGGAGGTGGGAGGCAGAGGGAGGGGACATACGTGTACCTATGACTGATTCATGTTGATGTTTGGCAGAAACCAATGCAATATTTAAAGCAATTATCCTTCAATTAAAAATAAATAGATTTTTTAAAAAACATGTGTTTTAATAGTCTTTACAGTATAAGAGTAATGGTCAACACCAGGTAAATATTATTCATTTATATGCATATTATACACATACACATATATAGCTTCAGGAAAACTAAAGGGCTTGTGGTAGGCTTAGTAATGTTTCCCCCAAAGTTATCTACTCCCTAATCTCTGGAACCTGTGTTACTTTATCTAGCAAATGACATTTAGATGTGATTAAGGATTATGAGTGAGGGGATTACCTGGATTATCTAGGTTGGCCCAAGGTAATCACAAGAGTCTATGAGAAGAATGCAGAGGGAGATCTGACTACAAGAGAGGAGAAAGCAATGTGACCAGAAGAGCAGAGACTGGAATGATGCAGCCAGGAGTCCAGGAATACCAGTAGCCTCTCAAAGTAGAAGAGGCAAGGGACAGACCCAACCCTGGAGACCCCAGACAACTGATACAGTTGACACCTTGCTTTACCCTTAATAACTCACTCTCTCTCTCTTTTTTTTTTTCACTTCTTCCCTTTAGAACTATAAACAAATAAACTTGTGTTGTTCTTAAGCCTCCAAGTTTATGGTAATTTGTTATAGCTGCAACAGGAAACTAATATGGGTTTTAAGATCACAGTGCTTATATCACTTCTTGCCCTTCAATCCCCTAGTGTCAAATTCTAACTCCTTCCACCTCTTCTATCACACCAGGCACTTGACACAGAGCAAGCCAAAATTCAAAGGCCCAGAATTACAGCAACCGGGCATAGATGGGTCTGTCAGGGAGGCACAGTGGATTCCTCCCAAGACATCCTCAGTCAGGGTCCCTTTGGGCATAACCAGGACTTTCCAGGTAAGAGTTGGTAAAACATTCTTTCTACTAAAATCCAGCTTTCAAGCAGCAAAAGAAACCACCAAAAGAGCTGCCAGAATACTTTGAGAGTCATTCCTAGATGGGCCTGGAAGTCTCCTGGGCAGGAAAGCCACATATTTTTAGTGAGTTATGTCTATGGCATACAACTCAAACCCCAGAGTAAATTTTCCAACTGTGGCTTGAGCTATCTGGTTTGGCCACCTATGAAGATTCAATTTTCTGGTGGATAGTTGAGTCTCCCAGCCACTTAGTGGTAATTGGAATATTTTATTCATTCATTCACTCACTCATTCAGTACTTACTGAGCTGTTACTCTGTGCCAGGTAAACAGGAAGTAGAGGGGAACTGGAAAAACTGAGTTCCTGCTCTCAGAAACTGCTTGTAGTATGCTGAGAGTTTTCTAGAGATTTGTGGCTGAAGGGGTGAAAAAAGAAGGATCATCAATTTGGGAGGCATTGCTCCTCCAAAGTACACATTTCTCACTTATATTGGATAATAGTACAAGGTCAGTGTATTGATGGTAATAGCTCAGTCTTGTGCTCTGTTTGGTGGTTTAGTCGCTAAGTTGTGTCTAACTCTTGCGACCCCATGGACTGCAGCCCATTAGGTTCCTCTGTCCATGGGATTTTCCAGGCAAGAATACTGGAGTGGGTTGCCATTTCCTTCTCCAAGGGATCTTCCTGACCCAGGGTTTAAACCTGGGTCTCCTGCACTGCAGGCAGACTCTTTACCGACTGAGCTACCAGGGGAGCCCAACTAGTAATTATAAAAGATTAAATGCTCAATCATATATAATGAAGATGGAGGGAGGGAAGGAGAGAGGGAGGGCAGGAAGAATAAAGGGGGGATGTGGGGGATGAACTTTTCATTGGGCCACCACCGCCAACACTACTGTCACACTGATCTTCTGTTTTCACACTGTTTTCCTACCAATCTGATCTCCTTGAGACTGTGGGTCACATTTTATTCAATTCTGTAACCACCACAGCCAGCACAAAACAACAATTAATAAAAATAATTTTGGATCAATGAACAATTCATAGAACACTTTGAGACAATTTCAAAACTGAGCAGCCACTCAATCTGCTTGGCCTTCTTAGGCCCTCTTAGTCCAGGTCAGCACCTCCACCTCCCACTTTACCAAGTACTGCATCACCCTGGGATGAGATAATAAGTGAATATTTGTTCTTCAGATCAGCAGATAAGTGTGTCCTGTGGTCAAAGCACCACAGGGTTTAAGTGCACCCCAGGTAAATGCAGCATCACTTGGCCATTTTAAATTGCCAGCATAAATATTTATGGAGGAGAGGATCCGATTAAAAAACAAAAACCACAAAACTAGAAGGTAGTGACAAAATCTGTTTCTTGCTAGTTTCAGGAGAGAGACAAGCAGTCCCAGATCTCTGAGTCCCTGCATCATTTAAAGGAATTAATCATTTCACACCAGACGGAGACCAACAGTGAAGTTCGTTGAGGGAAGTTTGGAAACCTGAGGAAAACAAGGTTTTCCAGCTGCCACTGTGCTTCCGAGCTTCTCAGAGGAGCGCTCGGCTCCAATGATCTGTTTCTCATCTTCTCGTGTGTGATTTTTCAGGCTCTTCACTGTGAACTGGGGACTGACTGGGAGGTGCGACTTTTCTGTGTTTCTCCTCTCAGGAGAAATTGGAAATATGTCCTGTCTCTAAGCTGCTTGAAACATTTTCTAGACAGAAGATTAACTGTGTCGCTGCTGCACTGGATGTTCCGTGGATGAGCAGCACACTCCTCTTGCCTGCCTGAGCTCTTCTGTTATCCATCAGTGCAGGATTCCGATGGGGCCGAGGCTAAGGGATGGGACTGGCAGGCTGGCATCTGCCTTAGTTGGCTCCCCAAAGCTCTATTCCTGACCAGCACCCTCCCAGAGCCAAGGAGTCAGGGCCAGGCCCTGAAGCAACCCAAGTAATGTAAATAGGTGTTTGGCCTTCAGGTAGTGTGGGAATCATTTCTGCAGGTTTGCATTTTCCATCATTAAAAACTTCATAAGAATATCGGCCAACATGTAAAACAAAGCCACAACTGTTTCTCTAGCCCAAAGACAAGAATGGTCACCTGCATATGCCTGAAAGAGAAGCCAGGATTGCCCTGAGCAAGCTCGGAGAAGGATAATATTTTCTTTCCAGTCACCACACTGGCTCCAACAGCTTCCCTTCATCCCCATGGCTTTCAACCTCCATCAGAGTCAAAGCCAGTCATGACAGTCAACTTCGGCTAATCCTTCTACTTTGAACACACTTCCTCTGGTACCCATAGATTCAGTCCCTCACTCTTCAGGTCTCTGCTCAAATCCCCCTTTATCTGCAGCCTCTCTGGTTATCCTAACACAGCAGCCCTCTCATTTTCTGGTTCTCTTATCCAGCTTCCTTTTCTTTCATAACACTTAGCATCACCTGACGTATATTTATTTATTTACTGTCTGTTTTCTCCTCCTGGAATATAATCTCCTGGAATGTAGGGACTTAGGTTTCTTGAGGTCACTCTTGAATGTATTCTAGCAGGTAGAATAGTTCTTGATGTAGAGCTGATGTTCAGTATATTTTGTTGAATGAATGAACATGTGGCCCTGCCAGACCAAGTTTCTCCCTTTTACAAGGAACTTGTGTTGACTGTCAGGATGTCCTACACATACTAATATCAAAAAGACAGAAATGCTATTATACAGAGTGAAATCAGAAAAATATTGTATACTAACACACATATATAGAATCTAGAAAAATGATACTGACGATCCTATCTAAAGGGCAGGAATAGAGACACAGATATAGAGGATGAACTTGTGAACACAGTGAGGAAAGGAGAGGGTGGGACAAATGGAAAGAGTAGTGCTCACATATACACACTTCCATGTATAAAACAGAGTTAGCAGGAAGCTGCTATATAACACAGGGAGCTCAGCCTGGTGCTCTGTGATGACCTAGAGGGGTAGGGTGGGAGGGAGCCTCAGGAGGGAGGGGGTATATGTATACTTACAGCTGATTCATGTTGTTATATGGCAGAAACCAACACAACATTATAAAGCAATTATCCTCCAAATAAAAATAAAACTAAAAAATAAAAAAGATGGAAATGGGCCTGAAATGCACTTAGCTTCTTAATAACCCATTTTAAACCTAGCACCCACAAACTTAACTCTTGTTAGTTTTTCACACAATCATTCCTTGACATTAAGGATTGGCTGGAATATGCCAGAGTAGGCTTGGTGCCAGTATGGGAACAATGATAAACAGAACAGACTCTCCCTGCCTTCAGGGGGCTGAGAGCCTGACAGGACAGACAGAAACTGAAACAAGAAGAAGCAAGTAGCCCTCCTGAGAGGTATGCGGGAAATACGGGGAGCTGCGGGAACACAGTGCCTGAGGCCTAACCTTCTCGGACGTTTATCCTCTTATAAGAAATTATAAAATAACCATCTTTCTAAGAACTAACAAGCAATCAAGCAATTTTCTGGGAATACAGCACATGTAGAGTAGTAGTAGTGTTAGTCGGTCAGTCGTGTCCGACTGCTTGCGATCCTTTGGACTGTAGCCCGCCAGGCTCCTCTGTCCGTGGGATTTTCCAGGCAAGAATACTGAAGTGGGTTGCCAATCCCTTCTCCAGGGCATCTTCCCAACCCAGGTCTCCTGCATTGTAGGCAGATTCTTTACAGTCTGAGCCGCCAGGGAAACCAGTTATACATAATGCCTGATTCAAATAAAACCATAATGCTTTATGATAACCCTTGAGAAGTGTGTCGGGATTTAACAGCAGGTCAGTTTGAGGGAAGAAAGATGAAAATGTTATTTCTTGCACTACTATCATTTACTAAACCTGAACTTGAGCACATGCTTATCTCCCTTTCTCTCTTCTCTTCTTTCTCTTAACCTCATTCTCCATGTGTGTCCACACTTATGTGTACATTTATAGGCTCGTTTGTTCAAAGCTACAGGGCTGGTGAGTGGCTACTCTGAGCGTCAAAGCTGGTCATTAATGGCTCTTCAGGGCAGGTCTTTCTAAAGTCCTCCAATTCCTTTCCCCAGTCAAGCGGGGACCGGGAGAAGGTCACAAGAGTGTTCATGTAGGAATAACCATTGTCTCTGGTCCTGGCTGGGAAGTAGGGCTGAATATCAGACTAGCCAAGACACTTTATGGTGTTTCTTCTGGTGACTCGGGGAGGAGAATGAGAAATCACAATTGACTCTTGGAGACTCCATCACTGGCTTTCTGGGTGACCTGGGCAAATCATTTAATGTCACACACTTCCCTTTCTTCACTGGTAAGATGAGGCAAAAATAATACTCAGCAATCCCACACAGGGACAAAGATTCATATAAAAGTCAAGCTCCTAAAATAAAGCAACACAGGCACGAACACAGGATTTTTTATTACTACAGGCAGAAGTGCATGGAGGGAAATGAAAAAGGGGAGGGCCTTCAGATTTTCTGTGACAGGATTCAGCTCCCCTCTATCATCACTGCCAAGCAAATCTTGTACTTTATCCACTTCCCCACAAAAGTGAATAATCAGAGGGCTCCACCTGCAATGCCTCTTTCATTCCATCTTTGCATTTGCCATGTAAAGAGTTCACCATGGGAAAATGGAAACTAACATAGATAACAGTGACATTAATAATAAACCCTATATTTTATAAAGCTCTGTGCAGGTTATAAGCACTGTCATAAACCTTGCTGTTTTGAACCTCATGATGCTACTCAGTAATGGGTAATTGGCATCCCATTTCACAGATAAAAACCGAGGTTCAGAGAACTAGTGGAGGAGATAAGACTCAAAACCAGTTATTCTGACTCTTCATTCAGTGAACTTTTTATATAATGGACTAGTCAATGATGACAAGCCACCATCACTTGTTAAACATATTAGCCCCCAAATAGTCCAAGTTGTGAAATGGTCACTTTGAGAACAAAATCTTTCCTTCACAGTGCTATTACTCAGTTGGATTTTCACTTCCAAAGATTACATGAATTCTTTTATTTTCATAAAACTTCAAAATGCAAATGCCAGCACACTCACTTGAGCTTCCCTCCTTGTCAGTTGGGCCTGGAATTGAAAGTCATGTTCTCAGTACTATTTTCCAGAAATGAAGTTAACAGAATCTGACTGTCAGAGCTTTGGCTCTCTTTTCATTACTTTTGGATGAAAGAAAAACATTTGAATGGGGGTAATGGAAGGGGCTGGCATAAGCTTGAGAACTGAAATTCAGGAAACAACAGACTAGCCATTTATAGATACCTGCAGTCAGTGATGGCACCCCACTCCAGTACTCTTGCCTGGAAAATCCCATGGATGGAGGAGCCTGGTAGGCTGCAGGCCATGAGGTAGCTAAGAGTCGGACACGACTGAGCGACTTCACTTTGACTTTTCCCTTTCATACATTGGAGAAGGAAATGGCAACCCACTCCAGTATTCTTGCCTGGAGAACCCCAGGGATGGGGGAGCCTGGTGGGCTGCAGTCTATGGGGTTGCACAGAGTTGGATACGACTGAAGCGACTTAGCAGCAGCAGCAGCAGTCAATGCATTCAAAAATCACACTGAGGATCTCTATGGATTATAGATCCAGAAATTAACCCCTGAACCCACGTTCTGCATCGGTACTCCACTGGCGTCCCTTCTAAACAGATCATCCCACATTATTAGAATAACATATGTGCAGTTGCAACACTTTTGGTATTCACGTGGCACATTTACTTTTATCTGCAAGGAAGGATTTTTAGGAGGTTGTGGGAAGCGATCAGAAGTAACTCTACTCTGTTTAGCCTTAAAAAGTATCATCTTTGCAGGCATATGATTTCTTTTAGAACCCCAAGCACATCAGCTCTCCACAAGCCATCACTCTGCTACTCAGAGCTCCCAAAGCCAATACTTTAAATGTGCAATGAGAAATGATAATCTATGATGACCTGAGACTCCCCCAAATTGTCTACTCTGGAATTATCAAAGAATCCAACTACTGTCATTCCTGTAGAAAGATTTATTGTGTCCCATCCTTTGCACTGTCCACCCACTGGTAATGAGCAAGTTCACCTTCTGCTTATTCCTTGGAGGCTAGCTTCCTGGGTGTGCAACTTGTGTAAGTAACACTGGGCCCCACACTAGAAGGCCCCTGCCTTTTGTTTAATACTCTGCTGTGACTGTCTTGAAATCATTAACAAGTTTTGAACAAAGGGCTCTGTGTTTTCGTTTGCACTGGGCCCTGAATATCATGAAGCTGGTCCTGATCCCAAGAATGTAAGCTCCAAAATAAGCTAACATTCTTGTCTGTGTTGTTCATAGATAGCGTCTAGAATGGTGCTTGGCACAGTTCTGAATAAACATTTGTTGAATGAATGAATGAGTGAATGAATGAACACCAAGATATTCAATTAATGAGCATCTCCCAGGCCAAGCCAGGGAACGGAAATATTCTTTAATACGTTTGTACCCTGAGTTCTGAGTCCAAACATTCCAAAATTAGGTTATAGGCCTAAATAATTGTTTAAGGAAGGAGAGCTGGCAGGAAAGGGACAAAGAGGAGGCCCAAAGAGAGATACAGCCAAGCCTACTGAGACATACTGCCCAAAGACACAGAGAAGAGGCCTGGTGTGCTCCTGGGCCAGGGAGCAGGGGAGCAGGCAAGCCCCACCTCCCAAGTCACTAGGGGGAATTTTCCTTAATGTAAACCAGACCGCAGGCAGAGTGGTTTGACTTGCAACCTCAGGCCTACTCCAAGTCTCTAGGGTCTTGTAGGAGGACAGCAGCCCATTTGAGACCCAGACACACACCAGGCCTGTCAATGGATTTCCTCAGCTGCTAATCCTAGTCTTTGAGCTCCAACAGTTTTGGGGTTATGGATGCAGAAGCCACCCTCATGAATTGTGCAGGCCCTATTAGTGAAGATCAAGATAAAGGAGAAATGCTAGGACCTGAGTAAACCCATTTCACCCAGAGCTGCCAGAGAATGGGTAGGCGATTGTTAGTACTGTCCACACAGAGAACACAGGACTGCACTTGTTCAGTTGAGAGTTTAATGTGGGTGATGCCATTTTTCATAGACTTAATTGATTAAATTCAGTCTTTGTGGGTTCAATTGTCATGTCAATACAATTTCATTAATTTTCTGACAACATCAAAGTAACAGGTCTCTCTCTACAAAGCCTTTCATGATTAATCCTAGAGGAAGGGGAATGCTAAGAAACAATCCATTTAGACAATGGGTTGTTCTCTTGAGCCTCTATTTATTACCCTCATTATTTATTTAAAAAATAAGTTATGGGCAGAAAATCAAGTTATCTGATGTCTTTGGGGAAAGTGAAAAACTTGGGTCATAAGGAAAGACAAATAAGAAAAATGTAGCCAGCAAATAGTAGTTCTCTGGATCACTTGGAGAAAAAGCACAAATGAGAAAGAGGAGGAAAAAATTCTGCACAATGTCCAAATTTCAGGCCCTGCCAAAGTTTGCAAAATATCATTTCATTTAGAAATGCTATGATTTAATGGCAAAGGAGGACATTTTGTTGGAACGCCTAGCGTAACAAACACTTTTCCCTCCACTTAACAGCACTCCCCTGGCTTCATCTTGTGGAGAAAATAATAATTTGGATGTTTTGAATTATAGCAGTAATACTAAAGGCACTCCAGGCCCACCCAAATTCCCAGTGTTGAACGTGGTGTCAGGGCTCAGTAAGAATTCAGTGAGATTACAGCAGGCGACTGTTGGCTTTAGGATATGGCTCTGGGTTCACTGCAGTTGGGAACGAGTCATTTCTGAAGGACTGCACCCCTGCTGGGAGTCCTTTTGCCAGGGCAAGGCCAAGACAGGCCTCTCTCAGCTGAGAAGTCCCAGGGCTTTGGACCATGAGCAAGACCCAGAGGGAAGAACGTGAGTCTGAGCATCTGGAGGCCTTGGATCTGCTCCTAGCTTTGCCACTAATGAGCCCAGTGACCTTGGGTAATGCTCCCTTCCTCTCTGGGCCCCCTTCCTTCATCAGTACAATCTTTGACTTTGAGAATTACGAAGACCCTTAGAGATCATTCTGGTTTATTGTCCCCAAACTGTGTTCATTCACATTCTTCCTGCCTGATTTGTGCCTTTTCCATGTACCCCTTTTATTGCCATTCACTTTCATATATCTAATTTTAAATGAAACCAGTGTCAGTTGTAACATACAAAAGGTAACTGTCAACTGTAACTTAGTGTGTGCCAGGCTTTGTTCTCAATGCTTTATGTATAATATTTCATATTATTGTTACAGCTCTATGACTTAGTACCTATTACCACTTTGTTTCCCTCATTTTGAAGATGAGACAACTGAGGCAGAGAGAGAGAAACCTGAGACTTGTATTCTCCTTGTTAAAGGCTATGTGAGTGTGCCAACCAGCATGAATCTGAGACTTTCTCCTTGACATGCTCAGAAGGATTAAAACAGAATTTCAAGAGGAATGAAATTTTCAGTATTCAGCCTTATCCGATGCTATGAGTTTGTGCCACACACTTAAAATCACCCTGCATGTCTTAAGCAATAGATTTCCCATAGTTCTGATAATCACTCAGTCGTGTCTGACTCTTTGTGACCCCATGGACTGTAGCCCGCCAGGCTCCTCTCTGTCTATGGACTTCTCTAGGCAAGAATATTGGAGTGGGTAGCCATTCCCTTCTTTAGGGAATCTTGCTGACCATGGGATTGAACCTAGGTCTCCTGTATTGCAGGTGGATTCTTTAATGTCTGAGCCACCAGGGACGTGGCTCAGCGACTGAACAACAACAATTGTGGTAGAGAAAGATCTAGTCACAGAATAATTTGAGAAGTGAAAGTCCATCCCACAGCCACACTTTAGTGGGACTCTGTGGTATTGGTCCCATTACTTCCTCCACTTGTACTGTCCCTTTCTTTCTTGTCTCCTGAATAATTCCTACTGGTACTTCAAGGAGCACCTCCCTGACCACCTCTCAAGGCCCCTGAGGTCAGGAGGTCAGCCCCTCCTTGGTGCCTCCATTGTATCCTATACACATCTCAGTTACAAGGGAGCGGTTACCTTACTTTTGATAACCTCTACCTTTTGACCCAACTGGTTCTTTGACATAAGAGCAAAGCTTGCTCTAAGCAAGCCCATAAATCTATAACAATTCCAACCTTAACATGAAATGAGTTGAAAAATGATTCTGCAAGAATGCATTACCTGAGAATAAAACGCTGAACACAAATCTACATTCTGAAACTGCTTTAGGGAAACCGTCTCATCAAGGGTTAGACTGGATGAGGCTTCTTGAAACAAAATCCAGTGAGCTTGGATAAGACCTGCTCTCTTTTCCTGGTTACCCACCTTCGAATAAGCACAGGTGCTCTGTGCTGCCACAGTTAGGGTCTAGGTTTCAATAGGTACTAATGCCTCTGAAAGCACTTAAAGGTTTAGGGACAAACAGCTTGGCCCCACTGTTACTCTTCCTTGGCTACTGATTCTGCTTCCATCTCCTCCCCTCCTTCCTCCTCCTCATGAGCTCTTGCTCTCTCACTTTAACCAGAGTTCCTTGAATTCCCTTAGACCTTGACCATCATTAACTATTGAAAGGCTATGTCCTTTGCAACTGGTTAACCCCAAACACAGTAGTATTCAGGGTGGGGTTTCCTAGGTGGCTCAGCGGTAAAGAATCCACCTGCCAGTGCAGGAGACACAGGTTTGATCTCTGCGTGGGGAAGATCTCCTCGGAGAAGGAAATGGCAATGTTCTATGGTATTTTTGCCTGGAAAATCCCATGGACAGAGGAACCTGGCAGGCAACAGTCCATGGGCTTTTAAAAGAGTCAGACATGAATACTTAACAACTAACCATCAACAATATTTAGGGTAAAAGGGTCAGGAAAGCAGAGCTCACAAGTTAAGTCACCATAGGTCCAGGATCATCTGTAATTTGTTTACATATCTTTCTTCCTGACTAGATTAGAAGCTCTTTGAAAGCAAGGACTCTTGTCATATTATTTTGTGTATTCCAAAGTGCCTCAAACATTATAAGCAAACAGATTGACTGAGTTATTGAATACATGAATTACACACTTAGTTCATGCAGGTCAAAATTTTACCAACAATGGAACCCATGACCAAGAAGCCTCTAACTGAATACTGTAGAACAGAGTGGGAGTGGGAAGGGAGGAAGGGGAGAAAGAGAGAGGTTTAACGAGGTTTCCTCAATTCATTTTGTATTAGTCTAGACCTTAGAATACCCCTCTAATGGCAGAAAGCAAAGAGGAACTAGAGAGTGAAAAAGGAGTGTATAAAACCTGGCTTAAAACTTAACATTCAAAAAACGAAGATCATGGCATCCAGTCCCATCACTTCATGGCAAATTGACTAGGAAACAATGGAAACAATGACAGACTTTATTTTCTTGGGCTCCAAAATCACTGCAGCTGGTGACTGCAGCCCTGAAATCAAAAGACACTCTTTCCTTGCAAGAAAAGCTATGACAAACCCAGACAGCGTATTAAAAAGCAAGACATCACTTAGCCAACAAAGGTCTATACAGTCAAAGCGATGGTTTTTCCAGTAGCCACGTATGGATGTGAGAGTTGCACCATAAAGAAGGTTGAGCACAGAAAAACTGATGCTTTTGAACTGCAGTGTTGGAGAACACACTTGAGAGTCCCTTGGGCAGTAAGGAGATCAAATCAATGAACCCTAAAGGAAATCAACCCTGAATATTCATTAGAAGGACTGATGCTAAAGCTGAAACTCCAATACTTTGGCCACTTGATGCAAAGAGCAGGCTCACTGGAAAAGACTCTGATGCTGGGAAAGATTGAGAGCAGGAGGAGAAGGGAGTGACAGAGGATGAGATGATTGGATGGTATCATCAACACAATGAATGTGAGTTTGAGCAGACTCCAGGAGATAGTGAAGGAAAGGGAAGCCTGGCGTGCTGCAGTCCATGGGGTTGCAGAAAGTCAGACACGATTTAGCGACTAAACAGCAGGCCCTTTAGAAAGTCTTTCTTTATGTTGAATTGAAATCTTTCTCCCTGTGATTTTCACTAGCCATTCCTGTGAATGTCACTCAGTTGTGTCTGACTCTTTGCGAATTCCATGGACTGTATAGAACATGTATACTGCTGCTGCTAAGTCGCTTCAGTTGTGTCCAACTCTGTGCGACCCCAAAGACGGCAGTCCACCAGGCTCCGCCATCCCTGGGATTCTCCAGGCAAGAATACTGGAGTGGGTTGCCATTTCCTTCTCCAATGCATGAAAGTGAAAAGTGAAAGTGAAGTCGCTCAGTCATGTCTGACTCTTAGCGACCCCATGGACTGCAGCCTACCAGGCTCCTGCACCCATGGGATTTTCCAGGCAAGAGTACTGGAGTGGGTTGCCATTGCCTTCTCCTTAGAACATGTATAGGACATGTATATTCTCCAGGTCAGAATACTGGAGTGGGTAGGCTTTCCATTCTCCAGGGGAGCTTCCCAATCCAAACACAGGTCTCCCACATTGCAGGTGGATTCTTTACCATCTGAGCCACAAGGGAAGCCCAGCAATACTGGAGTAGCCATTTCTAGTCCCATCCATAAAGTACATAGCACAAGTTGAGATCTCTTCAACAGAAGAGCTTCCGTATGTTAGGAGACAGTGCTCGTTTTTAGCCCTTGTATCACTCATGCCTTCAAATCTTAGAATTCTCAGATTTCTTGCCATCCTCACAGAAGTCAGGCTAATCCAGGTTCTGGACATAGACTACCTGCTTTCCAATCCAGGCTCCACAGCTTACTTTTGGTATGCTTTCTGTGTCTCAGTGTCCTCCTCTGTAGGATAGAAATGACTATTGTAATGGTACCTGATGTGTTTATTGTGGGAACTAAACCAGATAACACACACAACATGCATAAAGTAGTGATAAGCATTTAACAAGCACCCCAAAATGCTAGCTATTATTATTCCATGGCAGCAGACCAGAAGAACCAGCCCCAGGAGAGCCCACAGCTCCCTCAGAATACAATCATTTCTGTTAATAAAGCCTCATAGGGTTCAGTTCAGAGCTGCCACATCTCTTGATAGCTCATCTTGGACTTGTGATCAATCAAAATCCCAAGATCATTTTCTTTTTTTACTTAAACTGCTGTCAAACCTGCTCTCCCGCATCTTACACTTTAAAAACCACTTTTTGTTCTGAAACTAAAAGCAGGACCATATATTTATCCTTATTAAATTTTCTGCAAATCAGTTTGGCTTATCATTCTAACATGTCAAGATAAGTTTAAGTCTTGGTTGTATCATCTGACCTATTAGTCACCCTTCCCAGCACTGTGTCATCTCCAGATGTCATAATTATCTATTTTTCTCTTCACCAAGTTCACGGTTAAAATTCTGAACAATCTTAAGGTGAAGGACAGAGCCCTGTGGTACTGTTGACATCCTTTGGGCAGCAGACCAACATTCTCATTTTATGGATGAGAAAAGTAGGATTCAGAAGCTCATCATCATACAATATCACCTACTGACTGTTTTCCGAAGAGTGTGCCTTCCAACAACAATGCCCTGAGAGATTTTCCATAACAATGGGTTTCCACGGCCAAATAAGTGTAAAATCATGCACACTTTCCTCTTGGAGATCTGTAGTGTTCAATAGCACACTACAGATTTTATGAAATGCAACAGGCAGGAATCCCATTAAGCTTGTTTAGCCCAGAATTTCTCAAATGAATTTGACCACAAAAGCCTATTTTCATGTAATAACTCTGAACATCCCAAAGAACCAGTGCCCCAGGGTCAGGTATGAGAAGATGTACACAGAACACGGGATCAGTCTCTCTCACCTGTCAGGAGTGTTATGTCCTGAGATCCCTGAGTTCAGAGTTTTGTGAATTCCAAACGAAAAATAAGAGGGGAAAGAGCTTTGGAGAAGAGATTACAAAATGGGAATGTAGGAAGACAAAGATGGCAGGAATCAAGATCAGGGAAGCCCTCCAGGCTAGCAGGAATATTTATTTTATTCACTACTTATTTTCAGCACTTTGAATAGTGTGTAGCTAATAGTTGGTGCTCAAGCAATATGAAATTATCATTCAGTTCAAGCCTGGGGAACTAAATGAATTACGGCCTCCCAAAGGGCATGAATGACCATGCCTCCAAAGCTTCGGTAAAAAGAGGAGTCCAGAGCCAAATGTTCTTAGAAGACCCCTACTCCCTGCCTCCTGCTCTTACCTCTCACAGCCTTCCATCACACTCTGCCTCGAGACCATCAATACTAGTTTCATTATGCTTTTATCACGTCAGTCATCCCAAGGAACCGGGGACTCCCAGGGGGCTCAATCACCAGGTTTGCAGTTTCTCCATCTGACACCCTCTCCCTTCCCCTGCTTTATTTTCCTTCCATAGCATTTACCACTATCTGTCCTAACATATATTTTGTGTTTGTTTATTGTCTGTATCCCTCTACTAGAGAATAAGCTCCATGCTGGCAGGAGGATTTATTTTATTTACTGCTTTATTTTCAGCACTTTGAATAGCGTGTAGCTGATAGCTGGTGCTCAAGCAATATGAAAGAATCATTTGGTTTAAGCCAGGAGGCCTAAATGAATTATAGCCTCTCAAAGGGCATGGATCACATCTTGAGTTTGCTTTGACTTATATATAATGTGATACCATCTGCTGAGTGGGTCTTTATTACACTAGAAACGAATATTATTACTCAGATAGATATCAGTATACAAGGAGAGGCTATTAGACTCAGAAACCACATTCCCCCTCCTCTGGTGACCTCATCCTCCAGGCCCTGCATAGGCATGACTCATAAATCCATAATCACCCTGACCCTCCTCCATGCCACAGTCCACCTTTCCTGTGGCTTGCTGGACATTTCCACCATGCTAAGCTGCTCAAACTCTGTAGGCCCAGAGCCAGAAATAGTATCTCCTTCCTGCAAAAAATGAGTAAAGAAATAAAAGCAAAAACCAACCTTCGCCAACTCTATTACCTTGGCATCAACTTATGTCGGTGGCACAAGAATAATAATTATGAAAATTAATAAAATCCATGATTTTTTTCCTGACTTTTCCTTCTTCCTTACATCTCTATATCTGAAATGTTCCTGCCAGCTCGTCCTTCTGTCCCATTCCCATCCTAGTACTGGGTTCTTATTATTTTTGGCCTAGCGATTGAAATATTCCCTTCCCAAACTCTCTGACCTCTCATTTCCTATGTCTTTAATGCCTATTAGTAGGTTATGAAACCATATAGTATATCATGACCAGCATTTTAAGAATAGAATAGGAAAAGATCGACTGTATTGCACATAACATAAAAATTGCAAAAGTTTTGTTAAATGTATATTTGTATGCCCTGAACCATTATGTAAATAAATTTCTTATAATAGTTTGAAAGTCATTGCTCTAATCTAATGTATTCCAAAGCGATTTAATTATGTCTCTATCTAAATTTTTCAGTGACTGCATAGTACCCTCCAAATTCAGTCCAAATCAACCCACCATTCAATGGTGGTTCAACTCAGGCTCTCATCTCCCTTGGTAACTTATTTTCCAGAACTCCTACATTCAGACCCCGAATGCTCATCATGGTAGACCACTCATTATTTCTCAAACATACCCTGAGGTTTCTACTGCCTCTCAAACAGCATTTTTATGTGTTGTTCTTTCCTCTAGAGCAGTGATTCTCAACCAGGAGAAGGTAGGCAATTTTTCTCCCTGGGGATATTTGGCAATGACTGAAGATATGTTTGGTGTTCATGACTAGAGAGGAATGAAAGTGTTATTGACATCTAGTGGGTAGAGCCCTGAGATGCTGCTCAACATCCTACCACACAGAGAAGAGGCCTCATAACAAAGAATGACCCTTCTCAGATGTCAGTAGTGCTGAGGTTGAGAAAGCCTGGTCTAGAAGAGCAGATTGCAAATGGTCACTCAAAGGGCTTGGAGAACTCAAGTTTCTCAGTGAGGCTGAGCTACTGGTGGGGGACCGCAACATCACTGTCTAGACTAAGGTGGCCTCTGATTTCACCAGGGCTTACTGTCACCTAACTAAGGGTTTCAAGGCTTAGATCAAATGCCATCTCCTTCATAGAAACTTTCCTGAAATCAGCTCGCTATGAGACTTCTCCAACAGTTGGAATTTCTCTCAGTCTCTCTCTCCCGCTTACCACGATTCTCACTTGGGCTTTCTTTCCCTCATGCTTCACCCAACCCCACAGAGCAGGTGCTTCTCAGGCTGAGACTTAACACTCGCTTTCTCCCTCTGGCTTCTCCAGAGCACCTTGAGCAGTCTCTCTGCCTGAACAAATTCCATCATCCAAAGACAACCATGGCATGCATCTCCCCAGCTGGCTCAGGGCAAGTCTCTTTCTGCCTGTTCCCCCTTCACAGTGGGGACTATCAAAGTGTTAAGGAAAGCATTGGAGCATGAAAGGATATATAGCCTTTTTCAGGCACCTGGGTGGGAAACTGAGTAACCAAGGGACAAAATGAGTGAAGTGACAAAACAACAATAAAAGGAGTGTGCGTGGGGGGGCACTTATAAAGGAAGTGAGTGCACTGTGACCTAATTTTTTGTTCTTCCCTATTTTGCCCAGAATCAGCACTGTCTACCACCTTCACGCTGTGCGGTGAAAAAGGACACGAAGAACAAAAAAACATATAAGCCCCAGCTGTTCTCTTAGCATACCTTAGAGACTTATGTGCACCAGGCATGAAATAACTGCATTCTGAATGTGGCCCCATAACTAGTCAATTTCTTGTATTGTTACAGCTCTAC
The DNA here is from genome assembly GCF_003369695.1 of Bos indicus x Bos taurus. Lineage (NCBI taxonomy): Eukaryota > Metazoa > Chordata > Mammalia > Artiodactyla > Bovidae > Bos > Bos indicus x Bos taurus. Next base: position 40,645,781 of record NC_040082.1, read on the forward strand.
TGTATGTTATTTTCATTAGGAGCCCCCATGTCTGAATTTTTAAAAATGCAACTTGCTTTAATCATATCATTAAAACACATGATGTTTAAACATTCTCCTCTCTCCAAAAGAAGTATCCTTACCATAGTTACTTCAAATCCCTTCTTAGCCAGGAAAAGACTGGTCACACTCTAAATTAAGTGTCATGAGCAAGAATTTAATTTAAACCTAAGACAGTTATTATATGTTAAATACCATATGGTTATTAAAAACATATTTATTGAGGTTTAACAAGTATGTCAAGACAGTACTCCATAAACAGCAGGAATTGTTAACAGGATACAGTTACAGATTCTTACATCAGGCAATGTATCTTGTGAATAGATACACTTTATATTAGACCATTAAAAACAATAATAAAGAATCTCCAAGTGCCTCTATCTGGGAGGGCAAGTGGGACAGTGAATTTGTGTACTGCCTGCTCACCCCTGGAGACCTGGGATCAGTTCCTGTGTGAGATGGGCATGAAAAATGAGCTTGGGGGTCTTCCCCTCATCCTCATTTGTGCTCTGTGCAAAGCCAACTGTACCATTTGGCATGATTGATGAGGGCCATTTAGGGGAGCTTGCTGGGGTGGGGGAAGAGAAGAGCTTGGAGGAGTCACTTGGAATAAGTCAAAGGGAAAGGACTCCTGGAGGAATTGGTCCAGATTTCTGATGCTAACAAATTCTCATTATGCTTAAAAGCTTTAAAAGTGTGTGTGTGTCCATGTATACATTCATGCAGTCACACATCCAAACATCTTACGCTCGGTACAGAGAGTAGATAATCATAAAAAAGAGTGTTTGAAAACATTGCTCGTCTATTTCACGTACCAAGTACAGTGTCCTCTAAACTGGCCGTGTTGCTAAAAAGAAAACTGGGCTGAAAGGAATGAGCCTTCTCACATTACCGCCAGCTTCCCTCCTGCTGAAGCAGCAGAGATCCGCAAAGCCTGTGTTTACGCCCTGTGTGCCGACGCTATGGCAATGGCCCTGACACGATGGATGGCGTCTGTTCAGCAGGATGACTTCACAAGAGGGTCAGGCCAGGGGACTTCAGATGGGCCATGAGTAAGAACCAGCAAAAACTCATATCCTCAACAGTTAGCAAACATGTCAAAGGAAATTATTCATAAATATTTGAAGAGCTACGAGGTTTGGGTTTTGAGTGAGCAGCTGTTGGTCTCCAGGTTTTCCTCAGTGCATGATCCCTCTTTTTAGAGTCAATGTTCTGCCCTGACTGAGATTTCCAATGCCAAGCCCCAGACTTCCCTCAACTGCTTTGCATACAAAAGGTTCCTGGATGCGTCAGTGCAGTTATGCAGCTATGCTGCAGTCAGCCAGGTCTCTAGGTGGTGACCTAGAAAAGATACTTGTGTGGAATATTCAACTGTCTTTAGAACCATCCTTCTACTCTTATCTAAGATTGTTTGTGTGTGTGTGTGTGTGTGTGTGTGTGTGTGTGTGTGCACGTGCGCCCTCACACACAAGCCTGCGCATGTGTGGCAGGGGAGGGAAGAGAATATATAATCATCACATCAGCACAACGAACTGGCCCAACTGCATGGGGATAATTATGTTTTACAGGTTTGCTAAACACAAGAAAGTATTTTCTCAGGCCATTTAATTGAAACAACATCACGGGTTATACCTTCATTGTAATAAAACTCCACTGTGTGTCTAAGTGCCAGGGGATTTATTAACTTGCTCCGAGCTCTGAGAATCAGCAGGCAGGGTCAGACGTGGCTAGTGATGATGACATCATCGGCTTTGGCAGCTCTTTTCAACTGGTGTTGAGTGAGGTAATGTCCCCAAAATTAAAACTGACAGCAAGATTAATGATGATAGATTCACTGACTTTTTTCATGATTTAAATTGGTGTTCTGTTTCTTCCATTCTGGATGGCCAAGAGAGCTTCGTGCCATTAGCTTGGCATATCAGCAAAGCCAGATAACAGGAGCCCCTTCTTGCTGTTGCCTAGGGACAGACTGGGACTTCAGGGCTAGAGGTTATTTACAGATGGGGCCAAAGGGTGACACACCCTCACATCTTTCTCAGAGGTTAGGACACTGAGATATACTGCCTTTATCAGACCAGCAAACACATGCATCCGATTGGTTACTTTGGGGCTAGAAAGGGTATGTGCTCTGTTGGGGGTTGCTGTGTGCAGGGAATACCTCATCGAATCCTGCTCAACTGAGTCAGGGTTTGTAACCCCTCAAACTGGAGCTGGGTTGATCTTGCTCTTTGTACTTCCCATAACAAAAAGGTTTGCTGAGGATGTTAAGAGCATGAAGAAAATTCTGAGGCAGAAGACTGGAAAATGTTTGAGAAGCATGGAAAAGATCCATTTCATCAACCATCTTAGAGACTTTAATCCTACAAACAACTATCATCTTAATTAATTATCCTAGCCTCACTCTACTGTAAACTTAAGGGCGGACATTAACTGTTTTCATCTTTGCAATTTCAACAACAATCACAGCAAGCACTAAAAAATATTTATTGAATGTGTGTGACTTAAGAAGACCTTAACAACCTCTCCCAAGAAACTGAGTCTCCTAACTGGGTTTATGGAACATACTTTCAAATAATGAAAACATGCTTACTTTGAAAGCATGGTCAAGTTTATCATAGTCACTAGTCTATATGGATATGGCTCACTAGTCTGAAATGATATGGTTTATTGTGTTAAAAAGTAATTTAAAAAACGTTTAAAGCCAAAATGCTATATGATGATATAAGACACAGACTGCAGAAAGGCAAAATTGGAGACAGTTCTCAGTGTAAATCTCATTGTGAGTGTGGTATTTGCTTCAAAAATTAAAGTCCATCTGTTGGTTCAGTGGTTATCTCACAATGAGCCTTAGAGTTGACCCTGTGGGAAGTGGGAGTGGCATTGGGAAGGCAATATCCTTCTGTCTTCAAAGAGGGGACACAGGGTCCACTTGGCAGGAAGCCACTGGGGCTCTTTTTGGGAAGTCCTATATCTAAGTAGAACACTCACAGTCTCCAAAGTCAGGGGACATCGCCTGTCCCTGCCTTCCCCTAACCAGCTGAGACATTCAGCAGGTCCCTTCCCCTGGACGGCAGGGGGCGGTGGGGGGGGGGGGCTCCCTTTCCCCACTGGTAAGGTTCATGATTGGAGTCGACAAGCACTGAGGCCCTTTGCAGGATATGCCTTCTCTGATGCTAGGGATTTAACTGCTCTTAGGAGGGGCACACCCAGACAGATCAAGGGGACTAGACTAACTCCTACTCCAGCTGTTCAAACAAAGTCAGGATTTTCCCCCCTTGCCCCCAAAGTTTATGGTACTGGTGGGGGGTAAGGGGAGAGGTTTCCCTGCCCGCTGTTCTTTTGGTAACTTGGTCTCAAAACATTTTGTTTCTAAGCAGGTTCTAACACTTTCCCAAAGCCACTGAAGCTCTTCGTCCCCATTTCCTTTGCCATATTCCTCCATCAGTTCTTCATCTCTTCTCCAAAATACTCTGTTCTCTTCAAAGAATACCAAATAGTGTCTGGATGTTATGGAGGGTCTGTTATTAATGAGGAGACAGCATCTAATGGTGTGACTTTCCCTGGGCCCTTTGGTCTCCCACAGGGCTCACAGCAATAACCAGCAATAACCATGGAAGATGGTGGTGTCTCCACCTTCCATGGAGGGTCTGTTATTAATGAGGAGTAGAGGAGATGAGACCCTAATAATGTCCCTTTTAGCTCCACCACTGGCATTTCTTTTTGGGAAAAAAAATGACTATATTGACATTTTTTGAAGTGTTTATCCAACTCACAATGGTTCCCTTGATTAGGTGCTGTCCCTAGATCCACAGGTCAGGCTTGGGCCCCAGCAGCTACATCCATAGCAGCTGAGGCCTACCCCTTTGGACATGGATGACCAGAACACAGGGGATACCTGAACCATATAGGGAAGCTGGAAAATCTCTATTGTGAGGGGGCTGGGCTCCTCCTCACTCTGTAATGTGATGCCTGATCCTTTACACCAGAGATGTTTAACCTGGCTGCCCCTTTAGAATTTCTAAACACAAAAGCCTGAACTGCAACAATCCTGATCCAATTAGCCTAGTGGGAACAAAGAGGCACTGAGATATTTTTTGCAAGCTCTGTAAGTGATGCCAATATGCATTACTAGGGTGGGGAGCCACCTCCCTAAATTGAAGCTCTAGACTGTTAGTTTGAAATCTTCCAGGTGGTGATATAAGGCTGAATGCTAAAGGGGAGTGGTGGAACCAGAGGTGAGCGCCTGTCTCTCTTCTAGCAGGTCCCTAGAGTTTCAGGGACTGCTGGTTATCGCTGTGTGCCCTGTGGGAGACCAAAGGGCCCAGGGAAAGTCACAGCATGAGCTGCTGCCTCTGCTCCCACTCTGTGCGGCCATCTTCTCTCCACTGAGTCCTGCATCCCTGAGCAAAATCAGCAAGTGATCTCTGTTCACAGTTTATAACCCTACCAGCACTGCATTCATTAGTTAGAAATACTGATGAGGGATTGCTATTTTATGTCCAATGATACAGGACACTGGATGGCCCTGAACAGAGGTATGAACAAGGAGAAGGTGGCGGTATGTCTCTATATGACTCCTGAAACCATGATTTTAGTTGACATATCAAGAAGCTAACTCCCTGTACTGGTCTGGAAATAAAGACTCAGCCTGCCCCCAGCAAATCGAGGGTGACCAACCATCCAGGTTTTTCTGAGGCTCTCCTGTCATTAGCATAAAATCCCCTGTGGTAGAAAACCCCTCAGTTCTGGGAAAACCATCAGCTCTTATGCTCATGATTGCTTAAGACTGAACAAAGATGACTCTTTCCAAAGTTAGAAATATTTCTCCAGTGAACATGACTACCCATCTCCGTCAGTGCTCAGCATGCCTGTCATGACCCCTGTTCCTAAACCTCTGAGAAAGGATTAACATTGGGGGTGGGGTAATAAGCCTATTCTGAAGCAGAACATTTCACACACAAAGCTTCCCATGGAGCTAAGACAATAGAATTTATTCCTGAATCAACCCAGTCTGACTCAAGCCATGCAGGGTTTCCCTCCAGGTGACTTGGAAGTAGCATCTAAAGAGATGCTGGTTCATGTCTTCCAACAACTAGGGTGTACCATGCATGCTTGGGAGCCCCTGAGAAGGTGACTGTTGAAAACAGGCACCCAGTCTGCAGTGAAAGAAGGATAAAAAGGCACCCAGGTAGAAGCAAAGAGGAGACAAAGAAAAAGGAGTCTGCTTGGGGTTCTGCATGGGTCTCTATTTTCTGCTTCCAAGCTCTTTCTGATCCCCATCAGACCTCCCGTTCTTTGGTTTATTCATAAGATCTCGAGGGCATAGCAACCCACTCCAGTATTCTTGCCTGGAGAATCCCATGGACGGAGGAGCCTGCCGGGCTATGGTCCAAAGGATCGCAAAAAGTTGGACAGGACTGAGCGATTTAGCACAAGGACAGAATTCAATCAAAACTGACTAAAGCAGGAAGAGAGTTTCTTGTTTCCTGTTAGTGAACAATCTGGGGTATATGTAGCTTCAGGAACTGCTTGCTCCAGGCCACAAGCAATGCAACTGTTTCTCTTTCTCCATTGCTCAGTTTGAGTTTCTTAGCAGAGCTTCCTCCCAGCCCTCTGGCAGAATCACAGGATGGCTCCCAGGATCTCCCGGCAGTGTACTCTGCTAGCTTTATTCTCAGTGACAAAGGATTGCCAGTAAAAAGTCTTAATGCTTCTCAATGGCTCAAATTGGCCATCCTGAGCCAATACCCAGGGCCTGAAGAAATGTGAGGCACCAGCTGGCAGGCCTGAATCACACAGATAGGCTGCTACAAGAGGAAGAGCCAAGGCAACTCTGAAGCCCAGGGACTGAGGTAGGAAGAGGTGACTTCCCAGAGAGCCTTAATAAATGGTTACCACATGCCAGGTGGATAGATAGTACGGATCAAAAATAGCAACAAGTAGCCCCTCCTCTCCTTGAAATACACGCCCCCTCCCCCATTTTTGTCCTAAGCTGAAGAAGACTACGTTTGTTACAACCAAAAATAATTCTAAAAATTATAATAATACAGCCCACCATCACAACACTGTTTCAGAAATCTCCTCTCTCGCTAGTTTCACATGGTCCTATCACAGGAGCAGACGTGAGACCCACACCCATATTAATATTTTGTCCAGACAAAGGACAAAGCCCCAAGCAGTTGCAAAATATTTATTTGAACTTCTAAATATGGCCAAAATGACAATATTATGAAAAGACTTTTTTTTCCAAAGTCACTGTTGCTTAAATAGAAAGGCCCCATGTTTGTCCAGGATACTGATAAGCCTTCTCTAGTACCAGCCAAAGCCTAGAAGTCTGAGGCCTTCTGAGAAGAACTACTTAATTAGTAACACTGATTATAATTCAAAGCATTAGCAACATGGGAAAATGAATCTCTTTGATATCATAAACCTAAAAGGTTGTGTTTGTTTGCATTTGTAAATGAACCAAGTCTATCTGTTTTCACTGAGTTTTATCTGAGAAAAACCAATGAGTACTTACACATAAATCCATAAGAATAAGAAAGCATCAAAGAGGAGCAGAAATTAGGCCCTTGTTCCCTCTGTAAATTGTGTCCCTGGATATTATGACTCGTCATTCTCTACAGAAATCTGGACTTTGAATCCTACACACTGACTCCAAAGACAGTTTCCAGAATGATCTTCCCACCGAGCCCTCTGCCCTCAGCATGAACTCTCCTCTCCAACAGCACACAGTTACCCCGACACCTGTTCTGTGGTTCCCCACTACCCACTCCTCACTTTTTTTTTCCACACTATACTTTTTTTGGTATGTCATTCTCCACCTTTGTTAATAACATCCATCCTCCATGGCTCAACTCAAACACCCCTCTGCCATCATAGGCTCCAGTTTACAATCAGTTCACCCTTCCACTTGGAAGTCTTTAATGGCTTCCCAGTGCAGTGAGGGCAGAGTTTTCAGATTCTTTGGTTAAACCTCTAGAGCCCTAAATGATCTGTCGTGCTGTCTCTGCACCTCATTTCAAGCCATATGCTCCAGCCACCCTGGAGCCTCTTCACTAGGAAATCCCAGGATTTCCCTAGCTGCTTTCTAGTCACAAGTTCTTCTCCATCTGCTTGAAATGTTCTTCACTTACTTGTTCTCAAAATTGTCTCCTCAGTTGTTAGTTCTCAACTGAAACGTTACATCTTCAGAGAGACTTCCCTGCCTATCAGGCTATCTGCCCTCATATCCTTTGTTTCTGTCTACTATAGTAGTATGTTTCCTGTCTCCATAGGGCTTTTCTGATATTATTTCTTACATTTCTAATATTATACATACATATATATATATATATATATATATATATATATACACACACACACACACAGCCTATGAAGACAAGAAACATACATATCTCACTATAGGATGGTCCTAAGAATGCTCAATCAACCATGGCTATTATTATTACTTTACTGAGAAACAGACAACCCACCTCAGATATCCAGGAGCTGGCCTTGCTGTCAGCCAGGCCCTGATGTTCTTCTGTGTAACATAAACCATTTCATAGAGCATCAGCATCAGACAGTATCATTCTGTGACCATGATGGATCAAGCAAAAATAAGACCACTCCATAATTATGTCTGAATATAAAAAAAACCATAAGCAGCACCCAGAGCAGAAAAATAACCAAACTTCCATCTTTCCTGGATGACATGCTTGACTTCTGCTTCTTAACCAATTACAGCCTCAGCATTGTCTGATCCCTACTTCTACAAAAGATTCATTTAGCTACTCAACCTCTATCCAGTCTCTCCTTCTAAATAAGTCTTCTTTAGATACTCAGTCACAGGATTATCCCTGCTTTCTTACAGCTTCCGTCCAGAGCAGACCTCTGCTTTCTTAAACCTGCTCCCAAATCTCCTAACATAAGTTTAATTCCTACAAATTCTTTCTAATGCTGTCTCACTGAGATGATCCACTGTTCCTCATGGTGTGTGTTCTCCCTCATTGCAATGAGTAATAAACCCAACCTGACCAACTACAAGTGTGTTCTTGGTGGTCTTTGGCTGAAGGGCATTGAGAATAGTAACAATTATAGCAGCAACCATTTATTGATCATTTACCAAACACGAGGGCCTCTTCCAACCAATTTACATGTGTTAACTTACTCAATTCATAAACCAAATTTGGGACACAGGCACGATTATTAGCACTGTAGTATCTGAAGGAGGCTAGCTTTGGAGAGGTTTAAATACGTTGCTGAAGTCAGATAGCTAATGAGTAACGGAGCTGTTGTATAAGCCAAAGCAGTCTGACCCTGATCCACCACTTCTTACTAAGTCCCCTTTGGGAATCTATCACTGTGCCTTGAAAAGACACAGAACTTCAAGTTTATGAAGATTATGAAGTCATTACATTATGAAGGAGAACTCAGCACATGAGAGAGTTCCTTCAATAGATTTCATCAACAATGTACGAAATGGTACTGTGAGGGTTTCCCAGGTAGCTCAATGATAAAGAATCTGCCTGCCAAGGCAGGAAATACAGGAGATGTGGGTTCAATCCCTGGGTCAGGAAGACCCCCTAGAGAAGGGAATGGCCACCCAATCCAGTATTCTTGCCTTGGAAATCCCGTGGGGTCACAAAGAGTTGGACATGACTGTGGGACACACACACAGAAATGGCACTCTTGGGGCTGCAGAGAAGAATAAGTCATAGTCCCTGACCTCAGGGAACTTTCAGGCTAATTGAGGAGACAAGACTTAAACACACAAAAATTTAAGTAACAATACAAGCTGCAGTATGAGAGACACATTAATACAGAAGAATGCATGATTCAGTGTTAAACGAGGTGTGCAGATGGTACTGGAGAGAGCTCACCGTGGGCTGCAGGCTCAACCCACATACTCTAATTCAACTCAAAACCACAGACAAGAAATCAGCAAGGAAGCTGCTTTGTTAGTAAGAGAAAAAAGAATAAAGCTTTAATGGAAAGCACTATTAAATTATACTTGCAGGATATACAGCTGAATGATTTTTGAATTTTAATTTTTGGCAATTCATTGTTTAGGAATTATAAAGCAGCCTATGAAAGGGAGCCTTCTGGTTATTTCCAATGGACTCCATATCAGGAGTGCTCTGGAAGAGTGCAATATAAAGTTCACTTCTATTTGGGAGAAGTAAGTGCAGACCTGACCCTATCTGGCCTCTCTGCTATGAATTACACTTGGGTTTGTATCCTTGCACTCTGGTATCATAGAAAAATGCTAATGACATTTCCAGATACAATATTCTGGAAAGATTCTCAGCCACCAAGAGTCACACTAAGACTGGGGTTGTCTGTAAGGGATAACCAAGCTCTTGTAGTGGAATCTTCTAGTACTTTTAGACCTAGAAGAAAGAGATATCAAGTATTTCTCTTGAGTAACTGTGTCTGAGTAAGGACTTTGATATAAATGTGGGCAATGACACTGGGCATAGCTCAGTTGGTAAAGAATCCACCTGCAATGCAGGAGACCCCGGTTTGATCCCTGGGACAGGAAGATCCGCTGGAGAAGGGTAGGCTACCCACTCCAGTATTCTTGTGCTTCCCTTGTGGCTCAGCTGGTAAAGAATCCGCCTGCAATGTGGATTCAATCCATGGGTTGGGAAGATCCCATGGAGAAGGGAAAGGCTGCTGCTGCTGCTGCTGCTGCTAAGTCACTTCAGTTGTGTCCAACTCTGTGTGACTCCATAGACGGCAGCCCATGAGGCTCCCCCATCCCTGGGATTCTCCAGGCAAGAACACTGGAGTGGGTTGCCATTTCCTTCTCCAATGCATGAAAGTGAAAAGTGAAAGGCTACCCACTCCACTATTCTGGCCTAGAGAATTCCATGGACTGCATAGACTATGGGGTCACAAAGAGTCAGACACGACTGAGAAACTTTCACTCACTCAATGACATTGAGCAAGTTATGTCACCTCTTATCTGCAAGAGGGATCTAATAGCAGGGCCCAGTTTATGGGGTGACTATGGGCTTACACATCATAATGCTATCAAAGGGATTAAGATGTCCAACATACACAGTACATTCTTCAAACATGTTAGCAATCAATATTGTTGTCACTATTCTCTACTCTAATACTTTCCTAAGTATTGGAAAGGTACAAAAGAAGCATGAGATACAGTTTTCCTTGATACTCCTAAAAACTGAATTGAGGATTTACCCTTCTTGATTTGGGCAAGTCAGTCAATTACAATGTATTATTTGGCCACCATCCTATCTTGCATGGGCTTCCCAGGTGGTGCAGTGGTAAAGAATCCACCTGCCAATGCAGGAGATGCAGATTCGATCCCTGGGTCAGGGAGATCCCCTGGAGTAGGACATGGCAACCCCCTCCAGTATCCTTGCCTGGAAAATTCCATGGAGAGAGAAGCCTGGTAGGCTACAGTCCATGGGGTTGCAGTAAGACACGACTGAGTGCACACATACACACTATCTTGCATAGGCTAAGGAGCTTCTTTACAGAAGCAGTGAGAATAAGAGCTCCTACTGCTTAGGACTGTTGTGCAGAACTAAAGAAGTAACGTATACAGAACCCTGAGAACGGTGTTTGGGACTCACTCAGTTCAGTCAGTTCAGTCGCTCAGTCGTGTCCAACTCTTTGCGACCTCATGAATCGCAGCACGCCAGGCCTCCCTGTCCATCACCAATTCCCAGAGTTCACTGAGACTCACGTCCATCGAGTCAGTGATGCCATCCAGCCATCTCATCCTCTGTCGTCCCCTTCTCCTCCTGCCCCAGCTTACAATAAATACTATTGTTTATTATCATCATCATCATCATGATCATCACCATCTTCATCATTAGGAATATTCTAGACTTTCCCTTAATCTCAAAGGATTCAAGATCAATGATCACCAACATATGCCAGGCAGCCAAACTTTCTAGGCCCTTATTTTAGAACAAGTTGCCCTTGCTCGGTTAGTAAAACATTTTTTGACCCTATTCAAAGTGCTAGGGAATATTATACATTGTGGGAATAGTACACATTGCCAGTTATTCCCGAATCATAATAAATGGCCTACATTTACAGGTTTGCTGGCTGAGGTCAAGAGACTAGTATTTAGGAAGAAGGATAGGGATGGAGAAGAAGAAAAATAGAAGGAGAAGGGGAAGGAGGAAGGGAAGGAAAGAAGGAAGAGACAGAGGGAGAGAAAGATGAGGAGAATATGGTAAGCAACCAGGGCCTGTTAGGACTGAAATCAAAGTGCTGCCTGAGTGATTCAGGTAAATTACTGAACCTCACTTTTCACACCCAGAAGCAGTGGTAGTGCCTCTATCTAAAGGATCATACAGGCATCAAAAGAGAGAATACATGTATCAACATAGTGCTTAGCACATATTATATGCTCTGAAAAATATACCTGTATTAACCTTATATACGTAACATATATGAAGCACAAGTTGGAATCAAGATTGCCAGGAAAAACATCAATAACCTCAGATATGCAGATGACACCATCCTTATGGCAGAAAGCAAAGAGGAACTAAAGAAGTTCTTGATGAAAGTGAAGGAGGAGAGTGAAAAAACTGACTTAAAACTCAACATTCAAAAAACTAAGATCATAGTCCCATCACTTCATGGCAAATAGATGGGGAAACAATGGAAACAGTGACAGACTTCATTTCCTTGGGCTCCAAAATCACTGCAGAGGGTGACTGCAGCCATGAAATTAAAAGACACTTGCTCCTTGGAAGAAAAGCTATGACCAACCTAGACAGCATATTAAAAAAGAGATGTTACTTTGCCAAAAAAGATCTGTCTAGTCAAAGCTATGGTTTTTCTAGTACTCCTATGGATATGAGAGTTGGACCATAAAGAAAGCTGAGCACCAAATAATTGATGCTTTTGAACTGTGGTGTTGGAGAAGACTCTTGAGAGTCCCTTGGACAGCAAGGAGATCAAATCAGTCAGTCCTAAAGGAGATCAATCCTGAATATTCATTGGAAGGACGGATGCTGAAGCTGAAACTCCAATATTTTGGCCACCTGATGCGAAGAACTGACTCGTTAGAAAAGATCCTGATGCTGGGAAAAGATTAAAGGTGGGAGGAGAAGGGGACGACAGAGGATGAGATGGTTGGATGGCATCACCGACTCGATAGACATGAGTCTGAACAAGCTCCAGGAGGTGGTGATGGACAAGGAAGCCTGGCGTACTGCAGTCCATGGGGTTGCAAAGAGTTGGACACGACTTGAGCAACTGAACTGAACATAACATAACTGCCTAGAGACCCCAGCAGGACAGCATGACACCAGCTAAGTGGTTTCACATTATTCTTTTACTTTCTTTTTCTAAAAATTTAACCTTGAGTTCAGACTGCAGGGGAGAGCACAGCTGTGTTCTGTTTTCAGGTTTGAGTGTGAAGACCACACAAGCGCAGTGGAAACGTCTTTGGACAGAGTCAAGAGACTCATTTTAGTGCTGGCACCAACTGTGTTCACCTCTAGAGCTGGGTCCTAGTCTCTGTAACTGTGAAATAGGTGTGGGAAATGAAGACTGGACTAGATCATAAAGTTTCCTCCAGCTATAATTCTCTAGGACTCTAATCCCTTAAACCAGTACTTCACAAAGAGTAGCTCAGATGGATTAGAATTAACGAGTTTCTAGAGAAACATGTGTATTTCTAAATTTCTACCTGGGTTTATAGGAATCAGAATCCTGGAAGTTGAAGCAGAGAATGAAAGCCAGGAACTATATATGTGTGTATATATTGTTGATCCTTAAGGAACACAGGGTTTAGGAGAATCCACCTTCTCACAGTAGAAAATCCAAAATCCATATATAGTTTTACGTTGAGCCCTCTGTATCCATGTTTCCAGATCTGCAGATCCAACCAACCAGACTATGCATTACTATAGTATATATTCAATATTTACTGAAAAAAAATCCACAGATTTTTTTTTTTTTTTCTTTTCAAATAAGTGGACCGAGGTGGTTCAAACTCACATTGTTCAAGGGTCAGTTCTGTGCTTGGTAGTGTGTGTGTGGTGGGAATAAGAAAAAAGAAATCGTATATGGCAAGGAATCTCACATCTGCTCAGATAGACCACTGTAAATCGAACAACATGTAGAACATGTTGGGCACTTAACCCATTAAGATTACTGAAGATGCTAAGATGAAATATTTATAGGTACTTTTTTAAACATAGTCTATAAAATAGGAGGTTGACTCAAACATAAATTACCTACCACATCATTCTTTAACCTCTAAATCTTTCTCTAATGGCTTGAAAGGCAGCTTATTAAAGCAAAGTGAGTGTTTAAGTACCACATATATACTGGTTAGTTTATAAACATCTAGAGATGCAGAAGTTACTAAAAGTGACAGATTGGCTAATAAAAGAGCAAACAAAAATTTTTAAGGAATTTTTAGTCTGGAGAGAAAAGGCTTAAATCTCTTGAGAGGTGTGATTTTTCTCTCCTCATCTTAGTTCTGCCTTCTGGGCTGGTTCCGTTCTTTGGATGAATCTTCCCATGAGGTAATAAGATGGCAGCCTGATGCCCCAGGGAAGCATGATGATCTGTTACTAACCCTAAAGGAAAGACCAAGTGCCTCTCTCTAGGCTCTTGCAGGAACTTGGTTAAAGCTCTCATTGGATTAGCTGGAGTCACACGAATGACCCAGAGCCAATAACTGTGGCCTGAGGATGGGCATTTGCTGATTGGAGCTTATGTCACGTGCTCACCCCCGGATCTGGGAGCAGAATTTACTACCCTCAGAATGCATAGATTGAGAATGGAACAGCCTTGATTTCCCCAAGCAAAATTAGGGTGATATTACTAGAAAAAGGAACTTATGCTGGTAAGACAAAACAACAGATGTCCCTTGCAAAATCTTAGAGTAGCAAGTATTTTTTAAGGTGCAAATATACATTTTTAAACTACATGACATATTTTGCCTTGCCTAGTATATTTTATTTCCTCTGTGTGTGCATGTTTTCTTCTTGTTATATGTATGATCCTGTATATAGTTGTCACACACATAACATCTTAATGGTCATGGAATTAGATGATAAATAGTGGTGGGAAAATGAGCAAAGTTTTGATCATTGTTTAATTTGTTAAAAGAACAGCTCCACCTAAGACTCTGCTTACTGCCAACAGTGACAAAGGAGTTGGCGACACTGCAAACGTGTTTCTGAGAACTCTCTGCAGCAGTTTCAAAAGTGAGACTAAAAACTCATGGAATGTACTCAGGAAAGCACTTTCTATGACTCTTTAGGATCCCTCTAAGGGAAATCTTTGGATCTTCTCACCTCTGAATTCTTATTACCTAATACAATGGTTTATACACAGTGGATACTCAATAAGTATTTACTGAATGAATATTTAGATGGATGAATCAATGAATAGTTTCAATTTTAGAACCGGATTTTAGTCAGAAACATTTTCTAAGTTACTTAATATGTGGAACTATTTTATGGAACAGGATGGTCATTTTAAAAATATATATATACATTGAAAGTTGCATTAATTTTGTCCCTTTTCATCATTTATAAAGGAACAAGCCAAACTTTTGTATTTAGCAAAATAAATTGACCAGGAAATGGTAGAATATTTTTATTCACAAACTGAATTTTATATGATTTCCAGATGCTAAAAAGTCTGGCACTATCCAACACTGCCCACAATGTAAGAGGGCAAAGATAATGAAAAGCAAAATGAGAGGGTAAGGGTACTTTGAGTTTAATGAGCTATTCATTGCATAAAAAACTAATTCAAAATCTGTCCAACAAGTAAAATCTCTCAAGCCAGATATGCAGAAACACAGCACTAAACTGAGAGAATTTCAGAAACATTTTTAGTTTTTATGTATTTCAAGAGCTGTATCCTATTCTTCAGAATTCTAGAAGGAAGAAACTGAACTCAGTAAAATATCAAACACCTTTTCTCACCAAGGTGTCTCAAATTACACCAAAGCTTGAAAGGAGGAATCATGACAAACTCTTCTCAAAATTAGTAACATTTGCTTTTATTTTAAAAAGGAAGCCTAGGCCAGGAGCCACTAAGCTATGAAATCAAACTAAGAATGACAGGTGTTCCAGTTATTTATTGATGCATAACAACTATCCCAAAACTGAGTGGCATAAAGCAACTACTATCTTCTTATGCTCACAAATATTGTGTGTCAGGAATTCAGACAAGGCACGGTAAGGATGTTTCATCTCTGCCTCCTGATGTCTGGGGTCTCAGCTAGGATCATTCAAATAGTTAGGGGTAACAAGAACAGAGATGGGAATACCAGACCACCTGACCTGCCTCTTGAGAAACCTATATGCAGGTTAGGAAGCAACAGTTAGAACTGGACATGGAACAACAGACCGGTTCCAAATAGGAAAAGGAGTATGTCAAGGCTGTATATTGTCACCCTGCTTATTTAACTTCTATGCAGAGTACATCATGAGAAACGCTGGGCTGGAAGAAGCACAAGCTGGAATCAAGATTACCGGGAGAAATATCAATCACCTCAGATATGCAGATGACACCACCCTTATGGCAGAAAGTGAAGAGGAACTCAAAAGCCTCTGGATGAAAGTGAAAGAGGAGAGTGAAAAGTTGGCTTAAAGCTCAACATTCAGAAAACAAAGATCATGGCATCCGGTCCCATCACTTCATGGCAAATAGACGGGGAAACAGAGGAAACAGTGTCAGACTTTATTTTGGGGGGCTCCAAAACCACTGCAGATGGTGACTGCAGCCATGACATTAAAAGACGCTTACTCCTTGGAAGAATAGTTATGACCAACCTAGATAACATATTGAAAAGCAGAGGCATTACTTTGCCAACAAAGGTTCGTCTAGTCAAGGCTATGGTTTTTCCAGTAGTCATGTATAGATGTGAGAGTTGGACTGTGAAGGAAGGTGAGCGCTGAAGAATTGATGCTTTTGAACTGTGGTGTTGGAGAAGACTCTTGAGAGTCCCTTGGACTGCAAGGAGATCCAGCCACTCCATTCTGAAGATCAGCCCTGGGTGTCCTTTGGAAGGAATGATGCTAAAACTGAGACTCCAGTACTTTGGCCACCTCATGCGAAGAGTTGACTCATTGGAAAAGACTCTGATGCAGGGAGGGATTGGGGGCAGGAGGAAAAGGGGACGACAGAGGATGAGATGTCTGGATGGCATCACTGACTCGATGGACATGAATTTGAGTGAACTCCAGGAGATGGTGATGGACAGGGAGGCCTGGCGTGCTGTGATTCATGGGGTTGCAAAGAGTCGGACACATCTGAGCAACTGAACTGAACTGAACAAGAACAGCTGTGGTCTGGAATTGTTTGGAGACTTCCTCTTATATGTCAAGGCCTAGGCTGGCATGATTTGAAGGCTGATCTTAGTCAAGACTGTTGACCAGAGACTATGCATGGATTTCTCTGTGCTTTGGGCTTCCTCATAGCATTGCAGCTTCAAGGTAGTCAGACTTCTTACTTAAAGGATGAGAGTTCTAAGGCTGAGTGTTCTGGTGAGCATAGTGGAGGCCAGGCTACATGACTTTTTGACTCATCCTCAGAAATCACACTGCATCACTTCTGTTGTACTCTGTTGATCAGGTCATAAGCTCACCCAGATCCAAAAGTTAACAGAGTCCCACCTCTTGATGGGAGGAACATCAAAGAATTTACAGTCATGCTTTGAAATCTCCACAACACAGACTAAGAGTAGACATGTGTGGCATGCTGGGTTTCAGGTTTCTTTAGGATTTTCAAGAAGAAACTTTGAATAAATATTTGGACAGAGACATAAAACCTAGAATTTAGGAGATACAGATTTCAGTTTGAAAATGTCAGAGGCACATGTAGAGAGGTTGATTATGAAACAGTTGAAGAGGCAGGGTGTATGTTATTCATCTAATGGGCTTAGTGGGAAGGGCTGGGAAAGAAAAGAGGTGAGAGATGTTTGGCCAGGCATAAAGCATGGAGCAAGAGTACATAGGAGGACAGATAAAAAAGGAGGTGGTCACACCTAGAGGTGGTCAAAGATTACAAGGGATACTAGGACATGTTGGGTCTAGCTAGCTTCAAGTTTTTCGAGGTAAGGAGGTACCACATCTTTTAATGGCCAGTGGCAGTTAGCAAGGGATGGAAGTAGGGGGAAAGGGGTTGGGAGAGTATAGGAACACTATTTCTATGGGCTATCCTCAACCTGCATAAGTGACTCAACAGTGGATGCAAAAGACCTTTTTGATCCTTGATTGGTTGTCTCTTACATATGCATTCCTCCCTTCCCTATTCCAACAGCTCCAGTATCCCAGAGGAACTAATATCACCTTGATCTCCAGTATTATAAGGTGAGATGAAGGTTGTGCCAATCAGAGTATTCCTGCTGCCTGACTACAGTGATTAGCTCAGATGTAAACATATAACCTAAGCTGGTCTAAACATGGCAATTCTCTAGATTTTGCTGAGAATATTGGGACAAAAATACACTCATTACAGCATGTGACTAAGGAAAACAGGTATGCCAGAAGCTACTGCAAGCCATCCTTTTAATACAAAGTTTTAGAATAAAACTTGTCACAGTGGAAGGCAGACCAGAAAGAGAAAAATAGGACTCTGTTGACATGTTTGAGCTGTTAGATCAACTGTAATCTGAAGTCAGTCTTTATCTGGATTTTTTTTTTAATATATAAAAACCTGAATACTATACAAGTTAAACTTAGTAAGTATTTTACTATTTTTGACAAAAAAAAATTATTTGAAATACAATACAGAGAGATTCTGACTTCTGGTAGTACTCAACTGATTTTACAGATGTGGAAGAGAGATTATGGGCTAGAGGTCTTGTGTATGAAGAATCCTGAGAGTGGTTGATTAGACCCTTTGCGTTGGTTTGCCTAGACTATCTCATAGTCCAGGTAGAATTTTTAGGATACTATTTGTGCAACCATAATTGGGGTCGCAAAGAGTTAGATACAACTTAATGACTGAACAACAATTAGGTATCAAATAGCTTTCTCAGTTAGGATGATACTTTCAAAAAAGTTCTTATGAGAGAGAGCAATAAGTCCTTAAAATCAGTGATTTGGTGAATTCAACCTTCATCACTTGTTGCCATCATGGGCTATGCTTTCTCCTTGAAGTCATATTCTACACAAAGCTGATTATCGAGCCACTGACATTTATGAAATCATTCCTTTGACATTTATAAACTTCTTGCTTTTTGACATTTCTAAACTGTTTACAAATGTGTTAATTAATTAGTTAACAAAAATCTACTGTTCAATGAAATAAACAATTCAACATAAGGGCTGACATTATTACTCATAACCTATTTCCTCCATAAAGTAGGTGTCCTCAGGAATACCAATTAGTACTAACAAACTATTTAGTGGGCCAGCAAACATTCTTTTCAGGAAAGAGGGCAGAATACACACTAGTTCTAACTTTCACAAGCTAATCTACTGGACCAGGGGTCATCAGATTTGGTCTGTGACCTCTTTCTGTAAATAAAATTTTATTAAGACATAGCTGTGTTCATTCATTTACATATGTTTATGGCTTCTTTCGTGGAACCACGGCAGAGCTGAGTAGTTATGAAAGAGTAAATGGCCTGCAAAGCCTAAGACATTTACTATCTGTCTTTCCACAGAAAAAACCTTGTGGATCCCTAAGACTAAATTATGAGTGCCTTGAAGGTACAATTCAATGATTTTCATCTTTATATAATAATCCCTACTGTTCACTGGATGCTTGTTATGTGTCAGTCACTGTTATTGTGCTCATCATTTTAAATCCTGAACAACTCTATGAGGTTATATGTTCTATTTTGGTTCTATAGAACTCAGAGAGGTGAACAATTTTCTTGAGGACACACAGCAAGTTCAAGACATATGAGTCAAACCAAGATCTGTCTACTTGACCCAAAATTCATGCTCTTAACCATCATATATCCTATACTGCCTTTCCACCTGTCTACCAGTTCCAGTTTCATAAAAGTTACTCAATACTTGATGTTGAATTGAAATGGAATCAGAATTACTTTTTTATTTTTATTTTTTTGAATTTTTGCATTTGCATTTCTTTCTTTCTTTCTTTTTGTTTTTACTTTACAATATTGTATTGGTTTTGCCATACATCAACATGAATCTGCCATGGGTATACACATGTTCCCCATCCTGAAATCCCCTCCCACATCCCTCCCCATACCATCCCTCTGGGTCATCCCAGTGCACCAGCCCCAAGCATCCTGTATCATGCATCAAACCTGGACTGGCGATTCATTTCTTATATGATATTATACATGTTTTAATGCCATTCTCCCAAATCATCCCACCCTCGCCCTCTCCCACAGGGTCCAAAAACTGTTCTATACATCTGTGTCTCTTTTGCATACGGAACCAACGTTTTCAGTTCCCCAACAAAGCTTATTTCAGAGATTCATCTTAGAAACAATTTTCTTCAGCTGTCATTGTTCTCTCCTGGACAATTTCAAATAAACGTAGTTGAGCTTTTATCATCCATTTTTGGGAAATAAAAACATTTTTCTACTAGGCAAAAGTTCCAGAAATTACAGTTTAGTTATCACATAACTAAAATTCGCCATCTTCTGTAGGTCTTCTCCAATAAGTTCAGCTAGCCTCAATCTCGTCTCTTCCAAGATGACCTAGACCATTTAATTCTAAGATCTTTCCTTCTCAAACCATTGTTCTTGGAACACCAGCATCAGAAATACCTGGGGGAGTATGATGAGGTAACGATGGCTAGACCGTATGTTAGTTGTCCTGCATCAGAATATGAGGCGTGGGGTTCAAGTATTTCTAACAAGTTCCCAGGTGACTCTTCTACTCACTAAAGATGGAGAATGATGGTTGCACTGCATCTCTCTAGACAATGGGTGATTCCCAGATTAGTCCCTTACATGTCTTATAGGCAGAAATGGTGTAATGAAGCTGTGTCCAACATAAGAGCAACTGGCAAAAGGGAAGGAGGATGAAATCAAGATTTACACCATGGCACAATGTTGTGCCCACCAGAGAAAGAGGTGTTTGGGTCCTAATTTGCACAAATGTCCCCTGTGCTCACTGGCTGCTCACAAGGCTACATATGCTGGGAAGGGGCATCTTTTTCTAATTCACACAAGGGTATTGTGTGGGCTGGCAGTGCCCTACTTGTAGGGCTTTATATAAGGCCCATGAGACAAGCATCATGGGGTAAACTCTTTGTCCCCCCCTCCCACAGTATATCACATGCCATTAAAATTCAGTATTTATATCAACAGAATCAAAATGAAAATGCTAATGATATATTAATACTAAAGGAAAGAAAGACAGTTTTATCACTCAAATAACAATAGTCTCCTTCATTCCTTTCCTCCCCTGAATTCAGCAAAATCAGCAAAATTTTCCATTGCAGACCACAAATTGAACATACAGTCTGTGTGGGGGGCAAAATGAAACTCTTCTCTTCCTTCCTAGTGGAAATAAAACTCTTTGGCAGTAATTCTTGGATTGTTTTCTTTGGAAATTGTATTCATGTGATTTTTCAAGATGTTTCCCGGGCTTTGTTGAAATTTGATCCATTTAACAAGAAACACATAACTCAATTCATGTTAAAATTCTCAGGGTTACTTAAGAATAATTATGAGTTGTCCATGTGTGCTAGAAAAATAGTCCAGACTTCCTTAAGAATGGGAAGATTATTTGTCTCTCTGGGGTAACATTTCTCCCAGTTAAGCATGCTCAATACAAGAGTTTGCTCAAGAGGTGGCCTCAAATTCTTCACTGAAAAGCAGCAGACAGGCTCCACTAGTTTCACCTCAAAGCCATCCTCAGAAGTGATTTATCACATATGAACCAAGACTGTCTATGAACTTCTACAGAAGTGATAACAAAATTCTCACACACCTAAAGAGAAAGAGACTTGGACCAAACTTGGATGTAATGGTTGGATTTGGTTTAAAACAAGCATTTCCTGAGCTTCCTTTGTGGGGTAACCTTTCCTTCACTTGTACCCTTCTCTCTACTAAACCCCCTAAACCACAGCTAAATCAAACAAAGCCCCACAAATCTCCCTTGTACTCATCAGATCAGACCAGATCAGTCGCTCAGTCGTGTCTGACTCTTTGCGACCCCATGAATCGCAGCACGCCAGGCCTCCCTGTCCATCACCAACTCCCGGAGTTCACCCAGACTCACGTCCATCGAGTCAGTGATGCCATCCAGCCATCTCATCCTCTGTCGTCCCCTTCTCTTCCTGCCCGCAATCCCTCCCTGCATCAGAGTCTTTTCCAATGAGTCAACTCTTCGCATGAGGTGGCCAAAGTATTGGAGTTTCAGCTTTAGCATCATTCCTTCCAAAGAAATCCCAGGGCTGATCTCCTTCAGAATGGACTGGTTGGATCTCCTTGCAGTCCAAGGGACTCTCAAGAGTCTTCTCCAACACCACAGTTCAAAAGCATCAATTCTTCGGCGCTCAGCCTTCTTCACAGTCCAACTCTCACATCCATACATGACCACAGGAAAAACCATAGCCTTGACTAGACGAACCTTTGTTGGCAAAGTAATGTCTCTGCTTTTGAATATGCTATCTAGGTTGGTCATAACTTTCCTTCCAAGGAGTAAGCGTCTTTTAATTTCATGGCGGCAGTCACCATCTGCAGTGATTTTGGAGCCCAGAAAAATAAAGTCTGACACTGTTTCCACTGTTTCCCCATCTATTTCCCATGAAGTGATGGGACCGGATGCCATGATCTTCGTTTTCTGAATGTTGAGCTTTAAGCCAACTTTTTCACTCTCCACTTTCACTTTCATCCAGAGGCTTTTGAGTTCCTCTTCACTTTCTGCCATAAGGGTGGTGCCATCTGCATATCTGAGGTTATTAATATTTCTCCCGGCAATCTTGATTCCAGCTTGTGTTTCTTCCAGTCCAGCGTTTCTCATGATGTACTCTGCATATAAGTTAAATCATGCAACTCTGCAAACACAGAGATGGATCTTCCTGAGATTTCACAGATTCCTGAGTGGCAAAGGCAAAGAAAATGGAGGAATGGGATCCCAGTCCAGAGATCTGCCAGCCTGTTCTTTTGCTCATGTTCAGAGAGAGGGCTGATCCCTACTCATCCCTTTCTTAGTTGAGCCTCTTCTGGTTGGCTGAAGGCAAAAGAAACCCATTGACTACAAAGGTACAGGAGTGTCTCCCAGAAGCTGAAATCCTCAGAAAGAACTGGAGCTGGTACTTAGAGTTTACTAGGACACATTGGTATCGCCCTACTACCTGCCTCCCTTGTTTCTCCCACTCAGTACACCCTGTCCCTCTACCTGGATCTCCATGGTGAGTACAGCTTTCTTCAGTTTAAATTTCCTCTGTTTAAGAGATCAACCCTGACTTGCTTTTCTTCATCCCAATTCCAAATTCTGGAGGATGGGAAACCAACTGGCTCATTTTGGAGCTAGTAACTTTCCTAGTCCCATTGTTTATGGCAAGGAACAGAATCTGGCTGAACCAACATGGGTTCAAAAAGGTGATCCCTCTGTGTCCTTCTGGATTGTGAGGAGGAATATCCCAGAGAAAGCAAACCACAGAAAATCTAAAAGGGATCCTCTGGGATCTTTTCACCTGTGATCCTACAAACAGAGGAGAGCTTTATCCCAACCACCTATTCACAGCAGAATCTGACCGGCAAGATTACTGACTAACAATAATCCTTCATCCCTGCCTAAATTCTCCCAGGGATGAAAAATTTTCCCCTTCTGAGGCAGTTAGTACTATTAAAATTTCTTTCTTGGGTTATAGGAGAAATTCTACCAGCAATGCCCACGCATAGATACTAGTTCTAACTATTTAAGCAGCATACTCACTGTGGAGACTCCAAGTAGAGGGACGGCGCACAGAATGGGAGAAACAAGGGAGACCAGTGGCGGGGAGATACCACTGTGCACTGGTAGACTCTAAGACCAGCTCCAGTTCTTTCTGAGGACTGTAGCTTCTGGGAGACTCTCCTGTAAAGATGCATGTATCTTTAACCTTCCCATGAAATATATACATGTACATTGGTTTTCTTTTTAATTAAAGAGCTTGAATAAAGGTCAGTAAGAAGGAAGATGGTGTAAGAGAAACAGCTGCAACTCTGACGTGGATACACTGCTAATTTTCAAGTAACCACAGACTAGCTGTGCAACCTTCAGCAGTGATTCAAAGTCTATTTCCTCAATTGTAAAGTGGCCATAGTATCATGGAAATTAAATAAAGTGTGTACAGCATTCAGCTGAATGCCTGGCAGAGATTTGAAGTTTAATTTGTCTTTGTTGTTATTTTATTTTAGTATTAACTACTTATACAAATACCATGAAATCATACATTTTCTGAGCCTTGCATCATTCTGCAACTGCTATTTCTCCATTTAAGCAGATAGATGTTCCTCAAAAGGTCTTGCGCGTGACAATGAGTAAAGGTAAGAGTGACAGTCCCAGAGTGTTCTTTTCTACAGTCTGGAACTTATCTCTGGTGACGGGGCTGGAGAAACATTTGAAGACGGGCTGACAAAGGGTGGTTTCTATTCTATTTGTTATTCAAGCATGAAGCTAAAGGCTTCTTGCTCAAGCTGTAGAAATGGGGAGTGAGTGGAGAGATTTCTGCACGTGTAGTTTACAGAGCTGAAATACAGAAGTTGACATTTTTATGACTTTCGTAATCTTTTAAGTAAGTGGTGTAGCCAGAGAGGAGGTGCTCTGAGTCCACTGCCACCTCCTGGGTTTAGTGTAAGGTGTGGAGAGAGAGGGGAAAGGAGGTGAAGTGATTGAAACTACCTGAGGATGCGTTTGCTATACCCTTACCCTGAGGAGCTGAGGACAGCCACAGGTCAGGCTCCCTAATGCACGGGAATAGCAGTACTCTTCAGACCTTCAAAGCAAGGGATACCGAGGAAGTAGTGAGGTAACACCTAGCTAGAAGAACTATCACTTCATTTCCTCCTTCCTGCAAATAATCTGCCTTATATTTTGAGCAGCAGAGCAAAATAAAATTGAATCGGCATCTTGAGGCAGAACTTCTTCCATATTCTTCATTCAGAGGGTTTGGGAACCAAGCCTGGGCCATGTCTACAACATTGATGGCCTCCGTAATACTTGCTGGCTAGCCAGCACTTGCCAGACCGATCCTGAAATCCTGCTGATGCCTAGTGAGATGATATACAAAGGATGGAAGAGAGGATTATGAAGGATGTCACATGTTCAGGATGACCATTTACTGAATACCTCTGTGAACATCTCTGTGAAGCATCATCTCTAATGTAACAAACATTTACCAAGCACCTACTATGTGCTCTGTATGTGGCACAAGTGCCCTTATGCAGGAGAGTAGAAGGTACCCAAGGATACCAAGAGTGTAAAATGTACCCAGATTTTACCTGGGATCAGGAAGACTGGGCACACGTTTTCAGAAATGGTGACTTTTGAGATGTACCTTAAACTATGGTACATGTATCTAAGAATAAATAGTTGAATAACAGATATCCAGGGTGTAATGCTGATTGAATTACATATAATTCACATATGTATATATGTACACACATACACACACACATATTTATATATTTTGGAGAAGGAAATGATAACCCACTCCAGTATTCGTGCCTTGGAAATCCCATGGCCAGAGGAGCCTAGCGGGCTGCAGTCCAGGGGGTCGCAAAAGTTGGACACGACTGAGCAACTAAACCACCACCTATTTTTTTAGAGGACTACAATAAAACAAATATAAATACAAATTTAATACAGACACTGTTTAACCCTTTCCACTTTGTCTTCCATTTATGCCTACTACATTTATCTGCATTTTGCTATGTAATTAGAAAAAAAAACACAACAGGAAATATATTAACAAGTTGATCAGGGTAGTAAATTATGAGATTTTTTTTTACCTCTTTCTATCCTGTTATAATTTTCAAAATATCAGTCTAAAAATAACAAACTTTTATGTATTTTTAAAAATAGACTCTTACCTACATGGGCAATTAACTTTAGAGAAGAGGGCCAAGATAATTAAATCAGGAAAAGATAATCTTTTCAGCAAATGGTGCTGGGAAAACTGGATAGCCATATGCAAAAGAATGAAGTTGGACCCTGACTTCACACTGTATACAAAAATTCACTCCAAATGGATCAAAGACCTAAACATAAGATTCAAAAGTGTAAAACTCTTAAAAGAAAGTATAAAGGGAAATCTATGACATTGAATTTGTTAATGATTATTTGGATATGAAATCAAAAACACAAAGAAAAGAAAAAAGATAAATC
Organism: Bos indicus x Bos taurus; assembly: GCF_003369695.1. NCBI lineage: Eukaryota > Metazoa > Chordata > Mammalia > Artiodactyla > Bovidae > Bos > Bos indicus x Bos taurus. Next base: position 40,671,079 of record NC_040082.1, read on the forward strand.
GACTTCACCAAAATTAAAAATATACATCAGACTGTAACTGTCATGACACTCTCATGACAGTTAAAAGGCAATCCTTAGAACAGGAGAGAATATTTGCAAATCATGTATCTGATAATGTATTTCTGTAATGTCCAGAATATAAAAAGAGCTCCTACAACACAACAACAACAAAATCAACAACCGAATCCAAAACAAAGAGAATACGGCATGTACATACAACAGACCATTATTCAGCCATTAAAATGAATGAAAGCCTGCTATATGCTACAGAATGGGTGAACTATGAAAACACCATGCTAAGTAAAACGAGCCGGATACAGAGGACAACTATCATATGCTTCCACTTACATGAGGTACCAAATAAGCAAACTCATTAAGAGAGAAGAAATAATAGAAGCTACCAGGGACTGAGGAAAGGGGAAGTGGGAGTTAGTGTTCCACAGACACAGAGTTTATATTTGGGATGGGCTCCTTCTGGTGAAAAGATCCCCTGGAGAAGGGAATGGGTACCCACTCCAGTATTCTTGCCTCGGGAATTCCATGGACAGAGGAGCCTGGTGGGCTACAGTCCATGGTGTCACAAAGACTCAGACACAACTGAGTGACTAACACTTTTTTTTTTTTTTTTTACTTAGATTTGGGATAATATGAAAGGATAATATTTGGGGAATATGGAAATAGACAGTGGTGATGGCCACAAAAAAAAAAAAAAAAGATTCTTCCAGAGGAAGGGAAGGGCATTCCAAGCATAGGAAAAGGAGTATGCAAACATATGGAGGTATGGATCGCCTCAGGTTTGGGGAGTCCAGTGAGGCTGCAGTATCGGTTGTATAGGGTAGAAAGGTTGAGGTCTAATCTTGATTGGGAAGGGCCTTGAGCACCAGTCAAAGAGAAGAAGCAACTTGAAAACATAGCAGGGCTTCTAGGCTCATGTTTACATGCCATGCTGTATTAGGGTTCTCCAGAAAAATAAAACCAATAAGATGTTTATGTGTGTATATACACACACATATATATATATATATATATATATAGAGAGAGAGAGAGAGAGAGAGAGAGAGAGAGAGAGAGAGGGAGATTTATTATAAAAGAACTGGCTCACATAATTATGGGGAAAGCAAATCCTAACATCTGGAGGATTGGTCAGTAAGCAGGAGAAAGGCCATGTGATCAGAAACAGAGGAACCAGAATATCTGTGAATAGCCCTGAATACTGTCATTGAACGTTCTGTACCCAATTTCACTGTAGATGCAGCGTTTTCCCCAACCACCAAGAAATTCTCCAATGCAGCTGGGTATTCTGCAATTCAGTTCAGAACTGAACACTATCTATTCAGAGCTAGCATCAGATCCCATAGGTTAAGGTCTCAGTCCCACAAGATTGAGTATAAGTTCAGGCTTGTACCTGCACTTCTGATCGACTGACTATAAATCAGAGACTACACATTCCCCCCTCTCTGCCTGGTTTGATTAATTTTCTAGAGTGACTCACAGAATTCAGGAAATCCATTTACTCAGTTTATTACGAAAGGATATAACTCAGTAACCGCTCTGGAAGAGATGCATGGGACAAGGTGTGGGGAAAGGGCAAAGAGCTTCTATGCCCTCTCCAGGCATGCTACTCTCTCAGCATCTCCATGTGTTCATCAACCTAGAAGCTCTCCAAACCCAGTCCTTTTGGGGTTTTATGATGGTTTTAGTACATAGGCATGATTGATTAAATCACTGACATTGGCCATTGGCCAATTCATTCCTCCAGCCCCTCTCCTCTACCTAGAACTCAGGGAGGTGAGACTGAAAGTTTCAACCCTCTAATCACATGATTGCTTCTCCTGGCAACCAGGCCCCACCCTTAGTTGCTTTCCAAAAGTCACGTGACTAACAAAAGACACCTTTGCGGCTGGAAATTCCAAGGGTTTTAGGAGCTCTGTGCCAGAAATGGGAATGAAGACCAAATACGTATTTCTTCCTATAAATCCCGTCACAGACACCTAAGTTAATAAATCTATTACACACCAAGGAAAGATCTCCACAAACAGAACAGCTGATTATAAGTGGGGGAAAATGTCAGAACCACATAGCTTAATAAAAACTTGACCAATGAGTATAGTAGGAGCCTGGAAATACAAATCTAATTAAGAGGAATGCTGTGAGATTTGTCTTACGGCTGGGTTTGCTTAGCAAGTTGCTGTTTTTACTTAGAATACATGTTTATTTGAAGTGGCCTGGGGTAGAGGGACTGCTGATGAATATCAAAAGGAGATAAAAACTCCTGCAAGATCCCTTCCATTCTTACCTGCCTGTGATCACTGAAGGGAATCAAATGAATGTTGATGCTCTGCCTCTTCAGACCAGAAGATATAAGCCAGTTAGCCTACTGGGGTGGCCAGCCACCCTGGTTGGCCTGGGACTGTGTGATTTTCCAAGATGGCTTCTGATACTAAAAACATGGGCGGTCCTAGGCAAATGGAGGTGGTTGGTAACCAACATACAGCCTCAGACATATTTTATTTTGTCATTAGATGTTTCATTTCATTTAAAATTTGAGTCAGTCAAGATCACTTAAAAATGAAGTTTCCTAAAAACATTGAGGTATATGTTTGTTTTTTAAAATATTTCAGAAGATCTGGCCACTCTGGGACCTGTATTCTCTCAGGGGAGAAATTAATCAGGGCCAAGTGCTGGCAGCTGCCCCTTTAAGACAACGCATGTGCTCTCTCTGTCTTCGCAGTCCCATCCAGATGCTTTTATTCATTTTTATTACCTGTCCAGACTTTGAGGCATGAGGCTGCACATTAGAAATACCTGAGTGGCCTATACCATTCCAATACTTTGGCTGCATCCCAGGCCAACTACATAAGAATCTCTGAGGGTGGCATCTGTCTATCTCTCTCTATATATAAAATACAAAAAACAGAAAATTCACATTTTGTCTAAACTGTACAATTAAGTGACATTAGGTACACTCACTATTGTATGGGCTTCCCTGGTGGCTGAGACAGTAAATAACCTGCTTGCAATGCAGGAGACCTGGGTTCAACCCCTGGGTCAGGAAGATCCCCTGGAGAAGGGAATGGCTACCCACTCCAGTATTCTTGCCTGGAGAATTCCATGGACAAAGGAGCCTGGCAGGCTATAATAGTTCATGGGGTTACAAAGAGTCGGACATAACTCAGTGACTAACAAACACTGCTGTTGCTGCTGCTGCTAAGTCACTTCAGTCGTGTCCGACTCTGTGAGACCCCATAGACGGCAGCCCACCAGGCTCCCCCGTCCCTGGGATTCTCCAGGCAAGACTGTACAACTATCATCAACATCCATCTGCAGAACTTTTTTTTTATCATTCCAAAAGTAAACTCTGTACCCATTAAGCAATAACTCTCCATTCGTCTCTCCCCACAGCGTTCTGGTAACCAATTTTTTCTACTTTCTGTCTCCATGAAGTTGCCTATTCTTGGTAGCTCATAAGTGAAATCATACATTTGTCCTTTTGTGTCTGGCTTATTTCACTTAGCACAATGTTCAAGGCTCACCCATGTTGTAGCATGTGTCTGAATCGCCTTCCTTTTTAAAGCTAAACAATATCCCATTGTATGTATAGATGACATTTTATTTACCCATCCATCCATTGGTGGGCATTCATTTCCACATTTGGGCCACTGTGAATAATGCTCAAGTATTTGTTCGAGTCTCTGCTTTCAATTCGTTTGGGTGAGTGGATTGCTGGATCATATGGTAATTTCATGTTAAATAGTATCTATATTTTTAAAGTCCCTCAGGTGATTCCAGTGTACAAACAAGGTTGTGAATATCTACGTTATAGCTTGTAACCTCTGAAGAATCTTTAACTTTTAATTCCAAAGGTGGGGCCATAGGGGTTTGGGATGGGGGTGGCAAAGGAGCAAGTGGACAGCTGACTTGATTAGGCACAAAAAAAGGAGCTTAAAAAAATTTTAAGAGTACAGAATAAGTCTTTCTACCTTTCCCCTCAAGCCTCTGAAAACAATTCTCTGCAGCCCTTTATTGAACATTTCTATCAGCCTTCCAGGAGAGCAATTGTCAAAGAATATTTTAAATTTCATTATATATACAGCTCTAAAATATTAACTCAATCTGTAGAATTTTATAAAAATGTATTGGATTGGAAAATGACACAGAAATAATATCCACTGGTTTTCTTTTATAATATCATCCAACTAAAGTGACACAATTTGTAGTAGCATAGTTATTAAAATGCAGCCTTGTGCTGGTATGAGTGTCACTTACATTTAAAAGTAAAGTAATTTTACATGATTTGCCCTCTTATTTTTTGTACTAGTGATACTAGGAGATCTGTGGATTCAGTGACTTCATCATATGGTCTTCTTCCTTCTACCATACCACTTTAAATGAAGACTGGAAGCTTTTAGAACCCTTTTTCCCAGGGGAATTTATGAAATGTCAAAATGGTCACATCAGCCACTTGGATTAGCCTGGGAATGAAGACTTAATTTGGTCATGGGAATAAAAGAGGGATATTTCCTTGAAGTTCTTTCACCCTCCTGGTCTTTCTCCTCTGAAAACATTCCATTATGCTGTATCATTTTCCAAATAGGAACATGCACAACTGAACTCAATTTATCAAAGATATCATTTAGGGCTCTTCATGTTTCAAGTGGTAGGAAACCCAACTTACATACTTAAACATTGAAGGGAGGTTATGAGTTTGTGTAATCTAACAGTTGTTGGGTGGGCTTCCGATGAAGCTTGATCCAGATGTTCAAACAGTGTCACCAAGCTTTCAATTCCCTTTGTCTCTCTGTTCTATAATTCACTGTATTTGGTTCTATTCTCAGATGGCTGCCTGACAAGTCTGGACTCTCCATATATGCTAGCAAAAGACGTGCCATAGTTCTCAGTCCTCCAACCTTAAACCACACTGCCCTGTGGGAGTCATGAGGATCTCTTATGCTGGCTAATAAGGCTAGCAGAGGCACCAAACCCATACAAATAACATGGTTGACAATGGAAAGGAGATGTTTTCCATAGGACATTCAACATTCTATTTATAGGAAAAGGGAAGAACCCATTCTGAGCAGCAAACAGCACATGTCTAGTATGGCAGGAATGTTCTGACAAATGCAGAGTATAACTCTTACTTCTCTTGCTCTAGAGCAGAGTTATCCAGTAGAACCTTCTGTGAAGACGGAAACGTTCTATTTGATGCTAATATGAAAGTCACCTAACCACATGTTAAGTACTGAACACTTGAACAGTGGCTGATGTGACTGAGGCACTGGGTTTTTGTATTATTTAAACTTAAACAGCCACAAGTAGCTAAGGGCTGCCATATTGTTCACTGCAGTCCTAAAACCTTAATTTCCATTAAAACAACTGAAGATCACATTTGTTTTTTTGGCAGGCACATAATATTATTTATAGTACATAATGGAGCTTATTATCAACAAAATTCCAGAACTTTTTTTCTTGTTTATGGGACTACTGAGTCATGTCTTTGTCATTCTGTAAATCTGTAATTAATTATTTAGGGCAAAGTGCAAGAGTTTATATTTACTCCAGATCAAATGATCAGGGTATCCTCATCCTTAAAGAAATTTTTTATCCTGACTTTTTAATCCATGATATTACTTAGTCTACCAACCTTAAGCTGGCCTCTGTCATGAAGGCCGGGGGCGGGGGTGTGTGTGCGTGTGTGTGCGCGTGTGTGTGTGTGTGCGTGCACATGCAAAATTAGAAATGGATTTTAAGAATCTATGACACTTCCTCAATGACATGTAGATTTTTGTGTGCTTATGTTATTTTTTCTATTTTTTCTGTTTTCGGGAAAGAGCCTAATACCTTCATTATATTTCTACATCTTAAAACTTGATAATCATTTGCCTCTTTGCACAAATTATTAAACCAAGGCAGAAAGTTGTGGCCTACTGTTTAAAATGGCCCTCCAGTTTAACAACAGTGTTTGCCCCAAGCTCTGTCTCTGGCGAACTTTTAGAGTTTTACCTACCCTGCCCTGTGACGTAATCACTGCCAACCATAAGGAAAAGCCACAAAAATCACAAACTAAGTTCTCACTTCCTTCAAGTCTTCCAACTTTCAATTACTCTCTAGAGCCCTTAAATAGATGTTTTAGTATTTTTTCCACATTTTATAGTTTATGTGTAAGAGGGTTATTCTTACAGGTTATTGTATGTATTGTTCATTATCTTACCTTATTCATTCTTACATACATACCATTTATTTAACCAGACCTATATTAATGAACATTTAGAACTTTACCTTTCATTTTTTGCCAGTGCAATCATTATTGCTTTAAACTTACTAATTTGTGCCTTTCTGAGCACAGGCCCTCTTCCAACAACACAAGAGAAGACTCTACACATGGACATCACCAGATGGTCAATACCGAAATCAGATTCATTATATTCTTTGCAGCCAAAGATGGAGAAGCTCTAAACCATCAGCAAAAACAAGACCGGGAGCTGACTGTGGCTCAGATCATCAACTCCTTATTGCCAAATTCAGACAAGTGGAAGAAAGTAGGGAAAACCACTAGACCATTCAGGTACGACCTAAATCAAATCCCTTACTATTATACAGTGGAAGTGACAAATAGATTCAAGGGATTAGATCCGATAGACAGAGTGCCTGAAGAACTGTGGACGGAGGTTCATGACATTGTACAGGAGGCAGGGATCAAGACCATCCCCAAGAAAAAGAAATGCAAAACGATTGTCTGAGGAGGTCTTACAAACAGCTATGAAAAGAAGAGAAGAGAAAGGCAAAGGAGAAAAGGAAAGATGTACCCATTTAAATGCAGAGTTCCAAAGAATAGCAAGGAAAGATAAGAAAGTCTTCCTCAGCGATCAAAGAAATAGAGGAAAACAATAGAATGGGAAAGACTAGAGATCTCTTTAAGAAAATTAGAGATACTAAGGGAACATTTCATGCAAAGAAGGGCTCAATAAAGGACAGAAATGGAATGGACCTAACAGAAGCAGAAGATATTAAGAGGAGGTGGCAAGAATATACAGAACTGTATAAAAAAGATCTTCATGACCCAGATCATCATGATGGTGTGATCACTCACCTAGAGCCAGACATCCTGGAGAGCGAAGTCCAGTGGGCCTTAGAAAGCATCACTACAAACAAAGCTAGTTGAGGTGATGGATCCAGTTAAGCTATTTCAAATCTGAAAAGATGTTGCTGTGAAAGTGCTGCATGCAACATGCCAGCAAATTTGGAAATTTTCAAATTTCCAGTCCAGGCCACAGGACTGGAAAAGGTCAGTTTTCATTCCAATCCCAAAGAAAGGCAATGCCAAAGAATGCTCAAACTACTGCACAATTGCACTCATCTCACACACTAGCAAAGTAATGCTCAACAATTCTCTAAGCCAGGCTTCAACTACGTGAACCATGAACTTCTAGACATTCAAGCTGGTTTTAGAAAAGGCAGAGGAACCAGAGATCAAATTGCCAACATCTGTTGGATCATCAGTGAAGCAAGAGTGCCAAAAAAATATCTACTTCTGCTTTATTGACTACGCCAAAGCCTTTGTGTGGATCACCACAAACTGTAGAAAATTCTGAAAGAGATGGGAATACCAGACCACCTGACCTGCCTCTTCAGAAATCTGTATGCAGGTCAGGAAGCAACAGTTAGAACTGGACATGGAACAACAGACTGGTTCCAAATCGGGAAAGGAGTACATCAAGACTGTATACTGTCACCCTGCTTATTTAACTTAAATGAAGAGCACATCATGCAAAATGCCAGGCTGAATAAAGCACAGGCTGGAATCAAGATTGTCAGGAGAAATATCAATAATCTCAGATATGCAAATGACACCACCATCATGGCAGAAAGTGAAGAAGAACTAAAGAGCCTCTTGATGAAATTGAAAGAGCAACGTAAAAATGTTGGCTTAAAACTCAACATTCAAAATACAAAGATCATCGCATCTGGTCCCATCACTTCATGGCAAATAGATGCGGAAACAGTGAGAGACTTTATTTTCTTGGGCTCCAAAATCACTGCAGATGGTGACTGCAGCCATGAAATTAAAAGACGCTTACTCCTTGGAAGTAAAGCTATGACCAACCTAGACAGCATATTAAAAAGCAGAGTCATTACTTTGCCCACAAAGGTCCGTTTAGTCAAAGCTATGGTTTTTCCAGTAGTCATGTATGGATGTGAGAGTTGGACTATAAAGAAAGCAAGTGCCAAAGAACTGATGCTTTTGAACTGTGGTGTTGGAGAAGACTCTTGAGAGTCCCTTGGACCACAAGGAGACGCAACCGGTCCATCCTAAAGGAAATCAGTCCTGAATATTCATTGGAAGAACTGATGCTGAAGCTGAAACTCCAATACTTTGGCCACCTGATGTGAAGAGCTGACTCATTTGAAAAGACCCTGACGCTGTGAAAGATTGAAGGCGAAAGGAGAAGGGGACGACAGAGGATGAGATGGTGGGATGGCATCACCGACTCAATGGACATGAGTTTGAGTAAACTCTGGGAGTTGGTGATGGACAGGGAGGCCTGGCGTGCTGCAATCCATGGGGTGGCAAAGAGTTGGACACAACTGAGTGACTGAACTTAACTGAGCACATGTCCAGGGAGATAATGAATAGTGGAGGTGTGGGTTATAGAATGTGTACATTAAGATTATAATATATGGTAGCTGAAAGTCTGGAAACATAATACTATTTCATCTTAAATTATATCATTGTATCAATAAACTATTTTTTATATATCAATATACATAATAAATGTCCAAAATTTATCACATGAATCAAACGTACTAAAATGTTTTCAGACATGGCAGCCACCCCCAGACACTGCTCAAATGTCTATGAGTGTTTAATGCTTTATATATAAATAATCAAATCTTTAGAAGATTTGAAGAAAAGGCAATTCTAGCTATCTGTTGTAGGTTAAAGATGGCCACCAAAAACCACAGGGCCAAAGAAACTAGAGTCAGATGGAATATACCAAGTGCACTTGGCTATATTGATACTCTCACTCTCATCTTGAAACATGGCTCAGAACAGGAGCAAGCAAGTTTGCATAAATGAACACTACAAGGACAGGATGATGAAAAGGAGCCTGATCATAACTGTCCATCCCACATTGTATGCCAGCCGTACTCTAAACAAATAGCAGACTTTTCAAAGAGCAAACATTAAGGATTATCAAACCTTCATTTCTTAATCTCCATTTTGATTCAAAAATCATAGGAGGTTATGATCTTATTTTATGATTCCTTTTTTCCCATGCAGCTAAAATGAGCAATCTGACATTTATTAACTGGGAAAGGTAGGGTTTTTCTCTATGGCATTAAATATTCTTTTTCATGGTGGTGTTTTACTTTACAAATGGCAAACAGATCATGGTGTGACCTGTGTAGAAATGTTTTCAAAGGAGGTTTGATAATTCTGAAAAATTCTCCTTAATGGTGTAACAGGTTGAAATCCCACTACCTTGTCTGATACACTTTTTGGCATCACTCAGTGTATTTGTAAGACAAAGTTAAGTGAACAGGGAAAAAGACCTGGTGCTTCCATATCATCTTCACCAAAGTAGTTTTTTTCTAATGAATTCTAAGAACACAAAGATCCACTGCTATCAGGCTTTCCCAATTTTTGTTTCAATCAAGTGTTCATTTACGAAATACTAAACATCCATGCTGTGCTAAGAGTTGACCTAAACCCTGTGGGGGGACCTCCCTGGTGGTCCCGTCACTCAGATTCCGTGTTTCCAATGTGAGGGCCCTGGTCAGGCAACTAGATCCCTCATGCTAGATTCCGCATACTGCAACTAAAAAGATCTCACCTGTTGCAACTAACTGTCTCAGCTAAATAAATAGATAAGTATGTGAAAAATAAAATGATAAAAAATAAACCTTGTGGGAAACACAAACATGAAGCATCCTACACCACCCTACATCAGGGTCCCACTTAGTTTCTTGCCCAGGGTTCAGAAACTAGACTCTTTAGGTCAAATTAACAGTATTGTCATTAAAAAACTACAGTTTCTACCCTTATGGAGTTTACAGTCTAGTAGAGAACATAAATGTTAAGCAAAAAACGACAAGTGTGTGAATTCATGGTAAACTGAAAGTTCTAACCTTGCTTTATAATTTCAAATTAGCTAAATTGTTATTTCTCCCTCTCCACCAGATAGCTGACCTCAATATAAATGAGCTCCTTGCTTTTCAATTCCTCCATTCATCGCATTCTATCTTATTTAATTCTCCCTTCTATGAAGATTTATCTATATATATATTTATCCCATGTGTGCAGCACTGGGTTAGAGCAAGAAATGCCAATGTAAATAAGATACTTACATCGTGAGAGAGGAACTACGTTCACGGGTGCCCTCCTCATAGCATCTGATCGTCCAAAGACAGCTTTCCCCTCACAGCTCCAACATGGTGATCATGCACTTTCCTTCTCTCTTTACAGTCCTAAGAATGCCCAGGCCCATAAATCAGAAGGCTGCCTATAGTAAACAATTTACTGAGATATGGGGATGAAAGTGAAAGTGGCTCAGTCATGTCTGACTCTTTGCAACCCCATGGACTGTAGCCTGCCAGGTTCCTCTGTCCGTGGACTTTTCCAGGCCAGAATACTGGAATGAGTGGCCATTTCCTTCTCCAGGGGATCTTCCCAACACAGGGATCGAACCCAGGTCTCCTGCATCGCTGGCAGATTTTTTACCAGTTGAGCCTTCAGAGAATAGCTGGACAGTATTTCCCAGGGAAGGAAGGCAGGCTAAATGGCTAAAGATCACTATGCTATGCTATGCTAAGTCACTTCCATCATGTCCGACTCTGTGTGACCCCATAGACGGCAGCCTACCAGGCTTCCCCGTCCCTGGGATTCTCCAGGCAAGAACACTGGAGTGGGTTGCCAGTTCCTTCTCCAATGCATGAAAGTGAAAAGATAAAGTGAAGTCGCTCAGTCGTGTCCGACTCTTAGCAACCCCAAGGACTGCAGCCTACCAGGCTCCTCCGTCCATGGGATTTTCCAGGCAAGAGTACTGGAGTGGGGTGCCATTGCCTTCTCCGAAAGATCACTGAAGCTCCTCATATATTGCTTAGGACTAGAATTCAGAGTCAATCACCTGGGGTGGTTTCCACTCCATCCTTCATCCAAGAACCACAGAGGTGAAGTAAATTAGCCACAGGAATAGGGATTTCTTCCAGGCTAGAGATACTACAATCCTTCTCTGAATATAAGAGCTGGCTTAAAAAGGGAGCATTCACTATTGAGCGGATAACCATGAAGAGGTCTTGTGGTTATAATAGTTTTATGATTACTTTGGATCTCTGTAAAGACTCCTGTGTTAGAGTAACTGATTCCCCACTGGAGAGATCACACAAACATTCTTTAACATTAGCCTGTGGCTTTGTTAGGCAGAATTAAAAGAGCTCTGTGTCCATTCCAGTCCCCAGTCATACCCCAAATCTGTCATTCATATGACTGTGGATTCTTTCAGAATCAGACTCTGGGTCTTCTGTATTTTTTAAAAAGTACATATGCAAAAATAGTCTAGGGGAAGTCTACACTATATGCTGAAAATAAGGTATTTAAGTCAGATTGCTATCCTCTAAAAACCTATGGATGAGGAGGTGATATTTGTTCATTGAAATGTACATATACATACACACATATAAGAAAAAGCAAAGAAACAAGTTGGAAAATATTTACCTTTTTCTTCTATTAATATCAGGACCTATTGTCTACACACCTATCTCTCAGGAGAAATCTACCCTATGTGTTGAAAATAAACGATGCGTAAGTCAGAATACTTAAGTTATATCACTTAAGTCATATCAGTCTTGAATATTCATTGGAAGGATTGATGCTGATGCTGAAACTCCAATACTTTGGCCACTTGATGGGAAGAAGTGACTCACTAGAAAAGACCTTGATGCTGGAAAATATTGAAGGTGGAAGAAGGGGCTGACAGAGGATAAGATGGTTGGATGGCATCACTGACTTGATGGACATGAGTTTAAGTAAGCTCCAGGAGCTGGTGATAGACAGGGAAGCCTGGCATGCTGCAGTCCATGGAGTCACAAAGAGTCAGACACGACTGAGTGAGTGAACTGAACTGAAATTCAGATCACAGTTTTCCAAAAGCCTTTAGACAAAGAAATATATTTAAGAACAGAAATTAAAAGATACTTGTTCCTTGGAAGAAAAGCTATGACAAACCTACACAGTGTATTCAAAAGCAGACACATTACTTTGCTGACAAAGGTCCATCTAGTCAAAGCTATGGTTTTTCCAGCAGTCATATATGGATGTGAGAGTTGGACCATAAAGAACGCTGAGTACTGAAGAATTACTGCTTTTGAACTGCGGTGTTGGAAAAGACTCTTGACAGTTCTTTGGACTGCAAGGAGATCAAACCAGTCAATCCTAAAGGAAATCAACCCTGAATATTCAATGGAAGGACTGATGCTGATGCAAAGAACCGACACATTTGAAAAGACTCTGATGCTGGGAAAGATAGAAGGCAGGAGGAGAAGGGGATGACAGAGGATGAGATGGTTGGATGGCATCACCGACTCGATGGACATGAGTTTGAGAAAGCTCCAGGAATTAGTGATGAACAGGGAAGCCTGGTGTGTTGTGGTCCATGGGGTCACAAAGAGTCAGACATAACTGAGCAATTAAACAGCAACAACAACATCAGATCAAATCAGATCAGTCACTCAGTCCTGTCCGACTCTTTGTGACCCCATGAATCGCAGCGTGCCAGGCCTCCCTGTCCATCACCAACTCCCGGAGTTCAGCCAGACTCACGTCCATCGAGTCAGTGATGGCATCCAGCCATCTCATCCTCTGTCGTCCCCTTCTCCTCCTGCCCCCAATCCCTCCCAGCATCTGAGTCTTTTCCAATAAGTCAACTCTTCACATGAGGTGGCCAAAGTACTGGAGTTTCAGCTTTAGCATCAGTCCTTCCAAAGAAATCCCAGGACTGATCTCCTTTAGGATGGACTGGTTGGATCTCCTTGCAGTCCAAGGGACTCTCAAGAGTCTTCTCCAAAACCACAGTTCAAAAGCATCAATTCTTCGGCGCTCAGCTTTCTTCACAGTCCAACTCTCACATCCATACATGACTACTGGAAAAACCATACCCTTGACTAGACGAACCTTTGTTGGCAAAGTAATGTCTCTGCTTTTGAATATGCTATCTAGGTTGGTCATAACCTTCCTTCCAAGGAGTAAGCGTCTTTTAATTTCATGGCGGCAGTCACCATCTGCAGTGGTTTTGGAGCCCAGAAAAATAAAGTCTGACACTGTTTCCACTGTTTCCCCATCTATTTCCCATGAAGTGATGGGACCAGATGCCATGATCTTCATTTTCTGAATGTTGAGCTTTAAGCCAACTTTTTCACTCTCCTCTTTCACTTTCATCAAGAGGCTCTTTAGTTCCTCTTCACTTTCTGCCATGAGGGTGGTGTCATCTGCATATCTAAGGTTATTGATATTTCTCCCGGCAATCTTGATTCCAGCTTGTGCTTCCTCCAGTCCAGCGTTTCTCATGATGTACTCTGCATATAAGTTAAATAAACAGGGTGACAATATACAGCCTTGACGTACTCCTTTCCTATTTGAAACCAGTCTGTTGTTCCATGTCCAGTTCTAACTGTTGCTTCCTGACCTGCATACAAATTTCTCAAGAGGCAGGTCAGGTGGTCTGGTATTCCCATCTCTTTCAGAATTTTCCACAGTTTATTGTGATCCACACAGTCAAAGGCTTTGGCATAGTCAATAAAGCAGAAATAGATGCTTTTCTGGAACTCTCTTGCTTTTTCGATGATCCAGCGGATGTTGGCAATTTGATCTCTGGTTCCCTGCCTTTTCTAAAACCAGCTTGAACATCAGGAAGTTCACAGTTCACATATTGCTGAAGCCTGGCTTGGAGAATTTTGAGCATTACTTTCCTAGCGTGTGAGATGAGTGCAACAACAACACAGCTGCTTTATTTTAGTACTAGAAAGAAAACACCAGATTTCCATCTGTAGGAGAATGAGAAAAGTGTGATATAATATAAAAGGAGTGCTCCTTGGCAATTTAAAAGAATGAACTACTGTTACACATAGCCACATGGATAAATCTCCAAAATATTTTTTCCGTGCAAAAGCATTCAGATACAAAAGAATGTATATTGATTGATTCCATTTAAATGAAGTCCTAGGGCAGGCAAAGCTAATCTATGATTATAACTCAGTAAAGGATGCACTTCTGGGATGATGGGATGGTAGGAGGGTTTAACTTGGATAAAGCACAATGTGGCTTTCTGGAATGATTGGAATATTCTATGTCTTGACAGGAATATGGTTTACAGTGATGAATTCATGTGTTAAAACTAATCAAATTATACACCTCAGTCTTCATTTCACTGTATGACTGCTATACCTCAATAAACGTGTTTATATGAAAGGAAAAACATACACAAAATAAATATTTTTAAAATAAAAATATAGATGCCCAATGTCACTTATGCATAAAAACCACATACATATTTCTATTGATACAAATATGTCTATGTATATCATTTAAAGCAGTATTTTGACATTAAAAGAATCTGAATTAGTAGCTGTTCCTGATTCAACACTAATAACAACAGTAGCATTACATTATTTAAATTTTATGACAGCCTTTATAAAGAACATTATTGTACTTGCCCAGTTTAATGCATAAAGCCACTGCATATTTAAAAGTAGCATGACTTGCCCAGGAACACATCACTGTTGAGAAGTAAAGCTGAACTTGAATCCATGTGCATACTACCTCAGAATTTGAACCTTTAACTACTGTATTACACTTCTTTTCACAGAAAGGTTACAGGTACTCTCTAGTCATCCTTGGGTCTGTCTAGGACCTCAGACAATCTCTCCAGGCACTATCCATGTCCTCCAACCCCACTTTTTTCTAGGGTTTCCAGAAGCTATCCTCTCACCTTGTATCTGGTTCTAACCTTCTTACCTTCCCAGGTGGCTCAATGGTAAAGAATCTGCCTGCCAGTGCTGGAGAGGAGAGTTCAGTCCCTGGGTTGGAAAGATCCCCTGGAGGAAGAAATGGCAAACCACAAACCACTCCAATATTCTTGCCTGGGAAAATCCCATGGACAGAGGAGCCTGGTGGCCTATAGTCCATAGGGTCACAAAAGAGTCAGATACAACTGAGCAACTGAGAGTGCGCATGCGCGCACACATGTGTACGCACTCACGCGCGCGCACACACACACACACACACACACACCCCACTCCTCCTATCTAGCTCCTTCAGATAGATGCCAAAGCTTTTGCCTTTGGCTTTATGTTTAGCTATTATCTTCTAGCTCCAGCTTAGCTAAACGTTCTGCAGCCCTCAGGCTCATCCTTCTCCACCAAGGCAAAACACCTTGGCTCTCAGGACACTTACCTAAGTCTAGAACCCTGCACCCAGATTTTCCAGCAGTGGACTATGGTAATTTCTCTCACTCTGTAAATTAAGCATAATGCAGGGTGGAAATACTGAACAAGTCTCCTTGCTGAATTTGTCTTAGGAGACTAGACGTCTACTTCCTTTCTACCAAGAAGCTCTTTAGTTATTTTTTAAGCGATGGGATGAAGATAACTTTACTATTCACCAGCACAAAATTCAAATATGCTGGCTCTTAGAAAAAGCAGTCTTTATCAGTGTTTTAGATGTCTGACTCGCAGACTCTGAAAATTCGACCGCTTTATGTTTTCTAAAATTCAAAACTGATTTCAAAAGCTAAGGCTAGATCTGGCAAGAAAGCAAGAGAAATAAGTAATAGGTTAGAATGTAAAACAAACAACCTTTCAGCAAGCTATGCCTTTTAACCCCGGGAAATACTCTGGTGCCTTGGAGAACACAGGTCAATGTATCGGTCTTCTACTTTATTAAATTATTAGTATTAAAAAATAACTCTGAGCAAGCAACAAAACACAGCACAGTGCTTTCTACAAATAAAATTTAATTTGCTATCTCAAGAGCTGCTGGCTTTTATCGCTGAAGATTGGAGCATGGTATTTTCAGGGAGAAAGTTTTTTTTTTTATCTGGTTTGGAGAAAACATGGCCAACATTAGTTCCAAATATTTTATTTCAAACATAAAGTACAGAACCAATACTAATAAACAACAGGCTCTTATGCCAACATCAGTGCATGTTTTTGTTATTGCATTATATTCCATGAGAGTTATTGTGCATAATTAAATAGAAAAAACCCTTGAACTTGGAATTATAAAACCGTCACCACAAACCAACAATTCCACTTGATGTGTATTAAGTCATTAAATTTATTATAAAAAAAAGAGGAGGAGGGGAAAAATCTTTTCCTTGTAAATCATTAAAAATGCATGAGGGTTGAAAGCGTAGCAAACAGCCCATACGCTTGCTTAGCAAACTACTGCAGAAGAAGGCACCACAATTCAGAACAGAAAATGAGGTTTTCTTGAAATCAGAATGGCCTGTTATCAAAATGACAACCACAAGGGCTATCGGGAAGGAAAGACTTATAAATTCTAAGAACATAAATGTTGGTCTTAGTGTTCTGGATAAACAATGTTTGGGGTGAGGGAGGCTGGCCATGGTCTAAGGAGTCCTACAATTGAACAGTTCATGAGAATGGGGTCTGTGAAAGGAAGGTTCAAAAAACACAGAGTTAAGACCTGGCTTCCAGACAGGGGTTGGCCCAGTATGCACCGCAACCACACCAGTAGCTGAGACAATGGTTTTGAGGTCAGTTATTTCAGCAAGAAAAATTATGTCAGTCTGTTTGGAGGATTACTACCACCCGTGTCACAATCCACAAGGCTTCCTTCCCAGGTGGCGCAGGAGGTAAAGAATCTGCCTGCCAATGCAGGAGATGCAAGAGACGTGGGTTCAATCCCTGGTTTGGGAAGATCCCCTGGAGAAGGAATTGGCAACCCACTCCAGTATTCTTGCCTGGATAATCCCATGGACAAAGGAGCCTGGCAGGCTACAGTCCATGGGGTCGCAAAGAGTGGGACACGACTGAAGCAACTGAGCACGTGTCACAATCCAGTCTGTGTCAGCACGATGAGTTTTCTCTGAAAAGCTTTTTCTTAATGTGTTATAACCGGGAAGCATTAATGAAATGGGCAGGAGCAGAGAGAAAGGGATTAAAGTTGCCAGGGACAGATACCCAGTGAAGCTGGCTGAGATAAAAATGCATCCTTAACAAAGAGAAAGTCAAAGGCATCCAAAGATTGGATACTGAGTTAGACCACTTAGGAACCTGCATTGAAAGTGAGGTATGGAAGCTCCTTTGTCTGCCTCATGGAGTCACACTGAATCTTTTGGGAGAAGGGGCTATATGGAAATAGAGTACATTTCTAATTTTTCTGGTGCTAGCTGGATATTGGATCTGTTTTTCTTAATCCAAGCCAGCTCTTTTTTACTGACAACTTTGCCGCCCCTTACTAATTTAGATTTGTTTGTGGTGTTCGATGCCATGACCCAATGCTGACCCCAACTTTGCAGGACCTCCCATCTAACTGACTGTACCTTTCTTTTCTGGTACATCTTTTATTTTTAAATTAAGGGAACTTATTGCCTTATTCAGGTCAGATTTACTCCTGGTCCAGTCAGTAGTGACCGGAAGAATCAGTAAATTTCCCAATCACCAGGGTGAGAACAAAGTCTCTGAGAAGGAAATGTGGACACGTCAAACAAAATAACTAGACATCGACAGTCATACAACTACATGCTTAGCCCTTGAGTAGTCACGAATTGAACTCACAGAAAATATATGCTATCTCAGGATAATACATGTATCTTCTCAATGATTTCTCCACTTCTCCAATTCTAAAATGAATATATTGTTTACATTTTAATACTTTTCAAACTGAGGTGTAGACTGCAATCAACCTATATATATTTAATACAGTTTTCCTCCCTGCATGTAATAGCTGCTATTAAACTGATGATGTGTCATAAGTTCAAATTTCTCCAAAAATTGAGGAAATATGGAAAGCATGATTCTACTGGCTCAGTTTCATCAAAAGCTAAAAATCAAATCACTTTGTATAAAATTGCTATTAAGCACCATCTTCTTAATTGCTGTGTTTTTGTCTCACTTTCGTTTGAAAATGACAATTTCATCATTTCAACAGGTAATTCCCCAATCCCATCAAGTTACCTTGCCCTCTGATGTTGTGCCTAAATCATCTCTCCCTGGATTAACTCATTATTCCTATTAAAGCCTTTGATATATGTCAGAGACATGCCCTTATTTGTGACAGAGCTATAAAAGTGTGTTGCTTTAATTTCTTCAATAAATCAGTTTCTCTATTCCATTCCCTTAATTATGTGCTGTTTTTCTCTGGAATGGCTCCAATGTCTAGGGTTGTTTTTTTTTTTTTCACCCAGAAGTGTTTCCAAAATTTAAATAACGGACACCAGTATAGCCTGACTGCCCTGCCCTTCCTCTTTTGTGATGTTGCCTTACAAGCAGCTCTGAGTGATGCCTTCCCCCTTATCAGATGATTCAACAAACAACTCAACTACATTTATCCAGCATGCTTACTCATAGGGCATTTGCCCAGCTGTCAAGACTGGCCATTGGGGTTTATTTTCACACACAGAACTAATCTTTCACTTTCGTTCCCAATGGAATTTCCTCTTATTATTTTCAAACTCTGAAGCTATTTATTGAGCCTGGTGGTTAGCAACAGATGCCACAAATTGGCATCATCAGCAAGTGGGATGATATAATAGAAAGACCCTTCTCCCTCAATATAGTTTTAGCTCAGGTTGTGACATAGACAGAACATGTGATTCTGGGAAAGGAGTTAACATCCCTGGCCCTGTAAATGGCTAAGAAGATGAGCAGAAGAAGGTGGTTGCTAAGATTCCTTCAGTTCTAACATCCTATAGTATCATTTCGCAATAGTTTGGTTAATATTTTTCAGAGTTATCATAGGCTTAAAATCATACTAAGTCCTGGGCCCATACCTATAACACCTCACCAACCTTGCATTCATTAAAAATAGTCTCTACCTGTCAGGAAGATGTGGATGGAAGATGCCATCCAGGCTCTTTCAAAATCCACCTCCACACACACACCAGATGCACACACACACACACATTTTAATTTGCGAGTGAACCTTTATGGAATCCTATTCTACAGGAGTTCAGCCAGCTCTTAATCTTTTTTTTCCTGATGAATACACACACAAAAAGAAATGATATCCTCATCCTTCACTCTGGTAAGATTGCACACTGACTTCCCCTCTGGTAACCTGAAGAAGCAATGATTTATCTGGAATGGCTTCTGCTATTTTCCAATAATCTGATTATAAAGCTGGTTAATACAGCATAAACTTGCCTAATAGACCATGGCCTGCCCCTCGAACTCCTTTTTGTGTTTTTGTTAGGACATCCTTTCTTTAGGTCCCATCCCCTTAATATCTATTAATACCAGCTTAATGATTAAGCTGAATTGTCACCATTACGTGCACTCTCTCTGATTTTGAAATATAGAACCCTACTGTCTGGCTTTTGGGTTCATTTCAGATCACAATTCCACTTGCTAAATGAAGAAATCACTGCCAAAATTAAGTAGACATGATACCAACTCTAACCTTCTAGGAGGCAACCCCTCACAATCTGCTGATTCTACAGTGTGTGTTTTACTCAAATTACTGCAGAAATCCCTAATTGGCCTTCTGTCAATAGTTATTTTTGCAACGTCTTCATTACTTTCTAATTGACCAAATTAATTGTCTTCATTTCTCTCATTAAATATAGGTTTAGAAGTAATCTCAATTGTGTAGCTTTTCTAAACAGTATTCTTCCTCCAGGCCTGCCCTCATTCTTAAATAGGCATTTTTTTTCTACCCTCATGTCTATTTGTCTATGTGGATCAATCTATCTAATCTATCAATATATTTAGGTCTAATGGATTTTGAACAGTCACCAGTACCTCAATGTCTAGATTTACAACCTTAAGTGTGAATAACATTCCTCTCAGTAGCATCTCCCTGTCCCCGAGAACACTATGCGTTGAATGACTTGCCTGGGTTAGCAGGAACCACAACCCCACCATTTCCTGACCATTCTACAATGAAGTCACGTAGAATGACTCTTGCTCAGTAGAGCCAAAATTCTTATGTGTCTTCTTGAACCTAGAGAACTCCTCCACTGCTGCAGAGTGCTGGTTGTTCCAGAATGAACTATACTCCATGGGGCTCCAGGTACTCCATCCTTGCCAATGTAAATCCCTACTGAATATCCTATAGGTTTTCAATGCTATGCTTGGTTTGGTCCAAGGCAGAACTGCTCTGGGCTCTGGAATTTATATCTGTGTGTGTGTACATGTGCGTTTGTGTGCGTGTTTTAATTCACTGAAAAAGCTGCTTCCCAAGGCTCAATGCTGCACCCAGAAGATCCGAATCAGGGTATGTTCCAGGGTCCTCTGTCTCTTGGGTCCAGACGAGCCACCCCTTTCGTGATTGTAACAAGGAGCTAACATCTTAGATCCATGTATTTCAACCCTCAGAGTTACTTATTTCAGAAGTTTTGAGCCCTCTCCTCCAAATGAGCTGGTCAAAGCCACTCAGGCTACTCCAACAGATTCAGACAGCTTAGAATTTTAGGAAAAAAGGAGACGCTCAGTCCTGACTCTCTCAGTTGGTTCCTGGGATCCTATGCAAATCTACCCCCTCCTCTTTTGCCCTGTGCAGCTGGAGTTTCCTTAGCCAGATACCCTGATGCACCCTCTGAATGATTGCTACAGACATTAAAGTATTTTGCTAGTGTCTTCTTTCAACATTTCTCTTCAAGGCTCCATCCACACCTGGTTGACCACTTTAACTGTCTGCTTGGCTGGCCAACTTGGCCCAACAACCACAGTGACAGTGTGGGTGTTTTTATTGAATAAACTGCTTTTACTGTTTTTACTGGCTTGACCAGTCAAGCAGATGAAAAGATGTTACATGTGCTTTTAAAAAATTAAACCATTTTTGGCACTTTGATCAGTAGTTTGATGAAATCTAACTGATTTTTTCTTGACTTTAACACAGGTTAAAGCTTAAAATTTCTTTCACTTATGGGCTTCCTCTCCTTACTAGCCAAAATCCACAGGACTAGTCTAGCCAGTATTGATTCTCCTTTGTCAGTTTTCTCATGTGCTACTCAGCCATGAAATCTGATGTTCCCTACTCCTGGCTTAATATCAAGACTTTGAATATATTAATAGTTGGACCCAGGGGTCCTTATCCTGGCCTTGCCCCTCACTAGCTACATGATCTTAGGCAAATTACTTCACCTTCTTTGTGCCTTAACCCTCAACTGTGAAATGTGCCTATTAAGAGGATCTGCTCTTGTGAGGAATCAAGTAGATAATGCATGCAATATCACAGTAAACAATAAATGGTAATGGCAGCGAACTTTATAGAACATTTTCTATGCATCAAGTCTTGTGCTAAGAGCCTCTAGGATGATCACATTCATTGTTATCTATTATTTGTCCAAGTTATTTAAATTTCACAAATATCGGGTCATTAGTCTGTAATGAGAGCTTTTGTGAATACAAGGATTAGTGAGATACCACTTGGCAATCAATTAGTTTGTATTCTTAAAGAAAAAAGGACAAAGACACAAAAAAGCATGGTAAGCGGTGATTTCAAGAGAGAGCTACAAAGTATTAGGAGGGCATTTAACACAGAAAGATTACTTCTCTTGGAGCATAGGTGTTATCGAGAGGCCTTCTTGAAGGAGGAGGTATTTAATGACGGGTTTGTTTAAACAGGCAATAGTAAAACTAAGAAGAAATGAGCAATAACGATAGCCCCAGCACTTGTAGAGTGTGTCCTACATGCCAGACACTGTGATAAGCAGATGACTTACAGTCTTGTTTAATCAACCCCGTAAATTAGGTATTATCATATACCAATCCCATTTCATTCACAAGGTTGAAGAAAGTTAAATAACTTTCCCAGGAACACAAATCTTTTAACACAGAAATTTCCAGAGCAATTTTCCCAGACATCTTAGGTTGTGCTGAAAGAGGCTCTTGCATAATTCCAACCCCAGCCAAACTCCCTTAACAATGTTATTTCACACCATATGCATTGAGGTTGGCCTGAGTCAGCCATTTTTTTCACTTGTGATTTTTTTCCTTCACTCCCTACCTCCTCCTTTTCCAGTCAATATTCATTTTAAATGCAAGAAGCCAGCCTCCTTTTTAGCTGACAAGGCTGGTTGATCACACATCTTCAGCTACATAACTGACAAATGCCCATTTAGGTGTGGGGTTGACTCTAAACATTCAAGAAAGATATATTCAAGAGAGAAAAGGCAGGGGAAGCCAACAATCTGCTGAGCAAAGGATGTGGTGACCATTTGAGGCCCAGTGATCCCCAAACACTATTCTGAAAAAGCCTCCTGATTAGGAAAGGTGAAAACGGCAGCCTTCAAGCATTCCATCTCCAGCCCCTGTGTTCTCTTCCCTGGTGGTTTCCTGGAGTGAAAAGAATCTGCTTACCAGGGCAATGAAAGCCCTTCCTCCAGATACATCTCATTCAGCCCTAGTCCTATTGCTCCTTATCCCGCCTTGGGGATTCAGTAACTCCCTCTTTCTGGGAAACATGCGTGCCTGGTGCTATTTCAACCCTGGCTGCCCATTTGAATTATCTAGGAACTTGGAAAAATGCCAATACCTTAACCGCACTCAAGACTAGTTAAATTAGTGTCCCTGGAGATGATGGGTCCTGTGCACTGCATACTTCAGGCAGTGTGGCAGTCAGCCACAGGGCAAAGCCACACTCTGCAGAATTGCCCTCAGATGTGTCTGATGTTTTCCTCATGGTTGGACTGCCCTTGGGTTTGAGGAGGAAGACCATATAGGCAAAGTGCCCTTTTTATCAAATAGAGCCATTCTTATCACAAGTTTGGGCTTTGCTTTTGAAAAAGAACTCTTTCCTCAAGAGTCAGACGTTCTGTCCTCACATAGACCCATCACCTACACCCATACGATCTATGGCAAGTCTATTTCTCTAAGTCCTAGATGCTTCATTTGTAAACTGGAGTAACAATCAACCTGACTTAACACATTTATAACATTTAGAGTGATGTCAAGCACATGGTAAGGAACGATAATCATTATTTATCACTATTATTTATGATCTTGGGCAGATTTCTCCCATGTTTCCTTAAACATGTTGAACTAGACAATACATAAGATGCCTTTAAGTTATATATTCTTGGACTCTGGACAGACTTATTCAGATTGTTTGCAAATGAAAAAAAATCAATGTATGCTAATTTACAAATTCTCATTCTAATGATCTAATTACTCTTTGTAACTGAAAGCTGAATTAGCAATTCAGCCAATATTAATTAAATTTCTCTACATCTAAGAATCAGCTACAATGTATAGGGAAACACTGAACATAGAATTAGGAGATATGAGTTAAATTAAGGATGGGAATTTATATTGTTAATGAATAAGTTAGGACAGAGTTGTGTTTCAGTACTAAAATACTTGTTTACCTTGACCCATCCAGGCACCCTTGAATGGCTGCTTTCAGGACCACCATGGTGAATGGAAGGTTGGGTTAGCAGTATGGCCTGGGATGGTAGAGATGATCAGGGTGTGGCAGAGCAGAATGGAAAAAAGAATCACCTTGAGGAGCACTCGGAAATCACCATCCAGCAGGTGGAAATTGGTTAGCATGGCCCCAGGGTTCTCCCTACAGTATAGCTGGCAGTTCAACTGCCGGATTAACTTGGGATTCCTCAGTTGTAAAATGAGGATAGAAATTCCCAGCTCTTGGATTACTAAACAATTTTGATGGGACTATATATTTATGGAAAAGCTTTGTAAACATGAAAAAAAATGATATTCAGATGTATTATTTTTTGTGAACATCTAGGGTTCAAAATTCTCCAAGCCAGGCTTCAGCAATATGTGAACTGTGAACTTCCAGATGTTCAGCTGGTTTTAGAAAAGGCAGAGGAACCAGAGATAAATTGCCAACATTCGCTGGATCATCAAAAAAGCAAGAGAGTTCCAGAAAAACATCTATTTCTGCTTTACTGACTATGCCAAAGCCTTTGACTGTGTGGAGCACAATAAACCAAGGAAAATTGTGAAAGAGATGGGAATACCAGACCACCTGACCTGCCTCTTGCGAAACCTATATGCAGGTCAGGAAGCAACAGTTAGAACTGGACATGGAACAACAGACTAGTTCCAAATAGGAAAAGGAGTACGTCAAGGCTGTATATTGTCACCCTGCTTATTTAACTTCTATGCAGAGTACATCATGAGAAACACTGGGCTGGAAGAAGCATAAGCTGGAATCAAGACTGCTGGGAGAAATATCAATAGCCTCAGATATGCAGATGACACCACCTTTATGGCAGAAAGTGAAGAGGAACTAAAGAGCCTCTTGAGGAAACTGAAAGTGGAGAGTGAAAAAGTTGGCTTAAAGCTCAACATTCAGAAAATGAAGATCATGGCATCTGGTCCCATCACTTCATGGGAAATAGATGGGGAAACAGTGGAAACAGTGTCAGACTTTATTTTTCTGGGCTCCAAAACCACTGCAGATGGTGACTGCAGCCATGAAATTATAAGACGCTTATTCCTTGGAAGGAAAGTTATGACCAACCTAGATAGCATATTCAAAAGCAGAGACATTACTTTGCCAACAAAGGTCCATCTAGTCAAGGGTATGGTTTTTCCAGTAGTCATGTATGGATGTGAGAATTGGTCTGTGAAGAAAGCTGAGCACCGAAGAATTGATGCTTTTGAACTGTGGTGTTGGAGAAGACTCTTGAGAGTCCCTTACACTGCAAGGAGATCCAACCAGTCCATTCTGAAGGAGATCAGCCCTGGGATTTCTTTGGAAGGAATGATGCTAAAGCTGAAACTCCAGTACTTTGGCCACCTCACGTGAAGAGTTGACTCATTGGAAAAGACTCAGATGCTGGGAGGGATTGGGGGCAGGAGGAGAAGGGGACGACAGAGGATGAGATGGCTGGATGGCATCACCGACTCGATGGACGTGAGTTTGAGTGAACTCCGGGAGTTGGCGATGGACAGGGAGGCCTGGCGTGCTGTGATTCATGGGGTCGCAAAGAGTTGCACATGACTGAGTGACTGAACTGAACTGAACTGAAGGTGGAAAATAGTGAGCAGTGAATGGATGGGTTTATCATATTTGTATAGGAAAACATATTCTTCCTATCTACAAAGCTCAGTGATGTTGGCTCAATGGACAGGTGTGTCAGAGACTGGCCTTGTTAAGTTTCCCCTCTGGTAAATCTTGAGGCCACTAGGGTAAACTGTGGACTAACTCAGTCAAACAAAAGATACATAGGAGTTTAGATTCAGCAAAGTTGGGAACTAATGGCAACTTTGCTGCTCTCAGATAAGAGCCTCTGTTAATTAACATTTTAAATTTTAATGTGTCAATAATATAGAAGCCCAGTTTGCTTGGGTTGTGGGGCTTTTTTTTTCCTTTTATGAAGAATAATTTTGCAAGGGTAAAATCAAGGAGTAGGACATTTCTGCAGAATTCATTAGGAAGGTGAGGAAAGGTTAGTCTGTCTCAAGATGTCTATTCTTTTGTTGAACCAGCAAAGATTAGTTCCTGATTTTTATTTTAATACTAGTCTTATGAGATTTAGAGTGATGAATCTTATCCCAATATTTGAGACATGTGGCTTGAAATTGGGACTATCTCAGAAAACAGAGGTAGAATGCAAAAAAAAGAGAGAGAGAGAGAGATTTTGCTGTTCAATTATTGCCCAGGTTAGAGCATTCAGATTGTGTCTAAAATGAATCAGTGCAATTATTTAGAGGGTGCAAATGTCAATACGCTCTTTGTTTCATGTAGAGCAGAGGTTGGCTAACTACAACCCATGAGCCAAATCCAGCTCCTGTCCATCTTTGTAAATAAAACTTTTACTGGAACACAGCAAAGTTTATTTGTTTACTTGTTGTCTAGGACGGCTTTTGCACTACAACAATGAAGGAAAGTAACTGTGACACAGACGCCACGGCTCCCAACCCCTGAAATATTTATTCTCTAACCTTTTACCAAAAATGTTTGTCAAGACCTCATATAATCTTAGGTGTTTTATAGGCAGTTTTATGTTTTTGTTTTAGTATCTATTAGAAGAAGATAAAACTGTCAAGTCTATGTTTTTGAACTTTTTTTGTTGAGGATAAATTAAAGTATATAAGACTTTGAGTTAATTTTAAAAAATACTAAAATACAAAAAGAAAATGGTGGCATGTGTTCTGATATTTGAGAAATACAGTCTCACTGGGAACCAAAATTTTGATTTTTACATTTCTCTGTTTCTGAGAAATCCTGGCCTAAGAGAGATTTTTTAACAAGTATCCTCTTATTCTCTATTTGAGTCTTAAAATAGTTTGGGCCAAAAATTAAACAGGTAACAATAATGATTTTTCACTTTTTTACACGAAGATTGACATAGATGAAAATATATTTGCAATCACAAAGTCATAAGCAAACTGATTTTTCGGGGGGTGTGGGGAGTAGAAGGAGCTTTTGAGATACAATTCTAGTCTTAGCTCATCAGAAAATTGGTCTTGGCTTACTGGAAATTTCCATAAGGCCTGATAATAGAGAATCCTTCAGCTTGGTCACGTGACAATGTGCACAGGAACTCCA
Organism: Bos indicus x Bos taurus; assembly: GCF_003369695.1. Taxonomy (NCBI): domain Eukaryota; kingdom Metazoa; phylum Chordata; class Mammalia; order Artiodactyla; family Bovidae; genus Bos; species Bos indicus x Bos taurus. The sequence continues at coordinate 40,697,783 of NC_040082.1, forward strand.
ACTGATTTGGCCCTACCTCCTGTGGTCAAGTACATAGAATTAAAAGAAAATTATGTACTGTACAGTCCCCAAAATGTACTGTCTCGAGCTTACTCTAGATGGGCAGCTCTCTAAGTGCATACCATGGAGGTATGCAGACTTGAAATTTTTTCCCCCAGTAGTTTGATGACCAAATAACCTTAGGGAAGAAAACTGATTTAAACAGATTCGCTGCTAAGTCACTTCAGTCGTGTCCAACTCTGTGTGACCCCATAGACAGCAGCCCACCAGGCTCCCCTGTCCCTGGGATTCTCCAGGCAAGAACACTGGAGTGGGTTGCCAGTTCCTTCTCCAATGCATGAAAGTGAAAAGTGAAAGTGAAGTTGCTCAGTCGTGTCCGACCCTCAGCGACCCCATGGACTGCAGCCTACCAGGCTCCTCCATCCATGGGATTTTCCAGGCAAGAGTACTGGAGTGGGGTGCCATTGCCTTCTCCATAAACAGATTTGGACCTCCTCAAATTTACTGCAAGATTTTTCAAGATCTTCAGGTCTTGATGTACAATGGAAGATGCAACTTTGCCTAAACTTACCTCACCATAGAACTCTTCTCTCATGGAGTATTTTTGGAAATGCCACTCTTAAGGATCTAGAGGAAAGTGGACATAATCAGCTGGGCATCAATATGATTTTGAGTCTAGAATTTATTTTCGCATTTTTTGGGGGAATTCATTCCCTTTTGGAAGTATCATCAACATAATGGGAAACAAATTTCATGATAGTAGGTGGTACAACTTATAAACATGAAAGTAGTGTGCAGAGAATACTTGAGAACTCTGAAGTCAGTTTGTAATAAAACTTTTAGGAGACTAATTAAAAATAAATACTAAGATCCTTTAAAATGTGCAATATCTTTTAGTAACCTATTCTTCTTTTACAAATTTGTCTTTTGGAAACATCAGAGATGTTCATAAGGGAATACCTGTAGAGTGATTTATAATACAAAAAAATTGGCAACAATTTGAATGTTCAATAATGAAGACTGTTGGAAAGGTTTAAATATATTAGAATATTAAGTAGACAACAGAAATCATATTACTAAAGAGTACTTATTGACACAGGAAATTGTGCATGATACATAATTAAAAGGAAACACTACTAAAATGTACTCACAGTATCTTACTTTTATAAAACTATAAGTGAATAAACATGAAGAATATAAAAAGACAGAAAATATAGAGTGGGATTATTTGGGCTGTTGGAATTATGCATAAAGTTTCTCTTCTATTGCTAACACATTTGCCAACTTTCCTACATTGAGCTTATAATTAGGAAAAATTACAATTACAGTAGAAAATCCTACAGAAAATAAATTTCTCTTTCATATCAGTTTTTCCTAAAGAACCTATAACATGACGTATTTTGAAAATGCACTAAGCTATCTATTTCTAGGACCAGAAAGAATTTTCTCCCAGATGCATGTATAGCAAAGGATGATACCAGAACCCTAGAGGCTTCATGACTAACAATCACTCTTTCATTTTGTTCTCTTCAGAAATATGTCAACCTAAGGAATGGTGGTGCCAACATCCCAAGAAGTGACCTCTGGCTTGTAATTCAGGTGTATAATTTCCCTGAATACATTAAGGTCTGACTCAGATTGTCCTATGATACGTATCTATCCACCTATTTATCGCCCAGATCTCCACTGTCTTGTCATTCCCTTCTCCTGTCCCTATTCTCCCAATCTGACATGCCAGAAGTGTTGGAGTCAGGGCTGCTGAAGAGGGATTTCCTTAGGCTGGAGACTCTTCCAGACAGGATCAGGCTTGGCATCACAGCTGGTTCTGTTGAGTTACCTCTTTCTTTACCTTTTTCAATAGAATTATAAAAACATGCACAAGTCTCTGTCCACTACATTTTAAAAAATTCCTCCAATATTATACATTCTTTAAATCTATGTCTCTTCTGTATGGTTCTGGCCTGAGGTACTCTGCCATGAATTCACCTTGGTTAAGAAGTGTCCCCCTTTCTGCACCTCAATTCCCTTGCCCATTTAATAAGATGTCTGGATTTACTCAACAAACATTTACTGAGTTCCTGCTCTGGGGTCAAAGGTGCACAAGACAGATATAGCTCTTGTCTTAATAGAGCTTACAATTCAGTGGACTGGGCAGATTTTATGTATATATACTTTTTAAAGCAAAGATGACATTGCAGAAGACAGTGTATGAAGATTTTACTGGATCCATAGATAGCCCATCTAAGCCAGACTCAGGAAGTCATGAATGAGCCAGTGACATACAAGAAACAATTTGCAGAAGACATACTGAAATATAAGTAAGAGTTAGTGAAAGAGCAGTAATGGAAGAAAGCAATAGCTTACTAAAACCCCAGAAACAAAAGGATAAGTAATGAATTCAAGAGATTAAAAGAAATTCATATAACCAAAAGAGAATGTGTGATAAGGGAACGGAACAAAATGAGAACAAGCCACATTCCAGAGTTTACACCAGTACTACCCAAGATACACGATGTGAGCTATGTATGTCATTTTCAATCTTCTAGTAGCCATATTTTAAAAAGTAAAAAAGAAATATCTGAAGTTAAATGTAATAACCTATTTTAGTTAATCCAGTATAATTAAAATATTATTTCAACATGTAATCCATAGAAAATTATTAATAAGATACTTTATATCCTTTTTTCCCCTAAATCTTTGTAATCTGATGTTCACAGTTATCACTTTCTCAATTCAAACTCATCATATTTTAACTACTGAACAATCACATGTGGCTAGTGGCTACCACACTGGACAGCACAAATTTAGATTGCATCTTTAGGAAAATGCAAAGCCACCAAAGGTGCTTCATGGATAATGAATTTTATGGGAAATGGTAGGAAGCAGGGAAACTAGAAAGATTTTTGTAGAATCTATAGCAAAGAGTAAAGTGGGGGGCGAGGATAAACAGATCTCATTAGCATCAAGAGATACTCTGGAGGTAAACTTTACCATTTTGACATGCATATAAGCCCACGGAACACCAAGACCCAAGAGCTACTTCATAAAGCATAATGACACATTTAATTTTTCCCTCTCTGACCTCTTTAAGCTGAAAGTCACAGACCTATATAGGAGGTCACAAGGCCATATATCCTAGGAGCCACACAGCAAATGGTTTGGGCAAATGGTTGATGGTGCTATTTTGACCCTTTCTCCTCTGTACAGAGTGAGAAAGAAGAATCATCCAGAAAGTCTGAGAGTGTTTGTTGCTCCCCCCCCCCCCCCCGCCGCCCCCCTCCACCGCTGACACATTGAATCTATGGAGAAAGGAGGGGAGGAGGAGGCAGATGGAGAAAAGTGCTTCTCAGGGGTGATTACAGCCAGAGAGGGGCTTGAAGAGACATCCCTGGGCCCCATATTTCTTTTGCCACCAGTGACTTTCAAATCAAATGAGCCCAATCTGCAGATCAAAATGAGATTTTTCTTATTGACTTCCCTGAAAGCTTAGCTGGCTCTCCACAAATCGAGTCATGTGTATCCTGCATCATCATCAACCACAGCTGATGCAGGGATGTCGGAACTGGGCCGATGCTGGCAAATATGTCACTGATGCATGAGGCCAGGGAAAATCCAGCTCTTATTGGCCTGGCAGTGCTGACCTGGTTTGTCCATAAATGAAGAGCAAATGCAATTTGCAAAACACATAGAACTGATAAGGGGCTACAACAAGGCGGGGCTGGAGTCACTTTGCTAAGAGCAGGCATGCTTGAAGGGGAGACAAAGCAGATTTCAACCTTGAAATTGGACAGACAGCATTTCTTGAAGTCTGCTCCGTGTACCCCTTTTCCTAATCAACATCTAAAGAGTGTGTTAAAAATCTGCATACCTGAGTCTAACCCCAGGCCTGCTGAAATGGAGGAGTGCCTGGGATGTGGCCTAGGAAACAGTCACGTTTAAGAAAACCCATATGATTCTTGTGCATATTAAGGTTTAATAATTAGAGGAAGGGAGGTAGAACAAGAGGATTTCCATTCGTTTATTGGGAAAAACTGAGCCTGGAATCAGTCTACCTGGCTTGTCATCCAGACTTTGCTTCTGGCTAACTGGCTGACTCAGAGTGAGGGGGAGATGGGGGTGGGGGGATGTGAAATCAGAAGAGGGTGTAGGCCTACTTCCTTCATACAAGCGCTGTGTGATGATGCTTTATAACCAAGTCTCACTGTCACCACAAGAAAATGCAGGGTGAAGTCAGGTGACCTTGAAAAATCAGATTCTGGCATTATAGCTCTGACATTCTCTTTCATGAATGACATTCTATTTCTAACCCCAGTTCCTTCTTCTGTAAAATGGGGAGGTTATCTTCCATTTGAGCTATGTTATTTTCAGAATCCAGTGAAACACCATTTTTTTTCAGTTGTTCAAAAGGTAGACACAAACAGAAAGTGGTGGTATTAATCCAATAGAGACCTACCTCTACTTAGCACATTATTTGTTATAAGAATATATCTACACTGATAAAATACCTTAAACGCATAACATTTTTTGTTTGTTTGTTCGTTTTAACAAAGCACACTACAATATAAAAGGATATATATTTTTTCCTTTTATTATAGATTAAACTCATGTGAAATGGCCTAGATTAACTTCTGCTGACCCTCTCTGTAACACAACACTAATTTTGTAAGGGAAAAAGAGATTCACCTTAAGATACTCCAGGTTTTCCACATATTAAAAAAAAAAAAGCCCTCAATAATGGCCATGCCTTAACTTAGCTTTCAAATCTATCAATAATTCAGCCACTCTCTCCTTCCATGTAGCCAACAGTAGCAAAATTTGATTATTTGATAAGATGTCTTGTGTTTTTCTAGTTTGCAAATCTGTGCTTATTTCATGCCAAATCCTTGGACTAGAACGTTTCTCTGCTTATCAAATATCCTCCTATCGACATGGAAATATACATTACCATATTTAAAATAGATAGCCAATGGGAATTTGCTGTATTACTCAGGGAACTCAAACCAAGGCTTGGTAACAACCTAGAGAGGAGGGATGGAGAGGAAGGTGGGAGGGATGTTCAAGTAGGAGGGGACATGGGTAAACCTATCGCTGATTCATGTCGATCTTTGGTAGAAACCAACACAGTACTGTAAAGCAATTATCCTTCAGGTAAAAATAAATAAAAAAGTATCTTCCTATCAAACTTCTATCTATAAAAATATCATAGTTGTATACAAACATTTCATTCAAAGATGTTGACTTTGATGCTGTATATGAAAGCAAAACAATCACACAAACAAAAAGATAGTTCATGACCTAATAAGTATCCAGCACTAGGGGAGCAATTAAATAAATATAGTCATACAATAGAATCCAGGTATCCCCCGCTTTTCAAAAGTTTGCTTTACATCATTTTTCTTTTTAGAAAAAACAACATTACCTGTTTTTGCTCACTGAAAGAAATCCAAAGATTATGTCCACTTTTATGAAAAAAGACACAGTGTGAAAATAGCATTCAGCACTGCTTTGCAGTGAGCCATTATAGAGGTAGCGCATGCCCAAAGAAACGAGAACAGTGCCCACAAAACCCTTCCCTGGGAACCACACTCAGCACCTCAGCCTCAAGCCGCCATGGCTTTAAACTGTGTGACCGTCTGTGCTTTATCTCAATTTATTTTGTGCATCCATTAGCAAGATGTGTCCTAAAGTACTTTCTTTTTCACTTTACACTGTTTTGTCTTATGGAATGGTCACAGGAAGGCTCTACTTTTAGAGAGCGAGGGACTTGTACTCTACTCTAGATTGTATGCTGTTGGAAAAGAATATTTACCAGCCCGTGAAGGTGGTCATGATACACCATTAATTGACAGAGAAAAGTAAGCATCATTTAAAAAAACATCTGCAGATACCATATAGAACACAGAAAGGAGAAGCACATGCTGGGTCACTTAGGTGTTAGTTTTGCATCATGACAGAAGGTCCCACAAAGAAGAAAGGAAAAGTCTCAGGATCAGCGCAAGGACGCACAGAGAACTGAACTCTCTGCTTAAAAATGTAATACCACTCTAGGTGAGGGGGTCAGATATTCCAGTGCATTATATTACATTCATATAATGCAGATTCTCTCAGCCTCTGCTGCTCTCCTAGCTTCATTCAACTGTTGTCTATGTGTCTCAAATCCAAAACATGTGCAAGAGGGACTGATCGAGTATTTAGTCATCACCCAATACCAAGCCCCCACACTGGACAGAGCTCTCAGGCCAGGCCATTTCATGGCCAGGGGTCTGCTCAACCAATAGATGGAGGCGTCTGGCCCAGATTCGGTTACTCACGTGATCACATGAAACCAACTTGGAAATGTACAGGTCAGGAACAGCTAGGGTTACTCCTCTCCAACCCCGTACTCAAAGATTCATGTCTCCTCTCTAGTGCATTCTTCAAATAACATGTGCTGTTATGACTGTATGGTGGGGGAGAAACAAATCAGGATTGGATTTGGCTCTCTGTGGGAAAAAAAAAAAAAAAGAATTCAAAATGATAATGATTTAAATACTTGAGGGTTTATCTCTCAAGTGGAAGACATCTGGAGGTGGCCAGTCCACGCCTTGGTATGGCAACTCTTTACAAAGTCATTAGAATCAGGAGCATCCTAATTCCCTGCCCCTCAGCCTAACATGCAGTAGAGTACTCCTCACACATTGCTTCATATTATCTTTACAATGTCCACATGCAATGGATGCTATTTTGACCCCTATTCCTAAAATGCAAAAATGAAAGTGCTCAAGGATTTTAGGAGATAGTTATACTCAGTTAGATAGTTCAGTTGCTCAGTCATGTCCAACTCTTTGCAATCCCATGGACTGCAGCATGCCAGGCTTCCCTGTCCACCACCAATTCCCAGAGCATACGCAAACTCATGTCCTTTGCATCGGTGATGGCATCCAACCATCTCATCTTCTGTTGTCCCCTTCTCCTTCCTCCTTCAATATTTCCCAGAATCAGGGTCTTTTCAAATGAGTCAGTTCTTTGCATCAGGTGGCCAAAGCATTGGAGTTTCAGTTCAGAATCCGTCCTTCCAATGAATCTTCAGGACTGACTTCCTTTAGTTTTGACTGGTTGGATCTCCTTGCTGTCCAAGGGACTCTCAAGAGTCTTCTCCAATACCACAGTTCAAAAGCATCAATTCTTCAGTGCTCAGCTTTCTTTATAGTCAAATTCTCACATCCATACATGACTATTGGAAAAACCATAGCTTTGACTAGATGGACCTTTGTGGGCAAAGTAATGTCTCTGCTTTTTAATATGCTGTCTAGGTTGGTCATAGCTTTTCTTCCAAGGAGCAAGCATCTTTTAATTTCATGGCGGCAGTCTCCATTTGCAGTGATTTTGGAGCCCCAAACATAAAATATCTCACTGTTTCCATTGTTTCCCCATCTATTTGCCATGAAGTGATGGGACTGGATGCTACGATTTTAGTTTTCTGAATGTTAAGTTTTAAGCCAGCTTTTTCATTCTCCTTTTTCACTTTCATCAAGATGCTCTTTAGTTCTTCTTTGCTTTCCGCCATGAGGGTGGTGTCATCTGCATATCTGAGGTTATTTATATTTCTCCTGGCAATCTTGATTCCATCTTGTGCTTCATCCAGCCCGGCATTTCACATGATGTACTCTGCGTAGAAGTTAAATAAGCAGGGTGACAATATACAGCCTTGACGTACTCCTTTCCCAATATTGAACCAGTCTGTTGTTCCATGTCCAGTTCTAACTGTTGCTTCTTGACCTGCACACAGATTTCTCAGGAGGCAAGTCAGGTGGTCTGATATTCCCATCTCTTTAAGAATTTTCCACAGTTTGTTATGATCCACACAAAGGCTTTGGCATAATCAATAAAGAAAGAATACACAGAAGAATTATACAAAAAATATCCTCATGACCCAGATAACCATGATGGTGTGATCACTCACCTAGAGCCAGACATCCTGGAATGTGAAGTTAAGTGGGCCTTAGGAGGCATCACTATGAACAAAGCTAGTGGAGGTGATGGAATTCCAGTTGAGCTATTTCAAATCATAAAAGATGATACTGGCATATTTGCTCAATATGCCAGCAAATCTGGAAAACTCAGCAGTGGCCACAGGACTGGAAAAGGTCAGTTTTCATTCCAATCCCAAAGAAAGGCAATGCCAAAGAATGTTCAAACTATTGCACAATTGCACTCATCTCACACGCTAGCCAAGTAATGCTCAAAATTCTCCAAGCCAGGCTTCAACAGTACATGAACCATGAACTTCCAGATGTTTAAGCTGGATTTAGTTGTACTAATGGTGCCATTTAATGGTCTGCCTCTATGCATATCCTGTGTCCAGTGATTCTGTGGGTCTTCTCAAAGGGTAGAGTCTACTTTCCCATCCCTTGGATCTAGGCTTGTGACTTGTGTCTTGTGACTTGTTTTGGTCCAAATAGCTGTGTAGAAGTGATGGTGTGCCAGTTCTGAACTTATGCTTAAAGAGAGCTTGCCTGCTTCAATTGTCTCTCTCTTAAAACCTTTCTCATGTGCAGTAGCCTGGACAAGCTGGCTAGAACAAGAGAGGCACATGGAGCAAATTTGACTCACGCAAGCCAACTAGCCAACACCCAGCAGATCCACTAGCTAAGCAGAGATTACCTAAGTGAACCCAGCTCTGATCAGCCAATCTCTGGATTCTTGAGCAAAAATAAATGTTCACTATGCTTAATATTGCATGCCACTGCAGACCCATAGCTGTCCATTTAGCAACATTATTGTGGCATTACCTAACTGTGAGATAGGTTACTTAGTAACTTTCCAAAGTCACCCAAATAGTAACTGGTAGAGCCAAGATGCGGAGAAGGCAATGGCACCCCACTCCAGTACCCTTGCCTGGAGAATCCCATGGACAGAGGAGCCTGGTGGGCTGCAGTCCATGGGGTCACTACGAGTCAGACATGAGTGAGTGACTTCACTTTCACTTTTCACTTTCCTGCATTGGAGAAGGAAATGGCAACCCACTCCAGTGTTCTTGCCTGGAGAATCCCAGGGACGGTGGAGCCTGATGGGCTGCCATCTATGGGGTCGCACAGAGTCGGACACGACTGAAGCAACTTAGCAGCAGCAGCAGAGCCAAGATGTGGACTTAGGATATCTACTTTCAGAGTCTGACATGCTCAGGGAAGGCTTTGGAAAGAACAAATTATTTGGGAAATATCTGAAGTTTCTCAGAATCTCCGGTCTCTTAAGTCAGAGGTCCTGTGTTCAGTCCTGGGGTTTTATTAACTACTTCAGGCCTTTGGATCTTGGTTTCCTTATATTTAAAATGAATATAATAAATACTTCTGTTAGCAGGATTCCTGGTAGGATCCAATGGGATACCTATGAAAAGCATTTCACAAATGACTGTGCAGATAGCAGATGTAGACACCACATCTCCACCCTGCCAACAGCTCAACAGACAGAGGCTAAAGGGCTTTGCTAGGAGGTCCTCTGCACTTCTCCTCTCAAGGAACAATTATGGATCGAGTGCACCTGTGGAGGCCAGGATAGTGAACTGTTTGTCTTTATAGCATCCACCTCCCATAACAGGAAAGCTTTAGCTGAGTTCTAAATGAGAGAAAAAGGGGGAAAAGACCCCTAAAGCTGCTATTAAATTCACAGAGGCCCTTAATGGTGATTTAATGCTGGGAGATCTAGCTTGCCACAAGATTGTGACAGGACTGTATTTTTTTCTGTCGGGTTTAGGTGAGTGGTAGTGTGGCCGCATTTAAAGGCAGTGGGGAGAGGGTGGTGGCAGGACTATTAATCATGTGCTGGACTATAAGCAGAATTAAAGGGACAGGGAGACTAGAGATGGCTGGAGAGTGACCTTTGGGGCAGGGTGTTACTAAGGAAGCACAGAAAGGAGGGTCAGGCTACACCCTACCTGTTCTTTCTCCTCTCACTTTTATAACTAAATTCCTCCTCCCTGTAGTTCCCAAACCCACTCTAGGACAGCCTTCAGAGAGATCATTTAGCTTCCCTGGTGGTTCCAGACATGGTCTCAGCGTACAAAAGATCAGGATTCAAAAGCATCACATAATGCCTCAGAGTCTATGGTTAACTCTGGCTTTCATCTTTTACACATTTAAACACTTTTTAAAATGCACTCACATTTAATGTTTAACCCCAGACACTACCCAGCTGTATACATGCACCAGTATGCGTTCATACATTCGCTCATCAAATACTATTTGTTCCTCTCTGTTATGTACCAACCATCAAGCACTGCCCTAGGCTCAAAGGAAGCAGAGATGAATGAAATATGGTCCCTGCCCTCAAGGACAGCTTATAAATCATTCCTTATCATGACTTCTAGATGGAAAAACAAAATTTTTTCCACAGTAAGCTATCCCTGAATGTTCTTAACAGGTCTTCCACCGATGAATATTTTGCTTATTTCTAATTTTTGTTATTCAGGAGTCACTGTAAAATGTGTGGGCATGACTACTGAATAACTTCATACAAGAAGGCTGTCAAGTGCAGGTATGCTATAAATTTTTATTTCTATTGCCAAAAAGGCTGCACCAATTTGCTTTCCGAATAATAATATATGAGTACTTGTTTCCCCAGTACTATTAAGCTTCATATATTAGTAAATCTGTTAAGTAAAAAGTGAAATTTCATTTTTTAAAATTTCTGTTTCTTTAATTGTGAATAAGGTTGAACATTTTGTTGAATGGTAAAGACTTTTTTTTTTCCCTTTGAACTTATTGTTAACATTCTCAGTTCATTTTTCTTTTGGTTGTTGGTTTTGTTTCTTTATTTACAGACATAGAAAAACTAAGGAAATTAGTTATATTATAGTGGTTTTTCATGTGCAATTTTACACTTTCAATGTAGTCAAATTTGCCAGTCTTTTTGGTGTGGTTTTTGGTGTTCATTTCTTCTTTAGAAATATCCTTTGTATGTCAAGATTATAAAAGCATGCTGCTGTATTTCCTTTTAGTGATTTGTATAGTTTTTTTTTTTTATTAATTCATGAATGCATATAGAACTATGTCAGCTTTTCATTGCTGCATCACAAATTACCACAGCCTTATCAGCTGAAGACAATACACACAATGTTGCAGTTTCTATGGATCAGGAGTTTGGCATTGATTAACTGGATCCTTGGCTTAGAGTTTCAGAGCCTATGCTCAAGGTCTTGGCCAGAACTATGTTCTCATCAGAAGCTCAACTGGGGAAGGATCTGCTGCCAAATTCTTTCAGATTGTTGCTCAAATTCATTTCCTGATACTATGTGATTCATGGCATCTTGCTTCATCAAAGTCAGACAGAGAGACAGTCTGGCATGATGGGCATTACATTATTATGCAATCACAGATGTGATCACATAAACCTCTCACCTTTGTCACATTCCAAGATTTAGAAGAAAGTCACTGATCCTTCCCATACTCAAAGGGATTACACAAAGGTATGAATACCAGGAGCTAGAGATCCTGAAAACACTCTAAAGTCTGTCTGACAAAATTATCTAACTTTCCTCTAACTTATTAGAGATTCTATTTTAAAAATTTTCCTCAGACAGTATGGTTTAAATAACTCAATCTAGTTATTTCTCCTTCTTTCTTCATTGCAAATAGTGCATCCATGGTATTGGAAATGTAGTTTATCAATTCCACAATCCACTTATTGGGCATAAAAAGAATACTTTTCAAGCTTCTTCCCCAGAGCCAATCACCATTGTCAGTTTTTGTTTTATTCTTTCAGACATATGTATGTCTGTGTTTTTATTGCTATATACCTATATCTATCCAGCTAAATATAAAGGTTTAAGAAAATAAAAAGAAGAAAGTCTAATCATTATCTCACTCTTTTCCACAGAAGAGGTGCATATTCACAGCAGAGACCAGACAACTTCAAGTCAATGCAAGTGTGTGCTAGGAAACACTACATTAGTCAGTTAAGCTGACTAGTCTTGCTCCAAAATGAGCCAAACTCAGGACCAAGACAAGGAAGGGGCAGCAACAGGTAAAGCAGGAACATTTCTGAAGATAGAGTGCATCCCAAAGAAGATAATATAGTTAAGAAAGAATTGCAAGTCCCCAAGTCCCAAGCACATGAACAGACACAGTATCTGTCTGGGCCTTTCTGAGTAGGACTCTGTTTAGTTTGATTTTTTTAAAAAAAATTATAATTTCTGACTACATTCTGTTTCATAATAGAGTCTTCAAATATCCACTGAAGCTGCTATTATTGTCTCTCAGCAGCAAGTGGTATGAAGAATGAAGCACATACTAGCCATGACCCTTACATCAGTTCAGTTCAGTTGTTCAGTCATGTCTAACTCATTGCAACCCCATGAACTGCAACATGACAGGCCTCCCTGTCCATCACCAAATCCCAGAGTTTACACAAACTCATGTCCATTGAGTCGGTGATGCCATCCAACCATCTCATCCTCTGTCATACCCTCCTCCTCCTGCACTCAATCTTTCCCAGCATCAGGGTCTTTTCAAATGAGTCAGCCCTTCACATCAGGTGGCCAAAGTATCAGCTTCAACATCAATCCTTCCAATGAACACCCAGGGCTGATCTCCTTTAGGATGGATTGGTTGGACCTCCTTGCAGTCCAAGGGACTCTCAAGAGTCTTCTCCAATCCACAGTTCAAAAGCATCAATTCTTCGGGGCTCAGCTTTCTTTATAGTCCAACTCTCACATCCATACATGACTACGGGAAAAACCATAGCCTTGACTAGATGGACCTTTGTTGACAAAGTAATGTCTCTGCTTTTTAATATGCTATCTAGGTTGGTCATAACTTTCCTTCCAAGGAGTAAGCATCTTTTAATTTCATGGCTGCAATCACCATCTGCAGTGATTTAGAGCCCCCCAAAAATAAAGTCAGCTACTGTTTCCACTGTTTTCCCATCTATTTGCCATGAAGTGATGGAACCAGATGCCATGATCTTCATTTTCTGAATGTTGAGCTTTAAGCCAACTTTTTCACTCTCCTCTGAATGACAAACCACTTCAAGACTGTCATTTATCATCACACATTCCCTAAGATCACCTCATCTTATAGTAGAGTTGAGAAAAAGAATAGTGAAATAATTTTGTATTCAAAGATCTCAAAAGAGTAGGAAAACAAAAAAATACACCCAAACCCACCACCACTCCCTATTGCCTTACACCCAGACTCTTCCTGCTTCCTCATTTATTTACATAAGTAGCCTAGCCTCTGAAAGCATTTGACTCTTCAATCCCACGTTTGAAAGAACCAGATCATCCCCTGGGTCAAAGATATTTTCAGAAACAGTTCAATAGAGGCTTATTATCTAGTTCTTCTATTTAAGCCCTCCTTCCATTTGTCAACTTCTTTGACAGGTTTGTCCTGCAAAGGATTATTTATTCTTTAATACAATTTCTAAAAAAAAAAAAAAAACAACAACAAAGGAAACAAACAATAACAAAAAGAACCCCTAAGTGTGTCCAATGGACTTAAAGCTAAAGTGGCCCATCCGTTGATTCTAAAGAAAAGCAGCTGGCAAAACTAATCAATGCTGGACATTTGCATTTTTTTTTCGTTTTTTACAGTCTCCCCTGGTGCTGTGAGATTGGTTTTCTGTGTTGGAAGGACAGCATGGAGAGCAGCTGCTGTCTCCCGGCCTGGTGCACAGTATACAAGAGTGCGTGGCACAGAATTCATCTACCAAATATCCCAACAGGTTAACCAGTTCTGGAGGGAGGAAGTCACAGCTCTTACTTTTGAAGGTTCTTTGTATTGAGTATAAAAGAGTCTGTGTTTCTGGGAATAATATGTCTCTCTTCAAATTGACTCTCTCTATCTACTCTAGGCAGCAAGATGATGCTGCTAAAACTTGATAATCTCCTGCTGATGAGATGGTGACAAGAAAAAAATTAAATACAAGTATGAGCTTGGCAAAAATAAACATATGCAAGCTCTGGAAACTAGGCAGTAGTATAATTCTCATTGCAAGTTTTTGAGTGCTTCTTATGTGAGGTATTGTGCCCGGTGCTATACACGCATTATCTCTATTAATTTTCCCAATATTGAAAGATACATGCTCTTCTTAACCCTGCTTTGTAGATGGAAAAATTGAAGACTAGAGAAGAACAGTGGTTTTTACAAGGGATCTAGCCTTATAAATGACAGAGCTGACATTCATCTAGGTTTCTCTGATTCTTCGAAACTTAAAGAAATTCCTGGAAAGCTTCCTTCACAGACCAAGCATTCTAAAAGAAGTGCATGTTGGATTTCCAGTGAGAACCACTGAGTGTATCCCCTTTGGAATCCATAATGCTGCTGCTGATAATCATTCAGGGAGGAACATTTTCATCCTATTCTTTGTCTTTTTTTTTCTTCCGTATCTTCTTCACAAGAAGCAATCTAGTGTTGGCCCCTTTTTCCTTAAACAATTCACAATTGAAATCGCTATTCATGATCTCAATTCTATTCTGAAAGATTATTTATTTCACTGGCCACTTTTCTTCCTGACATTCCTAAGCTCTCTTTGATGTCCGGAAAAGTTAAGTCACTATTCACTAGCTCTCACTGCTGGTAACATATAACTCACAGCAACTACTTGGTCATAGAGCCAGACCCAAACCAACTCATCTGTTCTATAATCCATGAAGCTTCAGACCTCATACCTCATCTTCCTCTAAAAACATTATTTTAAAAATACTTTTCAATTTGCATACAGTAAAATACACCCTCTGTGGCGTACTGTTCCATGAGTTTAACAAATGCCTGCAGTCGTATAAGCACTACTACAATCAAGATACAGAGCATTTTCATCCCATTCAAATAAATCCCCTCATGCTATTCCTTTGCTGTCACCTGCTCCTAACTCGCCGACCGCTGACCATTCTCTGTCCCTGTTACTTTGGTTTTCTCCATAATGTCGTATAAAATACAATCATATAACATGTATCTCTCAGTCAGGCTTGTTTCACTCAGCATAATCCATTCATATTTTGGGAGGAGATGGGCAAAATGGGTGAGGGGGGCCAACTGTACGGCTATGGATGGTAACTAGACTTGTGGTGGTGATCACTTAGTCGTGTACGAATGTCAATTATAATGTTGTACACCTGAAACTAATGTAATAAAAAATAAATTTACCCATGTGTTTTGAATATCAGTAGTCCATTCTTTTTTATTGATGAGTAATATTCCACTGCATGGATGTTCCATGGATTGTTAATCCATTTACCAATTGAGGGATATTTGAATTATTTCCAGTTTTTGATAACTACAAATAGCTGCTATAAACATTTGTATATACAGTTTTTGTGAACATAGATTTTTATTTCATGTAAGCCCTGAGGAAGAGTAGCTTGTTCATATTCTAATTTTACCTTTGACTTTATATGAAACTGCCTGTTTTCCAAAGTGACTGTAACATCCTGCACTTCTGCCAACAGCATGGGAGAGTTCCCATTATTCCATCCTTGTCAGCACTTAATATTGTCAGGGTGCTTTGCTTTAGCAATTAATATCTCATCATCAGTTTACTTCAGTTGCTCAGTCGTGTCCAACTCTTTGCAACCCCATGAATCTCAGCACGCCAGGCCTCCCTGTCCATCACCAACTCCCAGAGTTCACTCAACTCATGTGCATCAAGTCGGTGATGCCATTCAGCCATCTCATCCTCTGTCATTCCCTTCTCCTCCAGCCCCCACTTCTTCCCAGCATCAGGGTCTTTTATGACGTGGCCAAAGTATTGGAGTTTCAGCATCAGTCCTTCCAATGAACACCCAGGACTGATCTCCTTTAGAATGGACTGGTTGGATCTCCTTGCAGTCCAAGGGACTCTCAAGAGTCTTCTCCAACACTACAGTTCAAAAGCATCAATTCTTTGGCGCTCAGCTTTCTTTACAGTCCAACTCTCACATCCATACATGACCACTGGAAAAACCATAGCCTTGACTAGATGGACCTTTGTTGGCAAAGTAACATCTCTGCTTTTTCATATGCTATGTAGGCTTATGGTTTTATGCAATTCTCTAATGACTAATGTTGAGATCTTCTCACATGCTTATCTATCACAGTATATCTTTGGTGAAGTGTTTCTCAAATCTTTTGTACATTTAAAAAATTGGATTGTACATTTATAATTTAGAGATTAATTCATTTAAGTCGATTATCCTTTAAAATGTAAATACCTGGTTTAAAAAGTAATAATAAAAAAAAAACCTCTATTAAAATAGAGTTCAGAGGCCATAAGGGGGACGCTCTCATGCCCTACAATGATAGCAGAGCCCAACAAGAACAAAAACTTCTTTTTATTGCCTGTCAAGAGCTCACCCAATTGAAAGACTGTCACAACTCAGCCAAAGAAAAAGTCATCATATTTCAAACTCTCAATTCTTCGATTAACTATTTGTTTCTGATGGCCTTCCCGAGTTCTCTTTCCCCTCTTTGAAAGAATTTTCCTCCCTTTGCTGTATGGGGTCTTAGATGTGGCTTGCCATGGTTGCAGACCCCAAAAATGCAGTTCTTTGTTACTTGTAAATAAACTCACTTTTGCTGAAGAGAGAACTGAAAGTCTATTTGTTTCAAGTCAACATTTTGGTGGCTCATACAGGGATCCAGAGAAGGACTCCTACTGACTCTGAAGATGGTGAGCAAACAGGTGCAGTGGCCATACTGAGCCCACTGCTGCTCACTGCTTCCCACTGATCAGAATTTGAGGGTAAGTCTTTCTCCTACATTCTAGCTTCTCTCTTTGCATTTTAAACTTCTTGGGGTTTTCTTAGGATCTGTTTTAAGGCTTTATCCTTTCTGTTTAAAGGCTTTGTTACATATGTGAGTATTCATTTGACACATTTTAAAAAATAAGAAAAAATAAAAAAATTTAAAAAAAAATAAAAATAAAAAATAAGGCCATTCTTTCTAGAACTGGCTAGACTTCACTCCATTCTTTTTGGAAAAGGGGTTGGTCTATTGACACTAGAGTATTAAACTTTTAGCCTGACTCCTTCAGGATTGGATCTTTCTAGTGGAACTGTGCTTTAAACCTTTGGCTTGATTCCTTCAGAATTACTGTACCCTTGAAGCTGTACTGAGCAGCCTTTGATCTGGCTCCTTTCCAACCAGACAGTTCCCTTAGAAATGACTGGTATTAGATCTGCAGGTTACGTGAACCGTGAACTTCCAAATGTTCAAGCTGGATTTGAAAAGGCAGAGGAACCAGAGAACAAATTGCCAACATCCACTGGATCATCAAAAAAGTAAGGAAGTTCCAAAAAACATCTATTTATGCTTTATTGACTATGCCAAAGCCTTTGACTGTGTGGATCACAACAAACTGTGGTAAATTCTGAAAGAGATGGGAATACCAGACTACCTGACCTGCCTCCTGAGAAATCTGTATGCAGGTCAGGAAGCAACAGTTAGAACTGGACATGGAACAACAGACTGGTTCCAAATAGGAAAAGGAGTACGTCAAGGCTGTATATTGTCACCCTGCTTATTTAACTTATATGCAGAGTACATCATGACAAATGCTGGGCTGGATGAAGCACAAGCTGGAATCAAGATTGCCAGGAGAAATATCAATAACCTCAGATATGCAGATGACACCACCCTTATGGCAAAAAGCAAAGAAGAATCTCTTGATGAAAGTGAAAGAGGAGAGTGAAAAAGCTGGCTTAAACCTCAACATTCAAAAAACTAAGATCATGGGGAAACAATGGAAAGAGTGACAAATTTTATTTTCTTGGGCTCCAAAATCACTGGGGACAGTCATAAACATAGGTTTTGGAACCTATGCAGCCATGAAATTAAATGACACTTGCTCCTTGGAAGAAAAGCTATAACAAACCTAGACAGTGTATTAAAAAGCAGAGACATTACATTGTCAACGAAGGTCCATTATAATCAAAGCTATGTATTTCCCAGTAGTCATGTACAGATGTGAGTGTTGGATTGCATACAAGGCTGAGCAGCAAAGAATTGATGCTCTCAAATTGTGGTGCTGGAGAAGACTCTTGAGAATCACTTGGACTGCGAGGAGGTCAAACCAATCAATTCTAAAGGAAATCAATCCTCTTTATTCATTGAAAGGACTGATGCTGAAGATGAAGCTCCAATAATTTGGCTACATGATGCAAAGAACTGACTCATTGGAAAACACCTTAATGCTGATTGAGGGCAGGAGGAGAAGGGGACAACAGAGGATAAGATGGTTGGATGGCATCACTGACTCAATGGACATGAGTTTGAGCAAACTCTAGGAGACAGTGAAGAACAGTGAAGCCTGGAATGCTGCAGTCCATGGGGTTGCAGAGAGTTGGACATGACTGAGTGACTGAACAACGATGCCAAAAGATGAACTGGCAGCAATACTCAAAGATTTTCTGAAAGTAATCAAGGATCCTGACAGGTCTCCAAACTGTTTCTCTCGACTTACATCAGCTAGTTGGTTAAGGCCAGGCCCAGCATGGAGGAACACTACTAATTGGGAAAATCTTAAAAGGTCTCTAGGATTACAGCCAGGAGACGAGCCCACTAATTGAACACATGGCCTAGGGCATCACCAGGCAACTTCATTAGGCAATTCCTATGACTTTCCCAAAACCTATTGATTGGAACAAAATTCAGGCTTACACACAAAAATCTGATAAACTTGTTCATAGTTATTACACCTTACTTCATATTATGAAAAAAAAAAGAAGAAATTCTGGTCTTCTTTCATATGTTTATCCCACCCAAGTAGTTTTTAACTCTGTGTTTATAATGAGCTGAACTGGAACCTCTCCCTTCAAGTAAAAAGGATCAGGGTGGAATTGGAAACTATTTTTACCCCAGATATAGTTCATCTGGCAAACCAGCTCTCTTGCACTAGAGTCACTTAAAAGATTACTAAAATTCTTAACTTTAGCTTAACTCCAGCCAGTAAAGGCTTGTAAATGAAACCAAAAGCTTCTTAGTTTCTGTTTTTAATGAAAAGAGCCAGGACATCTGAAAAGTGTTACAAATTCAAGCATTTCAGACACCTACAGCCCTTCTAACCAGCCTTTCCCATGTCTTCCCAATTCTTAAGTGACAGGGCTCCAAGGAACTACAGGGGCTCTTCCCAGTGCTTTCTCTTCACCAGCTTGAGAAACATTTCTCCAGTTTGGGGATGAATCTCTTCCAGGTCTGACACTGGAGCCACACTCTAGTGCTCAACCCCACTACTGTAAGGCAGCCCCTGCCTTGGAGTACCACATTCAGCTAGCGGGGCTCTCCAGTGAACCTTAAAAGATTCCTGTCTCTTACCTATTCACTTTTGTTTAGACCCTCTGAAAGATCCACACTCTTTTCTTTTTAGTTCCTTAGCCCTCATCCATTTATTAGGCTGAGACTTCTTAGAGAAGTACCATGCTGGAACATTTTTCTCCCCAAAGGGAGAATTATTCTAGAATTTGAGAGTAGTCATCAAAGCAACCAAGCAGGTGAATTAGATGAGCTTTTGCAATCTTATTTGCTTCACTTCTGATGATACTAGAGATGATTCTGGAAGCATTGATTATTTATCCCTATTCAATCAGCTACAACCCTCCTTATGTGCAAAATCTTCAACTGATATTGGCAAAATTTATAGCTCACCTCCTATCAAGATTCAAATAGATCCCTCAAAACATCTACCCAGAATTAATCAATGCTCTATGAATAAAGAAGACCTTCAGGACACCAAACTCACAACAAAATGTTACAAGGCACAAGGCCTCACCGCCGGGAGCCGGCATATTGCATATTGAGTGCATATTGCATATTGCATATTGAGTGCAGCACTTTCCACAGCATCATCTTTCAGGATCTGGAATAGCTCAACTGGAATTCTATCACTGCCGGGAGCGATCGTGAGGAACTCCGCCCATGACAAAGGTCATGAGGAAGGAGGCTCGTCTTACGCAAAGGCGGGATCGAGCTTCAGGAGTCCCCCTGGAAATTCTCGAGCATCTACCCCCAAAACCAGAGTCTGCCTACTTTCTGCTTTGTGCTTTCACCTACACCTCTGACTTTACGGGGGGCTGTCCCCCACTACCTCTCTCTGAAAAAAGAGTTAGCTTACAGCTCCAGTTAATAATTCCTGGGTGTGACAGTGTTTCAACCTACAAACTCCTTTGGAAATCCTCTAGCCTGCCTGAATAGGTTTTTCCGGCCACATGTGATTGTTCAGAGCCTCCCAACTGTGAGAGGCAGGAGATGTTCTAACTGTCTAAACGCAGATTCTTTTGAGTAGTTAAAAGATTGATTAGAAATTGTATTGGTGAAGGGATTTTCACTTGTTGGGCCAATGTTTGCTGCTAAGTTTCCATATCCCTTACCTGCTGTGTCCCTGGCAGTGTATTGATTAATAGAATTGGTGTAAGTAGTAGCTTTAATGTTTGTAACCTGGAACCCTTGAATTAATTCTTTTTCTTATAGCCCACCACACCTTTGCTCTGTAGGAATGCAACTTTATCTAATGCTTTTGGAGGGTGGCGCCTGACTAATCACCTTTAGAGAAAAATAAGTTTTCTGAAGAAAGGGTCTTAAAATGTTAACAGGCCTCCGGGCCAGAAGATGATGCAAATCACCTAAGCTTTTGCATATGATAAGTTTGCAGGAAGAAAGCCTGGCTTGCTGCATGACTCTACCCCTTCCCCCATTATCCTCTATGCATAACTTAAGGTATAAAAACTACTTTGGAAAATAAAGTGCGGGCCTTGTTCACCGAAACTTGGTCTCACCATGTCGTTCTTTCTCTTACCTTCTGGCTGAATTATTCAGCCTCTTTTCTCCACTGAATTTCCTCATTGAGCTATCCTTATTTCAGCCTCTTTTCTCCACTGAATTTCCTCATTGAGCTATCCTTATTTCAGCCTCTTTTCTCCACTGAATTTCCTCACTGAGCTATCCTCATTCTATTACTTTTTATATCTTTGATTAAATGTTTAAATAAATAGGTCGCCGACGCTGTCCCCGCTTCGAATTCCCTGGATCCACCGGGGCTGGACCCCGGCACCTCACTATCCCTTGTACTAGCCCCTACAACACTTTCATTTTACCTGTGCAAAAACCTACAGGCCAAGAGTGGATATTTGCCCGACCTTGACACAATAAACAACATTGTTATCCCCTGACACTCTGTTGTTGTTTCCAACTCTCATACTTTACAAATATTCATTCCCACTAGAAGCAAATTCTTTACTGCAACTGATTTATACAGTACATTCTTTAGTATTCTAGATGATGAAGCAAGACAATAACTTTTCGCCTTTACTTGGAAAAAAAAAAACAATTCAGCTGGACAATAATACCCTGGGATTTTACTGAGAGTCCTTCTTATTTCTCAGAAATCCTGAAGGCTGATCTGGATGATATAAGGTTCCCTAGAGGTTCTACTTTGTTGCAGTATATGGATGATTTGCTTCTTTGCTTTCCTTCTCAAGCCCTCAGGAAGACAGCATCCACTTGCTAAAGCTTTTAGCCTTAAAGAGACATAAGGTCACCAAGAAAAATTGTGGTTTGCCCAAATCCACATTCACTATTTAGGACATCTGATATAACAACAAGGACTACACCTGGATTCATATAGGCTTCATGCTATCCTATGTTTCTCCAAACCCAAAATTAAGTGCCACTGTGAGGCTTTCTTTGGTTCATTGGTTATTGCCAAAAGTGAATTCCAAACTTCTTATAGCCAGAATTCCATATGTTTTCATAAAGAATAACAATCTTGATCCAATTTTATTGTAAGGATCATAGCCATCACTACATAGCCTTTAAGGCCTTAAGAAAGAGTATGATGAACCTGACCTTGGGCATCCCAATTACCAGATTCTTTTTTTGTTTTTTCTCCCATTTTGTATATGAAAATGAAGAAAATGCTCTTGGGATACTCACCCAAAAACCTGGGTATCACCATTGATCAGTATTACAGCCAGTCACTGCATCCTGTGGCATAGGGATACCTCCCCTTGCTTTAGAGCCATTGGTGCCCCTGCCCTTTTGGCTAAGACCATCACAGGAAATTTGCTGTGGGATCCCCTTCAACCATTTGTGTACTTCATGAAGTAGAAGCCCTCCGAAATTTTCATCACACTCAACATTTCTCAGTCAGCAGCCTCACTTCCTAAGAAGTCCTTTCATTAACTGCTCCTCACATGACTCATATACATTGTAACAACCTTAACCCTGCTACTCTTCTCCCCTCAAATTCCTTCTATATGTGTATACATACTCAGTCATGCCTCTTTTCAACCCTATAGACTATAGAAGCCCATGAGGCTGATGGACCACTTCCTAACTCCTAATGATGATCTTCAGGAAATTCCTCTGAGTAATGCTGAATTCTCAGGGTTCCCTGATGGTTCTTATTTTAAGGAGGACAATGACAAATATTATGCTGGGTATGCTATTGCAACTCCTTTTGGTACTGTTGAGGAAGCACCTTTACCTATGGCTACTTTGACCCCAAAAGTTGAATTCTCTGCTCTTATACAGGCTCGCACTTGAGTCAAGGGCAAAACTACCAATATTTGTACTAAAAGTAGATATGCTGAGTATCTCAAGATTTTGGAATGTTGTGGAGGCAACATGGCTTCCTCACTTTCAACAAAAATAAAACTTACAATGGCTCTTATGTTCAGGAATTATTGGATGGAATACTTTTACCCATCACTCTCACTATTATTAAGATTCTGGGGTGTTCTAAACTTGGCTCACTGTTCCATCAAACTCTAAGGAATAGACTCTTGGATTCACTCAACCCATCTAACGAGAGCACCAAACCTTGATTGGCCCTGTACACATCTATTGATCTGAAAGCAAATATATTTTACAAAATTGAGGTAGACAACAGCTAATGAGACAGCTTTTCCAAGATATCCAGACCTGTTTGATGTCTGTTGGTAAACTTTTGATGATGACATAATGCTTCAGATGATCTGCAATGTCTATCATCTTGATAACATATGGACATTAAATAAGAAGTGCCTGAGAGTTCTCCCTCCTACCTTGTTACTCAAATGCGACATCAACAGTTTTCCAATCTGTGTACTCTGCCTCTGATATGAAATACTACACTTATGAAAGGTCCTTCCTGGCACCGAGGGACAAAGGGCCACTGAAACAAGAAAACCTGACTCTTGATCAGTGATGCTATCAGAGAAAAGAGTTTATCAAAAGGTGGAAATGTAAGAAACTTCAGTTAATATAGAGTTGGGAGGCCAGAATGGGGAGGTCTCATGCCCTACATGACAGTAAAGCCAAATGCAAAGAAGAAAAACTTCTTCTTGCCTGGCAAGAGTTCAGCCAATGAGAAACTGTCACAACTCAGCTAGTGAAAAGCCACTATGTTTACTACGGCCATCTCAGCTTGCTTTTCTCCTCTTTGAAAAAGTTCTCCTCTTCTTACCGTGCAGGCACTTGTATATGGCTCACCATGGTTGCAGATCCCAAATGGCCACTCTTTGTTGATCTAAAACACATCCACTTTTGCTGAAGAAATAATTGGCAATCTATTTATTTGGGGGCTTCCAGGCTTCCCATCTTCCCAGATGGCAAAGAATCTGCTGTCTTTACCATCTTGCAATGGAGGAGACCTGAGTTCTATCCCTGGGTCTATTTACTTTAGGACAACACCAGAAAATCAATGCATTAAGCTTCCACAGATCACTGATATCTCATTATAAATTTGCTTTACCCATTCACTCAAAAGATATAAGCACCTACTAAGCACCTATTTAAAGCTCTCTGTACTAAGGACTGTGAATACAAAAATAAGGAAACAGTTTATAAAGAGATTTGTTTAATAAGATTTCTATCCTTACAACTAAATGAAAACAACATTGAGTAAAAAGAGAATGCAGCTGGTGCAGGGAACATACTACAAAAAACTCTATATTCTAGAATTACTATGTTAATCTCTACTCTGCTGTTGTTCAGTTGCTCAGTTGTGTCTGACTCTTTGTGACCCCATAGACTACTTGGTACGACATGTTAATTCTGAGCCCAGTCATCTGGTCAGTCTCAGAAATGTGAGCCTCACTGACCCTCTTTCCTTTCCAGCACTGATCAGCTTCAGCAAGGAAAAAATTGTGTGTCCTTTGTTGTTCGGTTGCTCAGTCATGTCTGACTCTTTGCGACCCCATGGACTGCAGCATACCAGGCTTCCCCATCCTTCACCATCTCTCAGAGCTTGCTCAAACTCATGTCCACTGAGTCCGTGATGCCATCCAACCATCTCATCCTCTGTCATCCCCTTTTCCTCTTGCTTTCAATCTTCCCTAGCATCAGGGTCTTTTCTAACGAGTCAGCTCTTCACATCAGGTGGCCAAAGTATTGGAGTTTCAGCTTCAGCATCAGTCCTTCCAATGAATATTCAGGACTGATTTCCTTTAGGATTGATTGATTTGATCTCCTTACAGTCCAAGGGACTTTCAAGGGACTTCTCCAACACCACAGTTCAAAAGCATCAATTCGTTGGCACTCACCTTCTTTATGGTCCAACTTTCACAACCATACGACTCCTGGAAAAAACCACAGCTTTGACTAGAAGGACCTTTGTTGGCAAAGTAATGTCTCTGCTTTTTAATATGCTATCTAGGTTGGTCATAGCTTTTCTTCCAAGGAGCAAGCATCTTTTAATTTCATGACTGCAGTCACCATCTGCAGTGATTTTGGAGCCCAAGAAAATAAAGTCTGTCACTGTTTCCATTGTTTCTCCATCTATTTGCCATGGAAGTGATGGGACTGGATGCCATTGTCTTCATTTTCTGAATCTTGAGTTTTAAGCTAGCTTTTTCACTCTCCTCTTTCACTTTCATCAAGACGCTCTTTAGTTGCTCTTCACTTTCTGCCATAAGGGTGTATATTTGAGGTTATTGATATTTCTCCCGGCAATCTTAATTCTAGCTTGTGCTTCATTCCAGCCAAGCGTTTCTCATGATGTACTCTGCATATAAATTAAATCAGCAGGGTGACAATATACACCCTTGACGTGATCCTTTCCCAGTTTGAACCAGTCTGTTGTTCCATGTCAGGTTCTAACTATTACTTTTTGACCTGATTTTTGCTTTTTGACACAGGTTCCTCAGGAGGCAGGTAAGGTGGTCTGATATTCCCATCTCTTGAGTTTTCTTTAAGAATTCTTTAACTTTTCCTTAGTGAACAAAAACATGGCAATATTTCTAAACGATTTTTAACGGGTTAGCAATCGTGCCACCCTCTCTCCGGATTCCAAGAACTCTTCTGTCTATAGTTTTGTTGTTGATACTGTTTCTACACCAAAAGATTTCTGAGCCCTAGGAAGCTCTTCAAGGAGTTAAGAATTCTCAATTTGTACACATTGCTGTAGAAAGATTTAATGGTGATAAATTTTTTTTAGAAGAAAGGAGTCAGAGGCAACTTTTTGAAACATTTAACCTAATTCCAGTTTTACTTAATCTTTAATTTTTTTTTAATATAATTTTACTATTTTCCAGAATAAGAATCTATACAACGTGGGCTATATGCAAAAAGTTGCTGCTTACAACAGGAGATGGCTTCCCATAATAAACACATAAATAGTTACAGTAAAAGATGGAATTTGATAAGTGTTTTGTTAGATATATGAGCAAACATAAATTCCAGGATGGGGGAAATGATATCTGCCTAGGCATTTGGCCTTGATTGATGGATATTGTTTTGAAAAATAGAGATATGGAGATTAGAAAAAGGCATTCCAGATAAAAGTGAACCATACAAAAAAGCAAGGAACCCACAACTAAATCATATTTAATAATGAAATACAATATTTTCCTTGTAAGGACAGAAAAAAGATAAGGATGTCTGCTCTTTATACAACATTATACTGGGGGTTCAGACCATAGGAACTGGGCAAGAAAAAGAAATAAAAGTCACACATAATCAAAAGCAACAAGTAAAACTATCTCTGTTTACATAAGATATAGTCTTGAGTATAGAAAACCCTAAGGAGTCCACTAAAAATACTATTAGAACTAATAAATGAGTTCAGCAAGGTTGCAGAATACTAGATCAGTATATAAAACTCAGTTGTATTTTTATATACTAGCAATGAACAAGCCATAAACAAAATTAATAAGATAATTCCACTTACACAGTAACATAAAGAATGAAGTATTTATAAATAAATTCAGCCAATGAAGTTGTAAGACTCAGACACTGAAAAATGCAAACTATTGTTGAAAGAAATTAAAGAAGACCTATATAAATGGAGAGATAATCACGCTTATAAATTGGAAGACAATATTCCTCAAATTGACCTATAGATTCAATACATGCAGCATCAACATCCCAGCTGACTTTTTTCAGAAATTGACAAAACTGATTGATCCTAAAATTCTTGTGTAAATGTAAGAGTTCCAGGATAGCCAAAGAAGTATCTTCAAAAAGAACAATGCTGGAGGACTCATACTTTTAAATTTGAAAACTTACTGCAGAATTACAGTAATAAATACAGTATGTTACTGGTAAAAGGATAGATATACAGGTTAATATAATAGAATTGATAGTCTAAAAAATAAACCTTCACATTTATGGTCAACTGATTTTTGACAAGAGTGTCCAAACAATTTAATGAGGAAAGAAATAAAACAGTTGGGCAGACCCTCACGGTGTTAAATATAGAATTATTACATAACTCAGCATTTCAGTCCTAGCTATATTCCCAAAACAACTAAAAATAAATGTCAACCAAAAACGTATAACATATGAATATTCATAACAGCATTATACAAATAGCCAGAAAAGTAGAATCACTGAATGATGAACGAATAAACAAAAGGTGGTATATCCATACAACAAAATATTATTTTGCCTAGAAAAGAAATGAAGTACTGATACATGCTACAATATGAATCTTCAAAACACGCAAAGTGATAGAGGCAGAAATAATAGTCATATTATATGACTGTTTATATAAATAAGTAATCTATCAACTAAGGAATAAGGAAATCTATCAAACAGAGAGGAGATTAGTGGTTGCCAGGAGCCAAAGGGAAGAGGAAATAGGGAGTTACTAGGTTTCTTTTTGAGGTGACAAAATGTTCTAAAATTAGATAGTGATGATAGTTGTAAAACTCTATGAATGTACTAAAAACCACTGCAGTACATATTTTAATAGGGTGATATTTTGGTATGTGTGTATCTGAATAAAACCTATTTTAAAAGGATAATAGTTTGGTATGTATGTATCTCAATAGGATATTTTAGTATGTGTGTATCTCAATGAGACTTTATTTTTAAAAAGGTCAGGGGGGAGGGAGATTGGGAGGTTAAAAGTCTCTTCTGATGGAAGAGACAATCTCCCAGCTTAGGTAAGATGTGACATAGGTTGGGGAGCCATGACACATCTTGAATGACCATGTAAAGAGAAATGAACAGCCACATGAACAGATCTCCACTGAGAATTTATTTTATAAGTTGGAAGACTTGGTTTACAGTATGGCAATGTGTTAGAAGGTCACTAAAGGCATTATCTCATCGTAGTATTTTATATTAAGATCTATCATTCTTACTATGTCTCTGGGAGAATCTTAAGAAGTCACCTCACTTTCCCATCCTCAGACAAGACTTATATAAAACCCTACTACAGAGTGAAATACTTCAGCCAAACTATCTATACTCACAAAACCACCATCCTTCTTGAGGTTGTTTTTTAAATTACATCATCCTTTGGCTTCCCTGATGGCTCAAACAGTAAAGAACTTGCCTGCAATGCAGGAGTCCCAGGTTCAAGCCCTGGGTCAGCAAGATGCCCTGGAGGAGGAAATGGCAACCCACTCCAGTACCCTTGCCAGGAGAATTCCATGGACAGAGGAGCCTGGCAGGCTACAGTCCATGGGATCGCAAAGAGTCAGACATGACTGAGCAACTTTTACTTTTTTTTTTTTTTTTCAGCTTTTATATTATTGGAAACAGACACACTTTAAAAAGAAGTTTGCCTTCTAAGTGATTCTGTGGATGAAAGGACCAGACTTCACATTGTACCAAGAGACAACTGAGAGGGAAAACCTGATGAAGTGTGAATACAGCCGCGAAATATCCAAGTATTCAAGAAATGCATGAGATAGAGCCCAGACAAATTTAAGTAAATACTGAAAGTATATATATATTAAAAATTATGACTTAGACGTAAATACAACACCATGCAGAAGTCCAAAAAAGAACAATGGTTTTAAAAACTATGGTGTATTATGTGAAGTCTATTAATAAGATTGAAAATCACATTTACTTCATATTTAATAATACAGATAAGTGACAATTATTCAGTTATAACTAAGCCTAAAAAGTTCAATTATTAATATAATGTGTCCTAAGTGTATGTATATGTACATTTTCATCTTGTATAATATTTATATACGTATCTGTATATACATACATAGTTTTCTTGACATGAAATACAGACATACATATAGAAATAAATTTTACTCTGTTGTGCATAAAATTTTATACATTTGTATTTATATAGTATGATACATAAAATAACAATTTTGTATGTATCAATAAAATGTTAATAAGGATGAGATTATGGGTCATTTTCATTCCTTTTATTTTCAGCCCTGGGGAGCTAGCATGACGGATAGGCCAACAACTTGGAAATTAGGCCAGTAAAACAGCCCTTTGATGTAGCCACTTTGGGAAATATTTTGGATGTTTCTCAAAAAGTTAAGCATAAATCTACCATATGACCAAGCAATTCCACTCATTGATATCTGCCCAAGAGAAATGAAAACATATGACCACACAAAAAGTTGCACATGCATGTTCACAGCAGCATTATTCGTAATAGCTAAAAAATGGAAACAATTCAAATGTTCATCAGATGAATAGATAAATAAAACATAACATAACCATACAATGAAACATTATTCACTAATAAAAAGGAATGCATATTGATACACACTACCATATGGATCAATTTCCAAAACATTATGCTAATTGAAAGAAGCCAGACACAAAGACCTCATACTGTAGGATTTCATTTCTATGAAATCCAGGATGGGAACAGAGATTAACTGTTAATGGGCATGATGGATCTTACTGGGGTGATGAAAGCGTTAGGAGAGTGGCTGCACAACCTGGTAAACTTCATAAAAACCACTGAATTGTATATTTTAAAAGAGTGTAATTTTATCTTTAAAGTTTTGTGATCTGTAAAATATACTTCCATAAAATTTTTTAAATGTGCCCTTTAAGACTTGAGCTTAAATTAACAGTTAGCAGACACAAGCAGAGATATGCAAACTTCAGAAGACAGAATGACTCCCAGACCAAAAAGACTTGACTGTAGCCTAACTGATGGTAGAAAGAAGTCTACAGAACCAATGTGTTATCAGAATGGAGAGTGGTCGTAGGATAAAGGAGAGTGATAACTTGGCTTAATGCACTGGTGTATTAGGGTTTCCATTACTCCTGTAATGAGGGAGGTAGGGGAAGAGGAAAACAGTGGTTTTGAAAAGATAACTCAGCTGAGAGTTAGCTGAATGACTCCCATGCACTGACTTGAGGCTCCCCAGTCCAAAGAAACAGTAGTTGGTTAGCTTCCCATGCAGTTCTACTGTAGAATGAGGATGTACTGATAGGTAAATGTAAGTCTCCCTAGACTTGTTCTTTGTAAATTAATGAGATTAATAGTCTTAGTACCACAGCTATTTCTGTGAATTTAGTAATGTTGATTCATCACTGTAAAAGAAAGGCTTCTGAGCCTGTGAAGTAGAGAGCCTTAGTGTGGAGGGTGATGAGTTCCTCAGACCAGATGCTCCCAAGGAGGACTAATCTGAGTGACTGGAGGTCTCCCCAGTTGGCACTGTCTTTCTTGATGTGTAGTTGGAACAGCACAGAGCAACACAGAGCATGTTGGATAGGAAAGAGACTCTGGAGTTAGACCACCTAAGTTCAAAGTCTGCACTACTGCTCACCAGCTATGTGACTTGAGGCAAGTTACGTAACCTCTCTGTTTCAGTTTTCTCATCTGCAAAACACAAGTGATAATAGTAACTTTCTCACATGGTTGTCGAAAGGATTAAATGAGATCATATATGTGAAGCACTTAGCATAGAGCTTATCACCACTAGCACTTCAATGTTATTACTTCTCAGTTGGCATTCTTTCATACTTCTTTAGCTGATTTTCTTATAATGAGTATATATTGTTTCCATTCACAATCCAAAAACAATGTTACTCAAAAAATTTGAAATGAATATGATGTCTGTTCAAGGAAAGAAAGAAGAGTAAAGAAAAAAGATGGAGAAAGAAAGAGGAAAAGAAGGAAGGATCCAAAAATGCAAATAAAGGACACTTCAGAAGGACAGAATATTGAAATTCAAGCCTTTCTGTCAGACCATAAAATATCTGGTGACTATATCCCAATATGCTCTACCCAAATTTTTCTCATGGAGTCCTATTGCCATCATTTTTTTCACACCTCTTTTTAGCAGGCAAATGGGTGGACTTTCCCTGCACAGAGCAGGGACAGCCATGGGAGGAAGTGGGAAGGAACAAGCCAGTGGCAAAGGTGTGGAGGGAATGAGGGTGAAAGGCAGCAGAAACCCCTTCCGCTCAGGCCTCCCCACTCTCTCAGCACTGGAATCTAAGTCTGTGGTTTTAGACAAAGCTCACACATGACTTAAACCAAAGAGGCAGGTCCTTTCACCAATCCCAATCAACCCTTAGACTTGTGTAGAGAACTTCCAAACCCCTTGTTGTTTAGTTGCTAAGTCATGTCCAACTCGTTTGTGATCCCGTGAACTGTAGCCCTCCAGACTCCTCTGTTCATGGGATTTCCCAGGCAAGAACCCTGGAGTGGACTGCCATTTCCTACTCCAGGAATCTTCCCGACCCGGGGATCAAACCCACATCTCCTGCATCAGCAAGCAGATTCTTTATCACTGAGCCTCCAGGGAAGTCCTCCAAACCACTACCTGTGGTCCAAACTCCTACCCATGGTTTAATTACTTTTCTGAAAAAAAAAAGTCACTGGTTGATATGACAGCCACAAACATCAGATTCCATTAAATAATACTGAGACATCAGTATCCACGTTGTTTGTCAATTACACAATTAAGATGCAGTCACCCTTATTGCCAGCATCAGTTTGGTCCTAGAGCCCAGAAAGGGCGGTTGCAGTGGAAGAAGGACCAAAGGCAGGTGGGGGTAGCATCTGCACTTACACTGAGATAATGAGCTTGGAGGAATTCACACTCCAAAGAGCATTCCCCAGAGAAGGGCCTCAGAGACCTAGATGAAAGGGTTTAAATGAGGCTGGGTGAGCCGTTTTCATTCTGCTGATGGCCTGGAAGGAAACTATCACCTTGATGAACACAGAGCTTCCCTCGGGTTCCAAGACATACTCTTTGCACCCGCTTTCTGAGCCTCCTTCCTCACTTCCCTTCTCATTGTTCTCTCTCTCTCTTCCCCTAACTACAGTCATCTTCAATTTCATGTTAATTCAGAAGAGTCAAAGGGGAACAAAAAGCAATCTTTGCTTCTTCCACTCAAGTAAAAAGCCTAAAGGGATCACATTCCCATTGAGGCACAAGCTTGAGAGCCTGGAGACAAACTGAAATGTTCTCAGGAACACTCAGAGGTTAGGTCCTGGAGATATAGCAATGTGATTAAATCTTCATAGATTTTTGTTTTAAGAGTAAAAGGGAAGGGGGAGGGGTAGCTCTTATTTGCCTGGATAGAGTGCTATTGGCAATCCCTGCTTAATCAGGATTTTGATGAGCCTCTTTTCCCTCCCAGGACTGAGACACCAAGGAAGAGCATATCTGAGGCTGCCTCTGGCCCATTTCCCCCATGTTTGCTCCGTCCTTACCACTTCACTGGACCTTGCCCTGAGAAATAGCCGTTTCATTATTTCAGCAAGCTTATGAAAATTATTTGTGTCTTCAATTTGAAGATTATAAAAATAAAACCCCAGCCCCACCCAGTCCCAGAAGGCAACAGGCAAAGTGGATCATTGTCAAATGCCTTCCATACCTTTATGGGGAACTATTATTCCCTTATTAAGAAATTAATCATCTTTTCCACTTTAAGGATGGAGAAACTGTGACCCAAAAAGTGAAGTAATTTGCCCAAGGTCATTCCCCAAATGGATTACAGCTCCTTCTAACAGATACACAGTGTTCAGAATCAGGAGGGAATGGAAAGGGGTGGGATAAAATGAGAGAATGCTTGCTGGGTGCTGGGGCTGGGCCTAGAGACTCCAGGTTTTGAGGCTGGTTGTGTTAAGATAGGGAAGATTTTTGTGACTTTTTATTTCATATTACAAAAGGTTGGCAAGAAGGTAACTACTTAGAACCAAAAAGTAAAGAGGTACACACACAGAAATTAAATAGTAGAGGTCATGATGGCATGGTTTCAGATTCAGATGTACTCTGGTTGCAAAAAATAAAGAAAAAAGAAAAGCCCCTAATCTGATTTTTTAAAAGGTTTGTAATTAATGCTGAGAAAGGGGTCAAAATACTCAATTATATTCCCTGGTCTGACTTATCACTAATTTGCAGGACAGTCCTGATCATTTCCCTTATCCTTTCTGGTCCACAATTCTTCCGTTTGTTTCAAGGTGCTCAGTTATCCCTGCTCTACTGTCAAGTTTGGTAAAAGAAAAGAACCATATGGCATGCTTAGCAGAAAACTCCATACAAACCTCTAGTGGTCCCAGATATGCTGCAGCGGTTGGATTTATGGTACTACTTAGAGAATAATGGCCAATGTTAGTAAGTTTCTAATATGTCCTAGGCACTAGACTATGTACTTTGCAAACTATCCCCATTCAAGCTTCAAATTCTGTGTGAAGTATGTACTAGCATTTTCTAGATTAAAAAGATAAGGAAGCTAAAGCTCAGAAATGTTAAAATATTTGCCCGAGGGTCACATAACTAGTAGGTGACAGAGTCAGGATTCAAAGCTAAATTTGTCTAATTCTGGAGTTCAAGAACTCACTCTAGGCAATGAATCCTACGTGGCATGAACACTCCAGTATAATTCAGATAAGCTGTAATAGATCTCTATTGAACACAATATGAAAAACTCCACATCGGAACACCTTTATGAAAAATGGATACAAATCCTAGTCTTGAAAAGCCCCAAAAGTATGGTTTTAGTGCCTTCTCTCAGATTACAGCCTGCAGGCAAAGAGGGCAGGTGGAGAGCCTTGTTGAACAAAGCAATGCTTGGGGCAGACACAGCCCTGAAACTGTCCTGCTGCTCCACAAATCAGCGATGGCTCCCTCTGCTCGAGTTCATTCCAAACAAATCCATTAAAAGCACCATCTCAATGAATATTTTATATAGTTATGACATAGTGAGTCGCATTTAGGAGGAGCTTTTTCTAAAGGATGAGACAATGAACTACTAAAATAGCCAACTAATCATCAAGGCCAATAGAAATCTGGCCAGGGGACATGGTAATTTTACACAAATTAAAAAAAAAAGGAAAGTTCTACACTCCTTTCTTCCTGATTTAAGAATCCCTTAAAAAAAAAAAACCTCTACCTACATGTTCAAATACCACCATCCACCAGCAAAAGCCACTTATTTGGTTAATTAGTTTTTCCTTGCCCTCTTCATAGTTTCTACAGAACATCAACGTACATATTTGATTGTGTGTTTTTCTTAAATTAGGTCTATTTCTGAACCCTTAGAAAACACATGTGCATACACACACACACACACACACACACACACACAAATAAAGAAGTCTTAACCTACTTTCTCTAAAAATAGAAAGTGAAGAGAATCTTAAGAGACAAATTCAATGGCAGCCCACATCCTATGCCACTTTTCCCAGTCTTGCATCTCTCCCAGGAAAACAGGGCACAGCTCAAGGGCTTTGGAGGAAAAGAGGGCTGAGCCTGTATCACTGAGTGCAAACCAGTGGCCTGTGTGGAAAATACAACTTGCACATGTGTTCTGTTTGCTCCGTCAGGGTTGACTTGCCTGTTGTTTAAGAAATTTGAAATCGCTGTTAGCATTTAAAAATCTAGAGATTTTCACAAATATTTCTGGGTTTCCAACTACTCTTGAACAATTAGGAGATCTGGCATGAGGAAACTAACATTCCCACACAGTGACAGCCAGCTGGAGTCGACCTATAGCTAGCTGATAGGGGGCCAGCCTCCCCAATTCCTAGACTCTATCATATTCCCTTAACAAGATGGCAGAATTGGTTGCCGTTTGTCATTAACCTTAAGGGGCTGCTTTCTTTACAGTTGTAAGGAAAGCACAGGCACAAAGACTAGTGGAACACAATAGAGAGTCCGGACGTAAACCTGTACATATATGTCAACCGAATGAAAAGTGTGCCAAGAACATGCAATGGAGAAAGGACAGTCTTTTCAGTAAATAGCATTGGGAAAACTGGATATCCACATGCATCATGAAACTAGACTGCTGTCTTACACTACTGACAAAATTAACTCAAAATGGATCAAAGACTTAAATGTCAGATCCCAAACCATAAAAGTCTGAGAAAACATTGAGAAAAAGATCCTTAACACTGGTCTTGTCAATGATTTCTTGCCTAAGACACAATATCAAAGGCAACAAAAAAGGAAAAGAAACAAGTAAGATCACATTAAACTAATGGGATTCTGCACAGCAGAATGCTTTGGCAGGCAGATTCTTTACCACTGTCCCACCTGGGAAGCCCAAAGGAAACTGGTAATAAAGTGAAAAGGTAGCCTATGAAATGGGAGAAAATATCCATGTATGTGATAAAGGTATTAATACCAGAAACATATAAAGAACTCATACAACTCAAGGGCTAAAAAAGGAAATAATCCAATTTTTAAATGGGCAAAAAACATGAAAAGATATTTTACCAAAGAAGACATACAAATGGCCAATAGGTGTATATTGATGTAAGGTGCTTGACATCACTAACCATCAGGAAAATGCAAATCAAAACCAAAATGAGATTATCATCTCACACCTGTCAGAATGCCTATCATCAAAAAGACAAGACATAACAAATGTTGACAAGAATATGGAGAAAAGGGAATCTTTCAGTGGGGTAGTAAAATGGTATAGCCATTGTAGAAAAGAGGATGGAAGTTGCTAAAAAAAAAAAAATTAACTACCATATGATACAGCAATTCCATTTCTGGGTGTACATCTGAAGGAACTGAAATCAATATCTCAAAGAGATACATACACATCTATGTTCATTACAGCATTATTTATAATATAATAGACATGCTTTGGAAACAACCTAAGTGTCAAGAGAGAAAAGGATAAAATGATGTGGTAGAGATATAGAATATTATAAAGCCATGAGGAAGAAGAAAACCTTGCCATTGCCAACAATATGGATGGATCATGAGAGTATAATGCTAAGTGAGATGTCAGATAGAAAGACAAATATTGCATGATATCTTTTATATTTGCAACTTAAAAAAAAAAAAAAAGCTGAACTAGTTAAAATGAAGAATTGTATAGTGGTTACTGGGACTTCCTTGGTGGCTCAGATAGTAAAGAATCTGCCTGCAATGCAAAGACCCGAGTTTGATCCCTGGGTCTGGAAGATCTCCTGGGGAAGGGAATGGACACCCATTCCAGTATTCTTCAGGCAAGAATACTGGAATGGGTGTCCAGTATTCCTGGTAGGCTATAGTCCGTGGGGTCACAGTGTCAGAAACAACTGAGTGACTACACTTTGATTTTTCATAGTGGTTACCAGGAGCTAGGTGGTAGGGGAATGGGAGATGGTGTTAAAGGATACAAACTACAGGTGCAAACTTGAAACTAGCAGATAAATAGTTTTGGGAGATCTAATGCACAGAATAGTGAGTATAGTCAACAATACTGTATTATAAACTTCAGAACTGCTAAGAGACTAAGTCTTAATTGTTGTTATAATAAAAAAGGGACAGTTATGTGATGAGACAGAAGTGTCAGCTAAAGCTAACATTATTATAATCATGTTGCAATACACAAATGTATCAAACCAAAATGCTGTTCACCTTATATATACTTAATATTATATACCAATTGTATCTCAATTTTTATTAATTAATGAAAGCGAACTATTTTTGTACCTTCATGTCTATCCAAAATGGGAAAATGAGCAGACTGGGACAGCCATGTGTTGGAAGAAAAATGGGAGAAAACCTAAAGCCTAATTTTGTGTAGCAGTGAAAACCACACAGTTGTGTTTGATACGCAAACAAAAACCAGGCTAGTTTAACTCCAGGGTCTCACTTGGCCCCTGCAGGCATTTGAAATTGACATTCTTGCCTAAAGTCACTGAAGATCTTTGGAAATAAGTCTTTTCCACCATAGTTTTCATTTCCAGAGTTCTGCGTTCCTTTTTTAGTACTTGGCACAGTGACAAACACATAAGCAGTGCCAAAAAATTAACTGTATTATAAACTAAAACTACATTTTGCCTTGTTTCTCCTATTTATTTTCTGTGTACCAACTACCTCACACTACCATCCTCCCTTTCTGCTGGTCAAGAGTCCTTTCGGAGCCTTTTTTTTTTTTTTTTAAACTTTACTATATTGTATTAGTTTTGCCAAACATCGAAATGAATCCGCCACAGGTATACCTGTGCTCCCCATCCTGAACCCTCCTCCCTCCTCCCTCCCCACACCCTCCCTCTGGGTCGTCCCAGTGCACCAGCCCCAAGCATTCAGTACCATGCATCGAACCTGGACTGGCGACTCGTTTCATACATGATATTATACATGTTTCAATGCCATTCTCCCAAATCTCCCCACCCTCTCCCTCTCCCACAGAGTCCATAAGACTGTTCTATACATCAGTGTCTCTTTTGCTGTCTCGTACACAGGTTTATTGTTACCATCTTTCTAAATTCCATATATATGCATTAGTATACTGTATTGGTGTTTTTCTTTCTGGCTTACTTCACTCTGTATAATAGGCTCCAGTTTCATCTACCTCATTAGAACTGATTCAAATATATTCTTTTTAATGGCTGAGTAATACTCCATTTCAGAGCCTTTTTTAACTCAAAACCTTTATTTCACAACCAGACTGGAAAGGACCTGGTAAAGGAATCACATAAAGACTGATTTGATACAGTATTCATTTGGAGACAAGTCAAAATTAGATTTTAATTCCAGCTTTACCACTTACTATCTTAGCTTGACTTCCCCAACAGCAGAGCCTGCGATGAAGATGTGGCATGTATAGGTGGTTTACTGGGGGAATGTGATTCCCTAAATAAGGGGCAGGGAGGTGAACAGGAAGGGAGGAAACACCAGTACAAGAGTGTTAACTGCTACAGGTGACTGCTTACTTCACACAAGGCCTTCTGAGGAGTCTTATGGAATGTGTGTCAGAACTGTCAGCCACGGTCAAAAGCCTTTATCCATCAGCTCCTGCCTCCATAGGCAGAGGGCTTCCCCATGATGTATGAATATCTTTGTGCAGCCAAAGGAAGCCAGAGCACACGAGGTGGAGTGGTAGCCTTGGCTGGAAACAGTGGCAAGGCCAAGATGACGAGAGGTGCTATACACAAGGTGTCCTGTACAATAACTGTGGTCAATCAAATACTTAATTTCTGGAAACCTCAGTTTCCTTTATTATAAACGGGCCAACATTGGTGCTTTCTTTTTGGACAGTAAGGCGATTATAATGAAATAATCCATGTGAAGCTCATAGACAAATGCCCAGCACACAGTACATGCTAATGACTGACTGTTTCAAATACAAGCTCTTGCCTCCAGGACTAGACATTATGGAGGACCTTTATCTGACAGCTCGACAGCAATAATCAATGAATTATTAAATCAATGAAAGTAAACAATGATAATTACAATCTCAGCATTCACTTATAATAGATTCCAAACTGGCTGCTGTAGGCCAAGTTTGCCCCTTAGACACATATTCTTCCCCTACACCCATAAATATCTACATACATATATTAATATATATGCATATAAATATATTCATATATTATATGTATATAACCAAAATCAGTTACAAATATTGAAAATTATTTTTTAAAATTCATAAAATTGAGAACTCCAGCTTTCCCCTTGAAAAAAAGAAAGACTTAACCCCACTAAGTTGGCATTCCCACTGTCTGAACTACATAGTGACCCTTTCATATGGCACATGTTTCTCCAATTTGCTATTATCCCTTTCAAGTCCGGAAAAGGCAATGGCAACCCACTCCAGTACTCTTGCCTGGAAAATCCCATGGACGGAGGAGCCTGGTAGCTGCAGTCCATGGGGTCGCTAAGAGTCGGAAACGACTGAACGACTTCACTTTCACTTTTCACTTTCATGCACTGGAGAAGGAAATGGCAACCCACTCCAGTGTTCTTGCCTGGAGAATCCCAGGGATGGGGGAGCCTGGTGGGCTGCCATCTATGGGGTCGCACAGGGTCGGACACGACTGAAGCGACTTAGCAGCAGCAGCAGCAGCTTTCAAGTCCATTTTATTCATTCACAACCTGCTGCTGGACATTTGCATTTGAAACCTCTGGACAGATACTTAACCTAGAAAGACAGGGTCCCTGGAAACCCTGCCAGGACCTAAAAAGGAAGAATGCTAGAAAGGACAATGTCCTTGTTTTTCAGTGACAGCTGAAGAGCCACCTCTGAGGCCCATGGAACTCAATGTCCTTGTGATGGAGAGTTAAGTGAATCCTGCTGAGGTGAGAGTGTGTGGTTCCAGCGAGTCTGGCTATTACCAACCTGAGGCTGAGGTCACCCCAGCTGCTCTCAGTGCCTGCAACTCTGCTGATTTCATTCTGGTTCATACCAGAGATTTATTTTTATGAACAGTGAACATTTTTTGTAACATTCCCTCATTTAACCTTCATTATCAAAGTCTCTGCCCAAAGCCCATATAAGTACCATTATTGCCCATATAACATTTTCCAACATAAACCATTTAAGGCATTTTTTTCCATTTTTATTTATTTCTCTTCTGTTACATTTCATTTGAAATGTGCATGGGGGAGAATGTGTCTTGTTTTTATGTTGTCTCATACAGACCATAAGCCCTAATAGTGGGGGCTGCCTATTTTGAAGGTTAATAAGCAATGGGGACATTTATCACATGGCACAAACAACCAGGATATGCTAGCCTCTTAAAAAAAAAAAAAAAAAAAAGTACTAGAAAGGAATTCTCTGTGACTGGGGAAACTGAAAGGAAAATAACCTAGCTTCTTTGTCTCTTGAGAAAGCCACGAGAAGAAGAAACACAGTGGCTCCAAAAAAAGGAAAGCAAGAAAATGAAAAACCTAGTGTTATAATGTGTGTGAAAGTCACTCAGTTGTGCCCAACTCTTTGGGACCCCATGGACTATACAGTCCATGGAATTTTCCAGACCAGAATACTGGAGCAGATAGTCTTCTCCAGGGGATCTTCCCAACCCAGGGATCAAACTCAGGTCTCCCGCATTGCAGGCAGACTCTTTACCAGATGAGCCACCAGGGAAGTGTTGTAATATCACTCCTTAAATTATTCATTTGTATGCAAATTCTCTGTGGACAGTGAAAGTACCTGTATCTCTGAATCTCTAGTACCTGAACAGGGTCTGGTGCTAAGTGGGTACAATAATTTAACTAAAGTTTGTATTTAACTCTAAGAAACTCAAGAACTCTAAGAAACTCAGTTTGACTTAAGCAAAAATGGTAATATGTTGACTTACATAGTTGAAAAGTTCAAGATCTTTTAAGCACATCTGTATGCAAGAACTAAGACAGTGTCTTTAGGATTCAATCTCTCTCTACTCTCTCTCCCCCTGCCCTATTCATTCCATCTTTTATTCTATTGATTTTACTTTGAGCAGGCTCTCTCCTTTGGGTAGAAAGTAGTCCACCAGCAAGCTCTAGGCTCACATTCCTATAAGTTCAGTAACTCTAGTAATAATGAAAGAATGAATAAAAGAAGGAAATAGAGAGAGAGAGAAAGGGAAGGAGGAAGGGAGAAAGGAAAGTAAGAAGAGAGAAAGAATAGGCTTCTCAGTTCAGCAGTTCCAAAAGTTTGGATCTCTGAGCAGATCGCTGTGGTCAGAGGGAAGGACTACATGAACTGGAAGGCACACGCTAGCTATGGGGACTGCAACTGTCTAGGGTGGAATGCATGCTGGGTGGTCACAAGCAGTAGAGGTCCATCACAGAAGGTATGGATGATGCTGTTGCATGAAGAGAAACAGGATTCAAGAGCCCTGGGCACTTCTTTCCAGCTTTGGCGTAACCAGTGAAAAAGTCTTGGAAATTCAATTTAATTCATTGCCACAAAGATGTACCACATCTTACAACATGCTGCTGCTGCTGCTAAGTCGCTTCAGTCGTGTCCAACTCTGTGTGACCCCATAGACGGCAGCCCACCAGGCTCCCCCGTCCCTGGGATTCTCCAGGCAAGAACACTGGAGTGGGTTGCCATTTCCTTCTCCAATGCATGAAAGTGAAAAGTGAAAGGGAAGTCGCTCAGTCATGTCTGACTAGGACTGTACTAAAGCCTGAGCAAGCAACGATGCAAACTTACTAACAATAATCAACAAATCTATCAGCTGGCAGGGGTCACAGCAATAAAAGCAACCCATTAGGAATCCTTCTGCTAGGAAAACGTGGTAGACGTATGTGCAAGGTGCAGAGGCATCTTTGAATTCCCCCAGGAGTAGAACCTGAGGTTAGGATTTGTGTACAAATGGCAGATATTTGGAAGGTAATCTAGGGAACCCAGGTAACAGGGAAGATAAGTCAGGGAAGGAAAGGATGTCAGTATAGGGGAAACTATTACACTACATACATTATAAGTGATAACTAGTCAGGTTACCAATGTTGGTAACTCTGGGAGCCAGTGCAGAACATGTGCTTCAGAGTTACTTTAAACAGGCAAAGGTGAGAATTGATGGGGATGAAACTGGGATACTTATATATAATAAGTATATCATACATACTTTCTATCACTGACAAAAGGATGCTGGAGTATAAGGCAGTAATTCCCCAGGCATCTCTGGACTGCTATGTGTGTGGGCAGAGTCACCTCCAAAAAGGCCAGGGAAAGTCCTTAGGCAAAGATATGCAGATGCGGGTCTAGTAGTCAGGAAAAGTGTACTGGAAGGCAGAGCCCGAGGGTTATGGGCAGGACAGTTGCAATATCTCATCTTCAAGTAGAAATCATTTGCTGCTCTGCCTGAAAATACAGAAATTGGACCTGAAATTTCCCGAGTGCCTAAGCAGCTCTAAATTCCTAAAATGCAAGATATAGTCTAATAATCATATTTTATAAATCTGTGTTGGTTTGTCTGAGGCTGATTTTAAAACAATCTAAAAATGCATGGGAAACGGGTGGGTGTGGGAGGTAGAGGCAGCTGGAAGAATGATAAGATTAATGATTTTGTGTTCAAAAAGTCCACGACTTTACACAAAAATGTATTCATCAAAACAGCCTGGCTTGCTTAGAAAGGATCTTGCTTACATTTAACCCTATGATTTCAGCCCTTGCACTTGAAAAGTAGGATCATAGGCTATTAGCATCAAAAGAGGACATTCAAGGTTGTCAATTGGCAACCTACTCCAGTATTCTTGCCTGGAAAATTCCATGGACTGCGGAGCCTGGCAGGCTACAGTCCACCGGGGTCACAGAGAGTCAAATACGACCGAGCAACTAACACTTTCACTTTCAAGGATGTAGATTCATAGAGATGATAGATGAGGTCGTGGTGTAATAATAAGTCCTTAGTTCTTTGGACTCCTAACCAGGTGCTCTCCTGTCTGCATGACCATAGACAGAAAGCAAGAGGTGAACACAGTAGTAAACCAAGATTTATAGAGAAGTTGATTTTTTCCCCCTATATCCAGAGGCTTACTCCTATACCATCTTCACTTTGCAGAGCTTGCTCCCAACCCAGGGAAGTTGTTTTTTATTTTTAGCATTTGTGACCTTTGGAAGTATTTTGGAGGCTGTTAAACAGACAGGGTTCCCAAATATTTTTGCAACAGGCCCATGGCTCTATGGCTCCCCATTCCAACAAAACCCTGTTTCCCAGAAATCTGCCTGTAAAACCCCAATCCACTGTGAATTCCCCACACTAGGCCCTATACTGGAGTGTTGTGGGTTCCCAGGGACAAGTTTATCTTCTTCTCATTTCTTAAGATGTGTTCTGGTAAATTAGATCTCATCTCTATTTTTTTTTCTTTCTTTTCTTTTTCCATTCCATAGAACACCACTATTGTTACTTCTAAATGAAGCTTAAGAGTT
The DNA here is from genome assembly GCF_003369695.1 of Bos indicus x Bos taurus. NCBI lineage: Eukaryota > Metazoa > Chordata > Mammalia > Artiodactyla > Bovidae > Bos > Bos indicus x Bos taurus. Next base: position 40,739,971 of record NC_040082.1, read on the forward strand.
GCATTTGATTGCAAAGGATGGAACATTTAAAGTGGTAAAGCTGGAGACGGAAAAAATGAAAATCATATAATCCAATAATGAACCACGACAATGGAGGGGAAACTCTTCCTGGAAGCACTGTTGACGATGAACATCTCCAAATTCCTATGTGCTCAACTCATTAGCAAGAACCACATTTCTTTCTTGGTCAAGCACAGAATCAAACTCTATGTAATTAAAGACCTAAGTGTGCACACAATACTGGATGACATGCAGTTGTTTTCCTCCCTCTACTTGGTAATTTTCCTAGGAAAGGACTTAATTTAGTAGATTTAGGGAGTGATTTGAGCATTGCTGAGCACTCTATGTTTTACTGAGAATGAAGAAAGAATACCCTTTTCATGGACAAATTTGACCCTGGAGCAAACAACTGACATCTATGGGCTTCTCTCAAGTCCTAACACTTACCTCTGGGAGCAGAACTGCCTCCAGAAAAGAACTATTAGTGTGCCTCAGTGGCTCAGGAAAATTTGAGTGGAAATGCTTTCTCTTGAATTAGGATTTAATATTGACAGATGATAATAAAAGGTATTTTTTGTTGAGAAGCTGTTGTATGTTAGACGTGAGTCCATGTGCTTTTAGTTCAGTTTGGTTCAGTTCAGTCGCTCAGTCATGTGCAACTCTTTGCGATCCCATGAATCCCAGCACGCCAGGCCTCCCTGTCCATCACCAACTCCCAGAGTTCACTGAGACGTCCATCGAGTCAGTGATGCCATCCAGCCATCTCATCCTCTGTCATCCCCTTCTCCTCCTGCCCCCAATCCCTCCCAGTATCAGAGTCTTTTCCAATGAGTCAACTCTTCACATGAGGTGGCCAAAGTACTGGAGTTTCAGCTTTAGCATCAGTCCTTCCAAAGAACACCTAGGGCTGATCTCCTTTAGAATGGACTGGTTGGATCTCTTTGCATTCCAAGGGACTCTCAAGAGTCTTCTCCAACACCACAGTTCAAAAGCATCAATTCTTTGGCACTCAGCTTTCTTCACAGTCCAGCTCTCACATCCATACATTACCACTGGAAAAACCATAGCCTTGACTAGACGGACCTTTGTTGGCAAAGTAATATCTCTGCTTTTCAATATGCTATCTAGGTTGGTCATAACTTTCCCTCCAAGGAGTAAGCATCTTTTAATTTCATGGCTACAATCACCATCTGCAGTGATTCTGGAGCCCCAAAAAATAAAGTCTGACACTGTTTCCACTGTTTCCCCATCGATTTCCCATGAAGTGATGGGACCGGATGCCATGATCTTAGTTTTCTGAATGTTGAGCTTTAAGCCAACTTTTTCATGTATTAATTCTTTAAAACTTAAAAAAAACTCATGGGGAAAGGTCATTAGTGTTCCTATTTTCCAGATGAAGAAACTGACCATATTTTCCTCTTTTCTTATATCCAACAGAAGAAATGTTAAAAACAACAACTCTAAATACTACTTCTACTACTATTGCTGCTATGATGAATGTTAATAATGCATCAATTCCTACTTAACTAACTACTAAGCATTATTGAACACCCCAAGCTTAAAATATTGCTAGATATTATTGGTAAAACTAAGAGAAACAAGAAATTACATTCAGATATATCCAAACAGTATAAGGGCATAGCACAGTACCTTGGGAACAAGTGTATGCAGCGAACTTCCTTAAGCAAAATATGATTGCTGCTCGATGCTCTATCTAGAAGAAAAAACAGAGAATAAAAACTGTGGTATTCTTAACTAAATTCTTACCCATTTTGACATATATTTAAGACTAAAATGAATAAATAAAGCTTACGGAATCTCAGAACAAAAGTGGTGCACTTGTATCAAGCATCTTTGTTAATGAAGTTTAAGAAAGATGCTTTTTTTAAAAGAAGCAATAATAAAAACTGAACTTATGTTTTTTTCTTTTTTCTTTTAATTAGAAATTAGTACTGATCTGGGAGTACTGCAAATAAAGCACATATTATGAACACACACACACAGAAATCATTTTCCAGAACTTAAAGATATATTGATAATTCCCTGATTTATATTTTAGATACCATCACTACTTAAATTATATAAAATAGAAAAAATTCATCATGTAAAAGTGATCATTTCCTTGACATGTAAAGATATTTTCTACAAACCAATACAAATAATGTTAAAAAATAACACAATAACAATAAGGCAACCTAATTTAAGTAGGACATATACAATCCAGTAGAAAATGGGCAGAAGACATGAACAGAGATTTCACAATAAAAAAAATACTTCTGCTTATTAATATATGACAAAATGTTCAACTTCAGTTACATCAAGCAATAAGACACCATTTTGGCCCATCCAGTTAAAGTTTGAAAGACAATATCACGGAACAGGTATTTTATTGGAACATATGTTTATTTTATGTGTTAGTCGCTCAGTCATGTCTGACTCTTTGTGACTCCATGGACTGTAGCCCACCAGGTGTCTCTGTCTATGGAATTCTCTGGGCAAGTTGCCATACTGGAGTGGGTTGCCATGCCCTTCTCCAGGGGATCTTCCTGACCTAGATATTGAACCTGGGTCTCCCACATTGCACGCAGATTCTTTACCACCTGAGCCACCTATGATTATTCTCACATTGGCCTTTTCTTATTTTCCATCCAGCAACAATGTTGGCTATGTCTGTACAGAATCCCTAATCCAAGTAGTTGAATCAAGATATTTCAGAGATTGTGTATGAACCATCAGAGAAGAAATGTCTTATACATCTGAATGCCCATGAATAGAAAGGTACAACCAGCAGAGTCATGATGGCACTTATCATTAAGCTCATAGTTTTAAATGCAATATTTCCATAGTAATCTACAGTCTTTGAAAAGAGTTGCCGAGATGAGATTAGCAAAGCTATCCTCTGCTTCTAAACATCAGTTAGGAGGGGAACAAAGAGAGTAGGGGAGGCCATTTAATGAGTTTGATTTTCAATTTGTATAAATTTTAAATTAATCCAAAAAATAAGTGTGCCAACTTAACTCTGAAATTTTTACCAATATTACCTCTTTTAACTTGAATGTAAATTTTTAAGTATAAATAATAATGCCCTTTAGTGACCCATAACTTATCACATTTAATCTCATAATGACTTAGTGTTATTATTATCCAAAATATGCAGATGAAGAAGCTAATGTTTAAAGCTTGAACAGTCTGTCCAAAATGGCATGGCAGAGCTTTGATTCAAACCCAGTCATTCTCTTTCTGAAATACAGATTCTTGAACACTTATTTCATTTATAAACTCTTGCTGTGTCCAGAAAATAATTCTATTGGCCCTCATACTGTAGATCAGGATTCATTTCTACAGAGATAAATTCCCTTTCTTAGACTCTACTGCTCCTTTGGGTAAGACTGGTATTCACTGACGTTTAGAGAGGGCAAAGAGCATCTTCTCTGAGTTTTCCTCACCTCCAATTTCTCCACATGCTTCTCCTGGTTGGACATTCTTCAAAATGTGTTCGTCTCTGCTTCAAGAATGCTAACCAGCCCTAATCGTCAAGCAGAATTCCCTATTATCCAGAATGACTACATCAAGTCTAGTGGTACCATCACAGGTTTGGCCAACACCACAAGGAAGAAGCCAAAGGTCTGCCATCTGTCGTGACCTCTTCACAGACACCTCCTACATGGCCTAAGAATATACAATAAAACTGGTGGGGAAACATTTCAGAGAGATATTTCAGCGCCATCCAGACTGAGCTTACTAATAATTGGAGTTCCCTCAGGAAGAAGCAAATCAGATCCTCTGCCACTAGAGGTGTGCAAGTGCAAGATGAATAAATTTGACAGAAACACAGGATCTCAAAAGTCAATTGAAGGGTTAGACCAGGTACAGAAGTTTTCAACTTTACTTTCCGATTCACAGCTGTGGTCACCACAGGTAATTTGTTACTACAAATGTAGAACAATATCTGCAACTATTTTTTTAATATATAAATTATATCAGTTCATTGATTACAATAAAAACCTACTGGACAGGTATAGAATAGCTAGGGCTTCCCTGGTGGCTCAGATGGTAAAGAATCCACCTGCAAAGCAAGAGAGCCAGGTTCAATCCCTGGGTCAGGAAGATCTCCTGGAGAAGGAAATGATAACTCATGCCAGTATTCTTACCTAAAGAATAAGAGAACTGAAAGAAGATAACTGCACATACCCACAAAGCAAATTATCTTTGTAGTGAGTAAACTCTACTGACCTGCGTCAATGGGAGATTCTTATCCTTGTCTACATTATTCCTTTTGTTGCAAAAGAATGAAAGTTGATAACTATTGAATGCTTGGTCTTTATGATTTCCTCCAAGCCTGAAACATGACGATTCTAAAGGATAGAGAAACAAGAGCACAGAGCAGAAGTGTTCCAGCCTCAGATCTCAACTGGGTTGTTTGAGGGCCCAATTAACTGGTTCCAGTGCTAAGGCTGGAGAAGGCGATGGCACCCCACTCCAGTACTCTTGCCTGGAAAATCCCATAGATGGAGGAGCTTGGTAGGCTGCAGTCCATGGGGTCGTGACGAGTCAGACACGACTGAATGACTTCACTTTCCCTTTTCACTTCATGCATTGGAGAAGGAAATGGCAACCCACTCAAGTGTTCTTGCCTGGAGAATCCCAGGGACGAGGGAGCCTGGTGGGCTGCCGTCTATGGGGTCACGCAGAGTCTGACACGACTGAAGCGACTTAGCAGCAGCAGCAGCAGCAGCAGTGCTAAGGCTAAGTGTCTGTGCCTTAGGGCACTAGAATAGTACAATTACACCTTTGGATCCCTTTGAGTATTGCAAGGGATAAAACAATAGAGTTATTCCACATTTAGAAGAAGTCAGGCCACCTGTGTGAGACTCAAGGCAAGAAATCCAGAGACAGAGAGACAGTATGTGAGTTTTAGCACTAATAGAAAGGGGTAGACTAAGGATCTATCAGAGGAAAGTACCTTAACCAAGAATGAGGTATGTGTATATGTGTGGGGTAGGGAGGGATGGGAGATATAGATGAATTTCAAAAATGAAATGAAAGGCAGTGGATCCAGGATCCTGGGCTCAGGGGCACATGGATTTACCATGGCATCGGGAGCCTGCAGCACAGATGCAGAAGACATTAGTGGTACCAGTGTTTGAGCTGTAAGCATATGCATATCACCCATGGAACTGGGACCTGGGTTTCTGGTGCTCATCAAGGTGACTTAGAGAGTAGTGCAGGATACAGCAATGGTACATGCCCAGAGAATGGCAGGTCAAAGTCCAGACTCAGGCCCCAGGAGCAGGGTGTTGAGCAGCAATACTAAAGCCCTGATGAAGGCATGTTCCAGATCTTAAACTCAAGACCTTCAGGGCAGATAAAGAGTTCCAACTGCATAGCCCTAGTGATGGAAGGTCAAAGCATGACTTGGGATCCAGGAAGTAGGGCACAGCCTAGTGGCAGCTCCAGTTCACTAGGTAGCAAGGCACTGTGGTGCCAGTCAAGGAGAGCAAGGAGAAGCAGCAACTCAGGCTTCTAAGGTTTCACCATAGCAACAGCTCTAGCCCCAGGGAGGAGATGCAGTGGCAGAGACTCTAGGTAGCTCCATCAGTTGAGTTCAGCATCAGTGAAGACTGCAGGAATCCTCAGTAGCAAAGGCTGTAAATGTTCATGAAGGTGACAAGGATTTCTGCAGGTCCTTCTGTTCTCATTTCCCCATAGGATGAAATCCCTCTGAGGGGATCTCTCTTGTCACTGAACTGCTCTAGACTGTGGGTTGGGGTGAAGCAGGTAAAATGCTTCCTATTCCTATGCTGCAATCCTCCATTATCATAATCCCCAAGGTTTCTGCTCTTCTTTATTGTAGTTCTCAGATCTCCCAAAGCTTTTTTTTTTAATCAATCTGCAGTTATCTGTTGTTTTAACTATTTCCATGGAAGAGACAAGTGTTTGAACTTCTTAATCTGTCATCTTGCTGATGTTTCACCTTGTGAAATTTCAAATATGTAAAATTCTGATCGTCAATTATACCACAATAAATAAGAATAATTGCATTGTTTAGCAGAAAAGGTGGCTCAGATGGTAAAGAATCTGCCTGCAATGCAAGAGACCAAGGTTCGACCCCTGGGTCAGAAAGATCACCTGGAGAAGGGAATAGCTACCCATTCCAGTATTCTTGCCTGAAGAATTACATAGACAGAGGGGCCTGGTGGGTTATAGTACATGCAGTCATCAGGAGTCAGACACTACTGAGTGACTAACACTTTCACTTAGACAGAAAAAGTATGATATTAGACTGAAACTTGGATCTAAACAAAGAAATGATGACTGCTAGAAATGGAACAAAGGTAAAATTGAATTCATTTTTATCATTTTTACTAATAATTGCTCTAAAAGATAATTTTTCAAGTAAAAATAGTAGGACTACATTGTGGGTTTATACTATATGTAAATCACAAATGATTTAAGGAATATATTGTTATAAGTTCCTTGTAGAAGGCATGAAATGATGTTATTCGTGTCATTCATGAAATTATTTGAAGCTAGACTCTAAGGAAAGATGTATAGTTTAAACTATCAGGTAGCCACTAAAATTATTTTTAAAAGGTAGTATAACAAATCAATCAACATAGGAGGTAAAATGAAATCATTAAAAGATGCTAAATTAACAGCAGAAAAGGCATTAAAAAGGGAGGGGGGAAAAAAAGAACTGAAGGAAAGAATAGAAAACAGCTAGCAATGATAGATTTTAACCCAGTCATATAAATGATAACATTAAATGTCCATAGTCTAAACACAGCAATTAAAAGATAGAGATTGCCATATTGGATTAAAAAAAATAAGACCCAAATCATTATTTCTACAAAAAAACCTACTTTGAACATAAAGGCCTAAATGGATTAAAAATAAAAGATGGAGAAATACAGTACCACACAAATACTACAAAAAAGAATCTGAAGTAGCTACATTAATAAATTAATCTAAGGAATAAAGTGGAATTATAAACAAGAACAGAAGATTTAACTAACATTTATATAGAATATTCAAAAGAAACAAAATACAATTTTTTTTCAGTTGCAACTGGAACACTCACTAACATAGACCAATTTGGAACCATAAAATAAATCTTAACAAATTAAAGAATAGAAATAATACTACTTATGTTCTCAGATAACAAAACTAAACTAAAAAATCATTAAAAAAAGAAGAATATCTGGAAAATGCTCCAATTTTTGGAAATTAGAAAATACACTTTTAAATAACCCACAGATCAAAGTGGAAGTCTCAAACTTTTAAAATATTTTGAACTATATCAAACTACAAAACATGGGTAGCTAAAGCAGTATTTAAATGGCAATTAATAGCATTTAATGCTTATATAAGAAAAGAAAACCTCAAATTATTAAGCTAAGTCTCCACTTCAAGAAGTTAGAAAAAGAGTAAACTGTATCAAAGTGAGCCAAAGAAGGAAACAAAAATGAGAACAAAACTTATTGAAATTGCAAACAGAAAAATGATAGAGAATATCAGTGAAATAAAAAGTTGATTCTTGGAAAAGATTTTAAAAAATCATAAATCTCTAGCCTTACTAACCAAAAGAAAACCCCAAAATATCAACATCAGGAACAAAAGAGGGATTATCACAATGTAACTTACCAACACTATAATATTAACAAGAGAATACTGCAAAAGAAACCAAAAAAAACTTCCACACCCATAAATTTAAAATGGATCAATTCCTTAAAGTCATAAATTATCAAAATTAACTCAGAAAGAAACACATAACCTGAAAATCCTATACCTATTAAAGAAAATGAATTTATAGTCTAAAACCTTTCAAAAAGCAACTCTTGGCTCAAATTATTGCACTGGCAACTTACCAAACATTTAAGTAAAAATAATATAAATTGTGAACTAATTAGAAAAAGAAAATATTGTTAACTGATGTCAATTCTCTCCCATTTGATTTACAGATTCACTGCAATCCCTATCCAAATCCAAGCAGACTTTTAGGAATTATCTAAAAATGCTATGGTGTTGTTCAACAGTTTAAGATAATTCCTAAGTTATCTAATCCTAAATTTTTAGATAATTTTAGATAATTCCTAAATTATTTAAAATAAATCCTAAATTTAGATAATTCCTAAATTATCTAATCAGCTAAAAATGGTAGGTGATTCTACAATTCTAAAATTTAAGAAGTAAAATAACTAGAACACAAAATATTTTTGAAAAAGATGAATGATGTTGGAGGACTCATATTACCCATTTTGAAGACATAAAGGTATTATAAATCAAGACCATGTAATATTAAAGAAATGATAGATCAATAGGTAGATCGAAGAACAAACAAGAGAGTCCAGGAATAAACACATACATGTAGAATCAAGTGATTACTGACAAAGTCACAAAGGCACTAAAACAGAGTAAGGATAGTAGTTTCAACAATAGTGCTTAAATAAGTGGATATCCATATGCCAAAAGTGCTTTGACCTATTCCTCACACCTTACACAAAAATTAAATAAAATGGGTCATGCCCACAAAAACAATAAAGCTATAAAACTCTTTTAGAAAACATAGGAAAAAATACAGGTGACCTTTGGTTAGGCAAAAGTTTTCAGATATGGCAAGAAAAGCATGATCCATAAAAGAGAAAAATAAGTTTGACTGAATTAAAATTAAAAATGTTTGCTTTGTGACAGAAACTATCAAAAGAATGAAAAGACAAGACACAGACTAGGTTTGTCTGAAAATCAGGTTACAGACAAAGGACATGCACCCAGAATATGTAAAGAACTTTTAAAACTCAATAAAAAGCAAACAAGCTAACTTAAAATATGAGCAATAGATCTGAGCAGACACTTCAACAAAGGAGATATATAGATGATACACATGTTCAAAGATGCCCCACGTTACTAATCATAAAGGAAGTACAACTTAAAGCCCACAATGAGATATCACTATGTCTCTATTAGAATGGGTAAAACTAAAGAAAAATAACAACTGCAATAGAAACACCAAGTTCAGGCAATGATATTCAGCAACTAAAACTCATACATTGTGATGGGAATGTAAGACAGGAGTTATTCTGGAAACACTTTGGAGGTTTCTTATAAAGTTAAACAAAACTACCATACTTTATGCAAATGTAAAAATAATAAACAAACCAGAATGTGGTGAAAAAGAAGGAACACAACCTGTGGCAAACAAATTTAACTGAACTACAAATGAATCACATAACCACAGTGAAGATGTTGGATAAGAATGTACCTAGCCTACATATTTCTGAAAAAAACGTTTTCAGAGGATACTATTGGGCTAAGAACAGAAAGAACTATATACAAATAGTACATTCTAGCTGATAAATTTGTTTTTTACAGGAATATGGGATAGGAATTCTGAAAAACTATTAATATATTTGAGTAAAATGTTGAACGAATAAGCGTATTGTGTTCCTAATAAGGGTCAAGTTTTTTTTACTGTCAGAGGAAGTAGCTAAAAACAAGGGAGGAAGAAGACTATGGTGCTGAAGTGAGGGGTATCAACATGAAATAGATATAGATCACTAATTCATGAATTAGTCATGAATTAGTCAGTACATATACATATATTTCCTATATCTAGCCACTGAAAGTGCCTAGAAACAGTAGTAGCAGAGACTTTAGTAGCAATAACCACAATTAACAATCAGAACTTCATGTCTATAATTACTTTCTCCAATAAAAGGAACTAGCTTCTGGACAAATGGTAGTTTTCCAGGCTGGGGCACTGAGCATATGTACCATGAGTCTGGTGCATCTTCTGGTGCCAGGACGTAAGAAAATCTTGGGGAAAAAAAAAGGACAGAAAAAAGACAGCATACGGAAATGACAGGCAGCCAATATGGAAATGCTGCCAATGGCCCAAATTTGAGCAATCAAGCAACAAAATAAAGAGCCATAATATTGAATTATAATCCAAAGAGCAAAAAAGTCCACAAGTTAATACTGAATAAGTGAAGTGACAATTCCTCCTTACAGAAGAATTCCAAGAATGCACATAAAAAGAATCAAAGAAACAGTATCATTATTAGACTATCATATTATAGCAAGAATTGCTGCCGGTGAACTCCACTAAAGGATGCTTAAGTTGGTGAGAGAAAGATTAGGCAGAAACAGAGTACATACACAATCCCAAATTATCTTCTCAAAAATAATTAGTCATTTTAAACAGGAAAATTGAACTTTTCGTGGAAAGTCTAGGAGGCCAGCCAGGTGCTGGATGTTAGACAAGTGGTCAAGGTTAAGGAACATTTGTCAACACCACGTACCCCTTAACATGTGCCCGGAGAAGGGCATAGCACCTCTGTTGCGTTCTTCCCAATATATAACTGTAGCATAACCAAGAGAAAACAACAGACAAATTTAAATTGCACAACATTCTACAAAATAATTAGCAAGTACTCTTCAAATGTGTCAAGGTCATGAAAGACTAGGAAAGACAGAGGAACTGTCACAGATTAGAAATGACTAAGGAAGCATAAAATGCAAACATAAAACTAAATATAATCCTGGGACCGAAATGGGACATTAGTGGAAAAATTAGTGAAATCCAATTAAGTTCTTTAGTTTAATAACATTGTACTAAAATTAATTTGTTAGTTACATAAGCTGTTAGCATAAGTGTATACTGTATGAAGCCTATAGGTATTTTTTTTTTTTTTTTGCAGCTCTTCTGCAAGTCTAAAATCATTTCAAAATACAAATAATTTTACAAAAGTAAACAACAGCTTATATAGTTACCCCACTGATTTATTGCATTTGAAAGCTAAGTCCTTGTTCTCTTCTAGGTAACTAGTATAGTATCCTCCTTCCTAAAAGCTTGTCATTTAAAGAAGAAAAATAAACAGTTGCCTCATATAACAATTATGTCCTATTCATTCTCTCTCCCTCTTGCTTGTCAGGATTTCACCCTTGTTCATGAATCCACTGGCTTCTCATAAGGATAAAAAAAATCAAGGGAGAAAGAAATCACTAAGATGGTGAGAAAAATGAAGAGTATTTTCTTGGCTGGAAAAATTCCAAGCTGGGCAGAGCCCTATTTTTAATATTTGTTGGTTTTTGTTCATTTGTGTATATATGTATGGATGTATGGTAACCTGGGCCTGTGGGGACCCATGAATCTCTGATTAAATATTGCTTGTTTTCTGTGCTTTTGGACCTGCTCAAATATCTGTGATTGATGCACGGCTACACTTGGACCTTTTTCAAATTCCAATTCATTTTAACAGCTTCCTTGTGCCAAGGGAGGAAGATGTGAGGGAATAATGGAGATAACCTCACACAGTTTCCTCAATGGGTTTCAAGAACAGCCCCAGCCAGAGCTTCCAAATGGAGAAGGCAGGCCAAGGCATGTGGAGCTCCATGGAATCAAGTGATTTGGGAGCTGTAGGGGCCTGTATCAGGTCACCTTCCTTCCTAAAGGGCTTGCCTTACTCTATAAAGTGTTCTCCTTGAACAATATCTCAGCATCAACATCCCATCAATTAAATTTAGAGAAAGAGTGTATCAGGAGGTAAAGCAAAAGGTGCTTTTTATCGTCAGGCGGTCTTACAAAATGGAACTTGGCAGTGACCTGGAAGGACACGAGTCTGACACTGTTTCCTTGGCTACAGAAGGGGGAGAGATGCCTGCCCTCCTCTACCTCTTAGACTTGTTGTGAGGATGAAATGGAATAACTGAAATGAAAATGGCAGGAAAAAAAATTACATACCAGTGTTTTCGTGGACATGTTAAGATTTTTTGATTTTCCAATCTCATTGCCCTCAGGATAAAATAAATACTCTCTGAAGGTGATTTAACAAAGCCCTTCATAACCAATGTCAACCCATCTCTTATCTCTGGACACCCTTCTCTTCACATCCCTTATCCAGGCACACTGGATAGCATTCTATTCTCTTTCACAAATTCTTGCCTCTGCACAGGCTCTTCCTTTTTGGAATAGTTTCCCCTGTTCTTATCCATTCCTGATCCCCTTCAACTGAGTGATTCCTGCTTAAGTATTTAAGTTTCAACTTAAATACTTCTTCCAGAAAGCCATTGCCCAAACCCTAGTTTCCTCTCAAACACCCATGTATAGCCCCCGACTCTTTGCTACCCCATGAATCGCAGCATGCCAGGCCTCCCTGTCCATCACCAACTCCCAGAGTTCACTCAAACTCATGTCCATCAAGTCGGTGATGCCATCCAGCCATCTCATCCTCTGTCATTCCCTTCTCCACCTGCCCCCAATCCCTCGCAGAATCAGGGTCTTTTCCAACGAGTCAACTCTTCTCATGAGGTGGCCAAAGTATTGGAGTTTCAGCTTTAGCATCATTCCTTCCAATGAACACCCAGGACTGATCTCCTTTAGAATGGACTGGTACTAGGTCTTAAATTTCCAGAATGGAAGAATCTGCCTTTTTAACCATCATGTATATCCCTGGCTCCCAACAGGGTCTGCCAAACAGTGGCTTCTCAATAAATGCTTGTTGAATGAATAAGTAACTGACAGATGAATGGATGGATGCTTTCAGTACAAGTGTCTTGCTATGAGCCCCATTTGGGGGACTGAGAAGTGGGGAAAGTATTTCAAAGAATAGACTGGTGGAACAATTAGTGAATATGCAAGAGAAAACTGTTAGTTGCATTAGTTATTTTAAACAAGGAAGACTCAGACTTAAATCCTGGATGGCAGCTGCTGCTGTTTATTATTGTTTTTGTCATTATTATTATTGCAATATAATATCAAAGCAGCTTACATTTATGTATCCTACCTGAATGTTCAGCAATTTGCTAAATGCTTTGTATGTACTAGCACTGCTTATCTCCCCCCAAACTTTATAAAATAAATACTGATTTTATCCCTGTTTAGAGATAAGAAAATAAATCAGGGACTGGGTCGCTTGTCCAAAGTCACACCTGTGCTAAAGAGCAGAGTCACCACTAATACCTAAGGCTTCAGGCTTCTGGAACCTAAATTGTTAGAAACTGCATTCTGCTTCTTCACCAAATCCCACTCCTGCCTCCCCTGCTGGACAACTAAACTCCAAGGTCTTCCAGCTCTGGGCTGCTGCTGCTGCTGCTAAGTCGCTTCAGTCATGTCCGACTCTGTGCGACCCCATAGACAGCAGCCCACCAGGCTCCCCTGTCCCTGGGATTCTCCAGGCAAGAACACTGGAGTGGATTGCCATTTCCTTCTCCAATGCATGAAAGTGAAAAGTGAAAGTGAAATCGCTCAGTCGTGTCCGACTCTTCGCAACTCCATGGACTGCAGCCTACCAGGCTTCTTCGTCCATGGGATTTTCCAGGCAAGAGTACTGGAGTGGGGTGCCATCGCCTTCTCCATCTCAGCTCCCTAGAGAGCAGGAAAACTTGTTTAAATTCGATCCTGGCTGAATTCTCAAGCTTTTCTCTATCATCGTCTAACTCACTAATAAGGCTACCCTATCAAATAAATATTTCTGATCACAGTTTCTCTCCACCCAAAGCCAGGACAACTATTCCTCCCATGTATCCCTATCTGAACTCCTGAGTTTATGCTTTAATATAATTATGTAGCTCCCACTCCCCCACAGATCCTATTTTTTCTTCATTTGCTTCCAATAAAGAGACATTATTTGGTTGGGAGCTTTCCAGGGTAACATGAATCCATCTTTTGAAACTAGTCCCTGCGTGTGGAAAATTGAAAGACGCTTTGGTGTTTGTTTAGCAAGAAAGTCAGTCTGTGAAACTGCACTGCTATTATTTTTCATTCTGTTAAGCCATATTAAGCAGGTTTAATTTCTAAAGATCTATTTTCTCACCACCAGCACCCATTTTAAATGGACAAGTCAGTTTCTACTTTTAAACCAGCTGCCTGCAAATATGCCATTGAGTATTGACACAGACACTTAACCAAATTAGTCACCCTGCCCTTCTCCAGCAAAACCGGTGTTGCCTTTAATATAAGAAGTCTTTGACTTATCAGAACCCTGCTTATCATAAAATTAAGTATACACACATCTCAGAACCCCAAACCCATCATATAAATAAAAAGGCACACTCCCTCAGTCCATAAACATCCGTTCCCTTAAGAAAGAGATATCCGACACCCCCAGTGCATGAATCAGAGAGATTTTTGATTATCCTAGCACTCCTAATATGTTTCTTTATTCTTTGCATCAACAAATACTGTAACTGGGGATGTTTACCGTGTCAGCACATGATAGCTTCAGTAATAATCTCAGCTACAGACCAAGATACTTCTGTTTCTTCACACCCCAGGTAAGATTTTGAATCTTGGGGGAAAGCTAAAAACAGCTGGTGTCTGGTTATTCATTTGTGTTCTTTATCTTTGAATAAAGAAAAGGAAGATACACTGCAAAGATATGACTTATTTAAATAAGAGAATTTACTTCTGTATTGAAAAAAAAATCGCAAAGTAAGATGCCACATCAAACACTGAGACACATGATGATTATTACAGGAGTAAATGATAATTGAGTGAGGAGGCAGAACAAAAAGATCCAGAAATTTACCCACCTCAACTGAATTTTTATCATTAAAAACTAAACGCGCTTGCAGAATGAGTCCTTTAGTATAAACACACAGTTAATTAATTAAAAGTATAATAAACAATAGTAACAGTTCAGGGACCCAAGAGTATATACTTCACCCAATCAAATAAGTAGATTCTAGGTCATAAGAGGAGATTCTAAGATACAGAAAAAAATAACCTAAAGTCTGAAGCTGAGAAACTCTCTAACATTATTTTGAGTTCTCTGGCACTAGCTAGAGGACAGGATTTCTGTCTTTTTCATTAAATTATACAAGTGCCTACCATAGGATCTTAATATGCAAGAGCTTTTTGCTCACATGCTCATGAGGATGATCTACATGGTTTAAGCAAAGAGCTTTGGTTTGACTTTTTCCTCCTATTATAATCCATCCTACCCAAGAATTCAAATATGCAAACAATTATTGTGTACCTACTAAGGGCAAATGACAGTGTTGGATATACACAAAAAGACCCCAGGCACCTTAAAGTAATAAAACTGTCCTCCACTCCTTATGTTAACTGAAGACATATTATCAGCAGAAAAAGCAGCACAGTTATCAAATCCACCCTGTGTAAATATAGTCAGGAAAAACATCTTTTTCTTTTTTCCATCATGCCTAATCATCTTTAACACTACTGTTTAAGGGTTTGCTCCTATTCGTGGAGACTTACAGACTGAGAGAGATACAAAGCATAGTCCCAGACTTTGAGGACTGTCTAATACCCCAACTCTGAACCTCTTCAAATATCTAGCCAAGGGCAATGCAAATGATGTAATGTTGAATAATAAAAATGGAAGGAGCAATGGAATAATTAAAAAGGGAAAAATGTAGAGAAGACTGGCAACATTCACCAAGAGATAAAGAACACTTTCTAGAAAACTGGTCAGATATCGTATCATAAAGTTAAAAACAATAGTGAAGCAACCATGCCTATGAAGGAGTATTATAAAGCAGAGATACAGAGTCTCAAATAATGGATGGTGAGATGAAAAACACAGGTGATAAAAAATGGCAGAACTCACTAAGAAATACAAAAACAATTTAAATCCAAATCATCCAATATTGAATGAACATATGAGATAATAGACACTGTTGAAAATTCAGTAAGACAAATAGTAGACAGCAATTTAAAAAGGCAAAAAATACGGAATAAAGAGTTTAAAAGGATCAATGACTAAAAGATATACATAGAAGATGCAGCAATCATGTAATTGGAGTCTGTGCTAAATAAAACAAAAAATAATGGATCAAAACACATAATGGAAAATACAATTTAAGAAATAATTTATTTTTAAAAAGAAGATTTGAATTTGCCCACTGAAAGATGACACCATGTTCTAAGAAAAAAAAATTGATATAGGAAGGTAAATAGTAATTGTATCTGGGAAACTCTTGAATTTTAAAGACAAATAAAGAATCCTCTGGAGTCAATAAAAAAGATTAAGTCACTCATAAGATGAAGGAAAATGATCCCAGATTTTTCCACTTCAATATTCAGCAGCAGGAGACATTGAGCAATACCAGCAAAATATAACTGTATGTTTATATGTATAAAATGTAAACCTTACCTCAAAAGGAATTGTAAAAAAATATTAAGCTCTAGTTAATAATATGCATGCTGAAGTATTTGAGGGACAGGCTATCTGATGTCTACTAATTTTTAATGGATCAAAAAATGAGATGGATTGAAGAATGGATGGAGTGATGGATGGATGGATAGGTATGTGATAAAGCAAATACAGCAAAATATTATTTGCTTTATTCTACATGTTATAATGCAATATACTAATAATTTTCTTGCCCAAATTGTCTTTAATTTTGGAGATTCTGGAGCTTCTTCAAGTTGTCTTCAGTGTTCTTTTGAACATATCCCTGTCATTTAAAAAATATTTCTTTATTTCTGCAGCTGGAATATTTTCCAGGTTCATCTGCTACTTCCCTGGAATCCACAGTTTTTTTTTAAAGGAACCCTGATTTCTGCTATTGGAAAATGACCTATAGAAACCATAACCTGAGTGCCAGGGTGTTCATTGCTACTGGAGTGTCTAGCCCCTCTCTGTGGACACAGCTAGGAAGCATACACATGTATACCAACTCCTGCATACACACACACATCTATATTTATTTCTATATCTATTTGTATTCGTTAAAAACTAAGAGTTCATTTTGCTATCTCTTATTCTAATCTAACACCACAGAGCCCATTCTAGTCTCTCCTTTCCTTTATCTGTAACTTGTTTCTCTGAAAGTTAAGAACCTTGCTTTTATTATCTATAATAGATATATTGATTTGTTTAATTCTAATATATACATGGTTTCAGCATTGTTCACCATAGCCCCATAAACTCAAATTCAGTAGCTAGGGCAATTTTTGTGTATAAATGTTTTTGTCTTTACTAAGGGTACAGTCAAAATACTGTTTTAAGGTTTGCTTAGGTTAGTTTTTTCTTCTCTATCTCCTTCAGTGCAGTTACTTTATTCACCTGTAGTTGGGTTCATTCATGATTTTTATATTCTATTTTGGATTGCACTCATATCCTGGTGGATATTAATTATTTTCCAGTATGTGAACTTTGTCATGGTTCTAAGCGTGAGCTCTATACAAACACATAGATGTGGAGTAGTGTGCCTCCCATTCATTCCTCCCACTCTGTTCTCATCACTTCATTATTTCCATTCCATTACCACCCTGCAACTAACCAGTCTCATTAGTTTCTATCTTATGCTTCCTGCCTTTCTTTTACTCAAATGAATATATATGTATGTACATTTTTCATACCCTTTTTTTCTTACTTGAAGAGTATAAATATGTGTTTGACCTTTGAAAAGCTGATTAATTTTTAAAGTAAAAGATAAATGACCTAATCTAATCAAGAAAAAATAAAAATAAGTTTTTTTTTTTACAAATAAAACTATAAAAGGCATAGGGCTTTCCAGGTGGCACTAGAGGTAAAGACCTCATCAATGTTAGTATTTTACCAAATATTTTACCAAAACCACTGGTTGTTTGTATTTTACCAAACAGCCTCCAGAAGGAACAGAAAATATAATAGTCTGATTTCCAAAGAAGACATAGCAAACATAGTTTGATTATACCCATTTCCCCCTCTCCTCCACATCTACATATCCAAACGATTTCATATGGAACATTTTCCAACCTCATAAAGCAAATTAATTCCAATAGTACCTAAAATGAAACAATAACCTGGCAAAGATTGAGTGTGTGTACTTACAGACATGCACACACCTACACAAATAAGAAAAGTATAGGCCAATCTTGCTTATGAATATTGAAGCAAGATTTTAAAATAAATGTCAAACATAATCCAACAGCACATTAAAAAATTATACATCTGACAAAGTGGGGTTTATTCTAAGAATAAAAGGATTTACAGTATTAAGAAATCTGTTAATATGATCTACCACATTAATGCAGATCTAAGCACAAAAATGTGATGCTAATCTCCATAGTTGCTAAAAATGCATTAAAACTTTCATTATTGTTAAGAAAAACTCTTAATAAGATAGGAATAAGCTATATTTTATATCAAACCAATGGTTACTGGAAAACACTACAACTCTTTTTGCTCAACAAGGGTTCTATTGGCATAACAATTCTTCCTTATTAATTTGAAGAACAGGGTAATCTCAATAAAAATACAAGATTTTGTGGGGATAGTCTGAAATTAGACATTCTTATTTGATCTTCCTATATATATAAAATAAATGACAGCCAGGAAAACTTTAAAGGTGGACATAGGGAGGAATCTTTTAAGAGCACTGAGAGAAAGCTATACTTGTCAAATATTAAAGTATATGCACTCAATATTTATGACAGTATAATGTTATTTAAGTGTTGGAAGGAGAAAACCGCCAACTTAGAATTCTGTATCCAGCAAAATCATCCTTAAATAGTGAAGAAATAAAAACTTTATCAAACAAAATTGAGAGAATTTGTCACCATTATACATGCTTTGCAAGAAATGTTAAAAGAAGTTCTTCAAAAAGAAAAGAACAATATGAAACACTGACTTACATAAAGAAAGGAGGATTATAGAAGAAATGGAGGTGAAGTAAAATCTTTTCTTATTCATCTAACAGGTAATAGTTTGTTCAAAATAATAACGCTAATAATATGTGTTAGATGATTGCAGTTTATGGATAAATAAGTGACAATGTTATAAAATATAAAAAGGAGGAAGTAGAAGTACTGTGTTACAAGATAAACCACATTACCCATGAAGCAATATAGTTAATTCTTACACACGTAACGTATATATATAAACGGTATACATTTCCATGGTATAGTGTCCATATTGAGTGAACTTGGGTAAATTATATATTTCAAACTCCAGAGAAACCACTAAAAGAACTTAAAAAGCAAATATAATGTATATACTACGAGAAGAAAATGGAAACAGAGAAAATGCTCACTGAAAACCGCTGGAGGCAGAAAAGTGAAAGTCAAAAAAGATACAAAGACCAAGGGCAATGAGCACAAACCAGTTACACATATAATGATATTACACCTACTACATCAATACTCATTTTAAGTGTGAATGGTCTAAATACACGAAAGAAAAGACGGAGACTGTTGGAGTAGATTAAAACAAAGCAAGACCCAATTATCTTATTTTTTGGATATCTAAAAGATATCTACTTAAAACATAAAGACATAGACTAACAAGAGTAAAGAGCTAGAGAAAGACAAACCGTGATAACAATTCAAAGGAAAGCTGGAGTAGCTATACTAATTTCAGACTAAGTGGACTTCAGAGCAAGGATTATTATCAGAGACAAAAGGGGTATCAAATAATGATAAAGGGGTCAATACCCCAAAAGGATATAATAATCCTTAATGTGTATGTGCCTAACAACAGAGTGTCAAATGTGTAAAGTGAAAACTGATAGAACTGCAAAGAGAAACAGACATTTCCACTATTGTATTTAGAAACTTCAACACTCCTCTCAGTAACTGACAGATCCAGCAGGCAGAATATCTATAAGTATACAGTTGAACTGAACAGGACCATCAATCAAGTAGACCTAATTGACATTTATAGAATACTTCACCCAACAACAGCAGAATACACATTCTACTCAAGCTCACATGCAGCATTCACTAAGACAGACCACATTATGGGTCATAAAACACACCTTAACAAATTTAAAAGAATATAAATCAAACAAAGTACACTCTCAGACCACAATGGAATTAAATTATAAATCAATAACAGAAAGATACTGGAAAAGATATTTGAAGATTAAACAGCACACTTCTAAGTAACACGTGGCTCAAAGAGGAAGTATCAAAGAAATTTTAAAATATTTGGAATTAAATGAAAATACAACTTATCAAAATTTGTGGATGTAGTGAAAACAACGTTTAGAGGGAAATGTATTACATGAATGCATATGCTAGAAAGGAAAAGATCTACAATAAGCGATCTAAGCTTCCATCTTGCAGCTGCTGCTGCTGCTGCTAAGTTGCTTCAGTTGTGTCCGACTCTGTGCGACCCCAGAGATGGCAGCCCCTTGGCTCCCCCGTCCCTGGGATTCTCCAGGCAAGAACACTGGAGTGGGTTGCCATTTCCTTCTCCAATGCATGAAAGTGAAAAGTGAAAGTGAAGTCACTCAGTCGTGTCCGACTCTTAGCGACCCCATGGTAGGAAACTACAAAAAGAGAAGCAAATTAAATTCAAATAAAACAGAAAATAAGAGCAGAAATTGATAAAATAGAAAACAATAAAATAAGAACAATTTAAATCAATAAGATTAAAAAAATGCTAGCCAGGCAAACCAAGAAAAAAAAGGAAAACAAAAATTACCAATATTAGAAATGAAAGCTGGACCATCACTATTGATGGAAATTAAACCGACAATAATGGAGAATTTTGTAATTCTGTGCTGACAAATTTGATAACTTTAGATGAAATGGACCAATTACTTGAAAGTCAGATTCTACAAAAACTCATAAAAGATGAAATGGGTAAGTAATCTGAAGTGTCTATGTATACAAATAAATTGAATCAACAATAAGAACCTTCCAAAACAGAAAGCGTTAGGCAATTCACAGTAAAAATGCTCTGCAAACCAGGAATAGAGTGAAAGTTCTTCAACTTAAGTAGAAGACATCTACAAAAAAATCTACAGTTAACATAATACATAATGTGAGTTTCTAGATACCTTTCTCTTAAATGGGAACAAGGCAATAACGTCCCCTCTCACCACTGCTTTTCAACATACGACTAGAAGTCCTAGCCAATGCAACATGACAAGAAAAGGAAACAAATGTTTCACAGATTGGGAAGGAAGAAATAAAATTGTCTTTGTTCACAGATGACATGATTGTTTATGTAGAAAATTCTGAAGAATCAACAGAAAAATTCCAGGAACTAGTAAGTGATTACAACAAGGTTTCAGGACACAAAGTTAATATACAAAAGTCAATTACTTTCTCAAATACCAGCAATGACAACAGGAATTTAAAATGTAAAACATAGCACCATTTACATTAGCCCTCCATTAAAATTAAATATTTAGGTATAAATATAACAAAATATGTACAAGAACTATTTAAGGAAAATTCCAAAACTCTAATGAAAGACATAAAATATCTAAATAAACGGTGAAATAGTGCAAGTTCATGTATAGAAAGACTGAAAGTTGTTAAGATATCAATTCTTCTTATTTTTATCTAAAGATTTAATGAAATAGTAGTAAAAATCAAGCACATTACTTTCTGGATATCAACAAAGTGATTTATAAAGTTTATGTAAAAAGGCAAGGAGACCCAGAATAGCCAACCCACAGTAAAGAAAAGGAAACTGAGAGGATTGATACTACACAAATTTAAGACGTAAATACAAAGCTACAGAGTAGGATTGGCAAAAGAATAGAATTATAGATCATGGAACAGAATAAAGAGCCAAAAAATAACCTCACACAAGTATAGTCAATTGATCTTTGACAAAGAAGCAAAGATACTTTAATAATTAAATTATATTTTTTTCTACAAATGATATTGAAATAAACTAGACATCAAAATACAAAGAAATGAACCTAAACTCATACCTTACAGCTTTCACAAGAATTAACACAAAATGGATCATAAATCTAAATGTAAACTTCTAGATGAAAATATAGGAGAAAATCTAGGTGACATTGGGTTTGGTGAGGATATTTTAGATACAACATCAAAAGCACAATTTATAAAAGAAAATAAATGATGCTATACTTTAAGTTTAAAACTTCTGCTCTGCAAAAGACATTTATTAAAATGAAAAGGCAAGTCACAGACTGAGAAAAAGTACTTGCAAAGCATACCTGATAATGGAATTATATCCAAAATATACAGAACTCCTCAATAATAAGAAAACATCCAAATTTAAAAACAGGTGAAAGATCTGAAGAGACACCTAACCAAAGCAGTTATAGAGATGGCAAATAAGCATATGAAAAGATGTTCAACATTATATATCATTAGGGAACTGCAAGTTAAAACAACGAGAGACTGCTACACATCTATTCGAATGGCTAACATTCAAAACTAAACACCAGCTGCTGACAAGGAATTCCCATTCACTGCTAATGGGGATGCAAAATGTTACAGACACTTTGTAAAACAGTTTCGCAATTTCTTATAAATCTAAACAAGTCTCACCATATGATTCAGCAATTGTACTCCTTGGTATGAAATTCAGTCCACACAAACACTTGCACAAAAAGGCTAACAGAAGTTTTATTCATAGTTGCCAAAACTTGGAAGCAACCAAGATGTCCTTCAACAAGTGAAAAAATGGTGGTGCACCCATTGGAATTATTCAGCAATTAAAAAAAAAAAAGCTATAAAGTCATGAAAACAATTTGGAAGAATGCAATACACATTACATAAAGAAGCCAGTCTGCAAAGGCTATACACTCTATGAGTCCAACTATATGACATTCTGAAAAAGGCAAAACCGTAGAGACAGTAAAATGATCAGTAATTGCCAGGGAGGGAGAGCCAACTAGGTGAAAACAGGGAATTTTTAGGACACAAACTGTTCTGCATGATACTGAAGGATGAATATATGACATTTTTCAAAACTCAGATATGTAAGACACAAAAAGTGAACCCTAATGTAACTATGGACTTTTGTTAGTAATAATGTATCAGTATTGGTTCATCAGTTGTAACAAAGTTACCATACTGATGCAAGATTGGATAACATGGAAAACTGGTGGGAAGGCACAGAGTGGTAACAGTCTTATGGACTCTGTGGGAGAGGGAGAGGGTGGGAAGATCTGGGAGAATGACATTGAAACATGTAAAATATCATGTAAGAAATTAGTTGCCAGTCCAGGTTCGATACACGATACTGGATGCTTGGGGCTAGTGCACTGGGATGACCCAGAGGGATGGTATGGGGAGGGAGGAGGGAGGAGGGTTCAGGATGGGGAACACATGTATACCTGTGGCGGATTCATTTTGATATTTGGCAAAACTAATACAATTATGTAAAGTTTAAAAATAAAATAAAATTTTAAAAAAAAAGAAAGAAACTTTCACCAAGAAACCTGACAGATATGTTCATAGCAACCCTGTCGTATTACAGGCAAAAACCTAGAAACAATAAAATTGAAAGGGGAATGGAAAAAAAAAAAAAAGAAACTCTCTGTACCTCAGCAATTTCTACTCAAGTTTTCTGTAAACCTAAAATTGTACTAAAAACATAATTTTTTTTAAGTAATGAGAAAGCTTTCTGTGTATTTATATGGAAAAGCCTATCAGATGTATGGGTAAGAGAAAACAGCAAGAGCAAAGAGTACATAAAATATATTGCTTTTATGTAAAAATGGGGGAAGAAATAAGAAAATATACTCACATTTGCTTGTTTATGCATTAAAAGATTTGGAAGAAAACCTAAGAAAGTAATAGCAGTGGTTACCTGTAGGGCTTGAAGTTGAACTGGCTGGATGAGGGATTACAACAGGAAAGTAAATATGTGGATCTGTCACGTGACTGCAGAACTATTTTATTTTTTAAATTTATATTTAAAAAAAAGAAAACCTCCAAAGGTTTATTCAAGCTCAAGAGGAAACCTGAACTTGACCATCCTAGAAGTAATATTTTCATCTAATCCTCTGAATAATCACTCTGGAATTTACAAAAACTCTCTGTGTGCACACTGCTTTTAAAGAAACTATAGATATTCATCACAGAATTATATGTAGTGGCCAAAATTTGGGAAGCATCTAAAAATGGATCAACAAGAGGAACTGCTTAAGAAAATTGTAATATAGACATACTAGGAATTGCAAAGCATCAGTTAGAAAGAATAAAGTAGACTTGTATGCATTGATGTGGAAAATATCCAAGATGTATTGCTAAGGCAAAAAACAAAGTTGCAGAAAAATGTAGACAGAAATTTTTAAAGCATAATATAATTTTGTTTTAAATGCAATAAAGAAAGATCTGGAAGGATATGCAACAATCTGAAAACAGTGCTTACCTCAGGGGAAGTATGTGGGATTTTAAGGGCAGGAAGGGAGAACTTTACTTTTTACTCTTTCTACTTCCTATTGTTGGACATTTTTGTTCTGCAACTATGATGTATTGCTTTTTATACATGAATAAAAATATAAAGTTAAAAAAAAAAACCAGTGGAGTGTTCACGTCCAGAAGTAGCAGCCATCTCAAGGGGCTGTTTGCCATTACCTCTATTCGTCTTTTTTTCATCCCAGGAAGGACTAAAGGAACCTCAGTGTTCTCCATAGCATTGTTAACCGGGGCACTGAATCTAACATGCCATTCCCTGTAATTGGATCCTTCCAGTAAAGCTGCCTCAATAAAATGTCCCAAGTGCCGCAGCCAAGTGTTTAGGAGGCACATAGGACCCTGATGGCAGCTTTGGGGGTGGGGATGGGGGCCTGAGCCTGGGGCCTGGGTCTAAAATGCTGGAGGAGGCATGCATTAATGTCCCAGCCAGCTTAACTAGCAACAGAGGAGCACGTCTGCATTTTCCATGCAGGCTTCCCGAGACTTGTTTGCAAGGCTTGGGCTCTCTGGTGAGCTGTTTTCTGAGGCTTCAGTTACAGCACAATTGCAAAAGTATTAACGCAATGAGACTTTTGTATAACTACATTAGGAAAGGGGAAAATTAACTCAGTGGTTTCTCCAGCAGGCATTCACAACTGCTAATAACAAATATCTCAAGAAGGAAGTGATTGTTGATAATTATCCCCTAAATCCCCCCTCGTGCAATACCTAAAATGATAGGCAGAGAAAGGCCTACAACTTCCTGTTTGCTTGGTCTGGAAGCACGATGCATGCTCCATTCAGATGGTCTTTCCGTTTATTGTTCCATCTCTCAGGGGCTCTAACTTCCCTTATGATCTAGGAAACAAGCTCTCTACCTTGGTCATTTTTGTTTTAAGGTTTCAAAGCCCAAGAGCTGAATCCAGATGTAGCCTTTTAAGTCATGCCAGCTTGGAGTCAGATTGTTTATGCTTAATGCTTGTCTGTCTCACTTCCCCTGTTCACACAAAGGGAGGGAATGGAGGTCTTCAAAGCTGAAATTACACATAGGTGTCAGGCACAGAGTTGAGACTGAGCTCAGGTCTCTGGAATTTTATTACAGATTTTTGGAGTCATGTGCTTTTTTATTCATATCTTCATTCAACTCGTCATTCAACAAAGAGTTACAGAACATCTATTTTATACAAAAGAAAGATAGTATTATAATTTAAAATGCTAAGTTTGTAACCACATTGAGTGGTTTTCATCTCAGCTTTACTACTTTTTAGCTGTGTGACCTTTATAGTCGTATAGCCTCCCTGTAGCTCAGCTTTCCTGTATTTAAATGGGAATAATGGTAGAACCTACCTCATACGGTTGTTAAAGGACAAAAGGATTTAATATACAAGAGGAGCTAGAACAGTCCATAGTATATAAATGGTAGCTACTATTGTTATTCTCTTATTTTCACTCTTATCATTATGTACCAAGCATTGTGTATAGACATGGAACAGAATCCACACAATCCCCAATGTTGATACAAACAATCAGGGGCCTAGTTTCACAAAATTTACAGATTAGAGGGGGCTTAAACTTTAATCAAATTTGAGGAATCACAAAAACAAATGTGAGATTGCCACTATGATTGGTGCTTCAGATGAGATGTGTGTGATGCCTTGATGGGGAAAAGTTGGGGTGGGGGGGATGGACATTGAGGAAGAAGAGGGAGCCAGAACTGGGATTAATTTAGGATGACCAGACAAGGCCTATCTGATGAAATGACAGAGTTCTGAAGTGCAAATAAAAAATTAACTAGTAAAATGGGAAAGGAAGGGTCTTTAAAGTGAAGAAAAGAATGTACAAATATCCTGTGGTAGCTGGAGCACTCTACCTACAGGGAACTACAAAAATGTGTGTGTGGTTGGGGTATAGATATCAAAGGCAAGGGAAAATGAGGTTGAATCTTGGTAAACGACACATCCCTGGGGTCTTGCAAGCACTTTATGGGCTCAGCATTATCTTAGTTGCATAAGAAGTCACTGAAGAGTTTAAAGTAGGAAGTGCCACAATCAGATTTCCACTTTGAAAAAAATCACTCTGGCTATTAAATGAAGAATGGATTGAAGGAATGATCTTTCCTGAGTATCCAATATTTCTCCTTGATGACAGTCACTTGGTTGCAAATAAACGCAAGGCATGCATCCCAGAAAAGAAGTCAACGATTTTCACAAGAGCTGAAACCAGAGAGAGGTGTAGAGAGGTTGGGTATAGAGAATGGGGCAGGAGGATGCCAAATTAGTCTGCTTGCTAATTTAGAGAATTGCACATTCAGTCTTCCTTCTCTAAGTGTTCACTGTATCAAACAGCTTAAGGACTGCTTTGTTGACAGCAATGGAAATTGGTTTTGCACACCCACAGCTAAAGGGGATCTTGTAAGAAGATAAAGAAGTACCTCAGGATCAAAGCGAAAGTTGAAAATCCTTAAAATTAACATGGTCCAGGCAACACAAAGCATCTTGGTAGAAAAGCCAATGGAGAAGAAATCTTCACCTCTCCCTCTCTAAAAAGAAACTGGAATCAATGCTAAACATCAAAATAAAAAAAATAAAAGACACTATAGTACTGGTTCATGGAAGCATCTTTATGAAAGTATCTTCATCTTCCCACAGCTAATTATGCCTTCTTTCCTCCAAACTTTCCACCATTTATTCCCTCAAAGCTGTTTTCATCACCTCTTTAGATTCCATGTTATCTGATCCATCTTCCTACTGGCACCATGTAGGAATACCTCCATACTTCACCTCCAGCCCAGGGGCTCCCACTTTCTCTCCAAATCCCCATTATGTTGCTACTTATTGATGGTAAGCACCCTTCTCTATCTTGGATTTTCAAAGACAGTAATCCACCTACTGGTTACATTCAGGGATATGTGGTGGGGTAAGAGGAAGAACATTGGGTTTGCATATAGAGAACTAGATTCTGGCTTCGGCTCACTATGTAATCTTAAATAAATCACTTTCTTTCTGCAAGCCTCAGTGCTCTTATCCACGAAATGGGGAAAGCAACAGCAGCTAACTCACAGATTATGGGACAACCAAAAGTAGTAATGAATGTGAAAATACTTTTAAACCAGTGGTTCTCAACCCTGTTTAGACTTTAAAATCTCCTATTGTTTCTTTCTTAAAAGACAGATGTGTTTCCTAACCTGCTGAATCACTATATTCAAGGATGAATCCCAGGTAGCTATATTCCTAAGAAGTTTCAAATGTGACTCAAATGTGCAGTCAGAGTTGAAAATCACTCTGAGTATACTTTAGATATACACACTCCTGTTCAGCAACAGTGATACTTCTGCAGTCTGGCTACATCCTCTACCTCTTCTTCCTGCATTTATTTCTGTGTGTGTGCGTGTGTGTGTATGAGCTCAGTTGCTTCATTTATGTCCAACTCTTTGCAATGCCATGTACTATAACTCATCAGGCTCCTCTGTCCATGGGATTTTCCCAGAGAGAATACTGGAGTGGGTTGTCATGCCCTCCTCCAGGGGATGTTCCCAACTGAGGGATCGAACCCGCTTCTTCTGTGTCTCCTGCACTGCAGGCCCATTCTTTTACTGCTGAGCCACTGGGGAAGCCACGTTTATTCCTAGGCCTCTCGAAACCACCTTCTACTGAGACTGCCCAATGAGCCTTCAATCAATGTCAATCAGACACATCAATGCTTTTGCTCAAATGCTCTCAAGTGCTTCTCGTTGCTGTTGAGTATGAATGAAGTTCCTTTGTGATCTGCTCTGCTGATCTGTTCAGTTACCATTGTGTCCTTTGCACCTACTGTCCAGAATGTTTGCTCAAAAATCTTTGGCTGGGCTTTTTCTTAACATCTGGGCCTCAGGGAGACCTTCCAGGCCACTCAATCTCAATTACTCTCTCTCCACGGGTCATCTTCTATTGCAGCACTTGATTTGTGTTCTTCAAGTCACTTATCACTCTCTGAAATTATTCATTTATTTGTTGTCTTAATTTATCCATCTCCCCTGGCTAGACTGTAAGTTCTGTGAGAAGGATATTGCAAGTCTAGTCAACTGCTTTATCCCCAGGGGTAAAAGATTGCCTGGTACCTGGTTAGGTGCTTAGTAAATTGATTCAGTAAATGAATAAATAAATGTTCATTCATCATCTAAGACAAAGGGGACTCTCATTTTGCCATCTCCCCAGTACTTCAGCCAACCTATGAAATGAGCAGAGTCTTTGCTCTGATCCGCCTCCGAACTGCTGAATTGCAATTCCCCAGATTCACAGCCAAGTAGTATCAGGTGACCACAGACTCAAAAAGGTACCATAAATTGCTTAATACGTTTTCTTCTGGGGTTTAGGCAATGAACTTGATATTTACTGTTTGGCAAAGCCTTTCTGTTTTTCTTTGTTGGTAGGTGTAAGTTGATTTTTGCAGCCAAAAACACCTCTTTTTGGCTGGCTTCCCCATTTTTTTCCCCTTTTTACTAGCATACCCTGGAGTAGTATAACCAAGCAGAGGTGAGTTATGTGCAGGGAAATGGGCCTTAATGAATAGAAAATCCATGGAATTCATTTGATGTTAGCACATTAACACTCTCTTTGCCAAGTCTTCCAAATTTCAGCTTTCTCCCACAGAAAAATAAAAATAGTGGAGGAAGGGTATCTCTCTCAAAGACCATGACCTTGGAATAACATAAGCCATTCTATACATTTTTTTAATGAAACGTGCTCAAAAGCAGTCAACCATCATCAACAAACCCCAGATCCAAATGTCAACAGGCCCCACTGGTATAGTATATTGGTCAGGAGCTTGGGTCATGACGTCAGTCATACTTGGTGTTATAGCTTACTGGCTGTAAGTCTGGGGCAAGAACTTAGACTTTCTAAGTCTCAGGTTCCTTATCTATAAAGCAAGAACAATAATAGCACCAACATCATATTGTCAACAATGATTAGGATGAAATGAGAAAGCTATACCTCAGATGCCTACCCAGCACAGAGTGACAGTCTATGCATGTTTCCCAAAACATAGTTGAATAAATGACATTCCAGCCTCGCCACTTTGTAGTCTCTATTTCCCACAAAGCCCTTCCATACTATGTTCACCCTCAAGAATGGCAAATAACGGGATTCATTTGAACAGGAAGATAGATGTGGTTGTGCTCCAGGTTTCCTGAGCCTATTCTCCTGAAAAACAACAAACATTTTTGTACTGGAAAGGTCCTAATATACTGTAGATAACTAGTTTCTCTCTCAAATAGAGACAATAATGTAACCTGTAGGCTGAATGTGGAGTCCAAATCTTGAGAGTCTGGTCCTTTGCCAGGTCCTAAACATAACACATTAAATAAGACATAAAGCTTGCTTCCACAGGTCTCATAGGCTCACTGCAAGTCTCAACTCTGCCACTCACCAGTGAAAACATTGGCAAGTTACTCATCTTGCCCAGGCTCAGCCTTCTCCTCCACACAATGCAGCAAGTGACATCTGGCATTTCATCTCAGTGCTGAAACATGATAAAGCTTCTTTAATGGTCAGAAACCAACTCTAGCTAACTTAAGTGGAAAGGTACTTTTAAAATGTTGTCAGGTGACTCAGAGTATTAGCCCCCAAACTCAAAAACCAGAAACACAAGCCATATCCAAGAGATACACAGCTGCTCACAAAAGAAAGACCGGGGAGAACAAAAGAAAGACTGAGTTCAGAAAGACCGGGGAGAACAACTCACTGCTAGACACCTGTGCCTTCACCACCGAGAGCTGCAGCCACTGCCGCAAGGCGCCACCACCATGATTAATCCCCTCCAAGTTCACATCACAGCTCACAGCCCAAACAGCCGGGCAAGAACATCTAGTTGGCTGAGCCAGGGGTTGGTGAGAGGAAAATCTAGATTCAATCAGCTTCCAACGTGGAAATGGAAGGCAAAGTACAACCTTCCTCTGCGAGTTATACATAAGGGATTCCCACAGAAAAGGGGTGTCTGGTGCTGAGCATTTCCCCAAATGGCAAATAGCCCCTTGAAATCTATGAAAGTACTGTGCACACAGGTGACAGCTGTATCTTGCTGAACCATGCTGACTGGACAAAGTTCAACTGCATCTGAGTGGGTTTGATTAAGACTGCAGATCTAAGGAGCATATTCATTGTGTCTTAAAAGAAAGAAGGGTGAATTATCCATTTGTGAAAGAGATTTACTGTAAGAGCCTATGGGCATTTCCAAGAAAAATTCCAATGGTTTCATACTATTAGGACAAGGCATTTGTGTAACTTCCACAGGGGGAAATGGCTTATTGATTTATTCATTAATATCAACCCGTCATCTTGTTACCATTGATCGGCACTGGATGGCAAACAACGCGTTATCGGGGAGCTGGTTCCTCCAAGATCAGCTTCAACCTGGATATCCCTCCCCAGCACCAGGTACTTTCAGAAGGGCCTAGAAAATTCTCTAGCCAATGATTTCTTTCCTTAATTCCTCCTCTGTCTCAGGAAAAAAATAATTGAACTACGTGTATGAATTAAGGGAGAAAGGTATCTAAAACATTACTGGAAACTGTCTTCACTCAATGTATATATTTATCATGCAATGCTGGAAAATTTTGGAGGGGAGGACATGAGAGGGGAGAAACAATATCTAACTTTGGAGCCTGGAGTCTTTCTTGGAGTCTCTCACCATCTTGGCACTCCGCCAACAGCATGCTTTCCTTCCAGGATCTCAATCCTCCCACCTACCCCGTGTCCTTTATAATAAGCAGCCTAGAGTGCTGTCATTTAATACACATACACAGGGCTCCCCAGAGCTTGGAAAGTCATGCAACTGTCTCCTTGATAGGCATCTAAGAAACAAATGAGGAGAAAGGATGTCTAAAGGCTCCATTAACATTGTTAGGTTAGAAACGTTGACAATAAGTCGATTCTTTTTGACATGACTGTCCTGGTAATGAAGGGACATTTCTACATGCCTCTTCCTAATGTAAGATAAGATATGGATGGCCTCTGATTTCTTTGACACATGTCCAGTATATCAAAGGGGTGAGAACTGGTATAAGAAAATAGGCTGTTTCAGTGACACATTAATAGGAGCCCTGGTTGGGAGATTAATGATAATGCTACCTTGCACTTGAGTGTCCTGGCAGCTCTCACCTGTGAACGAAAGCTGGAATCCCTACAAGAGGGGCTAGAAAACCCAAGAGCTTCCACCTAACATCTAGATGCAGTTCCCTCGTTTGCCCGTAATCCTAGAAAACTACAAGGAGGAGAAAACTGTTCATGCTCTGGAACGTCACTTTTCATCTACCTCTGGCTGGGCTTTGGGTCAGAGTAATTGAATGGGCCTGTTTCTGGCCTGTCAGAAAAGTGGATCTGCTAGGATTGGTAGCAGCTAGAAATCAGGCTGCTGCAGCAGGGAAAGCTGACTCATTGGAAGGCAGTAGAACAGAAAATCAAGAGTGGTTGAAAGATCAGTTCTTTTAGCATCTATTCTCTTTACCCAGACACGAGGGCCTGTCCCCACAAGGGTCACATTTCATTAAAAATAAAACAAACCGACTCTATGGGGGAGAGAGAGGGTGGGAAGATTTGGGAGAATGACATTGAAACATATAAAATATCATGTAAGAAACGAGCTGCCAGTCCAGGTTCGATGCACGATACTGGATGCTTGGGGCTAGTGCACTGGGACGACCCAGAGGGATGGTATGGGGAGGGAAGAGGGAGGAGGGTTCAGGACGGGGAATACATGTATACCTGTGGCGGATTCATTTTGATATCTGGCAAAACTAATACAATGATGTAAAGTTTAAAAATAAAATTAAATTAAAAAAATAAAATAAAATAAAACAAACCCAAGCCTCTGGGCTTCCAACACTCCTTGCCTTGTCCTGATTTTCTCTTTTTCTATAGCACTTAACAACCATCTAACATACAATATAATTTATTGTCATCTTATGTTGGGTTTAGCTAGCTCTTATATCATGGATCTTTGTTTTGTGTATCTCAGATGACTAGAATAGTGCTCGTGCATAGCAGGCACTTAACAAATACTTGTTGAATAAACAACTGATCGAAGAAAATTGTGAAAATTCAAGTATTGGATTGGCCATAAAGTTCATTTGCCCAAACAAACTTTTTAACCAGCCCAATACTTTCATCTTTAAAAAAATCCTATAGCTCAGATTCTTCAGTTTTAGAGCATGAGACTATTTAAGAAAAAAAAAAAAAAAAAACTCTATAAAATAAGTCAATTCGACAATTCCACCATGCAATATGAATGAGAGAATGTATTATCATTAAATAAATAATCATCAAAAATTCAAAGAAAAAAACAAGTACTTTGGGAAAGGTAACTTTTTCTAAAGAGTGCTACTAAAAGTAAAAGACTGATAGGTTTGCCCAGAAAGTTGCTTATTCATTCTTTTGTGTTTATTCCCTTCTTGACAGTATTGTTATTGTGAAAGTGAAAGTGAAGTCACTCAGTCATGTCCGACACTTAGTGACCCCATGGACTGCAGTCCACCAGGCTCCTCCATCTATGGGATTTTCCAGGCAAGAGTACTGGAGTGGGGTGCCATTGCCCTCTCTGATTATTATTGTAGTACTAGTGAAAAAAATAACAACCACTGTTAATTAAGTCCTGACAGTTTCCCATGCCTGAGGCAAAACTATTTAGATGCATTATCTCATTCTGTTCCCTCAGTGACAAATTTGAATACCTGCCATAAATACCATTCTTGTTTACCAATAAGGAAACTGAGCCACAGAGAGACTGAGTAACTCCCTCAAAAATCACACAGTTAATATATTGCAACACTGGGCATTAAATCCAAATTTTTCTGATTCTGGGCTGTAACTTTAGGTCCTTATGTCATAATGTCTTTTTCTTTTCTATCTCTTTTTTTTTTTTTTTTACTGCTTATTTGCTCCTCTTTTTTCCCTACCCCACATTGGTAAAAGGAAAAATTAAGGAAGGTGAAGAATTTCTTTTTCAAGGGATGAGGAAAACAGAGGACCCAAAGGTACATTTTGAGCCAATCTCGCCTTTATTCCGAGAACACATAACATGAAAGGTACGGTTAGGGGATTTGTATGAACTCAAATGTAGTTATTTGACTCTTTCTTTCTTAAGTTTAATCTCTAAGGGTTAAGAGAATGCTCTTACAGAATAGCACATCCCATCTGTGACCTGTGTACTTGACTCACCTCCCTGCTCATAGTGGCTCTTGATTCAGACACTTGCAGCCCCACCTCAAGCCTCACAGGGCAGATGGTGCCCAATGGTTAACTTTTAACAAGTTCTGTCATTGAACCCCAGAGCTGCTGCCAAACTACCCTCCTTGGAGCCCTGAGAGTTACTCAAAGATGTTTCAGGTGCCCCAGGGATGAAGTACACGTCACCCAGGCCAGCTCTGCCTGGATCTATTTCACACCAAGAATTTCTGAACCAAATTTGTTTCTAATTAGCAAAAACATAGAGGAAGTACAAAATCACAAGATGGAAAAAGGCACAGTTTACTAGGAAGAGCCCTCAGCTGCCAGCTGAGGAAATTGCATCCTGGTTCTCCCCTTGACATTGCCAGGAGCAAATCATTTAGTTTTCTAGGACAATTTTCTTGTCTGCAAAATGAGGTGATTTTGTATTAAAAGTGAAAGTTGCTCAGTCGTGTCCAACTCTTTGAGACCTCATGGACTATAGAGTCCATGGAATTCTCCAGGCCAGAATACTGGAGTGGGTAGCCTTTCCCTTCTCCAGGGGATCTTCCCAACCCAGGGATTGAACCCAGGTCTCCTGCATCACGGGCAGATTCTTTACCAGCTGAGCCACAAGGGAAGCCCAGACTACACAGGAACTCTGTATGATTCTGGCAACTTCTCTATAAATCTAAAACTATTAAAAATTTTTAATTTTTTAAGTTGTAAAAAATGGAATTTCTAAAGTCTATTTCAACTTTTAAAAAATGTGCTTGACATTATCCTTTTTAAAAAGCTACCTTATTAATTATCATTTATTGACTTTCAACTTAGAGAAGGCAATGGCACCCCACTCCAGTACTTTTGCCTGGGAAATCCCATGGACGGAGGAGCCTGGTAGGCTGCAGTCCATGGGGTCGCGAAGAGTCAGACATGACTGAGCGACATCACTTTCACTTTTCACTTTCATGCACTGGAGAGGGAAATGGCAACCCACTCCAGTATTCTTGCCTGGGGAATCCCAGGGACGGGAGCCTGGTGGGCTGCCATCTGTGGGGTCACACAGAGTCAGACATGACTGACATGACTTAGCAGTAGTAGCAGCAGACTTTCAACTATACCTGGAAGTTCAGAGAAAAATGATAATTTCTGAAACTGTTTCTGATATTGGGTTATCTAATTAAGTTCCTCTGGATCCTCCAGGTGTTACCTACACTGGGCATCTTTCATTGTGGAAACTCGGATTTCTTCACTCACCATTACTTCCATGATCCTCATTTTCCACCATTGGTCTTTGAGCTGTCTTCCCAATTTCTCTGCTACTATGTACAAAATAAGTGCATTTTATATATACCTACTATAGTGGTTCACAATAGGAGCCACAATTATATATAGATAGGTGATTTAGGTAGACACAGTCATGGATATCAACATAGATAACAGACATAGAGATAGACATAGGTACATGGATAAATGTTTACTTTTACCATCCTAATGTTGTATCCCCTTAAAGTTCTACTGGTACCAAAATGAAGAAGTGAGTTGAAGACTTGACCAGTTATCAAAAATAACAAACTTATCAAACCTATTAAACATATCAAACTTCTCCTTTGGGCTTTGCCATCATCTTCTTTGTTATTTCCAAATCTCTCATTAATGTATGACCATATCTTGCTGGTTCCTAATTCTTCATTTTAGAAGTTCATTTTCAAGGCAAGAGTCCTGGAGTGGGTTGCCATTTCCTTCTCCAGGGAATCTTCCCAACCCAGGGATCCAACCCAGGTCTCTCACATTGTAGACAGACGCTTTACTGTCTGAGCCACCAGGGAAGTCCCTTATAAAAAACAGTGTCATTAATAAACAACTTTAATATATTTTGTGATTTTGGGAGCATAGGATGAAAGGGGGAGTGCATTGGCCCTACTGCATCATTTCATTGAATGAAATGTGCAAATATTTGCTTCTCAGCAAAGCTTCCTACTTCCCTTCCAAAATTCCTTAATCATAGTTAATGACAATCCACAGACTTCTAAAATCCCTGCAGCACAATCAATTCTGTGGGGCTTAGGCCAATCTATAAGTTGGATGTTTGGAACCAAATTGCATAGCTATCACTGACTAGAGAGGCCCTAATGAAATCGTAGCTACTTGACCTGCTTACTTGAAAGGCCTTTAGGAAAAAAAAAAAAAAATCTATTAATCAATTTGTTTCTTGAGAAAACTTAGCAACAGGGATCCCAGTGGTGGGTTGGGTGCTTTTGCTAAGAAGCAAGTGGGACTGAATAGTTAGTTGCATCAACTTAATTTAATTTTTAGATGATTGATTTTCATTAAGAAGATTCAATGAAACCTCCCTACCTGTATCTGAAAAAGATCCAGATATCATATATCATATCATGGAGGCATATTATATTTCATAATTGTCTCAGAAGAATATCTCCAGACGCCCATTACAATATGGAAAATTTTTGTGCATTTGTTTGGCATCCAGAACTCTCCATTGTTAGGAAAGCAAGACAGAATGATTTCCAAGCAGCATACTTCCAAGATCAACCCATAAGCAAGCACTATGCTAAGTGCTGGGGATACTTTGTTAAGTAAAAGAGCCTTGTGGAGCTCACACTGTACTGGAAAAGATCGATAATAGATAAATAAGCACAGAATTACCTTACATGATTGTCATACCTACTTGTGTCATACCAAAAGAGGGCAGAGAGTAACACAGTAATAGGAGTGAGTTGACTTAGATATGAAGCACATGTGTACTAAGTCGCTTCAGTCATGTCCGACTTTGTGATCCTATGGACTGTAGCTCCCCAGCCGCCTCCGTCCATGGGATTCTCCAGGCAAGAAACTGGAGTGGGTTGCCATGCCCTCCCCCAGGGGACCTTCCTGACCCAGGGATCAAACCCGTGTCTCTTATGTCTCCTGCGTTGGCAGGTGGGTTCTTTACCACTAGCACCACTTGGGAAGCCATTAGATATCATAGGAAACAAAAAAGCTAATATTTATTGAGTGCTACTGTAAATACTTCCCATATATTTTCTAACTTAAACCTCCTAGCAATCTAATGAAATAGGTATCATAACAACCCACATTGTTTAAATGGGGAAACATTAGCAGAGTAAGGAATCTGCCTAAGATCACATTGTTGTTGTTCAGTTACTCAGTCGTGTCTGACTCTTCGTGACCCCATGGACTGCAGCACACCAGGCTTCTCTTGTCTTCCACCATCTCCTTCACCATCAAATAGCTAGCAATTAGCTGGTTCAGATTTTGATCCTGGCAGGACTGCTGCAGAGTCCACTCAGCCACCACAACATCCTGCCTCTATGGAGAAATGCTATTTATGCTGATGCCTGAGAGCTTGCAACGAGGCACTCATACAAGGGACCTGGGCAGAGCACTCACTGAAACTGGAACAGTGTGACTGAAGATCAGAGACAACAAAGCAGTTGACATTCAAGAAGGCAGGCAGAGCTGCAGAATAACAGTATGGAGTGGGTTGCCATGCCCACTCCAGCATAGTGAGAGATGGATTTTATGCTCTGTATGTGTACTATAAAGACATTTTAAATACTTTACAACTATATACATCAGCCTCAAACAAGAGATTTTGAAACACCTCAGTTGAAATTTGTCATAAATGGACTCACTGAAACACAGGTAAGATAATAACTGGAATCCAAATTTTATCAGTACATCGAGAGCTTCTCTCTCTGTTAAAGGGCAGAACGAGCCTTTTAACCATTGTATTTGGTTTTGTAAGCCTGATTAATATCTATCCATGACACTGAACTAGAACTTCTTGAGGGCAAGTTACCATCAATTATCTTTGTGGTCTCAGTCACAAGCATAGCGTAGGAGAAAAAGGAGATGCTCAATAAAGGAGAATAAATGACTAGTGAATGAATGAATGATAGAGATTGTACATAGTACAGGGTCAGCAAATATTTAAGAAGATTAGGGAAAGGATTGTTTCCTGCTCAATAATGGGGCCAAAGGTGGGGGATAAGGGCAGAGTCATCAGCCAGAGTGGAGTCTCGTGTGAAATCATTCACAAGTTCAATCTCCACAACTAACTTTGGGCTGGAAGCATCAGTACAAAGTTTCCTGATGTTCTCAGTTTCCCTCTGCCCAGAGAGAACTGTGTTTATGAACCTATTCAGTTGCCGGGAGTTCCAATGGGAGATGACTTCAGAAGTGTGATATTTAAGAGCAGGAGGAAGGAACGGCCCCATAAGGATGCCGGGCCTCTATTTATTTCGCTCCGTATGCCAGGCTCCAAGCCTCCTCGGCTGATTCCCATTTGTCTTTCTCCTGTGGAATATTTCAGATTTACAGTGCCATCTGTTGAGGAGCACAGGCCCAGGATGTCACGGCTCAGCCTGCAGCCCTTCTGCCGCCCAAGGCGGGGAGGCGGCCCCAGAGCACAGCGGCTGGTGCCAGGCTCGTGACTTCCCTGCTCGTGCCAGGCTGAGTGATAGATTAGGGCCCCAACCGGGCCCCCTCCTCTTATTTCTGCATCTGGATTGGTGGTGTAGGGGAGATTTCTGGTCCTCTTAATTCTGTGCCTTACACGCGTGTGTGTACGTCCATGCGCTCTTTCTCCCTCATTGTTGAAAACCGTCTCCTGGCTTGGATCTGGACTCCCTGGGCCTTTCCTCTTCCGCACTGTATATTAACTCCTCTCTATTCTGGCATTTTCGGAAACTGCTTTTGCCAGGGCTGTAGGGGGTGGCTGCTGAACTCTGCGACTCTGCCTAAGGAATAGACTGTCACAAAATTACTAGGTATCATTCAGACCTCAAAGGGCACAAAGCTTCAGCCACTCGGATGCTGTTTCGGAGGATAAGGGGGTCTAAGCATTTGTCCCGTTTCACCCAGGAAAGCCTCTTTATTCCAAAGCAAAATTATCTGTCTGTCCGGAATTGACACATAAAAATGCACCCTGGTTCCTTTTGCACAGCAGGTGCCAGTGCAATCAGCAGGCCATGTGCGTGCCCTGGAATTTGCAATCGGGCCATCCTCCAGCATCCCATACTGGAGCAGTAACAGCAACAGCGGAAGTGCAGGATTGATGGGCAAAAGCCTGCTCTGTCATTCAACTTGCATCACCTCCTGCCTGAACAGCACATTCATCTTTCCAGAGAGCTTTCCTGTGCCCAAGTTTCTTCTAATCGGATTCCATAGTAATCCTGGGAAACACACAGATTGGGTATCATCACTCCCATTCTCATTTGGCTGATGAGATTCAAGAAGGACATGTGACCTGCCCAAGGTCATGCATTTTTGTTTGTTTGTCTGTTTTTAATGGCACATTTTCCAACTCATAATCCAATGTTCTTTCCTCATTA
Source organism: Bos indicus x Bos taurus (assembly GCF_003369695.1). Taxonomy (NCBI): domain Eukaryota; kingdom Metazoa; phylum Chordata; class Mammalia; order Artiodactyla; family Bovidae; genus Bos; species Bos indicus x Bos taurus. Next base: position 40,778,574 of record NC_040082.1, read on the forward strand.
TCAGATTTTCACTGTATATTTCCATTTTTCTTAACTATAAAATTATCGTGCATACACAGGTACTATCCCTTAACAGCCAAGGGCTTAATTTTCAGTTTGCCTTTGGAGGTCTCAGAGGCTTATTTTAGTACTCTTAGCAATTAACATCTAGCCAGGTTAGAATCATGTGAGCATAGGCTAGCCCAGTTTGCCTTAACCTGTCTATGCAAAAGGTAGGTGCTCAATAGCAACACTAATAATAGCAGCAGCGAATATTTAGTAATTGTTAATTCACCATGTGCCAAGAACTCTTCTGCTTTTCGTGTACTTAAATCGCACAGTGACTCTACATAATGGGTAGTACTGTCTTCACTATTTTACAGAGAACAGAACTGAGGCAAGGAGAAGTCAGGTAGCCTACATAAGATCAGTCTGTCTTTGAAACAAGATTTGAACTGTTAACTGCAGAGACCATGCTCCTAATTGCTTTTACTACAAAGGGAAATTGAGGAAGCAGATATTCAGACGACAAATGAAAAAAATGTCAAGAATTCTTATATTATAGTCTTCTGTCCATGAACTAAATACAAGATTCTTCTTTATTCTTTAAAATAGACCCTGGGGAATTATATCTGATTTCACTTAAATCAGAGAGTATTATTAAAGAAATTCCATGCTGAAACCAGTAAGAAATATTTGTTTTTGTATTTTTATTTTTTTGCCTTATGAGACTAGTATTTCTGAATTACTGTCTCACTCTCTACTCAGACTGTCACACTGCTTGTCATCCACTATTATATACTGTATAGGAGCCATGTAATAGACCTCATCACACAGCCTGTATACAGAATACCTCAGCCCTCTCTTCATCTGCATGTTCAAGATTATGACTTTATTTCTCAGCACAAACAAAATATCATGTGCTAAAAAAAACAAAGCCATGAGATGTGATCAACAGCCAATGGACCAGAGATATAATTTGGATAACTTATAAATCATCTCAAGCAATATCTGTTCCAAAGGTATGAATTTTTACATTGCATTTCCTTTGAAAACTTAATAGTATTTTTCATTTTTTATTATTATAAATGTTATTACAATGATTTGTTAGATGGAATATCCTCCTCCTCATTATAATATTATTCTTGTGGAAACACATGACCCCCTACAGGGCAACCTGCCCTATGTTGTAATATCCAGACAAACACTGTACTGAAAATATGGAACCCTTACAAAAAGTTATTGCAATACAAGTAGGAATTCTTTTGGGGAAAAATAAAAGGCAATGGACCAGAAAAGGCAAATATGGTAATATTCATTGCTCACTTCCTTAAAAATGAATAAATATTTAACAAAGTTAGAGATTTAGTGGCAGCAGAGATTCTCTCTTCTCTTTCTTGGCCCAACAGACCCAACTACATGAAAGCCTGACTGAGACAGGCAGTTATAACTGAGAACACCAGAGCCACAGTGTAAGGAAGAGGCTAAGTGAGCAACCAAATTGCCTCAACAAAACACTATTCAAAATTTCTAACAAGTCACAGAAAAATGCAAACAAACTAATCATTATTAACAGGTTCTCTCCAGATATATTGTTTACATGTTTTTTCTAAGATGTGAATTAATATCCTTTTTTGTCCTTTATTGAGTAATGAGACATAATCCAAGCAAAACTACTATGAGAATATTGGGGAAAACCATTGAAAACGTTTACAGTGTTATGTTCAGATCTTTGCAAAAATCTCAGTTTCTTTTTCTTCTTCAATGTGAAAAAAGCTAAAGGCAGAGAAAAGTAAGGCAGCTTATGTGAGCTTGTTTGTTTTTTAACCTATTCAACTTTCTATATTAAATCTATTTGGGGAAAGTGATGATTCTTAGGTAGATGCCCCACTGGGGTATTTGTAGAGATTCTAAGATAAGGAAGATAAAGCATCCTTCTAAAATGAATAAAGAAAGAAAATAGTACTAACCTGTTCTTAGGAGCCAGAATTCCAAACACAGCATAGATCTGTGGCCCAACCCATAAGACTCAACTTTCCAATTATCAAGGAAAAGAGAATTGGAAAGACATCATTAAGCAAGGTGATTCAAAACCCAATTTCGATAATGTAAGAATAAAGGCAGTATCAAGCTGTGGATTAAATGCCCTTTAACATATAACCTAGGCTTAGAAAAACTAGCAAAAGTATATGGGGGGTGGTGGGGAGAATGTACCTGAACATTTCTTTAATCCCAAATGTTTGAATAAAATGTGTCTTAGATATTTAAAAAGCAAAACACATAGCCGAAAATTTTCTAACAGATTTTCTTCCTGCAAATACCTGAAGCTAAGAAGAGAAGCCTGAGAAGAAAAAATAGAAATGGAAAAGAGAGAAGGAAAGAAGAGAGGGAAAGTGAGGAGGGAGAGAGGAAGGAAAAGAGAAGGAAGAAAACTCAGAACTCCACTGAAATCCTACCTGGGATTGTGAGAGCAAAGGAATCTTGACACAGCATATTGTTTTTCTCTGTTATCACCACAGATCTGTATTTCAAGCTAGGAACCAACATATTGTTTCCATTGAATAGGATTACCAAAATTTGTTTCCAGGAAAACTTTAAAACCAGCCCCAAGTTTAAGTCCCCATCGGATAGGTCATAAAGAGCAGCAATCAATTCCAAAGCTTGATGGCTGTTCATGGTGTCATTTGCCGCTTCACATCTGTTTAACTCGGAAGTGACATTCCCAACTGACTATATTTTCGGCAAGTTCCCCATGAAATTACTTCAGTTTTATGTACAGATCACTGTGTACATTTCATACAGAGATGAAATAGATACTTTCAAGCAGTTTCCAATCTGATATTTTCCCAAATGCAGGAAAAAAGAAAGAGATTGGGGAGGGGGGAAGAAGAGAGAAATGATTAAACATCATGTTTTTGAAGAAAATGCATCAAAAAGTAGAAAGGATTATTTTTAAGCTGTAAAAGTTCTGGACAGATTCTCTTTACAGATGATTATAGCATAAGGTATTTTTGTTCTTTTTACAGAGACTGGCTCATTTTACTCTCTCCTATAGATGTTTTGGCTGTTATGCTCCAGAAGGCCTCAGTTCCACAGCTTCCTTGGCCAGCCAGGGCAGATGCTATAATTCTCTGTTGCTTTTCTGTAGACAAAGGTAGGACTCTCAGCCTTTCACCAACAGATGGGAGGCTCATATTCACTCTCGGGTACAATCATCCTGCCCAACAATGAAGTGATTTTTACCCGACTCCAGAGTTGAGGCTGGTGGGGTGGAAATTCTAGGTCAGAGGTAAAAGCAAATGTTTCTGGAGACACAGGAGAAGGGCGGGGGAGTTTAGTCTCAGTCCTCCTGATTTAGAGTCCTGGGGTAAATGCCGCTGTAACAAGGCTCCAAACCAACAACAGGATGACATAAGCTCTTCCATTTCTAACCCAGTTACCCACCAGAACCCAAAGCATCTTGAAGCTCATGATGTATAAATTTAATTTCTCTTTTATGGCTGGAGCAGTATTTTCCATGATTTATAAATCATTTGGTCGGTGATTTCTTTGAAATCTTTGCCTCATTTATGCTCTTGACCTCTTGACCTCCTGATACATTTATTTATGCCAGAGATCTCTCTGCAGTGGTGCAGTTTAATGTCATTTGCCCGAGACTGGGTGGCTGAGAGGCAAAGAAACAAAGACAAACGTTTAAGGAGGTTTGTGACGCAAAACTGTGTTTAAAAAGAAGGATAAACAAAGGAAAATGTGAACACTTAAAACATATTATTCCTGCACTATTGATTTATTGCAGGAACCCTCTATTTATTGAATACTTTATGGGTATCTGATTATATGGCAGTTGATGGGGCAATGAGAGAATACTGATCCTCACAGGAAAAAATATTTGCTGTAAATGTCATGACATGCCTTGTCTATAATATGATTCTTTCCAGATGGTTATTTTTCAAGTTTCAGAAATGGAAAAATATGCCTTAAGACAAGTATACATAAAAATGATGTCTTTCTCCTTTGTCTCTTTTTGATTTTCATTTATTAATACTCTGCTGTTTACCATGAAGCAGTGTGCTGAAGAAATCTGGTCAGAATGACATCTGATTAATTGGGCAGGGCACTTCCTACATAGCTCTTTGCTGATAACCCAGCTGTCCAAGAACCATTTCATTATAAGAGATGCAGAGGCAGGCGACAGTCACAAAACCACTGGGAAGCTGGGTCTGTTCTAACAGATTGGCACAATTTGTATCACTGATGCTCAGAACCTACAGGGTTTGCATAGCCCAAAGCCAAGGACAGGGTTTGTCTCTTGGGACAGCCTCTATTTCTCTATGCCACTTACTCACTATTGAAATGTTGTGAAGAAAACGGCTCCTCTTTAACACTCCCAATCAATTACCTGATGCAGAATTAGTTATTATGGTTTATATATACATATATGTGTGTATATATAAATATACATACACACATATATATAGTGAGACTCACATGCTAGCACACATACAAACACATAAATATTGTCTTAAAGGTATACTCTAGAAGTGAAATATAATATTGTTAGCTGTTATAGCTAAAGTTAACAATGCGCTAACATTGAGCAACTGATTTTCTATGCTTTAGAAGGCTAAGTGTTTTACTTAGCTCCTTTTGCTGCTCTCTTTTACCAAGAAAGTATGTAATTTGCACATTCAAATTACATAAATTCAACTACTGTGCCCTAGCTCAGTGGAAAAAATAGTGAGAGGAAGAGAAAGAGCAGTGTAAACTGTGTGTGTGATTTTGCCTTCATTCTCTCAAGACACACATATCACAGGGAGTGTGAATCAGGCAACCTGAATTGGTGGTTTTGTTTCCCTCTTGCTTCTCACATCTTGAGCCTCTTGAGGCACAGGGCCTGATTCAAGGATAAAGCTGACTACATGGTTTATTTTTTTTTTTCACCATACATGCTGATGCTACATAGAACAGGGTTAATTGCAGCCCATGTCACAGCTAGGAATCCTGTGTGAACAAGCAGAGTGAAAAGTACAAAGAAACATCAAATAACAAATCAAAGAGAAGAATGTCCAAAGGCAAAAAACAGAGATACCAAATAAGAATCAAGCTTAGTTCAAGCAACCAAAAACACAAAGGTCAAAGTCAGTAAAAGGTGACAAAATGCTAGCACCAGTTATTTCAGGGATGGCTATTTACTTCTTAATATATTTCTTCATTTTACAACTTGTCTGCAAGAAGCATAGGTCAGTTTTATGATGAGAAGGAAACAAACTATTAAGACACTAATGAAAATCACAAGAGAAAGAGAGATAGCATAACGCAGCCTAAATCTGGAGAGTCCAAGGGCTGGGAGGTCACCAGAACAGGCACTGGGAAGCTCAAGTTCATTTTCTCCTGCTTCTCAGTGTGATCCTGGCTCAGAACACAGGGTCCAGAGTCAGAGAGGCCTGAGGTCAAATTTTGACTCAGCCACCATTAGCTTGTGATCTTGAACAAGTCATTGGACATCTCTGAGAAATGGTGTGCTGGTAAACATTGCCCAGCCAGCTCTGGCTAGAAGGAATGTGATTTTCAGCATCTGTCAATTTCTACAAATGCAAACACTCCCAATGGTTTCAATTTCAAGCTCAATCTGTGGTCAACCAGATCACAAAATTTCTAACTATTTAACAAAGGGTTCTCCCACACTGGTATAATAAGACAGCTCAGCACACCCTGGTCTCTGAGCCTCAGTTTCCTCCTCTACAGAATGGGGATGTTAACAATACTTAAGTCCCCCTGCCCCTCCCAAAAAACCCAAGTCCCTATTCATAGGTATATTGTGACAGTTGAAGGATCAATGCATGTAAAACACTCAACAGAGTGTCAGCCTCAAGATGAGCATTTAAATGTGCATTTAAAAACATCACAGACACAAGTATTTGCTCATATATGCATAAATTATCTCTGGAAAAATTACTCAAGGAATTGGTAAATAATCATCTCTGAAGAGCAACAGGAAGGAACATTTTGATGTTTACTTTGATACTTTTTTTTTTTTTTAACTTTGGTACCTTTTAATTTCGGAGAAGGCAATGGCACCCCACTCTAGTACTCTTGCCTGGAAAATCCCATGGATGGAGGAGCCTGGTAGGCTGTAGTCCATGGGGTCGCTAAGAGTTGGACACGACTGAGCGACTTGACTTTCACTTTTCACTTTCATGCATTGGAGAAGGAAATGGCAAGCCACTCCAGTGTTCTTGCCTGGAGAATCCCAGGGATGGCGGAGCCTGGTGGGCTACTGCCTTTAATTTAGATACATGAACATGTCTTTCGTACACTAAAAACATAAGTAGGACTTACATCATTTTACAAAAATAAGAATTAGGTGATTTTAGCTCTCAGGACTGGCTGCCTTCACCAACCAACATGCTCTCCTGCTGAAACCAACAACACGCACAAATGGACCTAGTGTAAATCAAAACACGAGAAACCCCGCCTGGGACATGAAAACAAAAATCAATCAGCAGGTTTATGTGCAAGATATCTTTGCAGATGACACACCTCCAATTTTTACATTGGCTGTTAGTTGATGGAGTTAATGTCAGGTATTAATCCTTTGTTGAACAGGGACTTGGTTTGTCAATGGTGGTCACAATAATCATATCACTATGAGTCTTGATTTATTACAAAAAATATAACTATAGAAATTAAATAATGGAAATAATTCTCTAGAATTTCCTCTTTTCTCTTTTTTCCCCTCCCATTTACCATCCTTTCTTTTCTGTTGTTTACCAAATGTGTTTGCCTGCCCAGGTCTCCAAGCCTTATCAACTTGACTGGCTAGATCTTAGGGGATACTGTCCTTGCAAAATCCCCTCCCATTTGTCATCTAGGAGAATAGGGGATGGACAGAGGCTGGAAAGGGAAGGTGGCAGTTACATTACTTTTGCTGCAGCCTGCCTCTGCTGCAGTTCTGAGGACCAAAGTCTGGGGTCCATCACCCAGGCCTCAGAGGGAGAGCAAATTGAACCTCCTCTTGTTTGGAACCCCCAAAGTGAAAGAAGATTTTCTATTGATTTTCCACAGCAGTAGTGAGACGGGACTCCAACTTCTAATAGGACTTTACTTACAATTCAAGAAGAACAGAAGGAAACTTTTGAGTCAGCCAAAAATTTCTTTGGGTTTTTCCATAAGATGTTATGGAATCTTAAGGCAATACCAATCTTAAGGAAAGGCAATACCATTCCTTCCCAGAGCAAGCCCTACCCTCACTCACAAGAATGCGGCCCCACTCTTTGGTCCCACTTTAAATTTAATAATATAAGTTTATACTTAAGAAAATAATAATCCAGAATCAGGGCACTTCTCAAAATCTGGATGACCAGATCAAATAGGTCATTGAAAGCCCAGTCCAACCCCAAACCCTAGGTCAGCCTGATACTCCCCACATGAGATAAAAACTGTGTCTACTTATCCTTCTGGAAATCACTTCCCTGGAAGACAAAAGCTCAAATAATAATCTACAGACCACCCCAGACACAGGTGACCATAGTTAGGGCACAGTGCAGTCTCAGCCCACACAGATAAAAGAAACACAGGATGCCCTGCTCATACGCAGGCAACAAAAGAACACGACCACACAGAGCATTTGGTTTCTCAGTCAAAGGTGTCTCGATGAGTTCACAAGCCTCCCAAATAATAGCCAGCTTCTTGCTTTACATTTCAGTAACATAAAGACAATTCAGTCATTTTTCTAGAACAAAGAACTAGTCTGACCCAGAGAAGTAAAGAAGGCTGATTTTCTTACGAGACAGAAAATCTTTGCAGCTCTTAAAAGACAGGATTTTTTTCAGCTTCTCGTAAATGTTTCAAAATCTTCAGACACATTTTCAGTTAGGTCATCTTGTTGCACTCATATAATTTTGACATGGCTATGATCATATTGTGGATAAAATATTATATTTGACCTTTCTTTACTTAACATGATGCATGTGAATTTTCACATCTCATCTATGTTGTTTAGAATTAGATTGTTGAGTGTTGTAATAATAGTGATATCCAACCTGGAGTAAACAGGCTCTCCAAGTGGAAAAGATGGGAAGCCAGTGCAAACTTAGACAAACTCTGTAAGTGTATCATTTATTTCCAGAGCTAGTCTCCTCTCTTCTGAAACTCCTTGTTAACAGGAACCCTTATCTCTAGCATTTGGCACAATGCCCAGAGAAAGCAGGTACTCAGTAAGTCTGTTGGATAAATGAACAATTGAATAAATAAGTGAATGAATGCTGTTTTCCTATGCAAGGACCTTTCCAACTTGTCTCCACTGCAGTATCTCATGCCCTGGACCCACCAGAGCATTCCTTTTTATCAGTATATCCCCATTCTGTACCCCCTGCAATTTTAAGTTATTGCCCAATAGAAGCAAAACTTACAACTTCCTCATCTTAGGAAACACATTGGATCCCAAAGAAGGCCCTTCACAAAATAGGCCAATGCCTATTAAAGAACCAATGGCTTACGTGACCTGGGAAATCAGGGCTAGTCGTGTGTTACAAAGTTGTTCCACATCTGTGCTTTCTGTTTTCTGTTCTTTATGCTCTTGTTCAATATTCCTCTGGTTTCTCAGGAGAGATGTTCTCCCAAAATAGAGAGGGGGATAAAAAGCCTCACCAGAAGCCTCAAAAGAATGTGCCTTAAAAGTGCAGTGTTCAATGCTATATTTAAAATGGATAACAGACAAGGACCTACTATATAGCACAGGGAACACTGCTTAATGTTATGTGGCAGACTGGATGGAATAGGAGTTTGGGGGAGAACGGATATACATATATGTATGGCTGAATTCCTTTGCTGTCCGCCTGAAACTATCACAACATTGTTAATTAGCTACACTCCAATATAAAATAAAAAGTTTTTCCAAAATTGCAATGGTTAGAGGCATAAACTCTGATGCCCAAAAGACGTTGATTCAATTTCTAGAGAGTGAATCTCACGGTCCTCATCTGTGAAATAGGAGTAAATAAGATAATATGTGCAAAGTGCAAGTACTGCCTGACATGTAATAAGAACCCAATACATGTTAGCTTTTATTTTTTAATAATAATGTAAGCCAAAGCAGCAAATTAGAGACCATGTTTTCAGTATTATAGTAGTGGAGAAGCTTCTTAGGGAACGGACACAGCATTTGCTACAGTTCAAACTGCAGAATTTCTATCACCAATATTAACTATACACATCCTACCAACATTCTTCCCCTCCCCCACCCCTGCAATGTCTATGACAGACATCACTAATCAAACCCAGATTTGACCTCAGTCATCTCAAAGCTGACTCTATCCATCAGTATTGTCACAGGAAAGAAAATCTACTTGCCACTCCATACTTAGTTGGCTCCCTCCTTTGCTTGTGCTAACATCAGTCCAAAAAAGAACACTCTTTAATTAAACAGTTGCATAAAAATTTCTTTAAAGTAAGGCATCAGGCTAAACTACTCAGTTATAAGCCTCTATTTAATCTTAGGGTATAAAATCACTGAGTACCAACGCAGAGCTAACAAACTCATGTTTTTATCCTCAATGAAGAGCTTTAATCCCCTACACTGAAGAGAATCCTCAATGAATAAACGTTGGATTTCACACTGTTTCAAACCCTAAAACTGAAATGCATAAATTTATCCCTGTTAACATGTAATTCCCTTTGTTTTCCTTTCTCTTCACTGTTTCTCTAGACATCCTCTTTGATTGTCATTAGCTAACTTCCCAAATGAAGTCTAAGTTTCAGGAATTGTATATGTCTTCTAATGTTGGACAAAGCCCGTTTGAGAACAAGCTGACACTTAGACTATTCACTGTCCCAACCTGAGGAGTAAGTGAAATAATATGCCAATTGTTCTTTAACAACAACAATAGCAAACTAGCTCAAATTACAGAAGAATAAGTGTTTTAAGGGACTCTTTTATTGATATAACTCTTTTGAGGTCATAACTCAAGGTCTTTTCCTCAGGTTATAAAGGAACCATTTAGATGAGCTTGTGTTTTCTTTCTCAATTTTATGCCAAATAAATATCTGGCCCTAAGGCAAGACAGCACAGGACAAGATGATAAACAGTTTTCAGAATTCTCTTTAAGAACTTCCATCTTACCTCTGGATCCCAGCATGCCAAGGCATGTGTTGGTACATCACAGCTGTGTTTATACAAGGAAAGTGAACTGGGAAGTTATACATCCAGCTAGTGAAATTGATCCAAACTGGCTAATTGGGGTCCCTAACTTATCTTTCTTCACTAATGTTTATTTTGGGGGAGTCTGAAAACTCCTGAAAACTGCTGTAATTATATTATCCCTATAAACATAGCCGAGGTGACCTGTTTCAGCCATGCTTTAAGACTAATCAGTTTATTTCATACCGTCACCAAGGATTATGAGAGAATCCTGATTAATCAAATCTGGAGTGGGAATTTCTAATTTCATTTGAACAAATAAATCAAATTCAAACCAGTGGTTCAGATAAGGGGCTTCAGAGTGAGTGAGACCAGAATTCAAATCCTGTGGGATTGTAGACAATTTACTCTGGCACTCTAATCCCCAGTTCTTCATATGTATGATATGGACGTTAGAGCTCTACCTTGTAGGATGGTTGTGAACATTGAATGAGATAATGAATCAGTCATTTAGTGCCTGATACGATACTGAATCAGTAACAATGAGAATTGATGACTGTGTTTGTTTTCTCTCTTATCACCTCCGTTTCTTTTATTACATGAGAAGATACTCATGCAAAGTTCAAACTAGCTATAACAGACATCTGGGCAGAGTTCAGTTCTTGGGACAGTGTGATTTCTTATATGGAGCTTTGGGTATTTTCTTTTTTCAACAAAAATATTAAAATGCTTAAACACTTCCAGACTATGCTTTAGTGTACCTGCTGCATCCTGCCATCACTTGTGAACCATGGGACATGCATTCCGAATATAAAACCGGGAAGAACTATGCTGGCTTTGATGAATGCAGTCCTGTGCTTTACCAACCCCATGTAACAGGCCAACAAATTATGCTCCTTCTCTCCTTCTGTGCTTTGTACAGCCCCAGGAGGATTGTACCATCGTCAGCTGAAAATCCCCAGAGTGGCTGGCTGGGAAGCAAGGAAAATGGCTCAGCAAGGAACAGCAAGAATATTGATTGGAGGGCCACCTCTCTAATTAAGGGAACACTAGGTTTGTGATTCTGAGGAGCTTACAGTACCAATTTCCCAAATCAACTTGACATACTCGCTTTTCTAGCTGATGTCCCCTGAGGTTCTACCAAAGGCTTTCTAGTCAATGTAAGAGAAGCAAGCCCTGCAATGGCACCAGAGCAGCTTTTCATTTGATTTCCAAGGGTGGACAGTACATACTGAGACCAAATGCTTCAAATTAATGTTCCTAAGACCCAGGCAGCACAAGCTAGGATGAACGGAGAACACCAAGTTCTACCTATGATGGGTCTCTACTTTGCCAACTGTCCTACTCGACCAAGACCACCACCTTCTGAACTGAAAGAAAAATGGGATGATTACAATCTCAGTCACAGGGCAAGCAAGATGGCATAGGGGTTCACAGCATAGTCTCTGAAGTCCAAGAGTGGCGTGTTACACTACCAACAAGTTCCTTAAACTCTCTACTGTCCACTGTCCTCATATGCTAAGTAAGGATATAATGATAATGTCTGCTTAAAATTGGGTTACTGAGACTTGAATGATGTAATTCATTAAAATGTTTATATGATTGCCTAGTAAATACTGAGTGTTTAAAATACGTTGGCTGATAAGTAACTCATCATTCAGCAAGAGGTTAAAAGTTCTCTATTGAGATGAATCATGAGCTTAGTCTAGCTAAATGGAGAGAATTAAATTGCAGAAGAAGTAGCAGTGAGGTTTATTTGCCCTGCAATTATATAATATTAGGACCAGATGGTGGGCTTCCCTAGTGGCTCACTGGTAAAGAATTAGTGTGCCAATGCAGGAGACATGGATTCAATCCTTGGTCAGAAGATCTCCTAGAGAAGCAAACGGCAACCTACTTCAGTCTTCTGCCTGGGAAATCCCATGGACAGAAGAGCCTGGCAGGCTACAGTCCCTGGGATTGCAAAAGAGTCAGACACAACTTAGCAACTAGACAAAACAATGGCCAGGTGTATGAAAATACAGACGACAGCCATTCTTTCAGGTAAGAGCTCAGGGGTTATATGTGAGCAAGTAATAATGTTAGGTGGAAATCAAAGTAACATTTTTAGCACAGGTGTTGGCTCTAAACCTCAGTGCAAAGAGTTTTAGTGGACTGGACAGAACCATATGGAATACTGTTTTTGCCTAGGTAGACAATCAATCGATCACACCTGCCAGCTCCAAAATGAATAAACCCAAACATCCACAGACTACAAATGAGCATGCTGCAGCACTTGGCATCAAACTGCCCCGGCTGTGGTCCATGCAGTAGCTGTAGACCTAACTGCCACATGAGAAAAGAAAGAGCAAAGAGATAGCTCAGCTTGCTCCTGAAGTAAGGATCCTGCCCATGCCACTACTTAGGCTGCATGGAAGGAAGAAACAGAAAAGAGGAAAGGTAAATGGGAGAGACAGAGAGAAGCAAATACAGACACCAACCATTTGACGATGTACTTATGATCCCAGGAAGAGAATTATCCAGAAATCTAGAGACAGAGAATTCCTCCACTAGTACGTGACCTTGCCTACATCAGCACTTACATAATGACTCGACTCCACACTCACATTTTCGGTCCAATCATTGTGCTTGAGTGCTTGAGCTTCACCAAGCCTTATCAGAGGGAAGACTAAAAAAAAATGGGACTGAACATATTCAGTGTCAGGGAGACTGAATAAAGAATTCACTGGAATAGAAGCAAAAGAAAAAAATCGGTGTGATTCCACTTCACATTTGCTTCTTAACTCTTTCAAGCCACATACACAAAATCAGAGTTTCTCAATGTTGGCACTATTGATATTTTGTACTAGATATTTTGCTCTGCGTTCTTTGTTGTGTGGGGCTGTCCTGTCCATTGTAGGAAGTTTAGCAACATCCCTGATCTCTGCTGACATGCCAGTGAAACCCCTACACCTTGCCCCAGTTGTGACAACCAAGATGTCTCCTGACATTGTCAAATGTTTCCTCAAGGGCAAAATCACCAACAGGTTGAGAATCACTGCACTAGATTATACTGTTAGGAAAATCACCGAATCACAACCAGTGATCTTTATTTCTTGCTTCCACTACAAGCTGTTGTGGAACAGCTTAGTTAGGCTGACGACTCAGCTCCAGGATCAGACTAATTGAGGAGCCACCATCTGAAGCACTGCTGTTAAGCATGACACAAAAACACAGACTTTTGTAAGCCATGTACTGACAAACATAACATCCATCTAAAGATGATGCATACTTCCTTTCACTCACAGTTCATCAGCCAAAGCAAATCACAACGACCGTACACAACCGTAAGGATCAGAGAAATGCCATCCCATTTGCTTGTAAGTAGAAATATTTCGTGAACAGATTAAGGACAACCCCAGTTAGCATTTGAAAAAGTTCAGTTTCCTCCTCCATTAATTTTTTTATCTTTACTAGTTTCTTGCTTTTTATTTTTATTGGTATTGCTTTTCCAACTTAGAGTGTTTGCTTATTAATTTAGCCTTTCTTCTTTTCTATTATACAGCTTTGAATTTTCCTCTAGCACTTCCTTTCTTATATCTCACAAATTTTAATATGCCCTGTTTTATTTATTCTTCAGATTCAAGAATTTCCTAATTTCCACTATAATTTGCATTGGATGCGTGAGTTATTTAGAATTATTATCATTTCTTTTAGTTTATCTAAAAATAAGGTACTTTGTAGGGGATTCAGTTTGTAATCTCTTACTATGGGAAGAGAATAGTGTGTTCAGTAGTCATATGATGCTGACTTTTTTTAATGCTGATTTTTAAAATTTGTTCAGAGTTGCTTTATAGCCAAGTAAAGAGTCAATTTTTGTTAACTGTTATATAATCCTTAAAACTGAGGGTCTTCTGTCAGGCGATTGTTATTATATATGATACTTAGATTAATGTTGTTTCACTTAAATATTCCTTATTCTTACTAACATTTTATCTGTTTGAGCAGTCAGTTTTTGAGAAAGAGAGGTTATGTTAAAGTTTACAATGTTCATTTGTCAGTTTCTCTTTGCAATTCTTGCAGTTTTTATTTTATATAATTTGAAGGTGTACACCAATTTTAAAATATTACCTATCTCTGAGGAGTTGAAATATTTTCATCCAAATGGGAACCCTCTTTATCTTCAGTCATGCTTTTGCCTTTAAAATCTACTTTGCTTGTTATTAATTAGCACAGCTACACAATCTTTCTTTTGGTTGCCTGGTATATCTTTTTCTATTCTTTTATTTTTAACCTATGTCCTACTTATTTTTAATTTTGCTTCCCTCAGAAAAGTTTAAGTTTTTTAATTAAAGTATAATTGATTTACAATGTTGTTCTAGTTTCTGGCATACAGCAAAATAATTCAGATTATATATATATATATTCTTAGAAATATATATATATTTCATATACATTTTTTCCTATTATTTTCCATTATGGTTTACTACAGGATACTGAATATACTTCCTTGTGCTAAACAATAGGATCTTGTTTTTCATTTATTCTACATATACTAGTTTGCATTTGCTAATCCCAAACTCCCAATCCATCCCTGCCCCCTCACTACTCTACACCACATTGACCACCACAGATCTGTTCTTTAGGTTTGTGTGTCCTCATAATTTTAGACCAGTCTCTTAACATAAAACTGGGCTTTGCTTTCTTTTTAGTGCTATTTTTCTTTAATCAAATCCTAAAACATTTGTCTTTTAAATATATCATTTTTCCTATTTATAATAAACTACAGTTACATTTATATTATTTCTACCATCTTACTTTGTACTGTCTATTTGTCCTATTTGCATTTGTGTGGGTTTCCTTTCTTGCTTTCTTTTGAAGTGCGCGTTTATTTCATTCTATTTTTTTTCTGAGATTATTTCACTCCCTTCTGAAGTCTATCCTTTAGAAGTGATTTTGTTAAGAATTGTTGGTAGCCTATGAACACTGTTTTTATTTGTCTGCAAGTTTTTTTCAACTATTTTTGAAAGATGCATTAATTGGATATATTATTCTAGGTTGACCGATTCCTTCCTTTGATTTTTGAAGCAATCATTCTGGATTCCATTGCTGCTACTGAAATTCAGTTCTCATTGTTTAATTATCTTCTGCTTGCAATTAAATGTATAGGTAACATGGGGGAAGGATATTTTTCTGTTTGTTTTGAAAATTTCTTCAGTTTGCTATTTATGAGGCTTTGTTCATAAATTTGTTTTGTCCTGTTTGATATGATTTTAATCTGAGAATTCATGTCTCTCATTAACTCTAGAAATTTATCAGTCATTATCTCCTCAAATATTGCCTCCTCTTCTATTCTCTTCTTCCACAACTGTTTAGACAGTTTAGAGTCTTTTACTCTATCTTCCAGGCTTCCCTGATAGCTCATTTGGTAAACAATCCACCTGCAATGCAGGAGACCCCAGTTTGACTCCTGGGTTGGGAAGATCTGCTGGAGAGGGGATAGGCTACCCATTCTAGTATTCTTGGGTTTCTCCTGTGGCTCAGCTGGTAAAGAATCCACCTGCAATGAGGGAGACCTGGGTTTGATCCCTTCCCTTCTCCAGGGGATTGGGAAGATCCCTTGGAGAAGGGAAAGGCTACCCATTCCAGTATTCTGGCCAGGAGAATTCCATGGACTGTGTTCCATGGTGTTGCAAAGACTCAGACACAACTGAGCAACTTTCATTTCACTTCACTCTGTCCTCCTTAGCTCCTAACATTTTCTATTTCTTTGTTTCTCTGTGTTGCAATCTGTAATTTCCTCTGATTTATCTTCCAATCTAATAATTTCCTTTTTAATTGTATATAATCTGCAATATGTCCACTGACTCAATGGACATGAGTTTGAGTAAGCTCTGGGAGTTGGTGATGGACGGGCAAGCCTGGTGTGCTGCAGTCCTTGGGGTCTCAAAGAGTTGGACACGACTGAGCAACTGAACGAACTGAATATGCAATATGATCCATCTATTTATCTCAATAACACTATTTTTTAAATTTTATATGCTGTATTTTTAAAATCTGCCCAAGAGTTTTATTGATTCTTATTTATTACTCTCAGCATAATTCTCTCATGGAAGGTCAGTATAAAGAGCACCTAAAAGGAAAAAATCTCTTAACAATAGCAATCAAGACTTGATGATGCTACTAACGTAAATAACTTCAATGCAAATTTCTCCCTTAGTTTAAATTTCGAGAATAAAAGAGGTTGTCTCGTATAATGCTATCTTTTATTGGATAACAAGAGTATGCAGATATTTTCCTTTTGCCCTAATAGCTCAAAAACCTGGAACTTATATTTATGCCCAACTGCAACAGATTTTCTCAGCCTAACTTTTTGGATTCAATCATTCCTTAAAAAATCCTTAAAAAATCATTTCCATCCTTCCTTTAAAAAAACAAAAAGCTAATATCCATGTACTCATTTCTATTTTAATATGTATTCTCTATTATAAGCATACTCAGATCCTTGAGGTAGTACGTGAGGTATAATCATAATAACAAATGTCCTGAGGCTTCAGTCTCATCATTGGTCAAATGATATTTACAGTTTTAAAATTTTTAATAGTGTGGCATAAAGAAAAATGGAACTTGCAGCAAAACATAGCTGAAAACTCATGGTAATTCCTCCAAATGAAGTCTTTCAATCCAGAGAACATCTTAATATACCAATATAATTTAAGTTTATTTGGAGGAATCATTAAAATAATAAAATAATCATTAAAATAATATTGTTAGATAGTGATAGCTAAATTTACTAATACAATTATAATCACTATTATTTCATTTCATTTGAGTCTCTTCCAACCTTGAGATAAGCAGGATGGATAATATCCCTCATTTATCAGGGAAGAAAATAGGCCATATTACTTCTCTATCACAATGAACTCTCAAACGTGACATGTGAAATGATTAATATGGATGTGAAAACATTATATATTATTTATCTTCAAATACATTACATATTATTTTATCTTTAAATACATTAATACATTAATACACCTATCTTTAAATACATTAATACACATGTTGTATTTATGCTTTTGCCTAAAAAAGCAAATAAGTGGAACCTTACCAATATACAGCAAGAAAGTAATATATATAATTTATAACAACTGTGCACACAGAGATGCACGCTCAAAAATATTTTATTGATAGTGATGTGACATTAAAAAGTTTAATGACATTAAGTTTATAAGCAATTGCTCTAAGCAATATAGTAGAAGGTACAAGATTAGAATACAGATCTATGAATATATATCCCTACCTGGACTATAGGACATCCAAACCCAAAGAAAAGGAAGAATTGAGGAAAAGTTTTAAATGAACAGGAGATTTACTACAACAAATAATAGAAGTTCCAAGACTAACTGCCTTGCTTTGAGAAATTAAGCATGATAGTTAAAAGTTCAAATTATATAGTTTTCTAAACAAGAAATAAAATATCTCAGTACGGAAGGAATGCATTTTTTAAAAAGCAGAATAGATTAATTTAAATTATACCCTAGTGGACATTTCATTATTAGGTTTATATATGATTGCATCTGGAAAACATCATTCTTCTCAATAGGAAAATTATGCAATATGTATTATATTCTGGAAGTATCACATAAAATTACTTTAATTCTCTCATCAGCATGTAGGTCCCAATTTGCTATAAGAATAATTGTGAAACAATCCTATCATATATGCTTTGTGGAATGAAAAAAAAAAAAACTTTAGTCTCAAAATTCCACATATAACCAATATGAATAAAAAAGTATTTTTGGAATTCATCAGTAAGAACTTTAACTGGGTTTAATGTCGACAATGGAAATATATTGGAATCCAGTTCTGTGATCAGCTGACCAGGCATTCTTATATGGCTGTGTTTATGAGGAATTGTGAAGATTACGTGGGTTAATACATATCAAACTTTCAGAAAAGTGTCCATCCCTCTTGTCTCTGCACATGCACACACCAGTAGCTCCAGGTAGGAGCCGCTGTCATTGTCAGCCCGGTGCCTCAGAACTGATGGTCATCTAAGTCCATCTTCCTAGAATCTCTAGTTTTACAGATGAAGAAACAAGCTTAGAGGAAATAATGAACACTTACAGGCCTTTGCTCTTTCCATATATTAGGCTGCCCTCAACCATCATTCCAGGACAATGTAATTTTCTCTCAGAGCTAATGTGGTTCTTAGAAGGAACTTCCCAGACACTTTGGGGTCCTCTCCCTTCTTCTAGAGTCTAAGCTGAACTGCTCAGTTTATAACCAAAGGGGTCACAAGCCTGAAGCCCAAAGATGTAACTCCTGGTTGAGGTCCCCTTGCTCACACATACATAAACCCACATGGTTTTCAAAAGCCCTTTAAAGCTTTGCTTTGCAACCTTTTCACCTTCAATAGTGTAACACATACACATCATTTATACACATTGTGAAAGGAAGGCAAAATAAACCCTCTTTCAGAGTTCAGCTCAGCCTGGGCTTTCCTTTAGTACAACAGCTCTCAACTAGGGTGATTTTCCTCCAAGGAGACATTGGCAGTATCTTGAGACATTCTTGATTGTTACAAATGGCAAGGAGAGGGTGTGCTACTGGCTTTTAGTGGGTAGAGGCTAAGGGTGCTGCTAATATGTACAAGACAGCCTCCTACAACAAAGAATTATCTGACCCAAAATGCCAATATTGTCATAGTTAAGAAACCCTGCTCTAGTAACTAGAAAACTAAGGTGCCTCCTATAATAGCACAGACATTTCCTGGCTGACCCGAGGCAAACTTCTTTGACTCTAGCAGCCTCTTTTGGATTTGTCAATAAAATGAGGGTAATAATAGAATTTTAACTGGATACAACAAGACAATCTATGTTAAACCTTCAATATGGTGCCTGTTTTGCAATCAGCAATTGATTAATTCATTCAGTAATTCATTCAATCAATTCATTAATTGATTAATTCATTAATTCATTCATTAATTCAACATTTATCGAGCCCAAGATGCTATGGACATAGAGGTTTGTGAAAACACTTACTGTTTCTGTGCTCAGAGAGCTACAATCTAGAGAGGAGATATTAATCAGAGTCACATGAACAATAAAAATTAGCTATTGTTATTGTTATTATTAATAAGAGATTTCTCTGGATTTCCCCATGCTTCTACTTCTAAGCCTTGCTGTGATTTTCCCATTACAACCCAAGAAGGGCTAATACCAAAGGTGAGTGGGCTAAAACTCTTCCATGCCCATACAGGGACGGAAGAGCAGGAAAGCTCTTTGCTCATCTGTCAGCTCATCGACCTCTGAGAGAAGCTGCCCTCAAGTTCTAATTGCCTGCTGCAAACTCCACAGTGTCTGGGGAGGGGGGCACGTGATCCATGGACAGCCCTGCCATCACGCTGCGTTGCTATAGTAAGGATGCCCTTTATTGATCAGACTAGCCTGGAGTCATGTAACTCCCTAGGCTGCCACTGGGCTCCGCAAGGGGCAGTTGGCAGCAGCGGCATCTGTCTGGACCAAGAGTGACCCCCAGCTCTGCCCTCTCTCCCACCCCGGACACATGAAGGCTGCCCACAAAACACCTAATGCTTCTTTGCAGTGTCTTGTCATTCACACACTAATTTGAAGTCACAGATCAAAACTGGATAGACACACCAGGGAAAAGAGATTTGAAGATTCCCTGCCTTCCCTAAAGCAACACTACAACCTTGCATCAGCAGCCAGCAAACCCATTGTTTTCCCCAGAGAATCTCTCTCCTACCCTTTAATTTCACCACTTTCTAGAGTCCTTCCATCTTGCCAACATTTTTATTATAGGAAGTTTGACACTGAATCTTAGCAGAAGTGCAATATGTCTGCTACCGATTAGAAAGCCAGTGTCCTGAGAGGTTAACAGACATATTCAAAGGTCATAATACTGGTTAATACAGCACAACAAAGACAGAGATCCAGGTTTTTGCTTCTTTCTAGCATCCTCAGAGAATGAGGCACCCAGAAGGTGTTCCCACATAGGCTTTCTTTTTCTTTAGCTTTCTAAAAGACAAGTTTAATTGTTTCTTCATATATCTGCTTATAAATTTAGGTGAGAAGCCATTATTTCTAAAAAATAAGATATTAAAATTTTCTTGCATCCTCCAGAACTCCAAATGTCACTGAATATTCACATTTATCTACTGAACACCCACCCCCATTGCCTCCCCACCACCATTCACATGTGTCAGTGATCTGTGAATTCACTAAGGGTCCTTGTTGGTGAGAAAGCTCAAGTAAAGTAGTCACATGACTAAATGAAACTCATACATTAAGTCAGCAGCAAGGCCAGAATTTAGGGTTCTAGTTAATGGCAAAATCATTTAAACCAAAGAAGGAAAATACACAGAAATTATCTTTCAGCTCTTTATTTTTGTGATGTCAGTGCCAGGCAACACTAATCAAGCACAGCACTCTTTTTATTGGAAACTTGGATTCAGTCTCAGAATTCTTAAGATGATAATCCAAACATCTATTACTCGTCAAGTTCAACATGTACTGATTCAGAAAGGCCTCTTCAAGCAGGATCCAGTTCAGAGGGGATTTAAGGATGAGAAGCAGACAGACATGTAAAGATTCAGGGGAAGAGCATTCTAGGCGGAAGGGAACAACATACGAAAAGTGCCAGATAGGAAATGATATTGACATATCCAAGGATCTGGAAGAGATAATTGTGGTTGCATTGCAGTGAGCCAAGAGGAGCAGGAGATAAAGATGGGTTAGGTGGGAGTTCAGGGGATTGTCCCCAAAGCACAATGGCCTCCTAACACCTGAGTGTTAATTTAGTGTGATTTAATTTGATAGGTAAGGTTAATACCAAGAACACAAAGTTTCTGCACAGCAAAGGAAACCATAAACAAAATGAAAAGACACCCACATAATGGGTGAAAACATTTGCAAATGAAGCAACCAATAAGGGATTCATTCTCTAAAATACACAAACAATTCATGCAGTTCTCTGTCAAAAAAAAAAAAAAACAATCCAATCAAAAAATGGGCAGAAGATCTAAATAAACATTTCTCCAAAGAATACACACAGATGGTCAAAAAGCACATGAAAAGATGCTCAACATCACTAATTATCAGAGAAATGCCAGCCAGAATGGCTATCATCAAAATATCTACAAACAATAAGTGCTGCAGAGGGTATGGAGAAAAGGAAACCCTCCTACACTATGGTGGGCAGGTAAATTGGTATAGCCATCTATGGAGAACAGTATGGAAGTTCCTTTAAAAACTAAAACTAGACATACCATATGATGCAGCCATTTCACTCCTGGGCACACATCCAGAGAAAACCATAATCAGAAAGGATACATGCATCCCAATGTTCATTGCAGCACTATTTACAATAGCTAGGACACAGGAGTGACCTAAATGTCCATCAACAGCGGAATGGATGAAGAAAATGTGATAGATACAATGAAATATTACTCAGCCATAAAAAAGAATAGAAAGTCATTTGAAGTAACATGAATGGACCTAGAGATTATCACACTAAGCGAAGTGAGCCAGAGTAAAACAAATATCACTCATATGTGAAACCTAATTTTTTTTAAAATGAAACAAATGAACTTATTTACAAGATTGAAACAGACTTACAGATATGGAGAACAAACTTATGGTTACCAAAGGGGAAACATGGGGGAACGGATAAATCAGGAGCTTGGAATGAACATATACATACTACTATATATAAGATTAAATATAGATAACCAACAAGGACTTACAATATAGTACAGGGAATTCTAGTCAATATTCTGCGATAACCTATATAAGAAAAGAAGTCTAAAAAAGAATGAATATATGTATATGTATAACTGAATCACTGTGCCATACACCCGAAACACAACATTGTAAGTCAACTACACTCTAACAAACTTAAATAAAGAAACATTGGTATAAGGGGGAAAAGACAAAGACGACCCCCAAGGAATAGTTTTGTGTAGAGGACCTAAATACGAAAAAATAAACAGAAACACTGGGTATCTTGGTAGAAAGTAAGAAATCACTGTCAGCTCAACTCTGCGAGGGTACTGACAAACTACACGAGTCTGGATTCAGTCAGAAGCAGGACCCCTAGGAGGCAGCTGTATGTGTACATGTGCATGTTACAGGATTTGTTACAGGGATCTGACTTTGCACAACCGTAGGAACTAGTAAAGCTGTATCTTTAAGGCTGTTGTCTTTGCATCTTATGCTGGTTCTTAAAGCCTGCAGGGCAGGCAGCAAAACAAGGAAAGATGGATGAAAAGTGAGAAACAGCAAAGACAAGCTGGCAGCCACTGTATGAGCTGGAGTTCCCATCAACTGGAGCCTCTGTCAGTTCTCATTACCTCTGACCCGATGGTGTGGATTTCCTGCGGAAGTCAGAGCCTTTCACCATGGAGCTGAGCATGCACATTGCCCAAGAGTCAGAGAGAAGCTGAAGGAGGGTCCTGAGGAAGGAAAAATAGTTGCAGATCTGCCTGGCTGCAGCCAGATGCCAAGGAGGTGAGCCTTCAGATAAGGCACACTGTGTGTGAACTACAAAATGACTCCTACTTCCCTTCCAGCCTCCAAATTTCACACACGGACTTTCTCTGCAGCCCACCCTCACTGGAAATACACCAGGAAGTGGGCTTCAGCCTAGATATTATATCACATCACATCTATCAACCAGAGGGTAGACTTGTAAGGCCAGCTTTTGCCTACTTACCAGCACCCCTTCTACTCTGCCCCCCTCTTCAACCCCACAAGGCCATGGTCATCTCTAGGTACACATGATAGGATTAAAAACTCACCCCTTTCTCCCTCTCCCCCTCTCTCGTTTGCACCAGGACACACACACGCAGACTGTAGATATCTGAGAGGTAGAGTAGGGTGTAGTGGACTTGCAGAGGTAGAGGAAGGTGGAGGCTGAGGACAGGTGAATGGGTCTGCAAGCAGGGAGAGCTGGAGAAGAGCAACAAGCAAGGACGAGAGAGATTCTGTGACTCCTGAGAAACAGAAAGGCCCCTCAGGTCCTCCCTTTCTCTGAGGGGCCTAATTGTGCTTTTCTTCCTGTGTAACATGTGATGGCCAACTGCAATTATAAAAACTCCACTCGCAACTTTACTTTTGCAAACTGGGCTTTGTTTCTGGAGCCAATCCATCCCTAAGTCAGACAGTGGGGGTTGAAGACAATCTGTACCTGCTTCCCAGTTCTCCCCAGTTACTATATTGCATGACCCAGATGGCACAATTTAGAGGTGCTTTGATTCACACCCACAAAGACATGCCACAAAGTCATAGTAGATTGGAGGAAATGGCAAAACTAGGGAGAACCGAAAGAATCATGGAAATCTCTCCCACCCGTGCTGAGTGCTGGGCACGTCACGTCATGTCAGCAGAGGCCTCATAAGGTACTGGAGAGGTGCAATTTCAACTACTGCATCTCCTAAAATGTGCACTTGAGAGATGGCGCTCTTCCCAGAGCTGTCAATCTTCCAGCATTCATGATCCTGAAAACTGATTTAATAGAATATTTTAAAGTAACTTTTTCAAAACTCTATGCCAAAAAGAAAAAGGAAAGTGCTAATTGCACTTTAGAGCTTCAGGGGCTTTTCAGTCCAGGATCTCAAAGTACTTGATGAATGCTCGTTTCACACAACCTCGCCTCACCCCTTAGTGGGAATAGATCAGTATTGTTGAGCTCATCTTACCATATGGAGAAACCGAGGCCTTTCTGAAGAAAGATGAGAATGTCACTGCTTCCAATTTTCCACCTTAAGAAGAATTAAGGAGTAGTGTGGCTCATTCAGACCAAGGCTTGGTAAATGCCTCAGCCTGAGACATCATATCAGGCATATTTCTGTTGCACATATTTAATTTAAGGTGTAAGTTTCACTGGCCAGTATGCTTCACCACAAGCTAAGAGAGACACAAGCAACTGATAGCTCCCATCCTTGAAATTCTACAAACAAAAGCGGAATGAAAGTACATTCATCAGAGCTTCATTTTTCTAAAAGTCTCAAGGAAGAGTTTTGACTGAGTGGTTTGGATCTGCATACCCACACCTGGACCAACTGCTGAGGACCACAGAGATGGATACCGCAAATCACATGGGTTACCTTGTGGCCGATGGGGACAGGGAATACTACACAAAAAGGAGAATTAACCAAGACATAACCAGCAGGAGAACTGCAACCACTTTAAATTGTTCTTCAAGAAATCTACCTCAGCAAAATACACACCTCTTATCCTCTCCCTGCCTCAAGCACTCTACCCGGGTCTCTTATGTCTCCTGCCTTGGCAGGTGGGTGCTTTACTGTCTGAGACAGTAGGGATGCCCGAATATGAAGACGACATGCAGCTAAGTTTTTGTGTATGTACACATTTGATTCCTTAGGGTAAATTCTTACAAGTGGCACACCCAAGTCAAATGGTACTCATTTTTTGAAGATATTGATCCTTTTTGTTGATCTGCTTTTCAAAAAGGGGGTACAAATTTATATGCCCATATAATATGTAAATGCATTATCACTATTCTCTTATCGACTTTTTAAGGAAATGGTGAACATGCAGTAAAATGGTCCAAAGAAACTGGTGAAACAGAAAAGGACCCAAATATATTACTGCTTAGACAATTAGAATCTGAACAACTAAGAGCTGTTTATACTGACAAGGTATGAATGAAATCAGGCAAAATGAAAAAGAAGGCTGGATCTTGTCTCTGAGCAAGGGCTATGACCTTCCAGAATCAGGCAGCAATGTAAACTAGAAGTTTTCTTCATGCCAGCCAACTGAGCACTTAGAAGGAGCTGGCCGGGCACAGCTTACTTTCCCAGGCTTCACCCATGGGAAAGCCAGATGAACGCCTGGCAGTATGCCATGGGATTACATTTCTCAAGGATCATGGCTCTTAGAGCCATGGAGGCATACCTGTCAAAGGCAGACACTCTGGCCCATAATTGCCCCAACACACTGTGGCTAATTGCCATTGCTGAAAATAATCTCTGAAGATTATAGCTGGCATCATAAATAACTGGGAGTTCTGCACCGACACACTATGACAAGGTCTAAGTCCCTCTTATCTTTTACTAGAGTGAAGCTTGTGCATTCGTGTTACTAATGAATCTTTTTCATTTGTGCAAGTGATGTTTCCATTTGACAATGACATGAACATAAAGTGGAAGTTAATTCACTCCATTGTGAGAGGTTCATTATTTAACTTGATGTTGAAGACAAAACAATGTAGCTTAATAGATGACAAATAGAAATTAGTTGTGATGAATTTTGCCATTTAATTCTAGCAGGCTCATTGAATGTTTGCCATAAACATGGCAAGAAAGCCATCGCTGACCTCTCTATGGGTGGGATTTGTTCATTCTGCTATTTCCAAGGTATCACCCAAGGATTGGGAAACTCATTGGGAAGTTACACTGGGAAATGAGCAATTCCCAGTTACACAAACGACTTGAGACTAATGGTGATACACTGACACCGGGTCAGATTTTTCTTTTTATTGGATCACTTTTCTTTATCACTGGATAAACAATTAACTTACACAGCTGAACACTAGAAGTTGTATTGAATTTTGATAGCTGTTACCATTAGCATCTAAAACCTACACTTGTGCCTTTTTATTCTTCCATATGGAGATAGCTAAGTAATAAAAGAAAGAGCTATAATTCTAGAATTAAATAGAGCTTATGTTGGAATCCCAGACCAGTTAGTTACTAAGTAGGTGCTTTTAGGTTAGTTATTCAACTTCTCCTATCCTCAATTTCCTCATTCATAGAGTAGGAATATTATTAGTATTTACCTCATACTATAGATGGGATTCTGTAAAGGGAGTGATATGTATAACTTAGAATTTTTATAAAGTCAATTTCCTTGAAAAATGGTTAGTAATTCAGTCATTAATTCTGATGCTTTTCCCCTCCATCAAGACATACAATCTGTAAGAAAAGCAGGATATGTCATTTACACCTTCATCCCTTCAATAGACTCCTTCTCCCAAAGCTATTTGCATTCACAGTCAGTTCAGCTGCTCAGTCATGTCTGACTCTTTGCGACCCCACGGACTGCAGCATGCTAGGCTTCCCTTTCCATCACCAATTTCCAGAGCTTACTCAAACCCATGTCTATCAAAGTTGCCATCCAACCATCTCATCTTCTGTTGTCCCTTTCTCCTCCTGCCTTCAATCTTTCCCAGCGTCAGGGTCTTTTCAAATGAGTCAGTTCTTTGCATCAGATGGCCAAAGTATTGGAGTTTCAGCTTCAGCATCAGTTTCTTCAATGAGTATTCAGGACTGATTTCCTTTAGGATGGACTGGTTGGATCTCCTTGCAGTCCAAGGGACTCTCAAGAGTCTTCTCCACCTCCACAGTTCAAAAGCATCAATTCTTCAGTGCTCTGCTTTCTTTATAGTCCAACTCTCACATCCACACATGACTACTGGAAAAACCATAGCTTTGCTTAGATGGACCTTAGTTGGCAAAGTAATGTCTCTGCTTTTGAATATTCAGTCTAGGTTGGTCCTAGCTTTTCCTCCAAGGAGCAAATGTCTAAATTTCATGGCTGCTGTCACCATCTGCAGTGATTTTGCAGCCCCCCAAAATAAAATCTCTCACTGTTTGCATTTTTTTCCCATCTATTTGCCATGAAATGATGGGATTGGATGCCATGATCTTAGTTTTCTGAATGTTGAGTTTTAAGCCAACTTTTTCACTCTTCTCTTTCACTTTCATCAAGAGGCTCTTTAATTCTACTTTGCTTTCTGTCATAAGTGTGGTGTCAGTTGCATATCTGAGGTTATTGATATTTCTCCTGGCAATCTTGATTCCAGCTTGTGCTTCATCCAGCCCAGCATTTCTTATGATGTACTCTGCATATAAGTTAGATAAGCAGGGTGACAATATACAGCCTTGATGTAATGCTTTCCATATTTGGAACAGTCTGTTGTTCCATGTCCAGTTCTAACTGTTGCTTCTTGACCTGTATACAGATTTCGTCAGGTGGTCTGGTATGCCCATCTCTTTCAGAATTTTCCACAGTTTCTTGTGATCCACACAGATAAAGGCATTGGCATAGTCAATAAAGCAGAAGTAGATGTTTTTCTGGAACTTTCTTGCTTTTTTGATGATCCAGCGGATGTTGGCAATTTGATCTCTGATTCCTCTGCCTTTTCTAAATCCAGCTTGAACATCTGGAAGTTCACGGTTCACATACTGTTGAAGCCTGGCTTGGAGAATTTTGAGCATTATTTTGCTAGTGTGTGAGATGAGTGCAATTGTGTAGTAGTTTGAACATTCTTTGGCATTGCCTTTCTTTGGGATTGGAATGAAAACTGACCTTTTCCAGTCCTTGTCCACTACTGAGTTTTCCAAATTTGCTGGCATACTGAGTGCAGCACTTTCACAGCATCATCTTTGTATTAGTCCATGCCTTTTCACTGAGGAAAGACTTTGTCCCCAATTTAGGTCCAACTGAGAATGTAATGAGAGAAAAGAAAGAAGGCCATTTTAGGAAAAATGTGCAAAGCTTTGCAAAGGCTCTGTGTTAGTGAGGAGTATGGAAAGTACAAGGCCTGAAAGAAATCCAGCTTGTCTTGAGCATAGAAATTCAGAAGATTATGGTAAGATAATAGGCAGAGTCAAGATTTTGCAGACCTCAGAATGCCATGGTGAAGAGTTTTGTCTTTATCTGAAGAGCAATGAGGGAAGGCCAAGTGTCCCAACCAGGACCATAATACATTTAGATTTTATTTCAAAGAGATAACTCTGAAAGTAGTATGGAAATGAGATTTGGAAGTGGGCAAGAGTAGCTACAGCCTGACCAGGCTGGAAGCTACTGCAGTGGCCCAGATCAAGATGGCAGTAGCTTAGATGAGGCAGAGGTAGATAAAATATGGAAAGGTTTGGTAAATATCTAGGAGGTGAAATTCATTAGACTTGGTAATAGATTCGATATGGATATGGGGATAAAGAAGAAGGAGGTATCAATGAGTTGCATGAATCATCAGGTCCAGTATCCTTGTTTAGAAATTAGGCCAGAAAAGTAAATTAATTTTCTAGAAATCAACCCACATCTATTAATGACTGAGCTCATGACATGTGTATGTATATATAGTGTGCATGCATGCATGCACATGATGTGTATGAGAGAGAAAGGATGTTTTCCTATATACTGTGTGTTCACATACAATAGTTTTATATTCCTAAATAAAAGTTAGAACCCTTGTGCCCATCTCACACCTCTATTAAGTGCATCCCTTTGACATATTATTCATTCTCTGTGCTTATTTTTCTAAACTGGAGTGTATATGCAACGCTCTATATACTTTTTTTTTCATCTCTCCACTGTGTGGTCACCTCATTTTTATTGTTATTCTGGATTCTATTCAATATATTAGTTTGTGGCTTATGTGAGCATATTTTAATAATTTTGAAGGAATCTTTTCATCATTGAAGTTTGCCTAAAGAAGGCCTGAAATAATCAGTATTTCAGATTTTTACTGCTCTCCACCACGCACCCCCCCAACCATGCACACACACTCATATATGTTTTGCTATTTTAAAGAAAGAGATTTAACAGCCATAAGGCACTTTTAAAAATAACATTCACATCTGGGCTGACCACCTGTATGCCAAAATTTAGCTTGATGTTAATTAAAACAGGCATGTTATAAACCTCAGGAAATGGCAGCTGACCCCTAACTATGAATGTAATGCTATAATAATACGTAGTAAAAATAAGACATTTTGAGGCTGTTGCCCAAACCACTCATGCATTAAAATTCTCACCACTGTATACCCTTGTGCGAGGACGGGTAAATCAACTGCAGAAGTGGTCCAACCAAAAAATAATAATGATAACAATTCAAGGGGGTAAGAGCCATTCATTCATTTAACAGATGGCTTTAAATGCCTGTCCTGGACAGCCATTCCACCTTCTGAGAAAGATTCTGCCTGGAGTTTGGAAGAACAATGAGATTTACTGTGCCAGATATTATGATAGTATCAATGTGGCTGACATTTATTGAATATTTTACTATGAGTCTGGCACTGTACTAAGTACTTAACATAGATGATTTCATTTAATCCTAACAACCTTACAAGTCAAGTACTATGATTATCCCCATTTTACAGATGAGGAAACAAAGGCTTAAGTGATTTAGTTAACCTCTCTAGGTGGCACAGTGGCAGTACTGGGGTTGGAATGCAGCCACCTGACCCCATGGCCCAGCTGTCTCATAATGGCTCTACACAGCCGCAGAAACTTGCCTTCACTCCTACTTGGACCGTATTCCATCTGGAAACTTTTCCCATTCTTTTTCGATCCAGCCACAAGTGACCTCCTGCATTTTCTACCACCTCTTTCCCTGACCTTTTCTTTGTCACTTTCTCCCATGTGACCCCAGAGCCCTCCTGTTTCCTTTTCACTTTCCCATCAGCTCTACTCATTTGAAACTACTTCTCTTAATTGGCTCTGGCACCCGGGCATTTGGCAACTCAGCTTTTGCTCTGCTTTTCATTTGCTCCAGCTAGTTATCACTGCATCTGGATTCTAACATGGTCCTCTACTGCTCACACCTTCAAGTGTTGCTTCTTCAAGCAGGGTATTAGAAACTTGCATTTTAGGAAGGACATGTATACACCAAATGCAACTAGATGGTATGTATTTATACCGCAACTGAATTAGAATACACAGACATGGGCATTGCTTTCAAAAATAGAAATTCTCTACTGTACAAACTATGCTTTCCTGAGTACCCACTGGCACAGCTGTGAAAAGCACCTGAAGCTGTGAGTCCAAATTCATATCTGAAATGTCCATACTCACTTCTAAAACTGTACTTGTAAAAAGATTTTTTTAAAACCTCTGAAATTCAACTGTGCTACAGTTCCTGAAGCTATAACAATGGCTCTACAAGATGTGCAAGAGTCATTAAATCCATTGGTATGCAGAATGCAACAAGATTCAAACCAACTCTGATCCACAGGACCTGAAAGGCTTTAGGCATCCTGGTCAGGACACCAACTTTGAATCAGAAATATCAAGGTTTTATTCCCACTTCTCTGCTTATTAGCTAAGTGACTTTGGACAAGTCTTTAACTTGGCTGAGCCTTGGTAAATTACCTTTAAAACATAAATAGACTTAGAGGACCTTCCACGTAGAATTCTGATGAGAATCAAATGAGATAATACATTTCAAGTGCCCAATCTCATATGTACTCAGTAAATGATGCCTGTTGTTAATACCAATTCTTTCATAGTTGTTTTAATACTAGCAGTAGTGGTTGTAGTGATTGCTGCAAGAACATATCCAAGTTCTGTGCTACAAAAATTCTGACTATTCCTTCCCTCTTCAGCAGTATCTTCAGCCATATCAAATTTCTTATGTTTACCCCCAAACACCTTTCTATATATTCTTCTCTTTCCCTAGAAAAGACCCTATAAATTGGCCTGATAAAATACAGCTCTCAGATCAAATACTAGCACTTCTGTGAAGTTCACTCTTACTCTCCAAAATAGCCTTAAACATTCCTTCATGGGGTCGCAAAGAGTCGGACACGACTGAGCGACTGATCTGATCTGATCCCATTTTTAATAGAAGTATCTCCCTATTAGATTGAGCTGGTAGAGAAAAGTACTATATTTTATTTTGGTGTTATATTCCCAACAACTCGTATCGGTTCAGTTCAGTTCAGTCGCTCAGTTGTGTCCGACTCTTTGCGACCCCATGAATCGCAGCACACCAGGCCTCCCTGTCCATCACCAACTCCTGGAGTTTACTCAACTGGTATAGAGGGTAGTAAATTGTAGAGGCCTATGTAGGAAGCTTTGGCTCCAAGGACCAGAAAACCTCATCTCAAACTGAGCATTAAGCAAGTGTGTTATCCAATACAACATGAAGTACAAAGACAGGGTGATGTTGAGGGCTCATTCAATGATTCAATATCACACCCCTCATCCACTCATACTGTTGCCCTAGTCTCAGACTTCTAGCCTCCAGAAGCACTTGAGAAGTAAATTTTTGTTGTTTACAAGCTAAAAAAAAAAAAAAAAAAAAAAAACACCCTTTCCCTTCCCATCTCCCTGCTGCCATCTCAGTGAGGCAGGTGTTACCTTCAAGTGGGAGTCCTCATGGGCATAAGATAGATGCCATCGCTCCTCATCCAGGTGCAACAATGACAAAAGAAGAAAGGAATTATACTGTCCTGTGCCTTTTTTAGAAGAGCTAGAAACCTTTCCCAGAAGCCCTTGGCATAGTTCTGATATTCCATTTCCCAGGATTAGGTTTTATGTTCATTCCCAAACCATTCATCCACAGGGGAAATGAGATTACCATGATTACTGCTGGACAGGAAATCAGCAAACTTTTTCTGTAAAAAACCAGATTGTAAATATCTTAGATTTGGCAAATCATACGTGTCCATTGCAACTCCTCAAGGTGCTTCTGTAACACAAAGGCACCCATAAACAATGCGTACATGAATGAGAACAGTTATTTTCCAATAAAACTATTTACAGACACTAAAATTCAAATTCCATATAATATTTGCATATCATGAAATATTCTTCTTCTGAACGTTGTCCAATCCTTTAAAAAATGTAGAAACGATTCTTTGTTCCAAGGCCACAGGAAAACAGGTAGCACGTTAGGTTTGGCCCAAGGGCTATAGTTTATGAACCCTTGGCTTACATTACTTGGAGTCAATTGTTCATTTTAAGTCCTATTTACCACAATTTCCAAAGTGCATCATCAGTATTTTAAAAATTAATAATCACAGAGAACACAATTCTTGCCTGAGTGAAGTTCAGAGAATATACATGTATATGGTTTTCCTGAAAGATGTGTTTAAAATTACTGCTTTTCCTACTAATGGTGGAGATACTAGGACTAAACAAACAAAAGAATTGTGTTTTGTGACAGCTTAGATATTAAATTGTGAAAAATGGAAGGTAAATAGTATTTGGTGTTACGATATGTGGGAAATACAGATTTTTAAAACTCATGAATATAAAGTCATAAAAGGTTTGCTTTGACGGTAAATAGGTGAAAGAGATTACTTAATGCATGTTTTCTATGTTAACATCTGACTTCACAATTTTCCAAACATAATGTTGTATGTATCTGATGCAGGCAAAGAGATAATTATAGAATAACTGCTTGCACTCAGTGTAAATTAATCAAACGTAAATTAAATAAACTGTAAATAGAAGATACTCCTTAGTTGATACGGCAAGTGAATCACCTCCATTATAGACTCATTTTTGCAAAATTACATCTAATCATAGTATTTTAAGATAGTGTTTGGTGAAACATCTCTAAATCTGTCAACAAAAGCAGCAATTACTTCTTTGCGGCTGAATACCTTTGCCAACAAACACCCATCTGTCTAGAAAGATTTATGTATGTTTCTGCCTAAAGACAGGGCTAAAATCTCAATGACCTCTGGAGGTTTCTTTCACCTTTGTGCTCTGAGCATCAATAAAAATTCATTTTAGAGTAATTTTACTGTGAACCTTAAAAAAAAAAAACAAAAAACTACAAACCTAAAGATATAATCAAGTCTGTTCTAAGAATCCCCAAAATAAATATTTTTCTGCGTCATTATAGAGCTTATTTTGCTCAATCAACATTTTAATGTTCCCTGTCAGTTGCTGCTTTAATAGAGTCCCAACTTCTTCATCCAGCTCATAAGACCCAGTGTGGTCTCAGCTGCAGTCAGCACCACTGCTCTTTACGCCATTCTGAAGGAGATCAGCCCCGGGATTTCTTTGGAAGGAATGATGCTAAAGCTGAAACTCCAGTACTTTGGCCACCTCATGCGAAGAGTTGACTCATTGGAAAAGACTCTGATGCTGGGAGGGATTGGGGGCAGGAGGAGAAAGGGACGACAGAGGATGAGATGGCTGGATGGCATCACTGACTCGATGGACGTGAGTCTGAGTGAACTCCGGGAGTTGGTGATGGACAGGGAGGCCTGACGTGCTGCGATTCATGAGGTCGCAAAGAGTCGGATACAACTGAGCGACTGATCTGATCTGATCTGGACTGGTTCTCTACGTCCATCAAGCACTTGCTTTCAGACCCTGCCCCATGCATTTCCTTCTGCCCGGGCCGCTCTTTCCCTCTCCCTATCTCACTTACCTCTTGACACAGTTGGCTTATCCACTTCCTTCATGCCTTGTCTTAGTTTCTGCTCCATCATAAAAACTACTGGCCATGACTTTAATTTAGGGCATTTTTCTGCCCCTTTTGCTAGCTGCCATGGGCTCTCCAAGTTTCCCAGTTCAAACTCCTAAGGGTGAGATTCAGATTTGTTCAGCTCACTTCTCACCCTAAGCTGTGTTAAGTTCAGTTCAGTAGTTCAGTCATGTCTGACTCTCTGCTACTCCATGGACTGCAGCACACCAGGCTTCCCTGTCCATCACCAACTCCCGGAGCTTGCTCAAACTCATGTCCATCGAGTTGGTGATGCCA
The DNA here is from genome assembly GCF_003369695.1 of Bos indicus x Bos taurus. Classification (NCBI taxonomy): domain Eukaryota; kingdom Metazoa; phylum Chordata; class Mammalia; order Artiodactyla; family Bovidae; genus Bos; species Bos indicus x Bos taurus. The sequence goes on from NC_040082.1 coordinate 40,812,166, forward strand.
TCCAACCATTTCATCCTCTGTCGACTCCTTCTCCTCCTGCCCTCAACCTTTCCCAGCATCAGGGTTTTTTCCAATGAGTCAGTTCTTCATATCAGGTGGCCAAAGTATTAGAGCTTCGGCTTCAGCATTAGTCCCTCCAATGAATATTCAGGACTGATCTCTTTTAGAATTGACTGGTTTGATCTCCTTGCAGTCCAAGGGACTCTCAAGAGTCTTTTCCAACATCACAGTTCAAAAGCATCAATTCTTCAGTGCTCTGTTTTCTTTATGGTCCAACTCTCACATCCATACATGACCACTGAAAAAACCATAGCTTTGACTAGATGGACCTTTGTTGGCAAAGTAATGTCTCTGCTTTTTAGTATGCTGTCTAGGTTTGTCATAGCTTTTCTTCCAAGGAACAAGTGTCTTTTACTTTTATGGCTGTGTAAACTGAAAGCTTATTAATTGGTCACTCTTGAGTCAGAGAGTCATCCCTAATCTATTTGTGACCAGCTGCAGGGAGGTACAAAGAGTAAGGGAGTTTCCCTTAGCAAGTACTGTGGGTAGGAAAGTACATGCTGAATTTTTAAGTACAAGGTGTTTCCCAGACCATTGGAGTTAGGAATAAAATAGGTACATAGAATGCCTACCCTCTATTTTGGGCTTCCCCAGTGGTGCTAGTGGTAAAGAACCCACTGGCCAATGCAGGAGACACAAGAGACAGGTTCGATCCCTGAGTCAGGAAGATCCTCTGGAGGAGGACACAGCAACCCACACCAGTACACTTGATTGAAGAATCCCATGGACAGAGGAGCATGGTGGGCTACAGGCCACAGGGTCGCAGAGAGTCAGACATGACTGAAGTGACTTAGCATACACGCACACCCTCTATTTGGAAAGTACCCAGGCAGAAAGTTCTTCCGGAAGGAAGAAGGGTTGGAGATACTATGACTAAACCCTAGGTTACTGACCTAGATGTAAAAGGAGATTTAGCATATTACATAGTGGAATATCTCTCATATAGCTCTCAATCCGACTTCCTTTATAGGAACTTGTTCCAAGACCCTGGAGATAAGAGCTAAACAAATAAGTTGAATATCAGAAGAGAAGTTAGAAAAACTAAGCCATGCTGTTTGGAATCCTCATCAAAAGAATGAGATGTTGGCAGAGAAAGAGGAGGGACAGACGGCCTGGCCATGTACGATGGCTGGTGAAAGATCAAGACAGCCAGGATGGCCATGATTGTCCTTCCTACGCTAACAAAGAGTAGAAGCAAACACCCAGGATAATAAGCCAAGAGGTCCTGGTTATATCATGGCATTCCTTAAAAGGCATCAACTGATGCCCTTTGATTTCTGTGAGATTTTATTTCCACCCAGGCACACAAAGAATAGAAGAGTGCCTAATGGTACAGCTATCATTGTTCTTTCCATGGAAAGAAAACATGCATCTTTAGTAAATCTTGGAGCAGATTTGCTTCTCTCTTCTGAGAAGTTGTCCAATGAGCACTGAGAGTTTGTCTTCCAAACATGGACTGTGCCCAACTACCAACCAAGGATGTCTCCAAGCACTCAATTATTTATTTTATTGTGCATCTTCTCTGTGCTTGGGTTGCCCCACGGGCGTGGCTTAGTTTCATTGAGTTAGACAAGGCTGTGGTCCTAGTGTGATTAGATTGACTAGTTTTCTGTGAGTATGGTTTCAGTGTGTTTGCCCTCTGATGCCCTCTTGCAACACCTACCATCTTACTTGGGTTTCTCTTACCTTGGGCGTGGGGTATCTCTTCACGGCTGCTCCAGCAAAGTGCAGCCATTGCTCCTTACCTTGGACGAGGAGTATCTCCTCACCGCCGCCCTTCCTGACCTTCAACATGGGATAGCTCCTCTAGGCCCTCCTGCGCCCGCGCACCCACAGCTCCTTGGACATGGGGTTGGTCCTCCCGGCCACCGCCCCTGGCCTCGGGCGTGGGGTTGCTCCTCCCGGCCGCCGCCCCTGGCCTTGGCGTTGCAGCAAAAGATGGAGAAGCTCTATACAGTCAGCAAAAACAAGACCAGGAGCTGACTGTGGCTCAGACCATGAACTCCTTATTGCCAAATTCGGACTTAAATTGAAGAAGTAGGGAAAACCACTAGACCATTCAGGTATGACCTAAATCAAATCCCTTATGATTATACAGTGGAAGTGAGAAATAGATTTAAGGGCCTAGATCTGATAGATAGACTGCCTGATGAACTATGGACAGAGGTTCGTGACATTGTACAGGAGACAGGGATCAAGACCATCCCCATGGAAAAGAAATGCAAAAAAGCAAAATGGCTGTCTGGGGAGGCCTTACAAATAGCTGTGAAAAGAAGAGAAGCAAAAAGCAAAGGAGAAAAGGAAAGATATAAACATCTGAATGCAGAGTTCCAAAGAACAGCAAGAAGAGATAAGAAAGCCTTCTTCAGCAATCAATGCAAAGAAATAGAGGAAAACAACAGAATGGGAAAGACTAGAGATCTCTTCAAGAAAATCAGAGATACCAAAGGAACATTTCATGCAAAGATGGGCTCGATAAAGGACAGAAATGGTATGGACCTAACAGAAGCAGAAGATACTAAGAAGAGATGGCAAGAATACACAGAAGAACTGTACAGAAAAGATCTTCACGACCCAGATAATCACGATGGTGTGATCACTGACCTAGAGCCAGACATCCTGGAATGTGAAGTCAAGTGGGCCTTAGAAAGCATCACTTGGAACAAAGCTAGTGGAGGTGATGGAATTCCAGTTGAGCTCTTTCAAATCCTGAAAGATGATGCTGTGAAAGTGCTGCACTCAATATTCCAGCAAATTTGGAAAACTCAGCAGTGGCCATAGGACTGGAAAAGGTCAGTTTTCATTCAAATCCCAAAGAAAGGCAATGCCAAAGAATGCTCAAACTACCACACAATTGCACTCATCTCACACGCTAGTAAAGTAATGCTCAAAATTCTCCAAGCCAGGCTTCAGCAATATGTGAACCGTGAATTTCCTGATGTTCAAGTTGGTTTTAGAAAAGGCAGAGGAACCAGAGATCAAATTGCCAACATCAGCTGGATCATGGAAAAAGCAAGAGAGTTCCAGAAAACATCTATTTCTGCTTTATTGACTATGCCAAAGCCTTTGACTGTGTGGGTCACAATAAACTGTGGAAAATTCTGAAAGAGATGGGAATACCAGACCACCAGATCTGCCTCTTGAGAAATTTGTACGCAGGTCAGGAAGCAACAGTTAGAACTGGACATGGAACAACAGACTGGTTCCAAATAGGAAAAGGAGTACGTCAAGGCTGTATATTGTCACCCTGTTTATTTAATCTATACGCAGAGTACATCATGAGAAACGCTGGACTGGAAGAAACACAAGCTGGAATCAAGATTGCTGGGAGAAATATCAATAACCTCAGATGTGCAGATGACACCACCCTTATGGCAGAAAGTGAAGAGGAACTCAAAAGCCTCTTGATGAAAGTGCAAGTGGAGAGTGAAAAAGTTGGCTTAAAGCTCAACATTCAGAAAACGAAGATCATGGCATCCGGTCCCACCACTTCATGGGAAATAGATGGGGAAACAGTGGAAACAGTGTCAGACTTTATTTTTCTGGGCTCCAAAATCACTGCAGATGTTGACTGCAGCCATGAAATTAAAAGACGCTTACTCCTTGGAAGGAAGGTTATGACCAACCTAGATAGCATATTCAAAAGCAGAGACATTACTTTGCCAACAAAGGTTCATCTAGACAAGGCTATGGTTTTTCCTGTGGTCATGTATGGATGTGAGAGTTGGACTGTGAAGAAGGCTGAGGGCCGAAGAATTGATGCTTTTGAACTGTGGTGTTGGAGAAGACTCCTGAGAGTCCCTTGGACTGCAAGGAGATCCAACCAGTCCATTCTGAAGGAGATCAGCCCTGGGGTTTCTTTGGAAGGAATGATGCTAAAGCTGGAACTCCAGTACTTTGGCCACCTCATGCGAAGAGTTGACTCATTGGAAAAGACTCTGATGCTGGGAAGGATTGGGGGCAAGAGGAGAAGGGGACGACAGAGGATGAGATGGCTGGATGGCATCACTGACTCGATGGACGTGGGTCTGAGTGAACTCCGGGAGTTGGTGATGGACAGGGAGACCTGGCGTGCTGTGATTCATGGGGTCGCAAAGAGTCGGACACGACTGAGCGACTGATCTGATCTGATCTGACCCTGTGCTTAGAATTGGGTCAGATTTGAGAATGATATTGATGGAAACACAGAACACACCAGAGCAATTAAAGAACAGAGGACAGTGTGTGGTCAGGTATCACACAGGAGAGTACAGATGACAGACCAAGTCAGGCAAGGTTAAATGAACTAGAATCATGATAATGAGATCAGTGATAAAGAGAGGATTAAATCTGAGCTAGCCTTTAGGAGCCAGCCATAATGGCCATTAAAAATTCTCCAAAGGATTTCCCTGTCTCCCCCCTCAAAAATAAGCTAAATAATAATAGTATATAAATAATTCAATTTTTAAAATAAACATATGACACACCTGTTACTTTTAAAAGGGTGGGGGGAGAGGTGTTAGCAAATCAAACCATTAGGTGTCACAAATCCAAGAAGGTTGGAAATCACCACATTCAAGTCCCCCTTGGATTTGGAGAGATTTATGCTTCTTAAGGGCGTCCAGACATTAGCAGTTCAAACCCCTACACTGTATCCTGGCTTCATTTAAAAGACCCAAAGGTCAGACCAAAACACAACAGGGCTTTATATGCCAATTTTTCTTGACTCTCTGTGGGTCAGGGGAAGTTAAGCTCATGTAATTAGGGGATAAAGACGGAGGCTGTGAGGGGGGATGGAAGCATGATGAAAGTTCCAGAGTTTAAAGTCTCAGTAGGAAGCCAGAGGAAAAGTCTGATAAAGTCATGTCTTTATGAAACATGTGTTTTCCATGGTAGAGTAAACGTATTTTCCATTTCACTCAGGGAATCTCTCTGCAACTTGGCACTCACACCTACCTCTGGGACAAGGACAATTCAAATTCATCATGATGGGGGCCTTCCCAGGTGGCACAGAGGTAAAGAACCTGCCTGCAATGCAGGAGACATGGGCTTGATCCCTGGGCTGGGAAGATCCTCTGCAGTAGGAAATGGCAAATCCATCATGATGATTATGACACCGTTGTTATCCTGAGTTGCCTTCTTACTCAGTTACAACCAGTTACCTTCATTCTAATATCAGCACTAAATGCATTTCATTGCACTAACTTTATTTCACGATTGATAATCCAAGTGACTTTTTATGATACTTCTCTTAAAAATAATTACACATATGATTATACAATATGCTTGAATTACCCATAAATGATGCCAAAGAACATGGAGGTTCCTATAGATGACATAGCCAGAGTCAGAAGTGTAGTGTCAGCATGTAATCATGAAAAGAGATCAGGAAGAAAAGTCCAGCAAGAGTGAAAACAAAGCAGTGAAAATTAAGAACGTACTGAGAAAAATAAATGGAGAAAAGCCCTGAAATCCTCAGAAAAAATACACAGAAAAGAATCTCAGATTGTCCCAGTGACAAACTTTAATACTCATATTAACGTTAGATCCCAGAATCAGTCCCCAAGATTCCACCTGTGCTGCTAACAAACTAATGAAGCCCATGATTCCTTCAGACTGGAAACTGGGGTTATGGACCTGGTGAGCTTCTTCCGAAAATTAAGTGTTACACTAATGACCATTAATAGTACATACTTACACAATTCACCAGGAACTATTATCACCAGTACTCATGACATGTGACAGTCAGTTTGTCAATTAGGAATTTTTGGTATATATCATTACAATGGGGAGTGATTTTTATGTCCTTGAGTTTTTTCAGTATTTATTCATAATCATAATCCATCCATCCTTCCATCCATCCAACCAACCTCCCTTCCTTCCTCTTTCCTCCTTCATCCTTACCTCCCTTCTTCCCTCCCTCTTTCCAAGGAACGTGTACTGAGCATCAGCTAAATGACAGACACTATTCTGAGCTTTGAGGAGACAGTGGTATACAAGAAGCACAAGGGCCTCACTCCAGAGTAGTGTATATTAATAGTTTAAAGAGAAAAAGCAGATAAGAATCAAGTAAAAATACACACAAAGAAAATTTCAGATAAAGCCTGGAGCTGAGGGGGAAAAAAAGTAACGGGAGAGAGTGTGGTTGCTTTAGAGAAGGTGATGGGGAAGACCCCTGTCTGAGACAGAAGTGACATTTGAATGTTGAGAAAGATTAGCTATAACTCAGGGTTTCTCAGCCTCAGCATTGGTGACATTTTGGACTAGATAATTCTTTGTTGTGAGGGATTATCCTGTGCATTGTAAGATGTTCATCAGTATCCCTGGTGTCTGTCCACTAGATACCAGTAGCAACCCTACATCCAAGTCAGAACTATAAAATACCTCTCCAGACACTGCCAAATTTCCCCTAGGAAACAAAATAAGCCCTACCTCTGTTCAAGAACCACTGAACTTTGTGAAGATCTGGATTAAAATTATTCCATAGAGAAGGACTGGCACAGACAAACCCTATGATGAAAACAAGCTTGATGTGCTGAAGTAAGAAGAAAGAAAGCCACTGGAGAGAGAGTGCAGTGGGCAAAGCAAGATGAGGTTGGGAGGGCACTAGTTAAAGCGAGGACCTCAAACACCACTGTAGGGTCTATACTAAGTCATGAAAACACATTCTTGATGTGGAAGTTGTTAGTCCAATGGAATGAAGAATAAACATATGAACTGAGTATAGAATTGTCTACACTTTGGTACCCTTGAGCTAGCATTCTATAGCTTGAGGCTTCATGCTGCATCTAAATGACCATACCTATGGCAACACTAGAGAAGAATCACCGAGGTACCTATTTTACCTCCATTCTAGTAATTATCTCCACAGTAGCTTATTGTATTTCATTCATCCCTCTTCATAAAAATGTTCCATTTCATCTTCAAAAGAGTTTGCATTGAACATCACCAATACTACGTGAAGAAGTACTTAATTTATTATCTTCTGTGGCTTTGGATGGGACCAGAATTGTCAATAATATAATAAGTCTTAGGTCACACTTGATTTGCATTCAGTTTACATGTTATTTTATCAGAGGTTAACAAAAAAAATTTGGCCTTGAATTACCAGCATAGGAATATCTTCTGATATAGGAATAAATATATTCTTCTCTTTTTTCCCAAAATTGAAAATGAAAGTCATTCAGTTGTTTCCAACTCTTTGCAACCCATGAGTCAGTCCATGGAATTCTCCAGGTAAGAATACAGGAGTGAGTACCCTTTCTCTTCTCCAGGGGATCTTCCCAACCCAGGGATCGAACCCAGGTCTCCTGCATTGCAAGTGGATTCTTTACCAGCTGAGCCACAAGGGAAGCCCAAAATAGAGTAAAATTAATTATTCCCCCAAATAGAATAAAATTATAAATAAATGAATTATAAATATAAATAAATTATAAATAATATAGATTCCATAAAATAGAATAAAATTAATTATTCCCCCAAATAGAATAAAATTAATAATGCTAGCCCTCTTGAAAAACGAAATAGACACAACTTAACACAGTAAATCAAATAGACATTCTCAGCTGGGTCATATCTGGAGAAAGTAGTGCTGAAAGCTGTAAGTGATTCTTCAACACCTTCCAAATTTAAACGAACACAAAAGTTCCCTTCAAAATTACACGAGCATGATTAATTGAGCTGCAAGCTAAGAAAGTGACTATATGTCAGGCATAACAACAAAAATAGAGATTGGAGCAATTTGTAAGTGGTGTGGCAGATACAGACCTTGGGTCAAGTAACAGAAAAAAAGACAAGATTTTGCAAATAAGTAACATTGACAAAGGGAACAGGAGTTCCTTTGATACAAAACACCTGTATCCTCCTTTCAGCTCAATACTCACAGAAGCTACATGCTCTAGTGAGGCAAGTTTGGGGTGAGGAAATGCACCACTAAATAAGTGTCTGACTTTGGCAAATCTCCATGTCCTGCCTCTACTTTTCTTCCTTGTCAAATGGGTGTAACAGTAGCAGGTGTGTTAACTCACGGAATGGGTCACGTGACCTAACATTACAAATGTGCAAGAAATTACACATAAAGTATCAAACTTCCAAAATATGTAGAGTGTGGTCAGCAAATCACTGCAAGGCCTGGCCTTTTATCCTATGAGTGGTCTTTTTTGACTGAAAAGAAGAAATTTCAGTAAAAAATTCCTTTTCAAATCATCACATAATCCATAGATCCAGATGATCTGGAGAGAATTCTCTATTCATTTCCCTCACATAGAAACAGATACCAGAATGAGACACAATAGAAAGGTAACTTTTCTAGGCCTGTCCTCAGTAGTCAACTTCACTGATCCCCAAGCACCCGCTTCCCATGGAGGACTAGATTCATTCAACAAGTCGTTATGGAACACCCACTCTGTGCAGGAGCAGTGCTAGGCCTGGGAAATGGAGAATCAAACGAGGTGTTTGTCCTTGAAGAGTTCACTCTACGGTTGACAAATGGAAGAGGGAGACCCTACCATTTGTTGAACACAGCACTAGCCAGGTACTTTCTCTATGGTCTTACACATTTCATGACCATTTTGCAGGTGACAAAATGAAAAATGGCATTTAAAAGAATTCTTCCTAAAATCACAAAGCTGCTAATTAGAGCACAGCATGCTAGCCCATTCTTTTCCTCATGCACTTTAATTCCTCATGGATCACCTACTATGTGCCTGGCACAATGCCAGACACTGGGGACACAGCAGAGATTGAAATACACAAAATTCTCTCTTCTCACAGTATTTACTTAATTGTGAGGGAAGACACAAAGAGCAATAGACACAGGTCTGCCTGAACCATAATCTAAGATCCTTCTACATGCTGCCTTCCTCAAAGTCGTCACTTTGCAGGGGTGAGCAGGGGTGGGGGCGGGGGGAGAGGGAAAACCTGTATACACAAATAATAAAACCAAACTGAATATCCCTAGTAAACCAGAAATCTAGAAAGAATGAAGCCAGATGAGAGAGGTTGCCAGACTTAGAATGTCCTCTTCCAAAATTGAACTTGAATATGTTTGCATTTTGGTTGAGGGCCTGTCAGCTCAAAGGCAGGCTGCCAACAGACCACCAGCAGCAGCACAAGGACGATCCCCGTCAGGCCACAGATATGAAAACCAGCTCTCCACCAGAAAGACCTGAGTTTTACAGGAATTAAAAGGCCTGGGTGCCTGGCTCCAGGAGATGGTGAGACATGATGAAAGCATACGTCTGCCCGCCTGGCAGCGGCTGTCCCTGGCCTGGAGAGAAGGTGTCTACGCCAGCCAAGGGAAGCTGGCAGCAGCCGTGGCCTCGGATGGAGAGAAGCTGCCGCCAGCCAGCACCAGCACGGGACTTCCCTACAGGCGGCCCTTGCTGAAACAAAGAGGGGCGAAGGCAAGAGCATGGATGTCCAGCCTCCAGGCTCAAATCTAAATTCGAGAGCAGTGCTTTGCTAATGGGATGCCGGATCTGCTCCAAAACCTTCACACCATCAGGGATGCAATCTGAGTAATTTCCTGATGACTCTTCTCTGCATAATGGATTTGAGTTATAAAGGAATTTATGCCCTCAGGACCAAATTACCCAGATAATTGAAGATACAATAAGATGGAGGGGGAGAAGTGAAAGGAGAGAGAAAGGCCTCTATTATAGGGATTTCTCCTCCACTCTGAGGAACTCTGAGTTTGAACATTTGAATTCACTACAGCATTTAATTTTTAAAGTCATTTTATATCCACAAACTGCCCTGGTTTGCCCAAGAATTCCATTGCTTTCTTGAGTACAGTGAAGCTGCATCAAGGTCTAATTTAGCGCAGGCTTGCAAGTTTGGGAGACTAAACCCACCCACTCTCCCCTGCCCCCGTCCTCCGAGATGTGACTCCGCTTCCTAGTTTAAGCTTAGCAATCATAATCAATCTGTAACACTGCATTAAGGTTAGAAAGGCTCAATATAAAAACAGGGTTGACTAAAGCCTGTAGGCTGTCAGGGTCATTTTGGGAATGCCAGCTCATCCCCCAGTCATACTAAGGTTTTGATGGTGATTTTAAAGACAGGTTGGTTTGAATTCCTCAGAGCTGCACACCTACTCTGTTCCTCCTCACAGTGGTTCTCATACTTGAAGGTACACAAAAATTACTTGCAGGATTTTAGGCACAAAAACTAGTAACACTGTCCTGTATGGGTGCATTAAGGGACTTCCAAAGTTAATTTTGTCACCTCTGTGCTGACTTGACACCCCAAGCCCAGGGAAACTGTGTCCCCAAGGACACTGCTTGTAGGCCTAACTTTGGGATTAATAACAATAAGGCAAGTGCAAAATCTTGCTCCATTCCTCACTCAAAAGAAGAAATTCATGAAATGTCAGTGTCTAAAAGATTTCATAAAATATCCCTTTATCCATGTCTCTCATCCAGGTTCTCTGCCCTGCCCTAGGAGGTGGGAAAGGGACACAAAGAAACTACTTTAGGAAACTTTCCCAGGATTTGTTTGAGGTTTACTGAGAGACTTAGGCATCTTCACTATAGATTTGTTATTCATCTGAGCCCATTTTACTGTATTTAAGAGCCTCATTTTGTCAATATTTACAGAACTGGATGGACAAATGAAAGTCAAAGGCTCTAAAATATGGCTGGAGTCTTGAAGTCCCAGAGTCAGGGCTAGAACACATGGTGGCAAACATTGGTAAATTTGCTAAATTATGCATAGAATTCACAAGGCACCCAACACTGGCCAGCTCCAATAAAGTCCTCCATGAAATACCAAAGGGCTTGGTGGATGAGGGTCAGAGGGTGGTGAGTAGTCTGTGAACAGGTGTTAAACCACTTATTCAAGCACTCCTCCAAATGGCCTAAAAGATTTTCCCAGCATCCTCCTGCTCTCGATGAGTCACTGTGGGAATGGCAGTGAGGTTTGGAGCTGAGTTATAACCATTCAGTGAAGCATTTCCCTTCAGACTGTAAAGGAAAGGAGCTATGTTAGTAAATTTATTGACTATTTCATTAGATCAATATGGAATATGATTTAAAGGGCTCTGCCCAGGCTCTTTAAATCTATTTAATCAAACCAATTAATGAAAAAAAGTAAAAAGTTGAAGCATATCCTGTAAGGTGCATCATAAATATATTCCCTTACTTGGGCTTTTGATCTCACCCAGGTAATTAACAGCTTTAGTTAAGTTCAGTCATTCCTTCATGCCTGGCTATGGTCATAAAAATCCCCAGGCAATGTGTAGCTCTTGGATTTATTATGTTTTTCTTACTGCAAAAACGTCTCTCACATTCCGCTTTCTCCCCGCCCCCCCACCCTTGAGAAAGTTTATGTAGCCATTGCTTTTGCAGCTGTCATGAAGCCTACACTGGCTGGTGAGCTTTGTCCTGCTCAAGAGGCTGGATACTCTCAGCTGTTGGTACCCAATTTGGGAGCGTCTTTATGCTCACCTAATTGTTGGTGGGAGACACTAACATCCTAAAAGCCTGACTTCTAAGGTTCTCTGCTTCTACTGTTTTTTTTTTTTTTTTTTAATGAACGAAATGGCCTGTCTTTTACACTGACTATGGTTTTTCTTGTGGAAATAGTCTGGTATCCCTCCTTACAACCACTGAAAATCAACCGTTCTAATCAGCAAAAACAACTCCACTCCATGAATCACCCTTCTCTCTCATTAATTCTTCTTTAAGTCCTTCTTCTATCAGTTCCTCAGATCCCTAGCTACAAAGCTTTGCGATGCCTGGGCAAACCAACACATTACCTAGAGATGGACAATGAAGTTAGGTGTTCCAGAGTTAGTGCCAGCCTGGCCTCTGAAGCTGAGCTTATAGCTTCATTATGCTTTACAGGCAGAGGAACCTGTGTTTAGAAGGGTGGCAAATGTTTCCCTCAAAGCTCTTCCCTATCTGCATTTGAGGAGAAGCTTGGTACGATTACCCAGGTAACTGCTCTAGGGTCCTTCCTTAGCGGAGTGCAAGGACTGAGAAAATGGTCTGGCTAGCTATAAAATTCAAACTGTGTGTCAAAAGGTGACCTTATTAAATATTCTTTGTGGAAAAAGAGAGATGAAACCCTTCATGACCAGTTTTCCATGGGCAATCAACTTGTGTTACCATGCACCAAAATCTATAGTATATATAGAAAGTCACTCAGTCATGTCCGACTCTTTGCAACCCCATAGACTATGCAGACCATGGAATTCTCCAGGCCAAAATATTGGAGTGGGCATCAATTCCCTGCTCCAAGGGATCTTCCCAACGCAGGGATCGAACCCAGGTCTCCTGCATGGCAGGCGGATTCTTTAGCAGCTGAGCTACAAAGTTGGGAAGGCTCAAAAAATTTTATTGAGAGGCTAAAACCAGGGAAATTGTTTTCCTCATTTAAGAACAATAGTAGCCCATTTTACTTTTCCCTCTGTTTACTTTTCCCTCCTTCTATTTACTTTGATCCAATTAAGTGTATACTGAATACTTACCATCCTATGTGTTGTCAGAAAAACACAAAAGAAATACATAACACACAGTGAACCCAAGGATCTTTTCATCTTTGCAGGAGATAAAAGTAGGCTGAGGTTAAATGCTCTGTTTCACCATCTTCCCCTTGACCAGACTAACAAATACTTGTTCACACAAACTCTGGGCCATAATTCATTCAACATTTATTGAGCATTTACTCTATACTATATACCAAGCTATAAATAGTATGTGCGTGACAAAAAGATAAGTGAGCAATCACTTATCTCTATGGGTTTACTGTAGAATAAAGGAGACATAAGATACTTACAAATAATTCCATGGCTCTTCATACTATGGCATTTACATGAATAAAACCCAGAAGAGTTTAATTCAAATCTTCATCATTTTAATACAGTCTAAGCTACCAATTCTACTGTACACTGAAACCACAATTTGTTTAAAATATGTAAAGGTCCATTTAAGCACACATCTGCTTTAGACAATACTTAATAAACTGGTATTTTAAAACTTGCAGTAATTCAAAATACTGTTAGCAGAATGTTTAGCAGAAGGTACACTTGGATAACTAACTAGAAATAATGTGATTTCAAGGTTTCTAAGACACCTGAGGGGACTTGAAAACTGTTCTGAGTTGATTAACCATTGCAATCATGTTACATCACTGCCTTAAACAGCACATTGTTTCAAGAAACTCTTCCTTCCTAGATTAAATTTACAAAGAAATAACCCCTTCAATACTTTAATAAACTTTAGCTTGGCCTCTAGTTACATAATCCCTAATACTGACTTGCAGAAATAATATTCACTATTATATCTAAAACTTTTGAGCCCTTGCAGAAAGTCTCAGATATTGGGCTATAAGTGCTATAAGGACATCGTATCACTGACCATCACAACAACCCTGTTAGATAAGTTGTCTTATTAGTTCTATTTACAGATGAAAAATTGAAGCCAAAGGTCCCACAGCTTGTGAAGACTGAATTCAGAGTTCATACTTTTGAAAGTGAAAGTTGTTCAGTCGTATCTGACTCTTTGTGACCCCATGTTCTATACAGTCCCTGGAATTCTCCAGGCCAGAATACTGGAGTGGGTAGCCATTCCCTTCTCCAGGGGATCTTCCCAACCCAGGGATTGAACCCAGGTCTCCCGCATTGCAGGCAGATTCTTTACCAGCTGAGCCACCAGGGAAACCTAAGAATACGGGAGTGGGTAGCCTATCTCTTCTCCAGCGGATCTTCCCAACCCAGGAATCGAACTAGGGTCTCCTGGATTGTGGGCAGATTCTTTACCAACTGAGCTATCAGGGAATTTTAAATGAATCCAAAAATCAATGAACTTGTGTCACACCTATGCCATTCAGGGTTAAAATAAGTAAGTAGGTTGGCACAAGTCCCAGAAATATCCACCAGCACAGAGGGAACAAGTGTGATTTTTTTCCCTACCAATTTCCTTTCAACCTTCTGATTTCTAGTGGGACCGTTTTTGCTCTCAGACTCCTGTTCTTTTGCCTGCCCTCCAATCAAAGATGCTCAAGTGGCCAGATCCACTTAAAATATAGAAAATGTTCCTTCCTCTTGCTTCAGGTGCTTGTCTGTATGAGGCATCTCTGGGATGCTTCACAAAGAGGGAGCTCAGAGAATGGTGTATAATTCCCATCACTACAATTAAATTATTAATTTTTTTATCAATTAATTGGATGAGGATTGGTGGGAAAGACAGGCCCCAGCTCAGCAGAGCTCTACTGGGTGCTAGATGAAACAAGAAATCTGCCCGGGTGAGATGGGTAGAGGGGAAGAGAAGCCACAATAGTAATAAAAGTGAGAATCCCCTGGCTTCAGGAGAGGGAGAGCAAACCAGCTCCCAGGAGGAGAGATGCGGAACCATTCAGATTTCTCCAGGGGGGACTTGATGAAATCAGCCCTCCAGGTCTTGTAAAAAGAGACTACCACTTGCCCAGGAGTCGCTTTTCTTAATTCTCTTGCATACTGAGGAAGATCAAATCCCAGAGAAGAGAGGCTTCAAGCCTCCTTTTAACAGATGGAATGTATTCTTATTCAGAGTACTGTTCTTTAAAAAAATGAAAATAGCTCGTATTTTCTAGGTATATAAATAAATAACATTCATTATAAAAAATAAACTATTTAGAACATATTTTTCAAAAATTTTTTCTATTTACATGAAACTCCACTACCAAGACAGCAACGTTTAACAATTTAGGGAGCATCATTCCATACATTTCTTTTTGCTGATAGGGAGGTAGGGAAGAGCTACAAATAACCAGTTATTTGTTTATTAAAAAGATATTTACCAAATACCCACTCTGTGCCCAGGATCATAACTACATGTGCTTTTCTAAACCTTTTTTATTATTCAATAATATGATGAGAACTTATTTTTTATGTCAATAGAGATCTGTGTAATCATTTTGAATCATTTCATCATGTTTCACCAAAATTCCAGGGATGGGTCTTTAAGGTTTTCCAACTTCTTGCTATCAAAAATAATGCAACAAGAATTCTTTCAGTGTTTCTTTGATTCTGTCTTTCAGATAAAATAAAATTCCCTGAAAATTCAAAACAGCTTACATTCATATAATTCTTCACTACTCAAGTTGCTGTCATATTTACAACATGGCAATAAAGAGACTGGTTTCTGTAAAACTCACATCAGAATTGGTCTCACTATTTCACAGTTACATCACATACTTCTGGCTTTCCCTAATAAATCTGAGAGAGTAAGGTTTTGACAGATGAGGAAACTGAATCACAAAATATATGTGTGTGCGAACAGGAGGGTGAGAGACACCTAAAGACAATTCTCTGAAACTAGAAACCAAGTATCTCAACACCAGAGTGAAGTATAGCACATGTGTGTCCAATATACCAAAGAAGGCTCTAGTAGCCTCACAGACCCTTCTAGATAAAGGATCCTTGAGGGTGGACATTATCCTGTCTTACTCACCAGTGTACTTCCAGAACCTAGCTTGCAGCTTGAGATACGGTAGGTACTCAATAAACAGTTCTGGATTTAATGAACAAAACACAAAACAGGTCTTCCAGGACCACTGCAAACCATAGTCAACTTCCTACCCTCACGCCCACCTGGTGATAGAAACTGTGAAATAAAGCAAAGGAATCCATAGCTGATAATTACATATAGCTTTTATCTTACAACGAATTTCATGTTCTGAAGGAGCTGTGAATAGTAAGTCTCCTTCAAAGCAGTGTCAGATCCTTGAACTGAAGGACTTAAGCCAAGGGAAACTGATCAAACAGTAAACAGAAAAGAGAATTCTCTCAATGAGTGTTTTATTTTGCCCTTCCTGAAAATTTCCTCCCAGCTTCTATCAGCAAATTCCATTCATCTCCTCCATTTCTGCCCCTCCTTCTCAACCCATAATATTACCTCACCGTCTGCTGCTTTGTTAGAAATCTGTCTTGCGTGCTAATTTATATATACACACGCTGTGTATGTAAAGGAGCATTACCAAGTGGGTGGTTCTTGAAAATCAGCCATTCATCATGCATATTGATCACCAAGGTAGTACGGTATGAATCAGAGAGCAGCAATCATTAAATCAAAGATTTATACTAGTAAAAGAGCACCAAAGCAATTCGTCAATTCCATACCACCCTCAGTGATTAATTAGGTTGCAACCTGACAGCCTGGAAGCTGGTTCACAATTAACACTATTACAGTTAGAGGTTGGTTGTTTATTTATTTTTTTTCCCCTTCCCTTAAGGAATAAAAAAGGGAAGGCATTAGTCTTTTGGGTTTATGGCATTCTGTACTTTTCCTTCATTGCTTTTACCACAGTTGGTAAATAGTTATCATTGGATTATATGCTTAAATTCTCTTTTAATCTCTTAGATCCCCAAAACTTAAGAGCCTGTAGCACACAGTAGGTGCTCAATCAATGTATGTTGAACAAATGAAGTTTTAAGTAGATGCTTCTGATTCTTTGAGTACAGATGTAGCATCACTTATAATGGAGCTTCTTATGTTCCCCTTGGGTCCTATCCTTTAAAAAGTTCAACTCAATCTTTTTAGACTGGAGAACACTCTGGAAAATTGTTTGACAGCATTGACTAAAGACAAAACATGCATTCCTATAACCCGGCAATTCTAATCCTGGGTATGTACAACAGAAATGTGAACAAATGTTCAAAAGACATGTACAGGAATGTTCACAGAAGCACTGTAATTAATAGCCTAAACTAGAAACAGTCGACTATTCATCAACAGAAAATGAATAAATAAGTCACGGTCTGGTCATACAGTGAAAACTACACAACAGTGAGGATGAACCAACTACAGCCTCATTCAACAACATGGATAAATTTCACACCTCTATGCTGATAGAATGAAACCAGACACAAGGAACTACATGCTGCATGATTCTATTTATACGAAGTTCAAAACCAGGCAAAACTGATTTGTGGCATCAGAAGTTAGGACAATGATTGCCTTTGAAGGCTTAGTATGTGGGAAACGGCATGAAGGAGGCCTCTGAGTGCTGGTTACACAGTAAGTTCACTTTGTGAAAATTCGTAACCTTTTCTGTTGCCTCACTTGGGGATAATAAATAGAGCTATATGATTTACTGTCCTTTCCTATAACAGATGATAGTTCAACCAAAATTAATTTTTAAAAAACAAGTTAATTTTTTCTCTGTGTGATAGAAGAGTGATAAACATCTTCATGAATACCCCAGGCCCAGATCCAAATTTCAGAAACTATCTCTTGGTGGGATTCCAAAGAAGGAGATATTGTTTCAAATACAGGATTAAAATTACAAGTTCTTCAGGGTCCTTTCCAATCCTAAAGTTCTACGATAAGTAACCTTTTGAAAATTGATGGAGAATTCAATGGCCATGGATTTCTTGTGCTAACCTTGGACATTCTCAGAAGAGGGAAATGAGACAGTTAGAGGAGAACTCTTTCTGACTTACATTCAGGAGTCTGCATCACCTCTTATAATTTCCTCCTGCAATACTTGAAAAGCAAGTAGGGGCCTCCTGTAAGTCAGGGGGGGGGGGGGTAGAAGAAATGGATATGGTAAAGAAATGCTGTGGGTTTTGGAAATTCAGAAATTTCTGACAATTCCTAGAATAAGACCAGAAAACTAAACCCTAAATTTGTTTAAAGCCCTCCAGTTTCTGAAGGCCTCCTATACACCAGGCCCTTGGTTTATGTACTTTTTACATATTGTTTCATTTAATACTCAAAAAACCTCTTTGAGACCAGCACAGATTCCCTTCTACTATAGACAGGGTGAGTCATTTTCACTGTCTGAAACTCAGATTCTAATCTATACAATTGGGAATAAAATACAATGCCCATACAGGAGTGGTTATGAGAATAAGTTCTGGAAAAAGTTTCGCAGGGTAGAAAACCAAACTGAGCAACTTGCTAGGTGTGTAACCTTAATAAAATATTTAACTGTTCTCTGCTTCAGGTTTCTCATCTAGAAAATGAGATTGCTGATAGTATCTACTTCACATGATCATTATGAGAAGTACATGACATTTAGAACCAACCATGCATAGCACAGAGTAAGTTATCAATGGCAGGTATTTATTAATATTTATTTTATTATATACATGTATATACTTTACAGGAGTGCTGTACAACCACCAAATATTACATATTCAATTAGCCTAATTTTTAGTAAACCAAATTAACAGTAATGCTTCTCTACTAGTTTAGGATCTATTGGGGATATTTTAGTCTAGATCCCTGAAATATAGAAGAAATACTCCAAATTTTTGAAAGTAAGATCACATTGTTCTTGCTCACTTTTGTATCCCTGAGACCAACCACAATGCCTGGCATATCATAAGCACCCCAGAAATATTTGATAAATGGTTTATTAAATACTTCCATAGTATACCTACTTTATCTCCCCACTTTGTACTCATCCAGAAGAGAGCCAGTTGTTTTCAGTAATTTTCTGTTAACAGTAATAACCACAGATATGCTCTAATGTTTTTTAAAAGGAACTATTTTATAAGATAAATATGTCTTTTCAGAAGAACTTACTATGTATTTTCAGTATATCAAAATCTGACTTACCCCTGCCTGCTTTTCAAAAATTGCTCATCCTCATATGATACAATAAGAGACTTTCATCCTTAGTACATAAACCTCAAATCTATTCATCTGTTCATTCATTTATTCACCAAGTGTACATTAAGCACCTTGTATCTGTCTTTAGTAATCTCAGTTGCAAATTATAGAAAACTCAAACAGCTTTAATAAGAAGGGAACTTATGGCACATAATAGAAGTCCACAGGAAGCTGTGCAGGTTTCTTATTTGGTTTGATTCAGCGGCTCATTATGTCATTAAGGACCCAGATACTTGCATCTGTCTACCTTGTCATCTTTGATGCTGGCTTCACTCAAACTGGTAGTCTGACAACTACAGTTGTTGTAGGGTATGGCCAACCCTATTGGTTATCTATCCAACAGTCATACTCTCTCCCACTTCTCTCTCCAAGAGAAGCCCAGTTTTATTCAAGTATCAAATAGTATATTTCATCTTCCTTATGACCAACCTAAATAGCATATTGAAAAGCAGAGATATTACTTTGCCAACAAAGGTCCGTCTAGTCAAGGCTATCGTTTTTCCTGTGGTCATGTATGGATGTGAGAGTTGGACTGTGAAGAAGGCTGAGTGCCGAAGAATTGATGCTTTTGCACTGTGGTGTTGGATAAGACTCTTGAGAGTCCCTTGGACTGCAAGGAGATCCAACCAGTCCATTCTGAAGGAGATCAGCCCTGGGATTTCTTTGGAAGGAATGATGCTGAAGCTGAAACTCCAGTACTTTGGCCACCTCATGCAAAGAGTTGACTCACTGGAAAAGACCCTGATGCTGGGAGGGATTGGGGGCAGGAGGAGAAGGGAACGACAGAGGATGAGATGGCTGGATGGCATCACTGACTCGATGGACGTGAGTCTGAGTGAACTCCGGGAGTTGGTGATGGACAGGGAGGCCTGGCATGCTGCGATTCATGGGTTCTCAAAGAGCTGGACACGACTGAGTGACTGAACTGAACTGAAGTGTAGATGTTAATTATCTAAGCCAATTATGGTCATTTCTTTCATCTACCCACAACTGTTTGAAGAATGTACGTGCAACAATTCTTGGCAACATAAGAGGAAGTCAGCTTTGGCCCTTCTAGGAATGTTTCCCACACAAGTCAGGAACTTGCCACCTTTCCTGCCTCTGGACACTCTTGCCTCTCCCGTGTGAGGATTCCTAGAGCTGCTACTATCATCTTGTCAGCACAAAGAAAGCTACCAACACACAGTAGAGAATGATGCAAGGAATCTTGCACCCCTGGGATTAACCAACCCTGTAACCATCCTACCTCTGAAACTCTTATGTGAATGGTTATAAAATAAACATGTATTCTTTAAGCTGATTTTAGTTGGGTCTTTGAGAAAGTTATAAAACACTGTGAGACATGCATAGTTATCACAACACAAACATAGCTACTTCTAAAGGAAAGAAAAAGATAATCTCTGAGAATTTCCCTTAAAATAGAAGAAAACTGACGCAGATACCTAACTTCTCTTCCTCCCCCGACATCCTCTCAATTCTAATTGGCCAGTATCAGATCATATGCCCACTGTTGAACCAATCCCAGGATAGAAAAATTGGATTGCTAAACCTAATCAGGCCCACCCTTGGGATCTGGAATTGGGATCAGCTGTGTTTAATTGGCCACATGGGGCAGGGTGACTGCAGGAATAGAACTGAGTTCTGTTGGGAAGAAGAGGTCGGCTAATAGATATTAATCTTCAGTATCCTGCTTACTACCATATGCATGACATGTACTAGACTTGGGACTCCCCAATAATCGGAAATGTTTAGCACAGCTGTACTTCAGTAATCAAAGTCTGCATCTTTCTTGAGACCCCTGTGTTTGGAAAATCTTTTAAATCTCAGCCAAGTCATCAGATCTCTAACAACTCTGCTAGGGCTCAGGTCCAAATGTGGAATTTGCTAACAGATTTCATCTAAAGAAAGGTTGGAGTAGGTTTCTCCCTACCTCCCACTAGTTGTGTGGAGCTGTAGAAACCATTCTTAAGCACACTGGTGTATATCAGGAATATTAACTTACTCCCAGGCACATTTCTAATATTCTCATTTCTGATCAAATTTTTCTGAATCTAAGTTCTCAGACTTCCAGGAGCCTAGAAAACCATTCCCCAAATTGGAAAGAGCTTCTCTCTTTGGGGCAGTATTTGTAGTGGTTAAGAATGGATTCAGATCCCTGATCCACCAACTAGGTGGTCCTTGAGCAAGTTACTTAACTTCTCAATGTCTTGATTTCCTCAACCATAAAATGTAAATGATAACCATAGTTCCTAAATCATAGGGGTGTAGAAAGCATTAGTCAGTGCATGGAAATGCTAAGCACAGTACCTGTAAAATAAAATGTCATCTTAATAAGTGTTCCTTGTGTTTCTCCATCTCCAAGTCTTCCCTCTTAGTGCATCATCATAGAGGTGTAACATCACAATTAAAGCTAACTGATGAACCTTTCTGGTTGGGTGTTGTCAGTCAATCAAATAGCTTGAATTTTTTCTCCATTTGATTAGACAAATTCACTATTTGGTATAATAGTTAACTTGATCAAGTAAATGAAAAAAATAAAGCAATATTTATACAATAATTATCTTTACTCTTGAGCTTCCTCAGACATCCTAAGACTGAACCTTTCTGGACCAGTCCTTTGGAGCCAAGGGTGGCTTCATCCCCTTCAAGCTGCATTCCTGGATTTTAGTCAGTTCCTCTCCACAGCCTCAGAAAGCCTGAGTTCCGAGAGTGCCTTAGGGACTCAACTTCATTGACTCACAAAATCAAAATATACAAATCCCCCTTTAAACCTTGATCTATAACTGGGAGAATATTGCCTCTCCACTGCATTAAGGCCGGCCCTATTACCTTACGGAATTACCCACAGTGGCAGAAATCCATTCACCTGATCCACTGACACCCTGGGGGCAGCTCAGATAGCATAAAGCCAATTGATAGATGTATATTTGATATATATTTTATGCCTGGAATTTATGTCTTCTGCATGTTTCATTTGCTATTCTGACTCACTTTATGCCACAGGAGAGCTAGGAAAATTTTGAGAGGGACCAAGAAAGAAATGGCATAGAAGAACAGGGTGGAAATCAAAACAGCCATTTTTCTTTCTAATCTAAGCCCTTAAACCTGAGATCCTGATAGCTCTAAAAGCAAAGAGGAAGTACTCCCTCCCTTCCTCCTCCCAGGAAGGGATGATGAGAAGGAAAGGAGCTAAAGCTGGTAGAAGAGAAGAATCCTGCAAAGTAGCAGCTGAACCAGGGCCCCACTACAGTGTGTGTGGTAGGGAGACCAGTGGTAGTGATAAAGACATAAGCAGTAATAGAACTCAAGTTATGCATTTTAATCTACAGTTATCAAAATTCTACCACATAGTTGAGCTCACTTCACTCTCAAGGTAGTCAATACTGGTATTTTCAGCTCGATGTTACTGATATTCCAGAGAGGAGAATGGCTTATGGCAAAACTGGGATTCAAATTCAGCCTTCTATCTCTCTAGTGTATGTACAACTTTTATAAGGCTTCTTCGTAAGCTTCTGTATATATAGAGAGAATTCATCATTATGCACATTATTCAAAGGCCTACCATGTGTCCTGTCTTTTCCAAATGCTTAAGTTTTAAAAAAGAATTTATACCAATTTATAATAGTAGCTCACATACACATACATGCTGCTGCTAAGTCGCCTCAGTCCTGTCCGACTCTGTGTGACCCCACAGACGGCAGCCCACCAGGCTCCGCTGTCCCTGGGATTCTCCAGGCAAGAACACTGGAGTGGGTTGCCATTTCCTTCTCCAATGCATGAAAGTGGCAAGTGAAAGTGAAGTCGCTCAGTCGTGTCCGACTCTTAGCAACCCCATAGACTGCAGCCCACCAGGCTCCTCCGTCCATGGGATTTTCCAGGCAAGAGTACTGGAGTGGGGTGCCATTGCCTTCTCCAATACACATACATACAAACACACAAATTCAATTCTCACAGTAACCCTGTGAAAGTAATACAAGGGAGTCTGACTCCAGGAACTGTACTCTTACACACTCTGCCATACGGTTTTTCCCTATTATTTCATGAGTGGAGAAATGGAAGTCTACCTCTAAAAGATAAAGTTGGCAATAAGACCAGGTTTCCTATTGGCTCAAGACTTGACATATTAAGGATGGGGCCAAAGTAGAGACATCAACTGAACCCAGTCCCCTTAATTAATTTCCTCTATTCTAATGGCTAAACTGCTCCATCGACATTGTTTATCGTGGGTGACAACCATTCATTTCACTTCACCAAGTAATTACTGACCACAAAGCTCTATGCCAGCCCCTCCTACTTCAGTGTGAACAAAATAGACACGGTCCTCATCCTCACAGAGCTTTCAGCCTGAAGAGTAAAGCAGATACTAAACTAGTAACAATGAAGAGTGAAAGCAATGAGGCAGCCAGTCTTTTTCATAGATTCTCCATAGGAGAAGACTGAAGAAGTCATGTAGTCTGACCCATTCAAAGCAGAAGTCTCCTCTATAGATGGTCACACAGCCTCTGCTAGAATACTCAAGGCCAGAAAGCTCCCACTTCCAACAGCAGCACATTCTAATTTAATCCTAAAGTTTTTGTACTGAGTCTATCTTAGGCCCCATAATATACGCTGTTGTTCCAAATACTGTCTTCTGCAGCCCATAGAACAGGATCTAACCCTTTTCAACACATCAGTCCTTCAACAGATTTGAGGACAGTTATCAAGTGGCCTGACCTTTTCCTCTTTTTGAGACTAAACGGTTTCTCTTCCCCTCAAACATGATTCTTAGGCCATGGCCTTCCAAACTCTTCCCTACTAGGTAGCACGCTGGGTGCTATCAAGTTTGCCAATGGTTCAGGTTAAAAAAAAACTGAAATGAATACTTTAAATGTAACCTGACCAATAGGGTGAAGTAGAACTATGGTCTACCTTGGATAGGATGTTGTTCTCCTATTAATTCCTGCATTCACTGTTTTAATACTGATCACACAAATTGTCACACGTTGTACTCAGGTAATTGCCCACATTTTTAAAGAGAAAGCTATCAAAGTCAGGTCCCCTCCAAACCTCTACTACTTCAGGCAACAGATATATTTTTTAATCTACATGCAGGACTTTACCGTTGCCCTTTTTAAACTTAATTTACCTTCTTGGTGAAACTCAGATGACATTGACATCTTTGTTGAATAACTGTCTTAGCTTCACAAAAATGATTTTCCTAAGAATCTATCAAGACTTAGCACTTGAGTTGAATAGGATTCTACTGTAACTAAAAATCCTTTCTCTGAAGCTCCTTAGTCCCTTTACCACTAGCTTTAGGGTCTGTGTCTCAGACTCCAACCTTTCTGTTCACCTGCTCCTTCTCCACTATCCCAAATTCCTCTCTCCTTTCTTATGAAAATAATTTAGTTCACCTCCAGTTCCAATCAATTAATTTACTATCTCAATGTACACAGAAAATAAAATTTAAAATTTCTTTTTATGTAACAGGCCTACCCTCCTTAGAAGAAAATATATGTACATAGATGATAATCATTATTCAGAAAGTACTTACTGAACTCATACTATAGGTCAGGCACTGAGCTCCTGGAAGGATGCAGTGATGTGTAATATCAGACATGGTCCATGACTTCATGCCACTTACCAAATAGTAGAGAAGAAGATGACATTAACTACACATAGTCAATGTAAATTACAGACCTAACAAAGCACTGGGAAGATAAGACAGTTCCATGTAATTAGAGGATTTAGTGTAGTCAGAGGGTCAGGAAGGGGCTCTCTTAAGAAGTGGTAAATAAGCTAAGAAACAAGAAAAAGGGGTGGACAAGCATATTCATTGTTACTTACAATGTTGAAAAATGGAAATGACAAATCAATGGCTCTATAAGGGAACAATGCTGCTGCTAAGTCGCGTCAGTCGTGTCCGACTCTGTGCGACCCCAGGGACGGCAGCCCACCCGGCTCCCCCGTCCTGGGATTCTCCAGGCAAGAACACTGGAGTGGGTTGCCATTTCCTTCTCCAATGCATGAAAGTGAAAAATGGCATTAATTTGTGGTATAGCCACATGATAGACTACTTGGAAACCATTAAGAACTAAATTTTTGATAAAAGATGAAACATGCAAACCAACCTAACTTTAAAAATAGTAGCATGAAAAACCCTAAAAATCTTAACAATGAGAATCCAGCAGTACATTATGCAAATTGATTCATTCCAGGAATTCAAAAGTATTTCAATCTTAGAAAATCCATTAATGAAATTCATCAAATAAATAAGTCAAAGGAGAAAAAATATGATTACCAAGAAAACTGTCAAAAGTTTTTAATAATATTCAAATATATGTCTTGCTTTAAAAAAATTTACTTCTTGAAAAGGACATATGTATCCTCCCTCAAAATTAAGAATTATGCTAACTATTGAAACACTAGAAGCATCCTCACTAAAGTCAACAATATGACTTGAGGTTTTTCTTTTACATTTGTTATTTAACACTGTTCTGAAAGTACCAATTAGTGCATATAAAAATCAACAATAAGTGATACAACTATTAGAAAATGAACTAGCAATTATTTGCATATGATATGATTATACACTTGGGAAACACGGAAGAACAAAAAAAGTAGAAACAAGCATTCATGAAATGGCAGTTACAAACACAAAAATCAATACTATTCTTACAACTTACAGATTATAGAAGGAAAAATTCCATTCACACAAGTAAAAAACAATTAAGGCTAAAACTTTAAATAAATTAACAAAAATTGAGTGTAATATATATAAAAAATAAAATTACTGAGAGGTACAAATAAATAATGAAGAGACATAACTTGTTCCTGGATAAAAAGATTCAGTATTATAGAAATACCCATTCTCCTCCAAAAATCTAAAAATAATCAATGTAATTCCAGTGAAATTTGACCAATAATTATAAAAGTCACCTCTGGGAGGCTATTCACAAACAAATGAAAACATCCCAGAAAAATCTGGGGAAAAATATTAACGAGGAATGATTTGTCTTATGTATCATAAAGCTATTGTAACTTGAAATTGTTCTTCCTAAAATAAAAAATATACTCACAGAAGGAAGGACGTAAATAGTAAAATCTAATGCTTTAGAAGAGAGGACAAACCAATAAACAAATAAAATCTGGTCTTTGAAGAAATCAACAAACCACTAGCTTACTTAATTTAAAAAAAAAAAACAAAAAACAAAAAAGGAGAAAGCACAAACATCCAAATAAGAAAGGTAACAGTAAACTGAAATACACCATTAGAAAATACTTGGTATAATTCTGTGTAATAAATTGAAAACCTAAATAATGAATAATTTTAATACCATCACCAAACTGATTCCAGTAGACCAAAGTTTGAACACACCAGTTTCCTACGAGACAAAAAGTAAGTTATCAAAGACCTACTATGAAACAGCAAACAAAGTGTCAGGCCTAAAAGATTTCATGCAGAAATCAGACCTTCAAAGAAGATATAATCCCAGGGCTACCCAACCTGTTCCAGAGAGTAGAAAAAGAAGGAAACCTTCCCAATTCCCTTTGTAAGTGTAACACTGATACTGAATCTGGTAAGTAAATAAGTGTTAGTTGCTCAGTCATGCCCGACCCTTTGCGACCCCATGGACTGCAGCCCACAGGCTCCTCTGTCCATGAGATTTTCCAGGCAAGGATACTGGAGTGGGTTGCCATTTCTTTCTCCAGGGGATCTTCCCAACCCCGGGATTGAACCCGGGTCTCCTGCACTGCAGGCAGATTCTTTACCGACTGAGCTACAAGGGAAGCCAAAAAAACTACAGACCAATTTCACTTATAAACATGGAAGCAAAAATAAATATAATATTAGCAAACAATCAATTAGCCAATTAGAATAAGTTCCAGCCATGCAGGGAGTGCTCAATCTATGGAGATTTATTAATATAATTCACTGTGCTAATAAATCAAAGGAGATCATACAAACCATGTACACTGGGAAAGCATTTGACAAAATTCAAATTTTTGTGAACTTTGTAAGAATGTGAATATTAAAAGAATCAGTCCAGGAACCAGAGGAAACACTGGCATTTCTGATTGCTTGAGGACAAAGCACACTGACTCAGGCAGACAAAAGTAGCCGTGGCAGTCAAACACACTGCATGTAGGCCACTCCCAGGTGGGTCCGGGGTGTCTGGGCAGGATATGGCACTCTGCCTCCTGCCCCCTGCCATGTTAGAGAACAAACTGTGATTGTAAACCATCACTTTCATAGACTACTACGTTACAAAATGCAACAGAAAACAGACCTTTAGAATGGAGAAATCTAGCTAGGTATTTTTTATGTGAGTCATCTAATTTAATCCTCCTCACCACCACCCAAGAAAAAGGTTAGATTCATTTCTATTTCATAGACAAAAATTCGAGGAGCAGATATGCTTAGTAGTGTACTCAGAGACTGGGTTTCTAAAACTGTTTTAGACTTAGCCATCCCTTTTAATTGTCTCATCAGGGATCTTGACTGGCCAAATCCAAAAGTAAGCCAGAGGGCAGGGGAAGGAGTGGTGGATGTGACTGGTATCTGTCAGCCTCCTAGGCTCAGAACAGAGTGAAAGAGTAAGGTACACACCCAGAGGGGCCAATGCCAGATAACAGCCATATCCCACTTGTTAACATGAAGAATAAGAGAGTCCCTGTTACATAAGTTGTTCAAAGGTTAAGACGCTGCATGCAAATATCTCAGCAACTTTTTGGCACTGATAGAACTCTCAACAAATATTAGCTATGTCATTAGTGTGTATTGGTTCGGTTCAGTCCAGTTGCTCAGTCGTGTTCGACTCTTTGCGACCCCATGGACTGCGGCACACCAGGCCTCCCTGTCCATTGCCAACTCCCAGAGTTTACTGAAACTCCATTGAGTCAATGATGCCATCCAACCGTCTCATCCTCTGTGGTCCCCTTCTCCTCCCGCCTTCAATCTTTCCCAGCATCAGGGTCTTTTCAAATGAGTCAGTTCTTCGCATCAGGTAGCCAAATTATTGGAGTTTTAGCTTCAGCATCAGTCCTTCCAATGAATATTCAGGACTGATTTCCTCCAGGATGGACTGGTTGGATTGACTGGTATTGGTAAAATAACCTGAATTATATAAACTTCATTTTCAAAATTTAGCTTTTATCAGATCAGATCAGTCACTCAGTCGTGTCCGACTCTTTGCGACCTCATGAATAGCAGCACACCAGGCCTCCCTATCCATCGCCAACTCCCGGAGTTCACTGAGACTCACGTCCATCGAGTCAGCAATGCCATCCAGCCATCTCATCCTCTGTCGTCCCCTTCTCCCTCTGCCCCAAATCCCTCCCAGCATCAGAGTCTTTTCCAATGAGTCAACTCTTCGCATGAGGTGGCCAAAGTACTGGAGTTTCAGCCTTAGCATCATTTTTAAACTTTAAGAACAAAGAGCAGCCGAGAAAAAGACACAGCTGGTTCCATCCACCAATATCCCCTGGAAACTGGTTAAATATCACAAACAAACATCTGGGCAAAGA